>NC_053392.1:510915220-512402720 GCF_905171765.1 Bufo bufo | reverse complement strand
TTCACCTCACTGAGCAGTCTGCGATGTGCTCTTGCAGTCATCTTTACAGGACGGCCACTCCTAGGGAGAGTAGCAGCAGTGCTGAACTTTCTCCATTTATAGACAATTTGTCTTACCGTGGACTGATGAACAGCAAGGCTTTTGGAGATACCTTTATAACCCTTTCCAGCTTTATGCAAGTCAACAATTCTTAATCGTAGGTCTTCTGAGAGCTCTTTTGTGCGAGGCATCATTCACATCAGGCAATGCTTCTTGTGAAAAGCAAACCCAGAACTGGTGTGTGTTTTTTATAGGGCAGGGCAGCTGTAACCAACACCTCCAATCTCATCTCATTGATTGGACTCCAGTTGGCTGACACCTCACTCCAATTAGCTCTTGGAGATGTCATTAGTCTAGGGGTTCACATACTTTTTCCACCTGCACTGTGAATGTTTACATGGCGTGTTAAATAAAAACATGGTAACATTTAATTCTCTGTGTGTTATTAGTTGAAGCAGACTGTGGTTGTCTATTGTTGTGACTTAGATGAGGATCAGATCACATTTTATGACCGATTTGTGCAGAAATCCATATCATTCCAAAGGGTTCACATAATTTTTCTTGCAACTGTATATCAGTACATTAGGGTCACCTTAGGCTCTACAAAAAACGCAGTGTTCGCCCGATCAGGCCTGATCTTGTGCGCACACTTGCGTTCAGTCCGCCCCACCGCAGTGACAGAAATGTTTTTTTTCTGATCACTGCAAAAACACAGTAAAATCGCTGCGGCGCTATAAAGATCACTTTTGAGCTTTTTGGATCTTTATTAGCGATCGTATTTTTTATTTTTTTTTGCACCTTTTTTGGCAGAGATTTTTACATCCACATTGATCGATGCGAATGAAGAAATCTGTGATGTTCATTTTTTCTTTCAGCCCAGAGGCTGAACGGGAAAAAAAAAATCTCATTACCCGTATGCTCAATATAAGGCCTCATGCAAACGACCATGTTGTTTTTTGCGGTCCGCAAACCGCGGATGCGCAAAAAACAGAAGGTGCCCGTGTTGACTTCCGCAATTTGCGGAACGGAACGGGCGCCGGCAATATAAATGCCTATTCTTGTCTGCAAAGCGCGGACAAGAATAGGACATGTTATATTTTTTTAGCGGGGCCTAGGATGCGGACAGCACACGGAGTGCTGTCCGCATCTTTTGCGGCCCCATTGAAATGAATGGGTCCGCATCCGAGCCGCCAAAACGGCGGCTCGGATGCGGACCCAAACAACGGTCGTGTGCATGAGGCCTAAGGAGAATAGCAGAAACTCCTAATGCTGGCCATACATGTAATGATTGCGGAGACCCTCAAATGCCAGGGCAGTACAAACACCCCACAAATGACCCCATTTTGGAAAGAAGACACCCCAAGGTATTCGCTGAGGGACATATTGAGTCCATGAAAGATTGAACTTTTTGTCACAAGTTAGTGGAAAGGGAGACTTTGTGAGAAAAAAAATTAAAATAAAAAATTCTGCTAACTTGTGCCAAAAAAAATAAATCTTCTATGAACTCGCCATGCCCCTCACGGAATACCTTGGGGTGTCTTCTTTCCAAAATGGGGTCACATGTGGGGTATTTATATTGCCCTGGCATTTTAGGGGCCCTAAAGCGTGAGAAGAAGTCTGGAATCCAAATGCCTAAAAATGCCCTCCTAACTCGTTGGACTTTCGGCCCCTTTGCGCATCTTGGCTGCAAAAAAGTGTCACACATGTGGTATCGCCGTACTCAGGAGAAGTAGGGCAATGTGTTTTGGGGTGTCATTTTACATATACCCATGCTGGGTGAGAGAAATATCTCTGTAAATTGACAACTTTGTATAAAAAAATGGGAAAAGTTGTCATTTACAGAGATATTTCTCTCATCCAGCATGGGTATATGTAAAAATACACCCCAAAACACATTGCCCTACTTCTTCTGAGTACGGCGATACCACATGTGTGACACTTTTTTGCAGCCTAGGTGCGCAAAGGGGCCCAAATTCTAAAGAGCACCTTTAGGATTTCACAGGGCATTTTTTACGCATTTGGATTCCAAACTACTTCTCACGCTTTAGGGCCCCTAAAATACCAGGGCAGTATAAATACCCCACAAGTGACCCCATTTTGGAAAGAAGACACCCCAAGGTTTTCCGTGAGGGGCATATAGCGAGTTCATGTAAAATTTTATTTTTTGTCACAAGTTAGTGGAAAATAATAATCATTTTCCGCTAACTTGTGACAAAAAATAAAAACTTCCATAAACTCACTATGCCCATCAGCGAATACCTTAGGGTGTCTACTTTCCGAAATGGGGTCATTTGTGGGGTGTTTCTACTGTCTGGGCATTGTAGAACCTCAGGAAACATGACAGGTGCTCAGAAAGTCAAAGTGCGTAAATTAATTTTTTTGCACCATAGTTTGTAAACGCTATAACTTTTACCCAAACCAATAAACATACACTTATTGCATTTTTTTTTTTTATCAAAGACATGTAGAACAATAAATTTAGAGAAAAATTTATATAGAAATGTAATTTTTACAACAGAATTTTTACAACAGAAAGTGAAAAATGTAATTTTTTTGCAAAAATTTCGGTCAATTTTGATTAATATCAAAAAAAGTAAAAATGTCAGCAGCAATGAAATACCACCAAATGAAAGCTCTATTAGTGAGAAGAAAAGGAGGTAAAATTCATTTGGGTGGTAAGTTGCATGACCGCGCAATAAACGGTGAAAGTAGTGTAGGTCAGAAGTGTAAAAAGTGGTCTAGTCATTAAGGGGGTTTAAGCTAGGGGGGCTGAGGTGGTTAAGTAGCAGGATACCTGGGACTTTCTAACTTTCCACTTTTCTGAATATTTTAATTTGTTGCCGTGTTTTGTGATATCATAAACTATGCAAAGGTGGGTCTACCTACTCCAGACCGAGATTTCATTGAAGAAACGGGGGCAGCCTCTTCTCATCTGCATGAGGATGTACTGTACTAATCAAAATACACAGAATTCTTTTTATTGCCTAATTAGACTTGTTGCTAAGGACATTGGGGCTCATTTATCAAACTGGTGGAAAGCAGAACTGGCTTAGTTGCCCATAGCAACCAATCAGATTCCACCTTTCATTTTAGACAGCTCCTTTTGAAAATGAAAGGAGAAAGCTGATTGGCTGCTATGGGTAACTAAGTCAGTTCTACTTTACACCAGTTTGATAAATGACGACCCCCATTGTACATGACACATCGATTTTAAAGGCCGTACCTGTCAGTTAGTAAATCCCATAGTAACCACTCTGCTCATAGGATAAAGCTGGAACAGCACTAATGGAAAATAACGTGGATTACTGACAGTCATGTCCAGCCATTTCAGTCAAAGGCATTAATACATTTTATTGGTACATTTTCAAATTTACATTTGTTTCAAGACTAATCCAATCAGAATTGTAGTAACGATCATTCAGCCCCATAAAGCCCTGATCATTGCTGCATGTAAATCTAGCCAACGAGCAGCCAATGAACGGGAAGGTACGTTTATAGGAACGTTTGTTTCCAATCATTGCTCGGCCTTTTGGACCATGTGAGGATTGTAAGGGCCGGGGGCCACATTGTCAGGCTGAACCGATCCCAATTTCCGAAAAATAAAACTTAAAGGAGTATTACCAACTGAAAGGTTTATTATTCATGTGTATACCATATACAGGGAGTGCAGAATTATTAGGCAAGTTGTATTTTTGAGGATTAATTTTATTATTGAACAACAACCATGTTCTCAATTAACCCAAAAAACTCATTAATATCAAAGCTGAATATTTTTGGAAGTAGTTTTTAGTTTGTTTTTAGTTTTAGCTATTTTAGGGGGATATCTGTGTGTGCAGGTGACTATTACTGTGCATAATTATTAGGCAACTTAACAAAAAAATAATATATACCCATTTCAATTATTTATTTTTACCAGTGAAACCAATATAACATCTCAACATTCACAAATATACATTTCTGACATTCAAAAACAAAACAAAAACAAATCAGTGACCAATATAGCCACCTTTCTTTGCAAGGACACTCAAAAGCCTGCCATCCATGGATTCTGTCAGTGTTTTGATCTGTTCACCATCAACATTGCGTGCAGCAGCAACCACAGCCTCCCAGACACTGTTCAGAGAGGTGTACTGTTTTCCCTCCTTGTAAATCTCACATTTGATGATGGACCACAGGTTCTCAATGGGGTTCAGATCAGGTGAACAAGGAGGCCATGTCATTAGATTTTCTTCTTTTATACCCTTTCTTGCCAGCCACGCTGTGGAGTACTTGGACGCGTGTGATGGAGCATTGTCCTGCATGAAAATCATGTGTTTCTTGAAGGATGCAGACTTCTTCCTGTACCACTGCTTGAAGAAGGTGTCTTCCAGAAACTGGCAGTAGGACTGGGAGTTGAGCTTGACTCCATCCTCAACCCGAAAAGGCCCTACAAGCTCATCTTTGATGATACCAGCCCAAACCAGTACTCCACCTCCACCTTGCTGGCGTCTGAGTCGGACTGGAGCTCTCTGCCCTTTACCAATCCAGCCACGGGCCCATCCATCTGGCCCATCAAGACTCACTCTCATTTCATCATTCCATAAAACCTTAGAAAAATCAGTCTTGAGATATTTCTTGGCCCAGTCTTGACGTTTCAGCTTGTGTGTCTTGTTCAGTGGTGGTCGTCTTTCAGCCTTTCTTACCTTGGCCATGTCTCTGAGTATTGCACACCTTGTGCTTTTGGGCACTCCAGTGATGTTGCAGCTCTGAAATATGGCCAAACTGGTGGCAAGTGGCATCTTGGCAGCTGCACGCTTGACTTTTCTCAGTTCATGGGCAGTTATTTTGCGCCTTGGTTTTTCCACACGCTTCTTGCGACCCTGTTGACTATTTTGAATGAAACGCTTGATTGTTCGATGATCACGCTTCAGAAGCTTTGCAATTTTAAGAGTGCTGCATCCCTCTGCAAGATATCTCACTATTTTTGACTTTTCTGAGCCTGTCAAGTCCTTCTTTTGACCCATTTTGCCAAAGGAAAGGAAGTTGCCTAATAATTATGCACACCTGATATAGGGTGTTGATGTCATTAGACCACACCCATTCTCATTACAGAGATGCACATCACCTAATATGCTTAATTGGTAGTAGGCTTTCGAGCCTATACAGCTTGGAGTAAGACAACATGCATAAAGAGGATGATGTGGTCAAAATACTCATTTGCCTAATAATTCTGCACTCCCTGTATGTCCCGTTACATTTCCAGGACTCCCATCTAATGGAAGAATACATGAAAAATATGTGTGAGCAACCACTAGACCCAGACAGACAGGTCCCCTATCAGATGGTTGGGGACGCCCAGAATGGTATCGAGGGCCACAGGTTGTGCACCCCTGGTCTAAGTAATGCCCTGTGCATTTATTTCTGACTGCTTATTCACTAGCTGGACTGCTCTGGTGCTTATTGTAAAAGGACCATTTAATGTCGGCCAAGGATCAGGAGAATTATTTTGGCCGAACATTTGTATGAATGCCCATTCTCAATTATTGTCCTTTGTAAGGCCTTATGCATACTACCGTAAGCATTTTGCGGGAAGCTGTCCGTGTGCCATCTGCATTTTTTTGCGGATTCATTGACTTCAATGAGTCCCGATTTTGCAGACAAGTATAGGACATGTTCTACCTGTTGTAAAATAGACATACAGTATGTATGCGGAAAGCACACGTAAGCCATCCATGTGCTTTCCACATCCGTATAAGTCCTATACATATCCGCAAAATGAAGTCCGTGTGCTGTCCGCATCCATTGTTCAGTTCCGTGGCCCCACAAAAAATATAGAGCATGTCCTATTGTTGTGTGGACATGAGTAGGCATTTCTATAATGGGCCGCCCCACACAGGCAGCATCCGTGTTTTGGGGATCCGTAATTTGCGGACCGCAAAACATGGCACGGTCGTGTGAATGCGTCTTTATTGTGTATTAAGTACAGTAATAAGTCCTGAAAAACTCCTTTAGGGCTTATGCACACGACCATATGTATTTTGCAGTCCGCAAACCACGGATCAACAAAAAATACGGATGACGTCCGTTTGCATTGCGTATTTTTTGAAACGGAACAGCTGGCCCCTAATAGAACAGTCCTATCCTTGTCCGTTATGTGGACACTAATAGGACATGTTCTATTTTTTTGTGGAATGGACATACAGAAGTGGAATGCACACGGAGTAACTTCCGTTTTTTTTTGTGAACCCATTGAAATGAATGGTTCCGCACAAAAAAAAAAAGCAGAACGGACATGGAAAGAAAATACGTTCGTGTACATGAGACCTTACTACATGCACTACATGAATGTGGAGCTGCAAACCAACCCTGGAATACACTGAGAGGACGCTCCACTATGTGCACTAAGAAGTCCTCGCATTGTATTCCAGCACTGGTTTGCAGGTGATCAGGGAGCAGTACTATTCATAGCAGTACTGCCCATCTCACACATTCGGATATGCCACCAATGTCAGATAGGTGCAGGCCCCACCTCTGTGAAAGTGCGCTTGGCTATTTCCAGAACTCCCTTAGAGATGAATGGAGAGTGCACCGCGCAAGCGCAGCCACTTCCCCATTCACCTGTATGGGAGTCCCAGAAATAGCCAAGCCAGCGCTCTGCTATTTTCAGCATTCCCATAGAAGTGAATGGAGGTTGGTCGCGCTTGTGCGGTGCGCCCTTGTTCACTTTGGGGGCCACATTCTAGAGACAGACTTGCACCTATCTGACATTGGTGGCACATCCTAGTGATATGCAACCAATGTGTGACGGGGGCCAACCCCTTTAAAATCCATTGAGTAACTTTCCATACACAAAGCAACTATTTGCTCCAAAAAACAAGCTTTTTCTTTTACGGACAGCCTGCAATGTGATTTGACAGTTATCACATATTAGCGCTAAGAGAGGAAACCCTTTATAGAAAGTCGCATCACATCTGGCCGATTAGATAATGGGCTTGGTCCCAAACATCCATTGGTTTCCAAGCCCAGACATCCTTCCTCTATACTGAAAGGAAATGAAAGCAAAGACGGTTTGACAAGACCTGAAGTTTGCTCTCTCTGCCGGGATTGCTGCGCTCCATGACAAGCTGAGAGCAATGGAAAATGAAGAAAAATGAGGACAGATCAGAAAAAAAAACAGCCCGCCAGGAAACGCCACCTTCTGTGCTCAGCATCAGGCAGAATAATAGGATGTGGCCTGATAAATTGACTTCCCTAATGAGCTTACACGTTACACTTGACCTTTTCCATGCAGAGGCTTTTAATGTAATAGTGCCGAATAACGTTATACCGTAAACATCAATACACTCAATACTGTCAGTCACAATGCAGCAAAAAACCATGTATGGCTATATAGTATAAATGTCCAGTATGGTTCAAATGGGTTTTCTGCTTTTTATTTTGTTCACATTTTTTGTTTACATAATAGGAAATTGTACCATTTTCAAATATAAATGTATTAGAAGTTTTGCTTAAAGGGGCTCTCCGGGCTTATAATATTGATGACCTATCCTAAGGATAGGTCATCAATATCAGATTGGCGGGGGTCCAACTCCCTTCTTGTCCACTGCTGCTCTGCCTGCTCGCTGCAATCTGATATTGATGACCTGTCCTATATTAAAAGCCCGGAGAACCCCTTTACATACCGTTCTTATATCAGGTTGTTGACCCCTGCACAGTTGGGTCCCGCTGCCACATGCAGCACTAATTTACTGAGAAAACACACTGTGATCTGCAATGGAGTCTCCAAAACAGATGTGAACAGTGCCTTCCACATATAATCGGAGGGACTCTCTATGTAAGACGTGGCTGTAATACTGCCGTGTGCCGGGCTCTTGTGTGGCTCTGCGCAGTACCATCCCTATACTGTATAACACTATCAAAGGCGGCCAATCAGCGCCCTCCGTCTCCGCGCTCCAGCCCCCGACTAGCGCAGCGAGCTCCTCTGGAAGTCTAGAAGGATGATTGGAAGCTGTGGGCCGGCTAGCTTTCCATATTCTACCGACTCTTCCAACCACCAGGCACGTTACACGTGTGCGGCTGTCCTCTGTGTGCGCAACATGCATGCTGCAGGGCTGTGTGTGCAATGTGCACCGTGTTATAAAGTGTACAGTGCACTCCAGTGCTGAGTGTGTAGAAGGGAGCTAACCTGTGTGATCTGCATGGTAGAGATGAGTGTGTAGCAGGTGCAGAGCTGTGTGTGTAAAGTATCCAGTGCAGTGCTGTGTGTATGATGTGCACGGTAGAGATGAGTGTGTAGCCGGTGTAGGTCTGTCATGCAGTGCTATGTGTGTGATGCCTACCTCCCAACTTTTTGGACGATTAAAGAGGGACACTTATGGTTCATTGTGTGAAAGATTCATTTTCCTGTGCATAGATCTATACATTGCGCTCGGTGATGTCACTGTGCAGGGCTAATGCGTGTGGTGATGTCACAGTGCAAGGCTAATGCACTCGGTGATGTCACAGTGCAGGGCTAATGCACTCGGTGATGTCACAGTGCAGGGCTAATGCACTCGGTGATGTCACAGTGCAGGGCTAATGCTTGCGGTGATGTCACAGTGCAGGGCTAATGCGTGTGGTGATGTCACAGTGCAGGGATAATGTGTGTGGTGATGTCACAGTGCAGGGATAATGTGTGTGGTGATGTCACAGTGCAGGGCTAATGCTTGCGGTGATGTCACAGTGCAGGGCTAATGCGTGTGGTGATGTCACTGTGCAGGGCTAATGCGTGTGGTGATGTCACAGTGCAGGGCTAATGCGTGTGGTGATGTCACTGTGCAGGGCTAATGCGTGTGGTGATGTCACTGTGCAGGGCTAATGCGCTCGGTGATGTCACAGTGCAGGGCTAATGCGTGTGGTGATGTCACAGTGCAGGGCTAATGCCCTTGGTGATGTCACAGTGCAGGGATAATGCGCTTGGTGATGTCACAGTGCAGGGATAATGCGCTCGGTGATGTCACAGGAATAACACCCAACATGTATGACATCACAGCATAGGAAACAAAGCATAATGATGTCATGCAGAGGTGTAATGACATCACAGGACATGGATAATGGAAAATGTCTCCCAACTTTTGGACGATTAAAGAGGGACATTTATGGTTCATTGTGTGAAAGATCCATTTTCCTGTACATAGATCTATACATTTTAATGGTTTTCTCTTATGAAATGATGCAAAAATTATCTGAATAGAGAAATTTCTAAAATCCCAGCTGCATCAAATAATGGAAAAATATACGAAATTGGCTGAAATACACAGATAGGAAGCAAACACTCTCGGGGACATTAGTGTGAATGTAATAATGCAGATCTATACCTCTGCTCAAAAAGAGGGATATTTAAAGAGAAACAGAGGGACTGTCCCTCCAGGGACATATGGAGGTCTGGTGATGTGCACAGCAGAGCTGAGTGTGTAGCGGTGCAGAGCAGCAGCACTCTCCCAGACAAACCCCACAAGCAACCGTTCTTTCAACAGTACGACCCCTGACTCCTCCCACACACGTGACTGGTCACATGGCCATGACATCATCGAAGGTCCTTTATCCTACTAGGACCTGGCGTCTCCCCTCCCAGCCCGGGTCTGACGTTGGAGCTGGTCAGTTCCGTGTTTACACACCCCAGGGAGGAAGACAGGAAAGAGAGGGCAGAGAGCCGGGAAGCAGCGCAGGGAGGGCGCACAGCCACAGCAGCACAGAGGACGGACTGCTGCAGCACCAGTCATCCTGCAGAACAAAACAAGTGCCTGGGACATGCAGCAGTGACCCCGGCAGCAGCCCGCACCAGAGCCCGCGTCTGATCCCCCGCTGCTGACGGCATGTTCTCCCGCAAAAGTCATGGAGACCTCAAGAAATCTACACAGAAAGTTCTGGACCCAAAGAAGGACGTCCCCACCCGGCTGAAGCACCTGCGAGCGGTGCTGGGTGAGTGGTGGCCGGTCAGACCGTGACATGGGGGGGCAGACCACCGGAGACCGTCACTGGTGTGGGGTCTGCTGGCAGGTGACAGATCGGTGTATAGTGAGAGGGGTCCTGGGGGAGGCTGGGAGATGAGAAATGGTGGGGCCCCTCTCCCCCATGAGCAGCAAGTCCATGTAGTAGAGGAATAATGCACACGGTGATGTGCCTGTGCAGTGCTAATGTATGCGGTGATGTCACTGTGCAGGGCTAATGTGTGCGGTGAT
This sequence comes from Bufo bufo, assembly GCF_905171765.1. Taxonomy (NCBI): domain Eukaryota; kingdom Metazoa; phylum Chordata; class Amphibia; order Anura; family Bufonidae; genus Bufo; species Bufo bufo. The sequence goes on along the minus strand of NC_053392.1, from coordinate 512,392,482 downwards.
GTCACTGTGCAGGGCTAATGTGTGCGGTGATGTCACTGTGCAGGGCTAATGTATGCGGTGATGTCACTGAGCAGTGCTAATGTATGCGGTGATGTCACTGTGCAGTGCTAATGTATGCGGTGATGTCACTGTGCAGTGCTAATGTATGCGGTGATGTCACTGTGCAGTGCTAATGTATGCGGTGATGTCACTGAGCAGTGCTAATGTGTGCGGTGATGTCACTGTGCAGTGCTAATGTGTGCGGTGATGTCACTGTGCAGGGCTAATGTGTGTGGTGATGTCACAGTGCAGGGCTAATGTGTGCGGTGATGTCACTGAGCAGGGCTAATGTGTGCGGTGATGTCACTGAGCAGGGCTGATGTATGCGGTGATGTCACTGAGCAGGGCTGATGTATGCGGTGATGTCACTGAGCAGGGCTGATGTATGCGGTGATGTCACTGAGCAGGGCTAATGTATGCGGTGATGTGCCTGTGCAGTGCTAATGTATGCGGTGATGTCACTGTGCAGGGCTAATGTCTGCGGTGATGTCACTGTGCAGGGCTAATGTCTGCGGTGATGTCACTGTGCAGGGCTAATGTCTGCGGTGATGTCACTGTGCAGGGCTAATGTCTGCGGTGATGTCACTGTGCAGGGCTAATGTCTGCGGTGATGTCACTGTGCAGGGCTAATGTCTGCGGTGATGTCACTGTGCAGGGCTAATGTCTGCGGTGATGTCACTGTGCAGGGCTAATGCGCTCGGCGATGTCACAGGAATAACACATAACATGTATGACATCACAGCATAGGAAACAAAGCATAATGATGTCATGCAGAGGTGTAATGACATCACAGGACATGGATAATGGAAAAGGTAATGCTGAGGAGGGGTGGTACACACAGAAGTATTGGGGTCCATGGGCTGTGATCAGTTTCTACCCATTTTCTCATTCTCCATGGTGTCTGAGCAGATGTTTCTTCAGTGTCTGCCAGTTAGGCCTTATTCACACGTCCGTTGTTTCTTTCCTGATCTGTTTCGTTTTTTGCTGAACAGATCTGGACCAGATCTGGACCCATTCATTTTCAATGGGTCCTGAAAAAAAACGGACAGCTCAATGTCAGATTTTTTTTCAGGACCCATTGAAAATGAATGGGTCCAGATCTGGTCCAGATCTGTTAAGCAAAAAACGGAACAGATCAGGAAAGAAACAACGGACGTGTGAATGGACCCTTACACTTGTGATATTATATCCTGTACATATTGAGCGTGCTATGAGTTGTGTGCTGGCACTCAGGGGCACATTTCTCCAGATTGGTGTTTTCCACCCCTGCTTGCGTTAGTTGCACCCCAGTAATTGAGGCACGTGCCTCATTGTGTCACAGGTCTGTGAGCCACAGTGGAGATCTGCTCCAGCAAGGGATCTGGCCGTAGGCCTGTGTGGGATCTGGCCGTAGGCCTGTGTGGGATCTGGCCGTAGGCCTGTGTGGGATCTGGCCGTAGGCCTGTGTGGGATCTGGCCGTAGGCCTGTGTGGGATCTGGCCGTAGGCCTGTGTGGGATCTGGCCGTAGGCCTGTGTGGGATCTGGCCGTAGGCCTGTGTTGGATCTGGCCGTAGGCCTGTGTGGGATCTGGCCGTAGGCCTGTGTCGGTTGTCTTGCACTGATCGTAGTACGTGCAACGGACTTACTGTGAAAAATTGTGCTCCACAGTTCGCGCCTTTTTGGCTTGTTTCTGGCGCAGAGGGGATGATACATTTCCCCCTTTGTATTTTAGGTTCTGTTCACACTAGTGTCATAACAGAGCCCTGACAGGTATTCTGTCCAAACCCCCCTGTCCGTAAAACCTGAGCGATCTCGGTATTATTGAGATACTGATATATTTGACAATATTAATATCTCTGTAGACTTCACCGTCAAAAATACCAGAACCACACTCGTTTGTCCGCTGATTTCCATCTTTCTTCAGATCGAAAGGTGCATGATTATCGGGGGCATCTCTCTGTGTAGTCGGGGGCATGCTGCCGATAATCAGCCGCAATAAAGGGGGAAGAACCATTGTGGCAGTGGTCATTCCTCCCCCCGTTCACGTTTATTATCGCCCTGTGTAACAGACCAATACAGACGAGCGGCAATCTATGCGTTTTTCATTGATCGGCGCTTGTCCTGCCCAAACACTGGGTATTCTAATAACGCTGTAAGTATGTGAGATATGAAAACGGCACAATCACAATTTCTTACGTTCTCGCTGCTCCAGTCTTTACCATGGAGGAAACGGAACATTCCTGCGGCTGGGCAGACCCAGCGATCAGTTCTCCAACCATCAAACATGGATGGTGCACCCTATGGGTATGCTGTGACCATTTCACCACCGGGCACGCTCCCAATGTCATACTCGCATGTCAGAGATCTATCTTGGACTCCTTGAAACCTCCGAATCATGCTACATTCACACAAACGTATTTTGTTTCAGTGTCCGTTCAGTATTTTTTGCGGATCGGATGCAGACCCGTTCATTTCAATGGGTCTGCAAAAAATGTAGACAGCACACAGTGTACTATCCTCATCTGTATGTCCGTTCTGTAGCTCTGCAAAAAAAATAGAGTATGTCCTATTCTTGTTTGTTTTGCGGACAAGGATAGGCATTGTTACAGTGGATCCGCCCAAAAAACGGATGCCATACGGAACGTCATCTGTTTTTTTTTTTTTTTTGCGGATCCGCAATTTGCGGACCGCAAAATACATACGGTCATGTGAATGTAGCCTCGTTGTCAGAAAAAACGGCAGTGTTTCCTCCATGTTGCAACATTGCAATGTGAGTAACCCAGCAAACAGCTCCTCATACCTCAGCTTCCTGGCCTGCTGTGAGCGTGATGTGGGATAGATAGAGACTGCACTCACATCTGTGAAGGGTCCATGTTTTTTCTTTTACCTCCGTGTGTCATCAGTATTCCTCATACACTGGATTTCCTGTCAGATCCTTTTGATAGGGGGTAACTTTACATAACTGAAACTTAAAGTGTAACTGTCATTATTTTTTTTATTTTTGTAATGTATCGGGGCAGTGATACTGACCATTTTTGTAATATACTTTAATTACTGAAATCGTACATTTCTATTAGAAAAATAGCTCTAAAGTGGCCCATTTTGAGCCTTTTACTTTTATTCCGGCCGCCTCTTGGCATGTGCTGCCGCCGGAACTCTGCCCCGCCCCCATTATAATCAATAGGGCCTGAGCGGTAGTCCGGGGCACACGTGCACTAGCAGCAGCACGGATCCGACAGGCTGTTCACCCGCCGGAACAGCCTGCCGGAGTCCCTTGCCACTAGTGTGAAACTAGCCTTAGCAACGCTCCTGTCTTCTGTTTACATGACTGTGGAGACTTACTAATTGTGTTCTGTAAACAGAAGACAGGGGGAGCATTGGCTCAAAATGGGCCACTTTAGAGCAAATTTTCTAATAGAAATGTATGATTTCAGTAATTAAAGTATATTACAAAAATGGTCAGTATCACTGCCCCTACACATTACAAAAATAAAAAAAAGAATGATAGTTAGATTTTAACTATGGAACTTAAAGGGGTATCCCAGTTGTGAGAAGTTCTCTCCTATTCACAGGATAGGGGATAACTATTAGATCGGTGGGGGTCCCACTGCTGGATCTCATGTTAGGTTTTTGGGCATCCATTATGTCATGGCCAGCTTTGAAGGACTATGAGGAGCTTGGCTACGTTCTAATTTCTTTCTTTCTCTAAGTCATCTTGACTTATTTTGAGCAAATGGCAGGTTATCCAAGGTCAATCAATAAGTCTTGAAATGATTCCCCAGCTCTCCAGATGGCCGGTTACAGAAGACATCATGTTCTCAGTAATGCAGCGGTCCATTGTCTGTGCTCATCAATAAGTCATGAGAAATGTCTGTTCAGATGAAAACTCTCTCCTGCACCTCTCAGGGCTAGGTGGTTACCACGGAAGGTTTAGTAGGAAAGTTCTGGTGTTTGGCGTCCGACAGGGGGACAACATGTGGGTACCACTGGCTCCCTGACATCGAGAAGTATTCTGCAGCTCACAATCCGGTGTTGGGTACCAGTCACCAGCTTCTCCGGTCTAGAAGCCGGGCCTGATGTTCTGTGGACTGGTGGGTGACACTGGTGGAGAGCGGACATCTAGTGTCACTACTGCCTGTGTTACTAAGCAGCCCACTACCATGTAGTAACCTCATGTTGCTTGCACAGAAAGTAAGCAGCCGTGTCACACAACCCGCTTACTTGGGTTGTCCAAACTGGATTACCTTGGACGTGATCAATGTGAAACCGCTGCCATTCACAAGACCGGTTCAGATGAAATACCTTCCTCTCTGGGCACTGGTTAAAGGGTTCCAAGCAGTTGAGGATGGTATAAAAGAATAAAACTAATTATACCAATCCCCTGCTGCCCCCGTGCCAATGCTTCCCTGGCCCCCGCTGGTCTGTGTTTACTTGGACATTGGTAAGGTATTACTTGTTCTGTTATTTTGTACCATAGTCAGTGGTTGGTAAAAGTTTTCATGGACCCCTTTAGGCCCTAAAGAGTATTATTTGGATTTTTTTTGGCTTGTATTTATTCATGTTTTTTAACGAGGACATTTTTGGGGTGGTGTTTTTTTTTTTTTTTTTTGTCACAGGTTTTACTTGTGTATCTTTTTAATTTTTTTTTTCTTCCTATAGAGAATTCTATGGGAAAGAACCTGAAAAAGTTGCACATCTGGAGCATGCTGTGATAAAAAAAAAAAAAATGCCAACGGGTTCCCCCTTGAATAAACTGACAATGAAACGCAGGTCAGGGTCAGAGGTGAACCTTGTTCCTGGGTCACAGTTATGTATGTCCCAGTTAGGTTATATGTATACAGATTCTGGTGACTATTGGTTGTTGTTTTTTTAACACAACTTATCCCCTTTTCCCCTGGCGGTGGTATGAACACTGGGGCCCCTGCTAATCGCAAACACGGGGCCCATGCTCCATGTTTGACTTAAGAGGCGGTCACTCTTGCGGGTTGCTGTGCGCCTGCACCATTCAGTTCTATCGGGTTGCCGGTGTTAGCCAAGTGCTTGTTCTCAGCCATGTCCACCACAACCATAGAGTTGAACTGAACGGCAGACATGCATGCTTCCATTCCAATAGAGTTGTCATTCTCTGAAGAAGAGACCAGTACGGCCCTGAAACGCGTTGCCCAGATAAAGAACTATCCAGTATTACATGAAGCCTGTACAGTACATCAAAATAGCGCCTTCTCAGGAGTTCCTCACTTTCTGTTTCTCCATTCCGACAGGGAGCAGGACCCTCTGTTCTAGTGACCAGCTGTGCCCCAACGGTCCGACCCCCGCTTACCTGACACTTGTCTTGTGGATGAGTCCTAAGATGTCTTATTGGTACAACCCCTTTTCCACTGCAGATATTTAGTATGTCATTTTGCATACCCTTTCTATCACCTCTACGTTAATTTATGTGGTTTTAGGTCGTGACAGCCACGTGAGACATTGTGAATTCAGGCGGTTATTTTTGGTCATGATATATTGGTGTTGTTTCGTGTGCCTGTATGTGTTTGATGATCTATAGCATTTTTTTTGTTGATTGAGATTTCTAGTGTTTGAGTGTCGCCCATCTGAGTGTATAAAACTGCAATCGGAGCCGTCCTCGCCCGGCCATTGTCACAGTAATCTGCGATCTGAAGGCTGTTGTCTTCCAGTCCTCTCTGGCTGGAGATTGCACCGTCATTCTTCATTATTGCAGCGAGATGCTGAGGTGTAAGGGGAGAGGAACGTGAGGCAGAAACATTAGTGATAAGCAGAATCGGGGAGGAGCAGCCATGGGCTTGACATTCACAAAGGGAAGATACTGCAAGTGCTTCACGTGTCCTCAAAGCCAAGCTTTCTTGTAAATCCTATACTTATAATTATTGAAATTAGTAGAAGCAATAGAAATTATTCTGATTTGCTGTTATAGCAATCCCCCCCCCCCCCCCCTTAAAGGGATAGTTTCACGACACCATTCGTTCATAAACAGAATCTGGCGCTGGGATCAGTTGATCGATGTGGTCCACCGTATCTAACCCCTGGGGAGCAGCAGTGGCACTCTTCTATGGTGTCCATATGTCCCTAACGTCTGAGGGCTTCCAGGTCCATGTGGCCACCCCGCAGATAGGACATGTTCCATCTTTGGCTGCAATATGTGGATCGCGTACCCATCAAAGTCAGTGGGTCCACTCTGCCATGTGGGATGCACACAGCCAGTGTCCGTGTTTTACAGATCCGCGGTTTGAGGTCTGCAAAACGGACACGGCCGTGTGAATGCGCCCAACAGAGCAAGTAGACAAGGCCTGTCACGAGACGACCTCTTTTAGCGTTGCAGAAATATCGCCGCTTTTGCCACAGATTTCATGCTCTACATTGCAAAGTGTGAAATCTGCCCTAAGGGCTGTGGATTCAGAGTGCGGGTGAAATGCTATAAAAAATCTCATCCTCTTTGCTTCTACTGTAACATGCTGTGGATTTCCAGCATAGAAATGCATTGCGTGAAATTCCTCAGCATTTCTACCGTGTGTGGACGTACCCTTAATTTCCTTCCCACCTTTAATACTGGTCTCGCTTCACAAAAACAACTGTGTGAAGTCTATAACTAGACTAGTACCAGTGTGCAGTGATAACCATGTATCATGGTGTTCTACACTATGGACAGTTTGTGGCCAAAAAAAAAAACTAATTTAAGGGGGGGGCGGGGGGATAGCTCTGAGTTACATTACCAGATCATTTCTGCTGCCTAAAGGGAACACTGTTTTTCTTTTGTTGATGTGAGGCTCCATTCCCAAGTTATGATACTTTCTCTTAATATACACATTAGGCCTTTGGTGCAATGAGGGCGGCACCATTGTTCTTGTTGCACCCAAGATCCCCGGGTGCCATGGTTGACAGGGCCAAGCAAAGGGAAAGGAATGAGAGAAGGGTTGGGCGCCAAAAGGAGCGGAGGTTGGATCCAATGAAAAGTAAAGCTAGATTCACAGTTTTTTGGACAAGCATTTCAAGCAGATCTGCCTGCAGGATTTGAAAGGAATTAGAAATGAGTAAATCTGGATTTGGGGATTTTCTGCCATTCTTTTCTGCAGATCCTCTCAAGCTCCGTCAGGTTGAATGGGTGCCATTGGTGGACAGTTATTTTAGGGTCCCTCCACAGATGTTCGATTGGTTTGAGGTCAAGGCTCTGGCTGGGCCACTCATGAACTTTCACAGAGTTGTTCCTAAGCCTCTCCTGTGTTGTCTTGGGTGTGTGTTTAGGGTCATTGTCTTGTTGGAAGGTGAACCTTTGGTCTGTGGTCCAGAGCATTCTAGATCAGGTTTTTATTAGGAGTATCTCTCCACTTTGCTCCCTTCAGCTTTCCCTCAACTCTGACCAGTCTCCCTGTCCCAGCCACTAAAAAAACACCCCATCAGCATGATGCTGCCTCCACTATGCCTCACTTTAAGGGTGGTATTGAGCAGTGTCTGGTTTCCTCAAAACACGATGCTTATATTTGAAGACAAAAAGTTCAATCTTGGTTTCATCAGACCAGAGAATCTTGTTTCAAACAGTCTGAGAGTTCTTTAGATGCTTTTTTGCAAACTTTCATGTGTCTTTTTTACCGAGACTTCTTTATTACCACGCTGCCATAAAGCCCAGATTAGTGGAGTGCTACTGTGATGGTTGACCTTCTGAAAGTTTTTCCCATCTACACACAGGATCTTTAAATCTCAGCCAGAGTAACCATTGGGTTCTTGGTCACCTCTCTTACCAAGCTATCAACCCCCCCCCCCCCCTAATTACTTAGTTTGGTGGGACAACCAGCTCTAGGAAGAGTCCTGGTTGTTTCAAACATCTCCCATTTAAGAATTACGGAGGCCACAATGCTCTTGGGGACTTTCTGTTCAGTAGAAATTGTTTGTACCCTTCTGCAGATCTGTGCTTACACAAAATCCTGTCTCTGAGCTCTACAGGCAGTTCTTTCCTCCTTATGGCTTGTTTTTTTTTTTCTCTGACGAGCATTGTCAGCTGTGAGACCTTATAAAGATAGGGCTGTGTCTTTCCAGATTTTTCCCATTTTATTCAATTTACCACAGGTGTGACTCCAGTCAAGGTGTAGAAACATCTCAAAGATGGTCAAGAGTAATGGGAGGCGCCTCATAACAAAGGGTCTGAATACGTATGTCCATGCAAAATTTTTGCTTTTTCTTTTTTAATAAATTAGAAAAAAATTCAAAAATTCTGTTTTCACTTTCTCATTATAGGCCACAACCTAACAAAATGTGAAAAAAGTGAAGGGGTCTGAAGGCTTTCTGAGCGCACTGTGTGTCACAGAAAGCACATTTTGATCAGTTGAGCATGGGGGATGGGGGGAACTGTCATCAGACAGGGTCTTATCGCTCAGACGTTTACAATAACGGACGTCTCTGTGGTGACTGAACCTCAATAATTATATCCCAGGGATATGCCATAAAACGATAATATGGGACTATCCCTTTAAGGACTGTGATCCTACAGCACAATCGCTAGTAGTCCTTTGTCTTGTTTGAAATGTCTCTTAAAAGGTTTAAGGCCTATAGGAAATCCTTATTTGCAGTGATCCAGTGTGTTTCCTGTCTAATATTGCTTGTGCCGCATGCTTGCTTTCTGTTCTCCTGTTATTTTAATTGAATATGTTCTTATAAGTTGACGACCAGATATGATCTGGCGAAGATGCTGTATTCTGTGCTGGACGTCCATAGACTGGTCCTCACAGCAGAGCGGACACAGTATCGTAGACCAAATCATACTTGCAGGTCAAATAAATGATCCATCCGATAGGACACATTTCTCTAAGGTCTCATGCAGACAGTGTCAGGATCATGATAGGTCATCAATATCAGACTGGCGGTAGTCCGACACCCTCATCACTCCTGCCGATCAGCGGGTTGCAGAGGCTGCAGCGCTTGTGCAGGTGCCGCTTCTTCTTCCATGTTAACCTGCATGCCATCTAGATTGTAGCGGGAGTGCAGTGTAATTACAGCTCCCTCTATCGTCCACGTGAACGGGAGAAGCTGTAATTACACTGCACTCCCGCTACAATCTAGATGGCACTCAGGTTAACATGGAAGAAGATGCGGCACCTGCACAAGCGCGGCAGCCTTTGCAACCAGCTGGTGATGAGGGTGTCAGACTACTGCCAGTCTGATATTGATGACCTTTCCTGACATTGCACAACGCATTTAAAGGGGTTGCGCAGCAATATACATTGATGACCTTATCTTAGAATAGGTCATCAATTTCTGATCGGCTGTATGAAAAGGTGGCGGCGAGCACTGCTTCCTCTTCATTACACTGCGGTGCCATAGTGTAATTACAAGTACAAGTGAACAGAGCGAGTACCTGCAATTACTCTGCACGTACGAGATGACTCGCAGTATAATGAAGAGGAAGCAACGCTCCCTTGGAGTGCCACCCCCTCTACAAAAAGTTGATTGGTGGATGTGCCAGGTGTCGGACCCCTGCAGATCAGATATTGATGACCTATCCTGAGGATAGGCCATCAATGTATACTAGCGTCACATCAGAAAGAAAAAAATTACGCCATAAAAAGTAACCTTAAATAGTATTCCTAAAAATGAAAACTTACCCCAGGAAAAAAACCCTACAATGTCCCTACTCTTGCCCTGCCTGAGAGCAGAACTGCCGCCCTGACGAGGTTGATTCCACGGTCTTCTTAAATTTCCCTCTATTACCCTGATTCCACTGGGGTCACCAAAATTGGGTCCGAGAAACTTGTCACAAATGTCCCACCAGTCCTGTCGTGACATATAGTGATATATACGTACTGTATTTTAGTCAGTCACTGGTATAACGGTACATAATGTTTGTAAGGCATTGTAGGGAAAAAGTATATACATAGTCCATCATAAGGTCCACAAATGTCTGCACTGCAGTAGGGTTCACAGCTATCTAGACATCATCAGATAAATTAGGTCCACAAGTCTACAGAACAGCATATATTCATCGCTGTCTAGACCTCATCAGGGCTGACGCGTTTCCCCCTAGATTGTCAGGGACCCATAAGTACAGAAGTGCACGTCAGGTCTACTGGGAAAATAGACCAAATACGGTATATCAAATTTCTTAATTCATCGTGATATCCTGTAACAAAAGCAATTGAAGGTGTAGCTTAACTAGTTTAGTTAATGCATCTAGTTAAATGTGTGTTAACTCTGCTACATCTGTATGTTACCTGCAGACTGCACAGCATTATCATGGTTTGCTTTACCTTATAGGCTACATAAAGAGCATACCTGGGTTATCTATACCGTGTTAGCAAGAAAGGTGTCCATATTGACTCATTAACGCAGGTTTTCTTCTAGCGGTCTAAATTCCTTGTATAAACAGGCGTTTCAGTTCACTCCAAATCTCTTGGTAAACTTGTGCTTTGTGATTTTTAAGGGAGGCTCTGGTATGGTGGGGAAATGCATGGCTGCTTGTTACTGCGGGCAGAAGAACAATGTAAGTGGAGCTAGCGTCCACCTAAATGTCCCAAAATAAGTGTTATTTATTAGATTTTCTGTGTTTCTTAGGCTACTTTCATATCTACATTTTAGCATTCCACTACTCCTGTTCCAGCAGAGGATCAGAGTACCGGAATTGTCATATCTGGGACACATGGCCAGGGCCCGTCAGATCACTATAATGGGATCCATCAGGTTTCCAGCAAGAAAGCCAGCATTCGTGCTGGAAGCTCGATTGATCCCGTTGTAGTGAGTAGGGATCTGGTGGGGCCCGGCGTTATTGTCCAGCTATTGTGCATGGTACTCTGCTCCTCTGCTGGAAGAGTACCGTGGCCATCGCTTTGCTCTTCTGTCTTCCAGTCTGGAGAGTTTCAGAGCATATCCCAACCTTAATGAATTCCATGGTTGGTCAGTAGGCAGTCCCTCTGTTCTGGCTATGGATCCCCTGTAAAGGGTGAATGCACTCAGATCTGGGAAGGATCCCAGCACTGCTTACTTACAACTCATGCAAATCACTAAGGTGGTGAGGCACTCAGAAACTGTTTGGACCAGGAAGGCAGAAGAGCAGAGCAGTAGACTTGAGATCAGTGTAAGGACCATCTTGGACATGGTCCCGTAACTGGAGTAGAAATCTAGCCAATAATGAGATTGGTCCAATTTCTATTCATCAGATATTATGGCAATCCTTGAACCTTCAAGCGTAGTTCTTCTTTTAACAAATTGTCGTGATTTCAAGAGGTTGTCCCATCTCACCATTACAGTGGCGAGATGGGACTAAGTGCCTGCCCTAGGTGGCTGGGCTTATGGAAACAACCGAGCAGGCCCGGTGCCCTGCTCTATTCTTAGCTCCCATTGTAGTACACACAAACCATGTAGCAGAACAAACTACGTTGCTTCCGTAATTCCTAGTTACGAAAGCACCGTGCATGCTCTGCTTTGCTGTTTGTGTTTAGCTCCCATTGAACACAGGCCCACTTGGCTGTTTCCATAAGCCCGGCTACCTGGGGCTGGCTCCTAGTCCCATCTTGCTGTGAAAACTGCGAGATGCGACAACCCCTTGAAATGTACACAAGGTTGAATAACTATGGTCATACTGGGTTTTCCTGTTATGTTATACAGTACATGGCTGTTTCTAAACTTCTGCTGGTTGCCCTTGGAAACGGACAACTGCTTAGCTCCAGTTTGGTGTCAGCCACCTTCTCTCTAGCTAGCAGCTGTGGAAACGTCCTCTGAGCTCCCACATTCCACCAGCGACCACCCTATCTATAACTGTATAGACTCATTCCTGTAGTTCACCTCATTAAAACACTGTTTTTCTTTTGTTTATATGAGGCTTCGTTCCCAAGTTAGGATACTTTTTATTAATATGCAAATTAGGCATTTGGTGCAAATTAGGCCTTTGGTGCAATGAGGGCATTACCATTGCTCTTGTTGCACCCAGGCTCCGCTCCTTTCTGTATCTACTTTAATCTATAGGACCAGGCAGTTAAATAAGGGAGGAGCTGACCACAGAAAGGAGCTGGGCTTGTGTGCCACAAGAGCAATGGTGACACCCTCGTGGCACCAAAGGCCTAAGTTGCATATTAACAAAAAGTATCATAACTTTGGAATAGGGTCTTGGAGCAACAAAAGCGTTTTAATCAGGTGAACCACAGCTCTACAGCTCTGTGTCTATGCAAATAGTTCACCATTAAAATATTTAAAGAAATGCTCCAAATGACCTGTATTTTGGTTCACAACCAAAGGAGGCTTCCTTGTTCTAAGTCTTCATAGTCTAGAAGTAGTTTTGTAGTAATTGTCAAGGACTTACCGTAGATGGTGTTTAATGGTTGACAACACTTTAATGTGTTATTTCCATTTGATAAACTGATGGCATGTGACTGGTCTATGCCATCACTTTATGGCCATTGAAGGTCTGACTGATGGGACCTGTGCTGATCCTGAGTTTGAATGGTGGATCGCTGTGTCCTCTTCACTGATTTTTGCTGCACAGCGCACGTGGTTTAGTGCTATATCGCCTTGCTCATGACCACCCAAACCTGGAAGGTGGGCAGCAGTAAATCATCTCTGAAGCCTCCACATTCTCAAAATGGAAGATGAACCGCCACCTATCATAAAGCGCAGTATGCGATCACCACCTTAGATGGAAACAACCATTTAACCCCTTGTGGCCACAAACCGTTTTCAGTCATGTGTGGGTGAGCAGGGTAGCTGAAGAACAAGTGCTATTCTGTATTATATGGACTTCATACAATCGGGGGTAACGTTGCTACTTTATAGGAATTCTTGACTTGGCTTGTCAAGTTTGTTACGTAGAGTATATAAATGTAGTTAGGGAGAAATATATACGTGAATGTAGATATTTGTGCATTGATGTCTACACAGATTCTCTTCCCCGTGCCATGGTATAGCGGTCAGGGTATCACATTTTCTCAGTGGTTGCCGGAGCAATGGTAAAGTTCAGCTTAGTGAAAATAACCCAAGCGGTGTTCAGTAGAGAAGAAAATAGATGTGATTTAAAGCATCTCTTCTTTGCGGAGCCGTACCCGCTGGGCTAAATGTCCTGGTGTGGGCTCTGTCTAATGGCGCCCAGTGGGAGATAGAGTACTCTGTGAATTACAGTGGTTACTGCAGCAATTACCTGGAAGACTTTGGTGTGTAGAAAGTTGGCCGCCATGAATTGTTCAGTGTAGATAAAATTTAACTTAAGTGATACAAAGGTAAATCCCAGTAGGTGGTCACTGCCGGGTGTCGATTCCTCAGATTCAGGCTCCTTTTTCTTCAGAGTACAGGTGGTTCTTATATTTCATTACCTGTTTACTGTGTAGAGTCCGTGGTTAAGTAGGAAGCTACAGGTGGTCCTGATACAGTTACATCATTGTAGGTTTTTATGCTTTGCATACTATCTGTATTTTGTCTATCGTTACTGTTTTTTTGGTTGGCTTATACCTGTAAGGCTAGTTTCACATCTGCAGCAGCTATTCTGGCAGGCTGTTCCAGCAGAGAGCAGCCTCCTGTAATTCTCCAGATCTGGCACTGCCGGATGCAACCAGAGTGCCCACCGGTCCCATTGCACACTGCGGTTTGTGTCCGACTGTTTCCCAACATTCACTGGCGGCTGGATCGCATTGCCGCCAACGTGAAAGTAGCCTAAGAGGGACATTTCTGTGTGTGGCCCTTGACCCTATTCTGGGTCCCACTTAATGCAGTGTGATGTGGACAGTTTAGCTGAACTTGCAACTTGAACAGCCTCTGTCAGCATGATCAACCCTATAAAACCAAGCATAGTGCCTGGTAGGGCTCATCATGCTGATTGAAATGATACCTTTCTTTTGTCTGTATGTTAAATTAAACAGCTGCAGCGATATATGCATTTTTTTCATATGCACATGAGCATGGAGCACCTGGGGGCTGAATCCTTGGAGCATTGTTTTTTATGTTTGTTTTTTAAACACCCCTGTGTTCTGCACACATCCCTTGATTAATAGGGCTCAACATTAGCATGCTGAGGGGAGGGCTATGTCCTAGTATGTACATATCATATACGTTATTTACTATAGCCTTACCATGTTGAGGTTTTCTATACTTAGAAAGCTAATACATATTACATGTTTATTCACAGACACAATATATGATTATAAAGACACCAGTAATATGTATTGGCTTTCTAAGTATAGAAAACCACTCTTCTCAATATCATAAGGCTATAGCCTGGAAGTAAGTGTCAGCCTTGCATTTAGATGTCTCAGGAGAGGCTTCTAGATATTTTTCTTCCTCTCATCCTGAGCACAGTTGTACAATATTCTAAGATATTTTACTCTCAAAAATCGCATTAGCTTTGTATGAGATTGGGCATCTTGATCAAAGCACTGTCTAAACTCCTAGAAATGAAAATCATCTGGTCTCTTAGGTGTTTTCTGGTTCCTAAGGTTGTAAAAAAGGGAGGCAGGTGTGGAAAAATGCTGGAAAGTAAAAATGCTTACAAAAATGGAAGTGTTAATAGTTTATTATCAATTTGACAAAATGCAAAACGATTGAACAAAAGAGAAATCTAAATCCATTCAAGGCCCTTTGAATTCAAAGAGCAGTTCTTCTAGGTACACTTGCACACAGTATTTGAAGGACCTCTGCAGGGAGGTTGTTCCTAACGTCTTTGAGAACTAACCCCAGATCTTCTGTGGATGTAGGCTTGCTCAAATCCTTCTGTCACCTTATGTAATCCCAGACAGACTGTACGATGTTGAGATTAGGGGCCATATCATCACTTCTAGGACTCCTTGTTCTTCTTTGCTTTGCTATGGTTTAGGTTTGTTGTCCTGCTGCAGAATAAATGTAAATTTAATCTATTAACACTTCTGCTTCTGAAAGCATTCTCACTTTTTTCCACACCTGCCTAAAACTTTTGCACATCACTGTATGAGCTGAGCTGTAGATAAGTGTTTTGGTCGATCTGCATTATTCAAGGGAGATTTAGAAATGTTAAGCAATCCTAATCTCCTTGCAGTGACCTCATGCTTCTTCAGTGCACGATACAACCCTAGAAACAGGTCACATAATTTAAAAGGGTTGTCTGGGTTCAAAGCTAATACCTGGTGCGCCTAGGACTGATGAAGGAGGAGTAGATTTAATGCCTGCTCTGGCAGCACAGGGCCCATCAAGACTGATATAGCACACGTTGGTCTTGATGAATTAGGGCCTCTTTCTTAAAGGGGTTATCCTGCAGAAGATAATGATGACCTATCCTCAGGATAAGTCATCATTATCACATCAGCAAGGGCCTCACAAATGCATTGCAATACCGGATCAGTCTCTCCGGTTGTCATCCGGAAAAGGGGATCCAGTATTTATCTTTTTCACATTTTTAAAGGTCTGCGCATGCACAGACGGCAAAACCGGATCGTTTTTTTCCAGAACACTTGGGGCCGGATCCGGCATTAATGCATTTCAGTGTAAAATAATGCTGGATCAGGCATTCTGGCAAGTGTTCCGGAATTTACGACTGAGAAAATACCGCAGCATGCTGCGGTATTTTCTCCGTCCAAAAACCGTACAGTGACTGAACTGAAGACATCCTGATGCCTACTGAATAGATTGCTCTCCATTCAGAATGCATTAGAATAAAACTGATCAGTTTTTCCCCGGTATTGAGCCTCTAGGACGGAACTCGATACCGTAAAAGTTTAACGCAAGCGTGAAAGTACCCTAAGCGATGCAGGATCTTGGCGGCTTTCCAAGGACAGTGCTGTACATCGTATAGTGGCAGTGCTTGTTATTGCAGCTCAGCCCTGTTGACTTGAATGGGGCTGAGTTGCAACTAGGTCATGTGACGCCACTGGCCTAGGAAGAGGCTGCTGCACTCCTTAGGATAAGGGCTCATTCAGACGGCCGTATGCTGTCCGCAAAAATACTGAATGCTATCCGTTTTTTTGCGGATCCGCAAAAAAACGGATCTGCAAAAAAACGGATAGCATTCAGTATTTTTGCGGACCCATAGACTTCAATGGGGCCATGTCCTGATTTTCACGGACAAGTATAGGACATGTTTCATTTTTTTTGCGGAACTGTGGAATAGAAAAGGGCCCCATAGAAGTGAATGGGTCAGCATCTAATCCGCAAAAAAACGGATCCGCATTTTTGCGGATAGCATACGGCCGTCTGAATGAGCCCTAAGTCCTAAATATCTTTTCCTGGATAACCCCCTTAATGTCTTATGTCCCACTGATGCAGGAAGAAGGGAAATCATCAGTTTTTTAAAGGGCATCCATCCGTAGGTTTGTACCTATGAAACTGGCTGACCTGTTCCATGTGCGCTTGGCAGCTGAAGACATCTGTGTTGGTCCCATGTTCATATGTGCCCACATTGTCGAGGAAAATGATGTTTTAATATATTGTAGACAGATGGCAGCAATTCTATTGAACGGAGTGTACATCTCGCCCAGAAAGTTTAGCTGGGTGAGATATTAAAAGCCGGATAGTGTTGTTTTGTTCAGGAGCCTAGTTTCTGAGCTGTTGGTAAATGATAAAATCTGGGCCGGCTTTGTTGGAGTGGTGAAGAGGTGGTGGTGGGACTCGCCACTCCCACTCCACTACAGAGGCCCCATTCACACGTCCGCAATTTCGTTCCTCATTTTGCAGAACGGAATTGCGGACCCATTCATTTGCGGGTCCACATTTCCGTGCCCCAAAAAAAATAGAACATGTCCTATTCTTGTCCGCAATTGTGGACAAGAAAAGGCATATTCTATTAGTGCCGGCGATGTGCAGTCCGCAAAATGCGGAACGCACATTGCCGTGACCGTATTTTGCGGATCCGCAGATCACATTACGGACATGTGAATGGAGCCAGAGAGTGTGGGGAAACTCAGCATGTTAGCTGAGGAAAAAGCGTGTCTCATTAGAGGTGACAGGACCCGGCATTGTAAAAGTCATCACACCTGGTTCTGTCAATCATAGTGCAGAGGGCGCGGCAGTGGCAGAGAGAGCTGAGCCATTAGGTGTAATGACAATGCCCACGTTGCTCCTAGAGGCTCATTTGCATATATTAAAAACAGAATTTTTCTCAGCAATGCGGGCACATATGAACATGGGACCAACACAGATGCTGAATTTAAAAAATGACCTGTATATGAATATGTGAACATCTTCTTCTTTTTTTTTTTTTTTTTTTAACAAATCTCCCTATATTAAGAATTTACAAAGAAAGAAAGAAGTACACAATGACATAAGAGTAAGGTAAATACATCAGATGCAAAATATCACAAAGTATGTCATGTAGCATATAGCACAGGGAGAGGGGCAAGATTGGGGAGGGACATAGGAGAGGGGGAGGTGGTTTAAGGCATAAAGTTGCATATGTTGAATCAGCAGTGGCCTACTACTCAATGGTTGACACAAAACATTTTATAACATGTAAAATATAGTATGCAGTCTAATGGATGGCCTAAGTACGACCATCATGGTGCAGAACACAAGGGTGTACCTTTAAAGATGGTCAATGTGCCCAACCACCCTCTTACTGAGGGAAATAGTATTGGTAACACCAACAATAACATGCAATAAATCAAATATAAATATCAAATACTATATAAGAGTGAAGATAAGAGAGAGCTAAGATTGAAAGGGTTTAACTATTACAGAGTACACCTCCATCCATCCATCCATCCTCACTTTATAAGGCGGTTCAATGTTCTATAGTCATTGAGAGCATCGGAATGTTTTCCAGGGTTTCCATAACTGGACATATTTCGAGGGTGCCCTATTTACCCAACTGGCTAATTCTTCCATCAAGCACAATTGGTCCACTTTTTCATACCAGTGTTCAGCCAGTGGAGTGGTAGAAGTAGTCTGGCTGCCTGAATAAGGAGAGTTGGCAGGTCTGTCAATGCAGGTCGCCAATCTGCTGAGGGTAGCCATAATAGGACTGACTGGGGAGACAGCTTAACGGAAGATGCACAAATCTCATTGGTCTTTTGTTCCACTTGGGTCCAAAAATGGGACAAGAGAGGACAATACCACATAATGTGACCCAAGGTTCCCTTGTGTTTTTTGCATTTCCAGCAAGTGTCCGAGTCCACGAGTCCAATTCTAAACAATTTATTTGGATCTTTGTACCAACGTGTAATTGTTTTATAGGAGTGTTCTTGTGTCTTTACACACCTTGAAAAACCATGAGATCTTCGGTGGATCTCTTTGATTTCTTGTGGGGTAAAAGATTTATCTAGATCCCTTCCCCATTCCATATGTGAACATCTTTTAAAGGGTTTTTCCAAGTGTTTAATACTGAACACTAGGGATGAGCGAATCGACTTTGGATGAAACATCCGAAGTCGATTCGCATAAAACTTTGTTTCAATACTGTACGGAGCAGGAGCTCAGTACAGTATTACAATGTATTGGCTCCGATGAGCCGTAGTTTTGCGCGACTTCGTGTAATCACTTCATAAACTGATTTCTACTGTAAAAAAACAAAAACAAAAAACAATAAAAAAAACCATTTCCCTAACTCGGGTTTGGTTCCAAGGTACCACTTGCGAGACTTCGCAAAGTAATAACTTTCATACCAAGAAAATTTTAAAAATGCAGCGACAATCCCTCCAAACAATGGTACATGTGAATCTATTCCTAAACGTAAAGATTTGGCCCACCCCAGCTGGGGGCATCTTCTCAGAAGCTCATGGGTAGTAGGGTTTTATTGACCCTGGACAGGGACCCATAGGAAGCCGGCTCTGTAGCCTTGTCCTGACCTTTTTCGCCATTCTCCTGCTTTGATTGTTTGGTTTGCTGCTTCTTGATATAAGCCGGCTGTGAAGGAAGAGGATGTAATATGCGAGTGGATGTGCTTATCTTACAATGGCAGCACCGTCTAGTCCTTAGTAAGAAGATTATTGACTGTCCTTATATTTGATGGAAGGTCAAGCTAAAGCTGGGCATATACTTTTAGATGCCTCCTGCCCCCCAATACACATGCAAGCTCATGTAAACTGTGTTTTGAATGGGGAGAAGGGAGAAAGCTGCTGCTAGACGCCTCTGTGAACAAAAAGATTGGGCATGTTCAAATCCAAAATGCCCAATCTTTATTTCTTCCCTCGACATTTCCCATTGGGGATAGTTGGGACGTCACAGGCATGTTAGATGGTGAGCTGGTCCCACAGAAATCAGCAGGTTCCGCCAACAATTGTCTAATGTGTATGATGGGGTTGTCCAGGATTTGGATATTGATGTCGTATGAACATGATATGCCTGTGGTATCAGATCAGCGGGTATCCGACACGGCACAGCTCCTTCCATTGTGTAGTGAACGGAATTGAACGGGAGCAGTGCTGCAGTTACCATCTCTGTCCACTACACAGTGGATGGAGCTGTGTCGTTCTGGCGCCAACTACTACCACTGATCGTGGGGTGTGAGGAGTCGGACCCCCACTGATCTGATATCGATGGCCTATCCTTAGGATAGGCCAGTGATGGCTAACCTCCGGCGCTCTAGTTGTGGTAAAACTATGACTTACAAGATGTACGCTTGCTTGGCTGTACTCAGAAATGAATGGAGCATGCTGGGAGTTGTAGTTTAACCACCGCTGAAGTGGCAGAGGTTAGCTATCACTGGGATAGGCCATCAGTATTACTATCCTGGATGCCGCCTTTATGAACTGGAGTATTAGCATCTTTTGTCAGACGAGCTTATTACTGTCACACATAGTGGGGGTCATTTATTAAAGGGGTTTGTGGTTTTTCAGTTCTTTATGTTGAATTGCATTTGTGGTCACAAAACAGAAATAATGGCACAATGCATGAATATTTTCCTCATTTCTGTACATATGCTTTAATGTAATAGAACATGTTCTGTACCCTGTGAACTATCGCCTACCAGAGAGATGCCCTTCACTAGGGCAGAATTTACCGCACACTAGTGGTGCCTGAAATTGGGAAGCTTTTTAGAAGAGTACTCCAGTCTACGCAATGTAGCCTAAAACGGCATTTCTTTTAGGGCATGCTGTATCCCAGGCCTGGGCTGATCCCGCTAGCATGGCTATGTAGCTGCTGTTTAAAGAGGCTGTGGTGGTCCGGTGATCGCTGCAGCCTCTTCTTTGTTCAGTGACGTCATGTTCATTAGTCATGTGGCCTGTGTGCAGCTCAGTCCCATTCAAATGAATGGACCTGGGCTGCAACATTGAGCACATCCACTATACAATGTACAATGCTGTGCTTGATATGCTGTGAGAAGGCCACAGTCTCTTCAAACAGCTGATTGGTGGGGGTGCCAGGAGTCGGACCCCCCACCACTAGACGTTGAAGTGTAACTGTCATATTTTTTTTATTTGCTAGTTTATTAGAGCTAGGCATGTCTACCTGAGTTAGTCTGTCAATGATTGCCAAAATATCTGTAATTACCTTATAATAACAGCTTTCATTAAAGGGAACCTGTCACCTCCAAAAACCATCCCAAGCCGCCAGCAGTACCTGAGAGTAGCCCACAGTGTATTTCTAATGATCATTTTCGTTCAGCAGTCAGATGACAGCGGTTATGCAGAGAGTTCGGCAAAGCCAGCCGAACTGCTGGCTGTCAGTCACAGCGAAGGGGCAGGGAAGGGGGCGTGGTCACCGTGACTTAAAGCAAGGAGGCCGCTGCCCCCTTGACTTCAAGCATGACTAGAAAATAGCGTGGGCAGGGGATAAAATAACGTTTTCAGAGCTTTTACCACATCTGACTGCTGAGCGAAAATGATCATTAGAAATACAGTGCGGGCTACTCTCGGGTACTGCTGGCGGCTTGGGATGGTTTTTGGAGGCGACGGGTTCCCTTTAATGTCCTCTGTCCCTTTCCACTGCTCACTTATGTTGCTATGGCTTGTCTGTCTCCAGCTAAGAAGACAGGAAGACGGAGGGGCGGTCCTTCACACGGCATGCCTGCATTAGGCTTCAGAGTGAGGAGGCGTGTCTCTCAGTAATCCAAGCTGATTGGCTGGCAGGAAGCTGCTGGCTACAGCAAGTGTGTATGGGAAGTGAGGGAAAGCAGTTTTGGCCTCAGAGAACTGGCAGAGGAGCCATCTTGAGAAGGTCCTCATATTGTAGAGGTTAAAATAGCCATAACTAAGGGAAAACAGTGGTATGTGAAGAAACTAAAGATTGCTTTATGCATAATGCTGCTGCAGCAGCAGTAACATATGCTAAAATTGATTTTTTTGATGAAAACATGGCGGTTACACTTTAACCTCTTAAGGACACATGACGTACCGGTACGGCATGTACAGTTCCGATCGACGGCGGGCGGTGATCGGAGCCTGGTGCCTGCTCAAATCGTTGAGCAGGCACCTTGGCTAAATGCGCTGGGGGGGGTCCCCCCGTGTCGACGATCGCCGCAAACTGCAGGTCAATTCAGACCTGCGGTTTGCGACTTTACCTTCGGTTTGCGGCGGCGATCGGCGGTGCCATCGGGTTCCCATGCGGCTGTAGGGGGGACTCTGGCATGGAAGGCAGCGTGATGCCTAAGGAAGGCATCGCGCTTCCTTCCGGTGACGAGCCTGTGAGATCCAGCCCCCTGGATCTCGCAGGCCGGAAGCTGTATGAGTAATACTCACTGTAATACTCATACAGCCAATGCATTCCAATACAGAAGTATGGAAAGCATTGTAAAGGATTAGAGCCCCAAAAGTTCAAGTCCCAAAGTGGGACAAAAAATAAAGTGGAAAAAAAAGTTGAAAAAATAGTTTCCTTCCCCCCAAAAATTAAAAGTTTCAAGTAAAAATAAACAAAAACATAATTTCCCCCAAATAAAGTAAAAAAAAAAATTGGTAAAAAATAGGGAGAAAAAAAAGTATATATATATTAGGTATCGCCGCGTCCGTATCGACCGGCTCTATAAACATATCACATGACCTAACCCCTCAGATGAACACCGTAAAAAATAAAAACTGTGCTAAATAAACCATTTTTTTGTCACCTTGCATCACAAAAAGTACAACAGCAAGCGATCAAAAAGGCGTTTGCCCACCAAAATAGTACCAATCTAACCATCGCCTCATCCCGCAAAAAATGAGCACCTACCTGAGACAATCGCCCAAAAAAATTAAAAACAATGGCTTAGAATATGCAGACACTAAAACATCATTTTTTTTGTCTTAAAAGAGATGTTATTGTGAAAAACTTACATAAATAAAAAAAAATATATATTTTAGGTATCGCCGCGTCCGTATCGACCGGCCCTATAAAAATATCACATGACCTAACCCCTCAGATGAACACCGTAAAAAATTTTAAATAAAAACTGTGCTAAATAAACTTTTTTGTCACCTTAAATCACAAAAAGTGTAATAGCAAGCGATCAAAAATTCACACGCACCCCAAAATAGTGCCAATCAGACCGTCATCTCATCCTGCAAAAATCATACCCTACCCAAGGTAATCGCCCAAAAACTGAAAAAATTATGGCTCTCAGACTATGGAAACACTAAAACATGATTTTTTTTGCTTCAAAAATGAAATCATTGTGTAAAACTTACATAAATAAAATAAAAAAGTATACATATTAGGTATCACCGCGTCCGTATCGACCGACTCTATAAAAATATCACATGATCTAACCTGTCAGACGAATGTTGTAAATAACAAAAAATAAAAACGGTGCCAAAACAGCTATTTCTTGTTACCTTGCCTCACAAAAAGTGTAATATAGAGCAACCAAAAATAATATATACCCTAAACTAGTACCAACAATACTGCCACCTTATCCCGTAGTTTCTAAAATGGGTCACTTTTTTGGAGTTTCTACTCTAGAGGTGCATCAGGGGGGCTTCAAATGGGACATGGTGTCAAAAAACCAGTCCAGCAAAACCTGCCTTCCAAAAACTGTATGGTGTTCCTTTCCTTCTGCGCCCTACCGTGTGCCCGTACAGCGGTTTACGACCACATATGGGGTGTTTCTGTAAACGACAGAATCGGGGCCAAAAATATTGAGTTTGGTTTGGCTGTTAACCCTTGCTTTGTAACTAGAAAAAAATTATTAAAATGGAAATCTGCCAAAAAAGTGAAATTTTTAAATTGCATCTCTATTTTCTATTAATTTTTGTGGAACACCTAAAGGGTTAGCGACGTTTGTAAAATCAGTTTTGAATACCTTGAGGGGTGTAGTTTCTAGAATGGGGTCATTTTTGGGTGGTTTCTATTATGTAAGCCTCGCAAAGTGACTTCAGACCTGAACTGGTCCCTAAAAATTGGGTTTTTGAAAATTTCTGAAAAATTTCAAGATTTGCTTCTAAACTTCTAAGCCTTGTAACATCCCCAAAAAATAAAATATCTTTCCCAAAATGATCCAAACATGAAGTAGACATATGGGGAATGTAAAGTAATAACTATTTTTGGAGGTATTACGATGTATTATAGAAGTAGAGAAATTGAAACTTGTAAATTTGCAATTTTTTTTACAGATTTTTGATAAATTTTGTCTTTTTTTTATAAATAACAATTTTAATTTTTTACTTCATTTTACCAGTGTCATGAAGTCCAATATGTGACGAAAAAACAATCTCAGAATGGCCTGGATAAGTCAGAGCGTTTTAAAGTTATCACCACTTAAAGTGACACTGGTCAGATTTGCAAAAAATGGCCTGGTCCTTAAGGTGAAATAAGGCTGTGTCCTTAAGGGGTTAAGGCCCTATCCAGAGGATAGGCCACAAATATTCCCACCATATTAAGC
Organism: Bufo bufo; assembly: GCF_905171765.1. Taxonomy (NCBI): domain Eukaryota; kingdom Metazoa; phylum Chordata; class Amphibia; order Anura; family Bufonidae; genus Bufo; species Bufo bufo. The sequence goes on along the minus strand of NC_053392.1, from coordinate 512,368,786 downwards.
GATGGCATATGTGTAGGTCACTGACGGATGGTGGTCTGACCGCTTGGACCCTCAAATGCCTTGGGAGCTTTTGCTACATAGTGTTTCCCAGCCATTCACTGTAGCCATACAGATTTGACTATTGTTGAAAAAATCCTGTTGTTTTCAGTGGGCCTGGCCAATAGTCTAATGTGTAAGATGAGCTGACTCTCCACTGACCGTCGGGCTTTCTCATTTCTCCCTATTGAAAACACACGCATGCTCTACCGAGCATGGATGTGTATGGGGAATCGGGAGAGGCCGGTGTCGGCATGGATGTGTATGGGGAATCGGGAGAGGCCGGTGTCGGCATGGATGTGTATGGGGAATCGGGAGAGGCCGGTGTCGGCATGGATGTGTATGGGGAATCGGGAGAGGCCGGTGTCGGCATGGATGTGTATGGGGAATCGGGAGAGGCCGGTGTCGGCATGGATGTGTATGGGGAATCGGGAGAGGCCGGTGTCGGCATGGATGTGTATGGGGAATCGGGAGAGGCCGGTGTCGGCATGGATGTGTATGGGGAATCGGGAGAGGTCGGTGTCGGCATGGATTTGTATGGGGAATCGGGAGAGGCCGGTGTCGGCCATATGAGCGCAGCGGGGGCCAGGAGTGGAGCTGAGCATTAGAAAGACTGCAAGCATCGGCAGAGGGTCCAGGAGGCAGACCTCTAATAACCCTAATCCTGTGGCATGGTGTGGACACCACTTTATATGTGACATCAGGTTGAAGGTTTCCTCAGCTGCAGAACGGATTGTGGAGACCCTTCTGTTTATTAGATGTCTTCTATAGGCTTTGTGGAGATGGGGTGACAGTGTCTGTACAGCACTGCGGAATATGTTGGCGCTGTATAAATGAATATTTGTGCCTATGCAGCGAGCATGTGAGAATGTGGCAGCTCGTCTGCTGTATAGAAATAGGAAATGAGCCTGTTATGTAACGTCTGCCGCAACGAGGCCACTGCCATTTCTTCTCATCGCAAACATTTGCTAATTTCCTTTTCATCTTTATTATGACAGGAGTCTGTTCATTATAAGACATGGAAAGCTGTTCTCTCTGATTGCCGTCTAGACGGGTGTGTGTCTGCGGAGTGCTCCTATAGCGGAGGCGGTGTATCTGAACTGGTGCCTGGGAAAAGTGGGGCAGTTGCCCACAGCAACTGGTCATGCTGCTGCTCTCCTTTTTCAGTTTGGAGAATTTTATTGTATTATTTTACCTATACATATTTTGAAGCATATTCTATACATGTTTTGAAGCATTTAAAGGGGTATTCTGCTTGTTACAAGTTATTCCTTATCCACAGGATAGGAGATAACTGTTAGATCGGAGGGACTTCCACCTATCAAGAGAATGGGGACACATACCCCTCTGAGCCCCCCCCAATGAACGGAGCAGCAGGTCCCGGGGGGGGGGGTTTCCAAGGGGTATTGGGTCACTGTTCTTGTGATTGGTGGGCGTCCTACCACTGAGACTCTTATAGTTTGTCCCAATCCTGTGGTTAGGGGGTTACTTGTAACAACTGGAATACTCCTTTAAGGGGTTCTCCAGCTAAACAAAAATTGGTGGCAGTGGGGTCAGAATGTCTTCAAAACAATAAAAAACCAATACCCCCTACCACTGCTCCCCTTCCGCCACTGCCATTCTGACTCTGTCCAGCTCTCTACTTCTGGCTCCCTTCTCGACACACGGGAAATGCCTTGCGATGCCCGCTCCGCCAAACACTGGCCACAGTGCTGATCTACCTCAGACAGTGATTGGCTCAGTGGGCATTGCGAGGAATTTCCTGTGTGTCATGAGCAGGGTCAGTGTAGGGGAGTATCGGCTTTTCTCTGTTTTTATGACTCTCTGATCCTGCTTTTATCAAAAAAAAATTTAAGCTGGAATGCCCTTTTAAATCAGCTAGTTATAGTGAAGACCATATGTACGATGGATGTGGCTATTATGGGGCCCTAGAGGGAGGGGGGCCCAGCCCTGCTGATTCCATAACTTTCACTATTACATGCAGAGAACCAATGCACGTCTCCTCTCTCTAGATCAGGGGTAGGCAACCTCAGGCCCTCAAGCTGTTGTGAAACTACCACTCTCGGAATGCATAATTACTCTGCTCTTCTCAGAACTCCCATAGAAGTGAATGGAGCATGCTGGAAGTTGTAGTTTCACAACAGCTGGAGTGCGGAAGGTTGCTGATCCCTGATCTAGATAGACCTGCCTTGTTAGACAATGGGTGGGTCATTGGTCGAGGGTTAGAGGAGGAAACAAACACCAAACCCTTCTGAGTGGCACAATTTACCACCATGTCTGGGATCTCAATTTGGTGTGGCCCCCATCATTGTTATGTTTTACACCACTGTTGTGACTTTTCACTACTTTCGCCTCTTTTGAAAAGTGGGTGGGGGAGGTGGAGGCCAGAAACTATTTTAAATGATGGTTCAAACCTGCTCGGGCTCATACCCGCTGTAGACTTGAACTTCTGGCACATGGACTACCTGGAAATGCAACAAGATTTGTTGAGAGGCCCATGCTTCATAATAATAAGTTTGTTGCAATCTGTTAAGACTGGCGTTTGTTTCGCCAAGCTTTAGATATCTGTCCCCATATACTAATTTAACCTTAAAGCGGTTGTCTCACCTCTGGGACCCACACCTATCCGTAGAACGGAGTGCCCAAAGTTTGGGAGAGCGCACCGTGCATACGTGGCTGCCCTCCATTTATTTCTACGGGAACGCTGAAAATAGGCAAGCGGCGGCTCGTCTATTTTTGAAAGTCCCATAGAAATGAATAGAGAATGCACCACGCAAGCATGGTCACCGTTCCATTCACGTCTATAGAAATGAATGCGCAGAGGTGGGACCCAGACTTATCTGGTATAGCGATATGCCACCAATATTCCAGGTGAGACGACCCCTTTAAATGGGGAGCCATAACTAGTGATGATGATGGATGTTGGCAGTAGAGAAAAATTGAATGGCGGAGAATGCACCGATCCAAGAGCATAATATTCCTAACTATTGATGGTGCTCATCGAGGCATCTAAGTTTTGGTATTGAGTGTTGTGGTTGCTTGTTAAACCCTTTTACTTTTGATTGAGACCCAACAGAAAAAAAATGGTGATATGTTTTGGATTGTTACTCAAACATTAATGTATAAGGAGTATTACTATCTTCTGCATTATTTACATAAATGCCTCATATAGACCGCTAAACCTGTTCACCGTTGCTCGGCTCCTACTCCATTTACGTTTGTGGAGAATGGTGGTCGGCAGATCCTGTCCTCTCAATAGGTAAGGGTCTGCATGGATTTGCCATAAATGCGTAAGATAGAAATTCCCCTGTAAAACATGGTCACATAGTGCCTTTTAGGACTTGATCACCTGTGAAGTCGGCCGCTGGTTGATGTTGGTAGGTGCCAAACATGACTCCATTGTGGAATACTGTTGTATTAAAATTCCTTAACATGTAGTAATAGCCGTGAAGTACGTTTCATAAATTATACACTTGTTCTTCTGGTCTGGCACGTATTAAATGTACTTACCGGTAATTCCTTCAACTTGTCGAGCTTAAGTCCTTTGGACTGACTCATCCTTTAATTTCTATAAGTAGTATTTTATTAAACCATTCCTCCAGCTGAGCCGTTGCTGAGAACGTTTCGTCACATTTCTGTTTCCTTCCATATAGCATGGGTCGCACAGTTTTTCAGTGTGTTTCATATTTCTCCTGTTAGAAGACCTCTTGGTGGTAGTCCTGGAAAACAGAAGAACTTCTTTGGTTGGTTGGTGTTGACCTGTGCCTAAAATGACAAAACTGATTTCATGTATTGGCGTGAAGGCTGCCCTCAGGTTATTAGTGACTACCCCTGTTATTACTGATTTAAGGGATTGTCCGGTTTATACACTCCATGTTAGAGACAAAAACAGCCTAAGGCCCCATGCACGCAAACGTATTTTCTTTCCATGTCCGTTCCGTTTTTTTTTTCCGTTTTTTTTTGCGAACCTTATGCAAAGCCATACATTTCAGTGGGTCTGCAAAAAAAACAGAAGTTACTCTGTGTGTATTCCGTTTCCGTATATCCGTTCCATAAAACAAATATAACATGTCCTATTATTGTCCACATTACGGACAAGGATAGGACTGTTCTGTTAGGGGCCAACTGTTACGTTCTGCAAAATACGGTATGCAATCATTCATGAGGCCTAAGGCCCCTGTTTTAGGCTACTTTCACACTGGCGTTTTGGCTTTCCGTTTGTGAGATCCGTCATGGGCTCTCACAAGCGGTCCAAAACGGATCCGTTTTGCCCTAATGCATTCTGAATGGAAAAGGATCCGCTCAGAATGCATCAGTTTGCCTCCGTTCCGCCTCCATTCCACTTTGGAGACGAACGCCAAAACGCTGCCTGCAGCGTTTTTCTGTCCACCATGTGGTGCAGAGCAAGACAGATCCGTCCTGACACACAATGTAAGTCAATGGGGACGGATCCGTTTTCCCTGACACAATCTGGCACAATAGAAAACGGATCCGTCTCCATTGACTTTCAATGGTGTTCATGACGGATCCTTCTTGGCTATGTTAAAGATAATACAAACTGTTCCGTTCATGATGGATGCATGTGGTTGTATTATTGTAACGGATCAGTTTTTGCAGATCCATGACGGATCCGCCCAAAACGCGAGTGTAAAAGTAGCCACACTTCCGGGAATCCCCACAATTGTAATAACCTTCTTTTCTGTCTTCTTCCAGACATTCAGGAGTGGAGTGAATTAAAGCAATTCTTTGAAGCGCACTATTCTCAGATTTATTTTATCTTCTATGAAAATTTCATTACACTGGAAAGTAGCTTAAAGCTAAAAGGTATCCGTTCATTTATTCCGTCGCTGATTTATCCCTTATGTGCATGGATCTATATATTCGTATCTATCCCCATTAATCACACAGAAATCTGTATAGAGAATGTCATTACCTTTGTTACTCTGCAGGTCATTAGTCTACTAGTGAAAGGGCTTTTCCCATACTTCTATATTGATCACCTATCCTCAGAGTTCGGATCGATGGCGGACCCATCAGGTGTTCTGTAGTAGCTCTGGCGCTGGAACCACTGCTCCATCCGTTATGTAGTGGACAGTGATGGGTACTGCAGCCCTGCTCCTGTTGAAGTGAATAGGAGCAGCACTGCAGTAACCAGCTGTGCCCACTGCACAATGGATGGCGCTGTGTAGTTCTGGCGCCCATTTCCATCACCAGAGCTGCTGCAGAACAGCTGATTGGGCAGGGTGTCGGAGCCCCGATGATTTGATAGTGATGAACTATCTTCAATTGTTATACCGTATGTGGGAGAATTGACGATTAGGCTAGGGCTTCACGGCGACGTGTGTTGTGCGTCAAAAAGGGTACAACTACATTGCGACATGTGTCGTAATGATAGTCTATGGCAGGGGTAGGGAACCTCCGGCACTCCAGCTGTTGTGAAACTACAACTCCCAACATGCATACTTTCTCTGCTTTTACTCCGAACTCCCATAGAAATGAATGGAGCATGCTGGGAATTGTAGTTTCACAACAGCTGGAGTGCCGAAGGTTGCTGATCCCTGGTCTATGGTGTAGCAATGCGACATGCTGGGACTGTTACGCGACAGTCACAAATAAATCTTGTATGGATGGATTTTTTGCGACTGTCACATCGCAGTCGCAGCGTGTCGCTGTGCGTCACAATAGACTATCATTATAAAAAATGTCGCGCCATATTGGTGCGACATCAATGTCGCACAACACATGTTGCAGTGTAGTTGTGCCCTATGTGTCGCGCGACGCATGTCGTCGTGTATACCTAGCCTTAAAGGTATATTAGACGGGCAGATTTTCTACCTGATAATCGCTAACGAGCATTTGTAGTAGTGCTCGTTAGCGATCATCTGGCAGTCTAATACTGCCTCCAGTTGCATGCTGAAAGATCTTGATTTTTCGGCGACAGATCGTGCGGTGTAATCCCGATCTGTCCTGCATGGGGACGAGCGATGGCATAGCGATCGCACCTGCCTATGGTGCGGAGGACATGGCTGCATGTCATAGCAGCGGTGTCCTCTGCTAGCTATCTGGAACGCTTCCCTCCCGGCAATCGCTTGCAGCATCGGAGTGTCTAATACAGCCATTCCTCTTGCACTGCACTTTTTTGTAGCTAACCATATAGTATAAGTAATGATCAGCTACTTCAGCTTTATGTCTTATCCTAGGGCCCATTCACACAGCAGATAATCAGCCTGTAATGACTGCCCGTCAATGATATACTATGTCAGTTGCAGCTTTTTTTAAGACCCCTTTACACTACTCAATTGAGCCAACGATTGTTGTGAAGGAAGCGTTCCTTCCCGTCTAGTGCCTCCTTGTCAGTGAAGGAGACCGTTGCGATCTCCTCCACAGTATGGGGGAGGAGTGACCCCTAATGCCATCGCTCGTCTCCATACATATTCATTGCAGCAAAGCGTGTTTAGACGGCACGATCTACTGCCGGCGAACAGAGATTTAGCTGTCCGCGTGAAAGATCCAGCCACCCGATGAACGAGTGTTCCACTCCTTTATCGGGTAATCGGTGGCACTTTTACACCAGCAGATCATCACTGCAGATCATTCCTATAAACCCCTTGTTTGCGATGATCTGCCAGAAGTTTGAAAAGTGTAAAGGGGCCTTTAGTTACATGTATCAGTCATTGGGAGTATGTATAGATGAACAATCCTTTGTACGATCATTCATGCCCGTACAGTTTGCAGGAGAGACACTGACTTTGTCTCCTCTACTTCTGTCCCATCCGTGTAAATAATGTTCACTTGATCTGTCTTCAGACATTGTATTGTGAATAATCTGAGTGACAACACTTTAAAAAAAACTGTTTGTGTTTTATGTATGGACATCACGGTTTTGTGAAATATAAGGATTTCTCTTTTGTTTTTCAGGGAATAAATCTCAAAGGGAGGAGCTGGACTCCATCCTATTTCTTTTTGAAGTAAGTTTTTATATTTTTTTGGTGATCTGATCGATTATACAAAGAAACCCTGCAGAATGACTCCTCTGCTTGTAGTATAGTGATGTCATGATAGGAATTAAAGGGGTTTTCCTACCTAGAGCATCTGATTGGTGGGGGTCTGGCACCTGGGACCCCCACTGATCAGCTCTTTAAGAAGGCAGCACTGCACAGCTGCAGATAAGCAATGTGGAGGGCCCAGCACTCGCCCAAGCACCACAGCCGCTTCATACAGGTCCGACTCCTGACAGCTCCACCCATGTAATATTGATGACCTTTCCTAAGGATAGGTCATCAATATCTGTAAGACAGACAACCCCTTTAAAGTTGAATTAGGGAGAGACTCCCAAAATGTTTGTTATTTTGAACCCAAAGCCAGAAGTGGATTCCATAATAGAGAAGACTTGGGGAGACCAGCATTTTGCACGCCAGTCTTGAGAAGCACAACAGTTATCTCAGTATATTTGTCTGATCTGTAGCTTTTGTTAATACCGTTTTGGGGTGTATATGACTTTTGGATAACTTTTTATGATTTTTTTTTTTTTTAAGGTAAAGTGATGAAAAAAAAAAGGCAAATCAGCAATTTTTTCCCCGTTCACTATATGGGATATTAAAAAAATATATATATTTTAATAGTACTAGCATTTTCACATGTGGCAGTGCCCATGATGTTTATTTTATTTATTGTTTATGTATTTTGATTTCGGAGAAATGGGGGGTGATTTGAATTTTTTTTTTTATAAAACTTTTTTCACTTTTTTTTTTTTTTTAGGCCCCAGCATGCAATCATCAGATTGCAATTTTTTTTAGAGTAATGGAATTTTTTCCATTACCCTATACATAGATCGCTGTATTACAATTATTACAATTCACTGCTGCCATCTGCTGGCCTGAATTGTAATATACAAGTAATGAGCCAAGAAGCCTAGTACAGGCTTCGGCTCATTACTGACGTGAAATGCCTTCCTCGATCTCTGTCTGGGGGAGGCATTTTTACCTGTGAAGTGCGCACTTCCAGGTTTGTCGGCCTCATGGATGCCGTGGTCACGTTTGACCACTGCATCTGAAGGGGTTAAATGTCCGCGATCGGCATTACCGTTGATCGCGGACATTGGCCATGGGTGTTTGCTCCGGAGCGGTGAGGGCACCATATTTAAAGACCTGGCATCTGCTTTACATGTACATGTTGGGAAGGGGGTTAAAGGGGGACATACACATAAGATTAAAGGAGGCTGGACTTCTCCTCGCTTCTTAAGATAGGAAGCTCTTGGGTATCTCTCTTGGCCATTTATTTTCCTTTTCTTTTTGCTCATTCTGAGTTTTCTTTTTACCTTCAATTTCTTGCCACCTCTCCCTCCCTCCTCTCCCTCCCTCCCCTCCCTCCTTCCTTTCCCCCCACTTCCCTTCCCCACCTGACCTGGTCTCTCCCTTTTGCCTGTTTATTACCTGAAGTTAATTGGTTACTAGGCTGCACCTTTATCAAAGGAACGTTTGGGTATCTCCCGACATATGCTGGCATTGTGTACTTACCATTCGATTTCCTTGATGCCTTTCTGTTACATACTTCACGTTTACCTTTATAGCACTTAATGTGTTTTCTATTGTATTGCACATGTCTTATGGAGGTAACTCTCTTGGGCTGCGTCCCGAGGTGTCCTCCTCTTGTGATACATTAATTTTAAAATGAAAATTAATAAAAAGAGAATAAAAAAAAAAAAGATTAAAGGAGGCTGGAATGGCGGATTTCAGTATTTATTAAAAAAATAAAATAAAAGCTTTAAAGTGTCCCTGTACTTTGGGATGTGTCATCGGTGGGGTTCTGAGTGCTGAGACCCCTGCTGATCTCTAGAACAAGGAGCGAGAAGCGCTCACATAGCTCTCCTCGCTCCAGGAGACTGACTCGAGATGAGCCCATAGACTTTCTATTGAGCCCTTCTCTCTTCCGTCTCTTGCAGTGACAGGAGAGCATGCTATGAGAGCGCTTCTCTCTCTTCTTGTTCTAGTGATCGGCAGGGGTCTCAGCACTCGGACCCCCACAGATTAAAACTGCTTTAAAGAGGTCATTGCTTAGTGATTATATTAAATTGATTATCAATTCTAAGTAATGATGCCGCTGAGCTTTCATGGTTACAAGATATATTCGAAATCCAATAGACGGGATTAGAAATGTGGAGAATTGGGTTAATTACCTGATAATTTGAGTTACTCCTGAACTGGGGCCTGTAAGTGTCCCTTGAGGTCTGAGCTGTGCAATTGTCATTGAACTGATTGAATTCTGCCAACCCAGAGGAAAGCTCATTATGTGGAGCCTGCATTTTCAGGCCTCCGATTTGAGGCTATGCTGCATGTTAGATTTACTGGGAATTACCATGTATATGTCTTATTTATCGATTTGCTTTTCTTTTGATTTTAGAAAATTCTACAACTACTACCTGAAAGGATTTTCTACCGCTGGCAGTACCATAGTATAGGTAAGAATTGTGGTAATAATCATGGTGCCATATTCGACAATTTACCTTATAATATAATAAATAAAACACGACTACCATTGTGGATAAAAAAAATGGCCGCGGTCTTTATTAACTGGGAGGGGGAAAGGTGGGTAACCATAAATAATAACATACCATAAATTATTAAGCCATTAAACTTTTCCAATATTAACTCAAGTCCATTAGTGCACTACTCATCCAGAGTCCACCCAGTAAGGCTGAGCGACTAACCCCCCCACCCTTTTACACTCCCCCCCCCCCCCCCCTTTTCAAAGACCGCGACTAAAAACATTGGGAGGGCGGGCGGGACACGATCTTTCCTCTTCTTTGTCCAGCCGCTGACAGAGCTCCCAATGGTGAGTGTCCTCCATAAATACACCTTCTCTTCCCGCTGAAACTTGCACTTGACCAAACCATAACTTCAGCTACAATTTGAGATTTTCCTAACTTATGACGGAAAATATTGATTATATGAAGACAGGAGGCGAGTATCTTATGCATTAATCCTTCTTTATTAATGCTCACAGCAGAGAAAAAGTATTGCTCAATTTTAACGTAATCAATAGAAAAGAAAAGAAACTGCAGGGACTACACTTCCCAGCAGCCCTTGGTCTTAGCCACTCCCATCCTAGACTCTATAAAAGGACTGCTCACACCTCTCTCTTCCTCTTTCTTTGTGTAAGTCCCAGATATCGAAACCAGGTCTATCTCTGAACTTCGTCGTCATCTGACAACTCTTCGGCCAGCCGGCCTAACATCTCCGTCTGTGTCGACAGCAACTGGTCCCAACGGGGACAAACCAAGAACCAATTCGACCATTGGTCGTCCGGAAGGTTGAGCATCATTCGATTAACAGATCGTTTGCATGCCGGTGCCGTGACCTTGTTCAATAACCTGAAATACAATGTAGAATCGTGAAAAGGGTTGGGTAGGGAGGGAAGATACTCGCCTCCTGTCTTCATATAATCAATATTTTCCGTCATAAGTTAGGAAAATCTCAAATTATATATCAGACAGGAGGCTCATATCTTATGCAAGTTCAAAGCTTAACATTAGCATCTTAACAAGATTATAATAATAAATAAATAAATGTAATCATCCTAAGACTGACATGGAGACATGATCCTCCGGTCTGAAATAGAAGAGACGAAAGACTGTCTCGGAAGACCAGTCGGCCGCTATTAAAAGGTCTGCGAGAGAGCCCCCTGTCGTGACCACCTTAGTAGCCATGGCACCTCTGGAGGAGTGTGCCCCAAACAGGGTAATGTCTATGCCCGCCATTGCCATGGCCGATCTAACCCACCGCGCCAGAGTGGCGGGGGTGACCGGGTGATGTGGTTTTACGTAGGATATCAGAAGTTGAGACAGCCCTTGGGGTCGTAGTTCTGTAGTGCGAGCCTCGTATGCCTGTAGGCATCTAACCACGCAGAGCCGTGGGTGTGTAGGAAAATAGGGATAAAACACCGACTGTAGGCCCGTCTTAGTTCTACGGACCACCGTGAATCTCACGCCCTGCGGTGAGAACTGGCGTCTGGAAATGTCCAATGCCCTGACGTCTGAGACGCGTTTGATGGATATTAGGCATAGGAGGACTGTTAGCTTAAACGACAATAATTTGAGGGGTGAAGTATCATTGTCCTCCCAGCCTGAGAACATGTCTAAAACTCTGGAGACATCCCAGGTAGACTGATACTTAGGGCGAGGGGGTCGTTTGAATCTAATGCCTCGTAAGAGTCTACAAATCAGTGGATGTCTGCCGATTGGGAGAGAATTTACAGGGTAGTGGTAAGCTGATATGGCTGACCTGTAAATATTTAGCGAACTATATGATTTGCCGGATCCGAAAGAATCTGCCAAGTAGTTCACTATGACAGTCACAGGGGCATGTATGGGATCAACCTGCCGTTGATCGCACCAACGTACCCAGAGTCTCCAGGCTGATCGATATGCCGATCGAGTCCCGGGGGCCCAGCCCAGGGCGAGGAGATCTCTAGCCGAGTTTGAAAGGTCATCGTGTGTTCCTGGCACCCCGAAACCAACCATGCCAGGAGAATCAGTGTGCCCTCCTCTACCAGAGGATGCAAACCTTTGGTCGGGTGGGAGAGTATGTGTGGGAGCGAAGGTAGAAGCCTGGGGTAGTCCGAAGCTAGTTCCAGCAGGAGAGGAAACCATGGTTGTGTTGGCCACCATGGGGTGATCAATACGACCGTTGCCCTCTGGTTCGCAATCTGCAGCAGTACCTTGGGGATCATGGAGAATGGGGGAAACGCGGAATGCGTCTCCCCCGTCCAGGAGTGTCGGAACGCGTCCACCGCTGCTGACCCTGGGTCCGGCCTCCAACTGAAGAAACGGGGTAGTTGGTGATTGAGGCGAGAAGCGAACAGATCTATGCCCAGGGGACCCCAAAGTAAGTTCAGTTTGACGAAAGTTGGGCGGTGCAAGCGCCAATCGCTGGAGTCGATGAGGTAGCGGGAATTCCAGTCTGCTACAGAGTTGGAAATGCCCGGAATGTACTCCGCCATGAGGGTGATGTTGCGAGACAGACAGAAGTGCCAAACCTCTGAGGCAATATCTGCCAGAATCTTGGATCTGGTGCCTCCCAAGCGGTTGATGTATTGTACCGCTGCAATATTGTCCATGCGTAGTAAGACGCAACAATTGGATCTTTCCGCCAGAAAGCTCTGTACCGCAAATAAGGCCGCTGAAAGTTCCAGCGCGTTGATGTGTAGGAGGGTTTCGTCCCTGGACCAGGTCCCTCCTGTCGAGGTCTCTCCCAAGCGAGCTCCCCAGCCTCGGCGACTCGCGTCCGACTCTATGATGATGTCCGGGTGGGAATTGAAAATCGTTTTGCCATTCCACTCGACGGCGTGTCGAAGCCACCATTGTAGTTCGACTTTGGCCTCTGAAGAGAGCAGTATCACGTCCGCGTACCGGAGACCCTGACGCAGATGGAGGATCTTCAGTCTCTGGAGGGCTCTGTAATGGAGAGGGGCCGGAAAGATGGCTTGAATGGAGGCCGCCAGTAGGCCTACCAGACGTGCCAGGATGCGTAACGATAAGTAACCCTTGCGTAGTATCGCTCTGATCTCTTTGCGGATCAGAGCCAACTTTGCGTTGGGCAGGCGGAGAACGGCCTGGTTGGTGTCTACCAGGAATCCTAGGAATTCCATCTCTTGCGCCGGAATAAGAACCGACTTTTCTTGATTGATCAAGAAGCCTAGGCTCTGTAATAGATTGATCGTCCAATCCATGTGACGATAAGCTAGAGTTTTGGAGCATGCTATGACGAGAATATCGTCTAAGTAAATAATCAGCCGTACGCCCCTGCTCCTCAGTGATGCCACTACTGGTTTCAAGATTTTTGTAAAACACCATGGGGCGGATGATAGGCCGAACGGTAGGCATGAAAACTGCCAAGTGCGTCCCCACCATCTGAAACGGAGTAGGTGTTGGGAGTCCTGATGCATGGGGACGGTGAGGTATGCGTCTTTCAGGTCCACCTTTACCAGCCAGTCCCCGGGCTGGAGGAGATCGCGGAGGCAATGTATCCCCTCCATCTTGAAATGTCGATAGGTGACATGTTGGTTTAAATCCCGTAGATTTATGACGGGGCGGTAGCCCCCTCCTTTCTTCTTGACTAAGAAGAGGTTGCTGATAAAGCCTGGGAAGGAAGGGTCGACTTCGATCACAGCTCGTTTGGATATCAATTCTCGGAGTTCGTTGTCTATCAGAGCAACGTTTTCTTCCGTAAATCGAATCGGGGTTGGTAGGATACCTAGGTTTGGTGTTGACATAAGTTCTATGTGGAAACCTGCAACTGTGTTTAATATCCATGTATCTGCCGTAATCGCAGACCAAGCGTGGATAAAAAACATTAGACGTCCCCCAACAGGTGTGTGAGGTAGTGGAGTGTATGCGGTACTCACCGGAGTATGGGCGGGATCGAGGGTATCCTCTGTGGCCGCGTCCTCTCCACGGTCTACCACGAGGTGGGAAAAACGGTGCAGGTTGCGCCGTTGTGGTGTATGGAGGGGGAGCCTGAGCATATTGTGGTTGGGTCGGTCTGTGGAACGGTTTGCCGTTGCTATTGCGGCCGGTAGAACGACCCCTACTTCTACCGGCCCGGGGAAAAACTCTAGAATTCCCGGTTCTTTTAAGTGACGACTGAGCCTTGTCGAGGCTGTTGAAAAGCCCCACAAACTTGTTGATGTCCTTGACTAGGGACTCCCCGAACAGCATCCCCTCGGCCGCGGGGCCTGGCTCTGTTTCGGCTAAATGTGCTAATTGCGGGTCGAGCCGCATTAGGATGGAACGTCTGCGTTCGGTGGAGCAGGCGGTGTTGGCGCTGCCCACCAAGCAGATGGCCCTTTGGGCCCATCCACGTAGTTGGGTTAAGTCGATCGTCTGGTCGTTTGTCACAGCCTGTTCTGACAAGTTGAGGATCTTAGTTAGTGGTCCAAATAGGTCGAGGATCCGATCCTGTATGGACTTAAACGAACGGTCTATCCCTTTTTTGGGGAATTTTCCCGTCTTCATTAAATATTTGGAAAGGATAGGATCAATGTCTGGTGTCATGACCACTTTCCTTGGAATATGCGGTCGAGGGCATTCCGCCCGTAATTTGTTACGGTTTGACCGGTCAAGTGACCTACGTGCCCAGAACTCCACGTATTGGGACACGTGGGGTAACGGAGACCACTCTCCAGAACGGGGGTGGGAGATGGCATCTGGGTTGAACAAAGGTTCTCCCAGAGCATCCATAATTTCTTTGCCCTGATTATCAGGGGTGGCGTCGTGTAGTATCGCCAATGCCCCAGCATCCTCTTCTCCGTCATATTCAGACTCGGGGATTCCGGATCCGTCCGAATCATCGGATGAATCCTCGTCTGACTCTATAACATAAGAGTCTGGTTTGGCCCGTTTAGCGGAGCCGTGCCTCTTAGTTGACTCCCTGAGGCCCAGGGGTTGAAGAGAGTCTGTAGGATACTTGGGGTGGCAGTCCGTGAGGGGAGCTGCTCTATGCATATTGTTTGCTTCCCCTGCCGGGGAGTCATGAGTCAGCAAAGCATGCTTCCTTTTGTGCAAGGATTTGCCGCCTTTCATGCGCGGTTCATCGTCTTGTGGTGGCGGTAACGGGACAGGGATAATGGCCTGCTGCATATCGGGTTTTGTGATAGCAGCAGCCAGTGCCGCTTGTACTGATCTATTAATAATGTCCTGCAATTGGACAGGGCTCAAAAGTTGAGCTGAATCCAGCATCAACTCATCATTGTGGGTAGGTATGGGACCCCCTTCTGCCATAGTGATACCGGGTGTCAGGTGAGGGGGTATTTAGGTATGAATCTTAAGATACCTAACTCTAATAAGCTTGTGATGGTTTGGAATAAATTCCTATATCGCTAACTGGCTAACTGAAACGATAATCAGCTCCCTAGCTATCTTGATCAGGCTCCTACCTCCGACCACCGGCGTTGACTGGCCTGCGGTGGGAGGTGGAGTAGTGAGATGGATTTCTATAGGTTGTTGGTTGAGAGGGGGCGGTCCGGAGGTCCGTCCTTCCCGTCCGTCTGAAAAAGGGCGCGAAGGGAGCGGCAACGCGCGCGCACGTAGTAGGCGCGGCTCCTGAGAAGAGGAAGCCGCGCCCGCGTACATCAGTCGAATACTTGAGCGAGGTGACGCTTAGCAAGATGGCGTCATCTCGCGAGAATGCGGGCTCCGTGAAGGGATACAAGATCGGAACACCAGGGGGAAGAATAGTGTCCGCACGGTCCGGGTATCCAACGAAGGTTAGGACAACTGTAATGGGGGGAATGAACGGTCTGCTGGTGACCGCATCCGCCCTAAATTTGTGTCTATTAGCATACAGTATAAACAATAGAGGGATAGTAGTACTTATCTGTCCATGCCGTGAGCAGAAAGAAAGAGGAAGAGAGAGGTGTGAGCAGTCCTTTTATAGAGTCTAGGATGGGAGTGGCTAAGACCAAGGGCTGCTGGGAAGTGTAGTCCCTGCAGTTTCTTTTCTTTTCTATTGATTACGTTAAAATTGAGCAATACTTTTTCTCTGCTGTGAGCATTAATAAAGAAGGATTAATGCATAAGATATGAGCCTCCTGTCTGATATATAATTAGCCCTTTGCCCAGCAACCGGTCAGCAACCATTTCTTGCCAATCACCTTTAGTTGCCGGCTGACCTTTGATTCACCTGAGGAGAAATAATGGCGGGAAAAGGAGGGATAGAAGGGGGGATAGGGGGAGAGAGACAAATCCACCAAGACAACCTAATATATATAAGTCTCAATTGACACCATGAGGGGCAAATGCCTATACTGGCACAGCCCCTTTCATTCTGCATGTAAATTATTACTTGCTATTTCTGAAATTAAACTATTCTGACATCTTGTGGTATATGCGGACATCTGTACATGTAGTAATGCTGTTGAATGTTACTCCATAGTCATGACCACATTTAAATTGGCTTCAGGTTAAGACCATTGGGGTTTTGATCTGGACAACCCCTTTAAGTTATGTAATCTTTTATTTCGAAGAGCATTCAAGTTCGGATGAAAGTATCAGTAAGAAGGGTTAATGATTTCAGCCTAATCTGCTTGTGTGAGTTTTTTTTTTTTTTTTTGCTGAGTCGGCATCGATCTATCTATCGAAAGAATGGCTGGAAATGTAAGGTCAGGGAAATGGGGTCTTGTTGTTGGAGACACTGCGACATCTGCACAGACTTACTGAAAGCTTCTTCCTTCCTTTACATGTTCTTTCATTATCATTCAAGAACAAAACCTTTTAGTTCCTGGCCCCGTGGTTTCTGGATAAATATATCATGGGTTTAGGGTTGTGAAATCCCTTGTTTTCCTGATCAGTCCTAGGATTTTCCCTTAGGACAGCCATTATCTTTTAGTATACTAGTTTTTTTTTTTTCGTCTTCTACCTTTTATAAGCCATCGGTTGATTTAGTAAATTTGTTTCTGAACATTTTATTTCTCTTTTAGGTTCAGTTTTAAAGAAGCTTTTACACACTGGAAATTCTATAAAGGTAAGTGCTACAAAAATCAAAAATGTTCTGGATAATGCATTCTTTAGCCCAAATGCACATGATCAGGATTTGCGTGCGGAAAATCTTCACCGTAGGTCATGCACATTGTATTCTATGAAATTCTCATGTACACGATGCAGATTTTTTCCGTGTGGATTTTAAAATCCCCAACATGTCAGTTTATTTTATTTTTCCTGACCGGATTTTCTCCATTCACTTAGTAAAATCCGCACCAAATCCGAATACAAATCCGCATGTAAATGCGCACCAATTGATGCTGATTGTCCGCGGATTTCAGTGCTGATTCTCTGAACATAAATCCTGAACATTTCCCCTAAAGGGGAAATCCGCTCACAATTCATCTTCTAATATTATAGATACTTCACATAAGATCATATCAGTGGCCCAAAAAAACGCCCAAATCTCTTCGGCTCCATTCAGACGTCCGCACTTTGGGTGTAGACCCATTCATTTTCATTGGGGATGGAAAAGATGCTGACCGCATTTCCAGTCCGTGGCCCCGAACTTCCGGTCCGCGGCTCCGCAAAAAAATAGAACACGTCCTATTCTTGTCCGCAGCTGCGTACAAGAATAGGAATCCTCTATATAGTGCCGGCGATGTGCGGTATCAGTGTTTTGCGGTGTGCGTTGCTAGTGTTTTGCAGGTATTTTGCAGGTATTTCTATTGGGGCGCCGGCCCAGTGTTTTGTGGATCTGCAAAACACTGCGGACGTGTGAATGGACCCTTAGCCTTGTTTAGAGAGTTCTATTTCTTAAGTCCCCTTTACACAGACCGACTCAGCAGGCAATTATCAGGAATGATCTGCTCGTTTCCAATATTTGCCTGTTCTTTACAGGGGCTAAAACCTGCATTTAAATGCAGCAGTCACCTCTCCCGTATGTCGACAAGGGATTGCTACCGCAGCATCAATGCTTTTACCCGATGAACGAGCGTCTGATAATTCATCAGGTGATCGGCAGCACCTTGGAGCGCTCCTTGCCAATAATTGCCCCAATGTTTGACTAGTGTAAAGGGGCCTTGGCTATTCTGGCTCATGTCAACAGGATTTTGGGCATTGTAGAGAACGATAGCTCTTTTAGACTAAAAATCGATGGGGGTTTGAGTTCATGGCCTACTTCTCTTTCCCAGCCATTAAAAAAATTCTGTATAATTAGCCCATTCCCTCATTCTTAACTCCCCGTAACCCACCACTGTCACTCTGATGTAAGAGGATGATCTGAACAAAAAGGCAAATCCATCCTGAAGGGGTTGTCCGGGCCGTAGTTATTCATAACCTATGCTATGGGTAAATCATCAGATTGGTGAGGGTTTTACCCAGTATCTCCACCAGTCAGGTGTTTCAGGCAGTTGCAGCGCCTAAAATAATAGAGTGGAGGTAGAAGGCGTTCCTGCGTCCTGCATCTCGGATCCCACTGCACGGCCGCTACGCGGTGTTCAGAGCCATCCGCCTCCAGCACAGTACACTGTATTGTTTCCTGTGCGGTGACTGCCCGAAACAGTTTATTGGTAGGGCATCAATATCTATAGCATGGACAACCCCTTTAAGGGTATATCCACGTTGGACGTAAATGGTAGGGATTTGCGTGTGACACATCCTCCATTTTTGAAAATACCAACAATTTGTTAAAAAAACCAATGGGCAGTGTAAGTTGACTTCCGGCAAAGCAAGTTATGCTGCGGATTGACGACACGGCAAAACCGGTGACAAATCTGCCTGTAACACACCTGCATAGACTCTGCCCCACGAGTGGTATGTAAAATTCTAAACTGACTCTCAAGACAAGGTAGCAGTGCTGAGTATGTCATTTGGCACTATTCCTGTTTTTCTGTGTTCTTTCATAGGACTAAAGATAAATCTACGGGTTGAACTCACTTTTACCGCAATGCGTTATGAGTATAGTCTTTATGACCTGCACCTCTGTCGTACCTGTATAGAGTGACTGGTACTCCTTGCCATGTGTCATAGTAGACACTTAAGAGGCCACCTGTCAGCCATCACCGCCCTTTTTAGCAATGATGTCACGTTCAGAAAATGTCAGCATTGTTTCACTGTAGGCGCGGCCCGTTTCCTCGATGCGGGACTATGTACCTTGTGCACCTACGTATTTGGTTTATGTGCAGTTATAAAGAAGCTTTGTGGAGCGGCACTACTACTCTCCTCATCAGAGCGATGGCTGTAAGAGATTTCCTGCAGATTAGAGAAAATTTTACACAGAAATAACAGTAAAGGCAAACCATATTGAATCGGTCCGATCGAGCAGAATAAACCTGGCGACAGACTCCCTTTTTGTTATCCGCATTTCTTTATTGAATCTAATTTTTCTTTTTTCACCAGTCGTCAACAGTCTCGAGAAACTCAGCTGGGGGAGAGGGAAGCAAACGTCTTGGAGGAAGTCTCTGCTGCTCTGGTGGCAATCATTTCATCAGAGAGGACAATGGCCCACTATTACACCTGCAGATGAAGCAGGCGATTGTCGGGATGGAAGCGTTCCTTCCCGATTAATCACCTGCTCGGTAGAGCGAGAGAGACCTCTGCTGTTCCATGCAGCGATCTCCTCCTTAGTATGGGGAGGACTGATTGCTAATGCCATCGCTTATCCCCTTACTGATTCACTGTTCTCCGGCAGCAGATTGTGATTCCACGGGAATTGCTGCCGACAAACCCGCTAAATGATTCCGATTACCCGATGAATGAGCATTCATCGGGTAATCGGTGGCAGTATTACACTGCCAGATCATCGCTAACAAGCATTCGTAGTAACGCTTGATATCGATCTGGCAGTGTAATACCGCCTACGATTATCTTCAGGCCTTTAGAGAGACCGTCTACACCAGATTTATCACAGTGACTGATTTAGTGTAGCTTAGTGTACTCCAAAAAAAAAAAAAGTGCCAAAATTTTGGCCTATATTTTTTTTGGGTGCACAGCACCACCTTTAAGCCATGCCCCCTTTCCTCCAAAGCCGCACCCCACTAAGCCACATTTCCTTGTCGGACAAGTCGTAAAACGTGTCTGAAAGTGTCTAAAACACTTAAGGCCCCTTTCACACGGGCGAGTTTTCCGCGCGGGTGCAATGCGTGAAGTGAACGCATTGCACCCGCACTGAATCCGGACCCATTCATTTCTATGGGGCTGTGCACAATAGCGGTGATTTTCACGCATCACTTATGCGTTGCGTGAAAATCGCAGCAAGCTCAATTTTGTGCGTTTTTCACGCAACGCAGACCCCATAGAAGTGAATGGGGCTGTGTGAAAATCGCAAGCATCCGCAAGCAAGTGCGGATGCGGTGCGATTTTAACGCACGGATGGAGACCCGATCATTATTATTTTCACTTATAACATGGTTATAAGGGAAAATAATAGCATTCTTAATACAGAATGCATAGTACAATAGGGCTGGAGGGGTTTAAAAAAATAAAAAAATAATTTAACTCGCCTTAATCCACTTGTTCATGCAGCCGGCATCTCTTCTGTCTCCATCTGTGAGGAAAAGGACCTTTTGACGTCACTGCGGTCATCACATGGTCTGTCACATGATCCATCACCATGGTAAAAGATCATGTGATGGACCATGTGATGAGCGCAGTGACGTCATCAAAGGTCCTATTCCTCAAAGAAGAAGACAGAAGAGATGCCGGCTGCGCGAACAAGTGGATTAAGGTGAGTTAAATTATTTTTTATTTTTTTAACCCCTCCAGCCCTATTGTACTATATATTCTGTATTCAGAATGCTATTATTTTCCCTTATAACCATGTTATAAGGGGAAATAATACAATCTACACAACCTTGAACCCAAACCTGAACTTCTGTGAAGATGTTCGGGTCTGGGTACCACATTCAGCACGTGCAAAACGCATTGCACCTGCGCGATAAAAACTGAACAACGGAACGCAATCGCAGTCAAAACTGACGCAACGCATCCGGACCTTATCCAGACACGCTCGTGTGAAAGAGGCCTTGGGCTCAGATTTACTTATCCTGTAGATGACGTACACTTAGACCGGCTATCTAGACCTGCAGCAGATTTATCATAGCGGCTCAGGCTGGATGACGAATGTGATGCAGGGACGGACACTTCTCTGACTCTGTACCAGCTATAGGTTGGCTTACTTTGAGACTGATTTTTACTCCAGAATTGTGGTGCAATGTTGGCACAGAATGGCTGCTCGACAGATTTACTATCATTTACATCAGAAACTAGCATAAATGATAGTTCAAATCTACGCCAGCTGTAAGCTTTTTGAAAGTCTGGCGCTTGGACTGCCTGGACATGGACCAAGTTTATTAAGAGGCTTGTGGCCCTTAATAAATTTGGAGCATTCTGCACCGACAGACTATATACTAAGGCTGGCATTCGTAGCGCTAGTCTTCGTATATCTTCCCCAGTGTGTTGCAAAGCCTGTGCGCCATGTTTTTGGCACAAATTGCATCAGAATTATGGCTCGTTTGATTAGTAACTGTCCCCCCAATTGTGTCCAGTTCCGAACCAAGATGTAATCGCAGGGTGCACAGAGAAGATCTCACCTGAGGGTTCCAGTTAAGGACCTTCACTATGCAGCATGTGTGAAGTAGGTGCAGTCTTTTCCAAGCTGCTAAACCAGTGACCACCACTGAGACATAGTGCCGCCATTTAGGGATAGTTGACTTGTTGGTTGGAGAGGAGGGAGAAGGAAAGAAAGAACATGGGGAAGGGGGTTTGTGAGGACAGGACAAAGTCACCTGGAGGGACTATGGTTAATACCCACGTAAAGTATATAAAACCCTCAGGAAAGGTGGGAGTGCTAAACCACTATGAGGTATTTCCACCAACCAAGGTCTGCTCTAGGTACCAGACTGCAGAGCGGAAGTATTCCTGTATCCTAGGTTTGACATTGCCAGGCAGAAGTTGAATGATGGGTCACCAGGTCTAAAAATATTTTTAGACTGTAGACTTTATGTTAAAAAAATAAATTAAAAAAAAGGCTTGACCCAGGCGTTGACTGATTTCTATCAAGGCATGCCTAAGAAAGTGATGTACATGTCTGACAGGTGTGCCTGCCACCTCTAGGACCCACTTCTATCTCAAGAACATCGCCTTCAGGTGGGGAGAGGATGCAGAGGTGCATGAGGCCTAAGACGAATTTGTTCAAACATACCCAGACAACATGATTCAGCAGGAGGAAGCCCTGTCCACACAAGCTTACAATCTGTTTTCAAAGGATTGATTCCAAAATGGCTTTGTCCGCTTTGTACCACTAACATGTTATGGCTAAAACCCATAGTCGTGTCATGACCCCAGCAATTCTGATAAAGTATGATTTTGGAGAGTGAAGGAGTCTTTATTATGTGGTAGCCTTGGCGTTTTTCCATGCTTGCATGTCACATCTTCTGGCTATGCCTCCTGCTGTCTTGCATGTTTAGGCCCCATTCACATAACCGTATTTTTGGTCAGCATCCGACCCACAATTTTTACGGATAGGATGCGGATCCATTAATTTCAATGGGTCCTCAAAAAATGCGGACAGCACAGCATGTGCTGTCCGCATCTGTATGTCCGTTCCGTAGCCCCGCAAAAAAGAGAGAACATGTCCTATTCTTGTCCGTTTTGCGGACAAGGATAAGCATAGCCTCAACGGATCCGCAAAAAAAAAAAAAAAAACTGATGCAACACAGAAGTTGCATCCACGTTTTGCGGACCACAAAGTACATACGGTCGTGTGAATGTATCCTTAGTCAGTGGCATCCCTTGGCACATGCGTCCTGTTTAAATGAAAATGTCTTTCATCCTTTAGATACGATGTGAAGGAATGCGGCTGTTTCTTCTCTGGCTTCAAGCACTGCAGACAAATTGCGGAGAGGAGCAGGCACTAATATTTGCATGTCTTGTTCCTGGCTTTCCTGCCGTCATGTCATCTCGAGGTCCTTGCACACTGGATACCCTCATAAGTCCTACTTATAATTTACCTGATGGTTAGTGAGAGCGCTTCTAACTGCTTATTTCATGCTATTCACATTGCATTGCACTGAGGTGTTAATTCTTCTGTCAAAAATCTATTTTTCTTCTGGTAAAGTTGGGTGACGACCCACACGACCGCCATTACAGCTCCAAGAGTGGTTCCCTAGATAGAGACGTCTACACTGGTAGGATTTACTGTGGATCATTTCTGCAGCAAATCCACACATTTTGGTTCAGATTTGCCTCTGTGGATTTTCATGTGAATTTTCTAGGAAGCTTAAAGGGAATGTGTCATCAGAAAATGACCTATTGTTTAAATCATGTTTTTATGTTAAACCTAGTTTTAAGGAATTTTTGGTGATTTTTATTTTTAATTTTCCATGTCACTATCTATATTTAAAAAAACAAACAAAACAAAACCTAAAATACCATATTTTTCAGTTTTCACAATGACCTATAAGCCTAATACTAAGCGCCACTTCTTGGTCTGTAGAGATCACTTTTCAGCAGTCATCTAATTATCATCACATACAGGATTACAATGATCGATATCACCTATATATAGATAACACAGGATCCACCATTCACAATAAATTATATAATGTCACATCTTGTCTACCTTGTACATTGACCTCTGCAGCGGTCACAGGGCATGCCTAGAAAACTCTGGCATAAGTCCCCTCCAGTCTAGTGCCCATGGTGGTAGCTGGAAAGCATTACTCTAACTGCTGTTAGTGGGGTTGTCCCATGACAACAACTTACCTGTTCAGCAGGAGCTGGGGCTCTCGGCAGTCCCAAGAACCGGGTCCTGTGTTCAGCCTCCGCTCGGCTATCTCCTCCAGTGCCATAAAGCTGAACATGCATGTGTGTCTGACACTTCTTTCAAAAGGGGAGCAGTGATCAGTGGTGGCCTCGGTGTTTGAAGCCCTGTTTATCAGACACTTATCCCCTATCCTGTGGCGCAACCCCTTTAACAACAGCTCAGGCAAGATGATGGGCCCCGTCATCATGTTCAGGAAATAGGAGAAAAATCATCTGCAATCAGAAAATAAAAACAGACAGAAAAAAAATTATCGGCGACACATTCCCTTTAAGAATAAAAGAAAACCTGATGCAGTTAAACAACGCTGTTGCAGATTTTGACTTCCCCTTGAAGTCATTGGGGGAAATCTGCAATAAATCCATGAACATAAGGCAACAGGAATTGACATAGCGTAGATGTCAAATTCCGCACTGCAGGTCCGTTTCTGTGCAGACACTTTCCACAGCATGTGGAGGACATTTTTTTTCAAAATCCTGCCACTGTAATCCACTGCGGTTGTCACTTGTACAGATAAAATTTACGGAAATGTTGTCTTAGGCCAGTCTCAGACGAGTGAGTTCACTGCGGGCTGCTTTCACACTAGCAGTATTGCTGGATCCGGCAGGGTTCATCAAAAACGCTTCTGTTACTGATAATACAACCGTCTGCATCTGTTATGAATGGATCCGGTTGTATTATTTTTAACATGGCCAAGACTGATCCGTCATGAACTCCATTGAAAGTCAACGGGGGACGAAGCCGTTTTCTATTGTGTCTGAGAAAACTGATCCGTCTCCATTGACTTACATTGTGGGTCATGACGGATCCGTTTTTTTCCACATCCTATGACAGAAAGAAAACTGCAGCTTGCAGTTTTTTTCCGGTATTGAGATCCTCTGCCGGATGTCAATACCGGAAAATGTGAAAGAAGCCTTAGGGTCCATTCAGACGTCCGATCCGGATCCGTTCCTCAATTATGTGGAACGGGTGCAGACTCATTCATTTTCAATAGGGATGGAAAAGATGCGGACAGCACAGAGTGTGCTGCAAAGCATTACTCTTACATTCCTTCCGGTCCGCGGCTCCGCAAAAAAATAGAGAATGTCCTATTCTTGTCCGCAGCTGCAGACAAGAATAGGAATCCTTTATATAGTGCCGGCGATGTGCGGTGTCATTGTTTTGCGGTCCACAATTTGCGGACCTCAAAACACTACCGGACGTGTTAGAGGACCCGAAGCCTGATTTCCTGTTCTGGACTCTGCTCCTCTGAAAGGGCCACCTGGCAATATAATGGTTTATAATACTGTGTGTCCCTGCCAGACCCCGGATCTACTGAATTGTTCTAACATAATGCTGTCAGTACAATTCAGTAGATCCAAGGTCTGGTAGGGAAACACAGCATTATAAATCATTATATTGCAGCCTGCTTTCTCTAAGCAACATATATAATAAAGAAATGGCTGAATAGAATTTTTGACAGCGTGAAATAAACATAATTCTAGATTTTGGAAGGTACTGAAGTGACTTTTCACTGGACATATAATACCAGGTACGAGGTAACTTTGCTTTTATTAATTTAGGTAAAGTCTATCCTGAGGAAATCACCCCTCTTGTACCAGTGGTGTCTGGTGAAAAATCCCCCGATGATCCAAGCTGCTTTTTCTTACAAATGCTGTTGAAGTACATGGTAATACAGGTAAGTGCACGGATTGTGTGCTTTGGTCTGCTGCTGCTTCCAGGTAGTTGTGAATTGGTATTTTGGCAATTCTTTAAAAGGGGTTAACAGAGACTAAAAAATGTCCCCCATATGCCCGGGCCCCTCACACTGAATCTACTTACCTGGCTTCCCACTCCATGCGCCACTCCTGGTCCCACTGCTGCTTCTCTCTGTGTGCGGATGAAAACATCCGGGGGCTGGGGGGAACAGCCAAGGGCAGGTGGGGACGAGCCTCCCTAGCATCACCCGCGATGCTAGGGCGGCTCGTCACCGCCTGCCATTCGCTGCTTCCCCCTTCCCGACACCGTATGTATTCATCCGCGCCAGGAGAGAAACGGCAGCGGCGGTGCAGGGAACCAGGAGCAGCGCGGGGAGCCAGGTAAGTATATTCAGTGTGAGGGGCCCGGGCATATGGGGGACATTTTTAAGTCTCCAATAACCCCTTTAACCATTTACTATGCACGTCGTGGTGGTAAGCTGTTATCTGCAACCAGACGTATAAAAGCGTCGGTTGCCCCTGCATTCTGTGAATTAATCCCCTCCTTCCCTAAGGCAGGAAGGGGTTATTTCATTTTTATTTATTTTTTTCATAAAAAAATTAAAATAAAAAATAAATACATTTGTTAAAAAAAATAATGAAAAGTGAACAAAAAAAAAAGTTATATCTATAATTATTAATTTTGACAATAGTATAGCAGGCTACGTGCACACGCATATGCAGATTCCACCCCCCCTTTTTTCGTTCATAAAAAAATAAAATACAATTTTACCAATAGTATAGCAGACTTTTTTTTCTTTTTGCTTTCATAAAAAAAAAATGGATATTGATAAGAGAGGAAAAAATATAAAAAATTTTCATAATATCCACAGTTTTTCCATAAATATAAAAAATATGATATATCAGTCATCTAATGGCACAAAAGAAAGGTCTAATGTCTAATATCAAGTACATGTAGGTTGGCTCAGAAATGAATTGGCTGTTTGCAGTTAGACTGAAAAATTGGCCTGGTGAGGGAGAGGAGTAAACAGTCCGCTAATAAAGCGGCTAATATACCGTTTGCGTCCATTGGTCTGTTAGTTATGTAGAGTATAAAGCATTCTCTCCATTCACCTGTCCATATTATGCACTTTATCCATATTTCTATGTGCCCCCCCCCTTCGTGCTCTGCCTGATGGCAGCCACACTTGTACGCAATCATCTTTCTTTGGTGAAGATCCCTCCTTGGATCCATAACGCCTTATTTTGTCCTATTTGGATGCATAACGCTTCATGTTGTCTTTGTGTTTTTTTTCATAGGCTGCAAGCTTGTCTTGGAGAAATAAGGAGAACCAGGACACGGGCTTCAAGTTTCTATTTAACTTATTTAGGAAGTATTATCTGAGTCACTTATTTCCGTCATTTAATAAATTGTCGAACCTTTACAAGCCTGTACTTGGTAAGTACCGAGGAGTGTTTGTGCCGGTGCACACGTCACACATTTATGAGAAGTGTACATTAGATGTCATTGCTGAGGACCAGATGTGGTATGTCTGTGAATACAATGGCCCACATTTACTAATGTCACAGTTATCATCCAGCCTGAGCCCCTGGGATAAGTGTACGCCATCTACCGGATTAGTAAATCCGCCCCGTACTGGTGTCTAAGATTGAGACAGCGTACACGTAGACTTAAGTTTACACTACCTATCAGTTGGCTTACCTAACAACTGAATCGTGTGCCAAAACTTTTGACATTTTTGACTCACGTTGTCTCCGCCTTGTCGGACTAGTGGAAAAACAGTCTAAAACAATAAATGTGGTACAAAGCTCGATTTTTAATTTTTATTTTTTGGTACAAATTACGCCCGAATTTTGGTACAGGTTGACCAGTAAATCTCCCCCATCGTTTTCTGTGAAACGCTGCAGTGTTTCCGAGTAAAACATATGGGGTCATCTATCAAACTGGTGTAAAGTAGAACTGGCTTAGTTGCCCATAGCAACCAATCAGATTCCTCCTTTCATTTTCCAAAGGAGCTGTCAAAACTGAAAGGTGGAATCTGATTGGTTGCTATGGGCAACTAAGCCAGTTCTACTTTACACCAGTTTGATAAATGACCCCAGTAGTTCTTTGTAACAAGGGAGCCTGTCCCCATGTGATGCTGCCATGATTAGGGCGGCATGACATTGCTGACAGATTCCTTTTAAGGTTAATGGTAAGTCAAAACCCAAATTTTCACTCTTTGCAGCCCAGTGTAAGGGCGAACTTCATGGCAGAAAATACCCACTGGAGTTTGAAAGGATTTAGCTTGATGTTGATATACTGTACAGTATAAATGATAGCACTGAGCTTAAAAGGTTATTCCAGTAATTGCAAGTTGTCCCTATCCTCAGGAGAGGGGTTAACTATTAGATCGGTGGGGATCCTACCATCTGGACTCCCAGAGATCCCAAGAATAGCAGACCTGTACCACACACTTTCCTCCAAAACAAATGGAGTGGCGGGTCAAGCATGCACCCTACCACACCAGTCCTCTGTGAGACCTGCTGGAAATTGCTGAGCGCTGTAGTCTGCTATCTCCATATAGATAAATGGCGTGACCGTGCACCTGTTTGATCTGCCGCTCCCTTTATTTCATGGGGGCCTTGCATCGTACAAGGCCCCTGTTCTCATGATTGGTGGGGTTCCCAGCAGTAGTACCCCCACCCACCCAACAGTTATATATCCACATAATAGGGGAAAATGTGAAATTACTGTAAAATTACTGTAAAACCCCTTTAAAGGAGCACTTCCACAATTCTTTTTATTCACTGACCTGTTAGAATGTTACATGATGTAATCTGTAGTGAATGTAATCTTCTCATCAGTAACTGTATCTGTGAGTTTTAACCTCCCTTCTGATGCTGAGCTATCTCATGTGACCAACACTCTGATCTCCTACTGACACAGGACAGGAAGTCAGTTACGTCTCTATTCATTCCTATGAGACTGAGAGTGAGGCTCCCATAGGAATACATAGAGAAACTGACTTCCTGTCCACACATAAGATGCTGTGTTATTTAGGAAGTCAGACTGTTGGTCACATGACATATCTGAGGTGCAGAAGGGAGGGGATAACTCACAAATACAGACACTGATAAGAAGATTACATTTACTACAGATTACATCATGTACCTTTCTAGCAGGTCAGAGAATGAAAAAAAATTGTGGGAGTGCCACTTTAACACTCATTCCCAGTTGCTCTATTTCCCTTAAACAGACAAGTTTGCTTTGGCCATGCATGAACTTTATTTCAATAGACTAAGAGGGAAGTAGTGGCCCCACTTTATTTTAGAAGAAATAAGACAACTGAATGAGTTAAAATTCTATCTGTCACTCTGTGCCAGCCCAGCCAATCTCACACCTTGCAGCACTGAGGTCCTGGGTTCGAATCCGACCAAGGACAACAATTGCATGGAGTTTGTATGTTCTCCCCGTGTTTGCGTGGGTTTTCTCCCGGGTGCTCCGGTTTCCTCCCACTACAAATACATATTAATAGGGAACTTCTGGTGGCAGCTTGATGCTAATGTCTGTAAAGCTCTGTGGAATATAGTCGCGCTATATAAGTTCATAAAATAAATAAATACATTTTTAATGCAAAAACAAAAAATATCCAACCTTCCCAACCCTTATTTACTCTGGTGGGAGACTTCAGGGATTTCCTGGCCTTGCTCACATCAGAATATATTGATGTGATATATACAGTATATACATCCAGCAGCAGATGCGTGCAGTGCAGTGCAGTGCAGTGTAGTGCAGCGCAGTGCAGCGCTGTATTACTTTATCCTTCTCTCGTAACACAAAGGTCATCTTCCGCCTGTTTTGTTTTTCAGTAAAGGCAGTGTACACACAGAGGCGAGGGTATTTATAGGGACCTGGCAGAAATTTATTCACGTGCACGGCTGAAAACAATGTACTTTATTGTTTGCGGATCTCAGCGAAAGCTTGTAAGGTGACCTGGATCAGTGATAGCAGTTTCTCTCTCTGTTTCAGATGTTCCGGATGTCAGACCAAAGCCAATGTATGTCACTATAACCCGGAACAATGAAAGCCTTTATAGCACGAAAATCCCTTACATGGCAGCTAGAGTCGTGTTTATCAAGTGGCTTGTCACATTCTTTCTGGAAAAGAAATATGTAGCATCTTGTCAAAGCGCTAAGAACGGAGGGGAGGTTCTACCCAGACTGATCCAGGTATATTCATTGGATATTAAAGTGACACTCTGTCTTAAAGGGTTTCTGTCACCCCACAAAACTCTTTTTTTTTTTTTTTGGATAGTTAGATTCCTTTATAGCGCGATATAGGAGAATATAATAGTCTTACTTACTTTCATGCGGCCGATTCTTTATAAAACGAAGTTTTATAATATGTAAATCAGGGCTCTACCAGCAAGTAGGGCGTCTACTTGCTGGTAGCCGCAGCAGCAATCCGCCCCCTCGCCGTGTTGATTGACAGGGCCAGCCGTGATCTCCTCCTCCGGCCGGCCCTGTCAGTAATTCAAAAATCGCGCGCCTCTGGTCATTCGGCGCAGGCGCTCTGAGATGAGGAGGCTCGTCTCCTCAGTGCGCCTGCGCCGATGACATCACCGAAAGAGAAGACGTCATCGGCGCAGGCGCACTGAGGGAGTGCTGAGGAGACGAGCCTCCTCATCTCAGAGCGCCTGCGCCGAATGACCAGAGGCGCGCGATTTTTGAATTACTGACAGGGCTGGCCGGAGGAGAAGATCACAGCTGGCCCTGTCAATCAACACGGCGAGGGGGCGGATTGCTGCTGCGGCTACCAGCAAGTAGACGCCCTACTTGCTGGTAGAGCCCTCATTTACATATTATAAAACTTCGTTTTATAAAGAATCGGCCGCAGACTAAGTAAGACTATTATATTCTCCTATATCGCGCTATAAGGAATCTAACTATCCAAAAAAAAATAATATGAGTTTTGTGGGGTGACAGAAGCCCTTTAAAAGTGGTTCTCTGGGATTTACATATTAATGGCCTATCCTCAGGATAAGTTCTCAATATCAGATTGGTGGTCCAACTCCCGTGGTCCTTGCTGATCCGCTGTACGAAGAGGCTGCGGCGCTCCATGAGCACTCATTCATGTTCATCTGCCACATGGCCTAGGCGCAGCTCAGTCCCGTTTGAGCGAATGGGGCTGAGCTGCGATACAAAGCACAGCCGGTCTCAGATGTATGGCCGTGAGCTCTAGTGAGCGTCATGGCTTCTTCATACAGCTGATCGGCGGGGGTGCCTGGAGTTGGAGCCCCACCAATCTGATATTGGTGACCTACCCTGAGGATAGGTCATCAATATGGTAATCCGGAAAAAAACTTTTAATGGGGTTTTTGGGATAAAAAAAAAGGATTTTTATAAGGAAACAAACACAACATGTGGGGGCACAGTGCTCCATGTGTAATCATTGCAAGCCTGGATTAATCTGAATTGCATTAGTGCCATACTTACCATACATGAAAATTTGAGGCATATTTTGTTTTTTGTCAAAATTGAGTGGCTAACTCTACACAGTGTTATATACATACACACATATACACTGTGACCTATGTTGCCCATTGGCCACAATGTTTTTTTAACTGTAGTGCACTGTGTACTTGGCTTTGCAGTGGTCATTTTAAAGGAAAACTGTTTCTGATGCGTTTCATCCCAGCAGAGGCCAAAAGGACCCTTTTTTGGCTTCTGTCGGGTAAATGCGAAACTATAGCTATTTTCGACATATGCATCGGGAGCTTGCCCGGTGCATACGCCAAATGTGTAACGTGATGTGAACGGAGCTTTAATTATTAGACTAATTTAAAGGGCCTCTGTCAGCAGATTTGTCCCTATGAGACTGGCGGACCTGTTACATGTGCTTTTGGCAGCTGAATACATCTGTGTTGGTCCCAGGTTCATATGTGCCCACATTGCTGAGAAAAATTAAGTTTTTATATATGCAAATGAGCCTCTAGGAGCAACAGGGACGTTGCCGTTACACCTAGAGGCTCCGCTCTCTCTGCAACTGCTGTGCCCCCTGCACTTTGTTTGGCAGGGTCAGACATTATGATGTTATGGCTGCCTTGCCCTGCCAATCAAAGTGCAGAGGACGCACCCAGGGACTCATTTACATATATTAAAACATCACTTTTCTCAGCAATGCGGGCACAGAAGAACATGGGACCAACACAGATGCCTTCAGCGGCGAAGTGCACATGTAACAGGTCAGTCAGTTTCATAGAATCTGCAGCGCTGTAAAGACTCACAGATACAGTCAGGTCCATAAATATTGGGACATTGACACAATTCTAACATTTTTGGCTCTATACACCACCACAATGGATTTGAAATGAAACGAACAAGATGTGCTTTAACTGCAGACTGTCAGCTTTAATATTTGAGGGTATTTACATCCAAATCAGGTGAATGGTGTAGGAATTACAACAGTCTGCATATGTGCCTCCCACTTGTTAAGGGACCAAAAGTAATGGGACAGAATAATCATAAATCAAACTTTCACTTTTTAATACTTGGTTGCAAATCTTTTGCAGTCAATTAAAGCCTGAAGTCTGGAACGCATAGACATCACCAGACGCTGGGTTTCATCCCTGGTGATGCTCTTCAGTTCCTGCTTGTTCTTGGGGCATTTTCCCTTCAGTTTAGTCTTCAGAAAGTGAAATGCATGCTCAATCGGATTCAGGTCAGGTGATTGACTTGGCCATTGCTTAACATTCCACTTCTTTCCCTTAAAAAACTCTTTGGTTGCTTTTGCAGTATGCTTTGGGTCATTGTCCATCTGCACTGTGAAGCGCCGTCCAATGAGTTCTGAAGCATTTGGCTGAATATGAGCAGATAATATTGCCCGAAACACTTCAGAATTCATCCTGCTGCTTTTGTCAGCAGTCACATCATAAATAAATACAAGAGAACCAGTTCCATTGGCAGCCATACATGCCCACGCCGTGACACTATCACCACCATGCTTCACTGATGAAGTGGCATGCTTAGGATCATGAGCAGTTCCTTTCCTTTTCCATACTCTTCTCTTCCCATCACTCTGGTACAAGTTGATCTTGGTGTCATCTGTCCATAGGATGTTGTTCCTGAACTGTGAAGACTTTTTTAGATGTCGTTTGGCAAACTCTAATCTGGCCTTCCTGTTTTTGAGGCTCACCAATGGTTTACATCTTGTGGTGAACCCTCTGTATTCACTCTGGTGAAGTCTTCTCTTGAGTGTTGACTTTGACACACACACACCTACCTCCTGGAGAGTGTTCTTGATCTGGCCAACTGTTGTGAAGGGTGTTTTCTTCACCAGGAAAATAATTCTTCGGTCATCCACGATAGTTGTTCTCCGTGGTCTTCCGGGTCTTTTGGTGTTGCTGAGCTCACCGGTGCGTTCCTTCTCTTTCAGAATGTTCCAAACAGTTGTTTTGGCCAGGCCTAATGTTTTTGCTATCTCTCTGATGGGTTAGTTTTGTTTTTTCAGCCTAATGATGGCTTGCTTCACTGATAGTGACAGCTCTTTGGATCTCATCTTGAGAGTTGACATCAACAGATTCCAAATGCAAATAGCACACTTGAAATGAACTCTGGACCTTTTATCTGCTCATTGTAATTGGGATAATGAGGGAATAACACACACCTGGCCATGGAACAGCTGGGAAGCCAATTGTCCCATTACTTTTGATCCCTTAACAAGTGGGAGGCACATATGCAAACTGTTGTAATTCCTACACCGTTCACCTGATTTGGATGTAAATACCCTCAAATTAAAGCTGACAGTCTGCAGTTAAAGCACATCTTGTTCGTTTAATTTCAAATCCATTGTGGTGGTGTATAGAGCCAAAAATGTTAGAATTGTGTCGATGTCCCAATATTTATGGACCTGACTGTATTCTGACTATTTCATTCTGGACCGCTGCTTTGATTAAAATCTAAAGTGTTTTACAAAAAAAAAAATCTGTTACCTACCAGCATAGATGTGACTGTTTTTGATGAAAGTATACCTGTGAATGAGCACAGAAAGGAAATTTATCAAAGCTAGAGAAGAGTGAAGGAGATGCTCATGGCAACCTGCTGATTTACTGCCTGTCCTTTCCTCCATTTTCACGCTTGCTTTTGATTTAGTACCTTTCTTCTGTAATTTTAAAAAAAAAATTTTTTGCCCTATCTATATTAATAGTGAAAGTGTTATGTAATACCGTCTCACATACCCTTTTAGACTGTGTCTGCGATGAATGTGAACCAAGAAAAGAACGTAGAAGCGGAGTCCACTGGAGCCCAAGAGCAGGAGAAGAACCACTCGAACAGCAGCACGTTGTCCGACCGGAGACTCAGCAACTCCAGCTTGTGCAGTATAGAGGAGGATCACAAGAACGTGTACGACATGGTGCAGAGGATTCTCCTGTCCACACGAGGATATGTCAACTTCATCAATGAGGTCTTCCGGCAGGTACGTCATTCAGGTCTGATTACACAGACACTAGCCAGGATTGGTCCTTCTCGCAACTGGTGTCAGCAGTGCAATACATCTGATGCTCGATCCTAAAGGGGTTAAGGGGTGGTCCAATTTATGTTAGAGGACCTGTCACCACTCCTGGACCCATTTAAATAGCTTAATGCATTCCCCTTGTAATAACGATTCTGGAGCATCTATACTTACGTCTCTATGTTGTGCCATTCCTTTATTTCTACTAGAAGTTATAAATGAATTGCTAGCAGTCTGCAGTAAGGGTACAGAGGGGTGGTAACTATTTGGGGTTGTGTCCCTGTCCAGATGGCTTAAGCACCGGGAACCCTTACACTGTTCTCCAAAATACACGACCTCTTCTGAGGCAAGTAATGAATCGGTTCTTCCTGCAGCTTACTATATATTATTGTTATCTTTTATTCAATCAGATTGGTTTAGATAGCCAATACTACCGTATGTTGTTTGATAACATTTGTATCTCTTTTTTTTTTTTGTTTAATGCAGCATTGTGCCATCTAGTGGTCACAAGTGGGATCTCTCAATGGTCACCATTTGATGTTGTGACATTGTGTGCCCTATAATTGTTACATACTCAGTTTTCCAGGTTCATACACATCTTTTACAATGCAAATTAATAAAACAATTTCAGAATTATTCTTCATTATTTCCTTTAGTAAATACTAGCAGTAACACAAAGACTTGCATTAGAGGCTAGCTTTCCGTAATAGTTTAGCCTATTAGTAGAGATACCTACAAAGCCTGCTATGATATTCAGGATTAGGAACTAGGAAGTATTGCTGGAAGTATTGCTGATGTAGCGAATCATTCATTGTCTTTTATTACATGTTGGCATTGTAGTGATATTCAGTGGACGTAATCCTTCTACATCCAGACAAGGTATAGCATATTTGTGCTGATCAGTTAGGTCTTGTTAATAAACCTTTTATTTTGGTGTTTTTAGGCATTCTTACTACCGGCGTGTGATGTCTCTGCCACAAGGAAGGTTGTGAAAGTTTACAGGAAATGGATTTTGCAAGACAAGCCTGTTTTCATGGAGGAACCTTCAAAGACCTCAATCAACCATGAGAGTTTGCCAGTTTTTGAGTCATCTGTAACAGAGACGGATAGCAAGCAGGTACTGGACTGTGACTGTAAGGCTGCGTCCATACAGAAGAGATGAGATGCAGATTTGCTGGATTTAGGTGCCGTAATTCTGCAAAGTTTTACAGTTCTAGCAAAATCGATGAGTTTTAAAGGGAATCTGTCATCAGCGACCTCTCTATCCAACTGTTTGCATGGACACAGCTGTGGTTCACCTGATTAAAACGCTGTTTTTCTTTTGTTGATCCGAGGCTCCGTTCCTGAGTTATGATACCTTTTTCTAATATGCAAATTAGGCCTTTGGTGCAATGAGGGCGTCACCTTTTGCTTTTGTTGCTCCAAGCTTCACTCATCTCTGTGGTCAGCCCCTCTCTGACAGCTTTGTTACTGCCTGGCCTTGTCAATCAGAGCAACCAGGAAAGGGCTGGCCACAGAAAGGAGTGGAGCTTTGGTGCAACAAGAGCAATGGCGACGCCCACATTGCACCAAAGGCTTAATTAGCATATTAAGAAAAGGTATCATAACTTGGGAACGGAGCCGTGGATAAACCAAAGAAAAAATAGTTTTTTTACTGGAAAGAAAATACTGGCAGCTGAAAGTCTATGGGAAATATGAAATGCACCACACACAAGCGGTTTTTGCTACTGGTGTTTTTTCAGTTTGGTGGCATTTTTTGCGCATCTAGTGTTTTTAGAAACTCAGCATGTTGAAGCTATGGCATTGTTCCATCTCCTCACGTGAGAAAAAAATACCTGAAAAAAAAAGCCATAAAAGCACACTTGTTATAGAAAAAACTAAAAAGACAGGCTGTTTCTATGATTGATTATCTTTTTATTTTTTTATTTTTTATATTTTGTGTGTGAAGAATCCTAGTAGTCTCTCCCATGATAACAAGTTGTGTTGTAGCTATAGCGGTACATTTTTAGCGGAGGTGTTGTAGACTGTATGTATCCAGCTTCTCTGTCGGGAAAGGGTTATTCATTAGTGCTGGCATTTATTAAAGGTCCCGGCAGAGCAGAGTGGACACAAGCGCTCGTCTAGCTGGGGGAGGACGTACTCGTTCACCAGTGCGGTCAGCCGAGGCTGCGTGTGTGAGGATGAGAACATGGATGTCAAAGCGGGGGATCAGGCTACTTTACAGGTAATGTCAGGGCTTGTGTGTGGGCAGAACGTAGCAGTGCACCTAGGACTGGCATATACAGAGGGGCGCGGGTGTACAACTTCACAAGACGTTAGATCCTGCTTTCATTATATGAGAAACAAAGGGGGGCTCATACACTTCTAATAGGTCGGGATCTCACTTCTGGGACCCACACCTGTCTCTAGAAGGGGGGTCCCCTGACCACTGGTGGAAAATGAATGGGGGAACCGGTTCTGCCATCAGTGGAAGGAGCCTATAGGGAACTGCTGTATGACAAATAATATACACTGGTATATAGCAGAACTGCTGTGGTGCTCCTTGCGTTTTTGTGTTTTACGTTTTTGCAGATATTACTAATTGATACTGCCCCCTAGTGTTCTTTGAGCATAGATTGTGCCACTCTTCAGAAATAAAATTGTGGTTGATTTTTGTATTTTATTCTCGTACAAAAGAGAGGCTCCCTTTTAATTAACCGTTTGTTGTAATGAACAATTGCGGACTTTCATCTTTAATTTACTTACAAGCACACTGCTGTTTCTGGCAGTCCCATAAAACTGAATGGAGTGGCAGCGTGCAGGCATGACTGCGGCTCCATTTAAGTGTGGGAACACAAGGCCCTCATTCTCGTGATTGGTTGGACCCCCGCTGTTCTGAGACGTATCCTCTGTCTTGGGGATAGGTGTTTTTCTGGGACAGTCCCTTCAAAGTGTCTCTGTATACATTTTTTAGGTATCCTAGGTCTCAGTCTCACAACGATCACTAGGACGAGGAGAGAGAAGCCCTCACAAATCACTTCAGGAAAGGGAGGCGAGAACGACTCCATAGAAAGTCTATGGGCTCATCTGGATTCCATCTCCTGCAGTGAGGAGTGAGCACGCTATGTGAGAGCTTCTCTCTCCTCGTTCTAGCGATGGTGGGGCCCTCAGCAATCAAAACCAACATATCCGTTACTAATGAGACATCAAAAGTGTAAAGGAGTAAAACTGTAAGAAACTTTATCATCCCATACCAGATAATTTGTGGCCAAATCCTGATTTGGTACACCAGGGGGGTAAGGTCAATAGATAAAGATTTAATAACCACAACTAGATGTATTTTGGAGGAAGTTGGAGACAGACCTTACATGGTATAATAATGACTGGTGCATACCTTTAAGGTGATAACACGTTACTTTATATTATCTAGGTTTTCCTGACCAACTCGGCCAATGTGTTCCTGTTGGAGCCATGTCCAGAAGTCCCTATGCTGTTGGAGGAGCAAGTGGAGGCCTGCAAATCTGTGTTAAGCATTTATCGGCGAATGATCATGGATCTCATGATGGATAAACGGACATGGTAAATTATCTGCATTATGGGTTTTTTAGTAGCCACTGGTTGGTAGTGACTCGATAAGGATGGATTCTGGTGCAGTTCCCAGATGCAATTTCTCAGGTATTCTTACCCCTGTAGTTCAGCTGTAGACAGGTGATCTCTATTGAAGAGGACCTTTCACCGGTCCTGACATTACAATATAAATACCTGGCAGTGTAGGGCACATTGAGGCCATGTTATCTTTTTTCTATGCACTGTTCCGTTTCCCCGCTGTGCCCCCCATTCTGGTTTCCCGCCCTGTATGTAAATACATACCATTGGTACAGGGAGGAGCAGACGGCCCAGTTTTTCAGGAGGCATCTCCTTCTCCCTGGCTGTGAGCTGGCCAGTCGCAGCGGAGAGCGTCACAGCCCGGGAGAAGGTGAGTTGTTTTTTTGGGGGGGAACGGAGCAGTGCATAGAAAAAATAAAGGATATCACATTCTGTCAGTATACCCTACCCTGCCAGCTATTTATATGTCAGGACCGGTGGAAGGTCCTCTTTAAGCCCCTATTGACCAGGCCTGAAAAGGCCTTAAAGGAAATGTGTCACAATTTTTTTTATCTGCCAGTTGAAATCAGACCAGAGTTTTTATGTGATACTTAGGCTTTTTATTAGTATGTTTTTTAGGTTTATTTTTGGTAACCTGCAAAAAACTTAAAGTAATTTTGTTTTCAAACTAAAGCTTCTAATTTTTTAAATATGCAAACTGAATTATTAAAATGGGTTCCCTATTTTGTGTCAGCCGTCTTGATGTATATAAGATGTATAGTTTCACGTGAACGGGGAGACTATGGCCACGTTTTTGGTTGACATGGGCGGTTTCATTTTAACTTTTAGTTGTTTTTTATTACAGTTCTTTTAGAATATATTTTCAGGCACAAAACATATCCCCTAAGAGGTCGTTAAAAGACCTATGAGGGACATTGACTTTTTTTTTTTCATATGTATATTTTGCAGTTACAGGAGAATACTGCCCCCCATGAGGGCTTTGTACACAGGCAGAGCTGATCTGAGTCTGCTAATACCCAGCAGCTCTGCTCTGCCTGAGACACCCGGTGATCATTTAGCGCCATGGACAGGACAAGGCAGAAGTGGTAATAAACTGCTTTTGCCTTCTCCTCGGGCTCCCCGGCTGTCACTGATACCCGGAATTACCTGCACCTGCTAGACTGCGCCTAAAATGTATGGTGCACAAGATTAAAACCCTGAACCAAGCACCGTACATATGCAGCGCTTGGTCATTATGCAGTTAACCAGCATGCATTATGCGGTTAAGCTAGGCCTACACAGAGAGTTCGCGGTGTTGCTAAGATCGTAAGTACCGTTTGTTACTGCTCATTGCTATTACACCTAAAACATGTGCCTTCCTAAAGTTGGAGGTTCTCTGCATGGAGTTAATCTTCTGGAGTTGCATTATTTAAAGATCCAATTTCACACTGGAGACATGTCCTGCAGAAGCAGGGCTCTCGTGAAAGAGTGTGAATTGTTACCTACTGTAGCCACCGCTTTCACAGAGTTTTCTAGGTGTAAGCATAGTTGGCATGTAAGTCCTGGTGCATTAATGCACTGTATGTGGCCCGTAGCGAAGCAGTCCAGCTCGCCACTCTAGGCGCGCAGTCTCCCAGCGGCTTCTTCATCATGTAAGTTTCTCCAGTGAACAATGAAGCGTCTGCGCCATTCTGTTAAAAATCCAATTTTTTTCCCCAAATATGTTAAGATCCATTCGCTATGACATCATGTCAGGAAATCAACCAACACATGGAAATGAGACAAAACAGACGGAAAATTGCTCCGTGTCGACGCGTTTCTGACTCGCTGGACCTTTTTCATAGCTGTATTGCTGTGGGAGAGGAGCAGCATAACATACTCTCCACCCTCCCCCTCCAGCCGGAGCCATCAAGAGACAATTAGATGAACTAATAAATAATATATAGAAACAACGTAAAATCGTTCTGAAAAACAAAAACACCGTTACCTAATAAAATAAATGTTCATTTTTATTATTTAAACCAGTGTTTCCCAACAATGTGCCTCCAGCTGTTGCAAAACTACAACTCCCAGCATGCCCGGACAGCCTTCGTCTGTGCAGGCATGCTGGGAGTTGTAGTTTTGCAACAGCTGGAGGCACACTGGTTGGGAAATACTGATTTAAACCATGTGGAACAGTAGTATTTAATAGGAAGGTCCAGTAATTGAGCTGCCTGTGACCCCCCCCCCCCCCCCTTCCTTTCACTTGGCGACTATCTCTTTCTATACTGAAACAACTGAAAGTAGATGAACTCCCATTATGTACATCTATAAAGAGCCTTGTTACATTAGAAATATTTTTCTTATCTTTATTTCTATGGTTAACATCTTGTATGATAAAGCCAGAAAGCTCCTAATTCATGAAATAAAATCATGGTGGGATTTAACCATCTTGCATACCCGTGTTGATAAAGCCTTGATACTGCGGGGATTAATGGGGTTGTCTCACTCCAGCCAATGGCATTTATCATGTAGAGAAAGTTAAAGGGGTTATCCGACTCTTCCCCCCCCCCCCCCAATCTCCCATATGCCCAGGCTCCTCACACACAATATACTTACCTTGCTCCTCGGCACCCACGTCGCTGCTGCTTCTCCCCGTCTGCGGATCCGGTGTTGGGAGGGGGTTTAGCCAATGGCAGGCGGTGATGCTAGGGAGGCTTGTCCCCGTCACAGCCTGCCATTGGCTGAAACATCCCCCCGGGACAGGTTGTTTTTATCTCCGCACGGGGAGAAGCAGCCGGGACCAGGAGCGACGCAGGTGCCGGGAAGCAAGGTAAGTATATTGTGTGTGAGGGGTCTGGGCACATGGGGGGCATTTCAGGGGTCAGATAACCCCTTTAATACAAGGCACTTACTATTGTGATTGTCCATTTTACTGGCTTGATGCTCCCCATTGTTTAAAAAATAAAATTGACCTTTTGTTAATTAACTACATTTTGTTGTTTCTTTTTTTCAGAATGATTGTCTTTTCTGTATATTACGTATGTGATGTTTTAATTCTCAAGTAGTTAATCTTGTTCCCTGATTGCTCCGTCTGGAGGGGGAGGGTGGAGGGGTATATTATGCTGCTCCTCTCCCTCAGCAATATGGCTGTGAAAAAAGGACCAGTCTGAAACTC
Source organism: Bufo bufo (assembly GCF_905171765.1). Taxonomy (NCBI): domain Eukaryota; kingdom Metazoa; phylum Chordata; class Amphibia; order Anura; family Bufonidae; genus Bufo; species Bufo bufo. The sequence goes on along the minus strand of NC_053392.1, from coordinate 512,328,541 downwards.
GTTACCGTGGAGCAATTTTTCGGCCCTTTTGTCTCATTTCCATGTGTGTTTTGATTTCCTGACATGATGTCATAGCGAATGGATTTTATTATATTGGAAAATAAAATAGATATTTTAACAGAATGGCACTGGCGCTTCTTTGTACACCGTCCTGATGGTCTGCCGGTGATGGGTTTGTGCAGTTGGCAGGCCTCATGGTCAATCATTGTGACTATAGCAATGGGTTTTCCTCTGTTCTGTAACATGCACAGGTCTGCATTATCCACAGGTTAATTAAAGTGGCCAGGATTGCGCTGTCGCATGAACTGTTCAGTCGCTGGCAGGTCGCACATCCTTCTGCATTTTGTTCTAATGTCATTTAAATCCGTCCGATGGTGGAGCAGGGCGCATCACGTTTCTGGCTTTCAGCACTTTGACTCATGAAAAGGACATTTTAGAAATCCGCAGAGCAGTAAAAGCTATTTACCACTCCGCAGTGCCAAGTTATCAGGCTTTTATAGGCGTCCAAGATGTGGCTTCATGCAGATACTAAATGGTCTTCCCGAGCCAATTGTACAGACCCAAAATCCGGCGTTTTCCTATCTGGGCTTTATTGTGCAGCCAGGTTTCCGCAGACAATTTGTATTCAATCTTCTGAAAATATAATTAAACTTTTTCTTTTTGGATAGATGCTCTCTTTTACCATGTGCAGTGCTTTCAGTCGTTTGTGACATGGGCGCAGTGCAAACCCTTTGGTATAACTGGGGCTCATGCTATAATATTGGGCCTCCTTTCACTTCTGTGTTTAAAAGCATTCATGGGAATGAAGTCGGCCATGCTTTATTTGTGTCAGTATTTTTATAGTTTTGTGGTCTTTCATATATTAGGGCTCCTTCACATATATCCGGCAGTCCGGCTCCGTTTCCTGAAGCTAGGACTGTTTCTCCAGTTTTCTATGGGGTCATTAAAGGGGTTGTCCCACGAAAAATAGTCAGTTTTTTTCAAACCAGCACCTGGATCTGAATACTTTTGTAATTGCTTGTCATTAAACATTCAGGGGCACATTTATTAAGACCGCCGTTTTAGACGCCGGTCTTAATAAAAGCCCTGCGCTGGTTCCGCTGAAGTTATGAAGAGGCGCCAGTCTAACTGTAAGACAGCTTGCGGCCTGCAAATAGCGGGTCCACAATATGTGGGCACCGGCCGTGTACAGATGCGAGCCCATTCACATGAATGGGTCCGCACTCCGGAAAGTGTGTGCCTCTGCACCGCCAAAAAAATAGAACATGTTCTATTCTTTTTGCGGTGCGGATAGATCATGGACCCATTCAAGTTGAATGGGTCTGGATCCATCTCCGGAATCCGCACGGATGTTGCCTGTGCGTTGGGGACCGCAAATTGCGGTTACCAAATGCACGGAACGGCCGACCAGCGGCTGTGTGCCTGAGCCCTAAAACAGCAGTAGAAAATGGTAAATGAGACGGGCCTGCCGTCCCTTCCCCGCCCATGCCACGCCCACATTTTTAGACCTGGTGTGACCGTTGCGTTGACATCTGCGCCTGAAATATGCCTAATTTAGGCGTATTTCATTTAATAAATGACCCACTTAGTATAGCCACTGAACTATTCACTGAAATCTGCTTGTATAGCGCCACCTGCTGTTTGCCCTTTTTCTGAATTCTCTGTCCACCTCTCTGAGATAGAAGCACATGCTCAGTTCTATCTTTCACCTGCCACCAGCTGCAGCAAAGAGGGCACGATCCCTAATCTAGCGGATCAGTGGGGAGATCTCTGGATCCATGTGAGGTACAGGGCTGGTTCTAAGTTTGTTAGAAAGAGACTGTACAATATGATATATCATTTTCTATTTTTTACATGAATCATGGGATAACCTCTTTATTAACCATTCAATGCATCAGTTGTGATGACAGATGTCAAATAGTGCCAGACAGAAAAATGCTGCATGTTAGGCTACAGATGCCGGACCTGTGCACTACATCAGTTGTGTCCCCCTTACGAATATTCAACTGGCCGGACACTGCTGATGTATGTGCCCCCACCCATTGATCGGTCAGAAATACTGACATCATATAAAAAATAAGAGGCTCCATTGACTTCTGTGGTGAGAATATGGGACCAGTACAGATATGGCATTATAGAATATTCTGCTTATTGGAAAGCTCTGATATTATCTATTCATCACTCTGGTTTTCATGTTTTTTTCTTCTATTTTACGTATTTGATCGCACAGGGAGCAGATGCTACAGATACTACTACGGATAACAGAAGCAGTTGTTCAGAAACCAAAGGATCCCTCAAAAAAAGACGTGTTCTCTCAGGATCTTGCGGGGGTGTTATTCCGGGTGAGTTCTTTTTGTCTTGTATAATTTAGTATAATGTTTCTTTGCCCAAGTATAAACCTAGGACCGGAGTTTGGGGGTTTTGGGCATAGTGAACCTATCATCCAGTTGAAGAGGAGCATTGTGAGACCCTGTGTGCCAGTCGGTTCTCAGCGCCACTGACTTCAAGGGATTTTCCCATCCCTACCTTTCCTGGGCGAGATGGGAATAGCGTGATTAAGTGCCGGACGGGGATGGCTGAAGTTACGGAAATGTCAGAGCTGAATGCGTAGTTCACACTACAGGGGAGTTGAGGGAAGTGGAGCGCAGCCTGCTTGACCATTTCCATAGCTCTGCCTACCAAAGGCCGGAGGTTACCCAGAAAGGCTGTGAAGGGAATAACACTTTTAAAGGGAACGTTGGACACTGTGTCTGAGCTGAAGGCTTATAGAACAGGAGGAGCATGAGCCGTCAAATGACAGGATTCAAAGAAAACCAAAACTGATCGCCTGCAAACAGGCCAATTAAAAAATTTATTTTTTAGCAATGTTAAAAAATGCTCATGAAGGGGTCCATAGCCTTTACCTACTGATGACCTATCTGCAGAATAGGTTATTAATACCTGATCAGCGGTGGATGCGCTGCAGCTCTCGGGGGAGCTATATGAAATATGAACCATGAAAATGCTGCAGGTTAGAAGATTTGCAGCATGGTCGTCATTCCTTGCAGCTTTTTCTGCAGCATGTAATTGGGTCAGAAAGACCCCATTCACTTTCATTACCAATGGAATTGGTTCCAGAATGTGATCATACCTTAATTGCTTCAGATAGCCATACACGTTAGATCTATGTTGACTGAACTTGCTTATTTTGATGGGTTTGGTCAACCATTTTATCTTTGTGGAACCTCCCAAGTCTCCCCCAATGGCCGATGTCAGGTAGGTAAGGATTTCCGCTTCGTCGTTTTGATCTCAAGTCTCCCCATTCACTGCGTTTTCATGCTCGGCCGAGCCAAGCTTGCCTGTGTATGGGAGGATCTTGGCAGGATGGGATTCTGATACAGGTATGGCGGTGTTTCTGCAGGGCCATGAGTAGACTGTAATGTCGTCATTACTGTGGGTTTCTGTTCTTGGTGCTGTCCAGGTAACATCATCTTTTTTTTCTTCTTGCAGACACTAATTGTAGCTTGGATCCGAGCCAATCTGAGTGTTTTTATCTCTCGGGAGCTGTGGGACGAGCTGCTGAGCGTTCTGTCCTCGCTCACCGACTGGGAAGAGCTCATCAGCGAGTGGTCCAAGATCATGGACTCGCTTACTGCGGTGCTAGCGCGGACTGTGTATGGACTGGACATGAACAGTTTACCCTTGGACAAGCTGAGTGAGCAGAAGGAGAAGAAACAAAGGGGGAAGGGTAAGACCAAGGAAAAACATTTTTCACAGAATTATTTCAGCCAATGGCCTGATGGTGTGAAAAACTTTAGCCGTAACCTCTCCCGACATGTCTGTTTTAGGAACTACTTTCATCCTCCTTGTAATAACAATTCTGGAGCATCTATACTCTTATGATCTGTCCTTCCTTTATTATTCCTGTTAGAAGTTTGTGAATGAATTGCTAGCAGTCTGCAGATGGGTGTTACCAGCTGAGGGTGTATCCCTGTACAGTCTGACACTGTCCATCCCCCCAACTGGTAACACCCATCTGGACCTTCTAGTAATTAATACACAACTTCTAGAAGGATTAGTAAGATAATGGCAGAACATAGGTTCATAAGAATAGAATCTCCAGAATTGTTATTACATGGGGGATGCGAGTAGTTACTAGAACAGACCTGTCAGTAGAGGAGACAGCTCTTCTTTAAGACTCTTGTATTTCACATTGAAGGGGTATTCTGATTTCAGCAAATAAAGGCTGCTATTTGTGTAGTTTTTTCAATTTTCCCTTATAGCAGCACTCTGCTATGATGGATATATGTCATAGGTCAAGAAGGGGTTAAAGAATAAATACACATTACTTTTTTTTATTTTTTTTATGGCTTCTCCGTACGCATACGTTTTATAAAATGTATAGGAAAGAGCAGCAGAAATCTCTGTCCAATGCAGACAGCCACTGCTGAAAAAATGTATACTGTGTGGTATACATTTTTTTCATACTAATGTATGTCGCTATGTGCCCGTATAGTGGCATACATGGAAGGTGCACATCTGGAAGACTTCCTGAAATATGCTTCCAATGGACTGGGGCCTTGTGTATGTCTGCATGCACTTCCATGTGGCTGTTGAAATGGTGACATCTAGTGGATGCTTTTCAAAGTACAGTTTTGCAACAAATTCTGAGCTCACTAGGCAGTAAATGTTTCTTTTGGTCATCTTACAGTGCTGTCCTCCTGACATTTATACATTTATTTAGTACACAGTTATGTCATTACACCCTATTCTAGGTATTATTGTATCACAATACAAATCTTTTCAGCGAGGCACTTTGGCACCCTTCTCTGTACTTGTCCTAGGTTGCTATGCTGATCCTCAGAAGGGGGCAGCAGTGGGCAGATCATTCTCTTTGAGTTGGAGAAATCATCCAGATGCTCACGAACCAATGAGATTCCGCAGTGCTACTACCTCTGGGGCTCCCGGTGTGGAGAAGGCCAGGAACATGGTGCGGCAAAAAGCCACAGGTAAGTTTCCACTACTTGTGTTTTTGCAAATTTCCGCATTTAAAATGGGTACAACTGAGATTTCATCTATCTTATGTCTTTCCACACTTCCATTGTATAGATATAGAATTGTAGTTAAACTGCTGTAGTACAGATATTTTTAAAAACATAGCAGGGAATGTGTATGTATATTCTATACTAGTTTTCTGATGTAGAAAAGTCGAAAAGTTTTTTCTCTCCAAAATTTGCGACTTTTCTCCCTTTTCTGGTACTTGTAAAAGTGGGTAGAAAGAGTTGGGGCTCTTTCACACGAGCGGATCCCGTGCGGGTAATCCGCTGCGTGAAAGAGAGCCAAGCCCCGTTCCGGACAGCAGAGACGCGGAGCAGTAACATGATTGATAATGCTCCGTGCCTCTCTATGATCTTTTTACTGCAAAATCACAGTGAGATAAAGTGGTCACTGTGATTTTGTAGTAAAAAGATCACAGAGAGGCACAGAGCATTATCAGTCATGTTACTGCTCAGTGTCTCTGCTGTCCAGAACGGGGCCTGGCTCTCTTTCACGCAGCGGATTACCCGCACGGGATCCGCCCGTGTGAAAGAGCCCTTGTGCTGCAAGCGGGACCCCCACGGTCTGACACATTTAGCAATATGTGCGGCAGAAAACTGCTTGTTGCCGTAGATGTCGTTTTCTGCCGCATGGACATCCTGGGGAGCTACCATTGTGCGTACATTTCAATCTTAATACCTTCTCCCATATTGTCTGCCTCTTTACAACTCAGCAGGCCTTTTTATAGAGGTTTCATACTTACAAAGTTCAAAATTGTTATGTATGCTGTAAGTACTAGGAAGTTTTGATGTCTTAGTATGGAAATCTTTCTGAAGCCAATTGAATCCACCTTTGAATGCTGTACTAAGAGCAGTGAAAGTAGAACTCTGTTTTGCAGCCTATTGGCAGTTGGATTGGGAGTAATTTTAGTATAAATTGGGAGTATAAACCCTTCTCATAGTCTTTCTGCACATTCCTTCTCCAATTGCAGGCTGCTGTAAATAGTGCCTGCCTTCTGGTGATAGGAAAGCTGCAGTTAGTTGTGCCTTTCCCTCTCCACGGTCACCGTAGATTTTTCTGTACATTATCTCTTCAGACTTGGCCATTGTTTTGCATGGCTTGCTTTTACCTATCAAAAGCTTTGCCATAAAGACAAAGGTTTAAGTGTATTTTGTGGGCATTATTGGATTGGATTGTAATCAGCCAATCCATCTATAAAGCCAAGGGCTAATTTCCTTCTTTCCTGTTTTCTAACCTCACTGTTTCACTCTGGATATTAAAGGGAACCTATCATATTGAATATGGTGTCTGAACTGCATGCAGCATGTTATAGAGCAGGAGGAGCAGAGCAGACTGATATATAGTACTATGGGAAAAGATTCAGTAAAACCTGTAAATTCCTGCTCATTCTGAGTTTTGCAGTCCAGGATTCGGTCCGATCAGTGATTGACAGCTATCTCTTTGTACACAGCCATAGAGGGGAGCCTGAAGCCTCCGGGACTTCAAAGTTCAGAAGGAGCAGGGATTTAAAAGAATGAAATACAATTTATACCTAATCTTTTCCCATAAAACTGCTCAGCTCCTCCTGCTCTATCAGATGCTGACTGCAGACTATTTAGCGTTTTCATGGCGACAGGTTTTCTTTAAACTTTTGTAAAGGTCCAGTGCTGGGCAATGGTCAGTATTCAGGGCTCCAATGCTGGGGGATGGTCAGTGCTGACAGCTCCAGTGATGGGGTCTCCAGTGCTGGTCAATGTGCAGTGCTCGGACTCTAGTGCTGGACAGTGGTCAGTGATGGGTGATCCAGTACGGGGAGATGGTCACTACTGGAGCTCCAGTGCTGGGTCATGGTCAGTGGGGATCCAGTACGGGGAGATGGTCACTGCTGGAGCTCCAGTGCTGGGTCATGGTCAGTGGGGATCCAGTGCTGGGAGATGGTCACTGCTGGAGCTCCAGTGCTGGGCGGTGGTCAATGATTGGGCTCCAGTGCTGGGCGATGGTTAGTGCTGGAGCTCCAGTGCTGTGGTGGTCTTTGTTTGACATGTTTTCTTATTCCCTCTACTCTTCTTCTCTAAAAGCCAAGCGAAGTCAGTCTATCAGCAACTGTGTTCATCTCTATGAGGCTTTGCCAGCTGCTAAAAGTGTTCCCCATCTCCTTCACACTGTGAGCTCTCTCTTACCTGGTATCTCTTATGCGTCTTGCTCTCAAAAACTCTCAGGTACTGTAACTCTCCCTCCTTTTTCATTATTTCCTGCTCTACCATCTACCATGCTAGGTTATAGATCTTTACTTTCCAGTTTAACACTGTCCTTCCTTCTGTTCGGTCTTAACTGATTTAGATGCTTGCGGCTAATATTTTCTTGTGCTCGTTGACATTTTGCATAATCTACCACTTGACGTCCGTGTTGTCCTATTGATGGTGTCTGTTTTCTAATACGAGATATTAAAGGGGTTATCCGAGAGAATAAACTGTCGGACCCCCCTCCATAAGCCGGGCCCCCCATACTAAATCTACGTACCTGGCTCCCTGCGCCGCTCCTGGTCCCTGCACCGCCACTACTGCTTCTCCCCATGCGCGGATGAAAACATTCGTTGTCGGGGGAGGCTGGTCCCCGTTACCACCTGCCATTGGCTGCCACCCCAACACCGCAGGTTTTCATCCGCGCACGGGGAGAAGCAGCAGTGATGGCGCGGGGGAGCCAGGTAAGTATATTCAATGTGGGGGGCCCGGGCATATGGCGGGGCAGTTTATACTCTCGGATAACCCCTTTAAAAGGGTTGTCTGCTTTCAAATAACCATAACCTTGAATCTAGATCCGATGAATATGCTAGATGGTGTCTGCTTTAAATACCATCATATCCCTTACTAGGGTATGTAAAGCTAATGGAAGGGTTCCCCTGACACATTTGACTCTGGAGGACGACATTGGTTTCAGTGCGCTTCCTATAATGCTGCATTTTGCAGGCCTCGTGTTGAGCACCAGATGACTGCTATTTGCAGGGATTCCCTGTAATTCGGGGATGCACGCCCTGAAATCAGGTTCTCCATGTTAGATAACTCTTTTATGTAGTTCCAAGCACAATGAGTGCACCTTTCCATATTTAGAGGGAATGATGGTGCCATTTAAAGCATTGGATTATGTGTGGCTAGAATTATGCATTATTGGTATCACTAGGATATTCTTGTGTAGATAATCTAGGCATGATTTTTTTTTTTTTAGAAGTGGATGAGTTGCAGCAGCCATTGGAAGTCAGCTGTGAATCGGGAGGAGTCGGCTGTCAGGAGCCCCAGGAGCTAACGCGCTGTAGCAGTACTTCTGATATAACCGAGCAGTCATGTCCTGACTCATTGCAAGGTGAGCTGTCGGCTGTCCCACATGTTTGCTATAGAGGTTCTCCCCTAGGGAAGATTTTGTGTACATTCTTTGACAAAAAAATACCACACTCAGAATTGTTGGATTGCTGCAAAACTCTGCATACAGTTATGTCTCAGGCAGATACGTAAATGATTACAGGTGTGGTCTGATTAGACTCTGGGTTTTGCCAGAAGAGGGCATACAAATGCTGCCCCAGTGCCCTATAAAAAGGCTCTCAGAGGCTACTTTTGGGTAGTGTACCCTTTTGGTGAAAGATGATTGACTGCCACACATGCCTATATGACACCCTCAAAGACACTTTGCCTAGTTGACAGACTTTGAGAGGGGGCACATCATTTGACTGAGAAGCAGGATGGTCGTTGGGTAGCCCCCTGGGGCATTAGCCCACCGGGAAATTTCCCTGTTGCGTCTATGGCCAATACACCCCTGCAAGGCAGGGCTTCCAACTGGCATTCAGTTCGCCCACACTCAGCAAGGGTTTCTTAGGAATGTCTCCTCTAGAATGCAGCACTTCCTTGGCTGCCCGGTCACCAGATTTATCACATTTATGGGACCAGCTGGGACATCAGCTTCAGCAGCCTACGAGTGTGCAGGATCTACAGGAGCATCTGCAACATCTGTGGTCAAAAGTGCCAGAGGATACCATATAGAACCTGTGTGTCTCCATGTCCAACCATATTTCATCACATCTGTGTTACAGGTCCAGTTCTGGCCTCCGTTGTGGACTCTGTCAAAACCAGCTGGGCTTTTTATTTTCGCTAAAAGACAAGACCCGGCCTTAGGGGCTGTTCAGATGAGCGGTGATTTTCACGCATCACTTGTGCGTTGCGTGAAAATCGCAGCATGCTCTATATTCTGCATTTTTCACGCAACGCAGGCCCCATAGAAGTGAATGGGGTTTGCGTGAAAATTGCAAGCATCCGCAAGCAAGTGCGGATGCGGTGCGATTTTCACGCATGGTTGCTAGGTGGCAGTCTATTCACTGTATTATTTTCCCTTATAACATGGTTATAAGGGAAAATAATAGCATTCTGAAATCAGAATGCTTAGTAGGTGATCAATTGAGGGTTAAAAAAAAAATTAACTCACCTTCTCCTCTTGTTCGCGTAGTTCCCGGTCTCTTCTTTACTTCTTTAATGATGAACTACCGGCTAGGACCTGTGGTGACGTCAGATCACATGCTCCAATCACATGGTCCATCACCACGGTGATGGACCATGTGATTGGAGCATGTGATCTGACGTCACCAAAGGTCCTTTAGCCCACAGCTCATCATTAAAGAAGTAAAGAAGAGACCGGGAACTACGCGAACAAGAGGAGAAAGTGAGTTAATTATTTTTATTTTTTTTAACCCTCAATTGATCACCACTAAGCATTCTGTTTTCAGAATGCTATTATTTTCCCTTATAACCATGTTATAAGGGAAAATAATACAATCTACACAACACCGAACCCAAACCTGAACTACTGTGAAGAAGTTCGGGTCTGGGTACCACAGTCGGTTTTTTTTATCACGCGCGTGCAAAACACATTGCACCCGCGCGATAAAAACGGAATATCGGAACGCAATCGCAGTCAAAACTGATTGCAATTGCATTCCTACTCGCGCGGGTTTGCTGCAATACACCGGGACGCATCCGGACCTAATCCGGACACGCTCGTGTGAACCCAGCCTTACTGCGGTGTCACGGTGCTCTTATTAGTAGTAGTAATAATCACTGAAATGTTGGTAATAATACAAAAGGAGAAAATGAGTATCCCGGACACGTGTACATTGTCATCTTGAGGTGCACCCAGTGTTAGACACGTCTTGGTGCATAGAGTATATACTAACCTCCTAACCTATTTAACTCTTACAGAGCAGAAAAATGAAAACACTAATGAATGTTCCCAGGACTCGATCTCTGCTCCAGAAGAAACCACTGATGGCGGGGTGAAGGATGCTGACGGGCCAGTGGTATGAGTCTTGTATGCCTTATGTGTACACATTTGTATATACTGTACAGTCCCTTTAATATTACAGTATATTGTCTAGAACTTGTTTCTACCTCTGATTTAGGAGCGGCGGAGGAGAATGATTATTATTTTACATATTAGACATTTGCATTTTTAATTGTCTTCTTAAGTATTTTTATTTATTTATTACTTTTCTAAGTTTGACATGTTATATGACCCTAGTCATGCCCCATTAATGCCAAATTTTTGAGCCAGAATAAACTGTACAGTATATCAGCAATCACAGTCTGATACTTAGGGCTTTTTCACACTAGTGTTCTTTTGTTTTGCTCCATTATAGGATCAGAATAATGAAAATAACGTAAGTGCTGGATTCAGCTCATAACTGACACAAATAGAGCCAAACAGATCCCATTGACTATACAGGGCTCCAGACAAAAAAAAATATCAAGGAGCCATTGGCTCCTAACCTGAAAAATTTAGGAGCCAAATGAAATTTTTAGTCGCCAAATTTAAACTACATATAATATAGCTGTAATGCTTAGGGGCATGGGGTTTTCTAAGCTACAGCCCACGCAGTTAAAGTGGTTGTGCACTCATTTCCATGACCTGTCAGACTAGCCAGATTCACATTGGTAATCCCTAGGTGCTGGGTCCTGGCTCATTCGCTTCCCGGCCTCCGCTGCTTATCTTGGGTTTCTCTATGAAAACGTTAGACTGCAGTGCCATCAAGACAATCACTGGCCACATTGGAGATCTGCTTCCCGTGCATCACATGACCATTTAACATAATGCAAGGGAAGCAGACAGGAGTCCATGGGTGCAGCCACTGGCATCTAATGTGTATGAGGACCTTAGTCCTGAATAGGGGCGTCACCCGGTACAGCGACTGTGACCGGACTATCAGACAGGGCAGAGGGCGGCTTCGGCTGTGACCGGACTATCAGACAGGGCAGAGGGCTGCTATGGCTGTGACCGGACCATCAGACAGAGCAGAGGGCTGCTATGGCTGTGACCGGACTATCAGACAGGGCAGATGGCGGCTATGGCTGTGACCGGACTATCAGACAGGGCAGAGGGCAGCTTCGGCTGTGACCGGATTATCAGACAGGGCAGAGGGCGGCTATGGCTGTGACCGGACTATCAGACAGGGCAGAGGGCTGCTATGGCTGTGACCGGACCATCAGACAGAGCAGAGGGCTGCTATGGCTGTGACCGGACCATCAGACAGAGCAGAGGGCTGCTATGGCTGTGACCGGACCATCAGACAGAGCAGAGGGCTGCTATGGCTGTGACCGGACTATCAGACAGGGCAGAGGGCAGCTATGGCTGTGACCGGACCATCAGACAGGGCAGAGGGCTGCTATGGCTGTGACCGGACTATCAGACAGGGCAGAGGGCTGCTATGGCTGTGACCGGACTATCAGACAGGGCAGAGGGCTGCTATGGCTGTGACCGGACCATCAGACAGAGCAGAGGGCTGCTATGGCTGTGACCGGACCATCAGACAGAGCAGAGGGCTGCTATGGCTGTGACCGGACCATCAGACAGGGCAGAGGGCTGCTATGGCTGTGACCGGACCATCAGACAGGGCAGAGGGCTGCTATGGCTGTGACCGGACCATCAGACAGAGCAGAGGGCTGCTATGGCTGTGACCGGACTATCAGACAGGGCAGAGGGCGGCTATGGCTGTGACCGGACTATCAGACAGGGCAGAGGGCGGCTATGGCTGTGACCGGACTATCAGACAGGGCAGAGGGCGGCTTCGGCTGTGACCGGATTATCAGACAGGGCAGAGGGCGGCTATGGCTGTGACCGGACTATCAGACAGAGCAGAGGGCTGCTATGGCTGTGACCGGACCATCAGACAGAGCAGAGGGCTGCTATGGCTGTGACCGGACCATCAGACAGAGCAGAGGGCTGCTATGGCTGTGACCGGACTATCAGACAGAGCAGAGGGCTGCTATGGCTGTGACCGGACCATCAGACAGAGCAGAGGGCTGCTATGGCTGTGACCGGACCATCAGACAGAGCAGAGGGCTGCTATGGCTGTGACCGGACCATCAGACAGAGCAGAGGGCTGCTATGGCTGTGACCGGACCATCAGACAGAGCAGAGGGCTGCTATGGCTGTGACCGGACTATCAGACAGGGCAGAGGGCAGCTATGGCTGTGACCGGACCATCAGACAGGGCAGAGGGCTGCTATGGCTGTGACCGGACTATCAGACAGGGCAGAGGGCAGCTTCGGCTGTGACCGGATTATCAGACAGGGCAGAGGGCGGCTATGGCTGTGACCGGACTATCAGACAGAGCAGAGGGCTGCTATGGCTGTGACCGGACTATCAGACAGGGCAGAGGGCAGCTATGGCTGTGACCGGACTATCAGACAGGGCAGAGGGCTGCTATGGCTGTGACCGGACTATCAGACAGGGCAGAGGGCTGCTATGGCTGTGACCGGACTATCAGACAGGGCAGAGGGCTGCTATGGCTGTGACCGGACCATCAGACAGAGCAGAGGGCTGCTATGGCTGTGACCGGACCATCAGACAGAGCAGAGGGCTGCTATGGCTGTGACCGGACCATCAGACAGGGCAGAGGGCTGCTATGGCTGTGACCGGACTATCAGACAGAGCAGAGGGCTGCTATGGCTGTGACCGGACTATCAGACAGGGCAGAGGGCGGCTATGGCTGTGACCGGACTATCAGACAGGGCAGAGGGCGGCTATGGCTGTGACCGGACTATCAGACAGGGCAGAGGGCGGCTTCGGCTGTGACCGGATTATCAGACAGGGCAGAGGGCGGCTATGGCTGTGACCGGACTATCAGACAGAGCAGAGGGCTGCTATGGCTGTGACCGGACCATCAGACAGAGCAGAGGGCTGCTATGGCTGTGACCGGACCATCAGACAGAGCAGAGGGCTGCTATGGCTGTGACCGGACCATCAGACAGAGCAGAGGGCTGCTATGGCTGTGACCGGACCATCAGACAAAGCAGAGGGCTGCTATGGCTGTGACCGGACTATCAGACAGGGCAGAGGGCAGCTATGGCTGTGACCGGACCATCAGACAGGGCAGAGGGCTGCTATGGCTGTGACCGGACTATCAGACAGGGCAGAGGGCAGCTTCGGCTGTGACCGGATTATCAGACAGGGCAGAGGGCGGCTATGGCTGTGACCGGACTATCAGACAGAGCAGAGGGCTGCTATGGCTGTGACCGGACTATCAGACAGGGCAGAGGGCAGCTATGGCTGTGACCGGACTATCAGACAGGGCAGAGGGCTGCTATGGCTGTGACCGGACTATCAGACAGGGCAGAGGGCTGCTATGGCTGTGACCGGACTATCAGACAGGGCAGAGGGCTGCTATGGCTGTGACCGGACCATCAGACAGAGCAGAGGGCTGCTATGGCTGTGACCGGACCATCAGACAGAGCAGAGGGCTGCTATGGCTGTGACCGGACCATCAGACAGGGCAGAGGGCTGCTATGGCTGTGACCGGACTATCAGACAGAGCAGAGGGCTGCTATGGCTGTGACCGGACTATCAGACAGGGCAGAGGGCGGCTATGGCTGTGACCGGACTATCAGACAGGGCAGAGGGCGGCTATGGCTGTGACCGGACTATCAGACAGGGCAGAGGGCGGCTTCGGCTGTGACCGGATTATCAGACAGGGCAGAGGGCGGCTATGGCTGTGACCGGACTATCAGACAGAGCAGAGGGCTGCTATGGCTGTGACCGGACCATCAGACAGAGCAGAGGGCTGCTATGGCTGTGACCGGACCATCAGACAGAGCAGAGGGCTGCTATGGCTGTGACCGGACCATCAGACAGAGCAGAGGGCTGCTATGGCTGTGACCGGACTATCAGACAGGGCAGAGGGCAGCTATGGCTGTGACCGGACCATCAGACAGGGCAGAGGGCTGCTATGGCTGTGACCGGACTATCAGACAGGGCAGAGGGCAGCTTCGGCTGTGACCGGATTATCAGACAGGGCAGAGGGCGGCTATGGCTGTGACCGGACTATCAGACAGAGCAGAGGGCTGCTATGGCTGTGACCGGACTATCAGACAGGGCAGAGGGCAGCTATGGCTGTGACCGGACTATCAGACAGGGCAGAGGGCTGCTATGGCTGTGACCGGACCATCAGACAGAGCAGAGGGCTGCTATGGCTGTGACCGGACCATCAGACAGAGCAGAGGGCTGCTATGGCTGTGACCGGACCATCAGACAGAGCAGAGGGCTGCTATGGCTGTGACCGGACCATCAGACAGAGCAGAGGGCAGCTATGGCTGTGACCGGACCATCAGACAGGGCAGAGGGCAGCTATGGCTGTGACCGGACCATCAGACAGAGCAGAGGGCTGCTATGGCTGTGACCGGACCATCAGACAGAGCAGAGGGCAGCTATGGCTGTGACCGGACCATCAGACAGGGCAGAGGGCTGCTATGGCTGTGACCGGACTATCAGACAGAGCAGAGGGCTGCTATGGCTGTGACCGGACCATCAGACAGGGCAGAGGGCTGCTATGGCTGTGACCGGACTATCAGACAGAGCAGAGGGCTGCTATGGCTGTGACCGGACTATCAGACAGGGCAGAGGGCGGCTATGGCTGTGACCGGACTATCAGACAGAGCAGAGGGCGGCTATGGCTGTGACCGGACTATCAGACAGGGCAGAGGGCAGCTATGGCTGTGACCGGACTATCAGGGTGGCTAACTGTAGGGACTGTCACCAGGTCCCCAAACACAGCGAACACTCACCTCCGCCCCACTGGCTGTATCCAGAGAAAACTTCAGTGGGACACTTTACCTAGCACTGTGGCCCCTTGGGTCTATGGACTGGTGGGGACCCCAGTGTGAGAAAACCCCTTCTTTGCTGTAACACATGGCAGCTATGATGCACCCAGGATTGTAAAGGGTACTAAAAATAAAAATACACTTAATAAGATATAGTAAAATACAAATTAAAAAATAAAGTTAAATCTCCAGGAGAGCAGAATTACATACATAAAAAAGTGTAGTTATAATTAACCACTCAACAACCCCCCCCCCTTCCTCCCCCCCCCCCCCCCCCCCTCAGCCTCTGCAGTACATGATCTAAACCTGGCCTGGAGATCACACCGCTGTACAGGATCCATCCATCTTCGGCTACAAGGCAGACTTGCTATGTAACCTCAGCGCCTTCAGAGCCAGCATGAAATCTAAGCTGAGCGGCTATATGACATATTTCAGGGCAGAGGAGACAGAGATTCCATTAAAGAAAGCCCAGCCTCTGCTCGTCAGTCTCGTTACCTGTATGTGGAGGCCGCATCGTGCTCGGCAGAGGCACAGTCCTGAGGCAATGTGTCAGGGGGAGCATTACACTATACATGAATTATAATGCACAGCGCAGAGTGGACACAGGACTCCGGAGCTCCCCGACATGTCTCCAGTGAACGGGCGGCACTGACGAATCAGTGGGAGGAGCTCTCCTCACCTACCAGACCAGCAGATTGTAGTTCCCGGGTTATACCTGGCAGCCAATGGCGAAGTGGGTAGGCGGGGCTTTCTCCTGACACCAGAGCGCGTCGGCTAAGTGTAAAAGGAACCACAGAAGAAAAAGCCGGCGCGCAGCCTTAAAGAGACAGAGCAGCAGAGGGTTTAGGCGCAAATGACGACAAGACTACAAAGTCTTGTCGCCATTTTCTAATTCTAAGACGCATTGGCGACCATTTTGGTCGCCATCTGGAGCACTGCTATAATAGGATTAGTTTGGACCTTTCTCTCTGCTGTTTTTCACAAAATGTGTGACGAAGTCCCAGAACGGAGCCTCCAGCACAGATGTGAACACGTTCTTACCTGGCAGGGGAGATACCACTAAGGTGATTCTCCTAGGATGAGGCCCATCCGTTGCACTGTGTGAAATTTGACTACATAATTTGTGGTAGTGAAGGACTGTGTTCGTATAGTCCCCTAAAAAAAAAATCACTGTATTAATCAAATCCATAATTATCTTTCCTCCTTGTCCTCCCAGATTATGATCCGGAGGAGTAGCAGTCCAGCGGAATTGGAGTGGCATTCCGATACTCAGCATTCAAATGGAAGAATTTCTGATCATGACAGAGGTATTGAGCAGAGATGTCACATTTGAGAGTTGTACATGTGAGATTCCATGGGCGACATCTGTCACCTTATACTACTGGGCAGCTCAGAGCACTTTGTAACGGATCAGATATTTTCATTGATAGAATTAAAGGAACAAAACTCCATTTATATGACAGTATTTTTGGTCCGCATATAATCACGTTCTTTGCGGATTGGATGTGAACCCATTCATTTCAATGGGGCCGCAAAAAATTCAGACAACGAATTGTGTGCTGTCCACATCTGTATGTCCGTTCCGCTGTCCTGCAAAAAATAGTTTTTTAACATATGACGGGACATGTAGAATGGGAAAATGCGGCATGCACATGGTTGGTATCCGTATTTTGCAGATCCACTGTTTGCAGACTGTAAAATACATACAGTCGTGTGCATGAGGCCTAAGTAAAATGTTATCGATTTTAATGTACGTTTGCCTAAATGGTCATGTACGCTTTTCAGTAATAACATTACTGAGTGGTGCCAAAGGGCTTTTAGAACGAGAGTGCGTTCATTCTGCAAATCTGCGGTGGCCCAAGATCACGGAGTTCGCCAATGTCCTCTTCTCACATGTGTCAATCACATGGCAAAATACATTCAGAATGGATTTAACCATTGAGCATAAGGTTTAGTAAGCGAAATAAAATACCACAGATCCTGAAGATGCACATGTAAAGAAGCGTTTTTAACAAAAGTGAAGGCCATTAGAGTGATTGGTGCTGCTTTCAGTAGTGACGGGTGGTGCAGTCTGCTACCACACACCCCTGAGGCTTTAGATCTAACAGCAAATTTTTTAATGGGACTCCTGTTTAGTCTGTTTCAGCAAGTGCTAAGGGATGAATTCCTCAACCCCCACCTGCGCCAGTGTAAAAAGTTGCTAAACCCAGTCTTAAGACTTTATCCACGGGATAGAGGATAACTAATAGATTGGTGCGTGTCCTACCAGTGGGACCTCCACCGATCTCCAGAACAGGTACCCTGCACCCTGCGGAGCCCCCCCTGAAATGAATGTAGCAGCCAGCATGCGTTCAGCCACTCCATTCATTTCTACGAGCGTTCCAGAGTTCATACAATTGGAATACCAATTTAAAGGCTATGCAATTCTTTGCTCTGGACTTTTTTTATTTGCTTTCTAAATGCAAAATTAAGCACCTTTTGTCAATAGTCTTCATTAAACGCTTCCTTCCATTTTTCTGTTGCATAGTATGTGTACATCCTTTATCTTGCTGCTGATGCTGCTGAATTTGACATAAACCCGTCAGAGCTCTGTACTAGATAACGCTTCGTTGTACCTTGTAGATTAAAGGATAGAGAGCATCCAAGGTGGGCATCTGACACAGGCTATAGATGGGCAAGCAGGAAAGCACACATAAGACAGTTTGCAGGGGAAGACAGCAGCATCCTGGATAGACAGATCCAGCATAAATTAGTGGAAGGGAGGACCTAAAAGCAGGTTGTAAACTGAATAGTCAGAGGTTTGAAAATGAATGAAAGAATGAGGATTGCAGACTGAAAATGGGCAATTTTTATATTTCAAGGTAACTACTCAAAAATAGTGTTGAGCGAACTTCTGTTTTAAGTTCGGCGTCTAAAGTTCGGCTTCCGGTTGCGGAGAATCCCGATATGGATTCCGAATTCCGTTGTGGTCCGTAGTAGCGGAATCAATAATCGGCCATTATTGATTCCGCTACCACGGACCACAACGGAATTCGGAATCCATATCGGGATTCTCCGCTAACCGGAAGCCGAACTTTAGACGCCGAACTTAAAACAGAAGTTCGCTCAACACTACTAAAGAGGTAAAAAAAAAAAATTCCATGTTAAAGTTCTTTATAGCCTTTAAAGGGGTTTTTCCCTCAAAGGGATTTAAAGGGGTTGTCTCATCTGAGACAATGGGGGCGGGTCGCACAGCTGGGACACACACCTATATTGAGAATGAAGCAGGTCAAAGTGGTGGCTGGAGGACTCTGGTCCGGCCACCACCAAGCGCTATCCCCATAGAAGTGAATCGTAGCGCACAGAGCATGACTGTCCACCACTCCCGTTCACTTCTATGGGTGCGACGGAAATTTTTGGCGGTCTCAGAAACTAACGGAGTGTGGCTGCGCATGTGAATGAGCCCCGAAAGTGGTGAAGGGCGCACGTATCGGAGATGGGTACGGATCCCAGCTGTGGGACCTGCACTTATCAGACAATAGGGGCATATCCTAGCGATATGCCCCCATTGTCTCAGATGAGACAACCCCTTTAAGGCTGTATTACACAGCCTGATGTGGCAGATGATTGTCAGGAGGGAAGAGTTCCCTCCCAGCAATTGCCTGCTCGCTAGTCACATGCGGCCATCTGCTCCACAGCATGGAGAGGAGTGATTGCTATGCCATCGCTTGTCCTCATACTGTATAGTGGTTTACCTACGGCAGATCGTTATTAGACACCACAATCTGCCGCTTGCAAACAATAAAAAAAATTTAACACGTCACAAGATTTGGATTGCCCGATTTTCAGCATTTGCTAGTTCATCGGGCAGTTGGCGGCAGTATTACGCTGCAAGATGATCGCGAACGCTCGTTAGTGATTGCCGAAAAATGGGTCAGTGTAATACAGGCTTTAGTTCTTAAATGCCTTGTACCACAATGTGTTTTGTGAAACAATATTAACTGATATGGCAGTATGTTAAAAAGGTTTTTCCTATCCTCTGGATAGGTCATCAGTATCTGATCGGTGAGGTCTGACACCCCCGCTGATCAGCTGTTTGAGAAGGAGCGCCACGACCGTCTCTCTGCTCACCAAGCACAGCGCCATATATTATAAAGCGGCTGTGCTTGATATTGCAGCTCAGCCCTATTCACTTTTATGGGGCTGAGCTATGCCTAGGGCAGATTACTGATGAATGTGACGTCACTGGCCTAGGGTAAGCTGCGAGAAGGCTGCGGCGTTCACAGGAATGTTGGTGCCTTTTCAAACCGCTAATCAGTAGGGGTCCTGAGTGTCAGACCCCCACTGATCAGATACTGATGACTTATCCAGAGTATTGGTGACTAGTTAAAAAGCGTCGGAAAACTTCTTTAAAATTCTTACTTTTTTTGTTATTTAACACTCCTGTGGATTTTGTGCCCTTTTACTCCGCTGTTGTGGGCTGTGACCTTTGCTCAGGTGATTGTATTGTCACAGCATACCCTCAGTTTTCCTGCGGTCACACAAGAGGCAATACAGAAAGTGATAGCGCAGTAACATTATACTGTTTTGTGAGGTGACTGGGTTAGTAGGAAAACCCCTTGAAAGAGGACCTGTCGCCAAAAAATGCAATGCAATCTGAAAGCACAGTGTTAGAGCAGGAGGAGCTGAGCGGATTGATGTATAGTTTTGTGGGAAAAGATTCAGTAAAACTTGAAATTTTGACATTTACATCTGCAGCCCTGTGAAGAGCAATTGGTACAGGAGGGAGGGGTGTCTGTATGCACACAATGCTGTCAATCACTGATAACCCCTCCCTCCTGTACCGATAGCTCTTCACAGGGCTGCAGATATACATGTAAAAATTTCAAGTTTTACTGAATCTTTTCCCACAAATACATAAACCCGCTCAGCTCCTCCTGCTCTATAACATGGTGCTTTCAGATTGCATTGCATTTTTTGGTGACAGGTCCTCTTTAAAGAAATATTATCAGATTTAGAGCTGAATTTTCCTTTTACGATTTGATTAATTATAAACTTTAATGCAGTTGAAAGTGTCAGCAGTGATGTGACAAATGGATACGGTCAGGAAGCAGAATATCTGATGCCATGGCAGAACTGTGAGGACGAGCCTGAAGTCACTACACCTATGGATGTGGCCATCGACCACGATGCACGGCAGTGGCTGCAGCTCACTCCCCCTGATCCTGCAGCTCCTCTGACAGGTACGTTCTGTCTCCAAAGTTCAGGTTTTTGAAACAAGTAAATCTTTACTCACTTTCTTATTTTTTTTATTTTTTTTAAGACCCCTCCAAGTCTTATCACCTTCTGCCAGACACACACGAGCGAGTTCAATGCGATAAACTTACAGCGTGCGTCAATGTGAGGTCCCATTCTGACCTCCTAACAGGATCGCACAGCATTATAATTGGTTTATAATTCTGTGTGACCCTGAGAGTCCTGGTATCTACTGAACTACACTGACATACTGCTATGCGATCCTGTTAGGAGGTCAGAATGGGACATCACATCGACACCTGCTGCGAGATTCTCACACTGAACTTGCTGGTGTGTGTCTGGCCTAAGAGCTGCATTGCAGAGTTCTCCTCCGCAGCATAATAGCCTTGCCATGATTTGCTTGTTCCCCTGTGTAAAGAAAAAAAAAAGGTGGACTTATATATTGATGGCCTATTCCTGCACCCCGTCTGTCAGCTGTATTTCAGTAGTTCATGGTGGAACACGGCACAGAAACGACACCGCTCCGTCCACTGCATCATGGACAGAGATGATTACTGCAGCACTGCTTCTATTCACGTCAGTGGCTGCAGTAATCATCTCTGTCCATGATGCAGTGATGGAATTACACAGTGCGGTGTAATTTTGCGGCTGAAGCTACTGAAAAAAGCTGATTCAGAGGGTGGTGGGAGTTACTGGGAGTCAGTCCCCTTTAAAAAAAAAATTAACATTTAAAATTATATGAACTTTGGGTGTCCTACCAACCATCTAATATGTCTGTGGTTGTCCCCAGTGTCCCCTGATAGCAAATGTCAATTGACAGCAGGATTGGACATGTTTGATTTCACCATGCCTGATCGTCTGTTCTTGCGGGGTGTCTGGCAGTGGCTTGATTCTCCATCCCTATTAGGCCTATTGCACACGACCGTATGGCTTTTTCAGTGTTTTGCGATCCGTTTTTCACGGATCCGTTGTTCCGTTTTTTGTTTCCGTTGTGTTTCCGTTTCTGTTCCGTTTTTCCGTTCCGTTTTTCCGTATGGCATATACAGTATACAGTAATTACATAGATAAAATTGGGCTGGGCATAACATTTTCAATAGATGGTTCAGCAAAAAACGGAACGGAAACGGAAGACATACGGATGCATTTCCGTATGTGTTCCTTTTTTTGCGGACCCATTGACTTGAATGGAGCCACGGACTGTGATTTGCGGGCAATAATAGGACATGTTCTATGTTAAAACGGAACGGAAAAACGGAAATACGGAAACGGAATGCATACGGAGTACATTCCGTATTTTTTGCGGACCCATTGAAATGAATGGTTCCGTATACGGAACGCAAAAAAAGGCCAGTAAACAGGAAAAAAAAACGTCCGTGTGCAATAGGCCTTAAGAATACATGTATACTCAGTAGTTCCAGGCATGCATGTGCGAGTTGAGGAAGACTAGCCGTCAGCAGACCTCTCTCTTGAAAAAGACGATGATGACTTCTTGTTGCACTGGTTCAAACAGTCTCTGGTAAACCCCTGAGATCAATGATTCCTACAGACTTATGATTTTTAGGAAGTGGAAGAAGGCAGAAAATTATTTTTCACTTTTATCCAACGTTAAATGTCATACTCGCAGGGGTCCAGGAAGCTGAGGTCTTTGCTGCTGTTTGTTGCAAGGATTTCGTGCAGCAAGACTGGTTCAGCTGCCGCTATGTGAGATGTGAAGAAAGTGCTCACCAAGGAATTTCTTTCCCTGACTAACAAGGTCTGCGACCTGTAATTTTCGCTGATTAGTTGATCAGAACCTTTATAATATTTTACTGGGGACCTCTTTTGTCCACCTTGTCACAAATCTAGGACCCCTAAACCAGCACATCTATGTCGGTCTTTGCTAAACCGCATCCTGCACCTCCGTTCCCCAGACCCACACGGATGGAAGTATTTTAAGGTTTTGATGTTTCTACAGAAATTTCCGGTTTGGGTAAAAACTGTTTTGATAAATACATAATCGAATCTGGATTCTGCATTTCATTGTGCCATTCCTCTGTTATTTCTCCTGGAAATGTATGGAATACACCGACAATGGTCTGTTACCTTTCTCTTTGTCATCAGTGTGTTCCAATGTCGGACCACATAGGGACACCTATGGTATTTTTTTTGCTGGTATCTTTCCAGCAGGTGTAACAGAGGGGCAGCACAAGGCAGAATTAGAAGTAAAGATTCAGCAGAATCCTTTTTCAATGTGAAATGCCAATATTTAGTAAGACAGATATCAGGAAAGCTGGCAGTTAAAGAGGTTTTCTCATCTCGGACAATGGGGGCATATTGCTAGAATTTGCCCCCATTGTCTTATAGGTGCGGTTCCCACCGCTGGGACCTGCACCTATATCGAGAACGGAGCCCCGGAAGTGAAGGAGAGCGCACTGCGCATGCGCAGCCGCCCTCCATTCATTTCTATGGGGCCGTCGAAAATAGCCGAGTGCTGGCTCAGCTATTGCCGTCTGCCCCATAGAAATGAATAATACCATGGGCCGCGCATGCGCGGCACGCTCCCATTCACTTCTATGGGAGAGGCGGGGATTGGCGCTTGGTGGTGGACAGACCCTGGGAAATCTGGGGTCCTCCAGCTACAGCGCTCCCCGCTCCGTTCTCGATATAGGTGCTGGTCCCACCGCTGGGACCCGCACCTATCAGACAATGGGGGCATATCCTAGCGATATGCCCCATTGTCTAAGATGGGAATACCCCTTTAACCTCTTAAGGACATAGGGCGTACAGGTACGCCCTTGTGCCCTGGTACTTAAGGACACAGGGCGTACATGTACGCCCTGTGTATTTTCGATCACTGCCGTGCGGCTGGCAGTGATCGGAACCCGGTGCCTGCTCAAATCATTGAGCAGGCACCTAGGCTAAATGCGCGGGGGGGTCCCATGACCCCCCCATGTCGGCGATCGCGGCAAACCGCAGGTCAATTCAGACCTGCGGTTTGCTGCGATTTCTGAAGTTTCTGGTCCCCGCAGTCCCTGACCGCGGGGATCAGAAACTTTATATGCCTAAAAAAAAAGTTTTATTCACCCCCCCTGCACCCCCGAATGATTTTTATGGTGGCGGGAGGTGCAGGGGGAGGGTTGCGGGCGGTGTGGGCGGTGCGGGAGGCGGGCGGTGCGGCAGGCGGGATCGCGATCCCCCGCCCGCCTCCCCTTGTATAATCGTTGGTGTCTAGTGGGGATACCAGGGTGCCAGCACATTGCTGGCACCCTGGTATAAACGGCTGACATCTGCGATGCGATGTCAGCCGTTTAACCCTTTCCATACAGCGGTCCGTACGGACCGCTGTATGGAAAAGGTTAACAGCGCAGGGAGCTCCCTCCCTCTCCCATCGGGGGGCTGCTGTGCCTTTGCAGCCCCCCGATGGGGAGGGAGAGAGCCCCCCGAGAGATCCCCTCCTTACCCTTCCCCGTCTGCGAAGTTCTGAGCAGTACTGAGCAGAAGTTCTGAGCAGTACTGAGCAGACGGGGAAGGTTCCCATGGCAACAGGACGCCTCTCAGGCATCCTGCTGTCCATGGTGCTGAACAGATCTGTGCTGAAAAGCATAGATCTGTTCAGTGTAAGTAAAATACAGTACAGAACAATATATATTGTACTGTACTGTATTATACAGACATCAGACCCACTGGATCTTCAAGAACCAAGTGGGTCTGGGTCAAAAAAAAGTGAATAAAAGTGAAAAAAAAAGTAAAAATCAAAAAACACATTTATCACTGATAAAAAATGAAAAAAATAAAATTCCCTACACATGTTTGGTATCGCCGCGTCCGTAACGACCTGATCTATAAAACGGTCATGTTACTTTACCCGAACGGTGAACACCATAAAAATAAAAAATAAAAAACTATGATGAAATTGAAATTTTGCCCACCTTACTTCCCAAAAAAGGTAATAAAAGTGATCAAAAAAGTCGCATGTATGCCAAAATTGTAACAATCAAACCGTCATCTCATCCCGCAAAAATCATACCCTACCCAAGATAATCGCCCAAAAACTGAAAAAACTATGGCTCTTAGACTATGGAAACACTAAAACATGATTTTTTTTTGTTTCAAAAATGAAATCATTGTGTAAAACTTACATAAATAAAAAAAAAGTATACATATTAGGTATCGCCGCGTCCGTATCGCCCGGCTCTATAAAAATATCACATGATCTAACCCCTCAGATGACCACCGTAAAAAAATAAAAATAAAAACGGTGTAAAAAAAGCCATTTTTTGTCATCTTACGTCACAAAAAGTGTAATAGCAAGCAATCAAAAAGTCATATGCACCCCAAAATAGATGCCAATCAAACCGTCATCTCATCCCGCAAAAAATGAGACCCTACATAAGATAATCGCCCAAAAACTGAAAAAACTATGGCTCTTAGACTATGGAGACACTAAAACATTTTTTTGGTTTTAAAAATGAAATCATTGTGTAAAACTTACATAAATAAAAAAAATTGTATACATATTAGGTATCTCCGCGTCCGTGACAACCTGCTCTATAAAATTACCACATGATCTAACCTGTCAGATGAATGTTGTAAATAACAAAAAAAAAAACGGTGCCAAAAAAGCTATTTCTTGTTACCTTGCCGCACAAAAAGTGTAATATAGAGCAACCAAAAATCATATGTACCCTAAACTAGTACCAACAAAACTGCCACCCTATCCCGTAGTTTCTAAAATGGGGTCACTTTTTTGGAGTTTCTACTCTAGGGGTGCATCAGGGGGGCTTCAAATGGGACATGGTGTCAAAAAAACCAGTCCAGCAAAATATGCCTTCCAAAAACCATATGGCATTCCTTTCCTTCTGCGCCCTGCCGTGTGCCCGTACAGCTGTTTACGACCACATATGGGGTGTTTCTGTAAACTACAGAATTAGGGCCATAAATAATGAGTTTTGTTTGGCTGTTAACCCTTGCTTTGTAACTGGAAAAAAAATATTAAAATGGAAAATCTGCCAAAAAAGTGAAATTTTGAAATTGTATCTCTATTTTCCATTAAATCTTGTGCAACACCTAAAGGGTTAACAAAGTTTGTAAAATCAGTTTTGAATACCTTGAGGGGTGTAGTTTCTTAGATGGGGTCACTTTTATGGAGTTTATAATCTAGGGGTGCATCAGGGGGGCTTCAAATGGGACATGGTGCCAAAAAAACAGTCCAGCAAAATCAGCCCTCCAAAAACCAAACGGCGCACCTTTCACTCTACGCCCCGCTGTGTGGCCGTACAGTAGTTTACGGCCACATATGGGGTGTTTATGTAAACAGCAGAGTCAGGGCAATAAAGATACAGTCTTGTTTGGCTGTTAACCCTTGCTTTGTTAGTGGAAAAAATGGGTTAAAATGGAAAATTAGGCAAAAAAATGAAATTCTCAAATTTCATCGCCATTTGCCAATAACTCTTGTGCAACACCTAAAGGGTTAACGACGTATGTAAAATCAGTTTTGAATACCTTGAGGGGTGTAGTTTCTTAGATGGGGTCACTTTTAGGGAGTTTCTCCTCTAGGGGTGCATCAGGGGGCTTCAAATGGGACATGGTGTAAATAAACCAGTCCATAAAAATCAGCCTTCCAAAAACCAAACGGCGCACCTTTCACTCTACGCCCCGCTGTGTGGCCGTACAGTAGTTTACGGCCACATATTGGGTGTTTCTGTAAATGGCAGAGTCAGGGCAATAAAGATACAGTCTTGTTTGGCTGTTAACCCTTGGTTTGTTAGTGGAAAAAATGGGTTAAAATGAGAAATTAGACAAAAAAATGAAATTCTCAAATTTCCTCCCTATTTGCCAATAACTCTTGTGCAACACCTAAAGGGTTAACAACGTATGCAAAATCAGTTTTGAATACCTTGAGGGGTGTAGTTTCTTAGATGGGGTCATTTTTGGGTGGTTTCTATAATGTAAGCCTCGCAAAGTGACTTGAGACCTGAACTGGTCCCTAGAAATTGAGTTTTTGTAAATTTCGGAAAAATTTCAAGATTTGCTTCTAAACTTCTAAGCCTTATAACATCCCCAAAAAATAAAATATCATTCCCAAAACAATTCAAACATGAAGTAGACATATGGGGAATGTAAAGTCATCACAATTTTTGGGGGTATTACTATGTATTACAGAAGTAGAGAAACTGAAACTTTGAAATTTGCACATTTTTTTCAAATTTTTGTTAAATTAGGTATTTTTTGGTGCAAAAAAAAATTTTTTTTGGACTCCATTTTACCAGTGTCATGAAGTACAATATGTGACGAAAAAACAATCTCAGAACGGCCTGGATAAGTCAAACCGTTTTAAAGTTATCAGCACTTAAAGGGACTCTGGTCAGATTTTCAAAAAATGGCCTGGTCCTAAGGTGTAAAAAGGCTGTGTCCTTAAGGGGTTAAGGGCACGGCTACACAACATTTGTTGCGCAGCAAAAGGGTACTACTACACTGCGACTCGTCGCAGTAATGTCGTGCAGCATTTTTAGTAATGGTG
Organism: Bufo bufo; assembly: GCF_905171765.1. Taxonomy (NCBI): domain Eukaryota; kingdom Metazoa; phylum Chordata; class Amphibia; order Anura; family Bufonidae; genus Bufo; species Bufo bufo. The sequence continues at coordinate 512,301,661 of NC_053392.1, read as the reverse complement.
ATGTTGCACTGTGACATGGGACTGCGACACGACAGTCGTACAAAAATCCAACTTGCAGCACTGCTTCTATTCACGTCACAGGATGTCACAATGCGACACCAAATACGATCATTACAAAAAATGTCGCACGACATTACTGCAATAAATTCCATTGTTTAGCCCTTGCCAAAAGGGGTTGTCTGGGATTTTCATATCGATGGCCTACCTTCAGGATTGGTCATCAGTACCTGATCGGTGGGGATCCAACTCCCAGCACACTGCCAATCAGCGGTTTGAAGAGGCTGAACCACTCCAATGAGCGCTGCGGCCTACAGTGATGTACATTGTATATAATGGCCGTGCTTGGTATTGCAGCTTGGCTCTGTTCACTTGAATGGGACTGAGCTGCGCCTGGTCCGTGTGACTGATGGTGTAACCTATCACCGATGCAGTATTCACCACCAAGATGCCATCAAGCACTTTATAGAGCAGAGGTCAGCAATCTACGGCACTCCAGCTGCTGTGAAACTACAACTCCCAGCATGCACACTCTTTCAGCTATTCTGGTAATTCCCACAGAACTGAAATGAGGATTCTGGGAGTTGTAGTTTCACAGCAGCTGGACTGCCAGAGGTTGCTCATCCCTGTTCTAGAGCCTGTGGCGTGCACCACCCATGTAATAACGATAATTGTGTAAAGCCTCTAGGTCAGATATTATCTATACGCTTATATGTCTGTACAACTACTTTTCTCGCCCAGTTTCCTTGGGGGACACAGAAGACCTTGGGTATAGCTCATCTCCCTAGGAGGCGTGACACTAAGTGAAAGCTGTTAAGCCCCTCCTCCACAGCTATACCCTCAGCCTGGAGAGAGAGACTGCCAGTTTTTTGCTTAGTGTCCAAGGAGGCAAGACACTCTCTGCACTGCAGAGCTGTATTCTCCTTGTTTAAATTTTAGATTTTTACTTTTTATTTTATTTTTGTTCCAGATCATCAGGGACAACAGAGACGCACTAGACCTCTCTGTTCTCCCGGGGTTGAGCTGCGCCAGTGCCGGTCACCCGCACTGCTGCCTCCCCCACAGAAGGCAAGGTGGACCAGGGCAGCCTAGCTCCCCTGCATCCCGCCAGCCCAAGGGTCGCCCGCACGCCAAGTCCCTCTTCCAGCGTCCTGCCACTACGGTGCCAGTAGCTGAAGGGGCGACCCTGCTAAAATGGACCGAGGGTGAAGACGGCTGTGGTAAGAGAGAGGCTTCTCCAGCCCTACGTCCCCGTCCCCCCCGGTCTCCTGCGTGCCTGACCCCCATACTGGGCCTCTAGTCCCCTGCTGGATCTATGCTGGCACCTGCAGAGCGGCAATCTCCTTCTGCCTTACCCCCCCCCCTGCCTGGCTCCCATAGACATGCAGCCAGTGGCTGTCTCCACAGCCAGCTACAGAAGCGGCAACATAGTTTATTTCTACCACAGGCACCCGGTCTCTGGGTCCCCCCCCCATCTCCTACCGGAGTGTTGCTCAAGGCCTGAGGCTCCTGACGGCTGTGGAGTGAGGCCTCGCCTCCGGCCGACATTGGTACTCTGGTGCGGACGGGCGCCGCAAGCGGCCTGCTAGGCCGCCATTCCGGGTCCCTGACTCTTCCGGCCGGCGGGGTGGGCTCCCGCGGCCGGCAAGCCGCCATTCCGAGCCCCTGACTCTTCCGGCCGGCGGGGTGGGCTCCCGCGGCCAGCAAGCCGCCATTCCGGGCCCCTGACTCTTCCGGCCGGCGGGGTGGGCTCCCGCGGCCGGCAAGCCGCCATTCCGGGCCCCTGACTCTTCCGGCCGGCGGGGTGGGCTCCCGCGGCCGGCAAGCCGCCATTCCGGCCGGCGGGGTGGGCTCCCGCGGCTGGCTTTGGGCTTGACTTCTATGCCCAGCAGGCCCCGGCCGACCGTCGGTGCCGGTCGGTGGGGCTCCGCAAATTTTGGCCCAGGCTTCGCGGCCTGCTGGGCCGCAATTCCGACCGGCCCGCGGGGTGGGCACCCGCGGCCGGTTTGATGCGCCACTCCGCCTCAGGTTCCGGCGGTACATACCGGGCGCCGCAAATTTAGACCCCGGCCTCACGGCCTGCTAGGCCGCAAAATTCCGGCCTCTGGTGGAGGGGGCGGGAACTTCTCCAGGCGCGAATTTTTCCCGCCGGGAGGTTCCTCCGCCCCCAGGGGATCGCAGCGCCGCCCTCCAGGCCGGATCCATGTTAACCCTTTTGGGTACAGGCCGGCTCCCAATGGGCCTGTATGGCTGGCCCCCCCTTTTTCCTGACTATCTGTGCCCCTATATGGTGGCCCCCTTTAGCCTCAGAGAGGCTGTGTTTTTAATAAAAAAAAAAAAAATATATATATATATATATATATATATATAAAACAGATTTCTATTGGACTGCGCAGGACGCTGCAGCCTCATCAGTAGTGCTGCATGTCTGCATGCCCTCTTTCCACAGGCGGCATAGTGTTGCGCTCCCAACCTGCGTCGGTGCTAGGGCATTTCCCCTTTTAGGCGGTTTTCCTGCCCTCTTCCAGGATACGGCGCTGGCCAAGTGCATGCGGCCCTTCCGTAGGCAGCATTCATCATCTCTCCAGTTATGGTGCCTGCCATGTGCATCCCCCCCCCTCCTAGGCGGGATACTGCACTCTCCCTGGCTGCCGGCTGGCCATGTGCATGACCCCCTTTTAGGCGGAATGCTGCACCTTCACCGGATATGGTGCTGGCCATGTGCATGACCCCCTTCCATAGGCGGAATGCTGCACTCTCTATGGATTTGCTGCCGGCCATGTGCGTGACCCCCTTCTCTAAGCGGAACGCTGCACTCTCACTGGATTCGCTGCCGGCCATGTGCGTGACCCCCTTCCATGGGCGGAACGCAGCGCTCTCACTGGATTCGCTGTCGGCCATGTGCGTGACCCCCTTCTTAGGCGGAACGCTACACTCTCACTGGATCTGTTGCCGATCGTGTGCATGACCCCCCTTTTTAGGCGGAATACTGCACTCTCACCGGATTCGGTACTGGCTATGTGCACGACCCCCTTCCATAGGCGGAACGCTGCACTCTCTCTGATGTGCTATGATGAACTTATGTACTATGTTACTATGCTGCACTCTCACTGGTTCCGCTGCCGGCCATAGGCATGATTCAGGCAGCATACATACATCCCTCTGTCTGTGGTTGTTTTCTCGCAGGTACGTTGCTGGCCATGTGTATGTACCCCATACATGGCGGGGTGCTTGCACTCTCGCAGGATCCGCTGTCGGCCATATGCATGACCCCTCTTCCGTGGGCGGTGTACGCACTCTCGCTGGATTCGCTGCCTGCCATGGGCATGCCTTCCTTCCTCAGGTGACATACACACATTCTCACTGACTGTGTTTGTCTCTCACCAGTACGTTGCTGGCCATGTGTATGACTCCCATACATGGCGGGTGCACGCACTCTCCCTGGATGAGATGCTGGCCATGTGCATTACCCCCCCTTTTTTCTGGGCGGCATGCTACACTCTCACCGGATACCTTGCTGGCCATGAGCATGGCCCTCTAACATGGGTGGAACTCTTGCACTCCCATTGGATACGGTGCTGGCCTTGTGCGTGACCACCCCTTGTTCCATGGGCAGAATTTGGCACGCTCATGAGATTCACGGCTGTCCTTGTATGGCTGTGCTGGACTTGTACATGTCCCCCTTCATTGGCAGAGTAGTAGCACTCTCGCTAAATCAGTGTTGGGTGTATTATTGCACACTCACTTAATGCTAGGATAACCCTGTGCATGTTCCCCTTTCACTAGGTGGACCTCCTGCGTTCCTGCTGGATTATAGGGTATGTCCTGCTTCTCTGAAGTAGGTACGGCCTTAGGCATCACTACCTTTTGGGACCGGCCTTTGCACTCTTGCCGACTGCAGTTTGCCAGATACAATTTCCCCCCTTTCGGGGCGGACTGCTTGCGTTCCATCGCATGCTATACTAGGCTTGTGCATAACTCCCTTTCAGGTTGCACTTTGCAATTCCGTACATGCTGTGGCACTCTGTGGCGAGCCCCCTTTTTCGCTGAATTAACCTTTTTGAAGTGAGCGGACGTTCTTGTGCGTTGTTTGGGCCGTTTATGCCTTCTCCTCCTGTAGGTGGGTTGGCCTTCTCACTGCTTACGGGCTGCTCGTACGTATGCCTCACCTGCTTCCTGCGGCATACTTTTGTTTTCTTGGGATACGATGCTTGCCGCAAGCCTTGCACTCGTCTCTAAGGAGTTCATTCTGTCCACCTGACCCGGACGGGCTCTACTTGCTCTCTGCTGCACGGAGCTGGGTGGTACTCATTCATTTAGTTGGCCCTTCATCCCAGGGAGTGTTCGTGGTTCCTAGATGCGTGCCCATTCGTCCTTCCGCGGTATTGCTTCCCTGCGTTAGTGGTCACATGGTCGGGAGTGCTGTTGTCTGGAGCGCCCCTCGAATTCTTCGTTGGCTCTGGCAGGACTGCGGTTCCCTTGCCTGCTGCAATTTCCTCCTCTTCGGATGTAGTGTGGTATGAGTCCTTCCTCTTGACGCCTCTACGCTTCAGTCTGATCTGCTACCAGGTGCGGGCCGCTTTTCTCGGGAAGGTCACCCAAATTCTCTTGGGTGCTCGACTACCCAGGTCCGGAGGACCTCCACCTTGGGTTCTTCAGGGTATTCGCCTTCTGCGAGGCGGTGAACCGGGCATCTCACAGTGTAGCAGGGTTCTGCTTTTGAGCTGTCCTATGGCTTCCCTGTTGCCCACTCCTCCGTTCGGTTGGAGGGTGTTATGCCGGCCTCTGTCTCGACTACCTTATCTCGCCGGCTCTGTTTGGCTCCCGCTCGGTACAGATCACTCCGATGTGGCTTCTGTCCCGCCAGACTTCAGAGGCTGTTCCTTCACTGTCCTCCCCTCTGGGGAGAGCATGGTTGTTCATGTGGATGGTTCCGGTGTTCCTCTTGGCCTTGTACTGTCTCCCTTGTTCACACTGGCTGTATTAGCTGTGCCTATTTACCGAGTCTACCGCGTTCTGTCCTCCCGCTGAGTGCAGATTGCGTGGTCAATGGTCCTGCTGTAGACTTACCTTCTCGGTAACTTGGGGGGACTACCTTTCGGTCCAGATTGTCCTTTGATCTCCCACACCGGGACTGTAGAACATGGCTACATCAGCATGGACTTTAGCCTGTCTTGTCCTGGCATCTGGCGGATGCTGGGCGGGCCCTTTGGTTCCTTTCAGTCTGTCCTTCTGCTCCCCCGCTAGGCTGGATACGGGACAACGTTGCTCGGGGGCCGACGGGACCAGTTTTGTCGACTTCTGCCCGTGTTACTGGTCTGCGCCTGATCACATTGGGTTTTTTCGCCCGCTTGCCAGGCGACTCCAGCGGGTTTGCTACTGTCCGCTCCTGGCTGTATTTCGTCCAGGATCTGTCGTAAGACTTATGGTTCTTTTGTCTGGTGTTCTGTGGGAAGCTGTGCATTCCCCACTCTGACCTTTTCTCTCCCCATGGTTCTTTTTTTTTTTTCCAGTCCGGCCTGGACCTGGGACTGGGATTCCTTTACTTGAGGTGTCAAGTGTCAGCGCTGTTCTTCCTCTTCCAGCGTTCCCCGGCCCTCTGGGCCTGTCAAGACCTTCTTACTCGAAATGGCTCTTTGGTTCCTCTGTACTGTCCTTCGGTATCGCCCTGGGAACTTCATACTGAGCTCTCGGTGCTCCAATCTTGTCCTTGGAGCCGTTACAGAAGTTCTCTCTACCCCGTCTGTCCTGTACAGTTGTGTTTCCGTATCAGTCGTGTCTCTGACGGGTGCCTGAATGGCCCCTTTTTGTTCTGAGCCTTATGTCTTTTCCAGGACAGGGCTGTTCTACATCCCGTTCCTTCCTTCTGAAGGTGGTGTTTGCCTTTCGCTTCAACACTTCACCGATTTGGACGTTGTTTGGGCCTTGCCGGTTTTACTTGGAGATCTCCGACTCTTGTCGACGTTCGGTCTCTTGGGTTTCCTGGAGGTCCGCACTTAGAGTTGACGGACTCCAGGGTGGTTTTCCTCCGCCTTATCAGATTGGCTATTGCTGAGGTTACCGCACCGAGGGCAGGATTCTGCCTTTGCTGTCACCGTTCATTTCACCAGAGCGATCGGTGCCTCCTGGGCCGGAGGCATTGGGCTTCGGCCATGCATTTGAGCAGGGCGGCCACAGGTCTTCCGTGCCCGCTTTACAGAGTTCTACAGGGTGCATACTCTGGCTTCGGCGTATGCTGCCTTGGTCCGCCTGGGTCTGCAGGCGGCGGTTCCTTGATGCCTTCAGGTGCTTCGCCTTGGAGCTGTGGTCCCTCCCCTTTTGGACTGCTTTTGAACGTCCCAAGGTCTTCTGTGTCCCCCAAGGAAACTGGGCGAGAAAACGAGATTTTTGTATAACTTACCAGTAAAATCTCTTTCTCGCTCTTTCCTTGGGGGACACAGCACCCACCCATTCATTTTTTCTCTACACGGTTTCCGAGTTTGTGTTACCCGTTGGGTAGTTGGCTTGTTGGTTCCTTGTTGGACTTTGCCTTTTCTCACTGCTTGGACACGCAACTGGCAGTCTCTCTCTCCAGGCTGAGGGTATAGCTGTGGAGGAGGGGCTTAACAGCTTTCACTTAGTGTCACGCCTCCTATGGAGATGAGCTATACCCAAGGTCTTCTGTGTCCCCCGAGGAAAGAGCGAGAAAGAGATTTTACTGGTAAGTTATACAAAAATCTCGTTATTCTGAATAACACACTGTGGGGATGGACTGTGACGCCTTTGGCGCAAATACGGAGCTGCATCATATGATTTGTTGGTTGTTCTTGTGATCTACTAGATTCTTTTGGTATTTGATTTTGCCTCTACCTTTGTATCCTACTAGATTACTGATATTATCTATGTATACCTGTACTATGTTACTGTTACGATTCTTTCTGTCCAAAAATTGCTGTTATATTTGGTTATATACTTTTCAATAAAACTGAATTTTAAAAAACACCTTATTACCCAGAAATAAAAATAAACAAAACTCTTATTTCACTTGATATTCAGTGTTTACACATCAGGTTAAATGGTCTTTCTGACTTTTTTATACATATAACCTATCCTCTGATCGGTGGGGGCCTGACACCTGGTGATCAGTTATTTGAGATGGTGTGCCGCAGCTTACACTAGGCCAGCGACGTCCCATTCATTAGTCACGTGGCCTAGGCGCAGTTCGGCTCCTTTCAAATGAATTGGACTGAGCTGCTATACCAAACACTGCCACTATAGAATGTATGGCGCTGTGCTTGGTAAGCTGTGAGGAGGCTGGGGAGCTCACCAGGGCGCCGTGGTCTCCTCAAACAGCTGATCGGTGGGGGTCCCGGGTGTCGGATCCCCACGATCAGATTCTGATAACCTGTCCGGAGGATAGATCATCGGTATAATAAAGGTGGAGAACCCCTTTAAAATCCTTTATGTATTTGTGCAGCAGAGATATGCGGTTGACACTTGATTTCACAAGCGCTGTTTGTGCATCAGATCCTGAATAGGATTTTTAAATGGGGCTAATCCTCTGTGTTTCTGTACAAAATAAGTGACATTCCACGTATTTCCAAAGTGTACAAATCTAGTTTCGGAACACGCCTAGTGTGTAGATTTCGGTGCAGAATTTCTACCCAAATCTGACGTGTGAACAGGATGTTGGCAAACTATGGCACGTGGTTTTGTACTGTAGTAGTCTATCATATAAGGGTATAGTTTAGTAGGTTTTGGGGGGGATTACACCATGTGCATCGTACGACCTGCCTCCCTTGGGGCGTAAAAGGAAAAAGAATGACACAAAAGGCTGTTTTGTGTCCAACTTGCTCAGCTGCTCCTTCCAGGTCTTTGAAGGTGCACAGCGCAGACGCTTTGTCCAGCGTCGTGACTTGTTTCCTGCTGGCAGGTGTTCACACACAGCCATCCCCGGGTTAACCCATTCAGTGACATTGTTGACATAGACGCTGTTATCTTTCCTCACTGCACACTTTGCCACCCAACTTCTCGTGTTCCTGTGACCTAGGAGATGAATGGCGTTCCTATTTATCAGCATTGTGGATAGCGGTACGCTTCCTTGTGTGCAATAGATCGCAGGCGAGCCCTTTAGATACACGGTTTAATTTCCCCCTGAGCAGCTGCTGCTCATTAAGAGGACAGGGTAAGGTAGAAGGGACAGGTGCTAGGAGGCTGCAAGGCGTCGGCAGTCGGCCCGCTCTATCTGCCGAGTATTTGTCAATGGGAATCCTTCCATTGTCACGTTCTTGGCACGGCTGTATAGCATTTAAGATACCACTTGTCTTATTCATTCTGGCACCGGCAAACGCAAAGCTGGAACTTGCTCTCACATGTAAGAGCATCTAGGCATTCATCGTCTGCTTTGTCTCCCCTCGTTGTTGGAGAAGACACCAAGCTCCTTTATGGCCTGAGGGTATTTGTTCGGAGCCTCGGCTCCTGAAATGAGGTTTCCAGAGAGACTCGAGCGTTACACATTCAGCCGTCGGATAGGCTCTCGGTGGAAAACAATTGTCAGGATCTGTAAAGCGCCTCTGGCTGAGCTTTGGTCTTTTTCAGGCTTTTCAAGATTGTTGGTCAAAAAGAGACGCCGTTCTTTTCCTCATATATGTGCAATCTTGTTGTACCTGAATAAGATGCCGAGATCCTCTCCCGAAGCCTTCTCACTGTATGTTTCCATTCTAGCTCAAAGTCTTCATTTGGTAGAAACAGTTGTCTAGAAGTGAAATATTGAACTTTTACCCCCTTCTCCCACTTTGAAAAGAAGATCAATGAGAACATGAATGTTTAGAGGGGTATTCCAGTCTCACACATGGATGTATTTTTACAGGATATGTCATAAATGTCTGATAGATGCAGGCCTTACCGCCAGGACCTGCAGCTATCTGTAATTAGGGCCTCCTCTTTGATGCGGCAGCCAGAGGTAGTTGGAACTACGGAAACAGCCGAGCGGACGGTGCTATGCTGTTCACATAGCTGCCATACAAGTGAATAAGAGCTGTAGATGTAGAGCACAGGCGAGTTCCACAAGTTACATAAACCATGTAACTCCCATGCACTTGTATGAGGCTGGGTAAAGCCATCGTTGTGAAAGGTCTGAGCCTGCTGGAAACGACTAGGCCTTTCACAGGTAAATTCCAATGTAGGCCGACAGGTGACAGCACTATATTGGAATTTATGGAATTTTCTATTTAGCAGTGGCTTTAATTCCATTACTAAATAGAAATGGCAACCTGATAATTGCATGCTGTAAATAAGTGTGTATGTGTATATATATATCACCCCTAAAATAAACATAGGCATTGGCGCGTGCAAAAATGCGTAAAATATAGAAATATTCATCTCACACGGCGTAACGGGGAAAAAATCATAATGATCAATATGCCATTTTTTCATTGCTTCACCACCTTAAAAAAATTTAATAAAAAGTGATCAAAAAAGTCACACACTCCAAAATGGTTTAAATGAAAACTACAGATCTTCCTGCAAAAAAGTTTCTTTTTTTCAGTATTAAACACAAGAAATGTGGTATCGTTGTAATAGTACTGACCCAGAGAATAAAGGGTATGGATCAGTTTCACTGCATAGGGAATGCTGTAAAAACTGTGACAGATATTTTTTTTCTCTCCCAATTTTACCTCCTTTTGAAAAAAAAAATTCAGCTGCCCAGTACATTGTATGCATGAAATGGTGCCATTAGAAAATGCAACTTGTCCTGCAAAAAAACAAGCCCTCGGAAAAATAAAAAAGTTATGGCTCTGGGAAGATTTGGTGTATTGCAAGGATATGCCATCAATGTCAGAGAGGTTCCACCTCTGAGACACACTCCGATCTTCAGAACAGGGCTGTTAAGTGAAGGAGAGCAAGACCACATGTGCAGCCACCTTCCATTCACCTTTATGGGTCTTCTGAAATTAGCCAACCGCTGGCTCATCCGTGCACGGAAAATAGCGTTGTCCAGCGGGCAGCAGAGGAAGCACCATTTTAGATCTGAGACTATAATTGATATTGGCTCTCATAGAATAGTAAAAAATGTTTTTCACATCTTTAATGCTCAGTATATAGTGACTTATAATTCACAATGGAAAGACTGCAACAAATGCTGTAGAACATACCCTTCCTCACACGTATGGCATCATACCGACTTGCCTTCTAAAGGGAGATTTCTTTAGATCTGTATGAATATGTTCGTAGAGGAGGATGTATGTGGTTTATGACAATTAACCAGTCACGCACAGTTTATAGATTGACCCATGCTTGTAGAGTTTTTTTGGTGTTGGAGCTAGTTATACTATATGCATCTGATCTTACGACTCTGTTTCCTTCCAGATAGCAGCGAGTGTCTTGCTGGGGACTGCAGCATCATAGCTGGCGGCAATTTATCTGGCTGGCATCCTGACTCTGCAGCTGTTTTGTGGAGAAGAATCTTAGGAATACTCGGAGATGTGAACAATATCCAGTCCACAAAAATCCATGCCAAGGTGTTTGTTTACCTCTACGAGCTGTGGTACAAGCTGGCTAAGGTAAGACTTGTGTGCGCTCACAACATAGTAACATAGTATATAAGGCCGAAAAAAGACATTTGTCCATCCAGTTCGGCCTGTTATCCTGCAAGTTGATCCAGAGGAAGGCAAAAAAAAAAACTGTGAGGTAGAAGCCAATTTTCCCCACTTAAGGGGGAAAAAATTCCTTCCCGACTCCAATCAGGCAATCAGAATAACTCCCTGGATCAACGACCCCTCTCTAGTAGCTATAGCCTGTAATATTATTACACTCCAGAAATACATCCAGGCCCCTCTTGAATTCCTTTATTGTACTCACCATCACCACCTCCTCAGGCAGAGAGTTCCATAGTCTCACTGCTCTTACCGTAAAGAATCCTCTTCTATGTTTGTGTACAAACCTTCTTTCCTCCAGACGCAGAGGATGTCCCCTCGTCACAGTCACAGTCCTGGGGATAAATAGATGATGTGAGAGATCTCTGTACTGACCCCTGATATATTTATACATAGTAATTAAATCTCCCCTCAGTCGTCTTTTTTCTAAAGTGAATAACCCTAATGTTGATAATCTTTCAGGGTACTGTAGTTGCCCCATTCCAGTTATTACTTTAGTTGCCCTCCTCTGTACCCTCTCCAGCTCTGCTATGTCTGCCTTGTTTACAGGAGTTCAGAACTGTACACAGTACTCCATGTGTGGTCTGACCAGTGATTTGTAAAGTGGTAGGACTATGTTCTCATCACGGGCATCTATGCCCCTTTTGATGCAACCCATTATCTTATTGGCCTTGGCAGCAGCTGCCTGACACTGGTTTCTACAGCTTAGTTTGCTGTTCACTAAAATTCCTAGGTCTTTTTCCATGTCAGTGTTACCCAGTGTTTTACCATTTAGTATGTACGGGTGACTTGCATTATTACTACCCATGTGCATAACCGTGTTAAACCTCATCTGCCACTTATCTGCCCAAGCCTCCAATCTATCCAGATCCCTCTGTAGTAGTATACTGTCCTCTTCCGTGTCCATTACTTTACACAGTTTAGTGTCATCTGCAAAAATTTATATTTTATTGTGCAAGCCTTCTATAAGATCATTAATAAATATATTGAAGAGAATAGGGCCCAATACTGACCCCTGAGGTACCCCACTAGTGACAGTGAACCAATCTGAGTGTGTACTATTAATAACCACCCTCTGTTTTCTATCACTGAGCCAGTTACTTACCCACTTACAGACATTTTCTCCCAGTCCGAGCATTCTCATTTTATATACTAACCTTTTATGCGGTACAGTGTTAAATGCTATGGAGAAGTCCAGATATACAGTACGACATCCATTGATTCTCCGCTGTCAAGTATAGAACTTACCTCCTCATAGAAACTGATTAAATTAGTTTGACATGACCGATCCCTCATGAAGCCATGCTGATATGGCGTTATTTGCTTATTTTCATTGAGGTGCTCCAAGATAGCATCTCTTAGAAAACCTTCAAACAGTTTACCCACGACGGATGTTAAACTTACTGGCCTATAGTTTCCGGGCTCTGTTTTTGGACTCTTTTTGAATATTGGTGCCACATTTGCTATGTGCCAATCCCGTGGAACACTCCCTGTCAGTATGGAGTCCTTAAATATCAGAAATAAGGGTCTGGCTATGACATTACTTAATTCTTTTATGATACGGGGGTGTATGCCATCTGGTCCTGGCGATTTGTCTATTTTAATCTTTTTAAGACGCCGCTGTACTTCTTCCTGGGTCAGACAGGGCACTTTTAATGGGAAATTTACTTTTACATTCTGCATTTCATCTGACAGTTTATTTTCTTCAGTGAATACAGTGAAAATATTTAATAGCTTTGCTTTCTCCTTATCTCTGCAATTCTCCCCTCATCACTCTGTAAAGGGCCGACACCTTCAGATTTATGCTTTTTACCATTTATATAATTGAAGAACATTTTAGGGTTAGTTTTGCTCTCTTTGGCAATTAATCTCTCGGTCTCTAGTGTGGCTGCTTTTTTGTTTTTTACATATAAAATTTTTTTCCTTATCATTTTTCAGTGCTTCTTCACTACCCTCCTGTTTAATGATTTACATACTTTCTTTTTGTCATTTATTGCTTTCTTTACAGTTCTATTTATCCACATTGGTTTTTTTCATGTTCCTTAACCTTTTATTCCCATAAGGTATGTATGTACCTCTCACAATTAGATTTTAGAATGCTTTTAAAAATATCCCATTTTGCGGCTGTATTTTTATTTTTGAGGACTTTGTCCCAGTTAGTTAGGCCTATGGCTAATTTAGCTTTTTTGAAGTTAGGTATTTTTGTTCCTCCCTGAAGAAACACTCTTTTGAATGATAATTGGAAGGTTATTACTTTATGATCACTATTTCCCAGGTGTCCCCCAACCTGCACGTCTGTTGTTCTGTCAGGTCTATTGGCTAATACTAAGTCTATTATGGCCATCCCTCTATTCGAGTCCTGAACCAGTTGGGAAAGGTACCATATTTTTCGCTTTATAAGACTTCCCCCCCCAAAAGTGGGGGAAAATGGCCGTGCGTCTTATAAAGCGGATACTTCGCTGGCCGCTATGCTGCACAGCGCGGCCAGCGAAGTATCAGTGTGGAGGGAGGAGACGGGGGCACTCATGGCGGGGCCGGTGCAGTGACTCTACTCTAGTACACCGGGCCCTGTAACTGTTAAATATATTCAATCCGATCTATATCTAAATGTATACCGCACTGTTCGGTACTTACTGTAGTGCCGTAAGTATAGCATTAAGACTGCGCAGACCGGCAGCTCCCTCGGTCATGCGCCGCCTACACCGCCTGCCGCAGCTTCCTCCTCATGCGCCGCCTACACCGCCTGCCGCAGCTTCCTCCTCATGCGCCGCCTGCCCTGCCTGCCACAGCTCCCCCAGTCATGCGCAGTGAGATAAGCAGGCAGCCGGCGCATGAGGAGGGAGCTGGGGCAGGCGGCGCATGACCAAGGGAGCTGCCGGTCTGCGCCGTCTTAATGCTATACTTACGGTACTACAGTAAGTACCGAACAGTGCGATATACATTTAGATGTAGATCGGATTGAATGTATTTAACAGTGTCATCCACAGATCCCCCATCAGTGTCATCCACAGATCCCCCATCAGTGTCATCCACAGATCCCCCATCAGTGTCATCCACAGATCCCCCATCAGTGTCATCCACAGATCCCCCATCAGTGTCATCCACAGATCCCCCATCAGTGTCATCCACAGATCCCCCATCAGTGTCATCCACAGATCCCCCATCAGTGTCATCCACAGATCCCCCATCAGTGTCACCCACAGATCCCCCATCAGTGTCACCCACAGATCCCCCATCAGTGTCACCCACAGATCCCCCATCAGTGTCACCCACAGATCCCCCATCAGTGTCACCCACAGATCCCCCATCAGTGTCACCCACAGATCCCCCATCAGTGTCACCCACAGATCCCCCATCAGTGTCACCCACAGATCCCCCATCAGTGTCACCCACAGATCCCCCATCAGTGTCACCCACAGATCCCCCATCAGTGTCACCCACAGATCCCCCATCAGTGTCACCCACAGATCCCCCATCAGTGTCACCCACAGATCCCCCATCAGTGTCACCCACAGATCCCCCATCAGTGTCACCCACAGATCCCCCATCAGTGTCACCCACAGATCCCCCATCAGTGTCACCCACAGATCCCCCATCACAGTGCGTCACCCACAGATCCCCCATCACAGTGCGTCACCCACAGATCCCCCATCACAGTGCGTCACCCACAGATCCCCCATCACAGTGCGTCACCCACAGATCCCCCATAACAGTGCGTCACCCACAGATCCCCCATCACAGTGCGTCACCCACAGATCCCCCATCACAGTGCGTCACCCACAGATCCCCCATCACAGTGCGTCACCCACAGATCCCCCATCACAGTGCGTCACCCACAGATCCCCCCCCCATCACAGTGCGTCACCCACAGATCCCCCCCCCATCACAGTGCGTCACCCACAGACCCCCCCCCCATCACAGTGCGTCACCCACAGATCCCCCCCCATCACAGTGCGTCACCCACAGATCCCCCCCCCATCACAGTGCGTCACCCACAGATCCCCCCCCCATCACAGTGCGTCACCCACAGATCCCCCCCCCATCACAGTGCGTCACCCACAGATCCCCCCCCCATCACAGTGCGTCACCCACAGATCCCCCCCCCCCATCACAGTGCGTCACCCACAGATCCCCCCCCCATCACAGTGCGTCACCCACAGATCCCCCCCCCATCACAGTGCGTCACCCACAGATCCCCCCCCATAACAGTGCATCATCCTGCCAGGAGTACAGATATTCTAAATTCCCTACTGGGATTATCTCTACAGCAAGTAGTTGAGGAGCCAACCCGGAAGGAGACCATTTTAGATTTAGTATTCACAAATGGGAATTTGGTATATGATATTACTGTAGGGGAAAGCTTGGGATCTAGTGATCACCAGTCACACCACACAAAAACAAAAGTTTTCTAAAATAAGATTAGTGGTATACGAGTCCCTATCAGATTGGAACAGTTTCATTGGAGTCCAGGAGAAATGGGACTACTTAAAAGTGGCACTATTGAAGGCAACAGAAAATTGCATTAGGCTCGTCAGTAAAAGCAAAAAAAGGAAGAGACCACTGTGGTACTCAGCAGAAGTGGCCAAAATCATTAAAAACAAAAAGATAGCATTTAGGAATTATAAAAATAAAAAAAAACGAGGATGACAGGCAAAATTATAAGATTAGGCAGAGAGAGGCCAAACAAGGAATTACCAAATTAAAAACAAAAGAAGGAAGGTATATGGAAGAAGATAAAGAACTAGCTGACTGCCTCAATGAATACTTCTGTTCAGTTTTTACAAAGGAAAATGAAGGAAAAGGACCTCAGTTAGGAAAGAAGACTAATTTAATCTTTTGACGCATGTGTCTTTACAGAGGAAGGGGTTCTAAGTCAGCTGTCTAAAATTAATACAAATAAGTCGCAGGGGCCTGATGGGATACATCCAAAGCTATTAAAAGAGCTCAGCGGTGAACTAGCAAAACCATTAACAGATTTATTTAACCAATCACTGGCAACAGGAGTCGTCCCAGAAGATTGGAAATTAGCAAATGTTGTGCCCATTCACAAGAAAGGTAGTAGGGAGGAATCGGGCAACTATGGGCCAGTAAGCCTGACATCCATTGTGGAGAAATTAATGGAAACCATACTTAAGGAGAGGATTGTGGAACATCTAAAATCCCATGGATTGAAAGATGAAAAACAGCATGGGTTTACTTCAGGGAGATCATGTCAAACTAATATTATTCATTTTTTTAATTGGGTGACTAAAATAATAGATGGAGGAGGTGCAGTAGACATCTCTTATCTAGACTTTAGTAAGGCTTTTGATACTGTCCCACATAGAAGGCTTATCAATAAACTGCAGTCTTTGGGCTTGGACTCCCATATTGTTGAATGTATTAGGCAGTGGCTGAGGGACAGACAACAGAGGGTTGTAGTCAATGGAGTATATTCAGACCATGGTCTTGTTACCAGTGGGGTACCTCAGGGATCTGTTCTGGGACCCATATTGTTTAATATCTTTATCAGCAAAATTGCAGAAGGCCTCGATGGTAAGGTGTGTCTTTTTGCTGATGACACAAAGATTTGTAACAGGGTTGATGTTCCTGGAGGGATACACCAAATGGAAAAGGTTTGAGGAAAACTAGAGGAATGGTCAAAAATCTGGCAACTAAAATTTAATGTTGATAAGTGCCAGATAATGCACCTGGGGCGTAAAAACCCAAGAGCAGAATATAAAATCAGTGATACAGTCCTAACCTCAGTATCTGAGGAAAGGGATTTAGGGGTCATTATTTCAGAAGACCTAAAGGTAGGCAGACAATGTCATAGAGCAGCAGGAAATACTAGCAGAATGCTTGGGTGTATAGGGAGAGGCATTACCAGTGGAAAGAGGGAGGTGCTCATGCCGCTCTACAGAGCACTAGTGAGACCTCATTTGGAGTATTGTGCTCAGTACTGGAGACCATATCTCCAGAAGGATATTGATACTTTGGAGAGAGTTCAGAGAAGAGCTACTAAACTAGCACATGGATTGCAGGATAAAACTTACCAGGAAAGATTAAAGGACCTTAACATGTATAGCTTGGAAGAAAGACGAGACAGAGGGGATATGATAGAAACTTTTAAATACATAAAGGGAATCAATAAGGTAAAAGAGGAGAGAATATTTTTAAAAGAAGAAAAACTGCTACAAGAGGACATAGTTTTAAATTAGAGGGGCAAAGGTTTAAAAGTAATATCAGGAAGTATTACTTTACTGAGAGAGTAGTGGATGCATGGAATAGCCTTCCTGCAGAAGTGGTAGCTGCAAATACAGTGAAGGAGTTAAAGCATGCATGGGATAGGCATAAGGCCATCCTTTATATAAGATAGGGCCAAGGGCTATCCATAGTATTTAGTATATTGGGCAGACTAGATGGGCCAAATGGTTCTTATCTGCCGACACATTCTATGTTTCTATCCACAGATCCCCCATAACAGTGCGTCATCCACAGATCCCCCATAACAGTGCGTCATCCACAGATCCCCCATAACAGTGCGTCATCCACAGATCCCCCATAACAGTGCGTCATCCACAGATCCCCCATAACAGTGCGTCATCCACAGATCCCCCATAACAGTGCGTCATCCACAGATCCCCCATAACAGTGCGTCATCCACAGATCCCCCATAACAGTGCGGCATCCACAGATCCCTCATAACAGTGCGGCATCCACAGACCACCATTAGTTCAAAACCTACCAAAAGCACACCTTTTGGTTCAAAATATTTTTTTCTTATTTTCCTCCTCAAAAGCCTATGTGCATCTTATCATCAGGTGCGTCTTATAAAGCGAAAAATACGGTAATTGTCTTTGGTTATTGCCAAGAACCTGTGTCCTTTATGAGATATACAAGTTTCAGTTTCCCAGTCTATATCTGGGTAGTTGAAGTCCCCCATAATAACCACCTCATTATGATCTGCCACCTCGTCTATCTCGTTTAGTAGTAGATTTTCTGTGGACTCTGGTATATTAGGTGGTTTATAATAAACTCCTATTAGTAATTTATTATTGTTTTTGCTTCCATGTATTTCTACCCACAGTGACTCCACATGTTCATGTCCCTCACTTATATCTTCTCAGACTGTGGGCTTTAGGCTACTTTCACACTTGCGGCAGAGTGATCCGTTGCCGGAACTGCCTGCCGGATCCGGCAAACGGACAGCATTTGTAGACTGATCCGAATGCGGATCCGTCTTACAAAGGCATTGCAAGAACAGATTCGTCTCTCCCCACGTCATTCGGAGAAACGGATGCATTTTATAATTTTTTTTTTCACATTTTTATCGGTCTGCGCATGCAGAAGGACGGATTCGGCATTCCTGGTATTTTTAATGCCGGATTTGGCACTAATACATTTAAATGTAAATTAATACCGGATCCGGAATTTTGGACGGAGAGAATACCGCAGCATACCGTCCAAAACGCCGTTCAGTGACTGAACTGAAGACCTCCTGATGCATCCTGAACGGATTTCTCTCCATTCAGAATGCATGGGGATAAAACTGATCTTTTCCGGTATTGAGCCCCTATGACGGAACTTGGTGACGGAAAAACGCTAGTGTGAAAGTACCCTTAGAGAAGGACTTTATGTAAAGGCAGACCCCTCCCCCTCTCTGGTTTTTGTGATCCTTTCTAAACAGACTGTAACCTTGTACATTAACTGCCCAGTCATAGCTATCATCCAGCCATGTCTCAGTTATTCCCACTATGTCATAGTCCTCCTCACACATCACTAATTCCAGCTCCCCAGTTTTATTAGTCAGGCTTCTGGCATTAGTATACATACATTTAAGAGGTTTATGTATATATATTTTTTTGTGTGATTGTCTTACTTTTTCTACTACTACTTTATTAGAGCTCTGATGTTAAAGCGAACCTTTCACCTGCATTTCACTTAATAAACTATCAAAAGTACCTTATAGATCATCCTCATTGTGTTAGCATACGGTCTTGTCCCGCTTTTCTGTGATGTATATGCATGAAAAAAATCGCTTTATAAAGTACTCTTCTCCAGCTCCACAAGTCACGGTAGAAGTCAAGGGGGTAGCCCTTCCCTCACTCCAGGCTGTAACTCCCCTGCCCTAACCCCGCCTCTATGCAGTCTAATTGACACCCGGCTCAGTCGCCGGGACCGCGCTTGTACAGGCGGCGCATGCGCCGTCAGACTCGAGCGCGATCCTGTAACTGAATCGCGCATGCGCCGTCCCCGATGCCTGCCTGTCTTCAAGATAGCCATCTAATTAAATCTGGGTTTGTCACGTGTATATCTATGTATAGATAGATAGCCCCATGAAATATGCAGACTTTTTGACATATAATACCTGCTGAATATGATAACAATGCTCCAGATGATCACTGGCTTGCGATCTGCGGCAAGTCAACAGTGATCACGTGGACGCATGGAGCGTGAAGATCGGGGCGCGCGCGAGGAAGAGAAAACAGGCAGGCATCGGGACGGACCATGCGCGATTCAGTTACAGGATCGCGGTTGAGTCAAACGGCGCATGCGCCGCCTGTACAAGCGCGGTCCCGGCGACTGAGCCGGGTGTCAATTAGACTGCATAGAGGCGGGGTTAGGACAGGGGAGTTACAGCCTGGAGTGAGGGAAGGGCTACCCCCTTGACTTCTAACGTGACTTGTGGAGCTGGAGAAGAGTACTTTATAAGGCGATTTTTTTCATGCATATACATGGCAGAAAAGCGGGACAAGACTGTATGATAACACAATGAGGATGATCTATAAGGTACTTTTTGATAGTTTATTAAGTGAAATGCAGGTGTAAGGTTTGCTTTAAGTAACAAAAGGCAGCCATTAGGCGGAGTTACTAAACGGAATCAATTTTTTATATTAAACATATAGACATTTAAATAATTTTTTTATTTTTTTTGTTTAAATTTCCATGTACTCTAAATACTCAATACTCTAAAATCCTGCACTTTTCACCCTGGCCACTATACCTGATAGGCGCCGCTTTTTATTGTGTACAGATCAATTTTCAGCAATTATCTGCTTATCATTACCGGTGGGATTAGAGTGACTAATAACACCTGTACATAGATAACACAGGATCCACCATCCATTACAGGTGATATCTCAGCTTATCTACTCTCTCCTGACCTTTGCACAGGTCACAGATCATGCCTTGTGTCTATGGCCCATGGTGGTTGCTGTAAAGCATGTCTCTAAATGTTGTTAACCGCTCAGACAAGATGGCAGCCGCCATAATCGTGTTCAGAAAGTAGAAGAAGAAAAATCTACAATCAAAACATAAAAGATTAGAAGAAAAAAAAAGATACCCGTTGCTATCTGGTAACTGGCAGATAAAAAGGAATAGGTGACAAATTACCCTTTAAAGCGATCATCTTGATCAACTTAAAGTGTCTGCCTATTGGATACATTTCTAGATAATGAAGGAGCCGTCTGCTTTGATGTCAGTGACTCCTCCCCTGCAGAGCCGGAAGTCACTTTTTAAAGGTTTTGGCTGTGAAGGGCTTTACTTGTTTTAATGGATCTGTAGGTGAAACTGATGTATAAGGGATCAGCCTCAGCTCTACATATTTGTGTCAATATTTGTGTAGTAGATTTGTGGGGAACTCAACTAAAGTCTTGTTTTAATCATATAGTGTCCTCCGCAGTCCAACAGGTTTGCTATAATTTATGCCAGAAACTGGAGTAAATTGTAGCTCAAATCTTCTTTAGATCATGATGAATTAGATTCTTCTCTAGATTAGCTAATCTGACACACAGGTTATTAAGACGCCTGCGCATATTGTTCTAGAGAACTTCTTACGAAGACTGGTTGTTAATTCACCAGTCTTGATGGGGGGGGGGGGGGGGGGTCACTGAGCTTTTACAAAACTTTTGATGTCCTAGAGATATACCAAAGGCGCTGAGACTAAAATTGCTTGAAGCACTCGCATAGCCCACTCTCTATCCTCGTTGCAGGAGGTAAGCCCATAGACTTTCCATTGAGTCTGTCTTGCTTCCTCTCCTGCAGCGCAGATAGACAGTGTGCTATGCAGGAGCTTCTCTCTCCTCCTTTTAGCGATCTCAGCGCTCAGACCCCCACCAAGTTTTGTGAAAGCTCAGTGACCCTTTAATAAGTCCCCGCTTCCCAGTGAGTATAAGTGTCTCCCATCTCTGGTGACGCTTATCTCTGGCCAAAAAATAAATAATTGAACCAGAGCCCTTCATGCTATCAAACCAGTTTTTCCATGAATGACTAGGACTTATGAATATGCAGGATCGGCCGACTAATAGCGAGACCAGACTACTCATGTAAATGAGCATTTTATCCTAGTCCAGGGCTGGCCAACCTGCAACCCTCCAGCTGTTGTAAAACTACAATTCCCACCATGCCCTGCTGTAGGCTGATGTCTGTAGGCAGTCTTTGCATGCTGGGACTTGTAGTTTTACGACAGCTGGAGAGCCTCAGGTTGGCCATCCCTGTCCTAGTCCACTAGTAACAGGAGTCTGCAACCTGCTGGGCTGTAAGAATCTGGTCCACTGCTGTCTATGTCTGTGGGCAACACTGAGAAATGTGAATTGCGTTTTAGACCTTAAAGGGAACCTGTCACCAGTTTTATGGTGTCCTAACTAAGAGCAACATAAATAAGTGACTGATTCTCTTAGCAAAATTCTGGGTCACTTTCTTTAATTGACCCAGTCAATCTGCCAACATCTTGTATTGAAAAGCTCTAGCTGATAATGATGAGTCCTGAATATTCATGAGCTCCTGACTCTCCCCGCCCACCTGCTGCTGATTGACAGTTATTTTCCATATGAATCAGCAGCAGGTGGGCAGGGGAGTGGCTATAGCTCTGAATTAAACATACGCTGGACTCAATGACATCACGCTGGACTCAAATCAGCTCATTAGCATGCGGCATCTTTGTGTTTATATTATGAGGTAACCATCTGTCACACCAGTAAGTGAATACATCTAAGGTACTTTTTAGTAGTTAATGATTGTATATAATTAGTTAGATTATAATCAAATATCCACATGACAGGTTCCCTTTAAATAGCTTCTGAAGCCTCGCGGAGTGATTATGGTTACATTCTATGAGATGGTGAGAGCTTATAATTATGACTTATTATGGGGGTCCATAAACAGCGCTGCTTTTCCGCTGCCGGCAGGTTGGTGATGGTCACAGCAGCGTTAGGATGTGCGTCGCCCTCTCATCCGGCACTGAGGGTGTCACCGCTTTTTGCTTTGGTAATTGCCATTCTGTGAGTGCGGTGAAGCAAACTAATTCTCAACGGTAGTAATGTAGTCTGTAGAGCGAAGACTGCTTTGGCATTGTGTAAGTCGCAGCAGCTTCCAGTACATTCCCCGTCCGCCTTACTGTATGTTAGAGCAGTGCACATATGTGTAATCAAACACGGGGCATCCATATAGCTGAACCCAATGGTGGCCAACCAGGAATGTGCTGGCTACAGAGAATAATTGCTTTATTTTGCTCCACAGGTCGCACCCACCCATCTTTTCTCCGATGTTCAGTTTTTATCAGAAAGAAACAGCCTTTATTCTCAATAAGGGTCAAAACAAGTATAAGCTCAGACATTTAACTTATTTTACCAGAACTTTGGTGCGGGATTAAAGGAGTATTCTAGTTATAGAAGGTTATCCCCTATTAACAATCAGATTGGGGGGTCCTACTGCTGGGAATCCCCACTGATCATGAGAACGGGGGCCACTTACCCTGTGGAGCCCCCCTGGAATGGATGGAGCAAGTGATCTTAAAAGCGCACCGCCACTCCATTCATTTCTGCTGAGTGCCAGAGATGGCCAAGTACAGTGCTCGCTCGTCTCCAGCGCTCTTAGCATGACGGCAGCTTATCTCCTAGGAGTACAATAGGATCGTGCGTAAAAATGAAAGGGAACCTGTCTTGGCCAAAATGCAAAATGTTATAGAGCAGGAGGAGCTGAGCAGATTGATGTATAGCATTATAGGAAAATATTCAGTAAAACTTGTAATTTATACATTTATATTCCTTTAATGTCCAGGAGGAGGTCCTATCAGTGACTGACAGCCTTCCCTCTATTACTGTGTATATAGAGATCGCTGTCAATAACTGATAGGACCGCTCCTTGACTTTAAAGCCCAGAATGAGCCAATAATGAAATACAAGTTTTACTGAATCGTTTCCCACAAAACCATATATCTATCTGCTCAGCTCCTCCTGCTCTATAACATGCTGCCTGCGTCTCAGGCACCATGTTCAACGTGACAATACACTAATGCGTATGGGAGGGGCCTTTAGTTTTTTCTGCATTTTCTTGTGAACTGCACTATGATGTTTGAGCAGCAGGTGGCAGCAGTGTAACACATCATGCTGCATAAGGGAATTTTTTTTTTTTTAACATTATTGACCGTTTCTAATGTTTTTATAATTTATTATTAATGTTAATTAACAATCCATCTTAACATCATATTGTACAGGCCAAGATACATATTAATGAATAATCTTAATAAAACAATACAAACCCCCCCTCCCCCCCCCCCAAAAAAAAAAAGCTTTCCATCATATATTTCTTACTCCATAAATCCCAAATTGGTATGTATTCAGAAACCTTCTTTTCTATAAACCAACTAATAGAATCTATCTCCCTGTAAGACTAAATGTTCACATTTCCATTTTTTGGCTCTGTCATTAGCAGAAAAAAGAAGATAACAGAGTGCTGGATGCATCTGTCCCATGAGACACCAGTGACGCCCTCTGGACCCCATTGACTAGGTCTGACGGTTTCTGTCAAGGCAGAACAGTGCAGCACGTTGCCCTATTTTTATTGATGGGCTTTCCATTGAGAGGTCGTGACTGAGGCTTCGATGAAAATATAAGCAGGGCTTTGCCATATTTAATCCTCATCGCCTATGTCGCCACGTTCCAGTTTTTAATATTCATTTCCTTGCGCATTGCAACAATTTCCTGCAAACAAATCAGGGAGCAGTGGTTTTGATTGATGGAGCCCAATATGTTCTCCCAGGACTCGTTTGATGTTGTCATTTTTGTGGTCTGCAAATTGCTGATCTGTAAAACGCAGATACTGGCCGTGTACATTTTCCTATTTTTTGGAACAGTACGTCCTGCCCTCTGTTCGAACTATCTATTGTCTGCAAAAAAACAATAGGACTTTTTTTTTTTTTTGAAGAGCCGCATAACAGACATATGGATGCGGACAGTACATGGTGTGCTGTCCACCTCTTTTGCGGCTCCATTAAAATGAATGGGTCAGCAAAACTGACCAGATGCGGCCCAAAACCGTGTGATAAGGATTTCTCCTCGCCTTTTGCTTCAGCATTGGTTTATACAACTTTGAGGTTAATTCTTTTAATGAAGATTTAAAAAATGTAATTTAATCTAGTTTTATTTTCTTTTTCAGATTAGAGACAACTTATCAATCAGTCTGGACAATCAGTCTTCCCCTTCGCCCCCCATTTTGATCCCACCGCTTCGAATGTTTGCCTCTTGGTTGTTTAAGGTAAGTTTCCTGTATTTCGGAATGATTTCTATTGAGCTATGACTAGTATAAGATTAGATGTCATCACAGGATTCCTTTCATACTGGACATTACAGTAAGGTACATATGATTTAAAGTGTTTATCCCATGATTATTGTTAAAAATGAAAATCCGACATCATATAGTACATGGCAATCTTTTTCTAACAAAGCCAGGACCAGCCATTACTCCAAATGCTCTGCTAGATTTATTTCAGGCTGCAACTCAGAGGGAGTGTGTCCTTTTTGCTGCATCTCTTTCCCTGTAACTGCCACAGCTTCTAACAGAACATATGGCTGGCGGCAGTTGAAGTTTTAACCTGAGCACATTTCGACCAGCTCAGTGAGATGGACATAAAAATAAGGAAAAGAACAAACAGCAGGTGGCGCTGTACAGATATATTTAAAGGGATTCTGTCACCTCGTTTTAGGTTATAGAGCTGCGGACATGCACGGCTAGATCGCCGCTAGCATGTCCGCAATATACCTGTCCTATAGGGCTGTGAAGGAGCCCAGCACCGCCTGCGTCCTCCGAATCTCCTCCTTGCTCACAGTTAGATTGCCGTAATCTCGTGATGCGCTAGCTCACGCATGAGCAGTTCCTTCCCTGAGGCTGATGCCAGCACAGGGAAGGAACACGATACCGGCACTGCGCATGCGCGAGATTACGGCAATCTAACTGTGAAGAAAGGAGGAGATTCGGAGGATGCAGGCGGTGCTGGGCTCCTTCACAGGGGGTGTGGCTGGGCACCAGGAAGGTTCGTACAGCCCCTTGAGCACCTTACCGGGCTCATTTACATATCTCTAAAATCATTTTTTAAGCACCATAAAAGCACACAGCCCGATAGGACAGCTATATTGCGGACATGCTAGCGGCGATCTAGCCGTGCATGTCCGCAGCTCTATAACCTAAAACGAGGTGACAGAATCCCTTTAATTGAAAAGCTCAAGGACTAAATTAGTTTTTTAATTGCTTGCAATTATGAAAGTATTCAGATTGAAAAATGTAGAATATGTTTCGTGACACAACCCCTTTCAGCAGGCTAACTTTCTGGTATTTGTTAGTGCACTGTGCGCCCATTTCACAAAATGATTTTATCCTTGTGTTTGGTTTCCAAACAGGCAACTACTCTGCCCAGCGAGTATAAGGAAGGCAAACTGCAGGCGTACAAGCTGATATGTGGCATGATGACAAGACGCCAAGATGTCCTACCAAACTCTGATGTTTTGGTTCATTTTTATCTTGTCCTGCACAATGGCCTCAATCATGAAGATCAAGTAAGTGTTGTGGGCATCAGCTCATGTGCTGAATGCCTCTGCTCACTGTCACTCTGGCATTTATTCATCCATACACCTGCTCAGAGATTTCATTGTCATCTGCATAATTTACCCATTGACAGTCATTGACATGTATGATCGGTGAGGGGTCTAACCACTATGACCCCCATCAGTCACAAGAACCATGGTCTCCAAGTCTCCTATGGAAAGTGGTCATTTCTGTAGGACTGGAGAGTACAGCTCTTGGCGGTCTCAGTCAGTCCCATAGAAGTCAATGGAATGGTGATCATGCATGCACAGTAGGGTTGCACCGGGTATTGAATTATCGATACCCAATCGATACTATTGTACCGGGATGTGCCATTTACCGCTACTTGGCTGGGCTACTGCGCAGACTAGTATCACAGAACATGGCGCGCACGCTGATCTCAGAGCGCACCATGTTTTCTTTAGCACTGTGCCGCTGCATCGAATGAGAAAAGGGGAGGAGGATGGGAGGGGCTGTGGCCACTGCGCCACCAATGAAGATAACTAACCCATTAATTCAAATATAGGCGGCAGGTGCCAGTGGCAGAATCGCATACCTGCCACCCGGCTCTATGACAAGGTGCTGCAATCCGCGGCAATTAACCCTTCAGGTGCCCCACCTGAGGGGTTAATTGCCGCGGATCGCAACGTCTTATCACAGAGGCCGGGTATGTGATTCTGCCGCGGCACCCGCTGCCTATATTTGTATTGAAAAGTTAGTTATCCTTATTGGTGGTGCAGTGGTAGGATCGGAGCCCCAGCAGGGCTCCAATCGGTTACCATGGCAGCCAGGAGACTACTGAAGCCCTGGCTGCCATAGTAATCTCCCTGCTGCTGTGTGCACAAAGCAGAGAGATTACCAGTGTGCCTCGTCATAAATTAGGTCCATCTTTTGGCTCCGCAGGGGATACCAAAATTGGTGTAAAACACTGGTCTATGATAAACTCCCCCATAATATTTCACATAAACTAAAATTTCTGCAGCATCTTTGTAGAACTCCATTCCTGTTTTTTCCTCCTGCCAATGCATGACTATGTTGGCAAATAGGTGCTATTATTCTCCTTGTCAGTGGGGGGTGTCCCTACAGTGTATGACCCTGTCCAGTGCTGGCATGTAGAATGGTAACACTCTGATGTCAGTTAATTCATGTGTTTTTAAGGGGAGTAGCAGAGGAACAGCACAGGGTTCTAAAAGAAGGATGCTCCAGATTTGTTATTTCATTAGGTCATGACGAGAGCTGAAAGAATCTGGAATTTCTTGTACTAGTGTTGTGAAAGGCTTAAAGGGGCTCTCCAGGCTTTTAATATTTCAATATCAGATAGGCGGGGGTCTGACACCGGGCACTGGCAATGATCAGCTGTGTGAAGGGAAGGCGCTCGTGCCGTCTCCCTTCTCTCTTTCTGCCCGCCATAGACATAGGAGATAAGGGAGACGGCAGACGCACCTTCCCTACATACAGCTGATCAGCGGGGATGCCTGGTGTCGGACCCCTGCTGATCTGATATTGATGACCTGTCCTGAGGATAGGTCATCAATATTAAAAGCCCGGAGGACCCCTTTAACCGATTAATTGCTAGCATGCAAGAATATTTTTGACACCTGTCCGTGACCTTTCTGGACTGATGCTTGCATTGGCGTGAATGATGATTTTCTAATTACTATGCAGTTTGAATGCTTAATTTTTGATGTAAGGGCTAAAATTCACGTACACAAGAAACGGCCAGCTCACCCCTCTTACGACTTTCACAGTATTCGTGCTGCGGAGTCTCCCCAGAGTGTGATGAGTAAAATCCTCAGTTTATCATATCTAAAATGGAAAATCCTGCAAGGAACATTGTATAAATAGCCAAATATTAACAACAAAAAAAATGCTACATTATTTGCTGTAATATGTGACTCTTGGGCCAGGATAAGCCTATTCCTTCAAGGTCTGTCCTCTTGGTCCTTTGAGATCTTTCCTATTAATAAGGACTATTAGCGCATGAAGATGGTTAGGAAGATCACGTGAGGTTAACATGGCCAAGAGGTTAAATGCATGTTTTCTTCCCAGAACATAATAAACCTTTCTCAGGTTCCATTCTAGTTTCTGAAGTAGCGCAGTGTCAGACTCCTTATCTCTCAGTCCTCCAGCAAGAATAATACAAAAGGAGCCCTTTATTCCTAATGCAGGTCAGAATGACCTGTTCTTGTGATAATGTGATCTCTCATATGTGAATCCATGAGGCAAGAAGTCTCAGCTTTCATGCATAATGATACTTCCGGCGAATCAGTATCTCCAGGAAGGCACTCTGCTTAAAGGGGTTGGCCACCTTTTGAAGGGGTTTTGTCAACCCCCGTCCCCTTTCGGGCAGACCTTCAAGGGGAAGTACACTTACCAGCTCCCTGGCGCTGGGTCCCATCTCCTTCGCTCCTCAGCCTTGGTTCCTTCACTCAGGTCTCCTTCTATCAACATCCGCTTTGTCACTGCTGCAGCCAGTCGCTGGCTGCAGCGGTGACCTGCTCCCCTTTGGTAATTGACATGACACAGGAGGAGCAGGTCAACGCTGCAGCCAGCAGTTGGCTGCAACAGTATCACAGCGGATCTTGACAGCGGGGGACCAGAGCGTGGCAGCCGAGGCTGGGGAGCAAAGGTAAGTAGGTCTCCCTTTGCAGGTCTGCCCAGGAGGGTGCGGGTTGCAAGAAAACTCCCCAAAGGCTGCCAACCCTTTTAAGAAGCCTTTGGCACCCTCATTGGGTGTTACCATTGCTGTTCATAGTGTTAAAAGCTAGTATTTCCCTGCAGTAACAAGGTTAATAGGAAATTGCAAGTAAATAAAAAGGGGTATAAACTTTAAAAAATAAGTTTTACATGATACAAATACTGCTGCCTTTTTCATTAGGCTCAGCTGCAATACCAGACACAACCTGTAGACTGATGTGGTGCTGTTTTTGGAAGAAGGCAGCCATGTTTTTCTCATGCTGTTGCTGTGGCTATTTTAAAGGTGTTATCTGGCCTTTAAAAGAAGGCATACTTACTCACCAATCCCCCGCTGCTCCCGCTCTGAGATCTGGGGGGGGTTCCCTGCCAGTCTTTACTTCCTGAAAATTCTCAACACACATTTCGTGTTGAGAAAGAGCAGGGAGCAGAGACGAGCGGTGAGGTGAGTATGACTTCTTTTATTTATTTACGCCTTTTATGACCTTTTTTTTTAAATTACAGAAATAAGAAATAAGTGAATTGTTCCTTATGACCCGAAGGCATTTAGTCTTCTTCTAGTAATATTTAATGGTTCATTCATGTCTGGGTTGGAGGCTGCAGTTGCAGAATCCTGCGGATGTAGATAGTTGCCACATATCGGCCTAGGGACTGCCCTGCCCAGAAACACCCCAGAATCCCCAGAAAACTCCCATTGACCTCGCCCCTTTGATGTGCAGTTGGCCCCATCCCCTTTTTCCAGGACTGGTGAAAACGTTGGAGTTGACTGGGAAGTATAGCGCTAAATGTAGTGCTGTGCTTACCATCAAAACAACAGAAACCATGTCGGCCCCTCATGGACGCATTGTAAGTCCGTGGGGTCCTTCAGGTGCTGGTGGTATCTGTAATAAAGTGCAACAAGGAGATGAATATAATCTGAAACCATCAGACAAGTGGAAATGGAACCCAAGAAGGTAATATGTGGGGGGGTCATTTATCAAACTAGTGTAAAGTAGAACTGGCTTAGTTGCCCAGAGCAACCAATCAGATTCCACCTTTCATTTTTGACAGCTCCTTTGGAAAATGAAAGGTGGAATCTGATTGGTTGCTATGGGCAACTAAGCCAGTTCTACTTTACACCAGTTTGATAAATGACCCCAGTGGTGGTTATTGAATTCAGGAAATGAACTGGATTATCTGATCTCGGTATTGAAGATTACACCAGTATTTTAGGAGAGTGTGACCTAATCAGAGAAACAAGTAACTTGCTGAGAAATAGACGAGCGATAGCTAGATGAGTAATAGGTAGATAGATATGAGATAGATAATACAGAGATGGGTGGATAGATAGATATTAGAGAGATATAAATGAGATAATAGACAGATGATAGATATTGCAGAGATAGAGAGATATTAGTTAGATAATTAGAAAGATGGATAATAGAGGGATGGATAGATATTAGAGAGAGATAGATAAATTAGATAAGATAGATGGATGATAGATGGATAATTGCAGAGAGAGAGAGAGAGAGAGAGAGAGATATGAGACAGACAGGTAGATGAGCGAGAGACGGGTAGAGAGACAGATCATAGACGTGGATACAGTGCTGTGGATTATTTTGACAGTGAAGAATAGTAAATTGCTCAGTCGTTTTGTGTGCTTTTTATTTTTGGATATGGCGTTTTGAGGTAAAGTATAGAAAAGGGGTCAGCTGCAAAATAAGTCCAACTTTCTAATAGCGTAAAAGTTCAATAAAAAAAAAAAAAAAAGAATTTTTGATTTCAGTAGAGTCCTGGTTATCAGTCACTCTCTTCATTACATGTAAAATGATAAATGCAGGGCCCTACAATTTCAGCGCATGCTGCCAGCTCCATAATGATCTCTTTTAATGTAAAACCCAGTATTCTGAATGTTTTAAGTGCAGGGAAAATGTAATAATGGTCATGTCCTGATTTCTTATGTAATGGCTCTATGAAGTGCAGGTATGTGTGCGGTGTAATAAGTACTGCTAAGAAGACCCTGGATTTTGGTAAATTGCTGGGAAAAGTGGGGAATGCTCTTGATGCCCTGTTTTATGAGAGGTCTTCTGCTTTTATGGCTGGGCAGATGGATGCAGCTGGACCCTACCCGAGTAACGCGCAGCTGGACCCTACCCGAGTAACGCGCAGCTGGACCCTACCCGAGTAACGCGCAGCTGGACCCTACCCGAGTAACGCGCAGCTGGACCCTACCCGAGTAACGCGCAGCTGGACCCTACCCGAGTAACGCGCAGCTGGACCCTACCCGAGTAACGCGCAGCTGGACCCTACCCGAGTAACGCGCAGCTGGACCCTACCCGAGTAACGCGCAGCTGGACCCTACCCGAGTAACGCGCAGCTGGACCCTACCCGAGTAACGCGCAGCTGGACCCTACCCGAGTAACGCGCAGCTGGACCCTACCCGAGTAACGCGCAGCTGGACCCTACCCGAGTAACGCGCAGCTGGACCCTACCCGAGTAACGCGCAGCTGGACCCTACCCGAGTAACGCGCAGCTGGACCCTACCCGAGTAACGCGCAGCTGGACCCTACCCGAGTAACGCGCAGCTGGACCCTACCCGAGTAACGCGCAGCTGGACCCTACCCGAGTAACGCGCAGCTGGACCCTACCCGAGTATCGCGCAGCTGGACCCTACCCGAGTATCGCGCAGCTGGACCCTACCCGAGTATCGCGCAGCTGGACCCTACCCGAGTATCGCGCAGCTGGACCCTACCCGAGTATCGCGCAGCTGGACCCTACCCGAGTATCGCGCAGCTGGACCCTACCCGAGTATCGCGCAGCTGGACCCTACCCGAGTAACGCGCAGCTGGACCCTACCCGAGTAACGCGCAGCTGGACCCTACCCGAGTAACGCGCAGCTGGACCCTACCCGAGTAACGCGCAGCTGGACCCTACCCGAGTAACGCGCAGCTGGACCCTACCCGAGTAACGCGCAGCTGGACCCTACCCGAGTAACGCGCAGCTGGACCCTACCCGAGTAACGCGCAGCTGGACCCTACCCGAGTAACGCGCAGCTGGACCCTACCCGAGTAACGCGCAGCTGGACCCTACCCGAGTAACGCGCAGCTGGACCCTACCCGAGTAACGCGCAGCTGGACCCTACCCGAGTAACGCGCAGCTGGACCCTACCCGAGTAACGCGCAGCTGGACCCTACCCGAGTAACGCGCAGCTGGACCCTACCCGAGTAACGCGCAGCTGGACCCTACCCGAGTAACGCGCAGCTGGACCCTACCCGAGTAACGCGCAGCTGGACCCTACCCGAGTAACGCGCAGCTGGACCCTACCCGAGTAACGCGCAGCTGGACCCTACCCGAGTAACGCGCAGCTGGACCCTACCCGAGTAACGCGCAGCTGGACCCTACCCGAGTAACGCGCAGCTGGACCCTACCCGAGTAATAAGGCAGCTGGACCCTACCCGAGTAATAAGGCAGCTGGACCCTACCCGAGTAATAAGTGGTGGCTTAGCAGCCAAGGTTTCCCTAAACACTTCCATTGTATGATGTATTTGTAATATATCTTCTATAGACCCCTGCTGTACCTCTGGGTGCCCCATAACTTTTTAGGCGGCATATAGCCAATTAGTTTCTATTGATTTCATATGGAATCTAAGAAAAAATGTACCAACATTTACTGTTTTACACTGGTATCCTCCCCAAAAAGGATCAGCATTATCTTATTTTTTCCAGATATTAGTATCCTGTTCTCTATTGGCACCATACAGTGGCACATAAAGTGCCTATAGAGCAGTGGTGGCGAACCTATGGCACGGGTGCCAGAGGTTGCACTCATAGCCCTCCCTGGAAAAAGTCTATGGTGTACCAATATGCCTTAGACTTTTCCTGCCATTCATCAGCGCAGGGCGCACTATGAACAGCACAGGCAGCGCACTGAATGTAGGCAGGCTATTATAGCTACATGATAAAGTACATGAAAGATATAATATATTGGGCTGTGGTGTTCAGGGTAAACTGCCATGTTGGCACTTTGCGATAAATAAGTGGGTTTTGGGTTGCACTTTGGGCACTTGGTCTGTAAAAGGTTCCCCATCACTACTGTAGAGGCACCCATACCGTGCGCATTGATCCTTAAAAGGGTTATCCAAGACTATAAAATGCTCCCCCATATGCCCGGGCCCCTCACATTGAATATACTTACCTGGCTCCTCGCTCCCTGCGCCGCTCCTGGTCCCTGCACCGCGGCTGCTGCTTCTCCCTGTGCGCGGATTAAAGCACCCGGTGTCGGGGGAAGCAGCCAATGGCAGGCGGTGACATGGATGAGCGTCACCTGCAATGCTCGGTAGGCTCGTTCCCGTCCCCGCCTGCCATTGGCATTGATTGACAGGGCCAGGTTTGATCACAGTTAGGCCTCTTGCACACGAACGTTGTGTGCTCGTGGCCCGCATACGGCGGGTCCGCAATACATGGGCACCGGCCCATGTGCACTCCGCATCACGGATGCGGACCCATTCACTTGAATGGGTCCGCAATCACGGAGATGCGGAACAGAAGCACGGATCGGAACCCCACGGAAGCACTACGGAGTGCTTCCGTGGTGTTTCTGTCCATGCCTCCGCACCGCAAAAAAAAAAAAGAACTTGTTCAAGTGCAGAGGGCGCCGCAGTTGCAGAGAGAGCTGAGCCTCTAGGTGTAAGGGCAACGCCCCTGTTGCTCCTAGAGGCTCATTTTCATATATTAAAACATCATTTTTCTCAGCAATGTGGGCACATATGAACATGGGACCAACACAGATGCCTTCAGCTGCCAAGTGCACATGTAACAGGTCAGCCAGTGTGATAGATACAAATCTGCTTGGTCTTTAATTTGCATTACATAAGCAGATCAGTCTAACTTAGGCAATTATTAAAGGGCTGGTCAGAGGTTTCTTTTTTTTGTTTGTTTTTTGAATATCAGGAGCAATGTAAAATAATTTTACAAAACCGTCCCTTCCCTTCCTACACCCTCAGAAAATGTAGATTATGACACCAGATGCCTTGGGATGCCACACGATGGCGCTGTTGGCTGCGGATTTTCCTCATTAACCTAGTTTTGCAGAGCTACCACTATGTGTTTTTTTCCAGACTTCACTTGTTTGTATCAAGATGTTTCCTACCTAAAATGGAAAAGCGGACATTACTCTGAATTGAGAAAATACGATAGTCCAGATCTCTATGAAGTCAACATTCACTAATGAAATATATTTCTAATTGTTGTTTGCAGTTATGTACAATTCTTTTCCTAGTACTGCAAATATTCTAGATAACATTGGCATGAATCACAGGCGTTCCCTCAGGTCTGCGGAACGAGTGTCCTGACCTTTTTATTAGAGCTTTTTTTCTCAGATGTTCTCAAGTCTCCATCAAGGTTTATATCCACTATTAAGCTATTCTTTCCCAATTAAAGGGAGCCTGTCATCCACTTTATGCTGCCCATACTAAGGGCAGTATAAAGTAGAGACAGGTGAGTTGATCTCAGTCTGTCATTTATAAGTTAACAGTAAGTGGTTGCCGAGAACAGACATCACAATCATTGCAGACTGGGCCTGGAAAAGAGTCACGGCCACCTGAGAATAGTCCTGGTTACTTACTTTTAGCTCATGAGTGACACACCGCTGAAATCAGCATTTCTGTCACAATGTTTTGCTGCCCTCAGTGAGATCAGCATACAGTTGATGACGGGTTCCCTTTAAATGAGTTGTGCTGTTTACGGTTGTATCTCTGGAGCATGTTGAGAGCGTGATTATTGCAGATATGGGGGGGCCAACTCTTCATCCATTGTGTAGTAGGTGGGTAGCTCGGTTATGCCAGGTTATCGGAACTTTAGACTGTCAATAGAAAGTGCTGCATATCTGAAAATTAGGGAGACTATAAGAGATATGTGAAGACATAGCCACACGCCAGAATGAATTATGAAGGAGAACCCTGCAAATAAAATTCATAGTAAAGACACGGACAAGAAAAGGCATTTCTATTATAGTGCCGGCCACGTGCGGTCCGCAAAATGCGGAACACACATGGCCGGTGTCCGTGTTTTGCGGATCCGCAATTTGTGGGCCGCAAAACAGTTGCAGATGTGTGAATGGACCCTAAAGAGGGAGAATCTTTATTGTAAGCTCCCATTCAGGGCTTACATGTTCAGGAGGCCCCCGATTTGCACTTCTGTAACATGATCTACAGAGGGACTAATGACACCTGAACACCATCAGGGGTAATTTATTATGATTGCATTTTGCCCATTTTGGGCTAAAAGTCATTTTATCAATTGGTCATAGACACTTATTACACGTTATAGCTAAATTCTTATCACACGGATAAGTGAGTGTTATGAGTTGAGATAAGGGCTGTACATCCAACCATTACAGCAGGTACGTCGTGGCTCCGTGTAAAAGTAGGATACTCTGCAGATAGACTGAAGGCCGACCCTGTAGGACAAAAACTTTTGAAAATTTTTAAGAATTTGGATTGATTATATACATCCGGCTCATAAGTTGCGATGCTGATGTTACATCGTCAGCCAGTTTCCGTCGCTGCTCCTTCTGTTAGGAACATTACTCATTGAACTACTACTCCCATTTTTGCCTTCACTACCACTCCTTACCTCTCCTTTCTCTGTGTGCTGCTTCTAATTGCTAATCAGCTTCTGCTATGAGGTTGTGGCCACACCTTCCAGCTGTGCTGAGTTTTTGATGAAGCAAAAAATGTATAAAAAAAAAACACATACAGTTTTTTGCAACAATATACCTGCACTTAGGGCTAGTTCACACTTCAGTGATTTGGTCCGTAATTTTCATCAATGATTATGAGCCAAAAACACAGAACAGAAATATTTTCATTCTACCTGATCTCTGTGTAGACTCCACTTCTGGTTTTGGCTCACAATCACTGATGGAAATCACTAACCAAATCACTGGTGCAAACTAGGCCTTAGGTCTCATGCACACGGTCCGCAAATTGCGAATCCGCAAAACACAGATTCTGCATTTTGCGTAATTGGACAGCCTGCCCCTAATAGAACAGTCCAATCAGTGTCTGTAAAGCGCTCAATAACAGGACACATCCTATTATTTATTTTTTTGGACATACAGACACAAAATGCACAGGGAATCGTTTCCTTTTTTTTTTTTTTTCCTGCGTCCCATTGAAGTGAATGGTTCCACATACCGGCTGCAAAGAAAACGGAATGGATGCGGAGAAAAAATATGTTTGTGTGCATGTGCCTTTAGACAACATTTTTGTCCATCAAAAAACACATGGCAGACCTAAATTACCTTAATGTAACTCTATTTTGTACCGTAATTAATGTGATTCAGTTTTTCAGTTTTGCTGTGTGTGTGATTTGCTTTTTTTTTCCTTGCTGGAAGAAAACGCACCATAAATGCAGGTATGCTGTTGCAAAAACCACAGCAGAGCCACGAAGTGTGGCAGCACTCTCACTCTGTGCTGCTGACCTTATTTCCTTGCAATTAGATTCCTATCTTGCAAAGGTGTGCAGTTCCCTGTGGTCTGTCTACTGTCCTGTTTACCATTGTGACACTCTGCTGCCAGGCTTGACCTTGGACCTGTTTCTTGGATTCGCACGGACTGTGACTGCCATGAGTTTGGCCTGTTACTGACTGTGTGTTTTGCCTGTTCCTTCAGTATCTTGCACCAGGGTCTCTGACCATTGGGAACATGTAGAAAGGGAGGAGCATCAACTGTCACTGGATGTTCTTGTGTCTTAGGCGGTTTTCTGGGGTTTTTTAAAGCTGGGATTTCCCCCCCAAAAAAATATATATATTGTTTTATTGACATAGTCTTCTACTTTGCAGTATATGAGAACTAGTTTATTATTTACTGCTTTAGTAGAATGGTAATACCAGTACTAATGATGTAGAGCTCAACTTCTGAGACACAGCAGTGTGGAATGAGTGGTCCGGCACAACTTGGTGGCTCACGTTTCCTCGGGCTGCATTCACGCTACTGTCCGCTTAGAAGGTAATAGTGTAGCATGCATTGCTATTCTTTCTGTCTAAATGACGGGCTCCACAACAGAGACCCAACCGAAGCCTATCTAAGTCAGTGGTGTCCATAGGTTGCCACTGGTGTCCATTGTGTGACACAATTGGCACTACTGCAGTGGTTTTTGTTATAACTGAAACTATAACGCCAGTGTGAATAGAACCAAAGACAGGTGTGCCAGTGTTAAAGGGGTTTTCCCATCTGCATCAAAATAATTGAAAATAATCATCTATGAAGGTAGCTATAATTTTGTATTGTATTTCTTTTCTTGCTGCTATCTCCCGTTCTGGGCTGTGGTCATATGACCATGTCCATGCAGCTCTTTCCTATTTCCTGTGATGTTAAGTCCATGGGTGTGGCAGTGATAGGGGAGTGTCTATGTAACTAGCTGGGTGGTGTTAGGGGTGGTGATAGGGGAGTGTCTTTGTAATTAGCTGGGTGGGATGAGCTATAAACTAGCTGGGAGTTGTTGGGGCCAGTGATAGGGGAGTGTCTATGTAACTAACTGGGAGGGAGGAGCTATAAACTAGCTGGGAGTTGTTGGGGGCAGTGATAGGGGAGTGTCTATGTAACTAACTGGGAGGGAGGAGCTATAAACTAGCTGGGAGTTGTTGGGGCCAGTGATAGGGGAGTGTCTATGTAACTAACTGGGACGGAGGAGCTATAAACTAGCTGGGAGTTGTTGGGGCCAGTGATAGGGGAGTGTCTATGTAACTAACTGGGACGGAGGAGCTATAAACTAGCTGGGAGTTGTTGGGGCCAGTGATAGGGGAGTGTCTATGTAACTAACTGGGAGGGAGGAGCTATAAACTAGCTGGGAGTTGTTGGGGGCAGTGATAGGGGAGTGTCTATGTAACTAACTGGGAGGGGGAGCTATAAACTAGCTGGGAGTTGTTGGGGCCAGTGATAGGGGAGTGTCTATGTAACTAACTGGGACGGAGGAGCTATAAACTAGCTGGGAGTTGTTGGGGCCAGTGATAGGGGAGTGTCTATGTAACTAACTGGGACGGAGGAGCTATAAACTAGCTGGGAGTTGTTGGGGCCAGTGATAGGGGAGTGTCTATGTAACTAACTGGGAGGGAGGAGCTATAAACTAGCTGGGAGTTGTTGGGGCCAGTGATAGGGGAGTGTCTATGTAACTAACTGGGACGGAGGAGCTATAAACTAGCTGGGAGTTGTTGGGGCCAGTGATAGGGGAGTGTCTATGTAACTAACTGGGACGGAGGAGCTATAAACTAGCTGGGAGTTGTTGGGGATATAGAGCGATGCAGGACAATCAGGCTATGTTCACACGGTGGATTTTTGCCATGGATTTCAGCGCGGGTTCCGTGCCGAAAACTGTACAGCATCCACGCTAAAACAGACTACTGTTTTCAATGTGAGTCTGCGCTGCTGTTCATGCAGATGCAGATTATTGAGGTGTGGTTTCCAGACACTGCCAAGAAAGTATATGTCCATTCTTTTCGCGATTTCCAGGCAGACACCACAGGAACCTGCTCATGGTTTAACCTCATTCAGTAATGGTTGATTCCTTTTTTTAGCCCCATTCAGTTTTGGTTTATTCCTTTAGGTCTCATGCACATGACCGTAGTTTCGATCCGCATGCGATCCACATTCTCTGAAGACCGGATGCGGACCCATTCATTTCAATGGACCTTTTCCTTTCAATTGCCTTATGCCTGTTCCGTGGACCCGCAAAAAAAAAATGCGGGATGCACCTGGCCACTATCTGTGTTTTGTACATGTGCAAAAACAGATATGGCCGTGTGCATCAGGCCTTATTCCTTTTTTTTATGCAGCATTTTAGCTGCATAAATGCCAACAAAATACATGCCAAACAGCAAACAAGCGTATTTCAGAGTGTATTTGGGAAAAATCGGTTTCGGAAATGCTACAAATAAGTGACATGCAATTTTTTGGAAATAGCGACCATGTAACCTATGACTTATATTCCTCATTGAAAAATATGGAAAGCTGTTTTAGAAGCGTACTGCGAAATATGCAATTTTACCTTGTCAACCTGGCCTCACGTCTGACTGCAGGATCAGCCTACATAGGGCATGTTGTTTATTTGGGGTTATTTTTTTTTTTTTTTTAATTGGCCTTTATTAAAAAATATTGAGCCATTCTGTCACAAAGGGTTAACTGTTTTTCTAGCTGTGTGCATCCTACTTTTATTTTCACTTTGTGTCCGTCATCTAATAAACCTCATCTCTAAACACTTGTTTAAGTTCTTAACAGTAAGATAAGGATTGAGCTTTGATGAGCGTTTATAAGGTCTGAGAGCAGAGCTAAGGAGCCCGTCATCTCCCTGCCTGACGGAGCAGAGAGAAAGTTCAGATCCTGCTAGTAGAGTATCTCAGCTCTGTACTGAGAAAGGGACTCCATATTTTTATTAAAGATCGATTGAAAAAATTATATATTTTTAGCTCATGAGTACAATGCACCAATAAAAAAAAATTGCCCCCAAGGTATGCATAGCCTCTAAATTGGGTGGCTTAGGCTACTTTCACACTAGCGTTTTTGCTGCATCCGGCAGGGTTCAGCAAAAACGCTTCAGTTACTGATAATAGAACCATCTGCATCCGTTATAAACGGACCCGATTGTATTATTTTTAACATACCCAAGACGGATCCGTCATGAACTCCATTGAAAGTCAATTGGGGGTGGATCCGTTTTCTATTGTGTCAGAGAAAACGGATCCATTTTGCTCCACATCCTAGGACGGAAAGCAAACTGCAGCATGCTGCTCTCCGGTATGGGAATGGAACGGAATGCATTTTGGAGCATTCTGTTCTGTTCAGTTACGTTTCGTCCCCATTGACAATTAATGGGGACAAAACGGAAGCGTTTGAGTTCACCCTTCAGTTATTTGATCCATTATTTCCATCAGTTATTGTGAGCCAAAACCAGTAGTGAAGCTGACTCAGAGACAATGTGTAATGGAAAGATCTGTACCTGTTCTGTGTTTTTAACCAGCACCTGGTTTTGGTTCACAAATAACTGAGGGAAATAACTGAAATTGGAACTCTGCCTAAGGCCTCATGCACACGGCTGTTGTTTTGGTCCGAATCCGAGCTGCAGTTTTTGCAGCTCGGATGTGGACCCATT
Organism: Bufo bufo; assembly: GCF_905171765.1. Classification (NCBI taxonomy): domain Eukaryota; kingdom Metazoa; phylum Chordata; class Amphibia; order Anura; family Bufonidae; genus Bufo; species Bufo bufo. Next base: position 512,262,374 of record NC_053392.1, on the reverse strand, counting down.
CACTTCAATGGGGCCGCAAAAGATGCGGACAGCACTCCGTGTGCTGTCCGCATCCGTGGCTCCGTTCAGTGGACCGCCCAAAAAATATAACATGTCCTATTATTGTCCGCACTTTGCAGACAAGAATAGGCAGTTATATTAAAGGCTGCCCGTGCCGTTCCGGGAATTGCGGAACGCACACGGACGCCATCCGTGTTTTGCGGATCCGCAATTTGCGGACGGCAAAACACACTAACGGTCCGTGTGCATATAACCTTAGGTGGCATGTCCTGTCTGCTGCAGCTAGTGGCAGTTGAAGGATGGAACTGAGCATGTGTTTCCATCTCAGTGAGCAGGACAAAGAATTTAGAAAAAGAGCAAACAGCAGGTGGCGCTAGACAGAAACTGCTTGTTGCATAAATCAGTGCCTATACTAAATTTTTAACTACATGCAATTACAGTTGTATTCAGATCCAGGTGCCGGTTTGAAAATGGTTGTGGGTACAGTTTTTTTTTTTAGTTTTTTTTTTTAAGTCAGTGTTTTTGAGTCAGTGGCGTCCTCCACCTCAGAGAAAGAGGGGGGTTGTTGCAGAATCCTTAAAGAATCTACTTTGTAAAACCTTGAAAGAAGACACTGGAAGAATGTCCTATGAACAGATGGCGATGGTCCCAGCAAGACTATTAGGTTTCGCCTGGATGTCACGGGCATGTTTCAATATGGTCGAGATGTAAGGTGATAGGCAACACTTCCCCCATTTAAATAGTCCTCTTTGTGATAAGAGGTTAGCCGGGCATGTTTACTGCTACTGGGTCGTCGGCAGCAGATGCTGCTGAATATCATTTCATGTGTTTTGCCTGGATTTCTTGCAGATATTTTTTTAATAATTACATCTAAGCAGAGACATGGAGAAACATGAATATTACATAGTAGCAAAGGCTGTTTTTCGAGCATAATTTCAAATGATCAGAATTCTATAATATAGCGGTCTAATGTATATGTTATTGTGTCGTGTGCGGATTGAGAGCTCTGAGCTGCTGGTTAATTCCTTAGACACTTGATATACTGGGGGTCATTTTTAAGAAGCGATTCGCCAATTTTTGGCGTGAATAAAGTTTCAAGGCCCTTATTTTGCAAGTTTTTAAATGCCTGTGCGAAAATACAGGGTTGCCCACGAAAAAGTAGCCCGCATCAGTCTTAATTGCCCACTTTCAGTTCCTAAAAATGAAAGCTGAGCTCTGATTGGTTGCTATGGATAATTAAGAGAAATGTACTATTAGCCAGTTGGATTTGGAGATATTGGAGGCGGGCTACTTTTTCTTGGACCACCCTTTATTTTGTCGCATGCCCATTTTGACCCTGTCCTCGGCACATGAGAGTGACAAATTTACTATCTTTAACGTCTGAAAAATGTAAAAAGAGGAGTAATAACTACTTCATTTAGGGGCTGGGGTAGTTTTTAAGCCAGCTACACGGACTCCCGGACGTCATAAACTAGGCAAATCCTCCAGCACGCAGAGGCAAAACAAAGACGGGCATAAAAAGCCGTTCTTTGTTAATGACCCCCACTTAGTTAGTAGCTAGTAGAATCAGAAGGGAACTTTTATTTAGGTAAAAAAAAAAGTGGTTGCAGATATCGGATCTAATGTCCATGGAGCGGTCTGATCCTCCAATGACTTGGTATGTTCCCGTGGCAGAAATACATGTTGAAAAAAATGACGCTTCCGTGGATTCTACAGAAGAAATCCAGGGCTATCCCTCGTAATTTCCGCTGCGGATTTGCAGTTGTACACGCAGCATCCGCCTGTAGATTAAGCCCCATTCAGGGCTATTTCGTGTATGGCCACAAGTCAATTGTTTTTGTCTGCAACATGGATTCCAGATCCAAGCCATAGGAACTGCTGTGCAGAAATCCATGTGATAATGCGCAGTGTGAACATTCTCAGGAGAGTTTATGATATGCAGCAAATTTGTTGCAGAAATCTCCATGATTGAAACTCTGGGGTCCTTGCTGCAGCATGTGCATGGATTTCTGCGAGTCCTAGTCAGATGAATGGGGTAGTTGTAGAATTATCTGCAGCAAATCTGTAAAGTGCTCTTTGCCCTGAGTGACAGCTGTAGCAGATGGGGAGGGGTTGAGTAGCAACTTAATAAAGAGGGCACTTTACAGTGAAGCTCCGCCTCCTGGACTCTTGCAGGATCAGAACCTGGCAGAATAAAAGCATTTTTGCACTTCTCCTAATAATAACAGCTCTACAAAAGATATGTTTGCTGCGGTTTTTCTGTGTGGCAGTTGGTCATACGTTGGTAGAGATGACTCACATTTTTAGGCATGGAAATAGTGTGACCAATAACGCATCGCAAAACTGTGGTAAAAACGCATCAATACCACAGACGCTGAACCCAGCCTCATAACTAGGCTCCCTATTTACTGCCCAAACTGATAGGTTTCCTTTTTTAGTAGAACATTATAAATCTGAAAAAGAAGGGAGATACGGAGGATGAAGCTTCAAACGGATTGCAGGAGAGCTCAGGAGGACCTGGCTTTACCTGAAACAAGGGGACTTTATTTGATACTGTAAGTAAGATGTACAGTTCAAGGGATGCTTCCAACATGAAGGGGTATTTTTTAAATGCTTGCGGTCTGCTGTTGACTATACACATTTGAGTGGTCATCATATCTCTGCACAGACATTTCTAAGACTTCTTTCAGATTTGCGGTACAGCTTTCTAGGCAGGCTGTTCTGGCATAGAATTCTGGGAATCGGCCAGACAAAAACTGTTGCGTGCATGGGGGTTTTTCTGGCTGAATCCTGGCATAATTGCTGGGTAGCGGCCATTATAGTTAATGGGGACAGCAAACATCCTGGTAACGTCTGGCCTCGATCATTGCTATGTGTTGAGATCAGTAACAGGCAGTGCCGCTTCCTGTTCCTGTCCCAGTGATCATGTGGCTGCCGGGGCTCCGACATCTGCATGAGCTGCTGGGGCTTGGCAGACCAAAATCAATTCTGCAATGAGGTTGTACAACGATGTACAACCTCTCTAAGGGCTGTATTCCCTCTGTAACTGGTGCTAATATGTCAGCCCCAGCTACAGGAGAAAGCAGCAATAATAAAAAATAATAAAAAAATGTAAAGTTATATGTTCTCCAAAGGTCTTGTTTGGTGGCACAAAGTGTAAAAAAAAAAAAAAAAAAAAAGACAAAATTTACATTTTAAAAAAGGCCGCCACACAACAGCTTCTATCTAGCTCTGCAACCACAACCCACACATCCCATATATAAAAACAACCATTGTGGAAAGGGGACATAATTCGAAAAAATATTTTAGTTGCACTTTGTGATGGTAATAACAAATGAAAAAATGTGAAAAACAGACAATATTTTCCTTTTATTACATTTACTTTGATATACAAAATAATTACAAAAAATACAAAAAAATTAATTACATAAAAATAAAGCTCCATATATCACTGAAAGAAGGTACAAAACAACAACATAGCCAAACAGAAAGTAAACTAGAAATAAATGGGAAATGATTTGGTTAGGAAGGGGGGTTAATGGGCCCGGTCTTGTACTGGTTAAATCAATATTCATAGAAAACACTTTTTTTATTTTATTTTATTATATTAGGCTGTTTTTCATTTCGGTATTACTATGCAGTTGAGAATGAAATACAAAATTCTGTCCTTCTGCTGCAGTCAATACAAATGATGAGACCCCTATGTAGATAGGTAATCCAATGTCAGTTTATCTGAAGAGTAATCCTCATGATATTAGTAGTTGTAGATTGGGATCAAACTATGATAGCTCTATTGTTCTCTTGATAGGCCTAGAAGAAGATGCATTGCACTTATCAATGTAAACTATGATGCTATAATTGAGTCGCTCAGCCCTTTCCCTCTCGGATTGAAAGGAATGGTCTGACAGAAAGGAAAACAAGACTGCATGCTGTGCTAACGTTCTATTCAAAGAAGGAAGTTAAAGATCCTGAAAAAATGATATCCAGAAAACCATCCACCAGTTTTTTGTTAAATAAATAAATAAATTACGCGGTATAGTCATATATAAGGCTGTTTAATAAGTGATTAAAAAATGTTGATAAAAGTGTCCCTTTAAGGGCTCATGCACTTGGCTGTAGCCGTTTTTGTGGATTGGTACCTCTTGCCCTCTTTTAGAACTGCCTATTCTTGTCCACAAAATGTACAAGAATAGGACATTTTATCTTTCATTTTAATTTTTTTTGCAGGACCGCAGAACAGACATATGGATGCAGACAGCACGCGGTGTGCTGTCCGCATCTTTTGCGGCCCCATTGAAATGATGGGGTCCTCTTCCGGCCCTCAAAAAATGTGGATTGTATTCAGACCAAACCTACAGTCGTGTGCATGAACCCCAAGTCAAATCTACCTGCTTTCAAATTTCATCAAAGCAAAATGTACTCGTAGGTGGATTGGCTCCCTTTGTAAGTGGCTCCAGTGTGTGGACTGATCTAAAGGATGGCAATGGCTGTCCATTGCTGCCAAATCTCCCCCTAAGGGTATGTTCACACTAGGGCTGCAGCAAACGATTATTTTAGCAATCGCGTATTCTACTGGTTATTTTTCCGATTATTCAAGTACTCTAATAAGAAAAACCTTCTTAAAATAATGTATTGCTTTATAAAACACAGTGGTAGAGCAAATAATTGCACACACAAGGCTTCTTTCACAGCTGCAATATACATTCTGTCAGAAGAACAGCCAGAATGTACCGTATCGGGTATAGCTGGATACTGCCGGCTGCAGCAGCGATTGACTCTAATGGGGTCCGGCCTTGTTACAGCTTTCAAGCTTTGGTTTTGGCCGGACAAAAAAAAACCCGCTTTGAGTGATACCCAGCATGTATGCTTGAACATGGCCAGATGGCCTTGGACCACATTATAGTCAATGAGAGCATATAGCTGGTTGTATCCGGCTATACCCAATACAGTATACTCCAGCAGGCTGTTCTTCTGCCATCCATTGCCAGCCCAATTGCCATGTCTCCCACTCCCCCAGTGTCATCAGATCAGCCCTTCCATGCCATTTCCCCCACTCCCCCAGTGCCATTTGCCCCTCCATGCCATCCATTGCCATGTCCCCCTCCCCCAGTGCCTCCATGCCCCCCTCCCCCAGTGCCTCCATCCCATCCATTGCCATGTCCCCCTCCCCCAGTGCCTCCATGCCATCCACCATGTCCCCCACTACCCCAGTGCCATCAGATCAGCCCCATCCATGCCATGTCCCCCACCCAGCACCATCAGCCCTTCTATGCCATCCATGTCCCGTCTCACAGCGCCATCAGCCCCTCCATGCCATTGCCATCCATGTCTCCATGTCCCCTTCTAATCACAGGTGCCCCCCTCATGCAAGGCCCTGGCCAGTGCAGCGCGGTTGCCGAGTTGGGAGGCATCGGAGCCGTGAGTGAGAGACTTCACTCGCGCTCCGTGGTCATGTGATTTAAACGAATCCTTGATGCAGGGAAATTGCATCGAGGACAAATCGTTTTTCAGCCCTAGTTTACACAACAGTGAAAGACGGATGTTTTGTTTTTGAACAGCCGTCACGTGTCCGTTTTTAAGAACAATGGTAGTCTATGGGGTTATTCACATGGCAGTTTTTAAAAAAAATTTAAGGCCAGTGAATAACGGACGTTAAACATAGAACGTCCGATCTTTTTAGTTTTCACCGCTGACTGCCTCATACAATTGAATAGGACCGTTTTTAACGTCTGTTTCTCAGAAAGGCATCAGTAGCCTAAGGCGGCATTCACACGACCATATTTTCCGTCCACATATTTTGCGGATCGCATGTGGACCCCTTTATACGGACAGCCCATGGAGATCATCTTTGTGCTGTCCGCATCCATGCGCCCGTGCCACAAATATGTCCTATTTTACAAAGTGCGTAATGAACCCTGACCACATCCTCATTTTGCGGATCCACGATTTGTGGCCTTCACAACGGATACAGTTGTATGAATATAGCCTAGAGTGGCGCACATCTGCTGGATGACGTGCTGCTTGGGCACATGTCACCGCCGAGGTCAGTTATTGGCGGAAGAGCCGCATGTGCCCCTGTGGTATCCTGGCCAGGAGATTGCCGAACATAGCAAAGGTGCTGGAACGGAGCAGCGGGGAGCAGGCGAGTGTGATTTTCTCATTAGGTAGGACATGCTACAGGGCTAATTTAAAACGGCCTCATCCTGGCAAAACTCGTCACTATCGCAGTCCCATAGCCACGAAGTAAAGACGCGACCTCTATTAACCTTGTGTGGCTTTTGTGTTTTCTTTGTTAAATACCTTTTCCATATTTCTAATTAAAAAAGGAACAGTCTGCAATGGCTCTGACAAACAGATTAAGGAGGTATTTGGTTACACTGCAGTAATCATTTTTCCCTCTTGGCAAAAATGTCAAGTTAAAAATAGTCATGCTTGTGAATATTTATTTTCCGTTGACCTTTTACTCACCAGATTTTATTAGTGTGCGCACCTTTGACTGCCCTGTGCCCGTACGCTGCTGGTTTTAATGCAGTCCGCGCTGTAACGGCTGCGTTTAATCCGCCATCACCACGGAGGTCTCTTAACCTCTCTTTTGGTCTTGAATGGCGTCTTACAGCTGTGCAGCACTGAGGGGGTTAAAGCCGTTGCCGTTCATTTTAAGCTTGGCACACCTAGGGGCCCTTCCCCATTTCTGCCTCGGCAGAATTTTCATTTTAGATTGGAAATGGCTCATAATGGCTCTATTCTTTTCCCCTCCTCTTTAATACTTTTCCATAACAACACAAGCACCAAATTATAGCTGTGCAATTATGTCAACAATGGAGATGCTTGCAGAATGCGCCCTTCCTCCGTCGTACCATTTCATTCCGTGTAATTGCCGAAAGCTTTGGAGCCAATAATAAACAAAATTATTTTACACATTTATCGCTCTAAAGGTCAATTATGAAAGTGCTGCAGAAACAACGGCGCTCCGAATGAGTAAACCAATTTCTATTGCCACCGCCATATGTTTCCTCCTCGTTGGCGATGTTTTCCCAAGCGCTGTGTACATACAGTGGCTTTCAATTAAGGTGATTCATTTACTAGGCAGCACGCTTTTCCGTGCAGCTTGTGTTTAAAGATCTTCACTTTGCATTCTGGAAAGTAACACATCTGTTTGCATGACGTGATTTCAGCCCTGCGCGCACCCCCCCCCCCCCTTTCCTTTTCTCTACAAGCCTACAGATAAACGCTTCGTGCACGTAGTGTTTAAATTCTTACAGAGCCATTAAAAGCTTTTCTTCCCATAGTGCCATAAAACACAAAATAATAACTCGCTGAGGATACCCTTTAGTATGTAAACTTTCTAAATCAAATTTTGCTTTATTTGGGTTTTTTTGTCTCGACTTTTTTTCATTTATGTTCTTGAATCTGTGTGCTCATTTGGTTTTGGACTGGATTAACGTGAACCTGATGAAGGAGCCTGTTCAGGCCCGAAACAGGTTAGGTACTTTCACACTAGCGTTTTTGCTGGATCCGGCAGGGTCCAGCAAAAACGCTTCCGTTACTGATCATACAACCGTCTGCATCCGTTATGAACGGATCCGGTTGTATTATCTTTAACATTGCCAAGACGGATCTGTCATTAACGCCATTGAAAGTCAATGCGGGACGGATCCGTTTTTCAATTGTGTCAGAGAAAACGGATCAGTCCCCATTGACTTGCATTGGGGTAATGCCGGATCCGTCTTGCTCCTCATCCCAGGACGGTTTGCTCTCCGGTCTGGGAACGCAACGAAACGGAATGCATTTTGGACCGTTCCATTCTGTTCAGTTCAGTTTTTCCCCCATTGACAATGAATGGGGACAAAACTGAAGCGTTTTTTTTCCGGTATTGAGCCCCTATGACGGAACTCAATACCCGAAAACTTAAACGCTAGTGTGAAAGTAGCCTTATTCTGCCATCAAATAAAAAAGTTTAAATCTGAAAACCTGCATCTGCCCAGTGTGAAGAGCACCGTACAAAGTTTTTATTCTTTTTCCTTCTCCTGGTCTTCTCATTGGTTTGGCAGTGATAGATTTAAACTTGGCCACATTATGGGGGAGCATTGTCTAGACCAATAATATTAAAAAAATAAAATAATGCACACTGGAGGAGTAACGCTACTTTCACATCTGCATTTTTGCTAGATCCGTCATGGGTCAGCAAAAACGCTTCCGTTAGGATAATACAACCGGCTGCACACGTTAGGAACAGATCAGGTTGTATTATTTCTATAATAGCCAAGACGAATCAGTCTCTAAAACCTTTGTAGATCAATGGGTACGGATCCGTTTTAGAAAACTGATTTGGCACCTTTGACTTAGATTATGTGTCGTACCGGATCCGTCTTGCTCCGCATCCCAGGAAGCACTCAAAAACACGGCTTGCAGCGTTTTTCTGTCTAGCATGAGAACGCAACCAAACAAGACAGAATGCATTCTGGTGCACTCTGTTCTGTTCAGTTCAGATTTGTCCCCTTTGACAATGAATGGGAACAAAACTGAAGAGTTTTCCTTTAGTATTAAGATCCTATGACAGAACTCAATATCAGAAAGGAAAAGCACAGATGTTAAAGTAGCCTAAGATGAAAATTGAAATCTGGGTGCTGTAGAATTTACGCTAGTTTCGGGTGTAAATTGTAGTATATTTGGTGGGCCATGGCAGTGCCCGCCACTTCGTTAAGCCCCCACTACTTTCCTTCGATGTTGAAAAAACCGCTTAATTCCTTATGTTTTAGGAATTTATTAGCTACTTACATATTACAATAAGTTCATAGGTCCTCAGTTTAATGTTGGGATAAACCCATTGTTTTGCGGCATGAATTCCACAAGATGTACAAAATCTGCAGCAGAAATGATGTACCATGGTGTATCGTGATGTACCGATGAGCTCAGCTCATCATAAAGTTGTGATCAGGGGTGTGCGTAGATCTCATAGGGTCCAACAGCAAATGTTAGTATTGACCTTCCCACCCATTTTTTCCCTTCTGCATGCCTTAATCACTCCCAGACAATGTGGAATGCAAAGTGCGACTCCCCAGATTTCTGATGAATTTTACATTTTTATAAAAAATGAAAAAAAAAAGTGGAACAGGTGCTTTATTATATGGCACCAGTTCTGAACGCTGTATTTCTCAATGTATTTACACCAGGCACGTGACATAATCCATAGATAAATCTCCTGCAGTAAGTTATAGATCTGGCTGCCTGCAGCCACCACTAGGGGGAGCTCACTGCATAGAAATGTATACAGTTGTCATTGTTTTTAATGGAAACTGTAAATAATCTCTTTGCACTGACCACCGTCTAGTGGTGGCTAACTATATGTAACCCAGTTACATGGTGCTGCCTAACACAATGTAAAACATACCAGTGTTAGTATTCTGTGTATTTCCAAAGTGCAGAAAATTTACTTTTATTCATATGCAAATGCAGTCTCAAGGTGCCCAGCGGGGCGTGCATTACTGTATAGGAGCCCAGGCACACCTTCTGCCGGAGCCCAAGTCCTCCTCTTGAATTGTTCCCTGTACCTTCCCTTGCTCAATCCAGCACGCCCCCTCCACTGTGACGTCACAATCCTCCTTCAGCTCTGGCCGGCTGCTGAGCATTGTCTGTTGCCGAAATCAACTGTCTGCGCTTGTGCATGGAATGCCCTGTGGTGGGCATTGGCCTCACCATACTTAGTGCGCATGCGTTGAGCCGGACGGAGCTGAAGGAGGATCATGACATCGCAGTGGATGGGGCGGGCTGGATGGAGCAAGGGGAGGTACAGGAAACAAGCAAAGATTCCTGACAATCGCCTGCTTGTCAGTTGAGGAGACTGCTGCATTTACATGCAGAGATCCCCTCCACAGTATGGGGAGGAGTGATCTCTAATGCCATTGCTTGTCCCCATACAGACCCGTTTGCCGGCAGCAGAGGCTGATTACAAAGTACGATCTTCTACCGGCAAACGATGATTTAGGTGCCAACACAAACGTTCGAATTACACTACAAACGAGTGTTTCACTCATTTATCGGTGGCACCTTTACACAACCAGATAATCCATAACGAGCATTCCTATGAACGCTAGTTAACAATTATTGGATTCTTGACCCATATAAAGAGCCCTTAAGTTTACACTATTTATAGGATTAGTAAATCTGGACCAAAGCATCTCCAGCTCCAAACCTCGCCACTTGCTGTTTTATACACCGCTATACAGTATGTCAGATATATTCTCCCTATGCAGCAAGGAGAACGGATTTAATTATTTTTATTCCCCATGTATCCCATTTAAAAAGAGACATGACAAAACCCAATTATTCTTTATTTTTTTAATTTTTTTTAATCAAATATCTTATACCTTGAGGCTAGGGCTACATGGCGATCTTGGACGTGACTGAGGATCGCTGTGTAGCAGTGCAGCAATATAACTGAATTGGGAGGGGGTCGCAGCGCATCTAATAAGTTGCCCCTACTCCAGAGTCACAAAAAAATTCAACCATGCTGGATTTTTGTATGATTCTGGTGTTGTGGTTGTGGCAACTTGAGATTCGCAATGCAACACCATTAAAGTGAACCTGTCATCAACTTTATGGTGACCTCACTGAGGGCAGCATAAAATAGTGACAGACATGCTGATTTCAGCGGTGTGTCGTTCATGAGCTAAAAGTCAGTGGTTGCCGAGAACCAGCATCATAACCATTGCAGCCCAGGCCTGAAAAGAGTCAAATCTATCTGAGAAGAGTCCTGGTTATTATAATCTCCTGCTCTCTCACCCATCTGCTGATGATTGGCAGTTCTCTCCTAGAGACAAAGGGAGAAAACTAGGTAGAAGACGGTCAGTCATCAGCAGGAGAGCAGGAATTCATGAATAACCAGGACTCTTCTCAGGTGGCCGTGACTCTTTTCCAGGCCCAGTCTGCAATGATTGTGATGTTGGTTCTCGGCAACCACTTACTTTAACTTATAAATGACAGACCGCTGAAATCAACTCACCTGTCTCTACTTTATTCTGCCGTTTGTATGGGCAGCATAAAGTTGATGACTGGTTCCCTTTAAGGCTGCACCACTACACAGCTATGCTCGGTTGTGTGTCGCGCCGAGATTGCCACGCCTTGTTCAACGGGCATTAATTGGCACCATACCATCATTATGGCTTATGAAAATGCATTCTCTTTCTGAGTAATATTATATGCATAAACTGAATAAAGAACAGCTCCTACATAGAAAAGATCTGACCATGTTTTTATTTATTTCATTATATTTCTGAAAATTTAGTACTACAGCAGATAGCAACGTGCCTTTCGGGATAGTTACATTAACTAGACGGGTTCTAATGCACCACTTTTATTTCCAAGTGCAACAGATGGATGTAAGGCAGACACAGCAGAGCTGTTTGAGTTATTAATCTTCAGATATGCTACATTCTGTCACCTCCTCGAGCCAGGTTTCTTCTCCCCCTTTTATTGTAGCATATGTCAACAGAAACACGCTCCCATCTGCTGCTGTATAGGTTTCTGCCTGAAATCCGCAGACAAGGGCTCGGCACAATACCTAGCCGTGTCAGTAATTACAGGTGTGTTGTGGGGAACCCTCGGCTTTAATCAGCCCCTTAATTATGGAAAAGGTGGGCCTTTTGTCCCTGTGGCAGTGCGCCTCGGCACACTTTTTATGAGGCCCAGCATCCATCTGCTCACTCTGAGTGTTTACTCGGACTGATATTGACATAAAAATGTATCAAAGGAAGTGATTACAACCAGTTTACACATTAACCCGAAGGTAGCATTAGGGCAGCTTGTTTGTCCAGGAGGAGCACAATCTGTTGGGATGTCAGAAATGATATTTCCGCACACTCGTTGTAAAGAGGAAGATGTCATATATATGGCGTGCGGACTTATACAGGTCATAAGAAAAAAAAAAACACGCAACACTGATCATTTTTGATTTCAATCTAAGTTGTGATTGTCTGTGGGTCAATGAAGGCAAGATGCCACAAGGTCCCTCAAGAGATAACTGACGTGTTAGATGTCACCAGGGCTGTGGAGTCTGAGTCGGAAGAAATATACTCCAAATTTGGTTTGAAAGGGAGTCCGTTACTGTTGAGGTACTTACACATATGGATTACCTGTAAAAAGGAAAAAAAAAAGTTTTTTTTTTTTTGTTTTAGCTTTTTTGGCATTTGTGTTTTTTGTTTTGTTTGTTTTCTGGCATATTTTGCACAAAGTGGGCCACATTTACTAATATGTCTGCGCCAAAAATCTGTCTAAAAAGTGGTGCAAATTGGCGCATGTAAGGTTTCTACACTTGCTCAACAAAGAGGCAGGGCTTAGTGGAAAGGTGGCACAGCTTCACGGGAAAGGGGGCAGGGCCTAGGTAAAGTCCACCTCAAAGTAATCCAACCAATAGCTTATATGAAGTCATAGAAAAGTGTCTGTCCCTGCACATTTTTCATCCAGCCTGAGCCACTCTGATAAATCTTCAGGTCTAGCTGGCTTAGTTGTCAATGGCAACCAATCAGATTACACAGTTTATTTTCAAAAGGAGCTGTCAAAAATTAAAGGTAGGATCTGATTGGTTGCTATGGGCAACTAAGCCGATTTACCTTTACTCCAGTTTTGATAAATCTCCCCCAGAATGTCTTAAACCAGCATTTTCCTTGTGGCATTTTTCACCTATAGAGTAGGTGTGGCTGAATGCCTAAAAAACGCCAAGAGCTAAAGCTTGCTGGGTTTTGAGCGGTCTTCTCAAAGCATACCAAGAACAGCGCCACACATTGTATAGCAACTGTGCTTGCTGTTCCAGCCTAGACCCATTCAATGGGACAGAGCTGCTTCTAGGCCATGTGACCAATGAAGGTGACGTCACTGGCCTAGGAAGAGGCGCAGCACTCACTGAAGCACAGTGGCGTCTTCAAACATGATTGGCAGGGGAGCCGGGAGTCAGAACCCCCCTAATCAGTGATTGATGACTTATCCTAAAGATAGGGTATCAATATCGAACTCCTGGAAAACCCCTTCAACATCGGCTGTCTCACTGAATAAAGGGGGGGATGTCCGGTGTCTGAAAAACATGGCTGCTTGCTTCCCACAGCAGTGCTACACCTGTATAAAGTGTGTGGTCTTGCAGCACAGCCCCATTCACTTCAGTGAAGCTAACCTGGCATAACAGAGCTGACCTGTGGACCGGGCATCATTTATAAATAGCAGCATTTTATGTTGGTCTTTGATTCCCCCCTTCGCTGCCGAAAGATGCGCACACTTCATAAATTAGGCGCCCCTATGTAGTCCATGCGCCTGGTGTAAAAAGTACTCCAGTTGCTGACCGAGTAGGTTTTCACGAACATTTACACCTAAAAGATAGGAAATGTGTCGGGCATTTTATATATTCTCCTCCCCCCCCCAATCCCTTGCCACTCCTAAGTTGCAAGTACGGTGAAAAACCCTCACTTGACAAAATATTGTTGCACAGGCTTTAAAAAGTCACAAAACAGAGTCTATGCCAAAAACAGGTGTAGCACCCGTCTTAAGTGGCCCCCAATGTTTTTGTAATCATGGACCTCCCCTTTAAATGTGTTTTTTAGCTGTAAAATGCGATACGTTCCCAAGAGATTCAGTGGTTTGCTCTTCTTCTTTCTGCAGGACATTGTGAATACAATCATAAAGCACTGCTCCTCCAGCTTCTTCTTCCTCGGCTTGCCTGGATACACAATGCTGATAGGAGACTTCATTGCAGCTGCGGCCAGGGTTCTGAGTACAGACATGTTCGAGGTAAGTATGACAATTCTCATTCTGCACTCTCCGGAGAGGGCCCACTCGCTAACAAGGTTCAGATTTCTCCACTCTAACAGGTGTTGACTCATTAGTGCAACGTGAAACTGGTCTCCAGGGGAAAGGTACCAGGGCAGCTGATGTGTGAAATTGTAGGATAGGATGACACGCTGGCATTGCAGAGGTGTTTCATCAAAGAGCAGAAGTTTAAGAAATCATATCCTCACTAATATTGTGGCATGAACTTCTGAGACACTGGTTTCACAGCCTCATTAGCTTTGTTCAATAAAGGTGATTGGAAATGCCAAGGTTGAGAAAGGTGCTGCTGAGCCGTGCCGGAGACATGTCTGTTCTATCGAGGTGCCAAGCCAAGTTCTGTGAGCTGCAGTTGACTGTAAAATACCTTTACTGTGTATTCTTACTTTATTCACTTATGGCTTTAAAGGTTATTTCTACATTTAAAGGGGTTGTCGCATGTTGTTCAAAGGGTCTCATGCTGATAAGCGGATCAAAACAAGTGTTCAGTTCCCTTGCAGGGGAAATAAGCCTTTTATACAGTTCCAAATTAAAGTGAGTTTGTCATTGGGGGCATCAACAAATAGATTTTTACTTAAAGGGGTTGTCTCTTCACCGACAATGGAGGCATATCGCATTGTCTTATAGATGCGGGTTCCACCTCTCTCCTTCTGTTCAGGTGTAGATCATGTGACCTTTACCTCCCCCTTTTTAGTCTGACTTCACCCATCACTCCTTTCTCTGGATAGCTTCATTTGGTTTTGGAAGAGCTGGAGTGTGGTTCTTGTTGAAGTTCTGTTTATCCATCATCCTTAGAAGTTAAGTGTTCCACTTGTTGTGTTTTGTATTTCCCCCCCCTGGTTGTTTACTAGGCCTCAGCGAGACACTGGTTCCTTCACCAGGGAAGGACTGGCTTGTCTCTGCCCTATCATTACCTTTAGGGCATCCGATGGTCATCAGGGTTTTCTAGGTTCCTGTGTATGGGCATCTCTACCATCTAGAGGTGCTCATACAGATAGGAGTTAGGGCCAGGAGCAGGGTTTTATAGGTGGTGACCCTTCTCCTTCCCTAGGGGTGATGCCTAGTGTCTTTCCCTATTTTTATTGTTGTCTTTTGGGGTTCTCCCCTACTACATCCGTGACAATTAATGTAAGCAATGAAAATTAGACATCATATAGTACATGACAATCTCTTTCTAACCCAGCTAGAACCAGCCCTGTACCTCACATGGATCCAGAGATCTCCCCATTCATTGCTCTGCTAGATTTATATCAAGCTGGCATCTCATGGGGAGTGTCTTTTCTGCTGCAGTTAAGAGGGCATGTCCATGCTCTCCCTATAACAGCTCAGGAGCCAGTTGAAGGATGAAACTGAGCATGTGCGGCCACCTCAGTGAGCCGGACAAAGAAATAAGAAAAAGAACAAAGAGCAGACCGCGCTATACAGATACATTTTATTGAATAACTCAGTGGCTACACAAAATTTTTAATTACATGACATAACAAAAGAATTCAGATCCAGGTGCTGGTTGGAAAACTGTAGACTATTTTTCATTGGACAACCCCTTAAAGAGCACACTGGGAGTCCTATACTAAGATCGCTACACCTGTTCTTGCTGTAAAAAAAAAGGTGCCAGACCCCGTTTTGCTAATTTTTAAATGCCAAGTGTTTTGTCACACTAGTGTTTTTTATTCCATCTTCATCACTGAGGAGAGGCGGAGGTCATACCCATTGGCCGCAGCAAATTCAATAACATTTTAGCCTGTTTCCAGGAGTAAATGATGCCTGAAATCTACTACAGTTAAGGATTAGAGTAGATTTCAAATTAGCACACTGGGGCACAAAGACCAGCGTTTTCACTGGTGTTTCCTCTTTTGCTTCCGAGGTTCAACCTAATTTATGACGATGCACGCACTTTATCATAAATTAGGCTCATCTGAGACAGTCTGTGCTCCTGGTGGGAAAACTACGGCATTCCTTTATGCCGAAATTACACTTTTGATTATTGTGCATATTAGTAAATCCGTACACCGAGGGCATTGCTAAAAGAATCCTCTCTTTCAGCCAACCAACTCCTCCCTCCAAATGTTGACTCACTGGGCCAGGCATTAGATACTTAGATACTTCATCTTTCCTGGCCCTGTCTTCTTTCAAAATTGCTATGCAATTACATATACTGTATGTGCATGTGCAGTACAGCCCAGAGTCTGTGCCAGGACAAAATATCTGACCCGGGCAATCAGCATTTGGAGGGAGGGACTGGGTTGCTCAAGGCTAAGGATCTTGGTGCACGGAACTACTAATTTTCATAATAAAACAACAGAGGCATTGATTTACAATGCAAGAAGAGTGTGTTCCTTAGGTTAACTAAGCCTATTACTTACTGCTCTTAGTTTTTTTTGAGCTGCTACTGATGACAGACTCATCTTGAAATTGCCTTCATTAGCATGATCAACCCTATTAAACCAGGAATACTGCCTGGTAGGGTTGATCATGCTGATTAAAACAACACCTTTCTTTTATCTGTATATTAAACAGCTGCAGAGTTATCTGCGTTTTTATTCTTGTGCAAATGAGCATATGGAGCACCAAGGGGAGGGGCTGAATCCTTGGAGCACTGCTTTTGTAACAACCCTGTGCTCTGCACACTACTCCTTCCCTTTATTTGACAGGGCTAGACATCAGTATACAGATTGAAGAGCTTTGTCCTAGCATTTACATATCATACAGTCTTGTGAAAAAATTAGGACACCCTTTGAAAGCATGTGGTTTTTTGTAACATTTTTAATAAATGGTTATTTCATCTCCGTTTCAACAATACAGAGAGATTAAAGTAATCCGACTAAACAAAGAAAACTGAAGAAAAGTCTTTTCAAGATCTTCTGTAAATGTCATTCTACAAAAATGCCTATTCTAACTGAGGAAAAAGATAGGACACCCTTGCCCCTAATAGCGAGTGTTACCTCCTTTGGCTGAAATAACTGCAGTGAGACGGTTCTTGTAGCCATCTACCAGTCTTCGACATCGGTCTGAGGAAATTTTACCCCACTCCTCAATGCAGAACTTTTTCAGCTGTGAGATGTTTGAGGGGTTTCTTGCACGTACAGCCCTTTTCAAGTCACCCCACAGCATCTCAATGGGATTCAAATCTGGACTTTGACTTGGCCATTCCAGGACTCTCCATTTCTTCTTTTTCAGCCAATCTTTGGTTGATTTACTAGTATGTTTTGGGTCATTGTCATGTTGCATGGTCCAGTTCCGCTTCAGCTTTAATTTTCTAACTGATGGTCTCACATGTTCTTCAAGCACCTTCTGATACACAGTAGAATTCATCGTGGATTCTATGATGGTGAGCTGACCAGGTCCTGCTGCAGCAAAGCAGCCCCAAACCATGACACTTCCACCTCCATGCTTCACAGTTGGTATGAGGTTCTTTTTTTGGAATGCTGTGTTTGGTTTACGCCAAACATGTCCTCTGCTGTTGTGTCCAAATAATTCAATTTTGGACTCATCTGTCCAAAGAACATTATTCCAGAAGTCCTGGTCTTTGTCAACTTTATCGCTGGCAAATGTCAGTCTGGCCTCGATGTTTCTCTTGGAAAGCAAAGGTTTCCTCCTTGCACACCTCCCATGCAAGTTAAACTTGTACAGTCTCTTTCTGATTGTAGAGGCATGTACTTCTACATCAACAGTAGCCAGAGCCTGCTGTAGTTCTCGAGATGACACTTTAGGGTTTTTGGATACCTCTTTTAGCATCTTGCGGTCTGCTCTTGGGGTGAACTTGCTGGGGCGACCAGTCCTGGGCATGTTGGCAGTTGTTTTGAAAGCCCTCCACTTGTAGACTATCTTCCGGACAGTGGAATGGCTGATTTCAAAATCTTTTGAGATCTTTTTAAATCCCTTCCCAGACTCATAGGCTGCTACAATCTTTTTTCTGAAGTCCTCTGACAGCTCTTTTGCTCTCACCATGGTGCTCACTCTCACTTCAACAGTCAGGAGCACACCAAACTAAATGTCTGAGGTTTAAATAGGGCAAGCCTCATTCAACATGCAGAGTAACGATCTACTAATTATGTGCACCTGGTGTGATATACCTGTGTGAGATCTGAGCCAATTTAAGAGGGAATACATGTGAGGGTGTCCTATCTTTTTCCTCAGTTAGAATAGGCATTTTTGTAGAATGACATTTACAGAAGATCTTGAAAAGACTTTTCTTCAGTTTTCTTTGTTTAGTTGGATTACTTTAATCTCTCTGTATTGTTGAAACGGAGATGAAATAACCATTTATTAAAAATGTTACAAAAAACCACATGCTTTCAAAGGGTGTCCTAATTTTTTCACATGACTGTATATGCTACTTACTATAGTCTTACCATATTGAGAATAGAGGTTTTCTATGCTTAGAAACCTATGACATATTTTTGGTTTATTCACAGGAACTAAATATTATAAAGACACCACTAATATGTATTAGCTTTCTAAGCATAGAAAACACCCATTCTCAAAATGGTAAGGCTATATCCTTTTATTACGGGTTAAATGAGGGAGAGAGAAAAAAAATAACTGAAGAAAAAATATCTGCAAATCTCTCCTGGGATTTGAACCAGAGGCATCTACATGCATGGCTGACCACTTTCCTCCAGGTTACTAAATTATCATATTGAGAAGAGTGGTTTTCTATACTTAATAAGTTAATACATATTACTGGTTTCTTTATAATAATATATTGTGCCTTGAATAAACCAGTAATATTTGTTACCTTTCTAAGCATAGAAAACCTCTAATCTCAATATTATAAGGCTATAGTTAGTAGCATATGTGATATGTATATGCTGTGAGACAGCTCTAGGACACAGCTATGCCTTCAGCATGCTGATGTCTAGCACTTTAAATCAAGGGCAGGACAGAGTGTGCAGAGCAGTGCTCCAATGATTTAGCCCCACCCCCTGGTGCTCTAACATGTCTAAAACACAGATATCTCTGTAGCTGTTTAACATACAGGCAAAAGAAAGAAATGCCCGGGCCCCTCATACTGGTCATACTTACCCTGCTTGTTCCCGTCGAGGCCAATAGCAGGTTGCGACAATAATGAGCCTCCCTTTAACACACTATATAGTATAAATAGGCTTATGCCCTCCATTACTATATAGTGTAAGGTTAGGATTATTAAACTGCTTAAATGTTAATCCAATGCAACGTTCCCAGTGTGAGGAAATAGTGACAGCGAAATTGCTTTTATAAACAAACTTTATAGTTTGCTTACAGGGAATTTGTCACCAGGAAGTTCACTATAAACCAGGCACAATGCATTGTAGGGCTAGATCAACTGAATATGATACGTTTCCCTTAGCAATCTGTTGCTTCATTCTGGAAAAAAAGTGGTCCCGAGCCACTCAACATAGCCTTCCTCATTCTTCTTGATCCCCCAGGATGATGATCATGATCTCCAAAATGACATAAATTAGAGGCCCACGTTACATTTTATAGGTCCCCTATAGGCACAAGTCATTCAAGTGGAGCTCACCATCAAACTTTGAAGAAAACCGCACGTATTCATTTCTATTTGCTTCTGGCCGTTGCAATGCTGTTGAAATCCCATAGACCTGATTGGAGTGATTTACTACAGGCTGGTATTTCAGAAGTCGGTCATTGTAAAAACCCCACTGGAAGCCGCGACATATTAGTTAAGGCTACTTTCACACTGGCGTTTCTGGGTCAGCTTGTGAAATCCGTTTCAAGGCTCTCACAAGTGGCCCAAAACTGATCAGTTCAGCCCCAATGCATTCTGAATGGATAAGGATCCGTTCAGAATGCATCAGTTTGCCTCCGTTCAACCTCCATTCCGCTCTGGAGGCGGACACCAAAACGCAGCTTGCAGCGTTTTGATGTCCGTCTGACGAAACTGAGCCAAACGGATCCGTCCTGACTTACAATGTAAGTCAATGGGGACGGATCCGTTTTCACTGACACAATATGGTGCAATTGAAAACGGATCCGCCTCCCATTGACTTTCAGTGTAAGTCAACACGGATCCGTTTGCATTATCATGAAAAAAAAAATATATCATTTTTTATTATTATTTTTTGTTTGTTCATGGTAATGCAAACGGATCCGTTCTAAACGGATCTAAGCGTTTGCATTATAGGTGCGGATCCGTCTGTGCAGATACCAGACGGATCCGCACCTAACGCAGGTGTGAAAGTAGCCTACGACAGTAGAAAATTTGTCGCATCTTCTGCTCTCCATGGCCAGAGCAGAACTCTATTTCAGCCAAGAGCTGAGACTTCTGGCACATAGGTTGGTAAAAGAGCCAGGCCGCAAAGCTTCCTCCCATGACCTGCCTCCTCTCACTGTCACCCAGCAATCTTTTTGGAGTGAGGGTGGAGCAAAACCGCCGATTGCGGTTTAATATGTCAAGAACCCACTGGCTGTAGGGGTACAGTAGTTTTTTGGGGGCAGCATTTAGTATAGAGAGGTGATTGTCTGGGGATGTTCTACCTTTTACTTGGCTGAAGTCAGAGTATCTCAGGAATGTTCCTTTGGAGGTAAGTCAAGACATCTTCTAGTGTGGAGCAGTTTGTAAGGTTTAGAGAGGATTTCAGCAGAACGTCTGTAGAGATGGAGCGGCTGCAGCATTCTTGTGTTTTTCATTTCATAAAGCTCCATTAATCTAGCCGCCTGTCTAAGGCGCACTATTTTTAGTTGCCCTTTTCCACTTTTGTAAGCTTTTCTGTCTCTCCATATTACTGACAGGAGAAGTATGAGAATAACATGAGGTAATCAACTGTGGGGACTGCGGCGGGGGGTGTACACGGAAAAAAAAACTAGCAGACCAAGGAAAGGTTAATTGTGTCTCGTGGGAAGAATAATTCCCATCATAAGTACTACTTGTAATCAACCGCTGTCATCTCAGGCACTTGCCCATTCTGCCATACTGCAGAAATAATTATTAGGAAAATGGCTAACCGGAAATAAAATCAGATCGGCTCACACTGATTGGAAGTGAATCTATCTTCTGAGTGCGGTTAACTACATTTGTGCACTGTAGAATGCTCGCTGCTAGCACCGGCCATTGTCGCTCGTCTGCCGAGACTCCCGCGAAATTGTGTGGGCAGTATGAGACGGGTTCATTGATTACAAATTGTATAATCAGCCCAGCATCTGTATCTAAAAGCTAAATACTCTTGTGAGAGGCTTTTCTTCATTGATGGGTAATAGGGGCGCCATCGGGCACATTTGTTGGGGTTTCTGCTTTCCTTCAAAAACATCACCACCCCTGTCCATGGGTGGTGTCTGGTATTGCAGCTCAGCTACATTGGAGCTAATGGGGCTAATGTGCAATACCGCATGCAGCCTGAGGACAGGGGTGGTGCTGTTTTTGGAAGAAATCAGCCCTCTTTTTCTAATCCTGGACAACCACTAGCTGTGAGAATATGTATGTTTGTTGTGCACATGTCTAATATACAAAAAATAAAATTCAAAAAATGAAAAGCTGTATTAAAATATCATTGCCGTTTCCATTAATGAGTAACATTAGTTTGTGATTTATGGTAAATAGGTTTCTTATTCAGCTTATTATCGAATTATAGATGATGGGATATTGGCCCGCATTTAGAAGGAACCAAAGAACCATTAGTACCCTAGGTGGCCCTTTAAATGGGTGTTGCCATTTTATAAAGGGGTGGCATATCCCTAGTGGCGGGAGGCTGACCTTTGGCACATTCACTGATTCAGTACAACTCCAGTCAGGTGAAGAGGCCGGCTGCAGATCTCTTCCAGGAGCAGCGCTGTGCAGGGAAAATGGTGAAGAGTCGAAGTGCTGAATCCGCACTGTAGCTCCTTCATTCTCCTAGAGGTCAGCCCCCCCCCCCATTGATTAAAGATCAATGGCATACCCTAGGGATATTCCATCACTTCATAAAATTGGAATGCCCCTTTAAATGAGTAAAGGAGGAGGAGTGTTTGGAAAGATTCTTTTTCCTTATCGGTATATGTAATTCTAGAACATTTTATGTTGAGGGACCTTAGAATTTTTTGTTTGCCTCCCAAGGAGCCTCTCTTCCTACATCCACCTCAAAGAAGCTCAGCTTGGTGAGAAAAGTATTCAGCTTTTCAGGCCATTCTACATCTACTTTTACCTTTTTATTTTGACATATACAAGTCTGGTACCGGTTTGGGTTTAGGAAGTAGGGCTCCCACTGAGCAAAGAGGTCTGCCGCACTCTGCTAAGCCTTGAGACTGTCAATTTTTAGTTTTCTGCTTTCTGCACGTCCCAAAATATAATGATAGCAAGTCCCTGTGACTACCATGTTAGACTTTCAGCAGAGTGCGGGGTATTTTATGTGGCTGCCGTAAAAAATAGTCTACTCATGGAACTTATTTGAACATAGTTCTGTTTAATAGTGTTCTGCTGTCTTGTGACCTAAATTGTGAGTATTTTTGCATTACCTATTCGGTATAACGATAATTTTAAGGCTGGTGCTACACGGCGACCTTGGCCATGACACTAGTCACACAACCAAGGATAGCTAGGTAGCACTGCAGTCTTTCAACTGAATGGGGTCACAATGTGACTCGACTGTAGAATCACAAAAAATCCAACACAGACATTCAGTTCGGTGGCTGCAGTGCTACACAGCGATTCTTGGTCACGTGCCAAAGTCGCCATGTAGCCCCATCCTAACTGCTTAGAATTATGTAACTATTGAAACTTCTATTGAGCTAGCGTCCTGAAGTGTGTGTCATCTCCTAGGCACCACGTCTGGAAGCACAGATCATTTTGGGATCCCTTGTTTGCTACCCAAACATTTATAAAGACCTCCCCTTGCTCGAGTCGTCCAGTGGACTGAATGATGTCATCATAGACAACAAGGACATCAAGGTAGGAAACATTGTTTGCTCTGAACATTTTACGAAATGGATTCCTTTGCAAATTCAGTTCATGCCTTTATATCATGCCTTTATATAGGGCGTTCTGCTATTTCTGGAACTCTCATAGAAGTGAATGGAGATCGCAACCGCAGCCACTCTCCATTACCTCTATGGGAGCTCCTAAAATGGCCAAGATGGTGCTCTGCTATTGTTGGCACTCCCATAAAAGCGGAGGGTGGCTGCGCTTGCGCTGTGTTCCCTTGTTCACTTTGGGGGCCCAATTCTAGAGATAAGTGCGCGTCCCAGACATTGGCAAATCCTACTGATATCCCACCAGAGTGCGAGATGGGCCAACCCCTTTAACTCTGCCTAGTCTTCTCGTAGACATTACAGATTAAATACCCATTCTTTGCCACAACTAGGTTCCACATTGTCAAAATTTCGGGCTTGTCAGATGAGAAACTAAATAAATTCTGTTAATTGTATCACTGACATAATAGTGTCCTTGTTCTATGAAGTTCTTCCAGAATTAGCTCCTACACTGTATTAATCCAGGACAAGTGGGCTGCAACATATGAGACCACCAGTGTAGAGCTGCTCTATTTTAATTTGGTGTCAACCATTAGGTTTGCCTACATGTAACGATGGATCCACGTACTGTGTAGATGTATTTTGATGACTTTGCATAGTTTGTAGAGTGCCGACAATATCCATAACGCTAATCTTTGTTCTCTGTCTTAGAGCATTTTGATTGACATTTTGCTCAAGAACGCCAGGGAGGAGCAAAATGAATCGGCAAGGTAAGATTGTAGGGGGTCGCACCTGTTTTTTGTGGCTTTAATGCATCTGAGAGGATTTAATCTGACCTGTAACCAGAGGCTGGATTATCATATCATTAAGGCCGAATGCACGAGAGCGGTCTGTGGTAACCCGGCCGGGATTCCTTCTGACAGCAGGAGCGCACGGCGTCATTGGTTGCTATGACGCCGTGCGCTTCATGCAGCCGCTGCTGTACAGTGATACACTCGTATAGATCATACGAGTGTATTACTATAGTGCAGCGGCGGCATGAAGCGCACGGCGTCATAGCAACCATTGACGCCGTGCGCTCCTGCTGTCAGAAGGAATCCCGGCCGGGTTACCACGGACCACTCTCGGCCGCGAAACACGGCCGTGTGCATTCGGCCTAAAGGGAAGTGCAGCTGTATTCGTTGTCACTTTTCTGTTAGAATCTCAGCAACTGATTGTAAGGCCTCATGCACACGGCCGTTGTTTTGGTCCGCATCCGAGCCGGATCGGGAAGCGTCAGGGAGGAGATCGGGAAGCGTCAGAACGGGAGTGAGCCTCTGATTTTATTATCATTTGTAAACCCCTTTAAAACCAGGCCAGAACATCTGCTTGAAGCCTTCGTGCTGTCCTCCTATGTCTTATGATGCTTTCTGTATTATAAGGTGCATTGCAATCTGCTGTCTTGGGATATGGATCTGTGAAGAGCTGGTAGAGAATACCAATCATCCTCAGCTTATCGATGCGGTTAATGTTATTGGAGTAACACTAAAGGTAAGTCATGCTCTTTTTTGCCCTCTAAGAATGTCATGCACCAGATCTTTTGCCATATGTGATACATTCCACTTCTTGCTCTGTTGTGTTATGTGCTGGTCAGCAGCCACGTACTATGGTGACAACTCACCATTCATATCGTATTCTGTGCTGATATTAAAGGCAGGGCTCCAGATGGCGACCAAAATGGTCGCCAATGCGACTTAGAATTTACAAATGGCGACAAGACTTTTTAGTCTTGTCGCCATTTGCGACTAGACCCGCCACCGCAGCTCTGCTCAATACAGCGGCGGGCACAGGAGATGATAATTCTCAGCAGCGCAGGAGGAGTCTCTCCCTCCCCCCTGTGCTGCTGCCCCCGCCTCTGCCAATAAGAAGAGACAGGAGGAGGAGGGGAGGGGCTGTGGCCACTGCGCCACCAATGAAGAAAACTGACCTGTCATACAAATACAGGAGGCGGGTGCTGGAATCAAATAGCCGGCACCCGACCTTTGTGACAGGGAGCTGCGATCAGCTGCAGTTGAGTTAACCCTTCAGGTGCGGTACCTGAGGGGTTAATTGTAGCTGATCGCAGCCCCCTGTCACAAAGGTCGGGTGCCGGCTATTTGATTCCGGCACCCGCCTCCTGTATTTGTATAAGAAACGTTGGTGGCACAGTGCGGCCCCCCCCCCCCCCAAACACCCCAGTATAAGAAACATTGGTGGCTCAGTGGGAAGTGCCAATGAGGGTTAAAAATAATAAAAGAAAATTAACTCACCTCCTCCAGTTGATCGCATAGCTGCCGGTCTCCTGTACTTACTTCTTTCTTCAGGACCTGTGGTGACGTCACTGAGCTCATCACCATGGTAATGGATCATGTGATGAGCACAGTGACGTCACCACAGGTCCTGAAGAAAGAAGTAAGTACAGGAGACCGGCAGCTATGCGATCAACTGGAGGAGGTGAGTTAATTTTCTTTTATTATTTTTAACCCTCATTGGCACTTCCCACTGAGCCACCAATGTTTATTATACAAATACAGGAGGCGGGTTAGGGTTGAGTAAATTATTTTTTTTATTTTTTAACCCTCATTGGCACTGCCCACTGCGCCACCAATGTTTATTATATTGGGGGGGGGGGGGGGGCACACTGCGCCACCAATGTTTATTATTTTGAGGGGGGGCGCACTGCGCCACCAATGTTTATTATATTGGGGTGATGGGGGGGGCGCACTGCGCCACCAATGTTTATTATACTGGGGTGATGGGGGGCGCACTGCGCCACCAATGTTTATTATATTGGGGTGATGGGGGGCGCACTGCGCCACCAATGTTTATTGTATTGGGGTGATGGGGGGGCGCACTGCGCCACCAATGTTTATTATACTGGGGTGATGGGGGGCGCACTGCGCCACCAATGTTTATTATATTGGGGTGATGGGGGGGCGCACTGCACCACCAATGTTTATTATACTGGGGTGATGGGGGGCGCACTGCGCCACCAATGTTTATTATACTGGGGTGATGGGGGGCGCACTGCGCCACCAATGTTTATTATACTGGGGTGATGGGGGGCGCACTGCGCCACCAATGTTTATTGTATTGGGGTGATGGGGGGGCGCACTGCGCCACCAATGTTTATTATACTGGGGTGATGGGGGGCGCACTGCGCCACCAATGTTTATTATACTGGGGTGATGGGGGGCGCACTGCGCCACCAATGTTTATTATACTGGGGTGATGGGGGGCGCACTGCGCCACCAATGTTTATTATACTGGGGTGATGGGGGGCGCACTGCGCCACCAATGTTTATTGTATTGGGGTGATGGGGGGGCGCACTGCGCCACCAATGTTTATTATACTGGGGTGTTGGAGGGGCGCACTGCGCCACCAATGTTTATTATACTGGGGTGATGGGGGGCGCACTGCGCCACCAATGTTTATTATATTGACCTTCTACTATGCATTCTGTATTCAGAATGCTATTATTTTCCCTTATAACCATGTTATAAAGGGAAAATAATACAGTGAATAGACTTTCATCCTAGGAACCATGCGTGAAAATCGCGCCGCATCCGCACTTGCTTGCGATTTTCACACAGCCCCATTAACTTCTATGGGGCCTGCGTTGCGTGAAAAACGCACAACAGAGCATGCTGCAATTTTCACGCAATGCACAAGTGATGTGTGAAAATCACCGCTCATGTGCACAGCCCCATAGAAGTGAATGGGTCCGGATTTAGTGCGGGTGCATTCCGGTATTTTGAATGCCGGATCTGGCACTAATACATTCCTATGGGGAAAAATGCTGGATCCGGCATTCAGGCAAATCTTCATTTTTTTTTCGCCGGAGATAAAACCGTAGCATGCTGCGGTTTTATCTTTTGCCTGATCAGTCAAAATGACTGAACTGAAGACATCCTGATGCATCCTGAACTGATTTCTCTCCATTCTGAATGCATGGGGATAAAACTGATCAGTTCTTTTCCGGTATAGAGCCCCTGTGACGGAACTCTATGCCGGAAAAGAATAACACTAGTGTGAAAGTACCCTAAAATATTAAGTTTAAATCCCCCCTTTCCCAATTTTACATATAAAATATATAAACAATAAATAAATAAACATATTACATAGCGCTGTCCAAACTATTAAATTATTCAAAAATATCTCCTATGCGGTGAGCATTCGCCATTTTTTAGTCAACTTGTCACCCCAAAAAATAGGATAGGTCATTAATATCTGACTGGTGAAGGTCTGGCACCCTGCTCCCTCCAGCACAAGAACTTCTTCTTGAATAGAGCAGGACACACAGCGCTGTTTCAACTGCAGCTTTGCTCCTATTGAAGTGGATGGAAGCTGAGCTTCAGCAACCCATCACGACCACTACACTTGTAGCTTTGCGTCCTGCTCCATTCTAAGTGCTAGCTCCAACACCAGAGTCTGCATGGAACAGCTGGGGGTACGAGGTGTCGGGCCACCACTGATCAGATTTTAATGAGTATCAGTAAGCTGTAAAATCTCTTTAAATCACAGAAAATGTTGTTCTGCCTTGTGGTCAAGTAGTGTGTGATGTGCACATTTGCTGCAAGTGATGATTAAGGCTGTGTTGGCCACAAGGTAGATTATGTCTCCTGTGATGGCAATATTCTGGCCATACACATTAAAGGGGTTGTCCATGTTATTTTTTTGTTAGTTTATTTCTAACTAAACAAATGTAAGGAGTTTTCAATTCACTTGCTTCATCTACAGTGGCTGAGGTCACATGACCTATGATGTCCGCTTGTCTCCCTTCTCTTATGCCGTTCTGTGCACTAGCCTGGAGCAGGTCTGCCTCTGTGCATAGAACGTCATTGTGAAGGCTGTGCTGGTTGCAGTGCCTGATCTGCTGCTTGAGCTGTTTGCCTTGTGTCTCCCCTCCCTCTGGATTCTTTAGCAAAGTTTAACCCCTTCTACCACAAAAAATATTCTGATCTCCCCAGACATCATTTGTTGGCGTAGAGTTAGGAGCTGTCCACACACATTAGTGTGTTAGCCAAACCCACCCTTCTTGTCATGTTCGGCTGACAAAAGTATAACATGTATGGCCAGCTTAAGACTTTCATGATTGGCCATCAACAAAATGATTATTGATAGGGCTGTAGCTCATCAGCTCCACGTACATTGAATGGATCAGCGTGGCCATCATCCCATTCAAACTCCTTACTCGTTCTTCTCCCAGTGATGGGGCCTCCCCCCTGCGATCAGACATATATCACCAATCCTGTGAATGTCCCTCATGGAAACAACCCCTTTAAAGTGCACCACTTTGTTTTTTTGTTTTTTATTATTGTGATCCAAAATTATGTGCTACTTAATTTCTAATTTATCTTCACATCAGTATCTTTATACCAATCTTGAGGTCCATTTTTTCTAAAACAAGTATCCAAATCCCCAGTATAGATATACAGTAGAGTTAAACAACTTATTTTAAACGCTCCCCAAAGCCCCTAAATGTGTAAAAAAAAAAAAAAATAATAATAATAATAAATGTCTACTCAGCACTAGTGTTGAGCGAACTTCTGTTTTGAAGTTCAGTGTACAGGGTTTCGGTTATCTAAGAATTCCGTTATGGATTTTGCTACCACGGACCTTAACTCATGGTCTGTGGTAGCGGAATCCATAACGGAACTCTTAGATAACCCAAACCTTGTACGCCGAACTTGAAAACAGAAGTTCGCTCATCCCTACTCTGCACCTAAGAGGTTTTCCAGGAGTAGAATATTGATGTTCCAACGTCAGGATAGGTCATCAGTATCTGATCAGTGAGGCTTCAACTCCCAGCACCCATGCTGATCAGCTTCCTAGGCCAATTACATCATATTCATCGTCACATGGCCTAGGTTGGTGATTAGTGCCATTCAAATGAATGGGTCAGGCTGCAATACCAAGCACAGCCACTATACAATGAGCAGCGCTGTGTTTTGTATGTTGTAAAGAGTCCACAACGCTCATCTGAGCGCCACATCCTCTTGAAGAGCTGATTTTGGAGAATGCTAGATGTCGGGCACCCGCCGATCAGGTAATAATGGCTTATCATGAGAATAAGTCATCACATCAATATTTTACTCCTGGAAAACCTATATAAAGCTCCGCCATTTCCAGGTCTGCCGCCCCAGTCCTCACCTTTGGTCTTTGGTTCCATGGCTGTAGCGGTGACATAGCTGTATACATCTGTGTCACTGCTGTAGCCTGTGAACTGGAATTCGTATGTACCCCAAAATGTTACTAGCAAAAACATCAACTCACCCTACAAAAAACAAGTCTTCACATCTTCACTGATGTAACATTAAAGAAAAAATGAAGAATCTCTGAAGGAGGGGATGCAAAAATAAATAATTTGTTTAATTGTGCAGTAATAAAACATAAACCTACTAATATTTGCATACTAACCCTTTAACTAGAGACAGCCTGTTATTGATGCCGTACTAGTATGAAATATTTTTCCAGTTTTTTATTATCTAAAACTTGAGTGTCTCCTATAGTCAGGTGCGTCTTATGGTCCAAAAAATCCAGTACTTGTAAATATCCTGTGAATTATGAATACAGGTTTTAGTATGGTTATTATACCACTGTTTTAAAGTTTTTTTTTTTTTTTTCTCCTGCCATTCCTCTCATCATGTACTATCAAGTACTTTACTATCTCTAACCCCTTCAAGACCAAGTCACATTTTGCAAATCTGACATGTTTCACTTTATGTGGTAATAACTTTGGAAAGCTTTAACTTATCCACGCCATTCAGAGATTGTTTTCTAGTGACACATTGTACTTCATGTTAGTGATAAATTCGAGTCAATATGTTTTACCTTCCTAAAAAATTTTTTTTACAGAAATGTTGGAAAAATTCGCAATTTTCTACATTTTTATTTCCCGGGTCTTCTGACCGATAGTGGTACCTCATAAAATAATTATTACTTTACATTTCCCATATGTCTACTTTGTGTTTGCATCATTTTGTAAATGTTATATATTTTTTTTTTTAGGACGTTAGAAGTCTAAGTCTACTTTGACACTGCCGTTTTGGCTTTACGTTTGTGAGATCCGTTCAAGGCTCTCACAAGCGGTCCAAAACGGATCAGTTTGCATCCTAATGCATTTTGTATGGAAAATGATCTGCCCAGAATGCATCAGTTTGCATCAGTTCAGTCTCCATTCCGCTTTTCAGACGCACACCAAAACGCTGCTTGCAGCGTTCTGGTGTCCGTCTGATGAAACGAAGCCAAACGTCCTGGCACACAATGTAAGTCAATGGGGACGGATCCGTTTTCACTGACACAATCTGGCAGAATAGAAAACTGATCCATCTGACTTTCAATGGTGTTCAAGACGGATCCATCTTGGCTATGTTAAAGATAATACAAACGGATCCGTTCTGAACGGAGGCATGCGGTTGTATTATCTGAACGGATCTGTCTGTGCAGATCCATGACGGATCCGCAGCAAACGCGAGTGTGAAAGTAGCCTTAGAAGTTTAGAAGCAAATTTTTCAAATTTTCAGAACATTTACAAACCCCCACTTTTTTAAGGACCAGTTCAGTTATAAAATCACTTTGTGGGACTCCTAGTAGAAACCACTCATAAATGACCCGATTTTTAAAAGCTACACCCCTCAAGTTATTCAAAACTGATTTTGCAAACTTTAACACTTTGTGTTCCACCAGAATTAAAGGAAAATGGAGGTGAATTTTTTACATTTCAAATTTTTTTCACGATTTTTCAGTTTTAGATCCAATTTTTCCTGTAACCAAGCATGGGTTAACAGCAAAATAAACCTCCAATATTTGTTACCCTGATTCTTAAGTTTACAGAAACACCCCATATGTGGTCATTAAGTGCTATATGGGTGCACAGCGGGGCTCAGGATGGGAGGAACTGTATGGCTTTTGGAAAGCAGATTTCGCTGGAATAATTTTCAGGCACCAAGTCGCATTTGAAAACAACCTGAGGCACCCCAACAGTGAGAAAACACAAAAAGTGGCCCCATTATGGAAAATACACGCCCCAAGGAATTTTTCAAGGGGTATACTGAGCACTTTGGCCCAATAGCTTTTTCATAGAATTTAGAAACACTTAGCAGTGAAAATTGAAAATTTCATATTTTACAAGAATATATCGCTTTAGACCCAAATGTATTTGACCTTTAGACCTTCAATGTATTCATCTAGGGCAGGGGAGGGGAACCTTTTTGCTGCCGAGAGTCATCGTTCAGGGGCCATACAAAATTCTCAACTTAAAAATTTGACGACTATGTTTGGTCAAACATATAAGTGACTTAGGGGTAAGTTACAGAAATTGCGCTTCAATTTTAAAAATCTAGAGCGCTGTATTTTTGCAGCACAAAATTGCACCTGCACTACATATTACAAATAGTACAGGTGCCATTTTGACTACACATAGCTGTCTAATATTTAATTTGAGAAAGTTATATATTTAGTTCTTTGGCATTAATGGCAGCCAAGCTAAACCCGGGAAAGGGGGGGGGGGGGGGTCCAGAGAGGGGTTCACCCAGCTTTCACTGTCCCTGCCTCTTTCTTCTCAACTCTCCCTACCTTTGTCCCTTTTTAAGCCTCAGATCCGCCCCCACCTCCACCAGCCTCAAATCAACCTCTTATCAGACCCCCCAGCCTCAGATTAGCCCCCCGCCTCAGATCATCCCTTCCCCACCCTCAGATAAGTCTCAATCAGACATTTAAAATAAATATAAAAAATAAACTTGCCTCTCCAGGTCCGGACGACAGATTCACTCACCCTCCTTGGTCTTCTTCCGGCTGTGCTGTACTGTGACCTGACAGCGCACAGCATCAGGTCATAGTACGCATCTACGTGTACTACGTCTACAGTGTCAGGACACAGCGCGGGGCTGGGAGAAGACCAGGGAAGCCCTCCCGCATGCTAATGACTGCTTCCATCATAGAAACATAGAATGTGTCGGCAGATAAGAACCATTTGGCCCATCTAATAGAAGCGGTCATTAGCATTTTCTGGCCGGGGGCCACATGAAATTGGCCCGTGGGCTGGAGGTTCCCCACCCCCCCATAGATTAATTAGGAAATGGATGAAATAGACTTAATAGATATCAGTGGAGGTGTGATAAACTTGAAAGCACTCTCCAATGCAGAGGCCCAGTTTAGAGGGGCAGGTCTGACAGTAGTGAGTGGTGTCTTTCCTAATCCCTCTAACTGAGCAAACTTGACACCTTTTTTGGGGTCGCCTTTTTTTTCTGTTGGGGCAAGTACTCCAGGTAAATAAGCACTGCTGACTGAAATACTGCCCTCTCCTTCCTGAACGCCAAAAATAATTTTTTTTATTATTTTTTCCCAAAATTCCTAGAAGGTCCCCCCCATGACCAGCTGTCCTATGGAGAACAAAGGCATTATGTAGTGACACTTGGGTTAGGTACACAGCTAATTTTCTGTACCACACCCTAGATTTTCTGAAGGCACTGTAGGGCTGTAGTACCTGGTCTGAAAGATCCACTCCAGCCATGAACTGGTTGTAATCCTGGATACACACAGGCTTGGTGTTCTGCTCTGTGGTCCCTCGGACTGGGATTGGGGTGGACTGATCTGCATGGATGGTAGTTAACACAAGAACATCCCATTTGTCCTTGTATTTTAGCAACATCAAATTTTCAGAGCAAACAGCCCTGCTTTCCCTGCGACGCACTGTCTGGTCTATAAAGGATTTAGGGAGCCCTTTTTGATTTAGTCTAATTGTGCCACATGTGCCTAGGCACTTCAGGAGAGGGACACTATTGTAAAAGTTGTCTAAATATAGATTGTATCCGTGGTCCAGCAGGGGGTGGACTAAATCCCATACTATCTTCCCACTTATACCCAGAACCGGGGGACAATCGGGTGGCTCAATTTTTTTAATCTTTTCCCTCGTAAATACGAAAGCGCAATGTATACCCGCATACACTTTCGCAGGTCTTATACAACTTCACGCCATACCTAGCCCTTTTATTGGGCAGGTACTGGCGGAAATGTAATCGGCCTTTGAAGTGGACCAATGATTCAGCCACTGAGGGGCATTTTTGAGGGGTACTGTATATACTTGACCAAGTTTGGAATTGTAGTGGTCAACCACTGGCCTAATTTTAAAGAGTCTGTCATAACTGGGGTCGCTTGGGGGTGGGCGTTCATTATTATTGCTGAAGTGTAGAAATCTTAGAATAGCTTTGAAACGAGCACGGGCATGGCAAGACAGTAAAGAGGGGTGTGATAAAGAATATCTTTGTTCCAATACGAACGTATTGTTTTTTTTTTTTATAATGCCCATGCTTAGTAGAAGTCCCCAAAACTTTTGTGTTTCAGTCGTGTCAGTAGGGATCCTTTTGTGGAGTCTTGCAATATAACTGTCTTGATGGGAGGCAATAAATTGCTCTGCATATATATTTGTTTGTTCCACCATCAAGTTAGGCTACTTTCACACTAGCGTTTTAGTTTTCCAGTATTGCGATCCGTCATAGGGGCTCAATACCAGAAAAAAATGCTTCAGTTTTGTCCCTATTCATTGTCAATGGGGACACAACTAAACTGAACAGAACAGAATGCTCCAAAATGCATTCTGTTCCGTTTTGTTGCGTTCCCATACCGGAGAGAAAACCGCAACATGTTGTAGTTTGCTTTCCGTCCAGAGCAAGACTGATCCGGCATGACCCCCAATGCAAGTCAATGGGGAGGGATCCGTTTTCTCTGCCACAATAGAAAACGGATCCATCCTCCATTGATTTTATGACGGATCCATCTTGGCAATGTTAAAGATAATACAACCGGATCCGTTCATAACGGATGCAGATGGTTGTATTATCAGTAAGGGAAGCGTTTTTGCTGAATCCTGCCGGATTCAGCCAAAACGCTAGTGTGAAAGTAGCCTTAATTAGGTAATTAGTGAAGAATAATTGGAATTTTTTTTATTTAACTGAAACCTGTGGTATCTACATTGATGCCTGGAGTGGCTGTAAATTCAGGCACCTGGGGCACATAGTTATATGTGGGGATCTATGAAGAGTCACTTCAGTCGACTGCGCACTACCCCTTGAACGCCTATGAGGGGGTTCATCATTATATGAATCATTTGAGGAAGCTGAAACTAAAAATGTCAATTCATCTCCACTGTTAGAGTCAGTGTCCTCAAAAAGCATGGCATATTCATCTTCGGCAGTGAAAAGCCATTTAGTCATTTTAAACTGTAAACTAACGTAGGTTTTTTTGTCTTTCTTTTAATCTTTTTTGTTTTTGTTTTTTTCAATAGAACAGCAAACTAAAATCCTATATGTCCTTTAGCATAATAACTCCCTGAGTCACTTGGCAGTTATTGACCGGTGTCACAGGTAGCACAGATGGCTGGCGATGAGCCTCAGGAGGCTGAAAATTATATATAGGGGTCTAGTAGGGGGCACAGAGTAGTGCCAATATCCTTATTGGGGCAAAAAAGCGGTTAATTAGTGTATTGTTTTACACTTATAGGTGGCACAAATCCACATGGGACTTATATTTTACAGAATGGTGCCACTCAAGCACAGGACACAAGTATGTACACCCACGAGGATGGCACACGTAGTGACAGGGTTAATATAAATATATATATATATATATATATATATATATATATATAATATATAAATTCAGTTTTTATTTTTTTTAATCTAACTTGGGAGTGTGTGACAGGTGTCTTGACGGACGGACAGGCTGGTGTGACAGGTGTCTTGACGGACGGACAGGCTGGTGTGACAGGTGTCTTGACGGACGGACAGGCTGGTGTGACAGGTGTCTTGACGGACGGACAGGCTGGTGTGACAGGTGTCTTGACGGACGGACAGGCTGGTGTGACAGGTGTCTTGACGGACGGACAGGCTGGTGTGACAGGTGTCTTGACGGACGGACAGGCTGGTGTGACAGGTGTCTTGACGGACGGACAGGCTGGTGTGACAGGTGTCTTGACGGACGGACAGGCTGGTGTGACAGGTGTCTTGACGGACGGACAGGCTGGTGTGACAGGTGTCTTGACGGACGGACAGGCTGGTGTGACAGGTGTCTTGACGGACGGACAGGCTGGTGTGACAGGTGTCTTGACGGACGGACAGGCTGGTGTGACAGGTGTCTTGACGGACGGACAGGCTGGTGTGACAGGTGTCTTGACGGACAGACAGGCTGGTGTGACAGGTGTCTTGACGGACGGACAGGCTGGTGTGACAGGTGTCTTGACGGACGGACAGGCTGGTGTGACAGGTGTCTTGACGGACGGACAGGCTGGTGTGACAGGTGTCTTGACGGACGGACAGGCTGGTGTGACAGGTGTCTTGACGGACGGACAGGCTGGTGTGACAGGTGTCTTGACGGACGGACAGGCTGGTGTGACAGGTGTCTTGACGACGGACAGGCTGCTGTGACAGGTGTCTTGACGGACGGACAGGCTGGAGTGACAGGTGTCTGGATGAGGTGATGATGACAGGACTGATCTGTCGCTGACTGGGGCACAGAAGAGCAGCAATTCGGCACTGAAGGGGTTAATTCTCTGTGAGGTGTGGATTCTGACAGTAGCTCCTTCTCTGATCCCTTCCCTGACAGGAATTATGACGATCAGAGAAGGAGAGAGTACATATAGTTCTGCCCTAAACAGTGTCAAAGTGCTATGATTGGGCCGCCTGCAGTAGTGGACCAATCACAGCGATCGCCGGCCTGTGAACACTTTGATTCGTTCCCGTCGGCGTCGCTGGTTGCCTAGCAACCCCCGCGTGCTGGCTTCTCTGAACTGTCAGCGCAATGCTCCGTGCACTGACAGTGTAACCGCATCACGTATATGCACGTGGGAATGCGGTAAGGCACCACATTCCCCCACGTACATGTACCTGATGTTGCGGGAAGGGGTTAAAAACACTTAGATGTGTAATGTTAGTTAATGGTAATGGATGGGGTGGGAACATGAAGTGCAGTATTCTGCTGTGTAAATTACTTATTCAGATCCATATCGGGGAGCTGAAAAGAAAGGTGAATTTGTATGTCCATATTACAACACTAATTAGCTTGGAGTTGTCGAGTGAAATTACTCCCACGGTGTGGGCGAGGAGGGATCATACAGGACTATCTCTTTGTTCCCTTTTATTCCGTTGGCTTCAGAAGAGTGTCTGCTCCACTTCAGTGCGTATAGATATTCAGTAGTGATCGGTTTAGTGGATGAGAGGCCTAACATGACGCACCTTGTGCTTGAATCATACCTCTTCACTACCTAAAAGGCATCGGAGAGTCGTCCAGAGGAAACAAATTTTCATTTTTTGCCTGTTCTTCACATAAAATCTGCTTTGTTTTGTTTGGGTAATACTTATATAAGCCAGGTTTGAATAGAGTTGTTTTTTGTAGTTGGAAGTATGTTTCAAATCCATCTATGCTTTAAGACCATGGATACCTTTGACTTGAAAAGAATGATTTTCCCATATATTAGTGGTTACCTTGAGTTAAAAAAAAGGTTGCACTCTGTGGTCTTCATTCCATCATTGGGATTCATTTTATAATTTTTCCACTTTTTTTGTATTATAAAAAAATGTAAAAAATTAATTATACACTGAGCAAAAATATAAATGCAACACTTTCGCTTTTCCTTCCATTTTGCATGAGCTGAACTCAAAGATCTGAAACATTTTCTACATACACAAAAGACCCATTACTCTCAAATATTGTTCACAAATCTGTCTAAATCTGTGCTAGTGAGCACTTCTCCTTTGCCGAGATAATCCATCCCACCTCACAGGTGTGGCATATCAAGGTGCTGATTAGACAGCATGAATATTGCACAGGTGTGCCTTAGACTGCCCACAATAAAAGACCACTCTGAAATGTGCAGTTTGATCACACAGCACAATGCCACAGATGTTGCAACGTTTGAGGGAGCGTGCAATTGGCATGCTGACTGCAGGAATGTCTACCAGAGCTGTTGCCCGTGCAATGAATGTTCATTTCTCTACCATAAGCAGTCTCCAAAGGCGTTTCAGAGAATTTGGCAGTACATCCAACCGGCCTCACAACCACAGATCACATTTCAGAGTGGACTTTTATTGTGGGCAGTCTAAGGCACACCTGTGCAATATTCATGCTGTCTAATCAGCACCTTGATATGCCACACCTGTGAGGTGGGATGGATTATCTTGGCAAAGGAGAAGTGCTCACTAACACAGATTTGTGAACGATATTTGAGAGTAATGGGTCTTTTGTGTACGTAGAAAATGTTTCAGATCTTTGAGTTCAGCTCATGCAAAATGGGAGCAAAACCGAAAGTGTTGCGTTTATATTTTTGCTCAGTGTATTTGGGGTTCTCAGTATAAGTCATCAGTATCAGATCAATGGGGTCCAACTCCCAACAGCACCAGCAATCAGCCGTTTGAAGAGACCACAGCGATCTGGTGAGCACTGCAGCGTCTTCCTAGGCTTGTGACGTCAAGTTCATAGGTCACATTGCTTAGGCGCAGCACAGTCCTATTCGAGTGAATGGGGCTAAGTTGCAATATCCAACACAGCTACTATCCAGTGGCCTACTGAAACTTGGCCTACTGAATACTTAGTATATATTAAGTGTAACATGTGGGTCCCAGGAGCTCAGCCATATCCTCCCACCACCTCTTTTCCTCAGTGGAGGGAGCCACTACCTTCCCTCTACCCTGTCTGCAGTAGTACTAAAAGAGTAAGCCATGCCCCCTCTGTTAGACCCCACCCCTGAACTGGCTGCCAGCTGAAGATGAACTGATCAGTGGGAGATTAACCCTACAGGAATGCTTGTGTCAGAATCGTGCAGAAAACACTTAAGACTGACAAACCGTGAGGGCCACCATATTTCTCATTTCCTTTTCTCATTTATTATTATTTCTTTACCTTACCGAATTAAGCTTGCATCACACATGCACTTTGTGTCCTGCAATCAGCCATCAATCATTTCTGCAAATTAAAAATCTAAATTTCAATGTTATTTTAGGCTACTTTCACATTAGTGGAAAAACGTTTCCGTTACCATAATACAACCGGATGCATCCGGCATGAACGGATTCTGTTGCTATAGCCATGACGGATCCGTCATGAAAACAATTGAAAGTCGATGGGGGACGGATCCGTTTTCTATTTTGTCAGAGAAAACGGATCCTTCCCCATTGACTTACATTGTGTGCCAGGACGGATCCGTCTTGCTCCGCACCACATGACAGGCAGAAAAACGCTGCTTGCAGCATTATTCTGTCTGAGATGGGAGCGCAACCAAGCGGAACGGAATGCATTCTGGCGCACTCAGTTTCGTTCAGTTCAGTTT
Source organism: Bufo bufo (assembly GCF_905171765.1). Taxonomy (NCBI): domain Eukaryota; kingdom Metazoa; phylum Chordata; class Amphibia; order Anura; family Bufonidae; genus Bufo; species Bufo bufo. The sequence goes on along the minus strand of NC_053392.1, from coordinate 512,224,347 downwards.
TGTCCCCTTTGACAATGAATTGGGACAAAACAGAAGCGTTTTCTTCCGCTATTGAGATCCTATGACGGATCTCAATAGCGGAATTGAAAACGCTAATGCGAAAGTAGCCTTATCTGGTTTCCATGTAACTGTCAGGCTGCTGATCATGCGTATGCATTCTGTTCCTTTCGATCATTTCTACGGTTCTCGCAGAGGTAACATACAGAAGGAGCAGCTTTGAGCAGCTGGGACGTGCTTTGCTGTCAGCCTCCCCTACTGCTTTCTAGCACTGCAGGCGATCAGCACCACGGACAGTTCACATACGTCTAGCAGCGAGCAGTCTTGTTAGCTGTGGATTTATTATACGTGTGTGGAATAATATTGATACGTATTTGTATCCTTTCATAAGTTACTAATATGTTTATGTAGCTAACTGTAAGTTAGTGATAACTTTCCCATACTTTTCTATTGCTGCTATATGTGTTTTGCCTTTACCAGTCGTCCTGTGCCATAATACGAGCACAATTATTACAGGGCATCCCCATAGTATTTTCAGAAAATTCTTTTGCTTTCTCTACCTTGACCTATTACATCTTGGTTTGGTATCTTTACAGTTTCCCAATAAAGTAGTCGCCCAGGTGGCCTGCGATGTGCTCCAGCTTTTGGTTTCTTACTGGCGAGAACTTCAGGACCCCGATTTGCCTTTGTGTGGAAAGATCACGGAGGTAGGTGGTGTTCTTCCAGCTCTCTGATAGAAGTGTTGAAGTGTGGCTTGTGAAGATCAAGGTTTCAGCCAATAAGGCTTACCTAGCTAGAAGTTATGGCCTTTTCTGAGGCAGCCATACTCCTCCTCATGTTTCCCCTTAGTTCCGATACTGCTCTCCACTTCCCAGGAAAGGTCCGCTCATCCAAGCAATGACCATAGCGGTGACCCACCCTAGCCAGTGGTTTGCTGAGTGGCCCTTTCCTAGCAGAGACCAGGAAGTGCAGAGCAGTGAGGACCCATGCAGCGTTGCAAGATCGATGAGGGTGAGTATGGCTTTGTGTCCATTGTTTTATTTTATTTTTTTATGAGTTATCCTGGAAAACCCCTTTAAGTTCTTTGCTTGTGGTCATTAAAAGGGGTTGTCTCATCTTGCCATTACTAAGGGGAGATGAGACACAGGCCCGACCACGCTCTGCTGTTTCCCGGCCGGGTGGTCGGAGCTGCGTCTCATCTGACCTTAGTAATGGTGAGATAAGACAACCCCTTTAAATGCAAACCACTATACAGTATATACAAAAAGGCTAAGATGAGTCCTGGTGGTTTGATTCTCTCAGAGGTGCACAGCTCTGATAACCGGACTGTATTGAGCCCTGTGGGATTATCTCATGATGAACACGACAGATATTATCTGGAAGCAAATAGCAAATGAAAACCATGTGGAATTGATTTACAGAATATATTACAAAATTCTATTCTGAAAATATTTTCTTTGCAGAAATGAGAATGCCCTTTACTGTCTGGCCCTGTGTTCTCATCACATCAGCCAGCACTTTGTGACAAAGGCTCGTAGACTGCACAAGAGTGGCCTTTAGGCAATATCTTTGGACAGTGTATTTTTTTCCTCTGAAAACTCTGACCTTGTTTCTACTGATTTAAAAATCCCCACCCCCACCCTCCAACAGGACCTGCCTGGGCATGGCTTTCCTAACAGCGTTGTATCGGGCACAGTGGTGGTCCCGGAGACGCTGCGAGATTCCCCAACATGAGAGCTAATACTAGGACCAGACTTCCGAAATGTTTTGTGACTGATTTAACCTTTTAAATTTGACATTGTGTTCAGCGGATTGTGTAATATATTACATCTGATATTCCGTTGTTACAGTGAATGGACAGAATTTGTCTGCATTTTTTTTTTATCTCTCTTGTAGATTTTGATAGCAACTATTTCGTTCCTTCTGCCGAGTGCAGAGAACTCCTCAGTGGAAACAGATAAAAAGGTAAGCGTTGTCTCCCTCTGGCAATGCCTGGCAAAGCTGTAGTAGTACAGTATGTGTATTTCCTGGTATTTCAATTGTAAGATTTTACAGTACATTTCCATACATTTATTGTTGGTCATTTTACTTCTTTCTATGTCTTCATCTATGTGCAGTAAGAAGTGAGTTGTTCTTATACAGACACCATACTGCATTTTGTAGTGTGAAGAAATCTTCATTATAGGGGTTGTTCCACATTGGGCTTTTGTCAGCTATGTACAGGATAGGTGATACATGTCTGATCATTAGAACGGGCGTCCCAAGCTCACCTCCCTCCCCTGCCTGTTCCTCCACACTGTAGTGGTTTTGGTAAGCAGGCCACACGTGTGACCACAGCCTCGCAGTACTTCACGATTTGAGGAGGAACAGAGAGCTCAAGGCCTCCCCTTCAGGTGATGGTGGGGACCCATTGGTGAGGCCCTCTCACACCCTAAGTCATTTATGATACATTTCTGTAGAAAATAGTCAAAATGCAGTGGTTATTGTGTGTACTCAGGTTATTTAAAGGATTTGCCCTTTTTGGACATCCTATTCTCATAAAGTCCTCAATGATCATGAGTAGTCCAGGTTTGGTCCCAAGTGATGAGCTGGTATCATCCTGAGAAACATCTCGTTAGGTGCTTATTTTCCACTGGAGAAATGAAAACTATCATTACATTATGTGAGTAGACTGTGTGCAGACTGTTAGGACTGACTGGTCCATTTTTGAATGCTGTTTGCATGAAACCTTTCTCAGTTTCAGTCCTCAAATTTATCATTTAAATGTTTTCTGCTACCATCAACAAGACCTGCACTCACGGTAGCTGGGTCCTCCAGAGGATCTCTCTGCTGTGTTAATAGAAGGGACCATTTTTTATTACATGTGTTCCATTGGGACACAATAAGGAGTTGTCAGCTGCAAGGCCAGACCTGTGCCCCTGAACATAAAAAAAAGCTCACCTGTCCCTGGCTCCGTTCCCTGCTGCTTCCATTCCCTGCAGAACCAGGAAGTGGCTGGGTTCTGTCACCGCTGCTGCCAATCACAGGCCTCAGCGGTTACATGGGCTTTAAATGTCACATCACAGCTTTGAGATACCGTTTAAGATGATGTGACCGCTGAGGCCTGTGATTTTTTTCTAGGTCCTGTGGGGACCAGAAGCGGCTGAGAACAGAGTAGCAGTGGGACTATGGGCAGGTGAATGTCCAGTGTGGATTTTTAAATGGTCACTACTAACTTTTTATACAACTTTACATCAATAAATAGTAGAAGCCACCATAGGAAACTTTGTGATATGTCTTATCAGAGAGAAATGTTTAGTACTGATGTTATCTGCTGTAAACCTTTCCCCTCCTTTGTGAAACGTTTTTTTGTTTCAAATACGCTTTGAATCTGTCTGAAATATGCTTTGAATCTGTCTCCTTACGGACCAGCTTACAGAGGAATCGTATTACACATGTCAATACAAGTCTATGGAGAGGGGAGGGGGAGCAGTGGGCAGCAGCAGAGTGAGATTGTCTCTTATTGAGTCTAAAAAGACTGGACAGCTGGAAGTGTATCTATCAATTAAAGGGCTAAATTCCCAGTCATACATATCAGTACTTTTGTGTAATGTCCTACATGATACTGGGGCTGCTTCTTAGTGAGTAAGGCTGGGTTCACATAACGTTTTTGCCATCCGTTTAACGTATACAAAAAATGTATACGTTAACGGATGCCTCAGACTGATCCCATACAGTGGCATTCGTTCACCATAGTGTTACTGTACCAGACTGCAGTATGGAAAAACGCGGTGTGCTAAGCTTTTGTATCCTTTTTTCCCAACCTATATGTTAAACGGATGGCAAAAACGTGATGTGATCCCACCCTTACAGAGGATTAGGAAGCAGCTTCCCCTCTACTTTCTGTGTGCAGGGTACCGGGTACAAGTCATATAATGGCCAGAAATAGTGTTATTCCTCGTGTGCACACACTGTACTATAGATTATTGCAGAGTTGTTGAAAGGTTATTTACTCCGTCAGATATGTTGCGAATTTGTAGCAGATTTTCCCTTTGGATTTCACCTCTTTAATGTATAGGGTCAAAATTTTCTGTGAATCCATAGCAAAGTCCACATGAAACAGATCTGCCACTATCCATGGTCCATGCCATGAATGTTTTGTGAATGAAGACTAATCTATGTGAATGTGCATTTTATAAGAAGATCTATTATACTGTATTTTGGCAAATGCTCGTGGAATCCATGTTACCGATGTTAGACTGTTGTAATTGTTGTTGTTTTGCAGTTTATAGTGTCCTTGTTGCTGTGCCTGTTGGACTGGTGCATGGCTCTTCCCCTCCAGACATTACTTGAGCCTATATCTACATCTTCCCTTGAAGACACAAATATGCCCAAACCTTCCCTCCTTGACTATATTTACAGGGTATGTATGATGTATGTTTGATGTTACGATAATGATCTGTACCCTGCACCTGAAATGAGCAGCTCTTCTCTAGACAGGGACAATGTGATTACAGCCAGAGGCGCTACACAGTTGGGTCACTCTGCTCCTCACTGTTTATGAGGGTCAAATGAAGGTTTGTGCAATTCATGTGATTTGTGTATTTCAGCGCACGATAAAAAAACCACTGAGCTATTATGACTCCTAAAATGCCTATAATACGGGAGTATTATTTTTCAGGGAGAGCTTCTTTTATGAATACTGTATGAACCAAATAAAGCTATTTCATATGGCAAAATTGCTTTAATCTTGTATTAATGAGACCTGATAGGTGACAGATTATCGGTTATTCTGGATTATCGGATTGGGGGAAAATCTCAGTCTGCTGCAATAATTGTGTTTTTAATCAGATCAATTTCTTAATAGTCTCTCGCTCAGGCTTCTGTTTCAGTGCTTGTGAAATTTCATATTATCAGCCTTTATTAGTATTAGCAAGTCTAACCAACTGGACTTGTATTTTCTCTCAAAGACATTTCGCTAGTCATCCTACTGGCGTTCTCAATTGGAAGACCTCTCCGGCTTTAGATACTAGTGACTCATGCCTCAGTTGGCATAATCAGTTTTTCCTAATCAGCACGAGGTCCAGGACGACATGGGGGTAAGATGTTGATTTCAGTTTGCATGACTGAAGCTATTAGGCGTGATTTAACTGCCTCGGGAGAGGTGTTAGAACAGCCTTGTCTAGCAAAACGTCTTCAAGAGAAAATACAAGTTGAGTTTCTCCGACATATTACTACTGATAGACCATGACGTGCATGAATGAGAACCTACGTTATTGGACCTTCTGGATTATCAGATACTGGATTAATAATAATTGTTAGGTGCTGTGATTTTCATTCTGATTATACATTTCCATTTTAGGTTCTACATTGCTGTGTGTGTGGCTCTAACACATACACTCAACAAAGCCAGTATATTCTGAGCCTGGCTGACCTCTCCTCCATTGAATATGATCCATTTCTACCCCTGGGGAGCGTGAAGAATTCTGAGCCTCCACCTTCATTTTCCTCCTCTGACTTCAGCAACCTCTTGACCGTGGCAGAAGGTGAGCAGCTATGGGGTTGATTCTCATTGTTTTGCCGTAATCCCTAAGAAGCGGAGTACTAAATGTCACTGCCGATGGGTTTCCATCCTTCAGGAAAACAAACACATAACTCATCACGCTCTTCTTTCTCTGAAAAGAAAATACATTCAGTCTTATTTCATAGAAATGGTTTTGACAGACTTTGGAAGTAATTACAGTAAACATTTAGAGCGTGGATCGGTTTGTAAAAGAACTTTAATGTAATGAAAAGGTGCCATATAATTGAGTGCTTTTATGCCGGCACAAGTATATTATGGCGCCGGATTCAGAGGTAAACACTTTTGCTTTTGCTGTGGTAAGAGCTATACTTTGCAGTGTAACATCTAAGTAATGTTTTTAATTTAGTAAACTTTTTTTGGAGTAATTTTGCACATTCAAAGCCGTTTATTGGGATTCGTATATTTGAGAAGCTTTTTATGTTAACATTTGCCGCAGTGCAAGCAGCAATTTTATTAGCTCCTGTGTATCAGAAGGGTAAGGTTCTCAAAGGGGTTTCTCAAGATAGGTCATCAGTAAGTTATTGCAGCTCAGCGTCATTCTCTTGAATGGGACTGAGCTGCACCTAGGCCATGTGACAAGAACATGAATGTGACGTCACTGGCCTAGAAGGATGCCACAGCCCCTACTGGCACGCCACAGTCTCTTCAAACAGCTGATGGGCAGGGTACCCGGAGTCAGACCCCCACCAATCAGATTCTGTGGAGTGGTCATCAATGTAAAACACTCGGAAAAACTATTGAAAGTATATCGTCATCAAATTACAGATTTATTTAAATCAGTTTCTTTGTGTATTTTAGTGGGTTTTTTTTTATTTGAATTAATTATCCCTATATCTATTATCCATCTTGACAGCTTTCACACTGACCCAGGGAGCACCACAATAAGCTGTTTGTTTTCTTTTTTCAGCAGCTTACTTGGCACTTCTGCTGTATAGACTGGCATCATATTAGCAGAGGGCAGGGAAATTAAGGCTAGTTTCACACTACCGTCAGGGGACTCCAGCAGGCTATTCCGGCGGGTGAACAGCCTGTCTGATCCGTCCTGCCGCTAGTGAACGTGTGCCCCCCAGACTGCCGCTCTGTCCCCATTGACTATAATGGGGGCGGAGTTCCGGCGGCAGCACGGCTAGAGGCAGCCGGACTAATAGTATGACATGCAATACTTTTAGTCCGGCTGCCTCTCGCCGTGCTGCCGCCAGAACTCCGCCCCCACCCCCATTATAGTCAATGGGGACGGAGCGGCAGTCAGGGGGCACACTTGAACTAGCGGCAAGACGGATCCGACAGGCTGTTCACCCACCGAAACAGACTGCCGGAGTCCCCTGCCACTAATGTGAAAGTACCCTAAAGAGGAACTATCACCAAAAAATGCAATGCAATCTGAAAGCACCATGTTATAGAGCAGGAGAAGCTGAGCAGATTGATATATATTTTTGTGGGAAAAGATTTAATAACATCTGTAATTTATACATTTGTATCTCTTCTTTTTTGCAGCCTGTGAACAGCTATTGGTACAGAGAGGAGGTATTTTCAGTGACTGACCGCTATCTCTGTATGCACACTTATACACACAATGCTATCAATCACTGATAACACCTCCCTCCTGTACCAGAGCTGTTCACAGAAGGTAGAAAAAGCAGAGATATAAATGTATAAATTGCATGTTTTACTGAATCTTTTCCCACAAAATATATATCAATCTGCTCAGCGTCTCCTGCTCTATAACATGCTGCTTTGCCTTGATTTGCATTTAGTGGTGATTCTTCTGGCACATAAGTCTGTAAATCACATCATACTTTGCCCTTCCACCCAGTAGAAGTTCCCTGGTGGTATATGTAGGAGCTATGTCAATTCTGCAGAAGTACAGTCCCTTGTCCGTGGCATGCTAGATGGTGGCGATCACATAGCCCAACATTACTACCTTCTCGGTGATCCCTACCTGTATCCTGAGCTCTGCTCTTTTAATCCACGCATGCATTGAATGTGTTAAGGTCAGAACCTGAAGACTTATGTCTTTTTTTTTTCCAGCCGTATAAACTATATAACCTGTGCAGAAGATAATGCAGCTAGGGACACCTGAGAAATTGGCTATGTGTGTACATCACGTATTCGCCACGATATTGCATCCTGTAAACACTGGGATCATGACTCTGCGTTGTTCACATAGACCATACATGGGCGTCCTGGGACCTTGTACCCTTTACTTCTACATACTCACCCTCTACTAATGAAACTAAAATTGAATACATTTCTATTGTCTCCATGTTCTAGAAAAGAAAAGGCGAAGCCTGGAGCTCATCCCTCTAACTGCACGTATGGTCATGACACAGCTCGTCAACCATCTTGGACACTATCCTCTGAGTGGAGGCCCAGCTATTTTACATAGTCTGATAAGTGAGAACCATGATAACCCGTTTGTGGAGGCAACTGAGCTTTCAAACGATGTATTCCGAAGCCCTAACCTGCAACTTTTTGTATTTAATGATAGTGCTCTTATTTCTTATCTGCAAATCCCTCCAGCAAATTCCTTTGAGAGAGACTCAACAACCGGGGTGCCCGGCGATGTGCGGGTAATTGTCCGAGATATCTCAGGGAAATACTCTTGGGATGGTGGAATCATGTATGGCCCGCTAGAGTGCCCCTCAGTGGCCACAAAACAAAGAAGACTGGAAAGTGGACAACAGGGTTGTAGTGACCAGAATATGACGCAGTCAGATTTCTTTGACGGGGATGAATTGGATGCCCTTGATACATTACTGGAAAAACTTGGCAGCACAAGTCCAGAGTGCCTACAGCATCCGGAGCTGAGGCTGAACGAGCCAGCTTTACCTCCTGTTGGAATGAGCCAAGAACAAGAAGAGGAGATCATACAGGCAATCGCAAGACAAAGTGCCAGTGAGACTGAGCACATCGAGAGATGTAACTGTGACCCTAGTGTGAAGGTTTCATCCCAGGAAGAACCCAGCACTGCTGAGCCACAAGCACCTTTTTATTTCTGTAGACTTTTGTTAAATGATCTGGGAATGAATTCCTGGGAGAAAAGGTAAAAATGGAAGACCCTTACTGAGATACCCCTGAAAACTGCTTAAAGGAACACTCCACTATGTCCTTCCTAGTGCTAGGCTTGAGGATCCAGGGATTCTCACTTTGTTAGTCTCTGATTCTGAGTTATGTGCTGCCACATGGACTTAGCACAGTGTATCAGGTTCACATGGAGTGCTCCTTTAACAGTGTCCTTATTGATCGTAGTTGACAATAATGACTATTTGTATTAAAATGAACGTACACTACAACTATTGGTTAAAGAGAACCTGTCGCCTCTCCTGACTTGTCTGCTATAGCAACTACTTACATTCCACATGTAAGAAAAATTCTATTCTTATAGCCGTATTTTGTGCCATTTCTCTTTTATTCCTACTGAAAGTTAAGAATTAATTGCCAGCAGTCTGCATTGAAGTTCAGATGAGTGTTATCAGTCTGACACTGTCAGCACTGAATGGATAGTGTCAGACTGTGCAGGCGCACACCCGCAATTTGTAACACATCTGAACCTTTATTGCCAACTGGTTGCAATTCATTCATAACTTCTGGCAGGAATAATAAAGAAATGGCACAACATAGAGACATAAGAATTAGATGTTCCAGAATTGTTGTTACAGTGAGAATGTTAGTAGTCACTAAAAAAGACATGTCAGAAGAGGGGTCAGGTCCTCTTTAAATTATTAATGTGGTTTTGTTCCATCAAGGTTACTATTAAAGGGATATTCTCATGTTATGTATTTATGGAAGACCCTTGTATTATATCTCTAGAACAAAGGCTAGTTTTACGGAAAAAAGCAAGATAGGCCAAGCTTCCAAAATGTTCCAGACTTTATTATTCCGTATGTATAAAATCCAAAAATAGCACAAAGTCTACGCATTTCAGGTGCTGGAGCCTTTGCCGCAAATGTGAAACTAGCCTAAGGTTACCCGACCCGTATCCTGCATAGAGATGTCCCGAACTATTCGCCGGTGAACAGTTCCCAGCGAACATAGCTTGTTCGCGTTCGCCGCGGCGGGAGAACATATGCGATGTTCGGTCCGCCCCCTATACATCATCATTGAGCAAACTTTGACCCTGTACCTCACAGTCAGCAGACACATTCCAGACAATCAGCATACCCTCCCTCCCAGACCCTCCCACCTCTTTTCAAAAAGCAAGGACAGCATCCATCTTAGATTCATTCTGAAGCTGCAGTGTCACAAATTTGACTAAGTTGTAATCGCAATGCGATTAATACAGGTTATATTAATCGCATTGCGAATTCAACTTAGAGCTGGGTTCCTAATGGTTGTATTGCTAGGATATAACGAAGATTGAGAATATAGTGCTATATTCGTTATATTCGTCAATTCTAGCAATACAACCATTAGGAACTTAGCTCTAAGTTGAATTCGCAATGCGATTAATGCAGGTTATATTAATCGCATTGCGAATTCAACTTACCACACTCTGCGTCAACTACGTAATTTTCCATGGGAGGTATGCCATGGATCCCCCTCCGGGATGCCACAGTCCAGGTGTTAGTCCTCTTGAAACAGTTTTTCCATCACTATTGTGGCCAGAAAGAGTCCCTGTGGGTTTTAAAATTCGCCTGTCTATTAAAGTCTATGGCGGTTCGCCCGTTCGCGAACATTCGCGGAAGTTTGCCGTTTGCGAAACTGAAAATTTTATGTTCGCGACATCTCTAATCCTGCATGACCAGACGCCCACTTAATCCAGGCAGAGAAAGAATGGAGAGGGGTGCCCATGCATATCTCTTTAACTTCTATGGGAGCCAGCCAAGCAAGCATGCTCGACTGATTCCATGACTTCCATAGAAGTGAATGGAGAAAGCTGTGCACACGCGTGGTCAACTGTTCATTCTCCACCTGGATGCAGGGCCAGCCTTCCGAGGTGGGGCGATGGTTGGGGGACCCTGATACTGGAGATAGGTAAGGTCTGAGAGGAAACCAGAACCCTTGTGGGGGGCAGCACATGACAGCAGAATTCTGCATTTCTGGGAATAATAGAAAATGTAACACTCTAGGTCCCGTCCTATTTTTGCGCTGCTTCTGTTTTACACCAGGTTAGGGCTCTTTCACACTTGCGTTCTTGTCTTCCGGCATAGAGTTCCGTCGTCGGGGCTCTATGCCGGAAGAATCCTGATCAGGATTATCCTAATGCATTCTGAATGGAGAGAAATCCGTTCAGGATGCATCAGGATGTCTTCAGTTCCGGAACGGAACGTTTTTTGGCCGGAGAAAATACCGCAGCATGCTGCGCTTTTTGCTCCGGCCAAAAATCCGGAACACTTGCCGCAAGGCCGGATCCGGAATTAATGCCCATTGAAAGGCATTGATCCGGATCCGGCCTTAAGCTAAACGTCGTTTCGGCGCATTGCCGGAGCCGACATTTAGCTTTTTCAGAGTGGTTACCATGGCTGCCAAGACGCTAAAGTCCTGACAGCAATGGTAAAGTGTAGCGGGGAGCGGGGGAGCAGCATACTTACCGTCCGTGCGGCTCCCCGGGCGCTCCAGAATGACGTCAGGGCGCCCCAAGCGCATGGATCATGTGATCACATGGATCATGTCATCCATGCGCATGGGGCGCTCTGACGTCATTCTGGAGCGCCCCGGGAGCCGCACGGACTGTAAGTATACTGCTCCCCCGCTCCCCGCTCCTACTATGGCAACCAGGACTTTAATAGCGTCCTGGGTGCCATAGTAACACTGAACGCATTTGGAAGACGGTTCCGTCTTCAAATGCTTTCAGTACACTTGCGTTTTTCCGGATCCGGCGTGTAATTCCGGCAAGTGGAGTACACGCCGGATCCGGACAACGCAAGTGTGAAAGAGGCCTTAGATGCTGCAGTTATGTATTTAAATGTTTGGGGGGTTTTATATTGTGCAGTATATAATTTATCTGGTGTTTTTTCTACAGAAATAATTTCCACCTGCTGAAGAAAAATTCCAAGTTGTTACGAGAGCTTAAGAATTTGGATTCCAGGCAGTGGTGAGAACTTTGTATATTTTTTACTAGCGTTTAAATCCCATTATTATTTACATTTGGAGTTATTTAGTTTTAGAAAATTTTCTAAGCTCACGTTTCTGAAAGACCGTTTTGGTAACAATTTCTTGGCTACTATTTAGAAAGGAGGTGAGTTTAAGACCACTTCATACTTTCAATGAGGACAAAGGGCAGGTGGCATTTATGGATGAAAAACGCTAATACCCCCAAATGTCTGAGCTGCTATTAATGCTGCAGGTTCCTGGGGACAATGAGAGGGAAGCTGCTGGACTTAAAACTGCAAGCATTTTTTTTGTTTAGTTTTTTTCTTCTTTGCTGCTTTTGACTTGCATAGAACTAGGTCATCAAGAAACTGTAGAAACGCAGCAGAAAAAGTATCAGGTAAGTAGAGCAATAACACAGCCGGGAGCTTATAGAGAAAATCAAAAGAAACAAGTTTTCATTCGACCCATACTGCAAAATAAAGTGGTTACAACCAAAATCCAAGTGACAGATCTTGTCTGTAAGGGTTACTCCAGTGCTCTCCTGCGGTGTATGTCAACAGGCTCCCCGAGAGGACATTCATGTAGCGGTAATTCTCAGCCGTCCATACATTTATCATTGTTAATGTAAGTCTTTTGTTGTCGGACATGGTGATTCAAGAAAAGTTGCCCCGCCAGCTGCTAAGCACCAAGCTCCAGTGGTTCAGCCAGAGCCACGGGAGGAGTAGTCTTTAGACATTAAATAGAAGTCATTTTGGGACAGACTGTTAAGGGAAGTCATGCTGAAAGCGAAGAAACCTCTAGATCTGGTAGAAGTCATTGAAGAGACAGAAATCTTCTTAGTGAAGAATTCATGAGCAGATTTTACATCGGATGGAGGAGCCCACAACTACGTTGCAGTGCTAAATCTGGCAAAGTCCTACATCTGCTGCCTAACTTTGGATTCATGATGTGGAGAGAAGCAATGAAGAAAATCGCGGCACTCACCGGAGTTGAAGTAATGTTGCAGCTTTATTAGAAAACTTCCTGGGAAGATAGTGCATGAAGGATCCTGGGGCGGACACACTGTAGCAAGCGGCGACGGCCGTTTTGCGCGCGGGATCGCGCTTCCTCTCGCTGCTTTCTACAGTATGTCCGCCCCAGGATCCTTCATGCACTATCTTCCCAGGAAGTTTTCTAATAAAGCTGCAACATTACTTCAACTCCGGTGAGTGCCGCGATTTTCTTTATTGCTTCTCTCCACATCATGAACTATTGACGTAACTTCTATGTCGCTGAGCACCACGCAGCGGAGTATACAAAAACCACAGCACCGGCTTCTTATTATAAAAGGCTGTATCAGTGAAGGCAGTGCCGCCTTGTTTTCACTATCTGACACGTATTATGAACTTTGGATTCACATTGCATTCTAGGCCTCCACAGGACTTTCCATCAAGTATATGTCTGAATGCCAGAAAACAGTGCTCAAACATAAACCGAGATGGGTACATCCACTTAAATGGGTCAGCTGGAGTTCAAGGGATTCATCTTTGGACCCCGTTTGACCTGCTTTTCTTTTGTTTCTGGCTACAGTTTCTAGCCCAGTCTACCACACTATACTGACTGGTGTATGAGAGGCCTCAATGACCGATCAAGCAATCAAAAATATCATGGTAGAATTTTTGTATGATCCCCAAATAAGGAATCTAACCTTGTTGTCTGCAATGCTCCAAATCTTAAATTTTAGTCTTGGGGTAAAAGAATGAGAATACATGATTCATAGTGGTATTGACTCTTACCTCAATCTCTTCCAACTCCAAACAGCAGAATACTTTTTATTAGCAAAAACCTGGGTGTCACCCCTACAACCTAAAAATACAAATGAGCCAATAAGATTGAGACATGTGTTCAGGACCTGAATACTTTGTATTTGCAAATAATTTAAAATTGTATTATAGCTTCGGAGTTATTCAATGAATTCTATCTGTATAGCGCCACCTGCTGTTTGCCCTTTTTTAAATTTTTCTGTCCTGCTCACTGAGATGGAAGCACATGCTCAGTTCCATCCTTCAACTGCCATCGGCTACAGCAGACAGGACTTGCCTCCTGAGAAAGGAAACACCCCCTAAACAGACAGCTTGCAGAACATTTGGAGCAATGAATGGGGATATCTCTGGATTTATGTGAGGTACAGGGCTGGTTCTAGCTTTGTTAGAAAGAGGTTCTTATCTACTAGATTATGTATTATTTTCATTTTTTTTTACATTAATCATTGGATAACCCCTTTTAAGTTTGTGAGATGCTTGAAAGTAAAGGAAACCTGTCTTAGTGTCAGAACCTATGCACCACTGAAGAGCTTTCCAAAGTGATGATAGCCTAAAGGGACATTGTCATCTCAGATGTTATTGTCTGATAGATATGGGTTTCGCCTCTGGGCTGCTGTAATTACTCATATTTACAGCTATGATTGATGTTTATTCCCTTTTAAGAAATGACACATTTTTTGATGATATTACATATACTGTGATAAGAGTTCAAGTGATTCATCTTTGGACCCCGTTTGACCTGCTTTTCTTTTGTTTCTGGCTACAGTTTCTAGCCCAGTCTACCACACTTTACTGACTGGTGTATGAGAGGCCTCAATGACCGATCAAGCAATCAAAAATATCATGGTAGAATTTTTGTATGATCCCCAAATAAGGAATCTAACCTTGTTGTCTGCAATGCTCCAAATCTTAAATTTTAGTATTTATAATAAATCCATATTCTGCTCACATGGATCCAGCTATGTGAGCAGAATACTATTTCAAGGCTATAGACACATTTAGGGGCATTTTTACTACTATTATTATTATTATTATATTGAATTCTACTCAAATTTTTAAATTGGTCTTTATAAAAAAAAATCAGTAACATTTAGTGCATCCGTGACTGCTGCTTTCTGCTTCACGATGACTTTGTCAGAGAGTTTTTCTGTCGGCGGGATCTCCAGACCTTTACTCTAAACTCCTGACATCTCATAAACACTCATTTAAAATGAGTTATTCCATGATAAAAATGAAAATCAGACATCATATAGTACATGACAATCTCTTTCTGACAAACCTAGAACCAGCCCTGTACCTCACATGGATCCAGAGATCTCACCATTCATTGCTCTGCTAGAGTTATATCAATCTGGCAGTTTAAAGGCTATGTACACTTTTGGGGGCATTGCACTCATTTTGTGCTAAAAAAAAATTTTTTTCATTGGTTTTTATTAAAAATATGGAATCCTTTTGCTGAGATACTCTAGTACAGGGTTGCTCAACCTGCGGCCCTCGAGCTGTTGCAAAACTACAACTCCCAACACGCTCTTATAACTATCCAGACATGCTGGGAGTTGTAGTTTTTCAACAGCTGGAGGGCCGCAGGTTGGGCATGCCTGCTTTAGTAGCATCCTTTGGATTTTTTGTCTTTACCGTCAGACCAGTAGCTGACGGACTCCTTATCTTTGCTTTCTGACCTCCCAAACACTCATTATAGCTCAGTTCTTATTTTACTGATAAGACTATTTATGAACTGATAAAAAAAGTGTTTATGACCTCTCAGTAATTTAGAGATAGTTTATTAGATGACCATCAGAAAGTTAAAGGGGTTCTGCAGTTTGTTCTGATCAGAGGGGGTCAGACACCCGGGACCCCCGCAGATCAGCTGTTTTGAGAAGGTAGCGGCGCTCCAGGAGCGTCCCGGCCTTCTCACTGTTTACCGCAGGCCCAGTGACGTCACGACTTGTATCAACTGGCCTGGGCGCGGCTAAGCTCCATTCAAGTGAACAGAGCTTAGGCTACTTTCACACTCGCGTTAGGTGCGGATCTGTCATGGATCTGCACAGACAGATCTGCACCGATAATACAACCGCATGCATCCGTTCAGAACGGATCCGTTTGTATTATCTTTAACCTCTTGGGGACACAGGGCGTACAGGTACGCCCTGATGTCCCGGTACTTAATGACACAGGGCGTACAGGTACGCCCTGTGTATTTCCGATCAACGCCACGCGGCGGGCGGTGATCGGAACAGAGTGCCTGCTGAAATCAATTTTTTTTGTCACCTTGCATCACAAAAAGTGTAATAGCAAGCGATCAAAAAGTCATATGCACCCCAAAATAGTGCCAATATAACCGTCCTCTCATCCCGCAAAAAATGAGCCCCTACCTAAGACAATCGGCCAAAAAAAATAAATAATGACTCTCAGACTATGGAGATACTAAATTATTATTTTTTTGTTTAAAAAAGGATATTATAGTGTAAAACCTAAATAAATTTAAAAAAAAGTAGACATGTTAGGTATTGCCGCGTCCATAAGAATCTGCTCTATAAAAATACCCTATGACCTAACACCTCAAATGAACACGGTCAATAAAAATTTAATAAAAACTGTGCCAAAACAGCTATTTTTTTGCAAATTTTTCATTTTAATCAATTTTTTCCAATAACAAAGCAAGGGTTAACAGCCAAACAAAACTTAATATTTATTGCCCTGATTCTGCAGTTTACAGAAACACCCCATATGTGGTCGTAAACTGCTGTTTGACCAAACGGCAGGGCACAGAAGGAAAGGAACGCCATATGGTTTTTCGAAGGCAGATTTTGCTGGACTGGTTTATTTACACCATGTCCCAGTTGAAGCCCCCCTGATGCACCCCTAGAGTAGAAACTCCATAAAAGTGACCCCATTTTAGAAACTACACCCCTCAAGGTATTCAAAACTGATTTTACTAACTTTGTTAACCCTTTAGGTGTTCCACAAGAGTTATTGGCAAATGGAGATGAAATTTCTGAATTTCTATTTTTTGTAACCTTGCCTCACAAAAATGTAATATAGAGCAACCAAAAATCATATGTACCCTAAAAATAGTCCCAACAAAACTGCCACCTTATCCCGTAGTTTCCAAAATGGGGTCACTTTTATGGAGTTTCTACTCTAGGGGTGCATCAGGGGGCTTCAAATGGGACATGGTGTAAATAAACCAGTCCAGCAAAATCTGCCTTCCAAAAACCACATGGCGCTCCTTTTCTTTTTATGCCCTGCCATGTGCCCGTACAGTAGTTTACGGCCACATATGGGGTGTTTCTATAAACTACAGAATCAGGGCAATAAATATTGAGTTTTGTTTGGCTGGTAACCCTTGCTTTGTTACTGGAAAAATTGGATTAAAATGGAAAATTTGCCCAAAAATTTTTATTCAGAAATTTCATCTCCGTTTGCCAATAACTCTTGTGGTACACCTAAAGGGTTAACAAAGTTTGTAAAATCAGTTTTGAATACCTTGAGGGGTGTAGTTTCTAGAATGGGGTCATTTTTGAGTGGTTTCTATTATGTAAGCCTCACAAAGTGACTTCAGACCTGAACTCGTCCTTAAAAAGTGGATTTTGGAAAATTTCTGAAATATTTCAAGATTTGCTTCTAAACTTCTAAGCCTTGTAACGTCCCCAAAAAATTAAATGACATTCCCAAAATGATCCAAACATGAAGTAGACATATGGTGAATGTAAATTAATAACTATTTTTGTAGGTATTACTATGTATTATAGAAGTAGAGAAATTGAAACTTTGAAATTTGCAAATTTTTCCAAATTTTTGCTAAATTTTGTATTTTTTTTTATAAATAAAAATGTTTTTTTTTTACTCCATTTTACCAGTGTCATGAAGTACAATATGTGCCAAAAAAACTATCTCAGAATGGCCTGGATAAGTAAAAGCGTTTAAAATTTATTCACACACAAAGTGACACTGGTCCTTAAAGGGGTTCTGCACTTTCATTTAACTGATGATCTATCCTCTGGATAGATCATCAGCATCTGATCGGCGGGGGTCCGACATCCGGGACCCCCGCCGATCAGCTGTTTGAGAAGGCAGCGGCGCTCCAGCAGCGCCGCGGCCTTCTCACTGTTTACCGCCGGCCCACTGACGTCACGACTAGTATTAACTAGCGTGGGCGGGGCTAAGCTCTGTTCACTTGAATGGAGCATAGCCTCGCCCATGCTAGTTGATACTAGTCGTGACGTCAGTGGGCCGGCGGTAAACAGTGAGAAGGCCGCGGCGCTGCTGGAGCGCCGCTGCCTTCTCAAACAGCTGATCGGCGGGGGTCCCGGGTGTCGGACCCCCGCCGATCAGAAGCTGATGATCTATCCAGAGGATAGATCATCAGTTAAATGAAAGTGCAGAACCTCTTTAAGGTGAAAATGCTCCCGGTCCTTAAGGGGTTAACATTGCCAAAACGTTTTCTATTGTGCCATATTGTGTCAGTGAAAACAGATCCATCCCCATTGACTTCCATTGTGTGTCAGGACGGATCAGTTTGCCTCTGCCTCAAGCAGCGTTTTGGTGTCCGCCTCCAGAGCGGAATGGAAGCGGAACGGAGGCAAACTGATGCATTCTGAACAGATCCTTATCCATTCAGAATGCATTAGGGCAAAACTGATCCATTTTGGACCGCTTGTGAGAGCCCTGAACGGATCTCACAAACGCAAACCAAAACGCCAGTGTGAAAGTAGCCTTAGCCACGCCCAGGCCAGTTGATACAAGTCGGGATGTCACTGGGCCTGCGGTAAACGGTGAGATGGCCGCGGCGCTCCTGGAGTCCCGCTGCCTTCTTAAACAGCTGATCGGCGGGGGTCCTGGGTGTCGGACCCCCGTCGATCAGATGCTGATGATCTATCCAGAGGATAGATAATCAGTTTAGGCTGCGTTCACACGGGCGAGATTTCCGCGCGGGTGCAATGCGGTAGGTGAACGCATTGCACCCGCACTGAATCTGGACCCATTCATTTCAATGGGGCTGTTCAGATGAGCGCTGATTTTCACGCATCACTTATGCGTTGGTGAAAATCGCAGCATGCTCTATATTCTGCGTTTTTCACGCAACGCAGGCCCCATAGAAGTGAATGGGGTTGCGTGAAAATCGCAAGCATCCGCAAGCAAGTGCGGATGCTGTGCGATTTTCACGCATGGTTGCTAGGTGACAGTCTATTCACTGTATTATTTTCCCTTATAACATGGTTATAAGGGAAAATAATAGCATTCTGAAAACAGAATGCATAGTAAGTGATCAGTTGAGGGTTAAAAAAAATAAAAAAAATTAACTCACCTTCTCCGTTTGTTCGCGTAAGTCCCGGTCTCTTCTTTACTTCTCAAAAGATGAACTATGGGCTAAAGGACCTTTGGTGACGTAAGATCACATGCTCCAATCACATGGTCCATCACCGCGGTGATGGACCATGTGATTGGAGCATGTGATCTGACGTCACCAAAGGTCCTTTAGCCCATAGTTTATCTTTTAAAGAACTAAAGACCGGGAGAACTACGCGAACAACAGGAGAAGGTGAGTTAATTTTTTTTATTTTTTTTAACCCTCAACTGATCACCTACTGAGCATTCTGTTTTCAGAATGCTATTATTTTCCCTTATAACCATGTTATAAGGGAAAATAATAACATCTACACAACACCGAACCCAAACCTGAACTTCTGTGAAGAAGTTCGGGTCTGGGTACCACAGTCGGTTTTTTATCACGCGCGTGCAAAACACATTGCACACGCACGATAAAAACTGAACATCGGAACGCAATCGCAGTCAAAACTGACTGCAATTGCATTCCTACTCGCGCGGGTTTGCCGCAACACACCGGGACGCATCCGGAACTAATCCGGACACGCTCGTGTGAACGCAGCCTTAAACAAACTGCAGAACCCCTTTAAAGTAGAAAAACAGTTAACCCTTTATGACAGAACGGCTCAATATTTTTAATAAAGACCAATTGAAAAAAATGATTTTTAGCCAAAAATGAGTAAAATGCAGTCCTAAAAAAATGCCTCTGGTTTACATAGCCTTTAAGGGGAGTGTCTTTTCTGCTGCTGCTGCTGCTGCTGCTTTATTGAATAACTCTGTGGCTATAGAAAATTTTTAATTATGTGCAATTACAAAAGTATTCAGATCCAGGTGCTGGTTTGAAAACTGTAGAATATTTTTCTTGGGACAACCCCTTTATTAAATCCATTGGGTTTCCGTTTGGGGGACCTTTTTTTCAGAGAAAAAAATTCCTGCATGCAGGACTGTTCTCTCCACTGTTTTCGATGAACTCACAGACTGGTAATTTAGCAGCAATGAGTCTTCATGGGCTGTTAGGAAAGTACAGATCCTTAAAGGGCCACAGATCAAGCAGCTCCCTGAGAGATTCATGCTCCGAAAGGCATCTAACAAGAGACTGACTAGAGTCTGTTTATGGGGTGTAATGGGGGTTCTTTACAGTAAGAGCAGTGAGACTATGGAACTCTCTGCCT
The DNA here is from genome assembly GCF_905171765.1 of Bufo bufo. Classification (NCBI taxonomy): domain Eukaryota; kingdom Metazoa; phylum Chordata; class Amphibia; order Anura; family Bufonidae; genus Bufo; species Bufo bufo. Next base: position 512,204,452 of record NC_053392.1, on the reverse strand, counting down.
GAGGAGGTGGTGAACTCACTAAAAGAGTTCAAGACGAGGCCTGGATGTATTTATGGAGGGTAATAATATTACAGGTTATAGTTACTAGATTTCTGGAGAAGGATCAAGAAGTTATTCTGATTGCCAGATTTGGGAGTCAGGAAATATATATTTTTTGCTCTAAAATTAAAAATAAATTGGTTTCTACCTCAGTTTTTTTTTTTTTTTTTTTTTTTTTTTTTTACTTCTTCTGGATCAACTTTGCAGGATAATAAGGATCAGCAGATATTTTTATTTTTTTTATTAGAGTTTGTAGCTTTTGATGTGCTTTTACTGTTGAGATAGAGAGTAGTCATTAACTAGAACCGCATTTACATCCCCTCCAATATTTAGATATTTTACTAGGTGCAGCTATTTCTGGGATTCCCTCCAATCCCCGGTTGGCTGCGGACAGCTCCCTGCTGTTAACATGCCATGCTGTCATCTCATAAAAGACCACAGCGGTTTAGGATACAATCAATCTCATTTGTGCACCCTAAAGATAAGGCGCAGCATTGTGCGAGATTCCCACTAAACTGCATATGATTTAAGAGTGCAGCAGATCCCCCCCCATTCTGGTAATAGAAAGGAGTTGCAGGATTTACTGATGTTTTCTTTTGACAGCGAAGAACATTAGGCGCGTGAATGAGTTAACGCCACGCGGCTCATACTCCGTTGTGATTGGCTCTGCGCTCTCCGTATTCAGCTTTTCCTCAAAGGATGCATTGATTATTCCTAGCCCACGCCAGGATCATCATGCACTATTCATGACGATTGTGTGCCAAGGGAGATAGATTTCCTTTTGTGTACACCAGCTGAAAAACAGCAGCGTCAATAAGGAGTTTGCCAGGGTAAGGAAACTTTTCATATCTGGCCTTTATTTCATTTTCACTGCCGATGGCGAGCCACCCGCATTAGGATGCAGTTAAGCAAACTTTTTTCATGCACGGCTAATTGGTCCGCTTAGACTTTTAATGGCTTGGCTTTCTTTCAGCTACGGCTGCATGCTCACATGTGAGGGAGATGCATCCGTCATAAATCAGGGCCTTACCTTCAAATTCGTGTTAAAATTGAATCGCTGTAATGAATAAATAAGCAGTAATATGTGACTCGGGCTCTTTCCGTCATACTAGGCTCCTATCCTCCTGCTGAAGTGCGTCATGGCCGCCATGTGTGATTTATGCTCTTCATAAGGGAGGACGTACTGCCGTGGATGGAACAATCAGTCGGTTCACATCCGTGGCTGGGTGATGAGACAGCAGATGGTAGAAACAGACCATTTACTTCACACTCCTTTATTTATGGGCCATATAAATCCACTAAACACAGTTTAAAATCGGGAGGATTTTTTATATCTCTTATGTCACTCATTTCTAGTAAAATAATATATATTTTTTTTAGATACAAATTCCTCATTGGAATGAACAGGGAAGAGACACTTGAAAGAGCAATGGGGCGGATTTGCCAACCTGGTGTAAAATGTAGACAGTGTACACTTAGGGGGTCATTTATTAAAGAGGTTGTCTCACTTCAGCAAGTGGCATTTATCATGTAGAGAAAGTTAATACAAGGCACTTACTAATGTATTGTGACTGTCTATATTGCTTCCTTTGCTGGCTGGATTCATTTTTCCATCACATTATACACTGCTCGTTTCCATGGTTACAGACCACCCTGCAATCCATCAGTGGTGGTCGTGCTTGCACAATATAGGAAAAAGCACTAGCCTATGTGCGCTCCCATGGTCCTGGTCACCAGAGAGGCTGATGCTTTTTCCTATAGTGTGCAAGCACGACCACCACTGATGGACTGCAGGGTGGTCTGTAACCATGGAAACGAGCAGTGCATAATGTGATGGAAAAATGAATCCTGCCAGCAAAGGAAGCAATATGGACAATCACAGTACATTAGTAAGTGGCTTGTATTAACTTTCTCTACATGATAAATGCAACTTACTGAAGTGAGACAACCCCTTTAACCACCTCCGGACCGCTGTACGCACAGACGCGTCCTGGAGGTGGTTGTTTAATTCCTCCTGGACGCGCCGGCGCGTCCTCTCGCGAGACGCGAGATTTCGGTCACAGCCGGCCCGCGCATGCGCATCGCGGGCCGGCAAAAGTTCGAGGAGTATTTCATCAGCAACCTGCCAGCCAATGATCGTCGCTGGCAGGTTGCTGATTTTTAAAAAATCGAATCACAAGCCAGATAACAGATCATATTAGTAAATGTGATCTGTTATATGGCTTCTCTGCTCCTCTGCTGGTCCTTTTCGTCGGTTGGATCCAGCAGAGAAGCAGACATCACTGTGAGTACACACCAAACACTGCCCTTAGCCCCTGATCACCATCCATCACCCCCATCATCCAAATTAACCCCTTGATCGCCCCCTGTCAATCACTTAGTGAAAGACAAAAAGTGATCAGTGTAAACTGACACTTTTTTTTTTCACTAGTATTGGCTGTTAGGTTTTAGGGATAGTTTAGGCCCCTTGGTTAGGTAGTTAGCGTCAGTTAGCGCCCACCCCACCGCACCGCAGTCACTTTTATTCGCTGTTTAGCGTATCGCTAATCAGCATTTGTACTTTTATAGTATCTGTAAGTGATCAAAACTGATCACGGTCGGATCTATAATAGTATTAGTGTCACTTTAGTTCGCCCTCCACCCAAAACGCAGTGTTTGCCCGATCAGGCCTGATCGGTCGCCCACACGTGCGTTCACCCACGCCCGCCCCACCGCAGTGACAAAAAATTATTTTTTTTTGATCACTGCACATTCACTTTACACGCTCTGCGGCGATAAAAAAATCAGTTTTGATATTTTTTATCAACCGCAGCGGCCTCCGGTACTTCGCTAGCCTCCCCTTTGTAAGACAGGCTTGCTTTTTTTCTTGGGTAGTCTCAGGGAATACCCCTAAATTTAGTAGTCCAAATGTCAAACAGGGGGTATTCTTCTGAAGAGGCCTACAGGATTCTGACCCAGTCGGATGAGGAGTGGGAACCCTCATCTGACGAATCTAGCGGGTCAGAATATGAACCTGTAGAAAGCAGTGGCTCTCTGACCCAAAGTTCGGACGAGGAGGTTGAGGTCCCTGGCAGCACCAGGCGTACCCGGCCCCGTGTCGCTAGACCACAGGTTATGCAGGATCCGCTTCAAGAGCAGCAGAGTGGGGCTGTCGCTGCCGGATCACGTGGTGAGGCATACACCAGCAGCGCAGCCCTTCCTGGACCTAGTACCAGCACTGCCGTACAACATGGTGAAGTAGCGAGCACCAGAAGGGCAGTTGAAGCTGGTACGGTGGCACGTGCACTAGTTACCCCGTCGCAGCCACCGCACAGACAGGCCCGTAGAGCCCCTAGAATCCCTGAGGTGCTGGCAAACCCTGATTGGCAGTCACCAACTTCAGCCGCACCAGTAGTTCCCCCTTTCACCGCCCAGTCTGGAGTTCGGGTTGAGACGGCTCAGATCAGTACGGCCCTGGGATTTTTTGAGCTGTTCTTGACTGCGGAGCTCTTGGACTTAGTCGTGGCAGAGACCAACCAATATGCCACACAATTTATAACCGCAAACCCGGGAAGCTTTTATGCCCAGCCTTTCCGGTGGAAACCAGTCCAAGTTTCCGAACTTAAAATCTTTCTGGGCCTTCTCCTCAACATGGGCCTGACAAAAAAGCATGAATTGCGGTCATATTGGTCAACGCACCCAATTCATCACATGCCCATGTTCTCTGCTGCTATGTCCAGGACACGATTTGAGGCCATCCTGCGTTTCCTGCACTTTAGCGACAACACCACCTCCCGTCCCAGAGGCCACCCAGCTTTTGACCGGCTCCACAAAATTCGGCCCCTCATAGACCATTTCAACCAGAAATTTGCAGATTTGTATACCCCTGAGCAAAACATCTGCGTAGACGAGTCCCTAATACATTTTACCGGGCGCCTTGGCTTCAAACAATACATCCCAAGCAAGCGTGCCCGGTATGGGGTCAAATTGTATAAGCTCTGTGAAAGGGCCACAGGCTATACCCACAAATTTCGGGTCTATGAGGGAAAAGATCAGACCCTGGAGCCGGTCGGTTGCCCTGACTACCTGGGGAGCAGTGGGAAGACAGTCTGGGACTTGGTGTCACCCTTATTCGGCAAGGGGTACCATCTTTATGTGGACAATTTTTACACAAGTGTGGCCCTCTTTAGGCATTTGTTTCTAGAACGGATTTGCGCCTGTGGCACCGCGCGAACTAGTCGCGTGGGCTTCCCCCAACGGCTTGTAACCACCCGTCTTGCAAGGGGGGAGAGGGCTGCCTTGTGTAACGAAGAACTGCTCGCGGTGAAATGGAGAGACAAGCGTGACGTTTACATGCTCTCCTCCATTCACGCAGACACGACAATACAAATTCAAAGGACAACCCGTGTCATTGAAAAGCCCCTCTCAGTCCACGACTATAATGCGCTCATGGGAGGGGTGGACTTCAATGACCAGATGTTGGCTCCCTATTTAGTTTCTTGCAGAACCAGACGCTGGTATAAGAAGGTGTCTGTATATTTAATTCAATTGGCGCTCTACAATAGTTTTGTTCTCTACAGTAAGGCTGGGAGAACACGATCCTTCCTCAAATTCCAGGAAGAGATCATCGAGAACCTCCTTTACCCAGGAGGTTCCGTGGCCCCATCCACCAGTGTAGTTAGCCGTCTACACGAGCGACATTTCCCCAGTGTCGTTGCTGGTACCTCAACCCAACCGCCACCCCGAAAAAAATGTCGTGTCTGTAGCAGGAGTGGAATAAGGCGTGACACCCGCTATTTCTGTCCTGACTGTCCGGACCACCCTGCCCTATGCTTAGGAGAGTGTTTCCGGAAGTACCACACACAGGTACACCTAGCATAGGGATCACATCTCACCAGGACAGGCACACAGGGCTATTAGGGCCCTTTCTCTCACAGCTGCTGCAAACCTCTCCTTTCACCTGGGATAAAGTGCATAACGTACTTCGCCACATCTTTGGGCGATTTGCGCTTTGCACATTGTCCCATGGGGAAGGAGAGGTTTGTTCTATAAAGGTAAAAAAAACAAAACAAAAAAAAAATTACCGGTAAGTAAAAAAGTTAAAAAAGTTTAAAAAAGTTAATATGTTCTGTTCTAAAGTTAATAAAGTTATTGCTTTGCGGCCTGGTTTTTTCTTTTTTGTTTTGTTTTTTTTACCTTCCAGGTGGACCATCCGATCGACCAGCTGCAGCACTGATGTGCATTCGGACAGAAGCATTGCGCTGCTGTCAGATTACACGCAAGTCGGTGTATGCGGCGCTGCAAGACGAGATTTCTCCTCTGCAGTAAAAGATATGTTTGCCGAGGCATATGAGCTGAGGAGGTGGCGGTGTTCATATACTTTGGCAAACACTTTGTATATATAAAAAAAAAAATCCCGGCAATGATTTATTCATCCACATCGATTGATGTGAATGGAGAAATCTGGTTTGCCAGGGCATACGAGCTGAAGTGGGTATGGATGTTGGGCGGAGCTCCTATGTCCTGGCAGACGCCTTTCCCCTCCTTTTTCTTTTTTTGGCAGAGATTTTTTCATCCACATTGATCGATGCGAATGAAGAAATCTGTGCCGTTCATTTTTTTCTTTCAGCCCAGAGGCTGAACGGAAAAAAAAAATCTCATTACCCGTATGCTCAATATAAGGAGAATAGCAGAAACTCCTAATGCTGGCCATACATGTAATGATTGCGGAGACCCTCAAATGCCAGGGCAGTACAAACACCCCACAAATAACACCATTTTGGAAAGAAGACACCCCAAGGTATTCGCTGAGGGGCATATTGAGTCCATGAAAGATTGAAATTTTTGTCCCAAGTTAGCGGAAAGGGAGACTTTGTGAGAACAAAATCAAAAAAATCAATTTCCGCTAACTTGTGCCCAAAAAAATTTTTTTCAATGAACTCGCCATGCCCCTCATTGAATACCTTGGGGTGTCTTCTTTCCAAAATGGGGTCACATGTGGGGTATTTATACTGCCCTGGCATTTTAGGGGCCCCAAAGCGTGAGAAGAAGTCTGGTATCCAAATGTCTAAAAATGCCCTCCTAAAAGGAATTTGGGCCCCTTTGCCCACCTAGGCTGCAAAAAAGTGTCACACATCTGGTATCTCCGTACTCAGGAGAAGTTGAGGAATGTGTTTTGGGGTGTCTTTTTACATATACCCATGCTGGGTGAGATAAATATCTTGGTCAAATGCAAACTTTGTATAAAAAAAATGGGAAAAGTTGTCTTTGCCAAGATATTTCTCTCACCCAGCATGGGTATATGTAAAATGACACCCCAAAACACATTCCCCACCTTCTCCTGAGTACGGAAATACCAGATGTGTGACACTTTTTCTGCAGCCTAGGTGGGCAAAGGGGCCCACATTCCAAAGAGCACCTTTCGGATTTCACAGGTCATTTACCTACTTACCACACATTAGGGCCCCTGTAAAATGCCAGGGCAGTATAACTACCCCACAAGTGACCCCATTTTGGAAAGAAGACACCCCAAGGTATTCCGTGAGGGGCATGGCAAGTTCCTAGAATTTTTAATTTTTTGTCACAAGTTAGTGGAAAATGATGATTTTTTTTTTATTTTATTTTTTTCATACAAAGTCTCATATTCCACTAACTTGTGACAAAAAATAAAAACTTCCATGAACTCACTATGCCCATCAGCGAATACCTTGGGGTCTCTTCTTTCCAAAATGGGGTCACTTGTGGGGTAGTTATACTGCCCTGGCATTCTAGGGGCCCAAATGTGTGGTAAGGAGTTTGAAATCAAATTCTGTAAAAAATGACCTGTGAAATCCGAAAGGTGCTCTTTGGAATATGGGCCCCTTTGCCCACCTAGGCTGCAAAAAAGTGTCTCACATCTGGTATCTCCGTACTCAGGAGAAGGTGGGGAATGTGTTTTGGGGTGTCATTTTATATATACCCATGCTGGGTGAGAGAAATATCTTGGCAAAAGACAACTTTTCCCATTTTTTTATACAAAGTTGGCATTTGACCAAGATATTTATCTCACCCAGCATGGGTATATGTAAAAAGACACCCCAAAACACATTCCTCAACTTCTCCTGAGTACGGAGATACCAGATGTGTGACACTTTTTTGCAGCCTAGGTGGGCAAAGGGGCCCATATTCCAAAGAGCACCTTTCGGATTTCACAGGTCATTTTTTACTGAATTTGATTTCAAACTCCTTACCACACATTTGGGCCCCTAGAATGCCAGGGCAGTATAACTACCCCACAAGTGACCCCATTTTGGAAAGAAGAGACCCCAAGGTATTCGCTGATGGGCATAGTGAGTTCATGGAAGTTTTTATTTTTTGTCACAAGTTAGTGGAATATGAGACTTTGTATGAAAAAAAAAAAAAAAAATCATCATTTTCCACTAACTTGTGACAAAAAAGAAAAAATTCTAGGAACTCGCCATGCCCCTCACGGAATACCTTGGGGTGTCTTCTTTCCAAAATGGGGTCACTTGTGGGGTAGTTATACTGCCCTGGCATTCTAGGGGCCCAAATGTGTGGTAAGGAGTTTGAAATCAAATTCAGTAAAAAATGACCTGTGAAATCCGAAAGGTGCTCTTTGGAATATGGGCCCCTTTGCCCACCTAGGCTGCAAAAAAGTGTCACACATCTGGTATCTCCGTACTCAGGAGAAGTTGAGGAATGTGTTTTGGGGTGTCTTTTTACATATACCCATGCTGGGTGAGATAAATATCTTGGTCAAATGCCAACTTTGTATAAAAAAAATGGGAAAAGTTGTCTTTTGCCAAGATATTTCTCTCACCCAGCATGGGTATATATAAAATGACACCCCAAAACACATTCCCCACCTTCTCCTGAGTACGGAGATACCAGATGTGTGACACTTTTTTGCAGCCTAGGTGGGCAAAGGGGCCCATATTCCAAAGAGCACCTTTCGGATTTCACAGGTCATTTTTTACAGAATTTGATTTCAAACTCCTTACCACACATTTGGGCCCCTAGAATGCCAGGGCAGTATAACTACCCCACAAGTGACCCCATTTTGGAAAGAAGAGACCCCAAGGTATTCGCTGATGGGCATAGTGAGTTCATAGAACTTTTTATTTTTTGTCACAAGTTAGTGGAATATGAGACTTTGTAAGAAAAAAAAAAAAAAATCATCATTTTCCGCTAACTTGTGACAAAAAATAAAAAGTTCTATGAACTCACTATGCCCATCAGCGAATACCTTAGGGTGTGTACTTTCCGAAATGGGGTCATTTGTGGGGTGTTTGTACTGTCTGGGCATTGTAGAACCTCAGGAAACACGACAGGTGCTCAGAAAGTCAGAGCTGCTTCAAAAAGCGGAAATTCACATTTTTGTACCATAGTTTGTAAACGCTATAACTTTTACCCAAACCATTTTTTTTTTACCCAAACATTTTTTTTTTATCAAAGACATGTAGAACAATAAATTTAGAGCAAAATTTATATATGGATCTCGTTTTTTTGCAAAATTTTACAACTGAAAGTGAAAAATGTCATTTTTTTGCAAAAAAATCGTTAAATTTCGATTAATAACAAAAAAAGTAAAAATGTCAGCAGCAAAGAAATACCCCCAAATGAAAGCTCTATTAGTGAGAAGAAAAGGAGGTAAAATTCATTTGGGTGGTAAGTTGCATGACCGAGCAATAAACGGTGAAAGTAGTGTAGGTCAGAAGTGTAAAAAGTGGCCTGGTCTTTCAGGGTGTTTAAGCACTGGGGGCTGAGGTGGTTAAGACCTGCGTTTTAGACGCCAGTCTTAATAAAGCCCTGCGCTGGCGGTGGATCCGCCGGAGTTATGAAGATATGTCAGCCTTTACAGAACTTCCCCCGTATTAAAATCATTGGTGGCAGTGGCAACAGGGTCCCCTCCCATCCTCCTCATTGGTGGCAGTGGCAGTTCCGATTGGAGCCCCAGCCGTGTAATCCTGGGGGTCCGATCGGTTACCATGGCAGCCAGGACACTACTGAAGCCTTGGCTGCCATGGTAAGCTCCCTGCTGCTCTGTGTACTATGCACAGGGCAGCAGGGAGAGTGTGAAGTCCTATTCACCCTAATAGAGCTCTATCAGGGTGAATAGGGCAAGTGATTAAAAGATTCCAGGTTCTGGGCCCTTAAGGGGGGAAATAGTTATTTAAAAAAAAAAAAAGCGTTTTTTTTTTTTAAACACACCAAAATATTAAGTATGGTATAAATCTGCCCTTTCCTAATTTTACATATAAAATAAATAAACATATTACATATTGCCACGTCCAAAAAGTCCAAACTATTAAAATATAAAAAAATTATTTTATGCAGTTAACGCCGTAGCAGAAAAATTAATGAATAAAAACCACGCGATTTACAATTTTTTTTGGTCACCTTGTCCCTCTAAATAATAGGATAGGACTGTTCGATTATGGGCCTGACGTTCCATAAAATGCGGAATGCATACGGCTTTTTTTGGTGTTTTTATTTTTTTCGTGTGGTATCACGTATAGCAATACTTTTTTATGGTATCGAAACCGAATCAAAATTTTGGTATCGAAACAACCCTAGGTGCTAGTGGCCCCTGTTCTGGCGGAAATCGACCATTCTTGTATTACTCGAAAGGCTGCTATCGCTGCAGGAAGGTGCCTGGCTGACTGCAGCTTCTGACAGTATCATCAGTTTGCTAGGGTTGTCAGACTCTGGACCTGTTTAGGGCTGATCAGCTGATTGTCACTGAGGATGCGTTTTAAATACAGTTGTCTCTGATGACATTATTTTAGGATCTAAAATGCAAGGGAAAATCCACTAGACTTTGCATGTGAACTTTAATGCCGATCCCAACCTTTGCTTTGCAAAGGGCAAAATCTGTGACGGAGATCTGCAGCATCAGTTGACAGGCTATGGATTTAAAATACAGAATGGATGTCCATTTCTATGCAGATTCCGCACAGATTCTTGCATTATGTTGGTAAGATTTATCTCATCTTAGACATAGCCCTGGATTGGCTATCTCCGGCAGTCCTATACAAGTGAGTGGTGCACTGTGCTCTCCTTTTTTTTTTTCATGGGACTTCCAATAATAGTAGAGTGCCCTCGCTTGACTATTTTCTGAACTCCCATAGAACTAAAAGGAGAGGACGCAGCGCATGTGCGCTACACTATCGTGGGCCCATTCTGGAAATAGGTGGGACCTGCACCCTTCCGACTTTGATGGCCTATCATAGGGACACAACCCCTTTAACTATCAGTGCAGTCACCATAAAGAGACACCGGAGCTATGGAGCTTTTGTATCCACTGCTTTCTCCCTCAGAACAATCTTGTAGTACTTCAAATTCCAATGTCGAGACAGATTGTAGCAGAAACTAACAATGATTAATATTGTTTGAAGCCGGTGATATCCCTGGAGCTGATTGAATTATCTCTAAAATCAATTTGGAACCTCATTTGTCATAGACATGGGTATAATTGTATTAATCCAGTGCTAGCAATACACACCGTCACAATGATACAGAAGTATGAAAGGGAACTGTCATATATTCACTTGCTGATTAAATATATACTATTCTGTGCTGTATAACCGTTTTCTGATTATTTAATAGTCACTTTGTCGACGCCAGATATATATTCTGCTTGTAGAGTATCCACTGTTCAGGATCCTGATCTTTTGGCCAGAGTGGAAAGAGCGTCTCTCTCTCTGGAGGACCTCTCCTGTCCTACATTACGCAGACACCCCATTGATTTGAATGGGCACTGTGTTAATGATTCATTTCTCCTAGGTTGGCGCTGCATGGAAATTGAACACTCTGTAATCAGTTTATTTGTCAAGAGACCCTTCTGACAACTCTAGACTGCTCAAAGTCTGGAGATGGTTTTCCCAACCACCGGGACCCAATGTTGAACAGTGCTGACATCCCGGCCTAGGCATGTAGAGATCCGCTGGAGCAATCAGCCAAGGTCTCTCAGTTCAAGGATTCTCTCATTCTCAGTTTACAAGTGACGATAACTGGCACCATGACAAACAGGAGGCATCGCACAATAATCCCATAAAACTTCATCTCATTTTTCAGGTTTCATGTGGCTAAAAAAACTATTCTTCCAGTCAAGCTTTTATGCTTCCCACAAGCCACCGATTGGAGCTAGCTGGATTGAAAATTTGATCATCTGCAGATCTTAGCGACACCTGCTACTTCCAAAATTTGCATCTTAGTGTTGCAATTTCGATGTTGAGGAGTGTGTATTAGGAAAAGTTCTAAAAATGAGAACCCAGATTCCTCTATGTAGATTTATAAAATGGAGTAATATGTTGCAAGTACAGAGGAAATATTGCATATTAGATCTGTTTTAGACTTAAGAACCATCCAAATAGAGTGGAAGGTTACAATACAAACCAATCATTTGCAGTGGGCATGGCATCTTTAGGGTACTTTCACACTTGCGGCAGAGGATTCCGGCAGGCAGTTCAGTCGCTGATGCAAACTGATGGCATTTGTCAGACGGATCCGTCTGACAAATGCATTGAAATGCCGGATCCGTCTCTCTGATGTCATCCGGAAAAACGGATCCGCATTTTTTTTCCTCCATGTGTAGACCGGATAAGTTTTTTCCAGAACACTTAATGACGGATCGGGCACTAATACACTTTAATGTAAATTAATGCCCGGCATTCCGGCAAGGGTTCAGTCTTTTTGGCCGGAGAGAAAACTGCAGCATGCTGCGGTATTTTCTCCGTCCTAAAATGACAAAAAGACTGAACGGAAGACATCCTGATACATCCTGAACGGATTGCTCTCCATTCAGAATGCATTAGGATAAAACTGATCAGTTCTTTTCTGGTATTGAGCCCCTAGGACGGAACTCTATTTCCCGGAAAAGAATAACGCTAGTGTGAAAGTACCCTTAGTGGTCAAAATGCCCTACTCTGACTAGTCTGTCTTTTGACATATCTATTTCTGCCTTAAAAGGACATCCTGGAGAAATGACATACATGTGGACATCCACTTTTGTAGACGGTTGACTGCTGTTTTGTTCTTTTGTATAGAAACCTCCTGTGTTTCTTTAAAACTGCTGAAGGACTCCTTGTTAAAACACACACTGAACCTTCTAAGGCTACTTTCACACTAGCGTTCGGAGCGGGTCCGTCTGATGTTTCATCAGACGGATCCGCTCCTATAATGCAGACGTTTGCATCCGTTCAGAACGGATCCGTCTGCATTATAACTTAGAAAAATTAACTTAGAAAAAAGAAAGTGTGAAAGTAGCCTGAGCGGATCCGTTCAGACTTTACATTGAAAGTCAATGGGGGACGGATCCGCTTGAAGATTGAGCCATATGGTGTCATCTTCAAGCGGATCCGTCCCCATTGACTTACATTGTAAGTGTGGACGGATCCGCTAGCCTCCGCACGGCCAGGCGGACACCCGAACGCTGCAAGCAGCGTTCAGGTGTCCGCTCACGGAGCGGAGGCTGAGCGCTGGCAGACGGATGCATTCTCAGAGGATCCGCCTCCACTGAGAATGCATTAGGGCCGGACGGCTGCGTTCAGAGCCGCTTGTGAGCCCCTTCAAACGGAGCTCACGAGCGGACACCTGAACGCAGGTGTGAAAGTAGCCTAATCCATGCTCTTCGTGTCTAACACCTCCTATAATATTGTGATCCTCAAGGGTGATATGCTTTGCGTTTCCCATCTTTCACTGTTGAGTAGGAATCATTGTTTTGTGTATGAATTTCTTTGTTTTCCCTTTTGAGGAACAAGAACTTCATCACCTTTTTTTTTTTTTTTTTTCTTCCCCCTTCAGTTCTGTTTAGCTTAGACCAGAAAAAGAAAATATAAAAATTTTTGCTTGCTTTGGGAGGAAATATCAAGCCCTGCAGTCTGGAATTCTAGTACCAAAAAGTAGCAAAAATTGGGCTTTGAGGCCTTTTGGGCTTGTTCGCGTAAAAATGCAATTTTCCACCGCACATTGGATAGTGGTTTGGGAAGTGGAGGTGGCCAGCCTATAGTGCTGATTGAAGAAAGATGTATTAACTACGACTTTGTAGAAAGTTGCAGAAATTGACTCAATCTTACTCCAGTAATGGAACGACCTAGGGACTGGAGTTAGACTTGCAGAAGCGCCAAATTTATTTTAATTTTATAAATTTGGTGCAAGTTATGGCCACAGACTCTGACAAGACAGACTTTAAAGATTCCACTCATGGTAAATCTTCCCCTATTGTGTTTTCAATGGTTATATAGATACGAATGGGTCATTGTGAATGAAATCAGGTACATGATCCTCTCCTCCAGCAAATTATTTCTCATAGGCACATGTGATGTTAAGGCCCCAAAAGCCCTTAGGCACAGAGTTGTTAAGTAGACATGTAGATTAATTCTGCAAGGAGAGAAATTGAATTAAGTAAGGAGAATCCCAGTGATAATTTAATTGAAAGGCGATTGAGGTAGGCAAACACCAGCAATTTATAGATTTACATTGGCTGAATGAAAAATCTAAGCCGTGGAGCAATTATTGAATGAGTCTCTTGGCTGTGCTCGTTACAACCATTTAGCTCTTTTATATGTCTGTAAGTGTTATTTGTGACAGCGTCTGCTTCCTGGGTTATGTTTATTGCAGAGGCTAAATGTAGAAGTATATAGCGTAAAATTGAATTGTTCAGTCTGACTCTAAAAGGAAATTTCCCTTGTAGAGAGAAGAAATATCCAGTATTGTAGTATAGGGGTTTTCTTAATAACCACATGTACCTCCTATCCACAGAATAGGCAATAAATGTGTGATCGCTGGGACTCCATCAGTCACAAGATCAGGAGTCCCCTGTGCGAATGGGAGTTCTATGGGACTGACGGAGATTGCCAAGCTGTACTGTACAGTCCCATAGGTGGGGGATCCTGCCCACCCTGTATCACTATATGTGGGCCGGGCAGTCAGGACTCTCACTGTCTCTCCGAGGAGTACTTTCCGGATTTACTGTGCTTTTTACCCAGAAATCCTTCTACAAATCATATAAACGTATATATCCTAGAGCTCTGCTTCTTGCACTCTATTATTTCCTGCTCTCAAATAGCGCAGCAGAAATCCCCTACCAGGTTTGCTTTACAGTCAATTCAGTTTAGTTTAGTGTGCAGTAAAGAGCTTAATATACAAAACATGTTCATTACTAATAAAGAAAATAAAAGTCTTATAGTTGCATAACGTATAAAATTTGTTTCTTTACTAGCCGCGAGACCCACAAGATCGCTGTGTTTTACATTGCTGAAGGGCAGGAGGATAAGTGCTCCATACTTTCCAACAGCGGAGGAAGCAAAGCTTATGAAGATTTTGTAGCAGGCCTCGGGTGGGAGGTAAGTTGTCATCACAATTATTGTTCACTTGGTATAAATTAATAGTACCAGTGAATATAAGAAACTTTGTAATATATCTTTTCAGATAAAAATGCCAATTTCTCCACTCCAGTTTTCTCCCCTATGTTCCGAAACTAATGTTCTCTCTGAATTCTGTGATAAGTGTATCTGGAAAGATCAAGATGGATTGTCAGGTCATTGAAGGATGAAAAGCGCCCATAGAAATCTATAGAGAGGGTAGGGGGGAGTGAGTAGCCCTGAATGAGACACAGAGGATGTTGCAGCTAATTGTGAGTCTTCTATCTCACCCCATGTGTTTAATTCACATTTATGCTGCTCAGTACTTCTCTATGCTGTCCTACATGGTGATGCATGGAAGGAAGCAGAACATCATGGTGTCTCCCTATGTACAGTCGTGGCCAAAAGTTTTGAGAATTACATAAATATTGGAAATTGGAAAAGTTGCTGCTTAAGTTTTTATAATAGCAATTTCTCGTACATTCCATTGGGGGACACAGACCATGGGTATAGCTTAGAGGTATTACTAGGAGGGACACTATGCAAAAAAGAAGCTCCTCCTCCTCGGGCTATACCCCCAGGCTCCTCCAGGAGGACTTCAGTCTTTGCTTAGTGTCCGGTCAAGGAGGTTGGCGCTTACTCTTCTCCTGTTTGTTATTTTTTTCTTTTTCCAGATGGGGACGCAGGTCAGCATTGCGCTTTCCTGGCCCCCGTGGAGTGTCTGCCACTGTCTTCTGACGTTTCCTGGCTACCTCCCATTCCCCCACAGAAGAAAAGTGGATCCAGGCTCGACCTGTCAGCTGTGGCATCCCACCAGCTGCTGGGACACCTGCTGCCTACCCTCCACCAGAGCACTGTTCTCCTAGGTTGGAGTCAGAAGTCTGAAGAGGTGCATCCCTGCTGGTCCTGACATCGAGGGAGCATACTGAGCAGATAAGTATTGCAATCAATTCTTGTTAAGAAGGCTTCAGGGCATCCAAGAAAGTCCAGCAAGTGCCAGGATCGTCTCCTAAAGAGGATTCAGCTGCGGGATCGGAGTGCCACCAGTGCAGAGCTTGCTCAGGAATGGCAGCAGGCAGGTGTGAGCGCATCTGCACGCACAGTGAGGCGAAGGCTTTTGGAAGATGGCCTGGTGTCAAGAAGGGCAGCAAAGAAGCCACTTCTCTCCAAAAAAAAGCATCAGGGACAGATTGATCTTCTGCAGAAAGTTGTTTGGGGGCATCTGGAAAAAGGCTTGTCCAGAGAAGCAAAGGTGAGCGCTACCATCAGTCCTGTGTCATGCCAACAGTAAAGCATCCTGAGACCATTCATGTGTGGGGTTGCTTCTCATCCAAGGGAGTGGGCTCACTCACAATTTTGCCCAAAAACACAGCCATGAATAAAGAATGGTACCAAAACACCCTCCAACAGCAACTTCTTCCAACAATCCAACAACAGTTTGGTGAAGAACAATGCATTTTCCAGCACAATGGAGCACCATGCCATAAGGCAAAAGTGATAACTAAGTGGCTCGGGGACCAAAACGTTGACATTTTGGGTCCATGGCCTGGAAACTCCCCAGATCTTAATCCCATTGAGAACTTGTGGTCAATCCTCAAGAGGCGGGTGGACAAACAAAAACCCACTAATTCTGACAAACTCCAAGAAGTGATTATGAAAGAATGGGTTGCTATCAGTCAGGAATTGGCCCAGAAGTTGATTCAGAGCATGCCCAGTCGAATTGCAGAGGTCCTGAAAAAGAAGGACCAATACTACAAATACTGACTCTTTGCATAAATGTCATGTAATTGTCGATAAAAGCCTTTGAAACGTATGAAGTGCGTGTAATTATATTTCACTACATCACAGAAACAACTGAAACAAAGATCTAAAAGCAGTTTAGCAGCAAACTTTGTGAAAACTAATATTTGTGTCATTCTCAAAACTTTTGGCCACGACTGTACATAGGCCGCATCTTCAAGAATGTTTCGGGTGCAAGAACTGTTCTATCAGAGCACAAAATTTTCACGCCATTTCTTCCTCTCACCAGCAGCCAATAAGCTCCGCCCCTGGGCTTAACCATTTCCTTGCCTTCAATACTACTGCGCTGGGCAAAATGCTTCCTGGACTCGAGACAGCTGGGGGTTTAGATTTGAGCTGTATGTAATTAAAAACTATACATATTATTAACCCTCGGAGCTGTCTGGACCTAATTCCCATTCCCACCACCATTCCATAGTGAGAGTTCTTACCACTACAGCTGGATGCTCGCACCACCGCTGAATACCGCATTCCCTGTAGTTCCATAGGCGAAGTTGTTTCGCTACTTCTGGATTCTGTAGGTCCTGTCACATTCCCTTCCTTAGGCGGAATATGTGCGCTTAGTACTGAACCCTGTACATCCTAGAGCATTACCCTCCTTCCATAGGCGGAATAATTGCACTTACACTGGATACCGTACAGCCTGTAGTATTACCCTCCTTCCATAGGTGGAGTAATTCCACTTACACTGGATGCTGTACTGCCTGTAGCATTACCCTCCTTCCATAGGCGGAGTAGTTGTACAACCAGTAGTGCTTACACTACCAGTGGACCCGCTACATCTTGTCGGGTTCCCCTTTTTCCATCAGCGGAGTGATTCCCTACCTCTGGAAGCTGTCCATCCTATCGCATTTTCTGTCTTTCTTAGGCGGAGTAATCGCTTTAAAGTTGACTACAGCGACTACTCTCACTTCTTCCTTGTCGCTTTGCATCTGGTTCCATTGATGGCCTATTGCTAGATTTGGCCCCTACAGTCGCCTTATCCCCCATCATAGGTGGTATTTTGGCACTACTACTGGATACTGTGACTACACCACACTATCCCCTTCCTCGGGTAGTCATTGTTTGGATTGGATTGGTGTCGGGCGCCTACGTGGTAGCCTCTGTCTTCCAGGTAGGACTGTAGCTGATAGGCTGTTGACTCAACACGCTCAGCGTCCATTCTCTGTCAGTCTGTGGATTGTCTGCACTGCTTGCCAGTTTCCTTCCTTCTCAAGTGGAGGATTGCGCTAGCACCATTTTCTTGGTGACTACTGCTGTTTGGCCTCATTCTCAGGAGGAGCATCTCCTCTGGCCCTAGAGACCATAGTTGTGCTATGGCCTCCCCCCTATGAGGCAGCCTTGCGCTGGCCATAGATTTTATGGCTACTCCTGTTCCGTGGCTACTACTGTGTGACTCCGTCCCAGGGGGAGTATTTGTGTTCATCATTTTTACCGCATCCCCTTTCTCCATGTGGAGTATCGGCCCTGGTGTTTTGTGCGGTATCTGGAACCTTCTCGCTAGTTGTAGCTATGATTGTGCCTACATTTCCTTCTCACAGGTGGCACTGAGCTCATGTTCTGCCATCAAGATCCTACAGGCCTTATATGTATGGTGTTCCTGAGGCGCTGGCTGAAAGGTACTCTTATAGTGCAGTCATATGCCCATACCATGACATAATGCAGCTGGTGGGTTTGCTCACTTCTCGTGGGTATTAGTACGGTTTTCTGTGCATGGTATAACCTGCTGACTTTGCGCCTTCTTCCCTTCACATGTAGTGCATTGCCTCTTCCATCTACTACGGTGAAAGCATTAGCGTTGCCTCTTTGTGGTTTTGGTATGCACTTATTCAGGTTGCATATGTGAATTGTTACTATGGCTCCCCTCCCCGGGTAGAGCGGTCATACTGTCCGTGTTGTCACCCCTAAATGCTGGTTCCCTACTGAGCAGCATCAGTCTCTTATACTTCTCCCCTTGCGCAGGGCAAGTAGTTGCACTTTCTCCAGATACTGTTTCTGCCTGCTCGGCCAGTTTCCATAGCCGTTGAGTTCTCGTATGCCCACTTTCCGCTGTAGAGTGACTGCGTGGGTGGTATTTGTTTCTAGGACTTGTGGCATTCGGTGTCCACACTCCCTTCCTGGCACAGTATTTATGCAATCTATGGTTTCTTTCGGCCCGTTTTATGCATTCCTCAGATAACCCCATTCTTTTCTTCTTTAGGCAGGGTTGTTCTGCAGTGGCGGTCAACCGGGTCTGATGTGTTTACACAACATTCATATTTTCGGCCCTTTGGCCTAGGTGTTTTTTTTTCTCAGGCTTCCGGTTAGGTCTGCCAGTTCAAGCAGCTTTCCATGGCGTATCTGAAGGCCTCTCTCCTTTCTTGTTCTTGAATTTAAGGTCCTCCACTACCTCCCTCTACTTATCACATTGGCGTTTCCTTTGGGGAACACTCTTATGCAGCAAACCCCTTGGCCGTAGGTCTGAAGCGGATGTTTTTGCTTCCGGAGGACACGTTCTTTTCCTACCAGGTTACTCCCCTCCTTTTTTGTGGTTTGGGTCAGTTTCACTGCCTTGTTCCCATTGACTTTCTTCATTCTCTCAAGAACTTTTTCTTGTGGGCAATTTTCATGCCTGTCATCCAGGTTCTCTAGCCCTGCCTTGTTCGTCATGGTCCTGCTGCAGTGGTTTTCTCTTCTAGCAGCCTGTTATGGTTTTAAGGCCTTGAGTTCTGGCACCCCTACTTCGTCCCCCATGGGGGGGGGGGGGGGCAACATTTTTGTCACATCTGCACTTCTCTGTCTCTTGATATCGACACGCCATTTTTAGTTAGTCTTCTTCCAATCGGTTTTCCACTCAGTGGTTCCCTTTTTTCTTCTCTTCGTTGTGTCTGTTGATAGCTCTAGCGTGTTTTTTTTCCGGGGGTTTTGACCCATGGATATCACTTCCTCAGAAATCTTTTGAATCCAGGCTAGGTCTCTCTCTCCTGTATCTTCTGCAGTCTCCTAGGCCGTGGCTCATATTCCCTCGGCTGTTCTTCTGCCCAGCCAAAGCCTCTGCGTGTTCAGCCGCTCTCTGGCTGGCCTACCTGGGAATGATTCTTCCTGTCTCTTTTCAGGATTCCGGGTGTGTCTTCCCCCACATTTCTGTGTGGGGCATTATGACCGGCCTTGGTTCTGTTCTTGGTTCTGTACCTCCTGTGTCCCCCAATGATACGAGCGAGAAAATAGGATTTTTTGTGCTTACCTGTAATATCCTTTTCTCCCTGAGTTCATTGGAGGACACCGCTCCCACCCCGTAAGTACATTGCTGGCACTCATTGATGGGTCCCTGCGGTTCTTGATCTGACCCATCTTCGCCTTTCTTGCTTTTAATTGTTTTCTGTTGGCTTTTCCTGGCTGCTCCTACTGCTTTTGTACAAACTGATTTGCTCAGTGTCTGCAGGAGGGGTATAGCTGAGAGGAGGAGCTAACACTTTTTTTTTGCTTAGTGTCGCCTCCTAGTGGCAGCAGCTATACACCTGATCTTCTGTGTCCTCCAATTAACTCAGCGAAAAAAGGATTTTGCAGGTAAGCACAAAAAATCCTATTTTTAAAATAATTCAGCACAGAACTAGGTTAAAGAAAAGTATGGTACGTAGACTTTAAGCCATTTTGACAATTGAATTGCAATACGTTAATATTACTTCCAGTATTACAAGTCCCCATAGTAGCAGCTGACCTCTGGTTGAAGCCAAGGCAAACTGCAATATAACCCATTGATATGTGTAAATGTGTGTTCCCACTACACAGTGTATCCATGCCGTGGTCTTGTTGTCACACATCCAGTATAGTTTCCTTTATACTCTTTACTGGAATATAACCCAATTCTGTTTATATTTCAGGTCGATCTTTCGACTCACTGTGGGTTTATGGGTGGTCTACAGAGAAATGGAAGCACGGGACAAACTGCACCTTATTACGCTACCTCTACTGTTGAAGTGATCTTTCATGTGTCCACACGCATGTTGTCTGATTCAGATGATTCACTGACTAAAAAGGTAACGGACAAGAACATGGCTGTGCTGTTTATTACACTTTGCACATGTAAATATCTGTGCACTAGGGGCAATTTATCAAGACATTCGTGACAGTTTTATGGTGTAGGAAAGTCACCCAACTTTGGCAAAACTGCACCTCCACAGTTTTGAAAGGTGGCCTGAAAAGTAGACGGGGACAAAGGCAGACATGGCAGTACTGGAACCCCAAGCAAAGTTATATCTGGGGGCCCTAATCAAAGACATTTAGGGAACACTTTAATCAGGAAGCACTTAGATTCAGCATCTAGATCTAGATGTAACGGCTCCAAGTATAGATAATGTAGTAGATGTTACCTGCAGTTCTACATAACACCACAGATGACACAGTGATAGCTCTCCAAGTACAGATGATGTCATATGTTACCTGCAGTCCTATGTAACACCACATATGACACAGTGATAGCTCTCCAAGTACAGATGATGTCATATGTTACCTGCAGTCCTATGTAACACCACAGATGACACAGTGATAGCTCTCCAAGTACAGATGATGTAATATGTTACCTGCAGTCCTATGTAACACCACAGATAACACACAGTGATAATTCTCTTAGTACAGATAATGTACTAGATGTTACCTGCAGTCCTATGTAACACCACAGATAACACACAGTGATAACTCTCTTAGTACAGATAACATAGTAGGTTTTACCTGCAGTCTCATGTAGTACCAATGGTGTTACATAGGACTGCAGGTAATATCTACTACATTATTTCTACACAGTTATCACTGTTATCACTATATTATCACAATTTTTTCTGAGGTCTTACATAGGACTGCAGGGCCCTGCTGCACATAGTTTTAGTTTTTGCCTCTAAAATGTAGGGAAAGTTCATGAAAACTGAAATTAATGTGGTTATTATCTATTAATTGAACTCAGCTCAAGGTCTGAAATTAAGCACACACTCCTACCCCTTGGATTTCTACTGTGACATCATGGTGGTTATCACACACAACTTTTCTGTCACATTAATTGCATGTCTCAAGAATTTTCCCTACAATTTAGAGGAATGGTAACTGGCAAAAACTAAAACCAAGTGCAAGAGAGGAAACTGACACTAAATATGATATGTAGCATCCTTCCTGCCTCCCATCCCGGGCCTCGGAGATGCACTCTGCCTGCCCTGTTGTGCTGTACACATGACACACAAGGCGCATGGCGTGTAGGCCTACACGGAGCCTACACGCCATGTGCCTTCCCCGCAGCGCCTCCACGCTGAGCCATGGGGATTCCTTCAACCTTCTCATCTCCTCCTATGTGACTTTGTGACCAAGGTCGTGGAGAAGCATTTGTCACATTTACCCGCCTAGGCATTCTTTTTTGCCAATTTATTTGGAGGATATTGTAAACAATGAAAAATTATTTTTTTTACTTGCATCCTAAATTGAGTGTGGAGCGTTATTTTGCTTATTATTGGACTTGGCATCATACCCACTCCACTTTGCACCTCACAAACTGACACAGAGTGCAGCCCAACAACGCTATTGCAGAGTGATCTATACAGAGTAAGGGCTCATGCATGTGTGTGCCTGGTGGCCCTGCTGTGGACCGCAAATAGCAGTCCGCAATGCACGGGTAACGGCTGAATTCACGTAGTTTGCGGATGTGGACCCAGCAGGAGGACCCTCACCAATCTAATAGTTATCCATTATCTTGTGGATAATGGATGACTTTCTCTAAGCGGAATACCCTATTAATGGTAGAGTATAATGGTGAGTGCGTGTGTCGGTATGTGTATATATACAGTATATATTTATTATATATACACTCTAGTGATAGTACTGTTTCATTATTTTTTATTTTTTTTCTAGAATATGTGCTGCTCATCTGGTGGGAATTTAAAGTTTTTTTTTCATCTCCTACATTGGAGGAATATTGCTACGCTATGCACCCAATGTCTGATAGGGGAGGATCCCACCTCTGGAACACGCACCTATCTCTAAAATGGAGCTTGCAAACAAAAGGAGAGATTTCTATGGGAGTGCCAAAAATAGTCAAGCGCTGGCTTGGCTATTTCCGTCAGCCCCATAGAAGTGAATGGAGCGGTGTCTGCTCTTGCGCAGTGCATTTAATATTCATTTCTATGGGACTTCTGAATATAGCCAAGCACGCTGCTCAGCTATTTTCAGCACTCACATAGAAATGAATGGAGGGCGGCTGCACATGCACAGTGTGCTCTCCTTCTCTTTGTGGGCTATGTGCCCCAATGTGATTACAGCTTAAATGGGTTGTCCCATTACAGCAACTTATTCCTCATCCACAAGAGAAGTGTCTGTTTGGCGGGGGTCCAACCGGCTATCTCTGACAGTCCAAAAGAGTCGTAACATTAAATTGGCACGCGCAACAATTTGTGCAAAATTTTACAACTTTTTGGCTTCCCACACCACTTTTCAAAGTCAATCTGTTTCGAAAAATAGATGACTTTTTAAGGTATACTAGTAAATGTCACAGCCGGTCGCAAAGTACATCGGGTAACCCCCAAGGCATACAATCACTTAAAAAGGCAGAATTGCGCACCATTTCATAAATGTAGCGCAGCACAAGAAACCGAAGGCAGACTTAAAAATGACAGAAAAACAGTGCAGTTGATAAATGCCCCCTGTAATTTTTCATACAGCGAGTTGCCAGGTTTGTAGACCATAAATCCATATATCTGTGTATCTCGGCATAAACACCTACAATCTGGCTTCTTCCTCTGGTAACATTCGATAATCTGCATTATTATGAGTCTCTGGCGTTCCGGTGTCCTTTGAATGAAGTGATAGATCACCTGCCTGAATGCCCTTCTAACCTGAGTCAGAGCGGCGAGATTGGTCCTGTGTTCTTCAGCTGGAAAGTGTCATGTTCAATGTTGATTGATGAGCTTTGATGAAGCCGTGGCTCTTTCGCTCAGGCATTTACCTCTTTCTAAGCACCACACCACCCCCGGTCGCAATCAAATGACTTGTAACTGCGTGTGCCTAGATGAATCCAGCCATGCTCCTGGCCAACTCTGTAGCACGCCAGTTAAGCGGTATCGGATGCCTTAGTTTTGACAGGAAGATTCCCCACCGAAGCGACCATGACTAAGACTATGCCTTTTTCAGCTCTGAGGTTTCTGTTCATTAGCAATAAACATTGTTTATCAGGATGTCTCTCGGCCAGAATAAAAATCAATCCCACTAACAGCTTCTTACAGTCTGTCCTGTTATCCTAACTAAATTGCAGCTAACAGCTCTGAAATGAGTTTTTTTTGTTTTTTGTTTCCCCCCTCTCGTTAACCAGGTAGGGTTCATTCACTAGTTGGCCGCATTTGCCGCCGAGCCGTTCTCCATGCAGAGACCTAGATGTAGCCCCATCGTGAACTCTTGCTCCTTTGCTGCAGAAATTTGTTGGCTATTTCGAGATTCGATTTTTAGCAGCTAATCTCACTGCTGTAGGGGTTTGTAAAGTGGGGGACAGGGCTGTGCTATTGGATTTGTCCAATTCATTTGACTTCAGGACTATAATTGCACTTATGTCTTACTAGCCTTTTATAGCCTGGGGCTGGCCGGCAGCAGAAAAACAAATTGGCAGTGATACAGTAAGAGTGAAAGGGAATGAAAGGAGCACATTATTAGTCTCCAGGCACCGCTGATCTGGCAGGAAGTTTCTCGGTTAATTTACAAATAAAAGTTAGATTTTAGGATGGGCACACTGTCAGGAAAACAATGGGGTTGTCAGGCTCAAGATACTTTGTGAAAGCAGCAGCCGTGACTATTGGAGAGCAGAAATTCTTCAATCAAACAGACAAGTTCTTGCTGGAGCCAGCTGGCCATGTAATGCAATTAGTAGGGAAAAGAGGTCAGACCATTAGGTGTGTACCATGACCAGTGTCACCAGTGGCGTGCTGCCCGGCTGGCTGCGTATTGGGAAGCCGAGAGGGGAATTAGATGGCCTTTTCAGCTACTGAATGAGTGTGGCGCATGGACAGCCTCTTAAACTATTATAGTGTTTTTCTTAGACTTGAAAAATGAGCGTTTGTTCAGAGGCTGACAGCGGACGCAGGCTGCTGCCGGGGACAGCCAGTTCAGACATAGTGAATAGAGCCGGCCGTACCGGAGACATGAATAACGTGTGTTCTGCGGCTGACCCAGAGTCCTCAGACGTGACTGAACTCAACTTGCACTCGTTTCCTCCGCACTGCGGTGTTAATGGCCAAATGAATGCCTTTATTCACTGCCATGTTAAGTGAAAATTTCTGTGTCATTTCACCCCCCAAAAAAATTAGCTACAGTTTTTTGTAAATTTTAATTCAAATGAAGGTTATGAACAGGCTTTGTCTTAGCTTTTAAAAGCCAAGTTGGTTTTTAACCTCTTGGCAGCCCCTGACGTAATAATAGGTCAGCAGGCCGCGAGAGGTGTATGGAGCGGGATCACCTGCTCCTTACGTGGCCAATGCTGCCCGCAATAACCAGAATCATCAATAATGCAGATCCGCCTCATTTAAGCCCTCAAATGTCACTGTCCGTTGTGATCACGTAATTTGAGTAGTTAGAAAGAGGGAGGGGGCTCCTTCTGCCCTTTGATCAGAGGCACCATCGCAAATTCGCAGGACTCTAATTGGTTGCAATGATAGCCTGCGGCCTTTTGAAGGCTCCCAACGCTGTCACAGCAAACTGCCTGCAGAGCTGTGCCCAAGGCATGGCCTGACAGACAGCCTGTCAGAATCCCATAGACTTCAGTAGTATACTATTGAAGTGTATGGTACAAGCGATCAGAAGATCGAATGTACAAGTCCCCTAAGAAGGCAAAAATTTGCAGTAAAAAAAAAATGAATTTTTTTTTTTTTAGATATATAAAAATAAATTGTCAATAAAAAAAATCTAAACAATGGGTATTGCCGCGTCTGAAAATATCCAAACTATTAAAATAGAAAAATTTCCTGTATGGCTTGCGTATGTCGTTATGGAATAAAATGAAAATTTGGGTCACTTTGCCTCTCCAAATAAAATGTAATAAAAAGTGATCTGTACCCCAAAATGGTACCAATAAAAAGTAGAGCTCATCCCACTAAAAATCAGGCTGTAACACAGCTCTGTAGACAAAATGGTGTCCGAATATGGCAACGTAAATAAAAAATTTCTTTAAGTAGTGATTCATAATAAAAAATATATTAATTTGGTATCACCACAATCGTACTGACTTACAGAATAAGCTCAAAATGGCAATTTTAGTGTATAATGAACACCATAAAAACAGAACTCGAAATTCATGGTGGAAATTAGTTTTTTTTTGTTTTTTTTTGCCGACATTTTTTTTCACTTTTTTCAATACAAGGTATAGTGAATTAAATGGTGCCATTAAGAAATTCCCCCAAAAAAAGCCCTTATAAGACCATGTGAACATTTTTTTTTTCTTTTATATACTGATGACCTATATTCTGGATCGGTGGGGGTCCGACACCCGGGACCGCCACTGATCAGCTATTTTCAGAAGGCATCGGTGCTCCTATGGTCGTCAATGCCGCATCTTACCAAGCACAGCACTGTACATTGTATAGTGGCTGTGCTTGGTATTGCAGCTTAGCCCCATTTACTTGCTTCTAGGCCACGTAATCGATGAACATGTCATCACTGGCCTAGGAATAGCAGAGGGAGCCGCTGCCTTCTCAAACAGCTGATTGGCTGGGGTCCCAGGTGTTGGACCCCCACCGATCAGATACTGATGACCTATCCAGAGAGAATAAAGTCACAACCTCTCTGCGATCCCTATATGAGGTTCATTGGCTCAGTATCTTCTTTATTCTCACATATGACCATTCTAGCCTTGCAGTAATGCGATCCAGTGGGGGGCATGTGTTCCTTATATACGGAAATTAAGCTCAACAGGCAGAACCAAGAAAGTGAGAACTGAAGTCCCTGTTTATACTGGTGATTTACCACCTCATACTCCCATAGCACAGTCCTAAGGAGACAGAGCTGAAAAACAGCCAGTTGTAAATATGTTCTGTCGTAATGGGGTTCTCCTGTACTCTGCAAATAAACCCTGTGTAGTCTGATGAGGATCCTTTTCATCTGTCTTCTCCTGCTTACTAACATACAATGTGTTGAGGACAGATGGAGTAGAGTATGACTCTGGGATCAGGCTGCATGATATTTGTTTGTAGTCTGTTACCATGGAGATGTATTTGTCTGCATAGGAGCTGTGGAGACAAAATGACTTTTATATGTATAATCAAGATCATTTGCAAAAGTGCCTCTTACTTTAGATTAAATTGATTTTAGAAAGTGTTACCATCATTTACATAGCCTCTGTGGGATAAAGCCTAGCTTAACTGTAAGAAAAGTTTTTATATATACACTCACCTAAAGAATTATTAGGAACACCTGTTCTATTTCTCATTAATGCAATTATCTAGTCAACCAATCACATTGCAGTTGCTTCAATGCATTTAGGGGGGTGCTCCTGGTAAAGACCATCTCCTGAACTCCAAACTGAATGTCAGAATGGGAAAGAAAGGTGATTTAAGCAATTTTGAGCGTGGCATGGTTGTTGGTGCCAGACGGGCCGGTCTGAGTATTTCACAATCTGCTCAGTTACTGGGATTTTCACGCACAACCATTTCTAGGGTTTACAAAGAATGGTGTGAAAAGGGAAAAACATCCAGTATGCGGCAGTCCTGTGGGCAAAAATGCCTTGTGGATGCTAGAGGTCAGAGGAGAATGGGCCGACTGATTCAAGCTGATAGAAGAGCAACGTTGACTGAAATAACCACTCATTACAACCGAGGTATGCAGCAAAGCATTTGTGAAGCCACAACACGCACAACCTTGAGGCGGATGGGCTACAACAGCAGAAGACCTAGAACTAGATGATCTACTAGTTGAAGAAATAGCTAAAATGACAATGAAAGGAGAAGTTATTATTATGGGAGATTTCAATCTTCCAGATATAAACTGGAAAACCAAAATAGCAAGTTCTACCAGGAGTACAGATATTCTAAATTCCCTACTGGGGTTATCTCTACAACAAGTGGTTGAGGAGCCAACCCGGAGGGAGGCCATTTTGGATTTGGTATTCACAAATGGGGATTCGGTATATGATGTCATTGTAGGCGAAACCTTGGGATCTAGTGATCACCAGTCAGTGTGGTTTAATATAAGAACTGTGAAAGAGTCCCACCACACAAAAACAAAAGTTTTAGATTTTAGAAAAACAGACTTTTCAAAAATGAAATTAGTCATAAATGAGTCCTTATCAGACTGGAACGGATTACATGGAGTCCAGGAGAAATGGGACTACTTAAAAGGTGCATTATTGAAGGCAACAGAAAATTGCATTAGACTTGTCAGTAAAAGCAAAAAAAGGAAGAGACCACTGTGGTACTCAGCAGAAGTGGCCCAAATCATTAAAAATAAAAAGCTAGCATTTTGTAATTATAAAAAAAACCAGAGCAATGAAGATAAAGAAATCTACAAGATTAGGCAGAGAGAGGCCAAGCAAGTTATAAGAACTTCTATAGTGCAGGCAGAAGAAAAACTAGCTCAGTCTATGAAAAAAGGGGATAAGACATTCTTCAGATATATAAATGAAAAAAGGAAATTAAAACAAGGAATAACTAAATTAAAAACAAAGGACGGAAGGTATGTAGAAGAGAATAAAGGGCTAGCCGACTGCCTTAATGAATACTTCTGTTCAGTTTTTACAAAAGAAAAAGGAGAAGGACCTCCACTAGAAAGGATGACTAATAAATCATTTGATGCATGTATCTTTACAGAGGAAGATGTTCTAAGTTTGCTGTCTAAGGTGAAGACAAATAAGTCACAGGGGCCTGATGAGATACACCCAAAATTATTAAAAGAGCTTAGTGGTGAGCTGGCAAAACCGCTAACAGATTTATTTAACCAATCATTAGTAACAGGAGTCGTCCCGGAAGATTGGAAATTGGCAAATGTCGTGCCCATTCACAAGAAAGGTAGTAGGGAGGAATCGAGCAACTATAGACCAGTGAGTCTGACATCAAATTGTCTGTAGGCAAATTAATGGAAACCCTATTAAAGGATAGGATTGTGGAACATCTAAAATCCCATGGATTGCAAGATGAAAAACAACATGGGTTTACTTCAGGGAGATCATGTCAAACAAATCTTATAGATTTTTTTGACTGGGTGACTAAAATAATAGACGCTGGAGGTGCAGTAGACATCGCATATCTAGATTTTAGTAAGGCTTTTGACACTGTCCCACATAGAAGACTTATCAATAAACTGCAGTCATTGAGCATGGACTCCCATATTGTTGAGTGGATTAGGCAGTGGCTGAGTGACAGACAACAGAGGGTTGTAGTCAATGGAGAACATTCAATACAAGGTCATGTTACCAGTGGGGTTCCACAGGGATCTGTACTGGGACCAATTTTGTTTAATATCTTCATAAGTGATATTGCAAAAGGCCTCGATGGTAAGGTTTGTCTTTTTGCTGATGACACAAAGATATGTAACAGGGTTGATGTTCCTGGAGGGAAACGCCAAATGGAAAAGGATTTAGGAAAACTAGAAGAATGGTCAGAACTCTGGCAACTGAAATTTAATGTGGATAAGTGCAAGATAATGCACCTAGGGCGTAAAAACCCAAGGGCAGAATATAGAATATTTGACACAGTCCTGACCTCAGTATCTGAGGAAAGGGATTTAGGAATAATTATTTCAGAAGACTTAAAGGTGGGAAGACAATGTAATAGGGCAGCACGAAATGCCAGCAGAATGCTTGGATGTATAGGGAGAGGTATAAGCAGTAGAAAGAGTGAAGTGCTTATGCCGCTGTACAGAACACTGGTGAGACCTCACTTGGAGTATTGTGCGCAGTACTGGAGGCCATATCTCCAGAAGGATATAGATACTCTAGAGAGAGTTCAGAGAAG
Organism: Bufo bufo; assembly: GCF_905171765.1. Classification (NCBI taxonomy): domain Eukaryota; kingdom Metazoa; phylum Chordata; class Amphibia; order Anura; family Bufonidae; genus Bufo; species Bufo bufo. The sequence goes on along the minus strand of NC_053392.1, from coordinate 512,175,333 downwards.
AGCTACTAAACTAGTACATGGATTGCAGGATAAAACTTACCAGGAAAGGTTAAAGGACCTTAACATGTATAGCTTGGAAGAAAGAAGAGACAGAGGGGATATGATAGAAACTTTTAAATACATAAAGGGAATCAACTCGGTAAAGGAGGAGAGAATATTTAAAAGAAGAAAAACTACCACAAGAGGACACAGTTTTAAATTAGAGGGGCAAAGGTTTAAAAGTAATATAAGGAAGTATTACTTTACTGAGAGAGTAGTGGATGCATGGAATAGCCTTCCTGCAGAAGTGGTAGCTGCAAATACAGTAAAGGGGTTTAAGCGTGCATGGGATAGGCATATGGCTATCCTTCATATAAGATAGGGCCAGGGGCTATCCATAGTATTCAGATATATTGGGCAGACTAGATGGGCCAAATGGTTCTTATCTGCCGATACATTCTATGTTTCTATGTTAAGACCCCACCGGGTACCACTCATCTCCACTACAAATAGGAAAAAGAGGCTACAATTTGCACGAGCTCACCAAAATTGGACTGTTGAAGACTGGAAAAATGTTGCCTGGTCTGATGAGTCTCGATTTCTGTTGAGACATTCAAATGGTAGAGTCCGAATTTGGCGTAAACAGAATGAGAACATGTATCCATCCTCTGATGGCTACTTCCAGCAGGATAATGCACCATGTCACAAAGCTCAAATAATTTCAAATTGGTTTCTTGAACATGACAATGAGTTCACTGCACTAAAATGGCCCCCACAGTCACCAGATCTCAACCCAATAGAGCATCTTTAGGATGTGGTGGAACGGGAGCTTCGTGCCCTGGATGTGCATTCCTCAAATCTCCATCAACTGCAAGATGCTATCCTAACAATATGGGCCAACATTTCTAAAGAATGCTATCAGCACCTTGTTGAATCAATGCCACGTAGAATTAAGGCAGTTCTGAAGGCAAAAGGGGGTCCAACACAGTATTAGTATGGTGTTCCTAATAATTCTTTAGGTGAGTTGTTTGACACTGTGGTCTAGTGTCGATACCGCTGGCACCCAACATTTGCTACAAGGAGTGCTGCCCTGAACTCTCATCTATATATATATTTATATATATTTTTTTTTAATTCCTCCACCACCTCACAGCAGTACCTGTCAAGTAGTCTATACTTACTTGCTCTCGCTACTCCGTTTCCGGCTTCCAGGCTGTCTTCACTGGACTTTCCGTTACCGTCTGTCAACTTCAGCGTGGACAAGTTCATATGTGCTTCCGCAGCCAATGAGATGCCTTAGTGGTGACGTGTCCCCAAGCTGCTCGTCAGTTGGGCGTGTGCATTTCTGAGATAGATAGATATATATATATATATATCTATATATAATGTACATTTACAAATATGCACACTATTACATGAAATTTAATTCTTTTGTAATAGTTATTGTTTTTGTCTATTGTTGTTTTGCAGCTCCGGCACCTTGGAAATGATGAAGTTCACATTGTTTGGTCTGAACATACCAGGAACTACCGAAGAGGCATTATACCTACAGACTTTGGAGATGTTTTAATTATTATTTACCCAATGAAGAATCGGATGTATTTTATAGAAATAATGAAGAAGCCAGAGGTATGTATTATTATTTTTTTTAGATAGGAATGTGTGAAGGCTCAGGATTTTTGAATGATAGCCCTAGCACTTCTTAAAGGACACCTGCCAGAAGAAGGCCTGTTAGTGTACAATAGAAACCTGAAAAGCTTATCCTAAAAGGGGTTTACTCATAAGGACAGCCTGAGTCTATATACCCTATTAGGGCACATGGACACGTAGAGGGTTTCCCCTGCCGGAGCCAGAATGAAGGACGCTTTGGAAGAGCAGCTCCTGTTGTGGAGGATTTTAGGCATATTTACATTGAGAGGATGACCATTAAAGGGAACCTGTCACCGGGATTTTGTGTATAGAGCTGAGGACATGGGTTGCTAGATGACCGCTAGCACATCCGCAATACCCAGTCCCCATAGCTCTGTGTGCTTTTATTGTGTAAACAAACCGATTTGATACATATGCAAATTAACCTGAGATGAGTCCTGTATGTGAGAGGAGTCAGGGACAGGACTCATCTCAGGTTAATTTGCATATGTATCAAATCAGTTTGTTTGCACAATAAAAGCACACAGAGCTATGGGGACTGGGTATTGCGGATGTGCTAGCCGCCATCTAGCAACCCATGTCCTCAGCTCTATACACAAAATCCCGGTGACAGGTTCCCTTTAATGTCTTTCTTGTATTTCTGCATTTCTCAGCAGGCAAAATGCCTGGCTGGCCACATCAAATCCTGAAGTTGTGAACAAGCACTTAGAGAGTACCTTTCAGTAGGATCAACCCTATATAACTAGACATACTGATAAAAAAAAATGGTAAAAAGACTTTTATTCTATATGCAGATGAAGGCTTCAGTGCACCAAGTGCTTGGGCCGAGACCCTTGATGCACCTCAGCTCAAAAGCCTTCCAGTGCTGGCCATTTCCCTTGGTGCACTGAATCTATTTTCCCAAGACAAGTATCATCATTTCAATCAGCAGGATCAACCCTGCCAGGCAGCATATCTGGTACAATAGGTTGATACTAGTGACAGGTGTTCTTTAATGTCACAGTTTTCCTCAGAAATTGACCTGTTCTTTGAAAACCAGGTGTACTAATGCAAATATAAATCTGTAGTATTGCCATAGCTGTGGAAGAAGCATTCCTTCAAGTTCCTGGGCCTGGTTGAAAATCTTCCCCAATTGCCCAGTGGGTAGAGAGGATTCGTGATGAAGATAGGGGCAAGCAGGTCTCCAGCCTTGGCAAAACATTTGCTCTGGGCTTTGTGAATGTAGTCCATTGTAATTCCGGCAGTCTGTGCCTGCCAGCATCTCCCCTCCCCCACGGGCATGGCCATTGAACCAGTTACGGCCACTGCCTTTTGCTTTCTAGTGCCTGTTCCCTTCGGGCCACGGACGCATGTGCCTTCCCCAGAGCTTAATGGACCAGCATATGCGTGGCCAAATCAGTCTCAGCCAGTGACTGTTTTCCTGAGATATTTAAGGTACTTTCCCTATGGGTGCGTTTAAGGAGTTCCAATTTTTTGTTCCTTTTGATCAGTGTGTTTGTTAGATGACTATATGGCACTTACATATATAGCTATGTTGATATTCTGCTCCATTTTCTGTATTACATAATGTGTAGGGCCATAATGTGTGGCCAAGACTTTTGTGCTGTCCACTCAGAGGTCCTGTCCATATAATGGCTGCTGATAGAAGGTCCTCCATTCCAATACACTGCACCTGCCATCTGCACTTTTGGGAGTTTAGTGCCGAGTCATCAGCCATCACAACAGAAACTACTCCCAGAGGTAGCGGCCTTAACTGGTTCTCCTGCAACGAAGTCCAGATCTATGAACAGTAGTGAAAACCAGGGGATCACTTTGATAGTGCCCATAGGAGTCACTCTTACTTCAGATTTCTTGAGTAGTATTGTGGGTTCACACCTTCTGTGATGCATCTTCACTGGACATTGTCTGACGCAAAGGTGGCACTTTTGCCAGGTGGCTCTTTTTAGCTACACAGCTCACAGAGAGAAAATTTGTGCTGTGTTGAAACCTATCCATTAAAAAATGTCTTACTTTTGATATTTCTCTTAGTCAAAAATGAGCATTATCTGTTTGCTATTTTGCGCTATGATTTTCCATTGGTGTCATGGGTGAAGTAGGTACTGCCTACCAATATTGATATGTCTGCCTTTCATCAGAGAACATCTTCCATGTCTAGTGCCTTGGAGGGACTTGCTTAGCATCATAGAGAGAACATTGTTCTGGATAATGTGGTTATAAATGACTCAGAACCTTGTGCAGTGATAGAGATGTTGTAGATAGAGAACTGTTAAGCTTTTGTCTACAACAGTACCCACCTCCACAAAACATAAGGGTCGGAGCTGGATAGAATCGTGGCGGTAAATGGATACCTTTTAAGTAGAAGACTTACCGGTTTCTTACCCCCATCCATAGCTGAGAGGAATATAAGATATACCTGCGAATATGAAATAGTTCTCTGCATTCATCTACTTGGGAAACCTAGTGATCAAAGCCTAGTCTCAAGTACTAGAAAGCACAGTCGAGGGCTCTGACTGCTGGATAAATGAGGGATCTGGAAAATCAGAAATCAACAGTCATTAAAGTACTTTAACATTCAGTTCACTATGATGTAGCAAATGTATTGCAATTAGGTGTACAGAATAGTTCTAGAAGTAATTAATCTACTGCAATTAATGTCTCTGGTAGCATAATTTCCATAAGGATGTAAATATGAAACTTTTCCTGTTAGAAATAACATGGCCGTAGTACACCGCTCACCTATAACAATAAAAACGCCTGCCTTTGAGGTATGGGGCAACACAAGACCTCTAAAGGTGTCCTGTGGTATCTGGCACCAAGTTATTAGCAGCCGATGCGTTAAAGGTTTTGGGAATTACTATAGTTTTTAACACACATGCTCATGCAGTCGCCCCATGTTTCTTTTTTCAATTTGGACTATCCTGACTAGTGTTGAGCGAAGCGAGCTTCGGATGCTGCATCAGAAGTCGCTTCGTTCAAAACTTTGGAATAGTGTGCGGAGATCCGTCTCTACAGTATTAAAATGTATGGGCTCTGATGAGCTGAAGTAAGTTATTCGCAAAGTCGCGCGTTATTTAGTTGAATATCTTCGGTAGTTGATTTTTTTAAGTTAAGGACCACTTTAAAACTTTGAACCGAACTTTGCTTCGGTTCCGACTATACCTCCGAACCAAAGCTGAGTTCAAGTGATTTTCCACTTCAAAAATCAACTACCGAAGTTATTCAACAAAGTCACACGCGACTTTGCGAATTACTTATTTCGGCTCATCGGAGCCCATAAATTTTAATACTGTACGGAGACTGATCTCCTGACGGTATTATTCCGAGGTTTGAACGAAGTGACTTCGGATGAAGCATCCGAAGCTCGCTTCGCTCAACACTACTCCTGATCCATTTTCACCATGTAAACCGTTGTGGCAGACCAAGGGTCAGTCACGTGAGGATAGAGCCATGTGTTTCGGGTGAATGACGTAGACGGAAGAAAATGACAGAAGTCAGCGAACAGGTAAATTTCCGCCAGGATCCCGATTTTGGCGTGTCCTAGCCCCTTTATTTATACCCATTCCAACAGGATGGGCCGGGTGTAACTTCTCCAAGTTTTACAAATTGGTTTACAAATATTCCAACAATGGCTTCCGATTGGTACTCAAATAATACTTCTAATTGGTGAGAACTGAATCCATCTATTGATTGGTTAATATTCTATGAGCTTTCTCTTTTCTACTAACGGGTTAATTGCTTTCTAGTGCCTGTTCGCTGGTTATTTTTAAGTTATAAGTCATCGCCTTATGGCGCACAGAGAAATGAAACACAAAATTCTCTCAGGTAAATGGCAGCCACAGGAAACCTGGGTACTTCTTTATCAAAACCAATCATTTTGGTTTGTTTCCACCCTGTATGTACCACTTCTTGTTGCCATATCCAACCAGACCCATGATGCACTTCTCCTTTCTTTGCCACAGATCCTGCACCGATCCGAACAACGGCCAACAGTTTTAGGGCTAGTTCACATGGAGGGAAAAAGCCCTCAAGTTTCTGCCCCATTTTTTCAGTCTGAATGCCGTGGACCTGCTCGTCGTTTAGCCCCATTGATTGAGCTAAACCGCCAGCAGATACCCACCGCCATTTTCAGTGGCATCTCTGCGTCCTTTCGTCAAGGCTATAAACCCTAGCTGCATACATTGCAGCGCAGCCTCCCTTTGAAAACAATGAGAGGCAGATTCAGCGCAGCTGCCGGTGGGTTTTTGGCACTGAATCTGCTCCAAATTCTTATAGGTCCATGTCCACAGGAGGGTTCATCCATATCTGATCTGTGGGGGGTCGGCTCCTGTCACTCCAACCGATCAGCAGTTTGAAGAGGCTGTGGCACACTGTTGAGCACTGCGTCCTCTTGCTAGGCGGGTGACATCCTGTTCAGTGGTCAAATGGTCTATTTGATGCTCAGTCCCATTCAGGTAAATGGGCCTGGGCTGCAATACCAAGCACAGCCACTATAAAATGTATGGCACTGTGCTTGGAGGGCAGTGAGCGGGCTGCAGCACTCACCGGAGCACCATCGTTTGTTCAAACAGATAATAAGCTGGGGTTCTGAGAGCTCAACCCTGAGGATAGACCATCAGTATTGAACTCTGATTAAACCCCCTTAAGGTTGCCTTTACAGGTGGCAGATTTTGTTGCAGAGATTACTACAACTAGATATCTGTTCTATTCATCTGAATGGGTTTGTTTTGGTAGCTACACATGGTTTTCTGATTGGATGGAACTCCTTTTCAGCACTGGAAATTTTCGAAACATAATCTTCCCCATGTGAAAACTCCCCTGAAAACCCTTGAAACAAAGGTAGAGTCTAGGTACGGCCTGGCCATTACCAGTAACCTGATGCGCTGCCCGGGACTCAAGCCACATGTGTAATGGTGCCCTAAGTAAGTCAGCCGCGAATCCACCAGATAATTATCTGGTGCTGTAAATGTACCCCCGGTTACCCAATGAATGAGTGAAATGCTCGTTTGTTAGGTAATTGGATCATTTGTGTAGGAACCTAAATTGTTGTTTGTCGTTCCCTCTAACAATGATTCTGTATGGGGACGAACGATAGCATTAGTGATCGCTCCTTCCAATACTGTCGAGAAGATCACTGCATGTATATACAGCAGTCTCCTCCAATGATGAGTAGGCGATTGCTAGGAAGGAACGCTTCCTTCCCAACAGTCGTCTGCCGAATTATCCCGTCTAAAGGGACCTTAAGGCTCCTTGCAAACGAGCGATACGGATTAGGTCCGCATGTGTTTCGGAAGCGTTTAGTTAAAAATGCGCAATGTTGTAAGCAAGGTCATTCAGTTTTGCCTACGATTGTGTTCAGTTCAGTTTTTATCGTGCGGGTGAAATGCACATTGATGCGTTTTTTTTTTGCGCGTGATAAAAAACTGAAAGTTTACAAACAACATCTCTTAGCAACCACCCGTGAAAAACGCTTGCTTGCAGATGCGATGTGATTTTCACGCAGCCCCATTCACTTCTATGGGGTGACCGTTGTGGGAAAAACACAGAATATAGAACATGCTGCGATTTTCACGCAACGCACATGTGATGCGTGAAAAACAACGCTCGTGTACACAGACCCATTGAAATGAATGGGTCCGGATTCAGTGCGGGCGCAATGCGTTCGCATCACGCATTGCACCGGCGCAGAATACTCGCTCATGTGAAAGGGGCCTAAGGGTACAACTACATGGTGACGGTTATACCATTTATAAAAAAAAATACTTTGGGGGTCATTTATCAAGCTGAAATGGACCTAAATTAGGCATATTTAAGATTGTGGTGCAATGGTTAGTTGCGGCACAATCTTCGACTTCACCCGCTCACGCCAGGTCTAAAAAAAGTGGGCGGAGAAGGGGATAGGCCGGCAGGCTCATCTTATTTACCATCTTGGAAGCTGTCTTACATTTAGAAGCGGTGCTGGATACGCCAAAGTTATGAAGAGGCCTCTTCATAACTTCGGCGATCCACCGCCAGCGATGGGGCTTTATTAAGACCTTTCGTCTAAAACGCCCCTTTGTCCTTACGCATACTGTGATTTTACAGCAAAGTCCATATTATGCATCCACCGATTTTGACTAAATTCAAACACTGCGACATTCGACTGCGACACAACAGTCGTTTGGCAGTCGCAGCATGTCACGGTGCAACACCAAAGACTGCCATTATAAAAAACGTTGCGCGGCAGCACTGAAACATGTTGACACCTGACAAATGCAGAGGTGCCCTAACTGTTTGAATGTAGTCGTAGTCGGTGGGTGCTTAATATGGACTTTGCTGTAAAATAAAGACCTAACAAAGTACAGTATTTGTTACCAGGGAAGATGGAAAGCAGAAAGTAAAGTGACCACTGATGCCGTCTTACTAGAGATGTGCGCACAGCGAGACGACTTGAATAGTCACGGTAGTCCTATATTTAAAAAGAGCACAAAGCCATTACAAAGCAATAAACTGTATCCAGACATTTCCAGGGCAAGTGCAGCTGACCTTTTGTTCACTAGCTACTGACCCCAGGGTGTATGGGAGAAGCTTGTAAGGGAGATGTCTGCTATTTGGCCTCATTCCTGGTATTTAAATTGCATTCCCTAATCAAATGAAAAGGCTGTCCTGTCTATCGGGTTACAGGATCCACAGCAACATTTGGCCTTTTTATATAATGTTAGTCTTTTTGCTTGCATTCGAGTTGAGGCACCTGACCACGTATTCAGCGACACATAAAGTTCTGATAGATGCCGGTCTAATACAATAACATTAGATTTTATTTTTTTTGTCCCCTTGTTAAACATAGAAATCCAAGTGCTGCTTTTTTTAACTTAATTAGGCGATATAATTATCACAGACGTAACGCAGCCTTTGCTCCACCAAGCTGCGGAGAAAAAGACAATAGTAAGTCTGTTTGAATGAAAGCATTCCACGCGTCACAGATGTATTGAGGGTATTCCATACAATGAGGTGAAAAGCTGCCTGCCACGGCGGACAAAGGCGAGCACGCAGGCTCTCCACCTCGTGCATACCGCTAGGGACACGGTATAGGCTCCCTGGGACACAGATGCCTCGTCAGATTGCAGCTAGTCATTGGAGATTAATTCTTAGTCATTTGGTACAATAATTTACCCCTTCCTAAGTGTTTTAACTAGTGTCGTTGACGTGGACTGTCGGTCTTTTTTGTGCTCGCACCGTCCGCCATGTCTTTAAAAAAAACACACACAACCGAAATATACGTGCATAATACTGTATAATTTTTGATATATATTTCTGGTCAGAACTTTTTAAATAGTTTTTAGAACTATCTAGGCGAGGGATAACGTATTATTTCAGCTGCTGCTCCCTCCAGACGTGCCGAAGAGATCACCCATGATCGAGTTTATTCATTAAAGCGGTTGTTGGGTTTAAAAAAATATGTATAAAAAATGGTAAAAAGCAGGTGTTATAGTATGAATAATTAAACATAATTAAGTCTTGGATATGCCTATCGTAGGTTCCAGTATTTGACATAAAAGCACGAAGGCTGCAGAGGGGACGTCATCTAGACAAAGGAATTCCATTGCTTTGGTTTCCCCATGTCAGAGCATCTTAATTGTGTCCAGATGGTATGTTGTGAAGACATATAGGTCCGTGTGGCAGGATGCTATTGGCTTAATGTCAGTTTTAGCGCTCATGCACACGACCGCGCCGGGGTTCTTGGTCTATAAACTGCGGATCCGCAAAACACGGATGCTCCCCTTGTGCGCGTTCTGCTCATAATAGAAATGCCTATTCTTGTCCGCACAGACAAGAATAGGACACATTCTATTTTTCTGCAGGGCAACGGATGCAGACCGCACACGGAGTATTGAAGTGAATTGGTCCGCAACCGAGCCGCAAAAAAATGCAGCTTGGATGCGAACCCAAACAACGCTCGAGTGCATGAGCCCTTAGGTTCTAAGGGTAACATCCAGGTTTTTGTTAATAAAAAGAGTCTTCTGCCCTTTTAGGGTCCGAAGAAGAAGACTCAAACATCATGGGGGTCATTTATTAAACAGAAATACGCCAAAATCAGGTGTATCTCTGGCGCAGATTGTGGCACAAAGGTCCTTTGCGCCGCAGTCTGCTCACGCCAGGCTGAACAAAGTGGGCCAGTCTCATTTACCATTTTCTACGCATGTTTTAGGCATCAAAAATGGTCTAAATGTTAGACAGCAAGGAAGCGGTCTTACATTTAGAAGCGGCGGTGTATCTGGTGTAGCTGCCTGCAGCTCAAACACCTTGTTCAGTGTGACCAGTTCCCTTGAATAACTATCCATGTCTTCCAGATAACCCTTTTAAGTGTTTTCACCAAGATCATGTCAGACAACCAACTGAGCCACCATTGTTTGAAGAGGCAGTGGCGCTTTGGTGAGTGCTGCAGGCTCCTCACAGCATACCAACCACAGTGGCGTTCATCATCTAGTGGCTGTGCTTGGTATTGCAACCCAGGTCCTTTCACTTGAATGGTACTGAGCTGCGTCTAGGGCATGTGATAGAGCAGTCACCAGAGTGAGATGATCGATGAGAATGGTGGGAGTTGGATCCCCAGTGATCCGATACTGTTACCCTATCCTGAGGATAGGTCGTCGGTATATAAATCCGGGAAAACCTCTTTGAAACTGGAGCTAAAACAACCCACTATAAAAGCACGTGGTTATTCATTCAGGTTTGTCATTTTGAGATGGTTGCCTTCTTTTTTGAAAAATAACTCTAGGAAATATCCCTTGAGGCATGTAGGTCTGTGTGCAGCCCCAGCCTTCATATGCAAAGGAATGAACATTACATGTTTTTATTAGCCCTGACGGAATATGCAAGTCAATGAGATTTTTTCTTTTATTTTCTTTTTTTTAACTATTTCAGTGTCAAACCCCGAAATTTCCCTTATGTTCTTAGGTTTTGTTTGCCTAAATGCATTTCAGCGCTTCCAGTCTGTTGTGTCGGTGTGGATACCTGAAGGCATGTAGCTAGCTTTTTAAGTGCTAGATTAATAATTTAAGCAGCATGTGTTTCTTCTCTTGCAATGGTGTTTTACTAAATCCAGCACCCCTCTGTGTGTGAGCTGGCTATGGTCAGTTAGGACTGGTCTGTACACATAGGCAAAGGGGAACAGATGGTGCAAATCTGGTGTCAGACCTGGCCATTTTCTCCCTGGAGGACCTAAGTGAGCTTATCAAAGTGCTGGAGTGGAGTCCGAGGCTGCATTCTGTCTCTTATGGCGAGCTGCTCAATCTGCCCTGCTGAGCTCTTCAGGATAGGAGGCAGTTGTGATTGGGCCGATCGATACTCAGGCTTCATATATGTTCCTTTTTTTTGTTTGCTCCCCCCCCCCCCCCTTTCTCTTTCTGGTCTCCCTCTCCTAATGTTGGATGCTGATTAGATGCGTGTCTGTCACTTTTCGGTAACAACTGGCGGGGCTGTATACTGAATATCTGTCTCCTAGCATGTAACAATGGTGCAGCATTTCTTTGGCATGCTTGTGCCTTCTACATCTCCTCTTTATTACTAATGCTACTCTATTATCCCTTGATGTATGCAGAAAAACAGATTCCCCATTCATCCTGGCAGTGTGGAGAACGGTTTGTGACCCCTGTCAAATGTCACTAGTCGCCGCATGGCCCATCTCTTGTTTTCCTCCAGGAACGAAACAAATGAAAGCACTTATGAATAACTTGTTTTCATCTGATTCCTGTTATTTGTGGTTGTTTTATGGCCCTTTTTGTTTCTTTAATAATTCAAAAAATACTGCTGCTATCATAACAGGACGGAAGATGAGCATTTGTGTATTGCTATAAGCTAATTATCCCACTCGGAGAGCCTTTTATACAGGAGGAGGATCAGGACAAATACTGGGGATAAACATTCATATGAATATACACTCCAGGTAGTTGGCCCATGTAAATATGCATCCTTGTGATCGCCCAACTATCCAGTAAACACTTGTTTGTTGGGTGATTGCATCTTTTATGTGTCACCAAGCATCCATGTTTGTCTTCACCACTTAACGACCACTACCAGTTGACTGCGCAGTGTTTTACGAAGAGTCTGGGTTCTTAGCGCATCCTGCACTTCACAGCCAGGGTCGGAGGCATTTCTGTTCCCGGGTGTTAAAGGGGTTTTCTGAGACTTTAATACTGATGATCTATCCTCTGAAAGGTCATCAGTATCTGATCAGTGGGGGTCCAACACTCGAGACTTCCGCCGATCAGCTGTTTGAGCTTGCAGTAGCGTCACGGCCTTCACACAGCTTTCCCTAAGCCAATGATGACATGTTCATGGCCTAGGTGCAGATCAGCCCCATTCAAGTGTACAGAACTGTGCTTGGTAAACACAGAGAAGGGCGGGGGTCCCAGGTGTCAGAACCCCACTGATCAGATACTGAAGACCTATCCTGAGGATAGGTCATCAGTATAAAAGTCTTGGAAAATCCTTTTAACTCTATTATCATGCTGTGATCTGTACTGCGGCATGATCAAAGGGGATTCCCCCTTCAATTGGATCACTGGGTTTCCCAGTGACTCAGAGACCTGGGAAGTGATCCACAGTCCGCCTTGAGATCCTTTGAAGGATCCCAAGGCTGTCTGTACAGTAAGCCTGCTGTTAGTGACAATAGTGTTCCCCTAACAGCAACCTGTGACAGTGTATAATGTATCTGAGGCTGATTGCGGCCTGGGGTCTGATTAGTGTGTAATCTGAGGCTGAGGGATCTGATGGAATGCTGATCCGAGGGAGATGGTGGTTGGGGGGGGGGGGGGGGGGTTCTGATCTGAGGCTGATGGAGGTTGTGGCTTTGATTTGGGTTCTGGTCTGAGGTCTGATAAAGAATGGTGATCTGATTTGGAGGTCTGCTCTAAGGTGTGATGCGAAATATATTTTTTCTTATTTTCCTCCTCCAAATCCTAGGTGCTTCTTATAGTCCGAAAAATACGGTAATCTGTTTTTATTTTGTGCTTGTACATTTTTTTTATTCCATTTCCTGGACATGATTATGAGGGGCTGTCATCTTGCCTTATCTGTTGTTAATAGCATTTACAGATCTACTTTACAGCAGCCGTCATGGGCCATAAATACAGTAGTGTAGAGAGGGGACCTAATTGACTTCTATGAGAGCTTTCTGGCTATGCACTGTGATCTGTGCAGAGGTCAGGAAGGAGCAGATAAGTTGTGATATCACCTATTGTGAATGGTGGATCCTGTGTTATCTATGTATAGATTATATCTGTGATTGTAATCCTGCCTGTCATTGTAATGAGATGACTGTTGAAAAGTGATCTGTACAGACCAGGAAGTGGCACCTATTATTAGGCCTGGTGGTCAGTGCAAAAACAACTTGATACTTAAAGAGGACCTTTCACCGATTCTTACCCTATGAACTAACTATACAGATATGTAGAGCGGCGCCCGGGGATCTCACTGCACTTACTATTATCCCCGGGCGCCGCTCCGTTCTCCTGCTATGTCCTCCGGTATCTCCGCTCACTAAGTTATAGTAGGCGGAGATACCAGTCCCTAAGTTATGGTAGGCGGAGTCTGCCCTAGCGCTGGCCAATCGCAGCGCAGAGCTCACAGCCTGGGAGGTTATTTTCTCCCAGGCTGTGAGCTCTGCAATGCAATTGGCCAGCGCTAGGGCAGACTCCGCCTACCATAACTTAGGGAACGGAGATACCGGAGGGCATAGCAGGAGAACGGAGCGGCGCCCGGGGATAATAGTAAGTGCAGAGAGATCCCCGGGCGCCGCTCCACATGTCTGTATACTTAGTTCATAGGGTAAGAATCGGTGAAAGGTCCTCTTTAAGTCACCAGTATTTAATGCCATTGTAATTGAGAAAGCCAGTCAGATGACTAGTGAAACGTCTTCAAGAAAATAAAATACAAATCCAATTGCTCCGACTTTATTGTTACTTACACAATCAAGTCACATTATTACAACCACCAGCTAATATCCAAAGTAACCACCCTGTGCATCATGGACTGCAGCTAGATGGGCTGGGAATGACTCAGTAAGATCCTAGTAGGGGCAGAACCTTCAATGAATATTCATGAGAATTTGGGTTAAGAAATGTGAAGAAAATGGCGCTCATATGCTGCAGAATAACTGTTATGTACTTTTACATTCAGCATTCTTTTGATTGATTCTTAAAGCATACCTGAGTTTAAAAAAAAAATTGCATAGTGCCTGTGCTTGATTTTAGAATCATAACTGTAAACGAGCAGGTCTTTTTTGGGGCTTCCCTAATGTCTTCCACAGCCTTTATTATTCCTGGTTTCCCCTGCCCAGCTAGATGCATTTCTCTCACAAGCAGGCGGTGTCTCCTTTCAGTATTGTATGCAGTGACCTCATTTCTCTTACTTCCCACTATGGTTTTTTTTTCTAGGGAGCTCAGAAAGTTGATAAGGAGGGAGAGATCTCACTTACAGACACACAGTAGCTGCTATGCTCTTCAGAATCTGTGTAGAAGCAGTTCTTCTATCAGGCTCAGGAGCTCAGATAGCTCTGACACCCTCCCATTCCCTGTGAATCGTCTTCTGTGTCTCTGTTACCAAAGAGACATCTAGCCTAACTAACACGCAGTAGACTGCAAGTTAGGTGGAAGTGAGACCTCTGGTGGCTATGACTTTACAACTTTTTTCAGGTGAATGCAGGCAGATTTTTTAAATGAAGTGATTTAGAGATTTGCTATTTACACTATTCTCTATTACATGAAATTATGTGAAACTACGGTGACTCTTTAAAGGGTTGTGCAAAGCTAGTATATTGATGACCTATCCTCAGGATAAGTCACCAATATCGGATCGCTGGGGGTCTGATAGTTTGCACCTCTACCAATCAACTTTTTGAAGAGGCTGTGGCGCTCAAGGCTTCTTCAGTGTTTCACTGCATGCGGTCTAGATCGTAGTGTCGGTGCGCTGTAATTACAACTGCTCGTCCCATTCAAGTGAATGACCGCCACAGCTTCTTCAAACAGCTGAAAGGTGAGGGTGCCAGGGGTTGGACCCCCCTTCCCTCCCTGATCTTGGGTCCAACCCTGCAAAACCCCTTTAATTTGTTTAAAGGAGATATCCCTAAGGCCAAGGCCATCATGTCGTATTTTCCGCTGCGGAATTTCTGCTCCATTTCCATGTTTTTGGTGTGACTTGGAAGCTTCAAAGGGTGGAACATAAACTGACTTTCCATAGAGTTAAAATCTGCACTGTGTATATTTTCACAACATGGATGAGATTTCTTAAATTTGTGCTGGTGTATCCACTACATGTGAACATATCCTAAAGATGTTACCTCTAGGAATTGACTTTGAAGAAGGATGCATTGTGAACATGTAATGATCTTCCATCTGTAAAGCGAATGCTGCCTAGGCTTGTCTTTGTACATGAATCTGCCTAAAATGCTGTTGTCTTTGTGGTTTTGTTTAGGTGCCATTTTTCGGTCCCCTTTTTGACGGCGCTATTGTGACAGAAAAGCTGTTGCCAACTCTTGTGTGTGCAACCTGTATCAATGCCAGCAGAGCTGTCAAGTCCCTTATCCCTCTCTACCAGAGCTTGTATCCTTTTTATGTTAAGTTATGTCATGAAGAACAACTCCTTTGGACTTGGTAAGTGCTTTCATTTGCTATTTTGACCGTGCACAGGTAGGTGTCACATGAAGATATTCACATGAGTTGGAAGAAGACTGGAGTCATTCTGGAAGAGAAGTCAATGTGCTGTCTTCGTCCTCAGTGGTGTTGCATTGAGTGGACACGTTCCATTTTCCATCTTCAAGCGTCTTTCTGGTTCATGTGAGGGGTAATGACATGGGGTTTTGCAGCATCGCTATTAACAAGGATTCACTAAGGAAGACTGAGGGCAGGGTGCTGTCCTTAAAGACTAACTAGAAGGACATGGATTCACTAAGGAAGACTGAGGGCAGGGTGCTGTCCTTAACCCCTTAAGGACCTAGGACGTACCGGTACGCCCTATTTCCCGAGTCCTTAAGGACCCAGGACGTACCGGTACGTCCTGACTTAAAATCTGTATTCCGGCGCCCCAGGGGTTAATTGGAACGGGATTTCGGCTGAAATCATTCAGCCGGCATCCCGTAACAATGCAGGGGGGGGGGGGTCATTTGACCCCCCCGTATCGGCGATCGCCGCAAACCGCAGGTCAATTCAGACCTGCGGTTTGCTGCGCTTTTTGCAGTTTCTGATCGCCGCGGTCCCTGACCGCGGGGATCAGAAACTTTAGAGTGGCTAAAATAAATATTTTTCACCCCCCCCCCCCCCTGCACGATTTTATGCCGGCGGGTGGTGCGGGGGGGGGGGGGGGTGTCGCAGGCGGTGGTGGCGTTGCGGGAGGCGGGCGGTGCGGCAGGCGGGATCGCGATCCCCCGCCCGCCTCCCCATGAATGATCGTTGGCTTCTAGTGGTTATACCAGGGTGCCAGCACATTGCTGGCACCCTGGTATAAACGGCTGACATCTGTGAAGATGTCAGCCGTTTAACCCTTTCCATACCGCGGTCCGTACGGACCGCTGTATGGAAAAAGTTAACTGTCATCGATCAGGGAGCTCCCTCCCTCTCCATCGGGGGGCTGCTGTTCCTTTGCAGCCCCCCGATGGAGAGGGAGAGAGCCCCCAGAGAGCCCCCCTCAGCCCCGTGCTTACCCTTCCCCGTCTGCGAAGTTCTGAGCAGACGGGGAGGGTTCCCATGGCAACAGGACGCCTGCTCAGGCGTCCTGCTGTCCATGGTGCTGAACAGATCTACGCTAAAAGCACAGATCTGTTCAGTGTAAGTAAAATACAGTACAGAACAATATATATTGTTCTGTACTGTATTATACAGACACCAGACCCACTGGATCTTCAAGAACCAAGTGGGTCTGGGTCACAAAAATGTAAAAAAAAGTGAAAAAAGTTAAGATAAAAAAAAAACATTTATCACTGAATAAAAATTAAAAAAATAAAATAAACTACACATATTAGGTATCGCCGCGTCCGTAACGACCTGATCTATAAAATGGTCATGTTACTTTCCCCGCACGGTGAACGCCATAAAAATAAAAAAATAAAAACTATGAGTAAATTGAAATTTTGCACACCTTACTTCCCAAAAAAGGTAATAAAAGTGATCAAAAAAGTCGCATGTACGCCAAAATAGTACCAATCAAACCGTCATCTCATCCCGCAAAAAATGAGACCCTACTCAAGATAATCGCCCAAAAGCTGAAAAAACTATGGCTCTTAGACTATGGAGACACTAAAACATGATTTTTTTTTTTTTCAAAAATGAACTCATTCTGTAAAACTTACATAAATAAAAAAAAAGTATACATATTAGGTATCGCCGCGTCTGTATCGACCGGCTCTATAAAAATATCACATGACCTAACCCCTCAGATGACCACCGTAAAAAAATAAAAATAAAAACAGTGTAAAAAAAGCCATTTTCTGCCATCTTACATCACAAAAAGTGTAATAGCAAGCGATCAAAAAGTCATATGCACCCCAAAATAGTGCCAATCAAACCGTCATCTCATCCCGCAAAAAATGAGACCCTACTCAACATAATCGCCCAAAAACTGAAAAAACTATGGCTCTTAGAATATGGAGACACTAAAACATTTTTTTGGTTTTAAAAATGAAGTTATTGTATAAAACTTACATAAATAAAAGAAAAAATGTATACAAATTAGGTATCGCCGCTTCCGCGACAACCTGCTCTATAAAAATACCACATGATCTAACCTGTCAGATGAATGTTGTAAATAACAAAAAAAAAAAAACGTGCCAAAAAAGCTATTTCTTGTTACCTTGCTGCACAAAAAGTGTAATATAGAGCAACCAAAAATCATATGTACCCTAAACTAGTACCAACAAAACTGCCACCCTATCCCGTAGTTTCTAAAATGGAGTCACTTTTTTTGAGTTTTTACTCTAGGGGTGCATCAGGGGGGCTTCAAATGGGACATGGTGTAAAAAAAAACAGTCCAGCAAAACCTGCCTTCCAAAAACCGTATGGCATTCCTTTCCTTCTGCGCCCTACCGTGTGCCCGTACAGCAGTTTACGACCACATATGGGGTGTTTCTGTAAACTACAGAATCAGGGCCATAAATAATGAGTTTTGTTTGGCTGTTAACCCTTGCTTTGTAACTGGAAAAAAAATATTAAAATGGAAAATCTGCCAAAAATGTTAAATTTTGAAATTGTGTCTCTATTTTCCATTAAATCTTGTGCAACACCTAAAGGGTTAACAAAGTTTGTAAAATCAGTTTTGAATAGCTTGAGGGGTGTAGTTTCTTAGATGGGGTCACTTTTATGGAGTTTCTACTCTAGGGGTGCATCAGGGGGGCTTCAAATGGGACATGGTGTCAAAAAACCAGTCCAGCAAAATCTGGCTTCCAAAAACCAAACCGCGCACCTTTCACTCTACGCCCTACTGTGTGCCCGTACAGTAGTTTACGGCCACATATGGGGTGTTTCTGTAAATGGCAGAGTCAGGGCAATAAAGATACAATCTTGTTTGGCTGTTAACCCTTGCTTTGTTAGTGGAAAAAATGGGTTAAAATTGAAAATTAGGCAAAAAAATGAAATTCTCAAATTTCATCCCCATTTGCCAATAACTCTTGTGCAACACCTAAAGGGTTAACGACGTATGTAAAATCAGTTTTGAATACCTTGAGGGGTGTAGTTTCTTAGATGGGGTCACTTTTAGGGAGTTTCTCCTCTAGGGGTGCATCAGGGGGCTTCAAATGGGACATGGTGTCAAAAAACCAGTCCATAAAAATCAGCCTTCCAAAAACCAAACGGCGCACCTTTCACTCTACGCCCCGCTGTGTGGCCGTACAGTAGTTTACGGTCACATATTGGGTGTTTCTGTAAACGGCAGAGTCAGGGCAATAAAGATACAATCTTGTTTGGCTGTTAACCCTTGCTTTGTTAGTGGAAAAAATGGGTTAAAATGAAAAATTTGACAAAAATATGAAATTCTCAAATTTCCTCCCCATTTGCCAATAACTCTTGTGCAACACCTAAAGGGTTAACAATGTATGCAAAATCAGTTTTGAATACCTTGAGGGGTGTAGTTTCTTAGATGGGGTCATTTTTGGGTGGTTTCTATTATGTAAGCCTCGCAAAGTGACTTCAGACCTGAACTGGTCGCTAAAAATTGAGTTTTTGTAAATTTCTGAAAAATTTCAAGATTTGCTTCTAAACTTCTAAGCCTTATAACATCCCCACTATGTATTACAGAAGTAGAGAAACTGAAACTTTGAAATTTGCAAATTTTTTTCAAATTTTTGGTAAATTAGGTATTTTTTTGTGCAAAAAAAATAATTTTTTTGACTTCATTTTACCAGTGTCATGAAGTACAATATGTGACGAAAAAACAATCTCAGAATGGCCTGGCTAAGTCAAAGCGTTTTAAAGTTATGAGCACTTAAAGTGACACTGGTCAGATTTGCAAAAAATGGCCTGGTCCTTAAGGTGAAAATGAGCCCGGTCCTTAAGGGGTTAAAGACTAACTAGAAGGACATACTTGATCTTGATCGGTGTCACTGGTTTAAAAGAGGCTTGGGATTAGAGTTAGTAAACCTGCCCAATAGTGTTTGGGATTATTAACAAACACTTATTTTATTATTTCATACATCAGTGTAAAAAATATTTGATCACTTCACTGAATGATTCTTAATTCATGCATGCGTCTTCTGATTCATGCAGCGATCTTCCAGGAGTTTAGTATTGATGACCTATACTCAGGATTGGTCAACAATATCTTCAGAAAGACATTATCTGCATGCAGCAGTTTTTGTCCGACCGCGCCTCGGCATATATGCCAGGTGGCGGATGTATCTCCTATAGCAGTGATGTTCAACCTGTGGCCCTCCAGCTGTTGCCAAACTACAACTCCCAGCATGCCCGCACAGCCTAAAGCTATCAGTATACAGCATGGCATGATGGGAGCTGTAGTTTTACAACAGCTGGAGGGCCGCAGGTTGGGCATCCCTGTCCTATAGTGAATTGTGCAGGACGGAATCCCAGCTCGCTCCGGCAGGGACGGATCTGACAGGCTGTTCCTAGATGGAACAGCCTGCCGGATCTGTTTACTGCAAATAGGAAACAGGCCTTCATGAGACGGACAAAAAAAATAAGGAAAACAACAAACAGCAGGTGGCGCTAGGCAGATATATTTTATTGAATAGCTCACTGACTATACAACATTTTTAATTACATGCAAATGCAGAAGTATTCAGATCCAGGTGCTGGTTTTCAAAAATTTCTTTTTATATGTATTTTTTATATTTTAAATGTATTTATATTTCATGACACAATCCTTTTAAGTAAAGAAGAGGGAAGGCTGTGGATCGAAACTTCAGAAAGACAGATTTGCTAGTGAATGACATTCTGCAGCATGATGTGTAGTGTATCTACATGTCAACTGCAGAAGCCAAGCAAAGCAAAACTTATTCTTAAACTTCATAGGAAAAATGTTTATCTTTGATCACAAAATGCACACAATTTAAAAAAACATGATCCAAAGGCGTCCATCACCGTTAGAGAGAGTATTTAGTCACATTTTCAGACCATAAAATTACATTTGAACGTTATAATTTATTACGACCTATCTCTGCACGCTCCACTCTATAATAATCACTCTCCTAACCTGCTAAAAAATCTCTACGCAAGAATCTTGGAAATTGTGATGAGTATTAGAAGGAAAGGGTCTTGACCTGTATATACAGTTTTAAAGTGCTCGGTGTGATTATACCACATGAAAGTCCTGCCAAGGTTCCTCCACAGAACGTACAAAGAGACTACAATGGAGTGATGGATAATTGTGTCTACTAGAGTTTAGGGAATGGGTGTTTCTGAAACAAATCTATCTCCACAAGGACAGTGGAAGCTTGGCAGCCGTTTTCAAGTAAAGACAGCTGAAGTCACTTGTTGGAACGTCTGCAGATTCTGGATACAGCTGCACTTGTCAGAAGCTTTGAGGGAAGTGTAATCAGCCGCAGAGATTAATTTGCATCTCAATTAGAAGCGAGTCAGGAGGAAGCACTGAAGTCTGTTGCTAGAAGGTAGCAGAAGAAATCTCATCATGCACAAAAGGCCCCAACATTCAATACTCCAGCTGAGTGGAGGACAATGTACCAGATTTGGTTTCCATGGGGACCAGAAACCTGCTGAGCCATTGAAAAATCTCAGGGGTTTGCACTGTAATCATTTGATCATGATGACAAATTCCACCAAATACATTTTTTTTTGTGCTAGAAAGCTATTTTTTAAGTAAATGCCAACAAAGTTAAGTTTCTACAATGTTTTTTTTTTTAGTAGTCATGTTTTATCTTTTTCTTCCATTATTCATGGATTTTTTAAAGTCAAAATAGATTTCTGCTTTAGTTCATCCACTAACCTCAAGCAAAGATACTGGAAATGAAATGCCCTTTGTAGTGTGCATGAGATTTCATTGTGTCTGCCCTCACGTCTGATCACTGCTTCATGCAGCTTCTCACTTCTGTGCCCATCCTGATGAGCAGGGACGGAGGTTCTCCAGTTCTAGCAATCTATGGGGATCCCAGCAGTTGATCTCTCACCAATCTTGTGTTCTCACCTATCCTGTGGATAGGTGATGAGTATTGATGGCTGACATACCCCTTTAATAGTTTGTTGTTGAGAATCCACTTCCTTTAGTTAGAAAAATATCTGAAAGATTTGACTGACAGGTGTAGAGCTGATTGTCTCTAGTCCTGCAACATCATCCTTCAGCTTGGCTTTGACTGTTGTCCTCAATAGAATTGGGTGATACCACGCACTAACTTTGCATTCCAACATTTGGTAAATGTCAAATGGCACATCTCATGTTATATAGGATTAATATAGGATTAATACATTGTACTTTAATTTCCTCAATTACTCCATCTGCCACCCCTATATCTTCGACACTATGCTTTTTATTGTTCTTTATACAGTGCATTCGGAAAGTCTTCAGACCCTTTCACTTTTTTCATGTTTTGTTATGTTGCGGCCTTGTGCTAAAATAAAACAAAAATTTCAAGATTTACCTCATTATTCTACACCCAGTACCCCACAATGACGAAGTGAAACCAGAATGTAGGAAATTTTTGCTAATTTAAAGAAAAGGAAAAACTAAAATTTTGCATTGACACAAGTATTTGGACCTTTTACTCAGTAGTTTAGCAGCAATTCCATCTTCCAGTCTTCTTGGGTATGATGCCACAAGGTTTGCACCCTTGGATTTGGGGATTTATTTTTTGCCATTCTTCCCTGCACATCCTCTAAAGCTCTGTGGGGTTGAATGGAAACCATCGCTTGACAGCCATTTTCAGGTCTCTCCAGAGATGTTGGATTTACAGAGTTGTCCCTAAGCCACTCTTGTGTTGCGTTGGCTGTGTACTTAGGGTCATTAAGACAATGTAAGGTAAATCTTTGGCCCAGTCTGAGGTCCAGAGCTCTCTGCATCAGGTTTTCATAAAAAATGTCTCTGTACTGTTCTCCATTCAAAGATCCCTCAATCCCGCCCAGTCTTTTTGCTCTAGCTATTGAAAAACACCCTCACAACTTGTTACTGCCACCACTGTCTCTGTAAGTATGGTATTGGGTACATTATGAGCAGTGCCTGGTTTCCTCAGTTAAATCATGATTTCATCAGACCAGAGAATCTTGTTTCTCACAGTCTGAGAGTCTTTTGCTGAGGAGAGGCTGCATTCTGGCTATTCAGCTCTAAAGCCCAGATTGGTGGAGTGCTGCAGTGATGGCTAGCCACTGGAAGTTTTTCCACACAGGATCTTTGAAGCTCAGCCAGAATGACCTTTGGGTTCTTGGTTAGCTCCCTTACCTCTCTCCTCCCAAATTACTTAGTTTGGTGGGACAGCCAGCTCTAGGAAGAGTCCTGGTTTTTCCAAAGTACTTCCATTTAAAAATTATGGAGTTCACTATGCTCTTGGGAACTTTCAATACAGCAGAATGTTTTTTGTACTCTTCTTCACATATTTGCCTCCACACAAGCCTGCCTGAGCTCTACAGGCTTTGTTTTTGCTAAGATATGCATTTTCCTTGCTTAAACCTTATATAGGCAGGGGTGTGCCTTTCCAATTCATGTCCAATCAACTGAATTTACCACAGGTGGACTCCAGTCGGGTGTAGAAACATCTCAGATGACCACGGGAAATGGGAGGCCCCCAGAGGTAAGTTTCAATTGGCATAGCAAAGGGCCTGAATACTAATTTTTGCAATAATTTCCAAAATTCTTTTTGTCATTATGGGTTATTGAGTGCAGATTCATGAAGGAAACCTGCAACATAACAAATCGTTAAAAAAGTGAAAGGGTCTGAAGACTTTCCGAATCCACTGTATATGGTATGAAGATACCATGCAACTTTTGAAATGAGACTTTATGTGCCTAGCTTTTTTGTTTCCATATCAAGGACATATACCTATATACTTAAGCAAGGTTATTAATAGTGAGCACCAAACAGACCTTTAGCTTTGAATCAAACTTGTGGCCCTATGAACCATAGGAACACTAAAGTCTTAACACTGTGCTCTAGATGAGAAACATGGGTACATTGCAGACAAGTGTTATATTCTTCATAAAATTCATCAACGTGTTTTCCCACTCCTCTCACGCTGGATAATGATACTTGCTAAGGTGACCTTTTGCTTTTCAGATTTGTGTTCCCAGACCCTTCATTGCTCTTTCCCTGCCACTGCATGCCATGCCCTGAACCTGAACTTGGTTAAATAACTATAAGAGGTCGTACCTCCCACTAAAGTTCAACATGAAATATTGGCCATTGTCCAGCGTCAGTGTCATGTCCTGCTCAGCAGACGGGCACACTCGGTAGAATAGTATAACTTACGGTATATACTGTCTCCCGTAAAGCAGTTCTATAGGTTTCAAAGAATAGGCAAGAGGCACTAAGGGTCACGCACAGTTTTAATCATTGCATTGTCGAAAGACTTTCCAAAGTGCAGGCATTCAGAGTGCAGAGAAAATTAAATCTCCCTCAATAGTTTATATGATTTTAAATGTTGGGACAGATTTAATAACCCTAGCATCTATTCTAGACCATGGAAATTTAGTCTAAAGATGTGTATGTGCCTTATTCTGGGTGATAATTTTGGCGCATCTTTAGAGACTTTTTTGTCAAACTTTACACCACCTGTAAGTTGGCTTACATGGACTTACATAGTTTAAGTGGTATAAAACATGCATTCTAAGTTTTTTCTTTTGGAGTAAATTAAGCCAGTATTTTTTCAGCTCCCCTATTATTTATATCTTATAATGTATCAGAGTCCAAACTAATTCTGGACAGATTTGTAAACTTTAAAGATTATTCCTGATTTTTTTTTTAGCATATGTATCATGTTTTATTTTCATTTGTACTTTTTTTAATGAATTTTTAGGAAGTAGAAACATAAGTGATTCAAGTGATGCTACAGAATTCAGATCACCCTTAAAGTTCTTATAGTGAGTCATCCGCTAACATCAGGAACTGCATCAGATTACAAAGGTGTATGAAGAGATTAGATGATTTTAATCATATTGTTATCCTATATCGATCTCCATTGAGATTTGCTGGAACCCTCGGAGATGGATTTTTTTATTTGAAAAGGATTAGGCGGCATCAGCTTCTTAAGTAATAATCGCATTTTATATGAAGTCTGTTCATTCATTTTCTTTCGACTTAAATGTGTCCATCCAGTACCTCCTGTATGGGGATTCATTTGGAGACGATTATAGTAGTCTTGAGGAGAGCCTGACATTGCTGCAGCAATTTATTCGCCGTGGCACCTGACAGCTCTCTTCTGTGAGCTGATCATCCTTGAGTGACAGGTTTGTCTGTGGTTGGTCTTTGTTACCTTGCACAGACGGAAGCACAAGATTTAACTTGCCATCTTGAGCTGCTCCTGTCAGTTATTGTAACCAGTTATCTAAAGACAGACTGGAGTTTTGAGGCATATGCACTTGCCCAAGCAACACCAATCTTGGCTGTGCCCTGATGAACACTGCGGTAGTTATAATAGGTGGGATAAAAAAGCCCTGACCTTCATTTTGAAGTGCAGTTTCCCTGCTGCTGTAGATCGATATTTTAGCTGTCTGTCTCCACTGCTTACCTTCCGTTCTCACAGTGAGAACCTTCTCCAGGCATCAATCGATAGCTCTAATCTGTCCTAGCCTGTTACAACTCAAGCAAGGCAAAGCTTTTAGGTAGCATTACACGAGATTGTGGAGAAAGAGTACTCTTACTTGAAGAACTTTGACAAAAAATTACATATTCCATATTCTTGCATAACTATGATTTCTCAATCTATTTTCCATCCTTACTTAACCCTCAGAAATACTGACATACAAGGCTTTTTTTTATTTTTAAAGTAATCCCAAGTTCTTCTATGTCTGTTCTGAAGGCATTTTCCTTATTCTTTCATTGCCGCCTATTTTATTACCCCTAAGTTTTCATCTCTCCACAGGCAACCCCTTCAATATGGGAACCTAAGAGACAAATTCAACACTCTCAGCAAACAGCTGAATTTGCTACGACAGGCCATGGTCGGCTAAACACACAGGGGAAGGGGTAGGCTTGATGAGATGATCCCTATAACCCTGTCTCTAGGCTTTTATTAGTTACTGATAACTTTTTAGATTAATTAGGTTTATATTCAGTGGAAGGAAAAATTAAGAATTTTTTTTTGGGCTCTCCCACTTACAGGAGATGTTGGAGGAAACAGGGAATCAAGCATGTTGGATATCAGTATGCCTGACTTTGCTCCTGTGGGAGTTAAGCCATTGCCAAAAGTTTTTCCCCTTTCTCCATTGACATAACAAGCAAGCGCAGAGGAGCCAAGCATGTGTTGGTGTTAGGAGAAATAGTGGTCAGCAAATGTGTATTTCCAACTTTTTGACACCGAGACTTGCATAGACACAAATCTAAAGCTAGTTTCACATTTGCGGCCATGGACGGATTAGCCATAGACCTTACAGGGAAGTTTCTCGGTGGGCTGATGCCCAAGTGGCCACCCAAGCCATCTTCTCTGTCACTGGCCAGGTTGATAATGAGCTCTCAGTGGTAATTAACTCTGAGAATCAGAAACTCTTGTACCCCACCAGTGACCACACTGTCCTTTTGAATTCCACTGCTGTGGCCTGTATCTTATCTCCTAAGCCCCCTGCTCCATATCTTAATCACAGACAACTGGAGGAGGACAGAAAATGGCAGCTATTGATGGCCACAACAGATGGACAGCTTTTGAGGAAATACTGTATATTGTGCTGCACTGTGGTATTTGGTTCTGCTGGGACTGTGTTTTGCGCTAGCGTGTTGCCCTGCTTTCTGTCAATTTGCACCCCCTACAACATGGGGCCACGTTTTTTTTTTTTCCAGGGCCACTTTAAGTTCTCAGTCCGCCACTGTTTGCGGCACAGCTCTCTGGCAGGCTGTTCCTGCAGAGAACAGCCTCCCAGAGTTCTACGGGTCCTGCATTGCCGGATGGTACAGAAATGCCTGCCAGCCCTATTGACTATAATGGGTCCTGGCAGAGATCCAGCGGCTACCAAGCAAATATGCCAGGATACAGCCGGAAAAAACGCTGCACGCAATAGTTTTTGTTCGTCCGATTCCCGGCATTCTATGCCAGAACAGCCTGTTGGAGATCTGTGCCACAAATGTGAAAGTATCCTAAAGCACCCTGTTAGCATACATGTATTTGTATTATAGAAATATTCATATTGAAGGAATTTTCTGGGAAATCACATTCTTAGCCTCTCCTTATTACAGTGAATGGGCACACCTCATGGTTTGGCTGATTGGTGGGGGTCGCAAAGGTCAGAACTCTCCAACCAATCACTCATTGATGACCTATTCAACAGTGTGTTTCCTATAAAAAAATAAAAATAAACCTTGAAGAATTAGTGTAAGGAGATTCTTTCTAGAAAATTTATATTTCATGTTCTGTTTGCTTGTACTGTTCCTTATCCTTGCTATAAAGTCATGCCATAGGAGGGGAGCAACTCTTCTGTAATAAGAATAGCACATGAGACTTTTTTTTATTATAGAAAGTAAAAAAAATAATAATTCTAAGTTAGAGGGAAATGACTACCTATGGGATGCTGAATCTTGCTGTTGGATAATACTATGTTGCACTGCATGATGCTTTCCTGCATTATGTCTCTAATCTCCGATTATTTATATGCGGTGTTTGCAGGCCACCTTTGCACTTAAGGGGTTAATTGAGCAGTCTGCATCTCAAACACTTCATCAGCTTCATTTTCCTTCCACTTAAATATGCCGGATTAACGCAGTAACCAGCCGCCACTCAGTGGGCCATAATACACGTATCACTGAGCTTTCGAGGAGCCATTGCATTTAGGAATATTAAACAGGATTGTTCATTAGCATTTGCTTTAGATGTCATCTTGCGTTGTTCACGCCATCGTAACTCAGTAGACATGTCAACAAATATTGCAGCATTTTAGGATATGTGTATATATATATATATATTTTTTTTTATTTTTTATTTATCTGACACTATAATTTCTGTTGATATGATACGTGGGGGTTAGTTATAGCAGTCGCACAGTTTTTTAATAATTCCATTCATAGAAGTGACAAGAAGGACTCAAGGGTCAAGTCCAAGTAGGTCTTTATCTTGCTTGTTTATGCAGTCTCAAATTTTTGAATATTTTTATGCAAACATATTTAGTATCGTATGCATCTGCCTTGTTGTTGGCAAAATTAGAACTCAATTACGATAATTTTCTTTTTCTTTTAGGGGTTGTGTTGTCAGTTCACTGGGTCTCATTAACATTCTAGCTCTGTATTGCCATTGCTTCTTTCTAGCTTACCAGCTGTTCCTGCTGCTAGCTACAATGTCTGATGTGTTCAGATCACTGGGTTCCTCCACTCACCACTGAGAGGAGACAGCCTTTCCATTGGGGATACCCACGTGTCTGCCCTGTCTGCAACGGCACCAAATAAAGTAATAGAGCCTCGCATGGCATATGGTGTCTGGATTCATACAAGATGCAAAACTATTCCAGCTCTAATGCACAATGACTCATAGCATTGCTAATTTTTCCCAAACAAAAGCCACCTTCCACACCCATGCTTTTAAACCTCGGGCTATGAAGTCTTACAAAGCTTGCGGTTATTAAAAAGAAAATAATCCTGAAAGTGTATAAACTGCACATCGTAATTCAACGGGTTTAACAGGTTGGAAATTTCAGATGATAAATATTATAATTTTTATACAGAAGTATGTCGGTAAAAATATTCAATAAAAAAAAAAAAATGTTGCATAATTTGAAAGCTAGTCATTTTAAAAATTTCAGTTTTGATTATTTTATTTTTTTCTGAGTATGTTTTCCATTTACTTTTTCATTGCTTCCTATTATTATTATTTATTTATTTTCCATTAAAGGGATTGCGGGATTATGTCTCTATGATTTGCCATTCCTTCATTATTTGCACTTGAAGTTAAGAATGAATTGCTATTGGCCTTCAGTAAGGTACAGTTGGGGGTGTGTACCTGCACAGTCTGAACATGGCAGCACTGATTGGATAGATTCAGTCTGTGCAGGGTCACACCCCCAACTGGTTACCTCCCCTTTGTACCCTTACTGCAGACTGCTAGCAATTATTCAGAACTTCTAGTAGAAATAATAAAGGAATGGCACAACATACAGACATAAGAATAGATGCTCCAGAATTGTTAGTACGCGGGGAATGCATGAAGCTTTTAAAACAGACATGTCATGTGCGATTTAAAGGTCCTCTTTAAGCACCGTTCACTGATAGAATCTGCCCTTGGTTTAGTGAATGCACGCTTAAGGCATGGCTGCATAGTGACTTTTACAGAAGCAATTCTGCGCCTAGCATTTCACTATAAGGCCTTGTTTACACAGTTGAGTTTTACATAGGCAAAAACTATGGCAATTCACGGTAAACCATGTTTTTGCTGCATGGTTCCCGGCCGAAACTAGCATGGCCTGCTACATGTATAGGCACGCTAACCCTGAATTAGTGATGGGTTCCACAGCTGATCCTTTTATTGAACATAATGCTATATATTTTATGCATTTATTATTATAATGTTCAGTGAAGGATGAGTAGGAAATAATGTAGCTAACTAGTAAAAGTTTGTTGTAAATATGTATAAGTCTAGGTTTTGGCTGCAGTAAAATGCGAGCCTTGTCTTACTCCACATTGCCCTCTCCGTTAAATGTGAATGTGCAATATGGCTCGTTTGCCTTCAGTATTTTTACTCTTCAGGTTTATTGCCTTAAAATCTACTTAACCATTTACATTTAAAACCAATCTGTCCATTCAGTGCGCAGTGACTGTGTTTACGTTTTTTGGGATTATCATGCTAATTGACATGTGTTGCCCACTCAGGTCTCACATCTTCAAAGTGATTTCTGGCACTATTTGTAGGCGCTAAAGTGTGTTGTGGTCATTAGTCTAATGTACACCGCTCAGCGTGAGGCTGGAATTTTCTAAGGTTTAAGCACAGTTCACTAATCGAATGCCCTTGGTTTAGTGAATGCACGCTTAGGACATGGCTGACTTTTGCAGAAGCGATTCTGCTCATCGCGTTTCACTATAAGTCCTTGTTCACATAGTTGAGTTTATTGCCTTCATGTTTTTGCGGCAAAATGAGATTGGATTAAAAAAAATGAAAATCTTTATACGTCTTTTAGACTTTTCTAGTGTTTATTATTGGATGTTTTTATGATTACTCTCTTCGCAAGCTTTAGACATTTCTTGTGAAATGTTTTTACTGGTCCCTTGCTTACTTCTTCCTGCAAAGGTCTTGATGCCCAGTCCCAGTAGTTAAATTGACAGACATTTTTTGACCAAAGGCTTTTGCCTCAATTAGGACTAGCACCAGGAACATGATATATCACTTAAATCTTGATGATCTACCCTCAGGATATCAGATTGGTGAAGGTACACCTTTTATGTATGCGTACTTTAAAGAACTAAAGACCTGTGTCTAGGTGCAACAGGTAATGTCACAAAATACATAAAAAGTGACAGATGTAGGTACAGTGCAAACATTAAAGTTTATTCACATATCACATTTGTTTGCCTTGATATGTAAATAAATGCTTAGAAACAGCACAAGTCAAAGTTATTCTTTTACAAAGTAAAAAGTTTAGTTTTTCCATGTATAAAAGAAAAAATATTTTGCTAATGGAATATTACATAAAGGTTGTAGAATAACCTCTAAATTTAGTTGTAAAAATATTGTTTTTATAATTTATTTTATTTCATTTTTTTATTTTTTCAACTGTTGTGTGCAGCTGTATTTGTCCAGATGAATCCCGTCATATTTGCTGGGTAGCAGCCGGATCTCCACCGGACTCCATTATAGTCAATGGGGCCGACAGTACCATCCAGAGAGCTCCGGTAGGCTGTCATCTGCCAGAGCAGCCTGCCAGTCAGTGGCGTACCGTCAATATAGGCACACCACGCACTGGCTATGGGTCTCGTGGGGTTAGAGGGCCCGGCCAGGCTGCATGGCTCCGCCCCCTTTCCGACCTGAATACACGCTGCATACCAGTAACAGTAGAGAGATAAATACCGGCCCCAGACCTGTGTCCTCCTCCTTGCCTCTGCTGATGAATGGCATTGGCCCCTGCTCCTGTCTGTCAGAACAAGTCAAGTACAGCTGGCCAATAATCAGGTAGATGCTGTGCCGCCTGCGCTGCTTATTGGCCAGCTAACACCTGACCTCTGCCGGCGTGAGGTGTTACAGTCCAGCGCCTTTGGAATGAGAGCAATGTGAGAGCACTCAGCCCATCCATCTTCCATGCAGCCCGTGGCTGAGGTCCTAAATCCTAGTGACCTGCAGGAGAGACTGGAGAGCATGGACAGATTCAACCAGCAGTCAGCATCTGTGTGAGTGACTGCCCTGCAATGTGGAGGGAGGAATATGGGGGAGGTCGGTGTGGCTTGCACTAGTAGTAATAGCTTACTATAAGTGCAAGACACACAGCATCTCTGCCACAGACATACAACCCTTCCCTCATAGACCCAGCACCCCCATAGATATACAACCCACCACCCCACCCATGTATGCTTCAAGTACTCAGGGACAATCCATTCCCTGCCTCTCATTGCCCTAGTAGAAATACCCTATGGGCTGGATCCCCCCTGAGAACTTGAAGCATACATATCTCTATGTGTGTGTGTATGTATATGTATATATATGTATATATATATATATATATAAAATTATTTTATTTTTTTACTACTTTCCTTCCTGCTCTGCTATGTAGATGTACAGCTGAGCATTGTGATGGCGAAGGCTCAAAAATTGAGCCTGCGCCATCAGCTGTTGGTATAAAACACTGCTTCAACTGTCAGGACTGGAGCTACTTCCAATTACACCATTTAACACGATGCTTGTTTGAAAATTGCAAACATAATATATAATACACATAAAATTTTAAAAAATGTTTAAAAAAATTTATATAACTATCCACTAAATACATTTTTCTCCATTAGGGCTCATGCACGCGAATGTATTTCGTTTGCGTGTCCATTCTTTTTTTTTTTCGCGGATAGAATGCTGACCCATTCATTTCAATGGGTCTGCAAAAAAAATGCGGATTGCACACTGTGTGCTCTCTGCACCCGTATGGCTGATGTCTGTTCCATAGTCCCACACTGTTTTGTGGACAAGAATAGGCATTGTTACAATGGTTCCCCCTAAAAAAAAAAAAAACACGAATGTTACACGGGCGTCATCGGCAAAATACATACGGTCGTGTGCATGAGCCTTTATTCCAATTTTCTTCATCAATATCACTGCAACCCCCTGCACCCTCACTAATCAGCTTTAATAATTGTACTTTTTATTGGGGGGGGGGGGGGGGCCTAATTCTGAGTTGCGATGGGGCCCCATGATTTCTATGTACGCCCCTGCTGCCGGTGGTGTGAAACTAGCTTAATGCCTGGTTCACATCTGCGTTGTGAATTCCAGCACCCTGATCCAGTCAGTGTAACCAGCCTATATGCTGACTTTCAGCTCAACGAAAAAATACTCCACGCAGCATTTTTTTTGTCTGCTCACAAGGCGGCATATATGCCAGAAAGTGACTGGATCCCTGCTAGATCTCATTATAGTAGTCCTCTGCTGGAACAGACTGCCTGAGTTCACAGCTTAGATGTGAACGCGGTCTTAGGCAGAATACAGTACTTTCTAAGGCTAAGTTCACACCATCGTTTAGCTTTTAGGTTCTTCTGATCCGTCAGAAGAACAGAAAAAAATGGATCCGTTGTTATGAGCATCAGTTATGATCAGTTTGTGTCACTTCTGTCACAGATCGGTTATTTTTGATCGGAGAAAAAGTCTTGCATACAGTACTTTTTCTCTCGTTAAAAATAACTGATCTCTAACAGAATTGACCGAAACTGATCATAACTGATGCTCAAAAAAGACAGATCAATTAGTTTAAGTGCTAACGGAGTGTAACAAATTAGTTTTTGGGATTTTTTTTCCGTGCTCTTCTGACGGTTTAGAAGAATAGAAAGCGAATCAGTGATGTGAACTCTGCATTAGGGTTCATTCAGACGAATGTATATTTGTGTCAGTCTCCGTTCTGCAATTTTGCGTAACGGGTGCGGACCCATTCATTTTCAATACTTCCTTCCACAGCCCTGCAAAAAAGATAGAACATGTCCTATTCTTGTCCGCAATTGTGGACAAGAATAGGCATTTCTATCATAGGGCTGGCCATTCCGTGTTTTGCGGATCCACAGTTTCCGGACGACAGATACAGTCATCTGAATGAGCCCTTAGCCACATTTGTAAAAAAAAAACACTAAAACTTTTCTTAAGGCAAAGTTAGGTCTTCAAAAGCTGAGCTCCAACACCATGAGTGGTCCAATAGAAAAAAAATCTTTAAAAATCTGTTCCCTTATTACTAATATGATACTGGTCCTTCAACCATTGTAACCAAAAGAGGAGAGGACATTTTTTTTGTATCCAGTATTATGTTACCATGATAAAACCCAATCAACCTCAGAATATAAATATTAAAATGATTTGGAAAACTGAAATCTAATTTATTGAAAACCAGTTCACCAATTCAAAAAGGTGACATTTTATTCCAAAATTTTTATTCCCAAAGGTGAAATTTTATTCTGATCAAAATGGCTCCAAAGACACCCCATCATTAAAGACTATTTGAAATATTATAGTGCAAGATACTGAAGCAGGTTTTCTTTAAGTAGTCAGTAGGGTTCATTTATTTTATGTAGGATACGGTGTTAATGTGTCACTGAGCTTTTCTTTATTTTTTTTTAATTTATTTTTTTTATTCCTATTACTGAATATAACGATTTGTTACAAATGTCCCCTTGTCCTTGCCTGAATTGTGTTAAAGAAACAAAGTGACAGTCAAACGTTAAGGGTTTGCAACAAATGGTTTTTCTTAACTTTTTTATTGTTAGGTAAAGCTTTTTTTTTTTCTTCTTATAAGCAGTTATACGGATTTTAAGAGCAGTCTGTTCCTAAATTCGTCATCCAAGTCAACAAAGACAGACCGACAAAGAGATAGGGTTAAGAGCCTTTTAGTTCTCTATGCACAAGGGTCTAATTAATACTGTTCAGAAAAAAACATCATATTTTTTTGGCTTGAAACAGTCTTAATAACTCAATTTTCCAGATAGCTTGGGAGGAAAAGAACTACTAAGTGCCTTGGATTCTCTACCTTTTTTTATTTTGGTATAGATGAAAAAGCCCTCGGCGTCTCCTTTTCAATAAGGTATTTTGCTAGTGACAAAAAAGATTTCTGTTCTGCTAATTTGTGTAGCCACTTGTGCTCAGACTGCAGACTCTGCCTATTGATTGCTTTGTCTAGTACTATGTTTCACAGATAAGATATAGTACAGGTGGATATGTATGTGAATATTAGAATATGTGCAAATAAATTGTTGAACAGTTACCTTGACTTACCTGCTAGTATTACTTAGCTGGATGACAATCAGGGACGTGCACACACAGGGCTCAAAGGGGGCTTGAGCCCCTGCCCCCTTCTGCCCCTGCCCCTTTAATGCCCTTACAGAACACCGGCACTCCAGAGCGAACCGTGAGAGCTGTGGGAGAAAGGACCTTAATTGACATCACCATGTGACCAGTAACATAGCGATATTACTGGTCACATGGCTATGAGGTAATCAAAGGTCCTTTCTTTCTTCCAGAACTCGGTGTTGCTGCAGCCTGCAGGAGAAGGGTAGGTCACGTGGGTCGGGCACTGGCCGACTGTCTGCAGAGTAGGAACATCAGGGATGGCTGCTTATCAACCTCTGTATAGGGGAGAGAGTCTGTCAGCGCTGGAGAGGTGGATGTGATTACTGGGGGAGGCTGTGTGGTATTATATACTGGTGGGCTGCTGTGTGGGATCATATAGTGGGGGGGCTGCTGTGGGATTATATACTGGGGGGCTGCTGTGTGGGATTATATACTAGGGGGCTGCAGTGTGGGATTATATACTAGGGGGCTGCAGTGTGGGATTATATACTAGGGGGCTGCAGTGTGGGAATATATTCTGGGGGGGCTGCTGTATGAGATTATATACTGGGGCCGGGGGGGCTGCTGTGTGGTATTATATACTGGGGGGCTGCTGTGTGGTATTATATACTGGGGGGGACTGCTGTGCGGGATTATATACTGGGGGACTGCTGTGTGGGATAATATACTGGGGGGCTGCTGTATGGGATTATATACTGGAGGGCTGCTGTGTGGGATTATATACTGGGGGGACTGCTGTGTGGGATTATATACTGGGGGGACTGCTGTGTGGGATTATATACTGGGGGGACTGCGGTGTGGGATTATATAAAATATCTTTCCCAAAATGATCCAAACATGAAGTAGACATATGGGGAATGTAAAGTAATAACTATTTTTGGAGGTATTACTATGTATTATAGAAGTAGAGAAATTAAAACTTGGAAATTTGCAATTTCTTACAAATTTTTGGTAAATTTGCAATTTTTTTGAAAATAAAAATGATTCTTTTTTTTACTTCATTTTACCAGTGTCATGAAGTACAATATGTGACGAAAAAACTATCTCAGAATGGCCTGGATAAGTCAAAGCGTTTTAAAGTTATCACCACTTAAAGTGACACTGGTCAGATTTGCAAAAAATGGCCAAGTCCTTAAGGTGAAATAGGGCTGAGTCCTTAAGGGGTTAAGCTTCTGTGGTTAAGCAATCATTATTTTCATTGTTGAACTCTTAGAGGTTCACGGCATACTAGGACCTGCTTTACATAGAACTCTAGTAGGAAAAGTACGCCCACCATTCTTGCCGGAATGTCATGCCCCGGTAGTACCCTACCTAATATTTACATGGAAACCCCTTTAATGTTAAGTTCTTTAAGCTTTTCTTTATCTCTTGTTCTTTCTGTGGTGTCGGTGTAACCATCAGAGTAGTCACTATCTATTAACCTGGTGATTCAGGTTAGTTTTGGTCAAACCCGCTGATATCAATGGGTGCCTCCTGACCTAAATGTGATGGCAAAGATTGGGGGATAGAAGGATTGCACAGCTCAATTTCAACTTGTCCAATCTCTTTGTTCTCAATTGTGATAAGCCATTTGTGAGAGGCTAACACCCCTCTCCTCATTCTGAACCCTGGGCGTGCATGTGCGTAAAGTGGTTGAGAGGATAGCTGCCAAACGACCATTTCAGCTATCTGAAGTGTACAGCCAGTCCTACTCTTTCTCTACTACTCGCCATGGCAGAATGAAATTCACAAAACTCACTGACAGCAGATTCCCCTCTGCTTTTTACATTCACGGGGTACAAGCACTTTTTACAGCTTTTGTATTCCGGTAGCATTGCAGTTAGAGCAAATTTGATTTCCCCCTGGCTGCTTTCCTATTACCTGAATAACTGCTGCTTGTGCAGGAAGCAATTAATGTAATAGAGGTATGTTGAAAATTATTAGTAATGTAGTTCATATAATATAAAAAATAAGATCTAAAAGATTTTTATGTAATTTTCTATTAAAAGTGTTGTGACCGCTGCTACAATTATGGCAGTATGGATGGCACGTCATTGCTGGCATGTAAACAAAGACTGGTGGGGAACCACAGGAGCATCGGCAGTGGAGCGACAGGGAATGTCACCTTCATAATCTGTCCGACTCTATAATTAATTGTTATAAGTATATGTAATAATTGTTTTTCATGTGTACAGTGTTTAAGATTTCATTTTATAGTTGTTGTTTTGCTATGGTTAGTTGCATCCTTACCCAAATTGGTGTAATGATTAATATAAATTTACAGCATTAGAGATTTTATAATAAGATAAATTGTCACAAAAGTTTTGTAGAAAGAAGCATAAGTGAAAAAAAGTGACTTGTTAAAAATACCTTTAATAAATAATCAAGTGGGTATAGGTATAAATAGTCTCACTGGGCCTTATCCCTCTTCTCTATGGGCCTGGATCAGGAATAATGGGAATTTTATATAGTCTTCCCCCTGTTTTATTTACCTGCATAATGTCATAATATATGTAACTATGTGGCCTTCCTCTGGCTGTTGGCCAGCTGTGGGTCCTCTATGGGCATCACGTGCATGTCCGTGTGATCTGTTTGAGTGAAGTACCATTGTTAGGCTATCTTTTTAGTTACACCCTGATTTGCTCGTTTCTAGGCATCCTTGAGCGGAAAGAGGGTCATTTTTCCTCCTCTTGGGGACCAGCAGCGGAATAAAGTACATTGGTCTTAAACATCCGGTTGCAAAGCTAAGTACCATACTTCATTGTACCCCCTGATGAGCCTAATTAGCATTAGGTGAAACGCGTCAGGGTTTACTGGTGACCACCTTTCTGTTGGGAACATAACAGTGACCAACGGATTAATGTTCGCCTGAGAATAACGGTGACACACATCCATATAGAGCACCATTTATTCGTCATTTGTTTTAAAAGATATTTTTTCCTGGAACTTTTGTAACTAGGGATTTCCAGGGACCGGTTAGCACTAGGTACGGGGACAGGGAACCTCCACCCTTAGGGGGTTGCCCTGGGCACAGCAGACCTCTAGGGACTCTAGGGGTAGCTTGTGCTTATTTTTAGCTCCGCATCTCCGGGCTATAAGTAATCATTTATCCTTTATTCTCTGTTTACCTATTTTTATACCTTTTGTGCTTACGGTGTCACTATGTTTGTTTTTTTGTCTAAGGGACCGCTACTCCCTTACTGAGTTATCTCGGCCAATGTAGTTTTTCATAGTTGGTATATTTATACCTATACCCACTTGATTATTTATTAAAGGTATTTTTAACAAGTCACTTTTTTTCACTTATGCTTCTTTAATGATTAATATAGATTAACCTTAAGAGAGGCAAGTATCTACTTCTGGGCCACATACTTTGTAAAATGTGATTTTATTGGTGTTGTTGGGAAGAGCAGCCTCTGTATATACCGCACTCTTAAGGCATTAGACCCCATGAGAGTATTTAGTGATTAATATGCCCTACATGTACTGTTTTTTTTAGCCTTATTCATGCTAAAGGAAGACATTTCATAGCAAGTTATGTTACTTGTTATGTGATTGACTATTCTGTTTGGCAGACCTTTGCACTGCCCTTTGCTTATTCCATTGGGGCAGAGTGGTGACTGGAGTATCGGCAACTGATGGGAAGCAGAGAAATTTGACAGTCATGTATTAGCCTGGCTTTAAGGACAAAGATACTTACATTGGTTTCTGTGTAAGCATCTCTGGCATGTTTGCAAATGAGCAGCTTCCTGTAACAGTCTCTGCTCCAGAACTCAGGCAAACAGTCAGAAAAGCATGTAGCTTGACAAGTTCTCCTGTTCTGATGAACAAGATTGTGTAAGAAAAAGAACCCTGGTTTTGGTGCTGCCGCTCATGGACTTGAAAGCCAGTATATACAGTACAGACCAAAAGTTTGGACACACCTTCTCATTCAAAGAGTTTTCTTTATTTTCATGACTATGAAGGCATCAAAACTATGAATTAACACATGTGGAATTATATACATAACAAACAAGTGTGAAACAACTGAAAATATGTCATATTCTAGGTTCTTCAAAGTAGCCTCCTTTTGCTTTGATTATTGCTTTGCACACTCTTGGCATTCTTTTGATGAGCTTCAAGAGGTAGTCCCCTGAAATGGTCTTCCAACAGTCTTGAAGGAGTTCCCAGAGATGCTTAGCACTTGTTGGCCCTTTTGCCTTCACTCTGTGATCCAGCTCACCCCAAACCATCTCGATTGGGTTCAGGTCCGGTGACTGTGGAGGCCAGGTCATCTGGCGCAGCACCCCATCACTCTCCTTCATGGTCAAATAGCCCTTACTTTCAAAGTTTTCCCAATTTTTCGGCTGACTGACTGACCTTCATTTCTTAAAGTAATGATGGCCACTTATTTTTCTTTACTTAGCTGCTTTTTTTCTTGCCATAATACAAATTCTAACAGTCTATTCAGTAGGACTATCAGCTGTGTATCCACCTGACTTCTCCTCAACGCAACTGATGGTCCCACTTATTAAACCTGACAGGGCACACCTGTGAAGTGAAAACCATTTCAGGGGACTACCTCTTGAAGCTCATCAAGAGAATGCCAAGAGTGTGCAAAGCAGTAATCAAAGCAAAAGGTGGCTACTTTGAAGAACCTAGAATATGACATATTTTCAGTTGTTTCACACTTGTTTGTTATGTATATAATTCCACATGTGTTAATTCATAGTTTTGATGCCTTCAGTGTGAATCTACAATTTTCATAGTCATGCAAATAAAGAAAACTCTTTGAATGAGAAGGTGTGTCCAAACTTTTGGTCTGTACTGTATATAAAAATGTAGATGCTTTATTTTGCAACACGTTTTGAAGGCCAAAAGCTCTCTTGGCCAGGCCCAATACCAAACCGTAGACAAAACAATGGTCTGGATGTTTATACCGGTCATTTGGCGCAGCTGTGCGCATCAAGTTGTTGCGACTGTCACAACAACGAAAGGTAAGTGCATTACCAAATAATGTATTTTTTAATATGTATGAGGTACTGCCTCCACTTATTTTGTCTTCTGTGTGCTCACCTGTTCTGAAGAACAGAAGCAGAATGAAGCTTGGCTTAAGAGCCAATCAGTGAGATTTATGCTCTATTTGAATCCTGCTCTAGGACTGTTTGACAATTATTGCACATGTTCCTGTGTGTTTCTTAGTTCTCTGTGGATACAATGAGTATTCGTGTTTCTGATCCAGCTTATTTGCCAAGTTCTCTTTGCCTTCTCCTTGCTTGCTGCTGTGTTTGTCCTTGAACTGGTTAGTGACCATTCTCCTGCCTTTGCATCTCTGTACCTTTTTTCTCTCTTGGTTTTGACTTTGCTTGTTTCAGATATTGCAGATGAGTACTGTTAAGGCTTTAATATTTGACTGCTTTCTTTTTGACCCTAGCTATTACTACTCTACCTGTCTGCTCTTGGACCACTCTGGTTATCTAGTCAGCTTTCTGAGATTGGGATCACACTTCACAGTGCATCCGCCCTGCTGTAGGCAGGGCCTGGTAGTGATAGGGGTATTGCAGGGCAAGTTAGCCAGCTCTTGTTGAACGAAGTTTGGAAGTGGCAGCATGGTTTGCTGGACAGGTTACTTGTATCCCATAAATTTCTCTACCACGTAACACTTTAGGTGCCCTTCCCCAGATACCCTGAAAGCAAATTAGAAAGAATGAGCAATATGGGTGGCAACTAGGGATGAGCGAACTTCTCTTTTCAAGTTCGGTGTACAAGGTTCAAGTTTGGGATATCTAAGAATTCAGTTATGTATTCTGCTACCACAGACCATAAGTTATGGTCTGTGGTAGCGGAATCCATAATGGAATTCTTAGATAACCCGAACCTTGTACGCCGAACTTGAAAACAGAAGTTTGCTCAACACTAGTGGCAACTTAGTATAAAGTCAAAAACACCATCAACCAATCTGTCTGAAATCTGTATTAGGCACAGGGCACAACACAACTTTCCGCAGTACCTTGTTATTCACCTTTAAGAGGACCTTTGTGTGAGCTTCAAGAGTTTTTAACCATGTACTGAAATTCCATTATATGGATTCACTGCTATGTTATAACTTGTTGCCTAATAAGTCAGCTCATCTTTCATGTTTTTTTTATTTTTTCTTCCTGATAGTGATTGATGTTCAACCACTTGGTTTATTGAATCTCATTAAGGTCTGCAAACCTGCATGCCAACTTCCAGTAATTAGAGTCCGGATAGCCATTCCATCTGTTCTTCAAGTACTGTTTAATTAATGAACTTTTCAGCATGTTCTTTGCCTTGTAAAAAGCTCTTAGTATTCTCAAGATGTTGAATAGGATTTGCATTCCAGCTTTTTGCTCATTGATTACAAAGAAATCTTGCAGTAGCGTTCATTATGGAATCCCAAAACTCACACTTACATATTAATACTTGAAAAGAGTTGCAAAGAGATTAGATTTTTATTATTCGAATGCTTAATTAGAGCTTTTCTCAGAATTAGGTTTGAAAAGAGATTTTTTTTTTATAATTAAGCTACTGTATTTTTATTATTGTCCTAGTATCACATGGAATAAAAGCTCTGGTCTCTAGTATTCCATTTAGCATTGCCAGTGCAGTGGTGTAGGCTTGTAATGTATTGAATGATTGCGGTCTTTAAAAAAGAAAGCAAGAACTTTTTAGTACTTGTAACTTTTCCATCTTCTGATTGTCCTCGACTACTTCATTGGCTTGGAGTTTCAAGTATATTCCTACTTAAAGGGGTTCTGCAGTTTTTTCAAACTGATGATCTATCCTCTGGATAGACCATCAGCATCTAATCGGTGGGGGTGTCGGACCCCCTCCTATCAGATGCTGATTATCTATCCAGAGGATAGATCATCAGTTTAAAAAAAACTGCCGAACCCATTTAAAGTTCACCTACTGTCAAAAATGGACAATTGATCCTGATTCTTAATGTGTCATAACTTTGTGCAGTCTTTCTTCTCTAAGCTTAGCTGTTTGTGCTCCAGACCAGAGTTTCTCAACTTCAGTCCTCACGGTTTGATTGTCCATGAGGACTTGCCCCATCCTCTTTGCGTTGTTTGGGATCAGTGCATTAGGAATTGCCAGCCTTTTTCTTGGGAAACTCTCAAAAGTATTGTCCAGCGTTTTGGACATTAACTGTTAACCATACCCTGCTATACCTTTTGAAAAGATCCTACTCAACCTCTCCCCATCACTCTATTCTATTTCCCTGACCCATCCCTGTCACGTAAACCTCCGCACAGTCAGAGTCAGGAGCCCCACTGAGGTCAATGACGTGTCCCCAAGCGCCATGTGACTGCTGGGTCGCATTATGCTTGAGCACATGTCACAGATAAGGCTATTCTTTGGCTGCATTGGCACTCTTTTCCTTGTGTATCTGGAAATTTACAGGACAGGCATCAGAAGACTGTGGCGGGGAGCTTGAATGGAGCGGCGGGGAGCAGTGGACAGCAGGTTGGGGTTGACAATTAAAAAAAGAAGTCAAGAAGCTGGACAAACACTTGTGAACTGTTTGTGGTACTTAAGAAACACTGCTCTAGTTTCTGCTAGGCGTCACTCTTGGGGATAC
Source organism: Bufo bufo (assembly GCF_905171765.1). NCBI lineage: Eukaryota > Metazoa > Chordata > Amphibia > Anura > Bufonidae > Bufo > Bufo bufo. The sequence continues at coordinate 512,134,074 of NC_053392.1, read as the reverse complement.
TAACATTCGTGGAGCTGGGCAGTCTGGTCTTCCTCCTCAAACCCTCTCAACAACAGTGTTCTATAGTATGCTCTTACTATGGGGACACATACTTGACTGATTTTTTTGTAAAGTGTGAAACATGATCTGAAAGCAATCACCAGATAGAAATCTGGCAGTGACTTGCACCCAGACAAAGGTTCTGGCATGTTGAAATCCAATATGCCCTATGCTTCTTATCCCCCAACATCTACTGCTGGGAATCTTCACAGTGCCCATACACTTTAGACTGTTGGCTGATGTTCATCTAATGTGTATGGGCACAGACACAGATTTTAGCAGCCTGTCACTTATCTGCCAGTGTTATATGGTTGTAGATCACTTGAGAAAATGTTGAGACATTTTGCATTTTTACTCACTCCAGTTTGAAAAGCGGGTGGGAACCTAATCGTTGTTAGCCTGTCAATCTGAGTTAAACCAGATTTATCAACTTGGGGTTGTCTCACTTCAGCAAATGGCATTCCAGTGGAGGCCATGCTTGCACACTATAGGGAAAAGCACCAGCCTATGTGAGCTCTCATGGTCCCGGCTACCAGAGAGGCTGGCGCTTCTTCCTATAGTGTGCAAGTATGACCATCCCTGATGGATTGCAGGGTGGTCGTAACCATGGATACGAGCAATGTATAATGTGATGGAAAAATGAATCAAGCCAGCAAAGGAGGCAATATGGATAATAACAATACATTAGTAAGTGGCTTCTATTAACTTTATCTACATGATAAATACCATTTTCTGATGTGAGACAGCCCCTTTAATCATTGCAACGCATGCTGGCGAAGGGTCATAGAAGAGTCCAGTTCATTCAGCCCGCTGCTGTTTGACGGTTTACTCCTAGGGACAGACTGCATGGCTACAGGATTTCTAATTCAGGTACATGGTATTAAAACGTACACTTGGTTTCCCAGCTCCTGTGTTTTTGTCTGTTTTAGTTATTGCCTGTAATATTTCAAGCCAATAGCCATTAAAGTCCATTTAATGCAATGCTATTGGAGTTGTCTTAAAAGTTACTGAATAAAATGTAGGAGTGATGGACAGCTGCCTTTCATCTTATCCTCCCATGTTTCGTGAGAGCCTTCCTAATAATTACATCCTATTATTGTAGTAGGATCAAATAAAACAAACCTAAAAATTGCCGTACAATAGAAAACATACATTTTCATATAACGTAGAATGTAGCTTTGGTTGTTCTTCAAATTGTATGCAATATCTGGGTTAATGAGGGAAATCTAAATAATTTTCTGGCATGCTTTGAAAGCGGTTGCAGTGCTGCCTTTCTCGTTCATGAGCACATAAGTTCATCAGCAGTGTGTAATATTAGGGTGTTCAGTATGGCATTTCCCATTGTCGAGGAGCACTTTTATGAGCATTTTGACAGTCAGTCTCCCTATTCTGTAAGTCTGTAGCATCTGAATAGGAAGTAAGGTAGCCGTGCACATTAGTCTAAAGTTGATCTAAACAGAGGATTGTAACTGAAACGTGTGCGTTGGCTGGAATTTAACAATGACCTATTCTTCTAGCAGACCAATTTCACACTAACGTCTACAGCTTTGCTCAGTGAAATATCATTGAGCATGTATGGCCATATGAATGACTATAACAGCTAGTATGGACTGAAATGTGTATCGGCATTCACCAGACCTTGGTTTGTTGAGTGGTTGTTCAAACATCCACCTGATATGGCCTCCTATGGCAGGTCTGCTGCAGATTTTCTGGATTAAATCCTCACAAAATCATATGGATTTTGCAGATTTGGTCCATATTTCACCCTCTGCATGTCAATTGAAGTGCAGATTTAACTGTCTGAACTTTCCACAGCACGTAGATGATTATTTATTTATTTTTGAAGTCTCATCCACTTTTATGCTACATTCACACGTGGCTGTGTCCTAAAGGGAATTTATCACGCTCATTTTATTCACTGGTTTTACTTTTTACTGAAAAGTCACATTAAATTTAGTTACCGATTTATATTTCCATCAGTTCCATAGAGATAGAAAGGAGTTGCAGGAAGCATATTTGTTTACAAACCAAGAAAATTCAGAAAAAAATTGTGTGCGAAGGAGACCTACGGCTAACATGCACACGACACTGTCCATTTTTAACTGACAGTCCAAAAAACTGCCGTGTGAATAACCCCATAGACTACCATTGGTCTTAAAACAGACATGTGATGGCCGTTAAAAAAATGTACATCACATGTCGTGTGCATGTAGCTTAAGCGTCTACTCTGAACAATATTTTTAGCACCTGTTTTTTTTCTTTGTTGCATATTATTTTCTATGTTTTCTTTATATAATTATGAGGACAGGCATCTTGCCTGAAAAAACAATCTGTTCACTTGTGTAGGGGATTGTTGTATGCATGCTCAATGTCATGTGCAAAGAGGGGACTGAGCTGGTATGGTGTAATCCTATGGTATCTGAGCTGGTGTGGTGTAATACTATGGTATCGGAGCTAGTGTGGTGTAATCCTATGGTATTTGAGCTGGTGTGGTGTAATACTATGGTATCGGAGCTAGTGTGGTGTAATCCTATGGTATTTGAGCTGGTGTGCTGTAATTCTATTGTATCTGAGCTGGTGTGCTGTAATTCAATTGTATCTGAGCTGGTGTGATGTAACCCCATGGTATCTGAGCTGGTGTGGTGTAATCCTATGTTATCTGAGCCGGTGTGATGTAATGCTGCTGATGTGGTGTAATCCTAAAGTATCTGAGCTGGTGTGGTGTAATCCCATTGTATTTGAGTTGGTGTTGTGTAATCCCATGGTATTTGAGCTGGTGTGGTGTATTCATATGGTTTCTGAGCTGGTGTGGTGTAATCCCATGGTATCTGAGCTGATGTGGTGTAATCCTATGGTACAGTCCTGATCAAAAGTTTAAGACCACTTGAAAAATGGCAAAAAATCATATTTAGCATGGCTGGATCTTAACAAGGTTCCAAGTAGAGCTTCAACATGCAACAAGAAGAAATGGGAGTGAGACAAAAAGTTTTTTGAGCATTCAATTTAATGAAAACAACGAAACAGCTGATCAAAAGTTTAGGAACACACCTCCAAAAAAAAAAAACTAACCCCCCCCCCCTTCCCCCAAACAGAAATCCAACTTCCAAACATGAACTCAGTAATGAGTAGCTCCACCGTTATTGATTATCACTTCAAAATTTTGTTTCGGCATGCTTGATGCAAGCGTTTCCATGAGGTGAGTGGGAACATTTCTCCAAGTGGTGAAGACGGCCGCACGAAGGCCATCTACTGTCTGGAACTGTTGTCCATTTTTGTAAACTTCCCTTGCCATCCATCCCCAAAGGTTCTCAATTGGATTTAGATCAGGGGAACATGCAGGATGGGCCAAAAGAATGATGTTATTCTCCTGGAAGAAGTCCCTTGTCCTGCGGGCATTGTGTACTGTAGCGTTGTCCTGTTGAAAAACCCAGTCGTTACCACACAGACAAGGGCCCAGTCATGAGGAATGCTCTGTGCAACATGTGGACATAGCCAGCGGCCGTTTGACGCCCCTGCACTTCCTGAAGCTCCATTGTTCCACTGAAGGAAAAAGCACCCCAGACCATTATGGCGCCCCCCCACTGTGGCGCGTAGAAAACCTCTCAGGTGGGATCTGCTTGTCATGCCAGTAACGTTGGAAACCATCAGGACCATCAAGGTTAAATTTTTTCTCATCAGAGAATAAAACTTTCTTCCACCTTTTGAATGTCCCATGTTTGGTGCTCTCTTGCAAAGTCCAAACGAGCAGTTCTGTGGCGTTCAAGGAGACGAGGTCTTTGAAGACGTTTTTTGTTTTTGAAGCCCTTTAGTCTCAGATGCCGTCTGATGGTTATGGGGCTGCAGTCAGCACCAGTAAGTAAGGGCCTTAATTTGGGTTGAGGATCGTCCAGTGTCTTGACGGACAGCCAATTGGATCCTCCAGCTCAGTGCTGATGAAATTTTTTGGGGTCTTCCACTTGACTTTTTTGTTTTAACCCTCAGGATCATTTAAGAAATTCCAAATGACTGTCTTACTGCGTCCCACCTCAGCAGCGATGGCACGCTGTGAGAGACCCTGCTTATGCAGTTCAACCACCCGACCACGTTAAAAAAAAGGGAGAGTTTTTTTGCCTTTGCCATCACAACGTGTGACTACCTGACAAAAAATGACAATGAATCCACATCTTTGCACAGATTTGGCCTTTTAAAGGCATGTGGTACTAAAATTTGGATCAGCTGAAAAAAAGCCTGTTTCAGTTTAATCGTTATTTTCAATTAATTGAATGCTCAAAAAATGTTTTGTCTCACTCTCATTTCTTCTTGTTGCATGTTGAAGCTCTACTTGGAAACTTGTTAAGATCCAACAATGTAAAATATGATTTTTTTACTATTTTTCAAGTGGTCTTAAACTTTTGATCGGGACTGTATCTGAGCTGGTGTGGTGTAATCCCATGGTATCTGAGCTGGTGTGGTGGAAATTCTATGGCATCCGCCTCCAGTTTTATAATACAGTTGTTACCTTTTATTGTGTATTTAATGTACACACAGCAGAAACTGAAAAGTGATCACTACAAAGCAGTAAGTGTAATCCTATTGTGAGGGCTCAGTGGCAAGTATAAAAAATTGATTTTTATACTTTTATTATCTAATCTTCTATTTTTTTTAAAGGGGTTATCCCATTAAAATTTGCAAGATAGATGATAAATATCAGATCGCAAGGGAACCTCTGTTGATCTACATGGACAGTTCTTTCTATAGGGCTCATGTTGACAGTCTTTTAGAAGTGAATTAAACAGTCAACCAACACACATTTGGGGACCCCTCATTCTTGGGAACACATGTGGTCCAAGCAGCCAAATTCCCCCGCAGTCCAATATTTATCACCTGTCCTGTGGATAGGTAATCATTTTTGTGGGAAACCACTTTACCCTTTAAGGACCTATGACGTACATATACGTCTCAGGTCCGGTCCCTAAACATGGCGCCCGCTCGCATGTGCAGCGGGTGCCTTTGTCACGGGGTTTCTGCTATTATAAATAGTAGAGACCCGCGGCACATGTATGCGACCACGGCATCTGCGCAGACCGGAACCGGAAGTTGCGCGCTTCCAGTCCGGTAACAGCGTTCCCCGGCTGAGATGGGGGAACCTGTTACCTTGTGCTAATTGATAGAAGCCTCAAGCAGGCTTCAGAGTCAATTAGATGTATATATCAATACAGGCCACTAGGTGGCAGCCTTGTATTGATATAGTGCAAATGAAGTCTTCAATGATGGCTATTTAGCTATCACTGAATATTATGGGCAATCGAATGATTGGCAGGTATTATCACCAAATGTTTTTACAAATATAAAAAAATATATAAAAGTTCAAATCACCCCCTTTCCTTAAAATAAAAAATACTTAACCAATAAAAAAAATAAACATCATGGGCATCGCCGCATGCGAAAATGCCCATACTATTAAAATATAACAATATTAATGGCATACGGCAAATGGCAGAGCGGGAAAAAAAAGAAAAACATTTAAATGCCCAATTTTGCCATTTTTTTGTCACTTCAATTTCCCAATAATTTTTTTATAAAAAGTTACCAATTTCAAGTGTGTGCGACTTTTTGCTATCACTGAAAAGAACAGATCATCCCGCAAAAAATGAGCCCCCACACAGCCCCGTACACATGACTACAAAAAAAGTTATAGGGGTCAGAATATGGTTATGAAAAAACTATTTATTTTTTCCTCAAAGGTTTAATATATACCGTATATATTTTTTTCAGTATAAAAAAGCAAGAAAAATTATACAAGTGTGGTATCGTTGGAACCGTACTGACCTGGAAAATGAAGATAACAGGTCAATTTTGCCGAATAGTGTACAGTGTAAAAAAATAAAATAACCTTTATCAGAATTGCTTTTTTTCCCAATTCTACCCCATTTGGATTTTTTTTTCCTGCTTCCTACTACATGATATGCAACCGTAAATGGTGCCATTAGAAAGTACAACTTGTCCCGCAAAAAGTAAGACCTCATAAGGCTATGTGAATGGAAAAATAGAAAAGTTAGGACTATGGGAAGGCGGGGAGTGAAAAACAAAAATGCAAAAAATGGAAAATCCCAGGGTCCTTAAGGGGTTAATATAGTGACATACAAAACCTTGTAGGGACCTAAAAAAAAATTACCTAAAAACTTGGGTTAAACATTATTTTCATTTTATGCTGTTACTCTCTTACAGTGAGCATTAAAACCAAATCTTCCACATTTAATTTCCTTTTGGAAAATGTTGTGAAAATGCTGTTATGGTTGTTGGGCCGGGTATATTAATGAACCTGGTATCTGCAATAAGAATGCTGTTTTACATCCCAGAGGTTTTAATGTTTTCATGTGCACATTTGCTCGGGCAGATTTACACATAAATAGGGCCCATTGGAAGAAGCAGCTTACATGGGGTACTTCCATTATTGGCTTTGAATGTCTTTATTGTTTGTTTGCATAGTTAGAGGAAAGGTATTGTGCTGAGCGGAACTGTGCAAGGGGTTAAATAGCCGATACACTATTACTTTACCGTCCAGTTTACCTTGAGGTGGAAATGATGTTCTTGCGACAAATCTTCTAATTTGAGTAAAAATGGAATTTACACCAATTGCCATCAAGATGAAAGTGGCAGTCATGCAAATATTCTCCTCGAGCGGAGCGCACCTTTTGATGTGTTAATGCTCCGACTGATTCTTTTCATTTTAGAAAGTGCCGACATTGTTTTGACACAGAGAAGTGTCTTCTTCAAATAAGCACATTGTGATACCGTCGCAATTAATGCCCCTTAAACATTGGATAATATTATTGGTGTTTAACGGGCCGGGCTGAAGCTGCTTTTGATGTGTAGTGGTGCATTTCACAGTGGAACATGGACAGATGGAAAGGATCAGTATTCTTACAAAGATAGGGCATCTAATATTGGGATGTTTATTTTGTGCCTTTCATGTTCATCATAACTTATTATATCTTTTACATGTAACCACTGTTAAAAGTTTCTGATTTACAGAAAAGGGGTTCCTTGGGCTATAACATTGATGGCCCAGCCTTAAGAGTTCTTTGAGGAAATCTTTCAGCTCCGAAACTAGAGAAAGCAGTGTGTAGTGTAAGTGAGAAGGGGTGTGGTCTAATGACATCAACACCCTATATTAGGTGTGCATAATTGTTAGGCAACTTCCTTTCCTTTGGCAAAATGGGTCAAAAGAAGGACTTGACAGGCTCAGAAAAGTCAAAAATAGTGAGATATCTTGCAGAGGGATGCAGCACTCTTAAAATTGCAAAGCTTCTGAAGCATGATCATCGAACAATCAAGCGTTTCATTCAAAATAGTCAACAGGGTCGCAAGAAGCGTGTGGAAAAACCAAGGCGCAAAATAACTGCCCATGAACTGAGAAAAGTCAAGCGTGCAGCTGCCAAGATGCCACTTGCCACCAGTTTGGCCATATTTCAGAGCTGCAACATCACTGGAGTGCCCAAAAGCACAAGGTGTGCAATACTCAGAGACATGGCCAAGGTAAGAAAGGCTGAAAGACGACCACCACTGAACAAGACACACAAGCTGAAACGTCAAGACTGGGCCAAGAAATATCTCAAGACTGATTTTTCTAAGGTTTTATGGACTGATGAAATGAGAGTGAGTCTTGATGGGCCAGATGGATGGGCCCGTGGCTGGATTGGTAAAGGGCAGAGAGCTCCAGTCCGACTCAGACGCCAGTAAGGTGGAGGTGGAGTACTGGTTTGGGCTGGTATCATCAAAGATGAGCTTGTGGGGCCTTTTCGGGTTGAGGATGGAGTCAAGCTCAACTCCCAGTCCTACTGCCAGTTTCTGGAAGACACCTTCTTCAAGCAGTGGTACAGGAAGAAGTCTGCATCCTTCAAGAAAAACATGATTTTCATGCAGGACAATGCTCCATCACACGCGTCCAAGTACTCCACAGCGTGGCTGGCAAGAAAGGGTATAAAATAAGAAAATCTAATGACATGGCCTCCTTGTTCACCTGATCTGAACCCCATTGAGAACCTGTGGTCCATCATCAAATGTGAGATTTACAAGGAGGGAAAACAGTACACCTCTCTGAACAGTGTCTGGGAGGCTGTGGTTGCTGCTGCACGCAATGTTGATGGTGAACAGATCAAAACACTGACAGAATCCATGGATGGCAGGCTTTTGAGTGTCCTTGCAAAGAAAGGTGGCTATATTGGTCACTGATTTGTTTTTGTTTTGTTTTTGAATGTCAGAAATGTATATTTGTGAATGTTGAGATGTTATATTGGTTTCACTGGTAAAAATAAATAATTGAAATGGGTATATATTTGTTTTTTGTTAAGTTGCCTAATAATTATGCACAGTAATCGTCACCTGCACACACAGATATCCCCCTAAAATAGCTAAAACTAAAAACAAACTAAAAAATACTTCCAAAAATATTCAGCTTTGATATTAGTGAGTTTTTTGGGTTCATTGAGAACATGGTTGTTGTTCAATAAGAAAATTAATCCTCAAAAATACAACTTGCCTAATAATTCTGCACTCCCTGTAGTCCGGTTATGTCATTTTTATCTTTATACTCACTTGCATTCTGTGCTCCTGCAAACCAGCAGTAAAATGCATTGAGAGGACTCCTGTGCTCACACACATAATGGAGAGGACTCAAATGCATTTTGCCACTGGTTTCTGCCTGATACTGGAATGTTCTCTCATATTCATCAGAATGACCATGTAATAGTTACTATTAGCTAGTGGTAATATAGCTGACAATTTTAGCTCAGTTTTTAATTTTTTTTTCGTGGACAATACACATTAAAGCTCCATTCACACATCCGCAAATTGGTCCGCATCCGTTCCGCAATTTTGCGGAATGGGTGCGGACCCATTCATTCTCTATGGGGACAGAAAAGATGCGGACAGCACACAGTGTGCTGTCTGCATCCGCATTTCCGTGCTTCGGCCCTGAACTTCCGGTCTGCAGCTCCGCACAAAATAGAACATGTCCTATACTTGTCCGCAATGCGGACTATGGATGTGTGAATGGACCCTGAAGAGAATGTGTCATCAGAAAATGACCTGTTGTTTAAATCATGTTTTTATGAAGTTTAGTTTTCTTTTTCTTTTTTTCTTTTCCATGTCTCTATAAAAGAAAGAATGTTTTCATGATGGCCCCTAATAATAAGCTAACACTCCTAAGTTCTATAGAAATCACTTTTTAGTAGTCCTCTCATTAATATCACAGTCAGTATTACAGTGACAGTTAATACATGATCCAACATTCACAATATGTGATGGACTTATCTACTCCGCATCTCTGCACAATGACCTCTGCACAGGCCACAGAGCATGGCTAGAAAACTGTCCCAAACTATTTAGTGAACATCTGTCTGCTGTGCTTATGCTCTGTGGCTGCTGTAAAACATAAGATGACCACACCCATAATCATGTATTTAAAGGGATTGTTTCACCTCTGACATTGCCACCAATGTCGGATAGATCCGGGTCCCAGAGGTGGGATCTGCACCTATCTGACATTGGTTACATATCCTTGCGATATGCCACCAGTGTCTCAGGTGAGACAACCACTTTAAAGTATTATAAAATATTATACAATCACACATTGAAAGCAGAGTAGGAAAAAGGAACATGTATTAGAGTTTGGTTTTAATGAGTTAAAAAAAAATATATATATAGGTGCTACATTCCCTATAAGCAATAAACTTGCTGAATTTATAGATCCCACTTTTTTCAAAAATTCCTTGCTTTAATACCACCCAATCTTTATGTTTCTACAGAGACTCGCCATGTGAATACAGCAGGGTTTTCTGTCCAGGCAGATTGCTTTAGGACTGTATGACCTAGAATAAAAAAAAAAATTGTTCACCATAAAATTTTTAATTGTGATCAACACATTCAACTGACTGAGTTAACAAAAAGTAAGGGTCCCATTTCTGCAGGTATTCAGGAAATTAAGGGGTTTTCCACTTGTAAACACAAATCAAAGTAATACACACAGATCCCCCACGGCTCTGGTTCCGTCGCTTCACATGTACCTTCTTGTCTTATTACTCTCTCTTGAGACGTAGGAAATGACCACTCATCCAATCACTGGCTAAGGTGGGACCAGGGAAGCGTCGGAACTGGAGCAGTGGGGGATCGGTAAAAAAGTATGACTTTTGTGTTTGTCTTTCTGACCTTTTTTTAAAGCAATATTCTTTTCCCAATGTATTTGCAAATGCCATTATAGTACAGTTTAATGTCGCCTTTTGTGTCAAGTTAACCAGGTCTATTCAAAACTACATTATGCATCCTTTGCAAAAGCATTGAAGTTGGCAGATGGCAAATAACTAGTTTGTACTTTGGAGAGGGGTCTATATGGGAACTCTTTTCCAGTATATTTTCCCACACATAAGGCTGTATACTTCCCATTGCAAGAAGCAGCTGCAAGAGCCATTGGTGTCCAGAACTGGAGTTACCCATTTGTATAATCTGGCCTACGTCCAAACCATCTGGGAATCTATTCCTGTTGTAGTTAAATAAGGGGAATTACAGTTTTGTAATTAGTTGCTGACCGCTCATCAGAGGGAATGTTAGGTGCTTACCCAAACGGATCTGTACATGTAACTTGGCACTTACGGGTAGGAATTATGAGGAGGTCTTGTGAAGACCACTCATCCAAAAGATGTGACAGCTCAGTGATGAATGGCTTTTCTTTTACTCTAATTTTTGAGTCAAATACCATTTTCCCTTTCCCAGGATTTCAACATTCTGATTTCACTTGACAGGTATTTTTTATTACATGCAAGCAGCATTTTCATAGCGTCATTGTGTTCTAGCATTATATGATCTTAACATACATAAGTATGTAATGTAGTTGAGGCTCCTCATTATAGAACTTGCTGATTTGTGTCCTATGAGTAGTCAGTGGTCAATATTATCAACCGATATGGTGCTATTTTATCCAGCTGCTTCTTGAAACGAGGACCCACTAGTAACCCCATTTTATAAACAGCAGCTGTTCCTGCATTATTACGTGATCACCCATTTAGAAGAATGGACCACCATGTAGTGCATGGTCATGTAGAGTCCTATGCTGTGGAGTAATACTTTGGAACTGGTGATTGTCAGGTTCCAAAGGTGAGTCCTGGTGAGCAGATGCAACTCCAGCCACGTCCAGTTGCTAGCAACTGGATGCATCTTCCTCTGTTTCTGCTGATCCAGTGAAGTTCTGTGGTTAGGAGTTAAGTTGTTATGGGACAACCCCTTTAAGCACTATGACAATATATTTAGGCTATACTTGACAATCTGCATGAGTTGTATTAAAGGGGTTATGCTCAGTATTCAGGGGTAGACTGGCCATAGACCCTAAAGGGAACCTTTCCAGTGGTTCAATGCCCAGGGGGCCACCTGAGCCCTTCTGCCAGCGTTAATTAAGGCTGGGAGTGTAAAGTACTTTATATGTTGTTGTCGTTTGTCCATCGTTTTCGATAAAGACCTTGACATCTGATAGATAGATCTTTGGCCATTAGCGATGTATCCTTAGATGGCTAATAAGGCCTATGTTAGCATTAAATGTTTTGTTACATACTGAACAGACAAATATGGATGTTTTTCTTTCAGCATTTGTATTTGCAGCTTTAGGTTTACGAAGTGTATGCTTCTTCTGTGCTAGGATTGTCCTTCTGGATTTGTATGTCTGGCAACTCTGATGGATCAGGGAACGCCATGTATAACCATCATGCGCCAGAGATTCCCACGAGGTGATGTTGATATCCAGGAACTTGAGAGAGGCTTTCAGTGTATCTTTGTATCGCTTCTTTTGCCTCCATGCAATCGCTTACCCTTGGACAGCTCACCATAGAAGATCTGTCTAGGGATGCGATGGTCTGGCATCCTTATGACGTGCCCTGCCCAGCGCATCTGGGCTTTCATCAATAAGGTGCAAACTGGTGGTAAGCCTGCTATGTAGAGGACTTCTGTATCTGGCAACTTATCCTGCCACTGGATCCTCATGATTCTACCGAGGCAAGTCATGTGAAAGTGGTTCAGCTGTCTAGCATGTCTTCTGTATACTGTCCAGGTCTCACTAGCATACATCAGGGTGGTTAACACTACAGCCTGGTAGACTTTAAGCTTTTTAGCAAGGCTTATTCCACGGCGGTCCCACACAATGGTCTGCAGTCTGCCGAATGCAGAACTTGCCTTTGCAATTCTGCAGTTGACCTCGATGTCAATTGTCACTGCACGGGAGAGGGTACTGCCAAGATACATACATTGGTCCACTGCATGCAGTTTCTGTCCTTTCACTGTGGTGGTAGGTTCTTGATATTGGGCTTTCGGAGCTGGCTGGTACATCACTTCGGTTTTCTTCGCATTAATGATGTGGCCAAAGTTGTCACATGCTGCTTGCGAATTTGTCCATACTGGGTTGCATTTCTTGCTCTGATTCCGCATTAAGGGCACAATCGTCAGCAAAAAGAAACTCGCGAAGCACAGTCTCTTTTACCTTGGTGACAGCCTGAAGTCTTCGTAAGTTGAACAGTTTACCATCGGTTCTATACCTCAGATTGATTCCCAGTGAACGGTTCTGAAAGGTATCTGACAGCATGGCTGAAAACATTATACTGAACAGAGTTGGTGCGAGCACGCACTCTTGTTTCACGCCATTTGTGACGTGGAAGGCCTCTAAAGATTCACCATTGCTCAGAACCCGAGCCGCTATACCATCATGGAATTGACGTACCATCAGGATGAATCTTTCTGGGCATCCAAACTTCGACATAATGTGCCATAAGCCTTCGCGACTAACTGTGTCAAAAGCCTTGGTAAGATCTATAAAGTTGGTGTATAGTTCACGATTTTGCTCCTAAAATTTCTCCTGAAGCTATCGAGCTGCAAATATCATGTCCACCGTGCCACGCTCTTTGCAAAAACCACACTGTCTCAGGTAGCAGACCCTGTTCCAGATGATCAGTCAGACGATTTAGCAACATTCGTGCCAAGATCTTGCCTGCAATTGATAGAAGTGATATTCCTCTATAATTATCGCAGATTTGTCTATTTCCTTTCTTTCCTCCTAGGGGGCTACCTGAGCCCTTTTCCCAGCTGCCAGAGTTAATTAAGGCTGGGAGTGTAAAGTACTTATATACCAGGATGGTGGCCGCAGGTGCCCTCCTGAATTGAACTGGATTAGGAGCGTCAGTACGTAGGGGCAAGCGCTGGCCACCTTCGGAGGACCAGCTTCTGGGGAGGTATTTTGTGCTACCTTGGTAGTATTTTGATGCACTGTGGTATTTGGCTCTGCTGAGGTGGCATTTCGTGCCACAATATGGTTTTGCCCCATCTTGTCACTTTGGAACCATCTAAAACATGGGGCCACTTTTAGTTTTTTACCAGGGGCATTTTAAGTTCCCAGGCCACCCCTGCAAGTATTGGAGTTATCCTATATCCTCATAATAGAGGATAACTAACTGACCTCTGGGACGTCCATCGTTACTGATAAGGGGGTCCCATGTCCCCATCTTGATGGAGCAGCAGCCCAAGCATACACCTTACTGCTCCATATATTCTCTAAGGGACTGCCAGAACTAGCTGAGTACAGCGCTCACCAATCTCTGGCAGTCACATGGAGAATGAATGGAGCAGCAGGGCACATGCTCTGCCTGCGGCTCCATGAAAATGGGGACATGGGACCCCCACTGATCAGTTAGTTAACCTGTATCCTGTGGATAGGGGATAACTTTAACACTTGTCACAACCTCTTTAATTTAATATAGGTGAGCAGTATACTCTGCTCTGTTTCTTACATTTCTTTGTAAAACATGCATCGCTCCGTTTGCAGGCTCCCAAAGATCAGCACTGCATTTATGCTCTTCGCACTAGAGGAGGATAATCTTAAAATGAGTAGGTAATATTATTAAACAAATACCATCTGGTAGTAAAAATCTGTGCTAAGGAATTAAGAAGGAAGATGTGAGGTGAAGAAGCAGGTGTTCTGCTGCCTCTATCTCTTTGATTCTTACACTGGAATAACCCGCTTGATTTCACAGTGTGACTGCAGGGCTAAGTTTGGAGGATTGCTTGGCAAAGAGCGGATTCTGGCTCTTCATAATCTCTTGTGTCTCTAATCAGCTTGTGCAAAACGGATTTTTCTATTTTAACATTGCTTGTTTATTTTTGTATCAAGCACTTGTCTTTTTTTTCTTGTATTTGTTATATTTTATTTTCATGTATGTACTGTATGTGTGTGTGTGTGTGTGTGTGTGTGTATATATATATATATATATATGTTTATATTGTATGGCATTAAACCGGAGCATATAAAACCTAAATATGAGGTGTACATTCAGTTGGTCACTGTTAAGCATTGTTCACATTTCCGGTTTTCACTGACATGTGCTATCCGCATTTTCCATGGACAGCACATGTACACCTTGATTTTAATATGTTTGTTCACAAATCAGTGGTTTTCCACTGACCGTGTCTATAAGTCCATGAAAATCCACCAACGCAACACGGTTGGCGTCCGTGTTCTGTCAGTGTTTCACAGACCATTGGTAGGAGATGCTCTGGAACTTCATTTTCAGCTGATCAATGTCCGTGGAATATGGATGACACCCGGACCAAATATGAATTCTTCATGGCCATCTTCGTGGATGAAGCGCAAATGGATTTTCCATGGACGTCAAACAGAAAAAAACTGTGAATGAGTCATTACTCATCAATTATCATTTCTGAAGTTCATGGTGGAGAAAGAGCAAGATCATGGTTGATCTTGCAATACATGTGACATGTCTTACATGGTAGTCAAGAAAAGTTTGATAGCAATTAGTATCCCTTTTTTCTGTATAGAGCTGAGATGCTCTAATAGAGGGATGTAAATTTTCTCTCTTTTGCGTCAGACAGCTAGCTGATGGGCTCCTCATCTCTGCTCTCTGACATTATAAACACTCAGTATAGCTCAGGTCTTATCTTACTGATAAGAATATGGCTTAAATAAATGTTTATGACCTCTTAGTAAATTAGAGATAAGGGTTATTAGATGATCAGCGCAAAGTCAAATTAAAAAGTAGGATTCACACAGCTAGACAAACAGTTAACCCTTTGTGACAGAACGGCTCAATGTTTTTAATAAAGACCAATTGAAAAAATGAGTAAAATCCTATCATAACAAAATTTGCCTCCAAAGGTGTATAATAGCCTTTAAATAGCAACTGCCCAGTGTTTTGTTTTCCTCCTGTAACTGTGAGACTAAGTTCACACCTTGCAGTTTTGATGTAGTTTTCATATGCATTTTTAAAGGGAACCTGTCACCAGAATTTTTTGTATAGAGTTGAGGACATGGGTTGCTAGATGGCCTCTAGCACAGCCGCAATATCCAGTCCTCATAGCTCTGTGTGCTTTTATTGTGTAAAAAAAAAACGATTTGATACATATGCAAATTAACCTGAGATGAGTCCTGTCCCTGACTCCTCTCACATACAGGACTCATCTCAGGTTAATTTGCATATGTATAAAATCTTTTTTTTACACAATAAAAGCACACAAAGCTATGGGGACTGGATATTGCGGAGGTGCTAGCGGCCATCTAGCAACCCATGTCCTCAGCTTTAGACACAAAATCCTGGTGACAGGTTCCCTTTAAAGGGAACCTGTCACCGGGATTTGGGGTATATAGCTGAGGACATGGGTTGCTAGATGGCCGCTAGCACATCCGCAATATCCAGTCCCCATAGCTCTGTGTGCTTTTATTGTGTAAAAAAAACGATTTGATACATATGCAAATTAACCTGAGATGAGTCAGAGCTTGAAAATATGACTCTTCTCTGGTCACACAAGTAAGATATGACTCTTTTATGTTAATTTGCATATGTATCAAATCGGTTTTTTTACACAATAAAAGCACACAGAGCTATGGGGACTGGGTATTGCGGATGTGCTAGTGGCCATCTAGCAACCCATGTCCTCAGCTCTATACCATATTCATTGAAATGTACCCTTATTTTTAATCTATTTCAAATTTTTATTTATTTTATTTTTTATTGTTATTTTTTTAAAATACATAAAGTGTATACCAGACATTTTATCTGGGTTATTTCTGAGACTAGGGGCAGTTTGGGGAAATATTACTTTTGGCACCGACATCTGTTATGGTAAAGGCCTTTTATGTGCCATTGAAACTTACTAAAGGAATTAAAGGGGTTATCCAATTTCTCAAACAGCCCCTCACAGGTAATATACTTACCCTGCTCCCGGCGCCGCCGCTTCTGCTTCTCCCTGTACACCGATGAAAACATCTGGTGTCGGGTGGGGGGGAACAGCCAACAGCAGGCGGGGACGAGCCTCCCAAGTGTCAGATCCCCCACCCCGGTGTGCAGGGAGAAACAGCGGCGGAGTGGGGTAAGTATATTACCTGTGAGGGGCCAGTCACATGGGGGGCTGTTTGAGAAATTGGATAGCCACCTTAACTCTTAAAGTTAATGTCTACCCTTTTACACTAGGTTGATGAATTATCAAAACTGGTGTAAAGGAAAACTGGCTTAGCAGATCAGATTCCACCTTTCATTTTCCAAAGAAGCTCTGAAAAATGAAAGGTGGAATCTGGTTTCTGTGGGCAACTAAGTGAGTTTTCCTTTACACCAGTTTTGATATATTTCCCCATACATTTTTTTTGTTTTTTATTTAAACTGGTGCGAAATTTTCTATATTTTGTTTTAGATACCGGTATACTGTTTTAATAGTTATATTTCTGTGATCTCCAGCTACAAGACCGTGACTAGGAGTCTACTGACTAGTGGTCAATCGTGTGTAGTTAAAGTCTGTGGAACCGCTAAACAACCAAGCATTGCCGCTTTCTCCAACGCTCTCCTAGCCACAGTATCTCATTAGTGACTTAGTGATGAATACCGCTGGCTGGATTTAGCACTTTAAGAAAAGTCCACATGGGAAGTAATTTGCTATGGAAAATACCCAATGAAATTTTGAAGCAGAATCCGTGTCAAATTTCAATATAATTTTGTTTGCTGCATTGCAGAAGTTGACATTCTATGGATTGAAAATTGACGCTGCAGGTCAATTTCCACCCACATTTTTTGTAATATCTACTTTTTTGGCCCTGTAAACGCTTGGTATCTGTTCTAGGTTGATCTACCCTTGAACAGTAAAGTGGTGATATGATTTGTTTTTTTATAACAGTGGGGGACTGCAATTAGCCAGTTTCTTAGTACTACATTATATTGTATTTTTTGCTTTTGTGGTGTAATCCCCATTTAGTATGTGTTGCACAATTGGCAACGCAGTCCAGTGCACATCTTGCATGATGTATGCAGTCCTGGAACAGCCGTTCGAGGGTGTATATCTTTGATCAAGATGTGAGCAAATTACCCGTTTGGAATCGCAAATCGAGCCTCTAAACGGGCAAGTTGCAACACTGAGAGGCATTGACAATTTGCAAAAGAGTTTGCTTCTCACCGAGCAAGCACTCTTTGGGGTAGATGAGGGGGAGGGTGACAGAGAGGAGGCTGAGGAAAGTGAGGTAGCTAGCTGGGTAACAGTTAGAAAGCGGGGTAGAGGGAAGAGTGCCAGGGAGGCTAGCCCTGATCTGACACACCCCAACAAGTTTGCACGTTTGGCAGATGAGGGAAATGTCGGTTCAGGGACAGCACTG
The DNA here is from genome assembly GCF_905171765.1 of Bufo bufo. Taxonomy (NCBI): domain Eukaryota; kingdom Metazoa; phylum Chordata; class Amphibia; order Anura; family Bufonidae; genus Bufo; species Bufo bufo. The sequence continues at coordinate 512,116,376 of NC_053392.1, read as the reverse complement.
CTGCAGTCGGACACTTCCTCTGCCAGTCAGGGGAATGTCAGCTCCAGTAAGCAGAGGACCAGGAGAGCAGGGCAGGCCAGACAGGTACTGGTAGTGGGAGACTCCATTATTAGGGGAACAGATAGGGAAATCTGTCACAAAGACCGTGATCGCCGAACAGTGTGCTGTCTTCCTGGCGCTAGAGTTCGACACATCGCGGATCGGGTTGACAGATTACTGGGAGGGGCTGGAGAAGATCCAGCGGTCATGGTCCATATCGGAAACAATGACAAAGTTAAAGGGTAGGTGGAGAGTCCTTAAAAATGATTTCACCTTTTTAGGTCAAAAGCTTAGGGCAAGGACCTCAAAGGTAGTATTTTCCGAAATACTACCTGTACCACGGGCCACACAAGAAAGGCAGCGGGAGATTAGGGAGATTAACAAGTGGCTCAAGAACTGGTGTAGGAAGGAGGGGTTTGGGTTCCTGGAGAACTGGGCCGACTTCTCTATCGGCTACAGGCTCTATCGTAGGGACGGGCTGCACCTCAATGGGGAAGGGGCAGCTGTGTTGGGGAAGAAGATGGCTAGAAGGTTGGAGGAGTGTTTAAACTAGGGACTACCTTGCCCCCTGCAGATAGAGACCGGGGGCAAGGTAGTGGGACTGGGAGAGGAATGGAAGGAGGGACTAGAACAGTTCAGAAGGAAAGGTGTAGGGTAAAAAATATACATAAACCTCTCAAATGTATATATACTAATGCCAGAAGCCTGACTAATAAAACTGGGGAGCTGGAATTAGTGATGTGTGAGGAGGACTATGACATAGTGGGAATAACTGAGACATGGCTGGATGATAGCTATGACTGGGCAGTTAATGTACAAGGTTACAGTCTGTTTAGAAAGAATCGTCAAAACCGGAGAGGGGGAGGGGTTTGCCTTTATGTAAAGTCTTGTCTAAAGACCACACTCCGTGAAGATATAAGTGAGGGACATGAACATGTGGAGTCACTGTGGGTAGAGATATATGGAGCTAAAAAGAACAATAAATTACTAATAGGAGTTTACTATAAACCACCTAATATACCAGAGTCCACAGAAAATCTACTACTAAATGAGATAGACAAGTCGGAAAATCATAATGAGGTGGTTATTATGGGGGACTTCAACTACCCAGATATAGACTGGGAAACTGAAACTTGTATATCTCATAAAGGAAACAGGTTCTTGGCAATAACCAAAGACAATTACCTCTCCCAACTGGTTCAGGACCCGACTAGAGGGGACAGTCATACTGGACTTAGTATTAACCAATAGGCCTGACAGAACAACAGACGTGCAGGTTGGGGGACACCTGGGAAATAGTGACCATAAAGTAATAACCTTCCAATTATCATTCAAAAGAGCGTTTCTACACGGAGGAACAAAAATACCAAACTTAAAAAAAGCTAAATTTAGCCAACTAAGAGAGGCCATAGGCCTAACTAAATGGGATAAAGTCCTCACAAATAAAAATACAGCCCCAAAATGGGATATTTTTAAAAGCATCCTAAAATCTCATTGTGAGTAGGGTTGTTGCGGGTATCGAAAAATCGATACCCAATCGATACTTTTTTACAAGTATCGATTCGGTACTGTGATTTGCACTTTTTCGATACTGGGCTGCGCAGCCCATTATCTCCTATGGCACAACATGGCGCTCCGCCAGAAAGACAGTGGAGAAGGCGGGAGAGAGAAGGCGGGAGAGAGAGAGGGAGGGAGAAGGAGGGAGGGATTCCCTCCCTCCTATGACGCTGCCGCCGCTGAGCCCAATGGAGTAAGCGGGCTCTGAAGATGCCTGCATCACTGCCACCAATGACTGTGCGTTTAATTAAAGGAGGAGGAGGGACGGGGGAGGTAATAAACTGCTGTGCCGTCTGACTCTGAGACTAGTGAGCGCTGAGTTCAGCGAATGACACCGGCGGCAGCGGAGCAGCCTCCTCCTCCGTCCTGAGTCACTCACACTTGTCTTGTGTGCTGCGCCGTCTAACTGAGACGAGTGAGCGCTGAGCTCAGCGAACGGCACCAGCGGCAGCAGAGCAGCCTCCTCCTCCGTCCTGACTCCTAACTGAGTTACTCACGTTTGTCTCGTGTGCTGCGCCGTCTGACTGAGACGAGTGAGCGTCAGCCCGAGCCCCAGAGTCAGTGAGACTGAAAAGCAGCCAGCCCAGCATAGCAGGTACCTAGCCTAGCCCACAGCCAGACCCAGTGCAAGAGTGATGATTAGCCTGCCTCAAAATAAAGGCAGGCAAAAACCATATCTATAAGGAAGACAGCCAGCAAGATTTGGGGTTAATGTGACTCATTAACCCCAATCTTGCCACTACCCATGTTTTAAACATGATGGGGGGTCACTTATTTTTAATGTCAGGCTGGGCGCATGCTTTTGGAGTCTTTGGAATGGACCCCATGTGCCTCACATTAAGAGTAAGTGACCCCCAAAGTACCATCTAAGGCTACTTTCACACTTGCGTTTGAACGGATCCGATCATATTAATGCAGACGGAGGCTCCGTTCAGTACGGATCCGTCTGCATTAATAACTTAGAAAAATTTCTAAGTGCGACTGCGAAAGTAGCCTGAGCGGATCCGTTCAGACTTTCAATGTAAAGTCAATGAGGGACGGATCCGCTTGAAGATTGAGCCATTGCCCGGTATCGCATTGCCGGCACCCTGCCCCTGACAGGGAGCTGCGATCAGCGGCAGTTAACTGCCGCTGATCTGCTAGTACCCGCCTCCTGTATAAAGGGGTAAAATCATTGGTGGTGCAGTGTGCCCCCCCCCCCCTCAATCCCCCCATCCCATTAAAATCATTGGTGGCACAGTGCGCCGGCCCCTCTCAACCCTCCAGTATTAAAATCATTGGTGGCAGTGGCCACAGGGACCTCTCCACTCCCCCTCATTGGTGGTGCAGTGGCAGCTTCTGATCGGAGCCCCAGCTGTGTAAGCCTGGGGCTCCGATCGGTTACCATGGCAGCCAGGACTGGTTGCCATGGTAACATCCCTGATGCTGTGTGCACAAAGCACAGAGCAGCAGGGACAGTGTGGAGTCCTATTCACCCTGATAGAGATCTATCAGGGTGAATAGGAAAAGGGATGAAAGATCCCAGGTTCTAGCCCCTAAGGGGGGAAATAGTTATTAAATAAAAAGTGAAAAAAAAAAAAACACTAAAATATGAAGTATAAATCACCCCCCTTTTCCCAATTTCACATATAAAATATATAAATAAACATATTACATCGCCACGTCAGAAAAGTCCAAACTATTAAAATATAAAAAAAAAATCTAGGTGGTGAATGCCGGAACAGAAAAAATAAAATAAAAACTGCGCGATTCGCCATTTTTAAAAATGAGGAATGCACGTGGCTTTTTTTTGTTTATTTTTTTCGCGTGGTATCGAATGGTATCGAGTATCGCAATACTTTTTCATGGTATCGAAACCGAATCAAAAATTTGGTATCGCAACAACTCTAATTGTGAGAGGTACATACCGTATGGGAATAAAAGGTTAAGGAACAAAAAGAAACCAATGTGGATAAACAGAACTGTAAAGAAAGCAATAAATGACAAAAAGAAAGCATATAAAACACTAAAACAGGAGGGTAGCACGGAAGCACTGAAAAACTATAAGGAAAAAAATAGAACATGTAAAAAACAAATAAAAGCGGCCAAACTAGAGACAGAGAGATTAATTGCCAAAGAGAGTAAAACTAACCCTAAAATGTTCTTCAATTATATAAATCTTAAAAAGTATAAATCTGAAGGTGTCGGTCCTTGAAAGAGTAATGAGCGGGGGTCGCAGAGAGCAACGAGGAGAAAGCAAAGCTGTCAGATGAAATGCTGAATGTAAAAATAAATTCCCCATTAAAAGTGTCCTGTCTGACCCAGGAAGAAGTACAACAGCGACTTAAAAAGATTAAAATAGACAAATCGCCAGGACCGGATGGCATACTCCCCCGTATCCTAAGCGAATTAAGTAATGTCATAGCCAAACCCTTATTTCTGATATTTGCGGACTCTATACTGACAGGGAATGTCTCACAGGATTGGCGCATAGCAAATGTGGTGCCAATATTCAAAAAGGGTAAAAAAAAAACAGAGCCTGGAAACTATAGGCCGGTAAGTTTAACATCTGTTGTGGGTAAACTGTTTGAAGGTTTTCTGAGAGATGCTATCTTAGAGCATCTCAATGGAAATAAGCAAATAACGCCATATCAGCATGGCTTCATGAGGGATCGGTCATGCCAAACTAATTTAATCAGTTTCTATGAGGAGGTAAGTTCTAGACTTGACAGCGGCGAATCAATGGATGTCGTATATCTGGACTTCTCCAAAGCCTTTGACACTGTACCACATAAAAGGTTAGTATATAAAATGAGAATGCTCGGACTGGGAGAAAACGTCTGTAAGTGGGTAAGTAACTGGCTGAGGGATAGAAAACAGAGGGTGGTTATTAACGGTACACACTCAGATTGGGTCACTGTCACTAGTGGGGTACCTCAGGGGTCAGTATTGGGCCCTATTCTCTTCAATATATTTATTAATGATCTTGTAGAAGGCTTGCATAGTAAAATATAAATTTTCGCAGATGACACTAAACTGTGTAAAGTAATTAACACTGAAGAGGACAGTATACTACTACAGAGGGATCTGGATAGACTGGAGGCTTGGGCAGAGAAGTGGCAGATGAGGTTTAACACTGACAAATGTAAGGTTATGCACATGGGAAGGAATAATGCAAGTCACCCGTACATACTAAATGGTAAAACACTCGGTAACACTGACATGGAAAAGGATCTAGGAATTTTAATAAACAGCAAACTAAGCTGCAAAAACCAGTGTCAGGCAGCTGCTGCCAAGGCCAATAAGATAATGGGTTGCATCAAAAGGAGCATAGATGCCCGTGATGAGAACATAGTCCTACCACTTTTCAAATCGCTAGTCAGACCACACATAGAGTACTGTGTACAGTTCTGGTCTCCTGTAAGCAAGGCAGACATAGCAGAGCTGGAGAGGGTCCAGAGGAGGGCAACTAAAGTAATAACTGGAATGGGGCAACTACAGTACCCTGAAAGATTATCAAAATTAGGGTTATTCACTTTAGAAAAAAGACGACTGAGGGGAGATCTAATAACTATGTATAAATATATCAGGGGTCAGTACAGAGATCTATCCCATCATCTATTTATCCCCAGGACTGTGACTGTGATGATGGGACATCCTCTGCGTCTGGAGGAAAGAAGGTTTGTACACAAACATAGAAGAGGATTCTTTACGGTAAGAGCAGTGAGACTATGGAACTCTCTGCCTGAGGAGGTGGTGATGGTGAGTACAATAAAGGAATTCAAGAGGGGCCTGGATGTATTTCTGGAGTGTAATAATAATAAAGGCTATGATTGGAGTCGGGAAGGAATTTTTTATTCTCCTAAAGTGGGGAAAATTGGCTTCTACCTCAGGTTTTTTTTTTGCCTTCCTCTGGATCAACTTGCAGGATAACAGGCCGAACTGGATGGACAAATGTACTATGTTGCTATGTTACCAATAATCGCTAATAGTTTGTAGGTGCAGCCTGGCCTGGCAATGACAGTGTTAATCAGTTTGCTTGAATATCCCTTATAAATAATCCAAAACCCACTGAACACCTCGGCAGATGTTTGGGCTTAACCAATCCTGACAGCTCATTGTAATTACAATTCCGTATGACTCCTGTCAACCAGTTCATCCAGAACATTTTTCAATTTTCTCTGGAGAAATTGAAGGCTGGATGAACAACAAATGTGTCATGTATAGACAATATGAACATTACCACGCTAATGCGCTGCTCGTGATGCACAGCCTCGGAGAAATGGCTTTGTCAACCAGAACCGGACGCACCATTTTGGAGCTACAGCCGACTGAGATACGAAGTTCATTTCATACTGAAATTATTCATATCCACTTGCAGGCTACCAGACTTGCATATGTTTTGAACAATTGAAGCCACAAGACCGAGACAAATTATTTAGGGACAGCTATCCATGAAGGGTTAAACAAGTTGACTAAATTGTCCTGTTTCTTGGATTTGCTCTTCTATGTTCAGTGGATGGTCTGAATGAATTCATATTCCTAAACCAGTTGAGTAATGTCATACATCTGAGCCCTACCATCTCCATGAAGAGCCAGTGACTAGTCCACCACTAGGTGGTGCATGTGGAGGATCGTGTATGGCCTTTGTAATTCTTGGATTTGGATGAGCATTACAATTATAAGGGAATGTTCCATGAAATATATTCTACATTTTTCACGCCAGTAACTGGATCTGAATACTTTTGTAATCTCATGTCATAAAAATGTATTATAGCTACTGAGTTATTCACTGAAATCTGTTTGTATAGCGCCACCTGCTGTTTGCTCCTTTTTCGAAATTCTCTGTCCTGCTCACTGAGGTTGATATACATGCTCAGTTACATCCTACAACAGCCACCAGCTGCAGCAGAAAGGGTAGCTTGAAATTAATCTAGCAGAGCAAGGGGGGGGGGGGGGGGGGGGGACAGCAAGGCTACACTGCACTGCTCTACAATAGATGGTAATGATGTGATCATGCCTATGATATGCCATCATGACTGAGCAGCCTGACAAGAACACTCACTGGTATGCAGTATATGCAAGTGCCAGAGTGTATTTCGCCTTCTCACCCCCCCTAAACAGCCCTGCAAATGGAGGCAATTAGGCCTCTTCGCATTCTAGGACAGGTTGCTTGTGGACATTTTAAATCATTACTGGAGAAACACTTTATTCATTAAATTACAAATCAATAAATTTGGTGTATCCTCTGACTTATACAGGGGAAATTATGACCGGTGTGGCAACCGCCAATATTGATAAATGTCGCTAACTTTTTTTTTGTTGGTTGGACTATAGTTTTTATCTAGTTAAATAGTAGTACAAAGATGGCAGCCATAGGAATGTCACAGAGGGCCGTTGGGATGTCATTTACCCTGTCAAACTCCTCAGATGCTGTTGTCGCTATTAACTGCTGCATCTAAGGGGTTGTTTGGCTTGGATCGTTATCTCTGATCTCAGCCATTACAGCAGTGTGAAATCCAGACGGATTCCCTTGTTACAGGCAACTATAACCCTGCATTACAGATTTCTGACGTAAAAAGTCTTGAAATAGGGCTTGAGAAGTAGAGAACATTTTGACGACTTTTTGCATTTTTACTCACTCCAGTTTGAAAAGCGGGTGGAAATCTAATCGTTGTTAGCCTGTCAATCTGAGTTAAGCCATATTTATCAACTTAAATGGGTTGTCTCACTTCAGCAAATGACATTTATCATGTAGACAAAGTTAATACAAGCCACTTACTAATGTATTGTGATTGTCCATATTGCCTCCTTTGCTGGATGGATTCATTTTTCCATCACAATTTACACTGCACATGTCCAAGGGTTATGACCACCCTGTAATCCGGCAGCGGTGGTCGTGCTTGCACACTATAGGAAAAGGAGCCTTCCTCTCTGGTGGCCGGGATGCATAGGCAAGTGCTTTTTCCTATATTGTGCTAGCACGACCACCTCTGCTGGTGATTGTAACCCCTGTATACAAACACTGTATAATGTGTTGGAAAAATGAATCGAGCCAGCAAAGGAAGCAATATGGATAATCACAATACATTAGTAAGTGGCTTGAATTAACTTCCTCTACATGATAAATACCATTTACTGAAGTGAGACATAGCTGTTTGTAACAGGGTTTGTATCAGAATTTTAAGATTGATTTGACTATGGCACAGATATGCTTTGCCTTATGGAAAACCCTATCGAAATATTTTAATAAAATGAGAGCAGACATCATTATTTTTTCCTGGTAATGTAGAACTAGAAGCTTTACGTATTGCATAATAAACCAAGTAAATTAAATTGGCATAAATATAGAGAAATCCTTCTTAAATTTGTTGAATATACTATTATGCCATCTATTTGCTAGCCATATCTGGAATGTAAAGCGTGCAGAGAGAAGTTCATCAAATTATGACTTTCTCATTTACCGTAACATTCAGCAAATGGTCCTGAATCTTTTTATAGCACCTCAGTTAGCGCTCCTGTCGAGAGATATAATTGAAACAAAATTAAAGTCTCCACCATCATCATGAGTCACTGATATCACTCCGCCGAAGTCTGCACATTCTTTGATGTTTTGGCTTTTCTTTTCATTTATATTTAGTGAAATGTTGTTCTCTATGAAACAAAAAAGGTCTAGTTGACCATCGAGAATTCATACTAATGTACGGCATATGGAGGTCACTTGGAGCTGTGAACAGGCACAATGGGAAAGACGCCAGCTTTGTTGCCTTTTATGTGGAAAATGGCATATTTACTTATTTAGCTATTCTCTTTTTAACAAGTTAAGATGAGTTGATAGGTTGTAGGGCTGCTGAATATGAAGATGTCCACAATAGAAATGCCATTTATGGTCGCCTCTGTTCTGGCAGTACATTGCTGGACAGACAGGATGTTCTCAACAACGTTTAAAGTAGTATCATCTTAATGTCTGAGTTATATCAAGTACATAATAATGTACTCCCCTGTTTACTCCCCGTTCTTTATATACAAGACTGCAGCGGTGACATTGAGATTTATGTCTTGTGACCTCTGTAGCCTATTACTGACTATGGCTACTTTCGCACTAGCGGCACGGACCTCCGACAGGCTGTTCCGTCGGGTGAACAGCCTGTCGGATCCGTCCTGCCGCTAGTGAACGTGTGCCCCCGGACTGCCGCTCCGTCTCCATTGACTATAATGGGGGTGGGGGCGGAGTTCCGGCGGAGGCACGGCAGCGCATGACCAGAGGCGGCCGGAATAAATGTCGGACATGTTGTAGTTTTATTCTGGCAGCCTCTTGCCGTGCCTCCGCCGGAATTCCGCCCCTATTATAGTCAATGGGGACAGAGCGGCAGTCCGGGGGCACACGTTCACTAGCGGCAGGATGGATCCGACAGGCTGTTCACCCAACGGAACAGCCTGCCGGAGGTCCGTGCCGCTAGTGTGAAAGTAGCCTATCACTGATGTCATGTTCTGAGGCCAGTAATAGGCTGCAGCAGTCAAGTGCCATATACCTCCACATCACTGCTGCAATCTTGTATACTGCGAATGAGAGGAGCGACGCTGAGAATAGTGCGAGTAGAGGATTATTTTAATATAATTAAGACAAAACCTTTAAAGGTGCATTTACATGAGCTGACTGAGCAGGGAATTATCGGGAAGGAACAGCACCTTCCCGATAACTGCCTGTTCATCAGTGGAAGGAACTCTATTTACATGCAGCCATCTCCTCCACTGTATGGAGACAAGTGATGACTACTGCGATCACTCATCATCATACAGATTCATTATTTCTGGACAGCAGATTGTGCCGTGTAAACAGAGATCTAGTGCCCAGAAACGACAATTAAGGTGTCCTCAAGAAAGATCATTCGACCCGATGAACGAGCGCGTTTCACGGTCCGTTTATCAAGAATGAGCGTTTTTACTAACATTTGTTACCGATAATTGGCCAGAGAATTTTCCCCACAGAAATCTGCCTTAATGCCCGTGATTGATCCTTCTCAATCATTGCCTTGTGTGAACATGGCGGGCGGTCAGCCAACAAACAAGCAAACGCCCATTTATATTCAATATGTGAGAGAGAATCTAAATCGCACATCCTCATTACTATGCTTTTGATATAACAACTGTTTTAAATTACAGCATGATAAAACATGGCTCTACAGCACTATTATCAATATATTGCTATGCAGTGCACTATTAGGAGGCATTAGTATACAGTTTGATCAAAGAGCATAGGCCCACTTACTGCGACAAGGTCGCCTGTACAAGTCGGGACCTACTCTAACTTTGGCACGGCATTGTGCGGCGACCATGGTGCCCCCACACCGCTCCAGCAGGCGATGGGACCCAGCAGCCACACAGCACCCTCACTGTGCGGCAAAGCCACCTAGGCCCTGGGCCCCATCACTCCACCAGCACAGCACAAAAGAAGCAATGGCCACCGCCCAGCACCGCATAATGTGAACAGGTGCAAAGAGCTCACCTGTTCACAGCCTCTCAGGAACTCCAACTGAGAGGTGGTTGAAATTATAAACCCTTTGCAGACTTCTGCTAATTAAAAGCACCTGAACCGCCCATTTATCGTTGATCGCATGTTTTATACCAGCATAAAAACCGTCATTTGTCACAGCAGATGTCTCACGTAAACAGGGATGTGCTGCCAAAAATAATTTAACTGTTTGTTCCCGAACGATTAGTACTGATCATAGCTTCATGGATATGGAACTAAAGGAGCAAAGGTCGAATTGCTAAATTGTTGGCCCACACTCGTTAACAGCAGAAAATCTGCCGGTGTAAGTCGTCGTCAAGTTATTTGATTATGTGATGCAATCAGTAAAATGACCCCAATCAAGAGTGTCCCGCTATCTGTGCTCATGTGTGCAGTGCATTCGCCTTTGGTCATTCAGACCTGTTGATGTGACGAGGGAATAAAGTGGCCCCACCAAGTTAGAAATAGTGAAGTCCCCAGTGATTCAATTAACTTTCCACTCCTCCCCATAAAGCAACAACTGATTAGAAGACTTCTTGAAATACGTACATGTTACCGTCATTAAGAATGGGATTAACTGTGCAAGAACACACAGAGGGCCGCATTGCCTGGTAACATGAAGCCTTTCCCCACACGTAAATCCCTTGGCATCAGCTCTGCTTGTAGAACAAGACAGCTAATTACATAACGTGGCTATCGGCAGCACTGATGGAACAGGACACCTACATTGTTACACTGCTCTCTGTAGACCAAGAGAAGTTCAGGGATTTGGATTCAGCAGGAAGCAATAAGTCGAGAGAGCACATGCTTCGTGTTTCTAAGAAACTGTTGGCATTAGTAGGGCGTCTTTTTAGGAGTGGTTTAATTATAAATCCTTCTTGCAGCTTTGAAGCTGAAATTGTATTACTATGGAAGTGCACATCCTTCCTATGTCTTGTATGTGTTAGACTGATTTACCTATTTCAGTATGCTTTGCCAGTAAGCTTCGAAACTTACTGCTTTACATTAGTCCCTGGGCCCATTTCCCTACCTCAGACGCGAATTTCGTAGGAAGCCACCTAACTGTACCAGCATGTTTTTTTGAGTGTAGAAGGACACCTCAGTACCTAGAAGAAACTCACGCAAAGGCAACGAGAACTTACAAACTCCATGTAAATGTGCTCTTGAACTCATGACCCCAGTCCTTCGAGACAGATGACTATGCTATAACACTGATAGCATTCAGTTACGTAAAGTGTTGCGTAAAACATAAAATCAAGCAAATAAATCCCATTGTGTTGGGTGGAGACACTGTGCACCTCAAATAGCTAGAACCAGTGGACATACATGGAGGTTCTCCATCAAGTTGAAGTGTCATAGAGATGCCCTCAAGTCTTGCCTTTTCCTAAAGAAAAGGGAAGAAAGATTAAGATCATCCTTTGACTATGGTGTGGTTAATGCAAAGCATAATGTAAAGACTATAGTCACCCAGGTTGTTATTAGTCTTTGTGGCGTTACTGACAAATGGAAGACAATCATCTCAGTAGCCTGAGGCCCTTGGTAATTTTGGTGGCAGAATTATTAGGTAAGTTGGTCCTTTCTTCTTAAGGTACCGTTACACAAGTAGATTTTTTGTGTGCCCACACAATCAAACCAACAAGAAACTACCGATTGTCGGTTTTTGGTCTATCGTTCATTGCTTTTACACTGCTCGATAATTGTGCAGTTTAGCTCAATTTAACAATAATTTACACGATAATCTCCTTGTGTAAAGGTACCTTTAGTGTTCAGGAGAGATTGCCATTTTTATTATCACATGGAGTCAATGTGAAATAATGTACATCTTTATGTCCTTCAAAATACAGCTATTTACAGACAGTCTTTTGAAGTCTCTGAAGACTTCTTGTCCATGTCCATTAATGTGAATTATAAGTCACAATGAACATACTACCTTCTTGTTTGATCCACCATTTAAAAGGTAAGCTCTTCTTGCACAGAATATCCAGTAATTGATTATTGAGTTTCCATTGCCTGTTCCCTGTTATTTCCTTTGGATTTTTGTGCTGTTGACCCTGGAGTTTTGATTTGAGAGCAGCTATGTGAGACCCAGCTGTTCGGCTGCACGCGCTGGTAATGTGGTCATTTGTGGTGCAGGCTTGAGAATTTCACACAGAAAGCACGCACAGTTGTCTTCCTTGATAGAGAAAGTGACTTAAGCTTTATAGGAGGCTATTCAGACAAAATGAGAAAATGGATCACATACAGCCATTGATTGCTCCAAGCCCTCCATTATCTTTCTCCTTCGTTTTCGAGATGCTCTAACTGAATCAAAGATACTCTGTAGCGTTCATGGGTGAATTGAACAGCTTTCTTAGAATTCCATATGTATCTCGTTCAGATACCTTCACTGTATTTTTGCATTTTATAAGTATATAATATCTTGGATTGGACTTAAAGGGGTTTTCCAAGCTAAAATATATACAGTACAGACCAAATGTTTGGACACACCTTCTCATTCAAAGAGTTTTCTTTATTTTCATGACTATGAAAATTGTAGATTCACACTGAAGGCATCAAAACTATGAATTAACACATGTGGAATTATATACATAACAAACAAGTGTGAAACAACTGAAAATATGTCATATTCTAGGTTCTTCAAAGTAGCACCTTTTGCTTTGATTACTGCTTTGTACACTCTTGGCATTCTCTTGATGAGCTTCAAGAGGTAGTCCCCTGAAATAGTTTTCACTTCACAGGTGTGCCCTGTCAGGTTTAATAAGTGGGATTTCTTGCCTTATAAATGGGGTTGGGACCATTAGTTGCGTTGAGGAGAAGTCAGGTGGATACACAGCTGATAGTCCTACTGAATAGACTGTTAGAATTTGTATTATGGCAAGAAAAAAGCAGCTAAGTAAAGAAAAACGAGTGGCCATCATTACTTTAAGAAATGCAGGTCAGTCAGTCAGCCGAAAAAATTGGGAAAACCTTGAAAGTAAGGGCTATTTGACCATGAAGGAGAGTGATGGGGTGCTGCGCCAGATGACCTGGCCTCCACAGTCACCGGACCTGAACCCAATCGAGATGGTTTGGGGTGAGCTGGACCGCAGAGTGAAGGCAAAAGGGCCAACAAGTGCTAAGCATCTCTGGGAACTCCTTCAAGACTGTTGAAAGACCATTTCAGGGGACTACCTCTTGAAGCTCATCAAGAGAATGCCAAGAGTGTGCAAAGCAGTAATCAAAGCAAAAGGTGGCTACTTTGAAGAACCTAGATTATGACATATTTTCAGTTGTTTCACACTTGTTTGTTATGTATATAATTCCACATGTGTTAATTCATAGTTTTGATGCCTTCATAGTCATGAAAATAAAGAAAACACTTTGAATGAGAAGGTGTGTCCAAACTTTTGGTCTGTACTGTATATATATAAAGCAGGGGCGTATTGGAATAAAAAAAAAATAAAATATATATATATATATATATATATATATATATTTTCACCGTTCCGAACCTCCTCTGATCCGACCCACCTCTACACCGTGATGTTATGTTTTTGGCTGCAGTTCTAACTTGCTCGTATAGTGCACGTGACTGCAGTAGCCAATTATTGGCCTCAGCAGTACAAGACTACCGAAGCCAGTGATTAGCTGCAGTGGCCACGTGTGGGATACGGGCACATCATAAGTAGAAAACCCAGTGAGGAGGTGGCGGTGCTGGAGCAAAGTGGGTTTCGGAACAGTGGGTATAACTTTTTCTCTTATTCTAATATGTTCTCTTCTAATTATACATGGAGAACTTGGAAATAATAATAAAAAAATGTTTCTTGTAAGATTGCTCCCAAAATAGTGTGTTTTCACTATATAAAATAAGAGGCAGAAAAAGAATCACCTGCTGAATCGGCCCTGTTTTCCTGTTTTTGGAGCTGATTTTAGTTTTTTAATGTTTCCCATTGATTTAATGATTTTCAATTCTGTTTCTGCCCAAAGATGGGACAGGACGCTTTTTTTCAGCTAGCTGATAAAATTAGCGCTGCTTAAAAAACAAAAAAAATTATTTAAATCGAAGGGAGACAGATTTTAGGCATTTTTGACACTGATTGTGAAGAGTTAACTCCATGTGAATATAATGCTATAAGTAATACTCATTGATTCCATATAGCCCCCATGCCAGTGTTTCCGGAGTCCACCAAGTCTTCTTGCTCCAGAGATTATGTGACCTGCGAAGTGTCTGTATGGCGGGGGATTTATTTATTTATTTTTATTTATTTTTTTTAGAACAGTTTTAGCTTGGATGAGAAACAAGGTCATGGACTTGCTTCCTTAAATGAGTTGTCCAGGATTTGTTCTCAGGATAGGCAATCAGTATCAGGTGGGCAAAGGTCCCACACTCTTCACCCACGCCAGCCAGATGTTACAGTGTAGTTCAAGTGCTGGAACTGCACAGCTGTGTGCACTGTGTAGTGGATGGAACTTGCGCACTGCTAGTTCCATTGAAATAAGGTACACTCTAACAGCTGATTACATGGGTTATTCCATTAATAGTGTAAAAAATAAAGATCATAGATCATATAGTACATGACAGTCTTTCTAACAAAGCTAGAACCAGCCCTGTACCTCACATGAATCCAGAGATCTCCCCATTCATTGCTCCAATTATTTCAAGTTGTCTGTTTAGGGGGTGCGTCTTTTCTCAGGGAGCATGTCCGTTCTACTGCAGCCGGTGGCAGTTGAAGGATGGAACTGGGCATGTGCTTCCATCTCAGTGAGCAGGACAGAGAAATTAGAAAAATAGCGAACGGCAGGTGGCGCTATACAGATAGATTTCAGTGAATAGCTCAGTGGTTATACAAAATAATTACATCTAATGACAAAAGTATTCAGATCCAGGGGCTGGTTTGAAAACTGTAGAATATTTTTCGCTGGACAACTCCATTAACAGGGTGGTCATCAAAATCCTGGAAACCCTTTTTTACTTCCGTCAGACCTTTTGTGCTGGTCATTAGGTTGCCCGTGACCTTGTTTTTCATAGGAAATCATTGAAAATACAACACCATCACACTAATGCAGCAAGATTACCTTGACCTTTAGGTAACCAAAAGTCACCATACAGGCTGAGAGCTGAGGTTAACATATTGCAAATGATTCAGCTGCTGCTACACAGGAAAGCCTGATGACATTCTATACTTTGCTTTTTTTTGGTTGTTTTTAATGAAATACTTCTCCACATTATTGCAGTTCCTTAATTGCACCAGTTAATGGCTTATTATCTTTTGGCATCGTTTCTTTCAAATAAATAAGATTTGAAGATGTTCCGTTCTTTTAAGGTCCATCTTTTTGTTTTTTTGGCTGCTCTTTAATTGAATTGGATGAAAGGCTACCATGCATTTCAGAGAGGTCGTGTAAGGTTCTACTCTGCTTTTCTGTATTTATCTCTTTTATGGCGTTTCAGAAGGAAAAGTCACCTTTTCATGGCCACTTGTTCTGAAAGGTTACATGTGTTATATATGAGAGAGCCAGCGCTTCGGAGCAGTGCTGTAGTAACGAGCTCCCTCCACTACACAGGTGACGGCGCTGTTTAGTTCCAATGCCTGAGCTACATCTAGCAGCTGATTGGTGGGGTGAGGATATCGGACCCCCGCCAATCAGTGATAATGCCCTATGTTAAGGATAGGCCATCACTTAGTAAAGCTGGACAACCCCATTAAGCTTCTCAGCTGCTTCCGTCACTAGCTATGTTCTAGGTGCCTTTAAACTTTGTTTTTATGGTACATTTATACAAATTTGTTCACAGCAGAAATGTGTTTGAGAATTTCTTACGAATAGATGGCACTGTTATGGGGGATCTGTGGATGGCACTGTTATGGGGGGGGGATCTGTGGATGGCACTGTTATGGGGGGGGGTCTGTGGATGGCACTGTTATGGGGGGGGTCTGTGGATGGCACTGTTATGGGGGGGGTCTGTGGATGGCACTGTTATGGGGGGGGTCTGTGGATGGCATTGTTATGGGGGGGGTCTGTGGATGGCACTGTTATGGGGGGTCTGTGGATGGCACTGTTATGGGGAGTCTGTGGATGGCACTGTTATGGGGAGTCTGTGGATGGCACTGTTATGGGGAGGAGGATCTGTGGATGGCACTGTTATGGGGAGGGGGAATCTGTGGATGGCACTGTTATGGGGAGGAGGATCTGTGGATGGCACTGTTATGGGGAGGGGGAATCTGTGGATGGCACTGTTATGGGAGGGGGAATCTGTGGATGGCACTGTTATGGGGAGGGGGACCTTTGGATGACCATGCTATGGGGGGGATCTATGGATGACACTATATAGCATCTTATGCTATATGTCTCATCCACAGATCCCCTCCCCATAGCAGTGTCATCCACAGATCCCCTCCCCATAACAGTGCCATACACAGATCCCCTCCATAACAGTGCCATCGACAGATCCCCCTCCCCATAACAGTGCCATCCACAGATCCCCCTCCTCATAACAGCCCCAGCCCCGCCGCTCACAGCAGTATTCCTTTACCGGCAGTAACTTTTACTTTAAATCACCGCATCTTTATTACCTTACAATGAAGCTCCAGTAACAGGCAGAGCGGGCGGCAGCGTAACGTCACTTACTCACGTGACGCGCCTGCTCCGCCCACTTTATGACTGAAGCAGGCGGAGCATGCGCGTCACGTGAGTAAGTGACGTTACGCCACCGCCCGCTCTGCCTGTTACTGGAGCTTCATTGTAAGGTAATAAAGATGGTGATTTAAAGTTTAAGAACCCGCAGGCATAGCACCTGGCCGCCCGCATACCAAACAAATCGGCCGATTATTCGATAACGGGATTTGTTGACAAGGAATCCCGTTATCGAATATGATCGATAACGTCGATTAATCGTTGCAGCCCTAGCATTGATCATTGACAGGTCACACAATGCACATTTACATTACCACAATCCATTAACGACAAATAATGATTTACTTGTTCGCATCAATGATTTCACAATCGTTGAACGAGCATTTTTAGTCAAATCTTACATTCACATTGCACAATTATCATCTACCATGAATCGCTAGCGTTAGAATGGTAACAATTATCTACTCGTCTGAATGAACCTTTAGGAACCCAATATGAAGGCTTTACAGTTCTACAGTAGTAGGCTAGTACCACCTTGGCTTCACAATTTATGTCTCCGTACCATGGCCTTATATTGTAGGAAATCTCAGGGCTATACCGATACATGGTGGTGCTCTACACAGAGAAATCCAGGCAAAAGACCAGTGAAGAAAATCCATGGCCCTCATCATACAGTATAAAACAGGACTTATGAATAGGCAGATGGTTGATCCACATCCTAAGGGTCCATTCACACATCCGTGTGTGTTTTGCGGATTCGCAAAACACGGACACCGGCAATGTGCGTTCCGCATTTTGCGGACCGCACATTGCCAGCACTAATAGAATATGCCTATTCTTGTCCGCAATTGCGGACAAGACTAGGGCATGTTCTATTTTTTTCTGGAACATCGTGCGGCCCCATAGAAATGAATGGGTCCGCAATTTCGTTCCTCAAAATGCGAAACGGAATTGCGGATGTGTGAATGGAGCCTAAGTCCGGTTTTATACCGTATGGTGAGTGCCACGGATTCTCTTCGATCTTCTTTGACTATTAGAGGCTTTACAATTCTTTGTGTTTTTACATACAGCAGCATAAACATTATTGCAATTAAAGTGCATTTCCACCCAGTACAGTGGGCCAGTATCCCGACTGGGTCCACCAAAACAAGGCCTGTTTTTATCAGTGGCTCTTCACTCTGGCTAGTAGAAGAGTGTCCCAAGTAGGACAACCTCCTCTGCGAGGTTCAGTTTCCTCCATTGGGGCACATGGAAAGAGTTTCTCTTCACGAGACAACCCCTTTCGGTAAAATAATGCCTTTTAGTGCTTATTCATTGTAGTGTCGTCTTAGAACTTGTAGCTACACACATCCACTTTCAATAGCTGTTATCCTAAAGATCGTTCAGCCAGGAGCGCTCTCTCCCGACTCCATACGCATACATACTCAGTTCGGCCAAGAGTGTATGGGTTTTCAATAGGGTGGAGGAGAAAGCTGCTGCCAGACATTTCCGGTTCTGGGAGAACAAAAGGCTTGGGCTGAAGAATTCAATTCAGATAAAGTTGAGATAGAATCAGGAGCTTGGATTGTCTGCTGGTCCCACATAGAATGGTGGGTTCAGCAGAGAGTACACTAAAAAACAGGACATATGAATAGGCAGATGGTTGATCCACATCCTAAGTCATCTTCTTTGACTTTTAGAGGCTTTACAATTCTTTGTGTTTTTACATACAGCAGCATAAATATTATTTTATTTTATGGCTCACAGTGGGTTAAAAATTAAAAATAAAATGCCATACACGCTCCTTACTGACCCTCCGCTTCTGTTAGCTGTCATTCCAACACTATTCCAGTCCCTGCTGCTCTTCACTTCCTGGTCCCGCCTCCTCACTCAGCCAATCACTGACTTAGGTGAGTCATCGCTATGGCCGGTGATTGACTGAGCAGCCGTTTATTGCGTGTTGAGCTGGGACCAGGAAGTGGAGAGCAGCACGGACTGCAACAGTGGGGGGGATCAGTTACAGTGATTATGGGTTCCTTGTTATTTTTAACCCACTGTGAGCCATATATTTTTTTTTTTTTATGAATACCGCTGGAGAACTCCTTTAAAGGGGTTGCGGGTTTGGACAACCCTTTTTGTTTGATAAAGTCTTTGACATAATCATCTGACAATAAATTTTAATTTTTCTTGAAGTATTGTATTGAAATTGGTGGGCTGTT
Source organism: Bufo bufo (assembly GCF_905171765.1). Lineage (NCBI taxonomy): Eukaryota > Metazoa > Chordata > Amphibia > Anura > Bufonidae > Bufo > Bufo bufo. The sequence continues at coordinate 512,097,482 of NC_053392.1, read as the reverse complement.
GTAGCAGATCTGGCCAACGGAGAAGGCCTGAACAGGGGACACTCAATTTTAATCCATATAGCATACAACTTCAGCAGAAAACTCATTTATGTTCACAAGTGGTCGCTTTTTTATCTATGATCTAGTAGGTCACACTTATGGTCAGTGGACACTGTTTAAGAGAGTCTTAAGTTGTCTGAAATCCACCTTCTGTCAATAGGGGAAAAAAGCTGCTCTTCCCCATTCCAGGCTTTAAAACTACCTATCTGAATCCTAAGATTGATTGCAGTAATAATACATTTTTGGAACTGTAAAAATGAGATTTATGGGTTTTTATTCTGTTCCCACCATAAGGCCTCATGCACAAGATTGTATCCATTTTGCGGTCTGCAAGGCGCGTCAAAATATGGACACCGGCTGTGTGCATGGCGCATTTTCTACTAGAGTTGGCTATTCTTGTCCACAAAATGAACAAGAAAAGGATATGCTCTGTAATTTGCGCAAAACAATAACACGGATGAGATCAGTGTGCTATCCACATTTTTAGCGGAACCATAGAAATGAATGGGTCCACTTGCCATCTGCTAAAAAATGAGGTTTTAGATGCAGACGGTCGTGTGATTGAGGCCTAAAGAGTACCTAGAATTCTCCCACTGGTATAGGCAAACTTTGGCCTTTTGTTATTACTAGAGATTAGCGAATCGAATCCAACGAAGTGGAATTCGATCCGATTTTCAGGATAAATTCGATTCGCCGCGAAGCCGAATGTCCTCATGCTTCGTGGTAGGGAATTGATTTAATCTGAAATAGTGTAAAAAAATATATATCATACTTACCTCCTCCATTTGCTCGTGATGGGCCGGCAGCCACCATCTTGATGGAAGATCTTGGCCGAAATCCAGTGCATGGTGGTGTCACCTTGGGCCGTGCCAGATTTCATGACAGATCTTTAAGCGAGATGGCGGCAGCCTGCCCATCACGAGCAAATGGAGGCGGTAAGTATGATTTAAAAAAAAAAAAATTCTATGAATTTGTATGAATGCGGCATCTGAGGGGTACAATGATGGGGAGCGGCAAAAAAATGAGCTTCATGACAAAGTAATTTGTCATGAAGCAAACGTTTCTTGGTAAAATTCGGCAAAGCAGCCGAATCGAATTTTCCAAAACTTCGCTCATCTCTAGTTATTACAGTCTAGTGGTGAGTCCGTATGGAAACGACTGTGTAACTGAACCACATGTATAATGATTGGAATGTCGTTTATCATCTTTATTAGTCTCCTTTTAAACTCCAGTCCTTTGAAATATTGGCGTGCAGCTTTGTTACGCGCCTTTTCCTGCCTCCCCTGATTGTTTACCTTCCAATAAAAGGAAATAATTTGATTCTTTTATTTTTCTGCCCCTTGTTGTCGCTGCTCCTGTATCATCTAACAGGTGCGTATTAGAATAAATTAGCATTTTGCAATTAATGTTTTTCTATCGCTCAGCCGACTCTTCCCTGTCATCATTGTGTACCGATGTGTTGGAAGATATTCCATTTTCACATGTAAATTATTTTAATAAAATGGGGCCATAGCAATGCGAAAAGCGGAATGTGCACGCTGCACTTTTCTCTGTAAACGAAGGGGGTTGGGGGAAGGCTGAGCGATGAGAAATAATGAAGTTGAAATGAACCGCTTTTCTGTTGTTTGAAGCCCTTTCTCTGAAGAAACGTTTTAATTCAGTTTATTATTGTCATTGAGAGAGGGCACCTTAGAATTCCTTTGACTGCACACAGCTGAATGTAGCTCAGTCGCACAAAAGTTCCCCTCCTTCAAACAGCCGTATTCAGTCACACCACTCCGCTAACCCCCATTGATAAATTATGTTGGTTTTCTTTCCCCCTTTTTTTTTTTTTATCAGACAAAATCTTTGAGTGGCAGCTGCTGAGGAGGATTGAAACAATATTTGGCTTAAGCAGCTTATGAAAGAAACCGTTGTTTTGTATAACTCCTGTGCACTGTGATAGATGTGCATCTTTTGACCTGATCATGTGATTTGTGCTATACTTTGTTTGTAAATAACGGGCTATATGTAACAGTTCGATGTGTTGGAAGCAGGAAGAGTGGGCAAGCGTAAGCAGAATCAAATTGTGAAGACTGAGTCTAGAAGTCTATGTGACAATATCCCAGTATGCAGTGGAGTGATCTACTAAAAGTGGTTTAAAGGGCATCTGTCAGCAGATTTGTACCTATGACACGGGCTGACCTGTTCCATGTGCGCTTGGCAGCTGAGGGCATCTGTGTTGGTCCCATGTTCTTATGAAAATGACGTTTTAATATATGCAAATGAGCCTCTAGGAGCCACGGGAGTGTTGCTGTTACACCTGAAGGTTCAGCTTTCTCTGAAACGGCTGCGCCCTCTACACTGATTGACAGGGCCAGGCATGATGACATTTTCACTTCCTGGTCCTGTAAATCAAAGTGCAGAGCGTGCTGCAGTTGCAGAGAGAGCTGAGCCTCTAGGTGTAACGGCAACACCCCCATTGCTCCTAGAGGCTCATTTGCATATATTAAAACATTATTTTTCTTAGCAATGGGGGCACATATGAACCTGGGACCAACACAGATGTCTTCAGCTGCCATGTAATAGGTCAGCCAGTTTCATAGGTATAAATACGTTGATAGATGGTCTTTAATGGCAGAACACACAATACATGCTTCCTGCATGTGGGGATGTGTAACCACTTAGTGATATTATGCAGGTGGTTTCATGTTGTGGCTGATGTACATCTGGTCACCGCGCTCGGCAGTGTGAGGTGTGGCGTGCACAGACAGGTGAATAATGTGCTGGTGATCCAGTCTGAGCATCGCTTCAGGGAGACATCCTCTTCTCTTCTGTCCTGACTCCATACTTCTGACTGTGCAGCATCTGTTTCAGCACCATGGACAGCGCACAGTCTTGCAGTGTGTATGGCATTGTATGTTTTGACATTTGTGCACAATATATTAGCATTGTGTTTTTTTGGGCTGTGGAAGAGATGCTATTCATTTCCTGGCAGATTAAATTCTGCATTTTTTAATGGATAGTTTCCTAGCTTATATTAAATAGGATAGATTACATATGGATCCAATAGATAGAGGGACGGATAGATAGAGATAGATAGATACCATAGATAGATAGATACCATAGATAGATAGATAGATAGATACCATAGATAGATAGATGCCATAGATAGATAGATACCATAGATAGATAGATACCATAGATAGATAGATACCATAGATAGATGGATACCATAGATAGATAGATAGATACCATAGATAGATACCATAGATACCATAGATAGATACCATAGATAGATAGATACCATAGATAGATAGATACCATATATAGATGGATACCATAGATAGATAGATGGATACCATAGATAGATGGATACCATAGATGGATAGATGGATACCATAGATGGATACCATAGATGGATAGATGGATAGATAGATAGATACCATAGATAGATAGATACCATATATACAGGGAGTGCAGAATTATTAGGCAAGTTGTATTTTTGAGGATTAATTTTATTATTGAACAACAACCATGTTCTCAATGAACCCAAAAAACTCATTAATATCAAAGCTGAATATTTTTGGAAGTAGTTTTTAGTTTGTTTTTAGTTTTAGCTATTTTAGGGGGATATCTGTGTGTGCAGGTGACTATTACTGTGCATAATTATTAGGCAACTTAACAAAAAACAAATATATACCCATTTCAATTATTTATTTTTACCAGTGAAACCAATATAACATCTCAACATTCACAAATATACATTTCTGACATTCAAAAACAAAACAAAAACAAATCAGTGACCAATATAGCCACCTTTCTTTGCAAGGACACTCAAAAGCCCGCCATCCATGGATTCTGTCAGTGTTTTGATCTGTTCACCATCAACATTGCGTGCAGCAGCAACCACAGCCTCCCAGACACTGTTCAGAAAGGTGTACTGTTTTCCCTCCTTGTAAATCTCACTTTTGATGATGGACCACAGGTTCTCAATGGGGTTCAGATCAGGTGAACAAGGAGGCCATGTCATTAGATTTTCTTCTTTTATACCCTTTCTTGCCAGCCACGCTGTGGAGTACTTGGACGCGTGTGATGGAGCATTGTCCTGCATGAAAATCATGTTTTTCTTGAAGGATGCAGACTTCTTCCTGTACCACTGCTTGAAGAAGGTGTCTTCCAGAAACTGGCAGTAGGACTGGGAGTTGAGCTTGACTCCATCCTCAACCCGAAAAGGCCCCACAAGCTCATCTTTGATGATACCAGCCCAAACCAGTACTCCACCTCCACCTTGCTGGCGTCTGAGTCGGACTGGAGCTCTCTGCCCTTTACCAATCCAGCCACGGGCCCATCCATCTGGCCCATCAAGACTCACTCTCATTTCATCAGTCCATAAAACCTTAGAAAAATCAGTCTTGACGTTTCAGCTTGTGTGTCTTGTTCAGTGGTGGTCGTCTTTCAGCCTTTCTTACCTTGGCCATGTCTCTGAGTATTGCACACCTTGTGCTTTTGGGCACTCCAGTGATGTTGCAGCTCTGAAATATGGCCAAACTGGTGGCAAGTGGCATCTTGGCAGCTGCACGCTTGACTTTTCTCAGTTCATGGGCAGTTATTTTGCGCCTTGGTTTTTCCACACGCTTCTTGCGACCCTGTTGACTATTTTGAATGAAACGCTTGATTGTTCGATGATCACGCTTCAGAAGCTTTGCAATTTTAAGAGTGCTGCATCCCTCTGCAAGATATCTCACTATTTTTGACTTTTCTGAGCCTGTCAAGTCCTTCTTTTGACCCATTTTGCGAAAGGAAAGGAAGTTGCCTAAAAATTATACACACCTAATATAGGGTGTTGATGTCATTAGACCACAATCCTTCTCATTACAGAGATGCACATCACCTAATATGCTTAATTGGTAGTAGGCTTTCGAGCCTATACAGCTTGGAGTAAGACAACATGCATAAAGAGGATGATGTGGTCAAAATACTCATTTGCCTAATAATTCTGCACTCCCTGTAGATGGATACCATAGATAGATAGATGGATACCATAGATAGATGGATACCATAGATAGATGGATACCATAGATAGATGGATACCATAGATGGATAGATGGATACCATAGATGGATAGATGGATACCATAGATAGATAGATAAATACCATAGATAGATAGATGGATACCATAGATAGATGGATACCATAGATAGATGGATACCATAGATGGATACCATAGATGGATAGATGGATACCATAGATGGATAGATGGATACCATAGATGGATAGATGGATACCATAGATGGATAGATGGATACCATAGATGGATACCATAGATGGATAGATGGATACCATAGATGGATAGATGGATACCATAGATAGATAGATACCATAGATAGATAGATACCATAGATAGGTGGATACCATAGATAGATAGATACCATAGATAGATAGATAGATACCATAGATAGATAGATAGATACCATAGATAGATGGATACCATAGATAGATAGATAGATAGATAGATAGATACCATAGATAGATAGATGGATACCATAGATAGATAGATAGATAGATAGATAGATACCATATATAGATGGATACCATAGATAGATAGATGGATACCATAGATAGATAGATGGATACCATAGATAGATAGATGGATACCATAGATAGATGGATACCATAGATAGATGGATACCATAGATAGATGGATACCATAGATAGATGGATACCATAGATAGATGGATACCATAGATAGATGGATACCATAGATGGATGGATACCATAGATGGATAGATGGATACCATAGATGGATAGATGGATACCATAGATGGATACCATAGATGGATAGATGGATACCATAGATGGATAGATACCATAGATAGATAGATAGATACCATAGATAGATAGATACCATAGATAGATAGATACCATAGATAGATAGATACCATAGATAGATAGATACCATAGATAGATAGATACCATAGATAGATAGATACCATAGATAGATAGATAGATACCATAGATAGATAGATAGATAGATACCATAGATAGATAGATAGATACCATAGATAGATAGATAGATAGATACCATAGATAGATAGATAAAAATAGATAGATGGATACCATAGATAGATAGATAGATAGATAGATACCATAGATAGATAGATACCATATATAGATGGATACCATAGATAGATAGATGGATACCATAGATGGATGGATACCATAGATAGATAGATGGATACCATAGATGGATGGATACCATAGATAGATGGATACCATAGATGGATGGATACCATAGATAGATGGATACCATAGATAGATGGATACCATAGATAGATGGATACCATAGATAGATGGATACCATAGATAGATGGATACCATAGATAGATGGATACCATAGATAGATGGATACCATAGATAGATGGATACCATAGATAGATGGATACCATAGATAGATGGATACCATAGATAGATGGATACCATAGATAGATGGATACCATAGATAGATGGATACCATAGATAGATGGATACCATAGATAGATGGATACCATAGATAGATAGATAGATAGATAGATAGATACCATAGATAGATGGATACCATAGATAGATGGATACCATAGATAGATGGATACCATAGATAGATGGATACCATAGATAGATGGATACCATAGATAGATGGATACCATAGATAGATAGATAGATAGATAGATACCATAGATAGATACCATAGATAGATAGATGGATACCATAGATGGATACCATAGATGGATAGATGGATACCATAGATGGATAGATGGATACCATAGATAGATGGATACCATAGATAGATAGATAGATAGATAGATACCATAGATAGATGGATACCATAGATAGATGGATACCATAGATAGATGGATACCATAGATAGATGGATACCATAGATAGATGGATACCATAGATAGATGGATACCATAGATAGATAGATAGATAGATACCATAGATAGATACCATAGATAGATAGATGGATACCATAGATAGATAGATGGATACCATAGATAGATGGATACCATAGATAGATAGATAGATAGATAGATACCATAGATAGATACCATAGATAGATAGATGGATACCATAGATGGATACCATAGATGGATAGATGGATACCATAGATGGATAGATGGATACCATAGATAGATGGATACCATAGATAGATAGATAGATAGATAGATAGATACCATAGATAGATGGATACCATAGATAGATGGATACCATAGATAGATGGATACCATAGATAGATGGATACCATAGATAGATGGATACCATAGATAGATGGATACCATAGATAGATAGATAGATAGATACCATAGATAGATACCATAGATAGATAGATGGATACCATAGATGGATACCATAGATGGATAGATGGATACCATAGATGGATAGATGGATACCATAGATAGATGGATACCATAGATAGATAGATAGATAGATAGATACCATAGATAGATGGATACCATAGATAGATGGATACCATAGATAGATGGATACCATAGATAGATGGATACCATAGATAGATGGATACCATAGATAGATAGATAGATAGATACCATAGATAGATACCATAGATAGATAGATGGATACCATAGATAGATAGATGGATACCATAGATAGATGGATACCATAGATAGATGGATACCATAGATAGATGGATACCATAGATAGATGGATACCATAGATAGATGGATACCATAGATAGATGGATACCATAGATAGATGGATACCATAGATAGATGGATACCATAGATAGATGGATACCATAGATAGATGGATACCATAGATAGATGGATACCATAGATAGATGGATACCATAGATAGATGGATACCATAGATAGATGGATACCATAGATAGATGGATACCATAGATAGATGGATACCATAGATAGATGGATACCATAGATAGATAGATGGATACCATAGATGGATACCATAGATGGATAGATGGATACCATAGATGGATAGATGGATACCATAGATGGATAGATGGATACCATAGATGGATAGATGGATACCATAGATGGATAGATGGATACCATAGATGGATAGATGGATACCATAGATGGATAGATGGATACCATAGATAGATAGATGGATACCATAGATAGATAGATGGATACCATAGATAGATAGATAGATACCATAGATAGATGGATACCATAGATAGATAGATAGATACCATATATAGATAGATACCATATATAGATGGATACCATAGATAGATAGATGGATACCATAGATAGATAGATGGATACCATAGATAGATAGATGGATACCATAGATAGATAGATGGATACCATAGATAGATAGATGGATACCATAGATAGATAGATGGATACCATAGATAGATGGATACCATAGATAGATGGATACCATAGATAGATGGATACCATAGATAGATGGATACCATAGATAGATGGATACCATAGATGGATGGATACCATAGATGGATAGATGGATACCATAGATGGATAGATGGATACCATAGATGGATACCATAGATGGATAGATGGATACCATAGATGGATAGATACCATAGATAGATAGATAGATACCATAGATAGATAGATACCATAGATAGATAGATACCATAGATAGATAGATACCATAGATAGATAGATAGATACCATAGATAGATAGATAGATACCATAGATAGATAGATAGATACCATAGATAGATAGATAGATACCATAGATAGATAGATAGATACCATAGATAGATGGATACCATAGATAGATAGATAGATAGATAGATACCATAGATAGATAGATACCATATATAGATGGATACCATAGATAGATAGATGGATACCATAGATAGATAGATGGATACCATAGATAGATAGATGGATACCATAGATAGATAGATGGATACCATAGATAGATGGATACCATAGATAGATGGATACCATAGATAGATGGATACCATAGATAGATGGATACCATAGATAGATGGATACCATAGATAGATGGATACCATAGATAGATGGATACCATAGATAGATGGATACCATAGATAGATGGATACCATAGATAGATGGATACCATAGATAGATGGATACCATAGATAGATGGATACCATAGATAGATAGATAGATGGATACCATAGATAGATAGATGGATACCATAGATAGATAGATAGATGGATACCACATAGATAGATAGATGGATACCATAGATAGATAGATAGATAGATGGATACCATAGATAGATAGATAGATAGATGGATACCATAGATAGATAGATAGATAGATGGATACCATAGATAGATAGATAGATAGATAGATAGATGGATACCATAGATAGATAGATAGATAGATGGATACCATAGATAGATAGATGGATACCATAGATAGATAGATGGATACCATAGATAGATAGATGGATACCATAGATAGATAGATGGATACCATAGATAGATAGATGGATACCATAGATAGATAGATGGATACCATAGATAGATAGATGGATAGATGGATACCATAGATAGATACAATTAGATATAGTAGATGGATTGATAGATGGATACCATAGATAGATACAATTAGATATAGTAGATGGATTGATAGATTTGATATTTTGATGTTATAAGTAGATTAGATGGATGGATAGATACCATAGATAGATACAATTAGATATAGTAGATGGATTGATAAATATAAAATAGATACAGTAGACAGATTTGATATTTTGATGTTATAAGTAGATTAGATGAATATGAAGTACAGTAGGTAGATTTGAAGTTATGTTTATTAGAATGGATAGAATTTAATAGTATATGAAAGGCATCTTAAACTGGACCCTTAAGCAGACGTAAAGAAGAGTGACCAGTGTATTGTACAAAGATGGCAGGCTCAGAGGTCCGCAGGCTCAGGTGGCAGTCTGACATAAGTCTAGTTCAGCTCTTTCAGTGATTTGTCACGCAGTAGCCTGCTCCTGCTGTTCCAGCACGTGCCAGCTTAGTGTCAGAGTGCTTGCCCGCCAGACGGCCACTCAAGCCTTGTATCCTGCTGTTTACAGGACCAGAGGCTTGCTGTGGCAGTGTGCAGCATGGAGCCCTGGCAACAGCCAAGCACGGAGCAGAATAAGCACGCTTGTAATGAGTCGTTCCCCTTAGAAAAGGGTTTGGGCGTGTGTCTCCTCTCCAAGCAAGTTTGGAAGCAAATTCATTAACTAGGAGTTCAGCCAGTAATGACCACAGCAGCAACACCACTTTTGATAATTTGTAGTCGCATAAAATTGCCCAGACAAGAGGCAGGATGCTGCTAGCGTTTGCTTGTCAGGCAGAAGGTTCTTGTACTGGCTGTTGAAATAATTTAGGTTGTACATAATTAGGTTTCTGTCATTTCACTTATCGCGTACACTGGACCACTGAATGCAGATTGTCCTAAAAAAAATATGTGCCAGAATTAAAAAGCAATTTTATTTTTCTTATTCCGTTATGAAAATAAGGATTGGAAGACAACGTCTTGAAAATATAATCAAAAATATTTCTGACTTATGTAATTAGTATAATGGGCCTTTTTATTATAATTATTATTTTTATTGTTTTAGCAGTTGATGCGTAAAATGCCGACGTATCGCAGACATTTTTTATTCTTTTGTACTGTTTCTGTTTGTGACATGCAGTCATGTACATTCCTCGTATTCTGATTCTGTTTTTTGTGTTTTTGTTTTTTTCCACTTTATCAGTTTTTATCCACATATTAAATATTGCTGTGTAACAATAATTTCCCTCTAGTCTCTTCAGTGCGTTGTATCTTTTTGCTATTTTCATTCATTCTTGATTTATCCTTGACGTGGTCACTCCAGCTATGAGGAAAGGGCTCTGTACCTTGAAGCAATAATTCAGAACCATAGAGAAGTGATGACATTTGAAGACTTTGCTTCTCAAGTGTTCTCTCCGACTCCCAGTTACTCTCTGGTTGGCTTGGGTAAGTATCCTGTCTCTAGAGACTTGGATATGTTTTGTTCAGCATTATTATAATTTTTTTCCCCATCAGTGACTGTTTTATGTACATATTCTGATTGAGCATCTACAGAGCTAAGCCGAAGGGAAGTCTATTACTTGATTCCATATGAAATTAAGAAAACAAATTGTCCTCTTTTTGGATGGAGTCCTTCCGTACACTCTTTTATCCTCGGATTGATTGTTCTCTCAATTTTGAAAAAAACTCATGTCTGGCAATGAAGTGCAGGAAAATATGTTGGTAAACTGATCATAAGAAAATCAGTGACGTAAAATTAGGCCTTAGTGTTTTCTTTGCTAAATTGAATGTCCGCCAATAAACACTATTTTTTTTGGTTTGTTATTTTATCTAAATATATGCTGATTAATTTTTTTATATACTTTTATAGTCTTTTTCCTGATACAGCACTAAAAATCACTTCCATAAAAATAGTTACAGCATATTACTCTTGCTGCAGCTAGAGGAAGTTTCCAGGATTATGGACGTCTTTACCCAGCCCCCAGTGTGTGTGGTACCTGTTAAAAAAAACTCATACTCATCTGCTTCCTGCTGCTTCTTTTCGGCGCCCTGGCTCCATTCGGAGATCTTCTGGTCTCTTTTCTGTTCACTTCCAGCTGGGATATGGATGGGGTCATGTTCACTAGTGTAGCTACTGACTGACCTCAGTGGTGACATGTCCCCATTATTGCTGGGTCACATGCTGTTGGGGACACGTCGCAACTGAAGCGAGCCATTGACTGCAGCGCCAGTTATGGACCCTCCCGTACCCCAGCTGAAAGTAAACTGACCAGAGGATTGCCAAATGGAGCAACAGGGCTAGGAAGGAGGTGTGTATGAGTTTTATTACAGGTACACAGAATCCTGGAAAACCTCTTTAACGGAAATGTGTCATCAGAAAATGATTTAATTTTTTTAAATTATCTTATTATCTTAAACATATTTATTTTCGAATTTTGGTGATTTTTTTTCCCCCACTGTTTATATTTAAAAATGTATATAATAAAATATAAATAATCCTGCAATTTTCACACTGGCCACTAGGCCTAAAAACAGGTCATGATTTCCTGTTCTGTACAGGTAACTTTTCAGTAGTTATTACTACTATCATCACAGGCAGGATTACAATGACAGATGATACCTCTGTATAGATAAGACGTGATCCTCTATTCACAATAGGTGATATCACAGCTTATCAGCTCCCTCCTGACCTCTGCATAGGTCAAAGAGCATGTCTAGGAAAATCCCATAGAAGTCAATGGGGTTAGGCCTAGTGACCGATGTGAAAACTGCAAGATTATATCTAATTTTATATTTAGTGATGTGGAAAACATTTGGAAAAAACTATATATATATATATATATATATATATATATATATATACAGATACAGTACAGACCAAAAGTTTGGACACACCTTCTCATTCAAAGAGTTTTCTTTATTTTCATGACTATGAAGGCATCAAAACTATGAATTAACACATGTGGAATTATATACATAACAAACAAGTGTGAAACAACTGAAAATATGTCATATTCTAGGTTCTTCAAAGTAGCCACCTTTTGCTTTGATTACTGCTTTGCACACTCTTGGCATTCTCTTGATGAGCTTCAAGAGGTAGTCCCCTGAAATGGTCTTCCAACAGTCTTGAAGGAGTTCCCAGAGATGCTTAGCACTTGTTGGCCCTTTTGCCTTCACTCTGCGGTCCAGCTCACCCCAAACCATCTCGATTGGGTTCAGGTCCAGTGACTGTGGAGGCCAAGTCATCTGGCGCAGCACCCCATCACTCTCCTTCATGGTCAAATAGCCCTTACTTTCAAAGTTTTCCCAATTTTTCGGCTGACTGACTGACCTGCATTTCTTAAAGTAATGATGGCCACTCGTTTTTCTTTACTTAGCTGCTTTTTTCTTGCCATAATACCAATTCTAACAGTCTATTCAGTAGGACTATCAGCTGTGTATCCACCTGACTTCTCCTCAACGTAACTGATGGTCCCAACTAGGGCTGCAGTAAACGAATATTTTAGTAATCGAGTATTCTATCGATTATATTTCTCGATTCATCGAGTAATCTAATAAGAAAAACCTTTTTAAAATAATGTATTGCTTTATAAAAATGTCCCCCTTTCCCAGTGCCATCAGATCAGCAGCCCCTCCATGCCATGTCCCCTAGTGCCCCCATGATGGCACTGCCACCAGCCCCTGCATCCAGATTGCCATGATGTTCCCCTTCCCCAGTGCCTCCTATGCCATCCACCATGTCCCCCAGTGCCATCAGATCAGCACCCCCTCCATGCTATGTCCCCTAGTGCCCCCATGATGGCACTGCCATCAGCCCCTGCATCCAGATTGCCATGATGTCCCCCTTTCCCAGTGCCTCCATGCCATCCACCATGTCCCCCACTCCCCCAGATCAACCTTCCGAGTGCCTAATCACAGGTGCCCCCCATTAACCCCTCTACCCCCCCAATACTTTTATACATGGCAAATCATAGGTGCTCCCATTAACCCCTGTAACGCCAATAACGTTATACATGCCCCCACTCCCCCAGATCAACCTTCCGAGTGCCTAATCACAGGTGCCCCCCATTAACCCCTCTACCCCCCCAATACTTTTATACATGCCAAAATCACAGGTGCCCCCGTTTTGCCCAGCCCATGCAAAATCACAGGTGCCCCCATTATTCACAGGTGCCACCAATTTACTGCGCCCCCCCCCCTCCCCCCTCTAACTTTATACTTACTTTTCAGTGCAGAGTGCGCCGACACACGAAGTCCGCAGGAGATGCGTCTTCATCCCAGCATGCACTGGGGACCTGACGTCACACAGCGTCATCCAGCGCGCTGACGATGTGTGAACGCAAGGTCCTGCAGCGCGGTGCCGACGGGAGGCCATAGAGCAGTGAGTGAGAAGCTTAATTTCACTCACGCTCCGTGGTCATGTGATTTAAACGAATCATCAATGCAGAAAAACTGCATCGAGGATTTTTTTGCCTCGATTACATGGATTAAATCTTTGAATCGTTTCAGCCCTAGTCCCAACCCCATTTATAAGGCAAGAAATCCTACTTATTAAACATGACAGGGCACACCTGTGAAGTGAAAACCATTTCAGGGACTACCTCTTGAAGCTCATCAAGAGAATGCCAAGAGTGTGCAAAGCAGTAATCAAAGCAAAAGGTGGCTACTTTGAAGAACCTAGAATATGACATATTTTCAGTTGTTTCACACTTGTTTGTTATGTATATAATTCCACATGTGAGGATGCCATAGTTTTGATGCCTTCAGTGTGAATCTACAATTTTCATAGTCATGAAAATAAAGAAAACTCTTTGAATGAGAAGGTGTGTCCAAACTTTTTGTCTGTACTGTATGTATATATATATATATTGAAGAAAATCCAGCGGGAGCACCACCAAGAGTCGGGTGCAAAATCCCCAAGGGCAGCGGCAATACCCCAACAATACGACTTGAAAAAGATAGGACTGCACTCCAGATAAAGTGAAAAATCAGTGGAGCTTTATTCACCCATAACTTTGGCAACTTTGCGACGTTTCGGCTAACAAGAGCTTTCTTCCAGCGTATATATATAAAACTAAGAACTTTATTATACAGTTCAGTGTATAAACAGTATGCTGTACGTTCCATAGCTCCCCTACTGGTGACTGCAGAAAACCACAAAGAAAACATGGCTGCTTTCTTACTAAGAGAGTCCCACATCTGTCCATGGGCTGTGTGTGTGGCATTGCAACTAATCTCATTGAAGTGAATTGAGTTGTAATACCACGCACAACCTGTGGACGGGTGTGGTGCTGTTTTTGAAAGAAAGCAGCAATTTATTTTTTCTTATCCTGGACTACCTTTTTAACTGTGTTAGAAAAACATGGTTATGGCGATGTGTTTAGAAATTTTCTTGCCATAGGACTGGACCTGAAATGACTGGGTGCTGAAAGGTGGTGGACGTTACTTTCACTTGTATGGATGGCCATTAGATTTAGAAGATTGCATTTACTACGTGTTGCTCCTTTCTTTGTATCGTGCTTATTTTTTTTATTCCTGTGCCAGTCAGCTATAGATGGTACACGGTGCTGTGGAGAAAAATCTTAATTTCCTTATCTGTGGGTCTGGATGGTGGAGGACAGATTGGCCATCACAGTAGAAGTCGTTTCTGCTAATGCTAAACAGGGATTATACTGCCCAGACACCAAGGTCAGGGATTAATGGAAGAAGAATGCTTGGGTGATATGCCCATAGGACAACTATACGGTCTTATTGTGGCTCACATCAGCTACAAACACAAATGTGAGCGCCGCGTTTTATATCTCGCCCCTGGTCTCATAGTCTTCAGATTTTAATTGAACCATGGGTCATTCCAGTTAAAATGGAAACCAGCTGTATTCTCTGGTGTGTGGCCTCCTGCTGGCTTTACATTGCTTATTCTCTGATGCTTCTTTGTACTTGTTTATGGCCATGACTTTATATTGCAGGCAGTTATTTACTGCTGCTGACCTGGTGTATTCTCTTGTGTTCAGGGCAGTGAATATACAGCTAAAATATCATATAAATGGTACAACATGATAAACCCACAATATGTGTCTCACAAGCCAACCCGTTACAACCAGTTGGACTTTTTTTTTCTGTGAGGTTAGGTTTAGTAGGCTATATGGGACAGTTTACAATTGTGAGGTATTCAGGACCAGCGATGGCCAGTTCACATTGTTCGCCAACGAACACCAGCGGGCTGCCATCTTAACTCACAAGTCCGGCGATGCACAGGTAAGACTTTACCTGTGCCGGGAGCCGGTCTGAAACAAATGCGGTCACCCGGAGCAGGCAGTTTCGAGAACAGCCCGATGAAGGCCCCCGGCGGCTGTTCTCGGAACTGCCTGCTCCCGGTGACCGCATTTGTTTCAGACCGGCTCTCGGCACAGCACAGGTAAGGGCTTACCTGTGCATCGCCGGACTTGTGAGTTAAGATGGCAGCCCGTATGTGTTCGCGGGCGAACACTGCCAACTGGCCATCACTGTTCAGGACATGATGGCCCAGATTTACTAATCCTGTAGATGGCGTAAGATTAGACTGTCCAGACCTGCACCAGATTTCTCACAGGGGCTCAGGCTGGAAGATGAATGTGGTGCAGGGGCAGACTCCTATACTCTTTGACTCTATACCGACTATTGATTGGCTTACTTTGAGACTGATTTTTATGCCAGAATTGAGGCACAGTTTTGGTGCAAAATGGTACCTCTTAGGCCATGTCCCTTTCATATAAAGCTCCGCTCCTTCTTAGCACAGACCCACCCCAGTCGCGCATGCCATATTAAAGTGAAGAAACCCTAGATGTGTCGGTTTGTGCCACTTTGTAGATTGCATTTTGGCACAGACACATTAGTCATTCTGGGCAGGGGTGCACCACCAATGAGGCCAGGTGAGGCAATCGCCTCAGGCAGCACGAGAAAGGGGCAAGAGGATGGCCATGGGCAATGAGCGCTTTAAGTTTTCACCTCTTTCAGTGGAAAGGCTTGATGCACCCCTGAATCTGGGCCCATGTTTTTAGAGCGAAGACCATTTATGTTGATATGTGGATAAATGTGTGTGAATGTTTGTAGGGGATGGCCAACAGTATGTGGCCACCTTCAGCATATCTATACGTGCTCGGAGAACATCCATAATTTACTCTTAAAAGAACACTAAACACATAAAATGCTCAAAAAATAATATCCCGTCATCCCCTCCTTTTTCTTGGTCCTATTTAGTCTTGCAGTTAAAACTAAAACATATGTAAAGGATTCTTCTCTCTGTCCCAGGAGGTCAGCTGTGTCCTGTGACAAGCTGTAAGACTACTGGCTGCAGCAGGAGCCTCCCTCCTGTGTCCTGTCTGCAGTAGCACAAGGATTGTTAAGCCTTGCCCCTTGACTAGGCACCAGCCCGCTCAGTTCGTCTTCAGATGAAGATGGAGCAGGTTAGCAGGATATCTACATGACTGTGTTAGGATCATGCAGAAGGTGCTTCAGACTGACTAACGCTGAGGACAACAATATTTCTTGGTTACTTTTAGCGTTTCTTTCTCGGTTTAATGTTCCTTTAAAGAGGACCTGTCCCCTCTCCTGACATGTCTGTTTTAGGAACCACTTGCGTACCCCATGTAATAATAATTCAGGAGCATCTATTCTTATAACTATCTTTTGTACCATTTGTTTATTATTTCTTCTAGAAGTTATGCAGGAATTACAAGCAGTTTGCTGTGAAGGTCCAGCTGGGTGTTACCAAGACAGCTTACTTTTTTTTAAAAGTATTTTTGGGGACATTTATTAAGACTAGAGCTTTCCCACGCCGTTCTTAAGTCCCTTTACACTGCCAGAGGAAGAGCCATAGTTATGTAGATGTGCAGGCCTCTACATAAGTTTGGCGCTTCGTTCAGCAGCCATTTTCCATGCCAAAACCCATGGCGGAAAATTATAAATAAGCCAGGCCTGCCTGCCGCCCCCTTTTCTCTCCACTTTGGAAAAGTGGTGTGACTGGGGAAAAGTCGCAAATTTTACTGCACAAGTTGTACGAAACAAAAGTGGCGTAAATGGTTTAATAAATGTCCCCCTTTGTATTTTACATTTGCTTTACCTTTTGTGTTCAGTAATACCGGCGTAACGTTTTATGGTGTAATGACCTGCGAGTTGCATATCACAGCAGGTCACGCAGGCTTAAGGGCAAATCCGTTTTTTGGTAAATTGCACTCCTTGTCACTCTCACAAGATCACTTTCGCCCAGCGTCTATGATGGCATGCTTGTCCTATTTAGGAAACGGGCTGGCTGCGGTCTGCTCGCTTTAAATTAAATTCATCAGCACAGATACATGTCCGTCATTAGGAGTGTAAAAAGCATTCGATCCCTCCTTCAGTTTAATTAATAATCGCGCTTCAAGACGTCTTTCTTTTCTAATCTCCCATTTGGCGCCGTTCATAAATATCTCTGATCAAAACTGCAGTGGTGAAGAAAAGAAATTAAATTCGGCTAAATAAATGGTACAGAAAATCAGCCATGCGTCACTGTCCAACACTGCTGGCCTGCGTCCTTGTGCCTTTCTCGAGCTTTGTTCAGAGATAAGAGCCGTGTGCATACACTTGTATTGCTCGCCAGTAGCAGCAGGCAGAAGGCTTTGGAGATAAGCAAGCTGGCAGAAGTAAAGGGAAGCGATGCTATTTACATAATCGTACCCTGCTTCCTGGAGAGGCGTCAAGAAACATTGGGATGGCCTCTATTTATCTTTGTTGAACTGGAATACTAAGCAACATTGGGAAAAGCGCCTAAGTTAAGGCTTTTCATTAGCGCTCATTCTCTTTATCCCCCCTCTTTATTTAATAGAAGTAGGACAGGTGCAAACTTTTTTTTTTGTTCTTTTTTTTTGTTTTGTTTTGTTTTTGAACTTTCTGCCAAATTTTAAACAGCTTAAATTAATAAAAAGAAAAGAAAAGAAAAAAAGTTCCATAATTAGCCGGTATGACGAGCTGAGATGTACTCTGCTTGAAATCGATTTTTCCCCTGCTCGTTATTTTCAGAGGAAAGAAGGCTTTACATGAACAGCAATGCGGGGGGCCTCGGAGAGAGCGTACATTTTATGTAGACATCTCTACGTGGCCGTCATAAATCACAGGGTAATTATCTTATGTTAATTGACGTCACTTAAATGACAAAGTCTAAATTATATATGTCCCCTACAGTGCTACACTTGATTTGACCCTTAGTCTATTTAGAAATTATAGTTCTGATGCATTGGTTGGCATTTTGAGTAAATTTGCCTATAAAAAAAAAAAGTTATTTTAAAAGGAGGCGTAAAGTGTCGGAATTAGAAGGGACCCGATACAATAACCGCTCCGTTTTACTAAACTGTCCAATAAACACGGTCGTTTGACCCTCGTTTCATAAAAGGGTCGTTTGTGACTCCATGGTGCTAACGTGGTTTTTACGTTAAGTGTAGCTTTTGGGTCACCATGTGGTTTAAGAAGCTGTAGTTCTCTTGAAAACTGCAGCAAGTTTTTTATCCAGGATTTGTCTGTACACTATTTTTTTTATTCAAACACTGTGGGGAACATTTATCAATAAAGGCGTAATTTTCAGCAAAAAATAGTAACATTACATATCAAAAGTGGTGCTTTATTTCACCTCGTATATCAAAAGGTGCACAACACTTTTAAAATGTGATTTTTTTTTTTATTTTTTTTTTTAGTATAAACCGGATTATCTGCCTATTTCTCTCTATTTGCAACATTTTAATATCAATGGCACTAAAATACCACTTTTTTTTTAAAACCAAAATGCAACATTTCAGCCACCCCCCTGCCAGACCACACTTGAGACTTTTAAACATATGTACGTCTTTTTGAAGCATGTTTGTGACATTTCCAGTGGTAAATTGCGACTTTTGTCTGAGACTCGGAACATTTTTGTTATTGTTTTTTGTTTTGTTGAATGTCAATTTACTGACAAAACCCAGTATTTTTTTTTTTAGCTCATTTGTATTAGATAAAAAATAAATGCATCCTGATTTAATACTTACCTATCACTTGTTCCCACAAAGTTGGTTTTGTTTTCAGAAATGCGACTTTTTGACAAAAAGTCATATCTTTATTTCATAAATGCGACTTTCTGTCTGCAACAATTTGAGCCATTTCTGGTGATGGGAGGATGATAAAAACATAGAAATATGTGCCAAGTTGATAGCCCTGCTACCTTTGACATTAATAACTAATTTCTGGCATGATGCATTCTTTATGGGGAAAATTCTGAAGAAACGCCATTCTTTTTGGTGCATTTTACGCCATAATTCTGGTGCAACATGCTTAGTAAATGTCCCCCTTTCTTTTGCCACTTTTTCATAAATCTGCTACTAACAGTGCAAAAACATTTGTGCATAAGCTCCCCTGTAGCCATAGAAGCTGGTAACTCCCTCTAAGGCCTCATGCACACTACCATATGTATTTAGCTGTCTGCAAAAAATGGATCCGCAAAAAA
The DNA here is from genome assembly GCF_905171765.1 of Bufo bufo. Taxonomy (NCBI): domain Eukaryota; kingdom Metazoa; phylum Chordata; class Amphibia; order Anura; family Bufonidae; genus Bufo; species Bufo bufo. Next base: position 512,077,457 of record NC_053392.1, on the reverse strand, counting down.
TACGGATGACATCCGTGTGCATTCCGTTTTTTGCGGAACGGAACAGCTGGCCCCTAATAGAACAGTACTATCCTTGTCCGTAATGCGGACAATAATTGGATATGTTCTTTTTTTATTTTGAGGAACGGAAATACGGACACAGAAACGGAATGCACACCGAGTAACTTCCATTTTATTGCAGATCAATTGAAATGAATGGTTCCGCAAAAAAAAAAAAAACAGAACGGACACGGATAGAAAATACGTTTGTGTGCATGAGCTCTTAAAGTGCCCTCTTTCACTAGAACTTTTAATTCTCACATGGTGATTTTACCCGTTTTCTTTTTACTGCTTGTACATTTTGCCTCTAACCGTCATCAGTTGAACATTCAAACAAACATCTATTAATACTAAAGTCATCTAAAATACTTTTACTGTACATCATTTATTTATCTGTCAGTCATCACAACCATTTAACCCCTTCAGCACTGCAATGAATGTTGATCTTGCTACCGATAAAAAAGGTTTTCTCCTTCATTGACACTTAACACCAGGGTTCATAATTGGTGTCACCATTAACCTCCTAACAGTCACATAAAAATTGTGGGAAAAAAGCCTCCCACAAATGTCACTTTTTTTATTGTAGATTTTTAATACAGTATGTGTCTGCAGTAAATCTTGTTGCACAACTCAGGGGACACAATTGCATTTTAAACCACTTAGTGACCTAATTAATTTTAGCCAGTAACATTTTCCCCCTTTGTGTTCTAGCAGTCATAACTTTTTAATTTTTTTCTTTAATTTTTTTTATTTTGCGGGATAAGTTGTAGTTTTTTTCGGAATGATTTTTAAGTATATACTGTATATAGTGAATTAAATAACTTATTTTATTTTTAGGGGTAAAGATAAAAAAAAACAGCAATTTTAACATTATTTTGTGGAATTCATTTGCGGCGTTCACTATGTGGTATAAACATCATTTTATTATGTGGGTCAGTGCAATGATGGTAATGCCACATTTCTATAAATTTTTTTTGTAATTTCCCTTTCCTCCTGCAGTCTGTCAGCTCCCCAGCTGCCCCTCCCCCTCCAGATTGAAGGGGAGGGGGACTGCTTTAGCTGCTCATATCTCTGGTTATGATGCAGCTAGAGGCTTTGTATTGCTTTAAAGCTGACATTCCAAGCTTTCAAACAATGTAGTGAATGCAGCTGAAAGTGAAAGTAAAAGCAGGTTTTACCAATTTTTTTTCCCGACTATTTCTAACAGTGATATCTCCTGCGTACGTTGTGCTAATGCTGTCATTTAAAAGCCAGAAATGCTTTCAAACAATTCCAGGCCCATGTCTCTAGCTGCTACCAAATGTCTCTAGCTGCTACCAATAAGGAGATATGAACAGCTAAAGCAGACCCCCCCCCCCCCATCCCTTCTGCCCAAGCTGGGCTTGGACAGAACAGTTGAAGGGAGTCTGTCACCTCCATATGGCCATATACAGTGCTTACATTGTCCTATAGCACACCTATACAGTGAGGAACAGAAGTATTTGAACACCCTGCGTTTTTTTTTTAAGTTCTCCCACTTAGAAATCATGGAGGGGTCTGAAATTCACATTGTAGGTTCATTCCCACTCTGAGAGACAGAATAAAAAAATAAATAAATCAGGAAATCCCATTGTATCATTTTTAAAGAATTTATTTATCTTGCACTGCTGAACATAAGTATTTGAACACCTAAGAAAATCAGTGTTAATATTTGGTACAGAAGCCTTTGTTTTCAATTACAGAGGTCAAACGTTTCCTGTAGTTCTTGACCAGGTTTGCACACACTGCAACAGGGATTTTGGCCCACTCCTCCACACAGATCTCCTCTAGATCTGTCAGGTTTCGGGGCAGTTGCTGAGCAACACAGAGTTTCAGCTCCCTCCAAAGATGTTCTATTGGATTTAGGTCTGGAGACTGGCTAGGCTACTTCAGAACCTTGATATGCTTCTTACGGAGCCACTTCTTAGTTATCCTGGCTGTGTGCTTTGGGTCTTTGTCATGTTGGAAGACCCAGCCACGACCCATCTTCAGTGCTCTGACTGAGGGAAGGAGTTTGTTGCTCAAAATCTCATAATAAATGGCCATATTCATCCTCTCCTTAATACAGTGCAGTCGACCTGTCCCCTTTGCAGAAAAGCACCCCCAAAACATAATGTTACCACCCCATGCTTCACAGTAGGGATGGTGTTCTTGGGATGCAGCTCATCCTTCTTTTTCCTCCAAACACGATGAGTGAAGTTTAGACCAAAAAGTTCTACTTTGGTCTCATCTGACCACATGATTTTCTCTCATGCCTCCTCTGGATCATCCAGATGGTCATTGGCAAACTTCAGACAGGCCTGGATGTGTGATGACTTCAGCAGGGGAACCTTCCGTGCAATGCATGATTTGAAACCATGACTGCGTAGTGTTCTACCTACAGTGACCTTTGAAACTGTGGTCCCAGCTCTCTTCATGTAATTGACCAGCTCCTCCCTTGTAGTTCTGGGCTGATTCCTCACCTTTCTTATCATCCGTGATACCCGACGAGGTGAGATCTTGCATGGAGCCCCAGTCCGAGGGAGAATGACACTCGTCTTTAGCCTCTAACATTTTTTAACAATTGCTCCAACAGTTGATCTATTTTCACCAAGCTGCTTGGCAATTGCCCCGTAGCCCTTTCCAGCCTTGTGGAGGTCCACAATTTTGTCTCTGGTGTCTTTTGACAGCTCTTTGGTCTTGCCCATGGTAGTAGTTGGTGTCTGACTGACTGTGGGGTGGACAGGTGTCTTTAAAGAGCTCAGACAGGTGCTACTAAGTTAGATTGAGTGGGGTAGAGATGGACTTTTTAAAGGCACAGTAAAAGATCTTTGAGAGACAGAATTCTTGCTGTATCTCAGGTGTTCAAATACTTATGTTCAGCAGTTCAAGACAAATAAATTCTTTAAAAATCATAAAATGTGATTTCCTGATTTATTTATTTTTTATTCTGTCTCTGAGTGGGAATGCACCTACAATGTGAATTTCAGACCCCTCCATGATTTATAAGTGGGAGAACTTGCAAAATCGCAGGATGTTCAAATTCTTATGTTCCTCACTGTACTTAAATGTAATAGTACCTTTTGTCTTTTTCTTTACACTTGCAGAAGCTGGAAAAACTAAGTTTAATTCATATGCAAACGAGCACTCCCAAGTGGCCAGGGGCAGCGTTCATGGTGTTGGAGGCCAGGCTGCTCTGCATTTTTTCATTGTTTGCCACCTCTGCCTATGCCCGCCCTCCTATTCCCTTACGTCATGTAAGCACTGTATATGGCCATATGGAGGTGACAGACTCCCTTTTAAGTGCTTTTTACAGAGCCCGAGCTCATCTCAGGGAAAACTGTTTGCTGGTTAAAGTGGTTGTCTGGGGCTATTAAATATCAAGTTAAGGGCCCTAGCCTGCATTGCCTCCTTAAAGATTCATACTAACCTGTTTCCTGCTGTTTCAGTCCTTCGTGCTAACTCACGGTCCTCAATCTTCTGGTTTCTAGCTTGTTTTCTTCCAACAGGGGCATGGAAGTGGCCACGTGCGCTGCTACAGCCAATGACTGGCTTCATGGCTACATCTCTGTCATTGGCTGCAATGGCACACTTGTCCATGAAACATTCGGAAGATAAGCTGGGGACCAGAAGATAGAGGCACGGAACCAGTGCGCAGGAACTCCAGGGATAGTCAATAATCCCGGAGAACCACTTTAAAACTGAAATTGTGTGCATCCTTAAAGAGAACCTGTCACCTCTCCTGACATGTCTGTTTTAATAAATAATTTTATTCCACATTAAGCAAACAAAAAAGTCTCTGTCCAATCCATGCTACCAGTGGCAGACTATGCACCGACGCACCCCAAAATTCATTCACAAACTTCTACTAGGAATAGTAATAGAGGAATAGCACAACAAAGAGTCATCAGAATAGATGCCCCACAGTTGTTATTACATGGGGAATGTCAGGAAGAGGTAATCTTTGTAGTGATATATTTTCCCTGCAACAGATTTCCTAAGGGTGCCCATCCAAGAAAAAAATTGGCAAAAATGTCAGATTTTGGCCAACCATTACGTGAAAAACTCAAGGTTGGAAAACTAAATTATGTGTGGCATTATTGGCTAAATCTGGCTGATTTTATATCACTTTGCTCAAGCCACAGGGACTTTTATTTTTTTTTTAGTTACTCTTTTATTGTCCACTTTAGTCTCTGCTGACTTTTTGCCATTAGACAGTATAAACTTAGATGAGGCAGGCCCCAGATGCCCCAGGTTTATCACAGTTGCGCACGCGAAGCAATAGATTTGGCAGGCTTTCTAGACGTTAGACCCTTTTCCTTATGGCACCTCAAGACTGGCGAACTTTACACCATTATTTTGGTGTAAACGGGCACACCATTAATAACCCTGTCCTTTTTGACTCAACAGACTCGCATCCCCTTTGTCTAGACACTTCTGAAATCTGTGTCTGCAGGGAGCAAAAAAGTATCTAAAACAGATTAAAAAAATGTTGCATATTGCATGTACACCAGTTTTTTGGGACGTTTTACACCAGAATTCTGCCACATTTGGAATAGTAAATTAGTTTTTGGGACATTTTACACCTGAATTCTGCCACATTTGGAATAGTAAATTAGTTTTTGGGACGTTTTACACCAGAATTCTGCCACATTTGGAATAGTAAGTTAGTTTTTGGAATAGCAAAAAATTGCCCCTTTGTTGTTCTAAAACTGAACTTGGGAGAAGTGAGTTGAATAAATTCTGTATGCCAGGTATGTCAGTAATACATAAAAAAGTATGTGTGTGTATATGTATATGTATGTATGTATATATATATATATATATATATATATATATATATATATACACTGTATATCAATTTTTTTTTAAAAAAATTTCTTTTGGTCCGCGATGAAACAACTTTGATAGAAGCTTGCACAAAAGCTACAGATTTTTCAGGTGGCTGTTCCACTTGATCTTCTTTCTCCACCTCCTCAGACTCTGAACCGGCCAATATTAATCATTTCTCCCCAGTATATAAATCAGCCGGCAGCAAATGTTAGCGTATGTTCCTTTAAAGGAAATCAACATAGAGCAGACCCGTAGGTAAAAGTATTCAGTATACTTTATTATACTCACAGAGTTTTCCTCTTTCAACCACGCATATACAATTAAAAAAAAGCTGCCCGACATGGGTTTCGCTTTTGCTTCATCTGGGGTGTCTCAGTAGTTGTTGTGCAAGCTTCTATCAAAGTTGTTTCAGCGCGGCCCAAAAAAAAAAATAAATTATATATATATATATATATATATATATATATATATATATATATACGGTATATACTTTTTACATGTTTTATAGGAAGTCAGGACCTACCTTCCTTTTTGGGACTGCAGCTAAAGATCTAGCACAAGAGAATAACACCATTTCCTTTATTTTAAAGTATGTCAGTAATACATGGCTCCGACCGCCAAATACATATTTGTCAGAACCACCAATATATTTGCTAATTTATTTATTGGTGAACTCTATCATTACCTATCAGCCCCTTTCCAAATATTGGGAGACTGAGGGGATATTCCAGTCTGTGACCATATTAGAGGTACTCACAAGCAGGATGCTGAGGAGGTTTGCAAGCTGTTTGTGGTCTTAAGTATTTTCTCTTTCTAGGCTGAGTGTTGGTGCGTCGGCACAATGCACATGATCATTATGTGGAGGGAAGTAGATGGAACCTCCAAAGAGTTAATTACATGGGGGACTGTCGACCGCTGAGAGGACTGATCTAATCACTGCTGCCTCCATGTACATCTGTTCACTATGAGGTCATTCTGCATGCTAATGATTTGCAAAAGGAAGAGTAGGGATGCGCTTTATACTAATGGATGTAAACTGTTTTACTTCTTACCTGTTACTCCAGGCGCAGATATAACAGGTTTTATCACCTCCTATTGCTGAATGCGATATTGTACATTTTATGCATCGGCATTATGTTTATAGGAACCTCGGGAGGGAATCGCTTCCCTTTTTATTTTTACTCTATTTCCAATTTCGTTATGCACCTTTTTTATGAACACATCTTCCAGATTCACATATTCATTTCTGTCTGCCGCCAAGTCTGTCACTTGTGACAGATAAATGTGCCCTATAGTTCACACAAGCACATATCCGATGCCATATAGACAGTTTATATCATAGCCCAAGGCATCTCGCCCTCAGTCAGATGATTCCACTAATTGACTCAATTAGGTATATACTTGTCACTTTTCAATACATGTTAGATAAAACACATTCTTGGCTCTGGTATGGGACATTAGCATAGTTGACTATTTTTTATTTCCCATGTCAAGGGGGTTAGTTAAGTGTTGAAGCCTTAATTAATATGTTGTTCCATATGAATTTTTATGTAATTAGATAGCTGAATTATGTTTTTATTAGATGTCTTAATTATAGTGCCAACCATTGTTATTAATCAGTAGGTCCTCTTATGAAATTCACTATTGCAATGTATTGTGCAAGGAAGGCTAGGAGAAAATTCTAAATATGTCCCACCTTTATTAGCTCTATTTTCGCCACTAATTTTATTACATTTTACTTAAGGTAAACCAATTTAATCGGCAGAAAAACATGGATAGATTGGTTTTGAGAAGATCTAGTCAAACTTGTCAATTTATGAAATGTGAGCCCGGTGGCATCGGACCCAGTTTGGGCCTCCATAGGCTTATGGATGCTAAAGTGCTCCATAGACATTCATTCAGAAACTCACCAACATGTCTACACAATCCGAAATAGACTTGCCTATTTTGTCACACATGGGGCAGCTTTCACACCCAGCCTCTAATAATGATGAGAACTCTACCTAACTGTATTCGCTGTAGTAAATGCCTTCTACACCAATCCCTTCAGGTATGAAATGAGAACCTTTTGGTAAAGAGTTGGACAAAGAACAGTTTTGAGGCCTAGTCTCAAGCCAAAAGAGCTCCAGACTGACCACTAAATTCCAGAAAATCTTCATGGAAAAAAATGACATAGAATATAACTATAGATAGAGAGGACAGAAGGTGACCAATATGTTGCTGTGGAGTAAAGGTGCCCATACACATTAGAGTAAAGTGATGAAAGTGGACAAATGTAACCATAACGATTGTTCATCAGATGAAGTTTAAATTTAAGGAACATGATCTTTTTGGAAAGAAGTTGGAGTTTTTGAAACTTTTCATCTAATAGTTGGACAAAAGATCTTTTGTTCTTGAAAGATCCACAAATGATGTTGAACATGTATGTCCAGTTTGTAGGACTGCAGTGCCCATTGTGAGCTAAAATTTGCATTGCTGCATCTACTGTACAAAATGATCGTTTGCCAGATGATCAGTCATTTAATGGTTGTTCAACCTACTCCTTTCTAATGTGTATGGGAGTTCTTTCAAACTATCAGTGCCACCTATCATCAGACATTGCATTGTATAGTTTACTGTAGAAATTCCTTGACAAAATCCGGTTTTTCACCTTTCAGTAGACTACACTCACTCTTTTTATTCTAGTCCACATGGACCCAATGTGACGCACTTGTATTGAAGAAGGCATTTAATGCAGACATCTGATTCAATCAGCTGTATCTGTCATTGAAGACTTTCCTATGTATTGATAACTATTTGATTCTTGTTTAGCTCCAATATCGAACTCTCCAAATAGTCCCCCATTGCTGAGTAATTGATCCTCCACATGTATGACTATCCCTAGCTTAACCGTTTAGAGAACAGCAGTTGTGCATCTACAATGCTGTCCTGGGCGGAGAGGAGCCCTGCTTAACAGCTGTCATAGCTTGAGGGTGGGCTGGCGTCTGGAGCTGAGGGCAGAGAGGGAGGGGAGGATGCTGGAGATTAATTATATATCATCATTCTTTCACTTCCAGCATGTCCGTGCATTTATTTTATAGTGATAATTGCTTTGTTCTTTATAGTATGCGTCCAGTTGTATCATTCAGCACAAAATGGGCCCAAAAATGTATATAAATATATATATTCTATATAGATAGATATGTATGTGTTTGTGTGTGTATACACATATATAACAACTTTACAGATACATTTGTTACAATAATCACATTCACATGGTGCATTTTTTGATCCGCTTTCTCCATAATCAAGTAAGAATTGAATATGTCCTAGTAAAACAATTCATCTGCTCATCTCTCCAGCCGTCAGCAATATGACTTCTGCTACCCCCAGTCCCAGTGGATCTCTTGTTCAGTGTCAGTTCCCCTTCGCTCTATTGTTACTCCATCCAGCCCCCCTCCCTCTTGCCCTCATTCATTTCTGACCTATTGTGTCCTTTTCCCTTCTAGATATCTTCTCCCCTTCTGTGCCTACATCTGTTCCCCCCCTCCTCACCTTTTCTCTTTGTCCACCCCAAACATTCCCTTCTCCAAACCTTTCAGGCTGCTTCTTTTTTCTCATCCATCAAAGGAGGTGCAGGCCCTCCTACAACAGGACACTTTTTGTCTCCAGAAAACTCAGTTCTCTGCTTTCTGAATAGTGTACTATCGGTATGCTGAATCCCAGCCATGCTTTGCTCACAGACATGAGCATCTTGTTCACTTGACTGTTTGGTGGTGCTGTCATTCCTTACAGTATTGTTTGCAGTTTTGATATGAATGTGTAATAAAACCTGATTTAGCTAGTCCTGGCCTATACAGTGGTAAGACATTACATTAACACAGCCTCCCGAGCACTGGATGCACCTTACTTTTCAATTATTTTCCAGATATTTTAAGACCCAAGTGTTGCCTCCAAGAATGATTTTACAGTAAAATTCTTAGTCTGAAAGTCTTAATATTTTTGGAACTCACTGACTATTGTATTGCAGTTTACTACACTACTGATTATGCATTACTCCACTGATGCTACTGGGTTCATTTCTAGTATTATTCTGAAGGTTCTGGTGTGGACGCCGCCATTGTTGTTTTTCAAACCACCATCAGAAATGTCTTCAGTCTGTGGCTAGGCCTCTATTAATTTTACACACTTGAAAAGTGCTCTGGGATGGGAAGTGAACATTGTTCTTCTGGTCCAGCCATGGATTCACAGTTGGATTGAGCCATGGATTGAAGTACTTTTTTAGCCATTCCTCTTTGGGTTTATGGTTCAGAATAAGTTGTACCCACAGCTTCATGCTTCTTAAGCTTTGAAGGGCTTGTCCAGCTGTCAAACATTTCTAGGCAAGCCCCCACCCCCCGTCTGCACTGGACCTATGGAGGGAAGCACACTTACCTGCTATCTGGATCACATGCCACCACTGTGGCCATTTGTGTCACAGGCTTCATTGGAATTCCGGAAGTTGACAAGTGGGGACCGGAGCACAATGGACTGAGGGTTCAGGAGCCAAGCAGCTGGTGGGGCTGCCCAAAAGTGTTTTAAAGCTGCACAGCCAATGGGGGGGGATAGCTATGGGCATCCATTCAACTTTTACAGACTTTCTGACTTGGACTTTCAGGGTCAATGCACATACCGTAGTATGGATGTGCTGCAGATTTTTCATGCAGATCTGCACTAAAATCCACAATTGTAGATTTGATACTTCGAGGAGAATTTATTCCAGTTGGGGAAAAAAAAGTTGTAAATTTCGGGGCAATTCATTTTTGTGCAAAGAATTTTGTAACATTCTGGGATTTTACATAGCTCTCAGCACTTTGGAGAAATGGATGTGTGATAACTTATGTTATTTAGGTGCATACCACATTGATTAAAAAAAAAAGTATAGTCTTACTTCAGTTTTTGTATGCCTCTGTAACAGCTGTTGAATGATGCACTGTTTGATAGATTTGGCACCAGACACCTGATAAACTGACTTAAAAAATTTCTCTCATGATAAATTCACCATGTTTTCTGCAACAAAATCGTACCTTTCCTTTAGAACGACAGTTTGGTGCAGATTTTCCGCTATGCTTTATATCTGTATAGTGTACATTTACCCTTAGTGGTCATTAAATAATAGTCATAAAATAATGTAGTGTTGAAAATGATGTTCCCTAATAAGTAGATAAAGAAACTGGCTCACTGAGACCGATTTACTAATGTCATAGACTGTCTAGACCTGCACCAGATTTATCACAGAGGGGCAGGCCAGATGATAAATGTGGTGCAGGGATAGACACTTTTTTGTTATTTTTTTGTTTTTGTTGTGCGTGTGTGTGCACGTGCGCAGTTGGCATTTTGTATCTGCTGACTTAGGCCTCTTGCAGACGAGCGTGAGCGGATTAGGTCTCGGATGCGTTCAGTGAAAAATGCGCGATTTCGCAAGCAAGTTCATTCAGTTTTGTCTGCGAGCGTGTTCAGTTGTTCTGTTTTTATTGTGTGGGTGCAATGCGATTTAATGCATTTTGCACGCGCGTGATAAAAAACGGAATGTTTTTAAAAAAACATCTCAGTGAAAAACGCATCGCATCCGCTCTTGCTTGCGGATGCGATTTTCACGCAGCCCCATTCACTTCTATGGGGCCAGCGTTGCGTAAAAATCACAGAATATAGAACATGCTGCGATTTTTCACGCAGCGCACAAGTGATGCATGAAAACCAACGCTCATGCACACAGACCCATTAAAATGAATGGGTCCGGATTCCATGTAGGCGCAATGCGTTCGCATCACGCATTGCTCCCGCGCGGAATACTCGCTCGTGTGAAAGGCGCCTTAGGTTAGTTTCACTCCAGCACTTGATAGCTCCGGCAGGCTGTTCTGTATTTGTCTGGCCGATTCTCAGCATATTTGTCGAGTTGCGGCCGGATCTAGTTAATGGGACCAGCAGGCAGTGCTGGACATAGAGAGATCCGGCAGGGGAACAGATCTCAAGCACTGGTGTGAAGCTAGCCTGACATTTTCACAGTCATGATTTATACTAGTCTGTAGGATGTATAATTTCCTATCCCAGAGAGCACAACACCTGCCTTTGCAGTAGAATAACCTGTCATCGGGGCCCGCTGTGCATGACAACTGGTGCACCTACCACTGTTTTCTCCTGCTCAGGAGTGTGTGATAAAGTGCAATATGAAATAAACATCCCCAGCAGAATGTGACTAGTACAGAACATTGGTCATCCCTGTGGGTTTGCTTGTAATTATGAAGGATTATGGTATTGCGTTCTAGGATGTAAACTAATCCTTTTGACTTGAAAGGAGTGATCTTTTTTTTCCCCCCTGTGCTATACTGCTTAATGAAAAAAGAATAACAGCCAGAAGCCATCTCCTGTATATCACAATGCACCCCTCCACGCCCATCTCCAATGCCATCTAAATGCGTGTATTGTATGTAGGAAATGCACAACGCCTCCCTCTTTACCTCTGACGTGAAAACAGACTGAAAGTTCTGCTCTAGGTGGAGCCAAAAAGAATATTCTTGGTCTTTGGGTCCATTATTTGTAGCTATCAACAACATTTGGGACATATAAGCCTCATCCTGGGACTGTCCCGATATTCCCACAAATCGCCCACTTTTTGGTAAATTTGCACGCACTACTTTTCTATTTCGTTCGGCCCACCTATTTCCGGGGGCTGATGGCAACAGAGGTCTCTCATGGTCTAATATTGTTATTAGTAGTTATTGAGCAGGGATGAGCGAACCCGAACTTCACCAGGTTCGGTGTTCAGGAAAACGGAATATAACGGAATTCGTTCTGTTTTGATCCGTCACAATAGAAGTCTATGGCCAAACATAACAGATCCATCTGCAGGATGGAAAACAAGGTCCTGCTTAACGGAAACCAGGCAGATTTATTATGCTTGGCCATAGACCTCTATTGTGACAAATTCTTCTTATTATTTTATTATTACGGTATTATTTATTATTAAAGCGCCATTCATTCCATAGCGCTGTACATGAGAAGAGGTACACATACATAATACAGACAATTGCACTAAGCATGAACAAGACGAGTTATAAACTGGTACAGAAGGAGAGAGGGCCCTGCCCGTGAGGGCTTACAATCCACATGGTATGGGAGAAGGACACAGTAGGTGCGGGTGAATGCAAACGGAATGCGTTTTAAAGGCTTCCGTTTTGCATTCAGTCTACGAATTCCATTGTATTCGGTTTTCCCAACGAACCCGGTGAAGTTTGGGTTCTCACATCCCTATTATTGGGCTATTGATGATTTGCAGAGCCTGTGTAAAAAATAACAAATCAGGTAAGTGCACCCCAAACGCAGGGCTATAGGCTGCTTTCACATGAGCTATATGAACGGTGTCCGGGTCTGCTCAGTGAGAAACTGAAGGTTTTGCATGCAAGATGAATCAGTTTTGTCTTTGATTGCATTCAGTGTTTCCGTTATTTCTTTTAGGCCGAATGCACACGGCCGTGTTCCGCGGCCGTGAGCGGTCCGTGGTATGCCGGCCTGGATTCCTGCTGACAGCAGGAGTGCACGGCGTAATTGGTTGCTATGACGCCGCTGCACTACAGTAATACACCCGTATGATTTATACGAGTGTATTACTGTAGTGCAGCGGCGGCATGAAGCGCACGGCGTCCTAGCAACCAATATCAGCAGGAATCCAGGCCGGCATACCACGGACAACTCACGGCCGCGGAACATGCCCGTGTGCATTCAGCCTTAGGATTGCATCCGTTTGACATCAGTTTTTCACACACATGAAGAAAAACTGAAGCATAACACTCAACGTCTACTAGCAACCAAGTTAAAAACACCAAATAAAGAGAAAAAGCATGGATCACGAATCCTCTTCCTATGCATTGATCTATAATGGGCTTCTCAGCACAACATTAGTGAAAAACGCATTGCATCCGGATGCCTTCCGTTTTTCGCACGTACCCATTCATTTCTATGGAGTCAGAGCTGCGTGAAAAGCAGACAATATAGAACATGTTGCAATTTTTCCTGAACGCAGTAAAAAACTGTGCTCATGTGCACAGACCCATTAAAATGAATGGGTCAGGATTCTGTCCAGATGTTGTCCGTTCTGAAAACGGAACACATCCAGACGGAAAACTCACTGATTTCAAATTAGCCCCTTAGGATAAAATGCTGTAATATTCGGAAAGTTTTACAGTCTGACTCTGTATTTTTTGGGGCAGAGAAACACTTGGTCATTGGCAGAATCCAACCTTTCAGATGCTTTGCAGGATAAGCGGCATTTAGCTTCCTTGCTTCCTTCAGTCGAGCAGTTGCTGGTGAATTTACATCAATTGTGTGTCCTATGTTGGTACAGGTGGCATGGTGCCCTACATTCGGAGTGCCCCAGCAATACAACCCTTTAGCCAAGATGTGTCATATAGTTATAACTAAATATCGGCTACTAACCCTATGCCTGTGACTCAAGATATCAGGGGCCAGAGACCTGATGCCTTAGGGCTCGTGCACACGGCCATGAGCCACAAAACACGAATCCTGGCCATGGTCACTCATGCCACCGTTTTTTTTTTTTTGCTTTTTTTTTTAACTTCTGTAAAAATGTCCTATTGTCCTGAAAATGGACAAGAACAGGACATGTTCTATCTTTTTTGCGGGGCCGTAGAATGGGCATACAGATGCATGTTTTGCAGCCCCACTGAAATGAATGGGTCCGCAGCCAATCCCCAAAAAACTCTGATCGAATGCGGACCAAACATACGGCCGTGTGCATGAGCCCTTAATGATTTATTCCTACGGGTCAGTGATTTACATCAGCTCGAGGACCTGTACTGTGTGTTATACCTCTTCCCACTCGATTCGCACCCCAGCATATAACCCTATGGCTCATGCTCCCCATGTCGCTTGTGTGTCGTACTTACTCCTGTTGTTGTTTTTTTTTTTTTTTTTTCTCTCTGTTGTTTCCTTTCTTTTAGATTAGAAAATGTCTTAACGGTTATGAATAAGGTAAGACTTGTACAAATAGTGGGTGCACCGGTAACCTTGGCTTGTTTCACTCTGGCTTTTCTCTTTTGCTAATCTGCTCCTATTATGTGGCTTGTAATAGGGGGCGTGAAAGACCCCCGCCACCCCAAAAGAAAAAAAAAATTATCCCTTTCAATCAAAAGAAAACAAATTCCCAGAGAAGCTTCTCTGAAACAAGTGTTATTGGGAATGAACACCTGACTGTAGTGGCACCGACAATAACTCTGCACCATTAGTAATTCCCCCTGCCCCTGCATGTCTGAGCTTCAACGGAAAGGCACATTCTTTTTCCTTTTCTCCTGCTTCTGTTTGCTTGGGGCGGAATCTGACACCAGCACCTGCCATACTGGAACATGTCTTTGTTGCTTTGCACTTTTGTTTGAATTGCTGCAGGGGCGCCAACGGGAGTTAAAATCCATTTACTTTTTCTTTTGCCTCTCGCTCTCGTTGCCTCTGTAAGCTTAAGAAGCATAGAATAGGATCTGGAGATACACAGATAAGAATCGGCACGTGCTGTGCTACTATAGCCCTTTGAGTTAGCTAAACTTAATAAGTACCTTTCTTTTCTTTTTTTCAGTTTTTTTTTTCCTGGGGGAGGGCAGATTGGGCTTCTGAATGGAACAGCTGGGAGAGGAAAGGCAGACAAAAGGAGAGGAATCATTGAGTGCTCTGAACCTAGAGATTGGAGGGAATGGTGTACAGAGCAGGGAGCAGGCTGGCCACACGCCAGGTGTGACCTTTGCAGGCTCGTTGGCTCTGCTTGTTTGTCTGGGCAATTTACAATTCAGCAGTAGGACTGAAAGATAGTGACAGCGGTACTTGTTGTGTATAATGAAGGACGCAGAGGAAGCCTGGTCTAAGGCATAATGATCAGAACTAAAGCTGGAACCTCCAGGGAAGGGGAGGGTGGACGCTAAATTATTCCTTGGAATGCTACGAAACAAAAGTGCATACTAAATCTCCCCTCTTATGAGGAGTGATGCATAAAATTGTGTTCCTCGCTGGAAATTAAGCCATGGCGGAATACAAAGATGGAGTGCCATCTAACTGTAAGATGCCGTGCATTCTAACAGTATAATCCATAACCTCTACCCTACTGATATCTCCTAAAAATACATCATTACCATGTGGGTACTGTTCACGACAAGAACGGGTGCTGCCACACGTTCAGCGTTTTTGAAAGCCAAAATCAGGAGTGGATCATAAAAGGAGAGAAAATTATTAAAAATTTTGGCTTCAAAAAACGGCATCCGAAAACCTGACCGTGTGGCCATACCCAAACTCGCCATGAAAATTAGTAGACATCGTAAGCTTGGTTTCCAAAAGCAGCGAGCAGCAGCAGCATTTGGCTCTGCTCCTTGCCTGCGGGATTAGAAGTCATTTTTTGTGAAAAGCCTTTTCTAACATTAGCTAGTTCAGCTTCTACACCACAGATAGTAATATATTAGGAGTGGATCATAAAAGGAGGGGAAGTATTGAGGTCAAATACAACCTCTCCTTTAAAAAAAAACAAAAAACATCCTTGGCTTCAAAAATTGCATTAAAAAACCTGCGTTTGTAGCCGTGCCCTAAGGTTACTTTTACAGAGGCCTTTACCATTGCAGATTGACAATATAACACGTCAGTCGGCTAGCGTTTCCTTTCATGTTACAGTTGTCAGGAGGAGTGTGAATGAACAATTCGTGTGATTGTTCGTTCCCCCCCCCCCCACCTCTCATACAGTTGCGTTAGTGCCGGCAGCACGTCCTCTATTTATAGCAGGGGATGTGCTGCCAAAAAATGATCATTTTTATGCCTGCATAAGGCTAGGTCTACACGACGACATTTGTTGCGCGACATTTTGTTGCACCAATGTCGCGTGTCATTTTTTATAATGGCAGTCTATGGTGTCACACTGCAACATGCTGTGACAGTCGCAGAAAATCCATTCGAGATGGTTTTTTCTGCGACTGTCGTGTCGCAGTCGCAGCATGTCGCATGTTGCAGTGCAACACCATAGACTGCCATTATAAAAATTGTCGCGCGACATGTCGTCGTGTAGACCTAGCCTAAGGCCACGTGTACATGGTGCATATTTTCTGCGTGGATTTTTGTGCAGAAAATCAGCAGTTTAATACAGTACCAACTAAGTAGATGAGATTTTGAAAATCAGTGTAGAAATTTCCTGTGCATAAATTGACCTGCAGTGCGGATTTTGAAATCTGCAGCTTGTGGACAGTTTGTGCTCTTGCAATGCAAATTGTAAAGTGCTGATTTTGGTGCATGTTCGGCACCGTAAGATCCACGCGAAAAATCCTTAAACTACACTGCCATGTGCATGAACCCAGAAGCATTTTAGCATTTAGCATTCGATCACTGGCCAGTGATCGGCTATGAATGATCATTTTGCCAATCATCGGTCCTTGTAAAAGGCTCTTAGGAAAAGTGGGGAAAAAAAATAAAGAAATTCTAGAGTACGTTCCTCCCGTGTGTTCAAATTAGAAATTTCACAAGCACTGGCTTTTTGGGAATTTGCACTTTTTTTTCTCACCTGCACATTTATTCATTGCTATTTCCACTCTGCTATCTTCATTTATTTATTTTTTGGGGATTTTCAGTGTTGGTGATATTTGCTTTGTAATATCTACAATATGTCATGCATCCCAGTATTCTGTGGCTGAAAAGAAATTGTAATTAATTGTCGGTTTTGATTCCATATACGGTAAATACCTTAGCAATGTACACGTTACTTTACCGCACTCATTCCATTATATATATATTAGATAAATTTAATTAAACAGTTATATAATTATTTTTATAAGAAATATTTGTTACATTTTATTGAACAGTTAATTATTTTTATATTAAATCTTATAGAACAGATAATTATTTTTTCTCTCTCCGAAGTTCCTTGCTATTCGCTTGGGTTTCTTTGCACTGATGATTAATATTTCTTTTAGTGCCTCCTTGCAGTCGCTGTTAGAGCACCCTGTCTGGGACAAAGCGGGTTAATTGGTTTACAGCTTGGTGTGGAAACAGACCTTCAAAGTTTCATTACAAGAAAAAGGCCAAGTAATTAGAGTTCGTGCCAGGCAGCTTGCAAGTGGAATTACAATATTTGTATGAAAGGCTTTATCTTCTGTGGTTATTACTTGCTCGGTGTGCAGCTGCTGTCTCTCTATCAATCAAGATGCTTCAGAAGAAGCTTCAAGGTTGATTGCATAGTTAAGGATTTGCCAGAAGAAACTTTTGACTGATGGAATGTGCAGAGTTTTTGGGCTAATGGAATGTAGTGAGCGCCTGTAAGCGCCTAGGTGTGGCCCGCCTGTACACAAGCCGACCTGTTTGGACTGCACCGTTCTTTATATGCACAGGAGCAGTATTGTTGAAGAGCTTGCGTGAATACTGCTTCAGCTTGCCCAATTGGCTGAATTTGTATTAATTTGACCATCTGCCATTCTGTTTAGCTGCAGGAACATATGATACAAAAAGCCGCTCCCTCCCCCTATCCCCATGCCCCGAGGGAACAAAAAAAAAAAAAAGGATAAAGAATTTTCATTCTTCACCCCGGACTAACAAGCATCTGCATTTTTTCACAGAGCAGTTTTCTTTAAATATGAGTGAATTTGATTTTTGTCTTCCCCTCTCCTCTTTTTTTTTCCTCTCCCTAATCATCTCTGTTTTTAATCAGATTATCTTTTTTTTTTCTTACTTTATTACAGAAGACATTAGTCATGCTGCATTTCAATACAATTTGTCGAGCCCCTTTCAGCTCAGAACATGGGAAGTGTCACACTATCAAGCACATGCAGATCTGCACGTGTCTTTTTAAAAAAAAAATTTACTGACATGATTAGGCTTTTTAATGTTTTTATTAGAATATACAGTCACCATCTTTAATTTCGCGTAATCATGGGGAAACTAGCAGATTAGTATGTAAGCACATGCTGGCCAGGGAGTGTATGAAAGGGGTTCTCCAATGTGGACAATCCCCTGTCAGGGGTCCCTTGACAAGAAGCAGATCACAGGTTGTTTCGCTGCTAACAGGCCCCATGCACGCAACCTATCTGTTTTACGGTCTGCAAATTACGGATGCGATCCATGCGCCAGAATTTTTTTAATTTTTTTTTTTTTGCACACTCATTTATTTCAGTATGACATATGAATGCGCAAAGCACGCGGGTGATCTTTGTGTTTTCCGCATCATATGTCAGTTCCACAAAAGAAAAACAGAGCATGACTTATACTTGTCCTCAAAATGGGTCCGCAAAAAACGCAGATGCAACGCGGACAGCATCCATATTTAGTGGATCAGTGAATTGCGGACCACACGAACGGATACTGTTGTGTGCATGGGGAACTCAGCAGCATGTGATCAGTTCCCCTGCAGCGCCACCAGAGGGGAAATGGAGCATTACACCATTTACATTAAAGTAAATGTGCTGCCTGTGAAATGCATGGATGTACCCATCCTCCGGAACAAAAAATGCTTTTTGTAGCTGCTTTGACTTTAGTTTCTCTGATTGATGAGTCTTGAATAGGGCATCCTCCTCCATAACCTTAATATTCTCCAATAGGGTATTTGAAAATAGACTTCTTAAAGTCTACATTTTTTCTCTCATACCCTTGGTGGGCCTTCAAAATTTTTCCAGATGACTGAATGGGATACAATCCACCTACGAGAATCACAGAAGAGGTGGAAACCTATGTTCATACTTTGACACCAGAAGTATGCTTACCACTGCAGAGAACCAAACCGAGCAGTTAGTAGCATGTGCCCGATGATGATGCCTGGCCTTCACCTACTGGTATAGACACTCTGATGCCTACTGTTCATTCTCATATTCTACCAGTATAATGGGCATACATTTTTGGATAAAAATCTTTGGGGGAATTTATCATCTTTTTTTCAACTTTTTAAACACCTCTGTGGCAAAATGTTTCCGCAAGTAAAGTTTCTATGCCGCCCTCGGCACTTTCCAAAAAGAGAAAGGGAGGAAGTGGGCCCGGCATATTTATCTTTTTTGTAACGCCAGTTTACTGGTGTGAATAAAGACAGAAATCTATGACCGCTGGCTCATGGCCTGCTGAAAGATGTGCCAAATCTCTAAGGAGGCCTGTGGCATAAAATTTGCCACATCCTCCGAATGAGCTAAGAAAACGCTGGTCTTGATAATTGTCCCCCTTATGCCTAGAAAGCCAAGGAAAATGAAGAACAGCTAATCATTCGCGGTAGGTACTGACTTACATATCATTTTTGAATTCCTGACTGAAGGTTCAATTTCATTGTCAAAATAGATTATTTTTATTTTTTTGCTATTCTCTCACCACAACAGGACATTAGAATTACAGCACAAAATAAGCCCTAATGAGGTGATCAAAGGATCAATCAAATTCTGTTTTAAAAATGTTGGTTCTTATGTAACCTCTGGAGCTTTATACCAAAGTGTTCTGCCATGTTAGCCATTGGTAGAACCATTGACAATTGGGTATAATTAACATTTGATTATCCAAAGGCAAGTTGAGTTTTAGACTGCATAGATGTATTCTTTGGAAGAATGGTATAATTGCACCCAGCTAAATCCCCTCACAATGATCTACTGACCTCTCTTAGTGGTGAACAGAAGGGAAAGGAGGTGGTTGAATAGGGACTGTATAAATAGTTTGCTGTTTAGAGCTTTGTTTCACAGCGTGGATGTGGGTGGCAGGTAATGACCTTAAGTATTCCATATTGGCTGGAATTTGTGTCATTTTATTGGCCTTTGCAAGATTATGGAAGACCAGCATAAAGCTAAACTGCCCACACAAAGTACGATGAATGAGTTGATAACCAATAGAAGGAACGTATCATAGGATAAACAATGGTGGCCACTAGCCCTAGACACTGGTACGTGAACATTGCACATTGGTTACAAAGATTTGTCTGATTTACAAAACCCACTTTCTGATACTCTACTTGGGAATTTAAAGTTATTAGAGAGAGTTGCTTTAGGGAACGCATCTATAAAAAGGACAGGCCATACAGCAAATAAAAAAAGTGTCTGTTATGCCTCATTCACGCGTCACTGATTCCCGGACAGCAAACGTACCCATTTATTTTATTGTGTGTATTCACACATCTGTGTTTTAACACAGTCCGTCGGTCTGTGGTTTTAACACGGATGCATGCTCTATTTTGTCAGTGTTCATGAATCCATCAAGCCCATTATAGTCTATGGGTCCGTGAAAAACACCATTAGGAGGAAGAAGTGTTCCTGATAATTGCCCTATGTCTGCAGATCACCTGATGCTTGTTCATCAGTTGAAGGCATTGTTGATGTAGACCACAAAATCATCATCTCTGGGCAGCAGATCATCCGTAAACAGCTATCTGCTGCTCTTCATACAGCAGAAGTGTTTGCGTCATGTACAGTAAATGCCACTCGCATTGTTGGGAGCAAATTGTTAGTTTCCAATTATTGCCTGCACAGTTGACCTTTAAATACGCCGCCGGCAAACAAGGATTTTTAAGCATGCTGAAAGATTCCAATTGCCCAATGATTAAGGGTTTGCTTGTTTAACGGGGAATCGGCGTCGGTATTAAGCCTCATGCCGACGTCCGTGGAACACGGTCCGTGAGATACCGGACTGGCATTGCAGGAGCGCACGGCGTCATTGGTTGATATGATGCTGTGCGCTTCGTGTGCGGCGGCGGCCAAAGCGCACGGCGTCATAGCAACCAATGACGCCGTGCGCTCCTGCAATGCCAGTCCGGTATCTCACGGACCGTGTTCCACGGACGTCGGCATGAGGCTTTACACTGCCAGGCGATTGCTAATAAATGTTACTGCAAATGCTGGTTAACGATAAACTGGCCAGTCTAATACCGCCTTAAGAGCCAAGAGTTTAGTACCGAGACCCTGAGCACTTGCCATGCTTGGAACTGTCCACTCGCCAGATACTTTGCATATGAGATCTGACTTCCTTTTCTCTGTGATTGAACCACCGACGATGGACACAAAGGTATGCTAGTTCTCTGCTAGAACTATTTAAGGCCCTGATCGTATCCATTTTGCAGTCCACAAATCGCAGATCCACAGAATACGGATGCGGTCTGTGTTGCATCCATATATTTTGTGAACCCTTAAACTTAATTAGGTCCTCGGTCCACATTTTGCAGACAAGTATAGGACATGTTCTATATATTTTTCAAAAACGGACATACAGATGTGGAAAGCACACTGAACACGGGTCCACAAATAAAATGCGGACAGCATACGGATCCGCAAAATGGATATGGTCGTTTGCATGGGGCCTAAGTTCACAGTTTTTCCCACTATTCAGCACTGAAATTACTTTGAGGCCGAATATTGCTGACCAATTCCTTTAAAAAATCTGTAGTAAGCCCTAAATCCCTGAAAATCACATCCACGTGTATTTTAATCTAAATTGTTGCAGCCGTTCGGTGATAAAAGCACTAAACATCAGCAACCGATTCATCTGAAAGAGGCGTTACACGTTTGTGTAATTGACATAGTGATGTCATCACACAGGAGTTCTATCACAGGGATGATGCACACAGTGATGTCACAATAGAGAGTGAAAACAAGTAACTCCTTGCACTGAAATCTTAAAGACAGTGATGTCACAGGATAAAGATAATGACCAAATTAAAGGAATAGTGATGTCACAATTCAGTGTATATAGTAAAGATAGAAGTAGTAACAAATGGTAATGTCACAGCACAGTATCAATAGTTACAGCATATCACAATATGATGCACAAAGTGGATGACAGCACAGTGTCACAGTACGTGGATAATAAGCACAGGGAAGGGATTTTGCACATAGTAGTGTCACAGAACAGGGATAATGAATATCGTAATGCCACCGCTAATGGCTCCACATTGTCACAGCATAGGACTAATACAAATAGCATCATTCATAATACAATGACAATGCACACAGTGATGTCACAGTCAAGAGATAATATGCACTGCCATGATGCTTATTAGGCTCCTCAGGCACTAGGGCTCAGGAGCACACTCTATAGTTATGCCTCTGATGACATGCCTGTGTGGTAATACCCCAGGGCCTCATTCATTGTGTTTTTCTGTAAGACGGGCACTCTGTTGAGGAATACGGTGCAGGTTAACACCAGATTGCTGCCATTGTTTTCCAGCACTTTTCTAATCAGACAAGTGAATAACTAGGTTATAAGCTGTGCTCACTTTTTCTGATGCATTACAAAACGTGGCCCAGGAGTTGTATAACTATGGTGGCCATTCCAAACACTGTATTTGTCAAGAAATCCAGGATCTCTGGAAGTGCAAGTTACAAGTGAAATTTTATAGCAAATGCTGCTTCAAAAGCTTGATTTCCATGTTATGCTGGCCAGGGGTGTAGCTGGAAGTGGGGAGGCAGGCTGGGCACTTACTCAGGGTGCAGTTAGGTAGAGATGTAAGGTTATAATATATTATAATAATAATAATACTTGCTTTAAGATCTCAGTGCAAGGAGTTAATTGTTTTTACTCTGTATTGTGACATCACTGTGTGCATCATCCCTGTGGTAGAACTCCTGTGTGATGACATCAATTTTCAAATGTGTAACGCCTCTTTCAGATTAATCTGTTAAGGACAAGGCTGTTTGGATTCAGCCTTCTTCTTACTTCTCCTTCTTGATATCCCTTGAAAAACATTTATCACCTACCCATAAGATACAGTGCATTCAGAACGGTTTCATTTCCACTTTTTGTTTACATTTTGTTAGGTTGGCCTTGTGCTAAAATAAAAAAATTAAAGTTTTCCCCCCAATCGATCTGCACTCAATAACCCATAATGAGAAAGTGAAAACAGAATTATCGAAATGTTTGCAAATTTATTACAAAGGAAAAACCTTTGGTGAATTCAGTTGATTTGGACAGAGCAAAAATAAAGCGAGGAGGAAAGAACTGCCTGTAGAGCTCAGAGACAGGATCATGTGAAGACACAGATCTGGAGAAGGGGACAACTCTACAATGCCATCTTCTGACATGTTTAAAGTAGAGAGCCCCTTTAAGATTAAAGGGCATTTTTAGAATTTATATTACAGCTGCAACACTGTGGGGTTACTAAACTTAGGGGGCCTCCCAACTCACCCACAGTCATTCATGAAATCCATTCTGCTCTATCCTTTGTTCCTATTGTCTACATAAAGAAAAATGAAATGTGCATGCTTAGGTGACTACGGCAGTATAGTTTATTCCGACTTTCTGTCCTGTTTTCTGTGCGGATTTTACTGCGTATCCGCTCCAAAATCCGCATGTGCTACTTGCGGATTTGCCCCAGATCTTATCCTTTGCATTGCAGAGGGTGAAATCTACAATGAAAATCCACACAAACAGTTGACATGCGGAAGATTTCAAAATCCACGCCGTAGGTCAATGTCGGAAAATTTCCTCACCGCGCAGATCACGTTTTGAAAATCCCATCTACTTAGTTTCATACGCACCATTGCATGTGGCCTCATGTTAGTGAGATATCTGTTGGACAACCGAGCGCTCAGTGGACAGCCACCTCGTTTTTACAGCCGCTTTAGATCGGACTAGGGACGTGTTCCATTCAGTGCAAAGCATCTGATGTTGCGGCCTTAAAGGGGTTCTCTCACTTTAGCAAATGGCATTTATTATGAAGAAGAAGTTAATACAAGCCACTTACTAATTGTCCATATTGCTTCCTTTGCTGGCTTCATTCATTTTTCCATCACCTTATGCACTGCTCGTTTCAATAGTTACGACCACCCTGCAATCCATCAGTGGTGGTTGTGCCTGCATTTTTGAAAAAAAGCGCTGTCTTCTCTGGTGGCCGGGACCGTGGAACCGCACATTGGCCAGTGCTTTTTCCTATGGTGTGCAAGCACAGCCACCGCTGCTGGATTACAGGGTGGTCATAACCATGGAAACGAGCAGTGTATAATGTGATGGAAATATAAATCAGGCCAGAAGAGGAAGCAATATGGACAATAACAATACATTAGTAAATGCCTTGTATTAACTCCCTCTACAGGATAAATGCTATTTGCTGAAGTGAGACAATCCCTTTAATACAGACTCTAAAATCTGCCCTTTGTCAAACCGGCCTTCAGCCTCCATAAATCACAGCCGTACTCTAAATCTCCAGTCTACTATATTATTAATAAGGTAATTACACTGCACATCCAGCATTTTAGGATTTGCGCGTCTCTTTAGTATTCTCCAGTGCTGCATTTCCACTGGCATCCACTTCATTATCATTTCCCTCCATGTGTTGGACGGGGTTAGCGGGGAGTTTTTTTGCATGTGCACTTGTTTGCGGCACGGTCTCATGATTTAAAGATGATGCATAAAGAGAGTAAGTGATGAAATTAAATTCCCTCTTACCGTGCTGCCCAGAGAGACTGTGCGCCAACTGCAAGCAACAACAGTCCTCGATTGCAACAGACATTTCTGAATTCCTCGGTGCACGGTTATAATTGTACTGGGAAAGATTTCTTACACACAGGCTTTAATTTTATTCATTTTCTGTTATGTTTAATAGCGGCTGCCTCATCTGCTCCTATTCAGACAAGCTATTTTGTCATGACCTTCAGTCATCTTCCTCTTCAGGGAATAATTGCATTGTAAGACAATGTTTAAAATATCAGCGCGTGAGCTCACGTAAGCCACTGTCTCAACCTGGGATTTGCAGGATGTCATCCTCCTACTGA
This sequence comes from Bufo bufo, assembly GCF_905171765.1. Lineage (NCBI taxonomy): Eukaryota > Metazoa > Chordata > Amphibia > Anura > Bufonidae > Bufo > Bufo bufo. The sequence continues at coordinate 512,052,882 of NC_053392.1, read as the reverse complement.
TTTTGTTTTACGCTTTATTTGGGTACCGGAGCCGAAGTAAACAAAGCTGAATCTTGCTCGCCCATCATAACAGCCTGCACTATACTAGTGACCAACACATTTCAATACCTTTAATTCCCCAATGTTATTGATAGCTGCTTCCCTCATTTACTACATTTTTTGTTTCCAGAAGCAGCACTACCCTTATCCATGGGCTGTGTCTGATATTGCAGCTCATGCTCTTTCAAGTGCATTGGAAACAGAAACAATGTCAAACAGCGCCCGAAGGAGAGTGACGCTGTTTCCAGAGAAAAAAATTAGAATATTTTTTTTCCAATCCTGGACAACCCATATAAGAGTTGAGGGCTTGTCCAAGTTCCAATTTTTTTGGGGGGGGGGCAAACTGCATTATAATATAATAATGATTTTAAAAAAATTAACTCACCTTCCAGTGCCCCACGATCAAGAGCAGCCACTCCTTCATGCTGTAGTCATGATATAACGTTTTGGCTGTAGCGGTGAGACAGTCAATCACTGGATTCAGCAGTCTTGTAACGTACTGTTAAATCAGTGATTGGCTGCAGTGGTATAGCGGATGTCATCTTTGCAACCAAAATGTTTCTTCATGGCCACAGGCCGGGAAAGAGGACAGAGTGGCAGCGCTGGATCGGAGGTGAATTTAAGAATAATACCATTATATGAAGTCATGTTTTGTTGATGTGCTTCTTTTATTGGATGACATGTGTGATCCCTATATAGGTGTCCTATGTGGTGACAACTATTTACAGTGTAGGATGTTATATAGTTATTGGTACATATATTGGGTCTCCTATATATAAATTAGTGCAGACACTAATTTCCAATTTTTATTTTAAAGCGGGTTTGAAAATCAGATCTGATTTGTTGCTATGGGCAACATCTCCAGTTCTTGTCCACACTCGTTTTAATACATGAGGCCTATTGTTCACCCATGCATGGACGTGTCTATTGCCCACCATTAATGAACATCATATTTCTGATAGACAAAAGTTGATAATTTGGGGTCTCCTTATGGGACACTTCATGGTCAGGTTATTCTCAAGGGTGCCTTCTAACAAGTACCGTATTTTTCGCCCTATAAGATGCACCTGCCCATAAGAGGCACCTAGGTTTTAGAGGAGGAAAATAAGAAAAACTAAATATTTTTCATCAGACCTCGGATCAGACACCTAATCAAAACCCCAATGTTAATCAGACCTCATAACAGACTACAATGTTAAGTCCCCCAATCAGACCTGAGATCAGACCTCCATATTAATAAGTCCCCCAATCAGACCTCAGATCAGACCTCCGTGTTAATAATTCTCCCAATCAGAACTCAGATCAGACCTCCATATTAATAAGTCCCCCAATCAGACCTTAGATCAGAGCCAAATGTGAATGATCCCCATTTAGACCTCTGTTCAGACCCCCATGCTCAAAAAAAATAAAAATAACTTGCCCTTTCTGCTCCGGAATCCGCCGATTCTCCTGGCATCCAGTTTCTTCTCATTGTTCTTGCCACGCACTGTGCTGTGGCCTAAAGCCGAGTGGCCGAGGAAGACCAGGAAGCGATGAGTACAGAGCCCACACAGGGAGTGCTGCATTTACCTAATCCCAGTCCTCCTGTACTATAGAGTGCTTCCATAATGGAAGCCCTCATTAGTGTTCGCCCCATAAGACACACTGACATTTTCCCCCCACTTTTGGGGTGGGGGAGAAGATGTGTCTTATAGGGCGAAAAATATGGTAGCTATTGTCCAAAGTGGAGATCCCCCTTTAAGAATATTAGCATCTGTTGCTTCCTTATTGAGAAGGAACATACCTTTTGGTAACACAGGTCGGAGTGGGGGAAACAAAATGAAACATCTGCCACTAAACTTATATCTTCAGGCTCATGGTATGTAAAAAGCAGAGCCAAGGATTTCTGTCGGCGGGAGGTAATGTTATGTAGAGAACCTCTGAAAGAATGTTTATCAGTGAAGAGCCCAGCAGGTGATCCAGCACTGAATACCACCAGTCATCCTGAGGAAATACTATCAGATTACCCATTTTTGTGTAAACCTGTTGAATCAGACATTTTTCTGTTGGGACCTGCTCATCCTTCTGATGAAAATCTTGTCACAGCAGTGTAAATATTCTTGCCTCTTTTCTCTTTTCTTAGGTCTCCCTTCAAGTACCAGTTCTGATCTGTCAGTGAGCACAGGACCAGAACCGCCAGAGCCCTCCTCTCCAACACTAACACGCGCCACCAGAACTAAAGTTTCGGGAAAGCTTCGACGCTCTGCCAGTGCTGTCAGCAAATCTTCCAATTGAAAGCACTTTTTTATACTGAACTCTAGTGAAGAGCTGTTTTTAATCTAAAAAGAAAAAAATCTATATAAATCTGACTTTGCACCTGTGACTATAACTTTTTAAAGGACTAGCTGTGCAATGTTGTAATGTGTGTCTAACGGGGCAGGACCCCCCCTGGGCAGGTTGTTAGTAAACCATCCATTAGGCGCTGAGGTATGATGCAACTCTGTAGCATTGATGGAGGCAAAAGGATTATCTGGCAAAGTGGAATGATGCAACAGCTCCAAAGGACAAGGGACCTCATACCCAGGAAGCACAGCAACACTTCTCGTAAGGCATTTTAGGTATTAAGGATGTGATTGCCTCACGTTGTTCTGGCTGTAACACTTTCACTGCTGGGAAGTGGAACAGGGGGCACACTCAACAATGGTTGCGGTGTCTTAAGAAGCCACGTATAGTTCAACTTTTCTTAACCCAGGTTCCTTTCAGAATAGGCTGAAGCGTGGATCTGTCGGCCTTAAATATGTGAATTTTTTCCCAATGGTGTGCATAAATGAAGGAAGAAAAAAAAAATTATATTTTCAATTATCTGCAGAGATCTAAGCCCAGAGTTCTATAGCTTGGTAGATTGTAGGAATTTTAAGGGAGATGTCCACGTTGAAACCATCTTCTGACATCGGGAGCCGTAGGTGGATGAGCTTCTGATACCCAACAATTCGGGGATCAAGGCAAAGAGGTCTTAAGCCCCTTTAGAACCAGTTGAAAATTTTCGGCCCAGGTTTTGAACATTGATTATAGGCATCTCAGAAGATACTTTCAAGGTGGATTTCTCTTTTGAGTGCATTACATGGCATCTACTATAGGAGATCTCAGATATGCTTCATTCTCTCTTTTTGTTTCCACTGTTCTCTCGTTTTTTTTTTTTTTTTGTTTTTTTTTTGCATGGTTTCCACGCCTATTTATACAATTCTGTTTTAAGTGTTTTAGTCGAGACCCACATTCCCCAAATGAAGAAAAAAAAAAACTTGTTCATTTACCGTTTTGCTGAAGGTTCATGTTTAATTGAGCGTATTGTCGTCGTGGCCTTGGATGTCGTTTTCACATCTGTAATGGATACTGCTTACTTTTTCGTGTGACCTTCTGCCTTTATGGTCTTCTGGATTAGCTGCTTAGGAAGTTGTTCAATGTGATTTATTTCTGTTCAGTTCCATTAGTTATATGAAGTAGAGATGTCTTTCAATGCAGCTGGATGCATATTCGGGCACTTGTGTTTTTTGTGTGTGTCTATGGGATTTTTGCACTAATTTAAGTGATTTTTTCTCTGTACTCTATTCAGGTTTGTACCAATTAGTTTGATGTAAATAGGGGCTGTTGATTACACTGAAATGTTGCTTTGTGGACTTTTAAGTGAAGAGCAGAAGCGTTCTTTCCACTTGCAGACTGAAACGGCAAAGCATTAAGCAGTGTGAATCTCCTGAGGCTAAATCAACAGATGTCTTCACAGCGAGCTAACCCGCTACTGTGTAAATCCATGCCTTGCAGACGCCTCTTCTACAGAGCCACCATCTCTTGCTCATCTCCAGCAGGTCAACTGCAAATTAGTAGTAATTGTGTCATTTGCATATTGGAGATACTGTAGCCGCTGTGTGTTTGTGTTATTGTGTAGCCGGACGTTGCTCTTGATTAGCACCTAGTGAAAAAAAGGACAGATTTGGTCTGGCAGGAAACTTGACATTATTGTTATAAGCATTGTAAGGGGTTAAAAAAAAAAACATGGGAGTTTATCAAGGGACTTGTGACTATTTTAGTTGAAAAAAATAGTCCCCTTTTTGTCCGGCCGTGCCACAATATTACGTTTTTTGACGGTTGGGATGGATGGATGGGGGCGTGCAAATTTACTAAATTGTACATGCTGCCATGCACACAGACTGCCTCAGATCAGCCTAATTTATGACGAGGCGCACGCCTCATCATAAATTAGGCTAATCCTCCAGCAACACAAAGGGAAAGAAAGACCCGCGACACTGGTCTTCGTAAATGTTCCCCATGGTTTCTTGCTGAAAAAGTGACCTACCTGTCCACAGGTTGTGTGTTGTATTGCTGCTCTGCTCCATTGAGGTCAATAGGGATGTGCTGTAATACCACACACAACCTGTGGACAGTTGTGGCACTGTTTTTGGGAGAAAGCAGCTATGTTTTTCCAATCCTGTGCGACACTTTTAAAGGGGTTGGCCACTTTCTGGTTACTGTTGATCAGTGTGTTTGTAAGATGATTGTAGGACACTTACTAATATAGCCTTTGTTGAATTTCTGCACCATTTTCTATATTTTATAAAGTATCCCCCCCCCCCCTGTGCTGTCCACACATAGGTCCTGTTCATAAGATGGCCACTGATGGAGGGTCATGTGACCAGGCAAATCACCTCCATGTGATATCTCTTCTGTTCAAACATGCTGCACCTGCATTAAATTTCAGTGTAGGAGTGCAGTGTACTTGAATGTAGGAGCCATCACGTAGAGGTGATTTGCTTGGTCACATGACCCTCCATCAGATGCCGTTTTATGGACAGCACAAAAGATTTTTCCAATAAGCGAGCTTACCTTATGAAATATGGAAAATGATGCCGAATTTCAACAAAGGCTATATTACTAAGAGCCGTATAATCATCTCACAAACACATTGGTCAACAGTAACCAGAAAGTGGCCAACCCCTTTAAGGGTGCCATTGACAATACTCTGGCCAGTCCAACACAAATTACTGGATGAAGGTGTATGCTGGCTTTGTGAGATTACAAAAATAAGTCCTTTGTTTTATTTTTCTTTAAAAAAAAAACAACTCACCATTCTTTTCCATGAGTTACATCTGGTATTGCAGGTTGGGCACAATTTAACTGAATGGGGCTGAGATGCAATACCACAAACAGGCTATGGACAAGAGGGACGTTGTTTCTGGAACAAAAGCAGACTTTTCTAATATTGGACAATCCCTTTAAGTGCACAAGACGGCTACAATATGCCTTTTACTAAAGAGCGAAAAGGACACATCTTGAGAAATACAAAGACGACTGCCTCCAAAGGCTTTTGGCCTATATATCCCTGCTTGTGAGTTAATATTTAGCAGACACTATAGGTTTATAGGTAAATGCTGGCTAAGATAACGTGAAGACACTGTAGGTTTTCAAAGGGGAAAATCATTGTGCTAGCAGGAACGGGCGTAATTTTGGTTCCTTACTTGCACAGAGCAGCTTGAAGGATTACACAAGGTTCTTTCAGGCTTCGTGCTCTTCATCTCGGTGAGAGTTATACAGCACTCAGGGTGATGTGAAGGAGAGGATTTGAGCACTTTGGCTGTCAGTTCCCTCTGGAATTACAAAGGTGATGCCGGTAAATATGAGTCAGTGCAGAAATCAGGATTGTATTCATATTGCCCATCACCATTAAGGGTGTTTTAGAAGCTGTCAGTCAACCTCTATTCAGCCCATACCACCCAGTCTTTACTCGTATGTAAAGTACAATGGAAAAGAAGAAACGAATGGACCAGAAAAATATTACTTCTTTCCTTAAAATATTGTTTGTCTTGATCTTAGACGACTGGAATTGAACAGGGTTCTTTGTGTACATGAACTTGATGTCGGGGGTTTATGGCCGTGCTCTTTGTGCGGGGCCACCTCACAGGCCTTTCGCTTCCTGGCTGGGGAGGTTTTTAGTGTCTGTTCTTCTATATTCTTGAATTCTATTAGATGTTGTACATAGGAGTATAAATGTATATTACAAATCATGTTCTTTATTTTGAGGGTGTGCTACAAGAAATGCGGGTCCTTTCAATTTTCCCTTTTTGGTGCATTAATTGTAATATTTGTAAAACAAAATGAATGCTTGAAAAATCCAACTTTACTGCTGACATATCATTCATTACTTTTTAAATATTTCCTGAAATTATTTGTGTTTTTTTTTCCTAATTTCAAATTGAATTTAATTAAAAGTATTTAAAATGCATGTGTGCCTTTTATTTATACCTATTCTAGAACACTGTAAAGAGAATGTCATTACTCAGTTCTTGTCCTTAGTGGGGTTTAGTTTTATAGGAAGCCAAAAAATCTATCAGGATCTTAAAAATATGCCGATGTTGCCTTTGGTCAGATTCAGGACTCTGAGCAGCCGCGATAACCACTGAACCATTCACTGTCCTCCATCTATATACATAATAAAGAACCAGTAAAGCCAGCCTTAAACTTTTTGTATTCCCTATCTATACCTACAGGAGGAGTAGAGCATATTTGTTCTGAAGCCACTCTTAGGCTAGTTTCACACCTGCAGTTTGAATTTTGGGAGGCTGTTCCAGCAGAGAACACACTGTCAGATATCCACGTATCCGGCACTGGAATGTCCACCTGCCCCATTAAGTATGCTGCCCTTTGTGTCCTGCCGATTCCTGGCATTGTCTGCTTGAATTCAGACCGGATGTGTGAAACTAGCTTTATTCAGGATTATTATTGTAATGTTGCTATAGCTCATTCATCAAAAATTAAAAAACTGAATTCAGATAGGTTGTTTGGGCAGTAAGGGCCTTTGATACATAATGCCTTTTGTATTATTGCTAATCATTGATGCAAATGTTACATCATTTTAGATGTATCCAAACGGTCCATGCAAGGTGCTGGACCGCAGCATTGGATCTAGCTTGCTGCAGGGGACATATAAACATCAGACATAGCTACCATTACCTGACTAATATTGTGTAGATCCCCCCCTAGTGCCTCCAAAACAGCTCTTACTGATTGAGGAATTGACTCCAAAAGAACTATGGACATGTCCTGTGTATCCAGGCAACAATATGTTCACAGCAGACCCAGTAAGTCTGGTGAGGTGCAAGGTGGGACCTTCATCGATGGGACTTTGTTTTTCAGCTCATCCCACAGATGCTTGATTGGATTGAGATGTGAGGAGTTTTGAGGCAACACTTACGGTAGTTATGTTCCTCAAACCATTCCTGGCAGGGACAGTGTATCCTACTAAAAGAGGTCCCTGACATTAGGGAATACTGTTGCTGTGAAGAGGTGCACTTGATCTGCAGCCATGTTTAGATAGGTGATACATATCATTGTAACGGCCATATAAATGCCAGGACACAATGTTTCCCAGCAGAACATTGCCCAGAGCTTCACTCTGCCTCCACCATAATGATTTCTTCCCTACGGTATCCTGATTACATATGTTCCCAAGGTAAGTGTTGCAAATGCAGCTGGCCATGTACACTGATGTTAGAGATAAGATTATTCACCAGACTTGGCCTTCTTCCATTGCTCTATGGTCCAGGTCGGGTGTTTGTGTGCCTATTGTATTGTTTGGCAGTTGACAAAAGTCACTATGGGCACTCTGAACAGTCTGCTGCGTAGCTACCCTATCAGGAGGGGATCATGGGCTCACAAAATAGCGGAAGGACTCAGGTGGGTGAGCTGAGGTAAAGCTATGGATCTTAAGGGAGGATGGGCAGTGGAAGTGATAAAAAAAAGTGAAAATGCCCAAGACCGGGTGTCTTGGTGAAATCATGGCTAGAGGTGTCTGAATAAGTGAAGAGTAGAAGGGATAAGAAGGTAGAGGGGAGGTAATGTATGTGGTAAAGTTGTAAGACTCTGATGATGAGCACCTCACCGAAGCCCGGGAGTCCCATTAAACTTCCCTGATAAACGCCGCTAGATCACAGGTGCCGCCGGCCTTCTTCTGCTCCCATTGTATAACTTCCTCCTCTCACTGTCACACCACAGCCACCGATGAGTTACAATAACCTGTTTCAAGAGCCAATTGCTCCAATCTACTCTCCACCCCCACCCCTTTTACCAAGGGAAGAAGTAAGAGAAAGATAGGAGATCTAGACACTAGGGCCCTGTAAATTGTAGTCATTCACATAATATCTCCACCCCACATATCAGCAGCTTGAGATCCAGTTACTGGATCTGTACAGAAAACAAAATCATGCCTATCAGATGAGAATTGGACACAGAAAATAACTATTTCCCCAACAACAGTTAGGAATGTTGGGCCTGGTAGGATACTGTTGTGAAGGAAACCGAGTAACACTTCACTCCTACAATCCCTATATGAATGAGAGGGTCAGCATATCAGATAATGTCCTTGATAGGTCCCTCACAATTCAAGTCCCACACTCTGTACAGGACATTCTCTTCTAGGCTTGCAACAAACATCTGCTGCAAGACTCACTAAATATGAAGTAGCCTTTCTCACCCCTCCAACTACCAAAGCTGCATTACTTCCGCTGAGTCCACAAGAGGGGAGTGAAGAATGGGCAGAGCGAGAAGAAAATAGGGAACATAGGTATGATGAGCCTAGAGAAGAAACAAAACAAGTGGCAGATGCACAACTGGGGTGGAAAAGGAGTCGGAAGAAGGGGGTACCACGGGAAATGTTGCCGCTGTACTTCCCTTTCCTGTGATGGCAGTGTGCCACTTTATAGAAGCAATAGGGAAGGTGGATAGGTCATTGTTGGCTCAAATGTAGTACCAGGCTTCCAATGAGTAAATTAAGTCTTTAGATAATGGACAAATCTAGATTCCCTTTGGTAAATGAGGGGAATAGAGAATGGAAAGAAAGGGGCGCACAAGAGGATAGTATGTATATACGAGTAAAAAGGATATAGTGAGGATTATGGAGGCTCACCTTTTGGGGTTGTTCTAGTATAGGCACAACCCTATTGAAAGCTTGTATCAATGAGACCTTTATACCGGGACTGCAGCCACAGACTATGTATTCTTTTGGATGGGATGTCCATTCCCCCAAGAAGAAAAAGTTGCAATAGAGAAAAGAGGTTCTGCTTCGGCGCAAATCCCTGATGGAAATAGTCTCAATGGAGTGGGTTCTTCTTATTTATTGGAAACAACGTGTTTCGGGGATTAAAACTTCCCCTTCATCAGGTTTCATAATCTTACAGTGAATGCAATACACAGGTGAGTATTTATAGGTAAAACACACCAAAAAAAAAGGACATGAAAAAAGCCAAAAGGTGCACCTGGGAGCCGCCCCTAGAGGCGGAGCCACCTCCAGGTGTCACCCAAATAGCAGAACACATTGTTCAAATCAAATCCTTGTTTTGAATATACCGTCAGTTCTGTTATTTGAGTATACATGATTATATGTAAAATTGTTTGAAAACGAGCATTGTAGGTGAGTATTCGCCTCAAAACCTTTCTGTATATGTATGGACTTATTCGTCATGTGACCGCAAGGATACCATCCACAGAACCTATTGCCATTTCACCATCCAAGGAGGCAGACACTAGAGCCATTCCCTCAGGTTTAAAACCACCATCTAACTTTTACCCCATTCACCATAAGGGTAATTTTTTAGACACATTCTATTCCCTGGTCTCTAATGAATTCAGACAAATCAACCGAGGCGCCACCCCATCCCTTCCCTCTAGGAAACACAATCTCAAACCATTTGAATTAGCGGCTCTTAAAAGTTTACAATCAAACACCAACATTACAATTAAAAATGTGGATAAAGTAGGTGGAATTGTGATCCATAATAAAGAGGAGTATATAAAAGAAGCTCTCAATATACTATCTGACAAAAATTATTATTTACCCCTTCAAAATGACCCGTCAATGCAGGACAGATAAGAGTTTGGCAAACTAATAAAGTCAGCAGAAACCGTCCTAAACAAAAAGGATATATCCTCGTAAAGAAAGAATATATCCTCGTAAAAGAGGCAACTCTTGCTATCTTTTACCACCTCCCCAAAATCCATAAAGACATAAAAAATTCCCCCGGCAGACCCATCATCTCCGGGGTGCCCTCTCTCACCAGGAATCTCTCTCATTATATTGACATACATCTCCAAAAATATGTCCTGAATTTAAAATCATATTTGAGAAACTCTACGTCCCTGATAACATCCCTAAAAAATATAAAATGGAAAGACAGCCATTTCCTGCTCACCCTTGATGTGTCAGCACTCTACACTAATATATCCCATGACCTGGGATTGAAATGTGCATCCACCTTTTTGAATAATGACCAAGAAATGCCTACACAGCAGAGATCATTTATCATCAAAGGCATGGAATTTATACGGGGGACCGCGATGGGGACGCGTTTCGCGCCGAGCTATGCTGATCTGTTCATGGGAGCATTTGAGGAAACTTTTATTTACCAAACAAAATTCTGGTTGAATAACATCATTTATTTTAAAAGATATATCAATGATCTCATCTTTATCTGGAATGGTGATCAGACAACAATAGAAGATTTTATCTCTCACCTTAATACAAACTGGGGTATCTCACTCATAGGGACGTATGACACCAAAAAAATTGACTTTCTGGATTTAGAGATCTTCATTCAAAATAAGGAAAAAAAAGACCCGTACCTTCTTCAAAAAGGTAGATCGCAATAGCTATCTTGACTTTGGCAGCACACATTGCAGGAAATGGAAGTCAAGTGTCCCATTTAGCCAATTTAAACGCTTCCTGCGAAACTGCACACTGGATTCAGACTGTATGTCAAAATGCGATACCCTTACATCTAGGTTTAACCAAAAGGGGTACCCAAGAAATATGATCATGGGAGCTAGGAAAAAAGCAGCCGGACTTGGCTCCAGCACAGCACAGAATGTCTAGCTCCAGCACAGAAAGAAAAGGGAAACATTGACATTAGTTCCTATTGCTATAATTTCATTACAACATATAACCAGAATCACAAGGCTATAAAAGCTGGCATGGAGAAACACTGGCATATCCTAAAAAGAGATCCCATATTGAGCCAAATTATTCCAGAGATCCCCCGCTTCACTTATAGAAGAGCGAAAACCCTAAAAAACATTCTGGCACCTAGCAAGTTAAGATCAATCACATATCCTGCCAACGACCAGGACACCAGGGCCCCTAAAGGCAGTTTTAAATATGGTCACCAGAGATGTTTAAGCTGTATCAGTATCTACCAAAGATCATCCTTCCAAAGTCGAACCACTGGGGAATCTTTTTCAATACCACACCATTTAACCTGTAACTCTAGTTATGTAATATACTTGCTTGAGTGTCCATGTCTTCTACAATACATAGGTCATACCATTCAGACCCTGCGAAACAGATTTAATAAACATACAGTCATGTGAAAAAATTAGGACACCCTTTGAAAGCATGTGGTTTTTTGTAACATTTTTAATAAATGGTTATTTCATCTCCGTTTCAACAATACAGAGAGATTAAAGTAATCCAACTAAACAAAGAAAACTGAAGAAAAGTCTTTTCAAGATCTTCTGTAAATGTCATTCTACAAAAATGCCTATTCTAACTGAGGAAAAAGATAGGACACCCTCACATGTATTCCCTCTTAAATTGGCTCAGATCTCACACAGGTATATCACACCAGGTGCACATAATTAGTAGATCGTTACTCTGCATGTTGAATGAGGCTTGCCCTATTTAAACCTCAGACATTTAGTTTGGTGTGCTCCTGACTGTTGAAGTGAGAGTGAGCACCATGGTGAGAGCAAAAGAGCTGTCAGAGGACTTCAGAAAAAAGATTGTAGCAGCCTATGAGTCTGGGAAGGGATTTAAAAAGATCTCAAAAGATTTTGAAATCAGCCATTCCACTGTCCGGAAGATAGTCTACAAGTGGAGGGCTTTCAAAACAACTGCCAACATGCCCAGGACTGGTCGCCCCAGCAAGTTCACCCCAAGAGCAGACCGCAAGATGCTAAAAGAGGTATCCAAAAACCCTAAAGTGTCATCTCGAGAACTACAGCAGGCTCTGGCTACTGTTGATGTAGAAGTACATGCCTCTACAATCAGAAAGAGACTGTACAAGTTTAACTTGCATGGGAGGTGTGCAAGGAGGAAACCTTTGCTTTCCAAGAGAAACATCGAGGCCAGACTGACATTTGCCAGCGATAAAGTTGACAAAGACCAGGACTTCTGGAATAATGTTCTTTGGACAGATGAGTCCAAAATTGAATTATTTGGACACAACAGCAGAGGACATGTTTGGCGTAAACCAAACACAGCATTCCAAGAAAAGAATCTCATACCAACTGTGAAGCATGGAGGTGGAAGTGTCATGGTTTGGGGCTGCTTTGCTGCAGCAGGACCTGGTCAGCTCACCATCATAGAATCCACGATGAATTCTACTGTGTATCAGAAGGTGCTTGAAGAACATGTGAGACCATTAGTTAGAAAATTAAAGCTGAAGCGGAACTGGACCATGCAACATGACAATGACCCAAAACATACTAGTAAATCAACCAAAGATTGGCTGAAAAAGAAGAAATGGAGAGTCCTGGAATGGCCAAGTCAAAGTCCAGATTTGAATCCCATTGAGATGCTGTGGGGTGACTTGAAAAGGGCTGTACGTGCAAGAAACCCCTCAAACATCTCACAGCTGAAAAAGTTCTGCATTGAGGAGTGGGGTAAAATTTCCTCAGACCGATGTCGAAGACTGGTAGATGGCTACAAGAACCGTCTCACTGCAGTTATTTCAGCCAAAGGAGGTAACACTCGCTATTAGGGGCAAGGGTGTCCTATCTTTTTCCTCAGTTAGAATAGGCATTTTTGTAGAATGACATTTACAGAAGATCTTGAAAAGACTTTTCTTCAGTTTTCTTTGTTTAGTCGGATTACTTTAATCTCTCTGTATTGTTGAAACGGAGATGAAATAACCATTTATTAAAAATGTTACAAAAAACCACATGCTTTCAAAGGGTGTCCTAATTTTTTCACATGACTTGTAGATCAAATATTTTTTAAAAAGCACATGAAACATAGCGTGTCCAGACACGCGACTGAACACCATGAGGGCAATTCCGTTTGATTTTCCGTAACACCCATCGAACAGATCCCGATCCATCTCCAAAAAGATATCCAGTACATCAGACGCCATGAGATGTACTGGATTTTTAAACTAAACAGCCTCAATCACTATGGTCTCAATGAAGCCTTTGAAATCAACCTGTAAGGTTAAACAATCCAACACCCCAAAAATCTTTTACCCGGCCAGGAATAGGACATTTTCTTTTCCATATAAATAAGCTATATAAAACATCATCCTTTCTATAAAAAATATTTCTTTGTCAATTCCCTGCTCCCCTCCCCCCCCCCCCTCTTTGCGCCTACCCCCCCCCCCCCTCTTTGCCCATACCAACCATTCCCCCTTAGCACATAAGTGACCAGAACTAGATAAGTCACATATTCCCTAACATTCTTAATATTCCCATCAAATACTTTTTACCGAATATTCATATATATACACTCACCTAAAGAATTATTAGGAACACCATACTAATACGGTGTTGGACCCCCTTTTGTCTTCAGAACTGCCTTAATTCTACGTGGCATTGATTCAACAAGGTGCTGATAGCATTCTTTAGAAATGTTGGCCCATATTGATAGGATAGCATCTTGCAGTGATGGAGATTTGAGGGATGCACATCCAGGGCATGAAGCTCCCGTTCCACCACATCCCAAAGATGCTCTATTGGGTTGAGATCTGGTGACTGTGGGGGCCATTTTAGTACAGTGAACTCATTGTCATGTTCAAGAAACCAATTTGAAATGATTCGAGCTTTGTGACATGGTGCATTATCCTGCTGGAAGTAGCCATCAGAGGATGAATACATGTTCTCATTCTGTTTACGCCAAATTCGGACTCTACCATTTGAATGTCTCAACAGAAATCGAGACTCATCAGACCAGGCACCATTTTTCCAGTCTTCAACAGTCCAATTTTGGTGAGCTCGTGCAAATTGTAGCCTCTTTTTCCTATTTGTAGTGGAGATGAGTGGTACCCGGTGGGGTCTTCTGCTGTTGTAGCCCATCCGCATCAAGGTTGTGCGTGTTGTGGCTTCACAAATGCTTTGCTGCATACCTCGGTTGTAACGAGTGGTTATTTCAGTCAACGTTGCTCTTCTATCAGCTTGAATCAGTTGGCCCATTCTCCTCTGACCTCTAGCATCCACAAGGCATTTTTGCCCACAGGACTACTGCATACTGGATGTTTTTCCCTTTTCACACCATTCTTTGTAAACCCTAGAAATGGTTGTGCGTGAAAATCCCAGTAACTGAGCAGATTGTGAAATACTCAGACCGGCCCGTCTGGCACCAACAACCATGCCACGCTCAAAATTGCTTAAATCACCTTTCTTTCCCATTCTGACATTCAGTTTGGAGTTCAGGAGATTGTCTTGACCAGGAGCACCCCCCTAAATGCATTGAAGCAACTGCCATGTGATTGGTTGACTAGATAATTGCATTAATGAGAAATAGAACAGGTGTTCCTAATAATTCTTTAGTTGAGTGTATATTTTTATATATATTTTTTTTTTTATCAATTATTGAGTTTTTGTATAATCTTTTATTAAAATAGAGATACATATATATACATCTATGTATTTGTACAAGAATGCTTTTATAGGAATTTTTTACCATTCCTTCATTTATATAATCACTCATACAACCCTTCATCTTTTTATCTATTCACATATACTTTTTTATTATTTTTTTATTATATACACTTGAAAAAATAATTTTTTCTCTAATATTTATCATTTGTATTTTATTATTCTAAGAGTATTTACTACAGAATTCAAAGTGCCATTTCCAGTCAACAATACACATATATTGAGTTGCATACTCGCATGAGCAAATCCGCAGATACACCCGATTAAGCTGTCTATGAAATCAATCTCCTCTAGCCGTGGCTCACTACCATTAGCATCTTCGTTTCCAAGCCAACGGATCATGTGACTGCAAAGTTGCGATCACATGACCCCTACGTCATGCATAGACACGCCTTCTTGCCACGGCTGCCGGCGCCTATCATACAGCCGAACATGCGTCTTCATACAGGTAGGAGCTTACAGTGATCGGCGGTCACATGACGAATAAGTCCATACATATACAGAAAGGTTTTGAGGCGAATACCCACCTACAATGCTCGTTTTCAAACAATTTTACATATAATCATGTATATTCAAATAACAGAACTGACGGTATATTCGAAACAAGGATTTGATTTGAACAATGTGTTCTGCTATTTGGGTGACACCTGGAGGTGGCTCCACCTCTAGGGGGCGGCTCCCAGGTGCATCTTTTGGCGGTTTTCTTGTGCTTTTTTTTTGTTTGTGTGCTTTACCTATAAATACTCACCTGTGTATTGCATTCACTGTAATATTATGAAACCTGATGAAGGAGAAGTTTGAATCCCCAAAACGCGTTATTTCCAATAAATAAGAAGAACCCACTCCATTGAGACTGTTTCCATCGTGGATTTGCGCCAAAGCAGAACCTCTTTTCTCTAATGAGTAAATGAAGGGATGGAAGGAAAAGGGGTTAAAAAGAGGCAATAAGAAATCTCGGCAGTAGAGTACAAACTTTGCCTGCCCTAAGCCCTGTGCCCCATGATGACACATGGACCCACACATGCTTCAAAGGAAGCCATGGTAAGTTTGGTAGGTGATTTCCGTATTGCCCTGGGATTCAACAACGTGGCTACACGCTTTGTTCAGGCTTGCCATAACACTGGAAAGACGATTAGAGTGTAACTGCCATTTCACTACCAAATATGAAATTCCTAACATATGTGATGCTGAAGGGAAGATATTCATGAATCTTTATTTTTCAGTTAATTTTACCTTTCTGATGTCTGTATTCAGCCCTTATCAACGCTATTTCTCTGTGCCTCTATTTTAGCATCTTCCTAAGATGGCCTCTGCTGCACTTCCTGTGGGGATCTTTGCCATGTCCTTGAGGCCGCCCTGTATTTCCCTCACTTCCCATAAGCCATTGCTCTCATCACATGAACGAGCAGCAGTAATCAGAATGCGGATCATTTCCCCCACTACCCCAGAGCAGTGTGTATCCTCTCACATACAGCTAACCAGAGACAAGCCCTTCAATTACATGAAATCTGTAAGCATTTGTTTTAGCCTCTTAATAGTCAGCTATGCAGCTGCTTCCTCATTCGCCTCCACACTGACGGGGAGGGGGGGGGGGCTGCTTTAGCTGCTCATATCTCAGCTTTCAGACAATACCGGAATGACAGCAATATGTTCAGTACAGAGGAAGATATCACTGATAGAAATCAGGATGCTGTGAATGAAGATGAAAGTGAAAATAAAAGCAGGTTTTACCGGCGATTATTCCTAACTCGATTTATAACAGTAATTTCTCCTCTGCTGCTTGGACTTTAGTGGTCATTCTGGTCTTGTGTGGTCTTCTGGAATGTCAGCTTTCAAACAAGACCAGTTGCATGTTTCTAGCTGCTACCATTCAGGAGAAAGCAGCATCCAAAGCAGCCGTCCTCTCCACTTTCTGCCCGAGCCCAGGCACTCAGGGCTGTGCTCCTCCTCCCAGTGCTCTCCTGTCTCTTGTATATATCAGAGAGGAGACGGACTGCACATGACAACGCTGTGAGATGAGAGCTGCTAAATAGGAAAGTAGCACACATTTGTGAGAGTTATTATCAGGTAAAACTAAAAATGATGACTTTTAAAGCACAAAAGCACTATACCATTAGGGTATAAAAAATGGAACGGCAGTTGCACTTTAAGGCTTCCCCCTAAGCTCACCCCAAAGCCATCATACCCGTTCCAGCGATTTGCAGATAGATTTCATCCATCTACCGAAGGTGGGACAGGATGAGTTTGTACTAGTCTGTGTGTCTCTCTTCTCAGGGTGGCCAAAAGCATGGCCTGTCATCAAGGCGACTGCAAGGACTGTGTCCAAGAAGCTCCTCTGCTGGTATGTAGGTATGGGGTTCCTTAAATCATACAAAGTGATAGAGGTACACACTTCCCAGCAGTAGGACAGGACATACTAGAAGCATTGGAGACAGAAGAGGCTCACACACCTTATATCATCCACAAAGTAGTGATATGATGGAGATATTGAACAGCACACTGAAGCTCAAGATTCAGAAGGCAATGGCAGATAATAGAAAACCCTGGACTGAATGTCTCCCTATTGCTTTCTACTCAGGAAGAACCACCCCAATAGGGAGGTGGTAGCTCGATGAGGTTCTTTTTGGGGTCCCCCCCCCAAAGACAGTTTTCCACTGCAGACGCAAATATTACATTCTAATCTCACCTATGTGGGCGCCCTGCAACAGATATTGATCCATATATACAGTATGTATCACAGAGTGTATGTTTCTCTTCCAGATCCTTATTCTTAACCAAGCCCCATTACCTGAAGTATTTCTGTGTTAATTAGTGTCTATGCATTGACCCTCTGAGGACTCTGCGGCACTGTACAGGTTAACCCTCTCTTGCTCTGTTGGCAGGTGCTAGGCTGTGAGGTGCTGATCAGCCTTGCTATGTATTCTGTGTGTTGTGTATTTTGATGGGGACATTTCTGTTGTGTATTGTTATTTTATTGATATACTTGTTTTATAGGTGTGTTTTGTGTATCATCAAAAAAAAATTATCTCGCCTAATCATGTCCATGTCTTCTCCTCGAGGCCCATAAGTAACTACACTAAGAACGGTCTGGAAGGGCTACAGCACTCATCCTAGTCACAAGTCGATTATCCTCATTCCCTTCACCAAGAACAACAGCAGAAGATGCCCTATGTGTGACGAATGGAGCCTGAACATTATAGATATGTGTCTATTGGAGAAACCCATCATTATCAATGCCCAGCTAGTAGTAGGGAGAATTAGGGATAACTAGGGCAGAGCAAGGTTCCAGAGGTCCAAGAGTCCCACCATCAGGGGCTGCTGGGATTATCGGTACAGAATATCAAAGATGAAGGGACAGATAGAATGTCTTAAGAGTTTTCAAAAAAAATAATGTAACCAACTCTATCTTGTCTTTAAGCAAATGTTTCCAAACTTCTTAAGGACATTCCAATACAGGGGGTGGTGGGCTTACAAAACTTGTTTAGGTTGCCCGGGGCTAAGGCCAGGCAGCCCCTGTCCACACATTCCACCATAACCTGCTCTGTCATGATATGAGACTATCATGCACCTTTTCTTCTAATCTGATTGATCAGTGTTCTATACCATAAATATCTGATTGATCAGAGTCCTATACCATAAACATCTGATTGGTTTTGTGTTTTTGTCTTTATGTATGAATAAACACTGAGAAAGGGGAACCCGGACTCTATTGTACACCAACTCTGTGTGTGCTTGATGTCCCCCGGCCGGTGAATCGCTTGATCCTCAACAACTTAATTTTGAGTAGAGGAAGCTACTCTAAGGGTACTTTCACACTAACGTTTTTCTTTTCCGGCATAGAGCTCCGTCCTAGGGGCTCAATACCGGAAAAGAACTGATCAGTTTTATCCCCATGCATTCTGAATGGAGAGAAATCCGTTCAGGATGCGTCAGGATGTCTTCAGTTCAGTCTTTTTGACTGTTCAGGACGGAGATAATACCGCAGCATGCGGCCAAAAAAACTGAACACTTGCCTGAATTTTTTTCCATAGGAATGTATTAGTGCCAGATCCAGCATTCAAAATACCGCAATGCCGGATCCGTCCTTCCGGTCTGCGCATGTGCAGACCAGTAAAAATGTGAAAAAAATATATCACGGATCCGTTTCTCTGGATGACAAACGGAGAGATGGATCCGTTCTTGCCGAACTGCTTGCCAAATCACTCTACCGCAAGTGTAAAAGTACCCTAACATGACCAAGTCGCTCAGAACCTTACGTTTGTCCATTTTTCCTGTTTCGAACAGCTTCAAGAACTGACTGTTCACGTGCTGTCTAATATATCCCACTCCTGGATAGATACTATTGTAACAAGATAATTAATGTTATTCACCGTCAGTAATTTTAAATGTCATAATCTATGTATAGATATATATCAATGTGTGTAGAATGATAGATTAGATAGTCTTCACACGTCATGGGATCAAGATATAGAAATATCTTTAGGGTACTTTCACACTAGCGTTGTTTGAATCCAGCGGGCAATTCCGTCGCCGGAACTGCCCGCCGGATCCGGGAAAACGTGTGAAAACGGATTACATTTGAATCCTGATCAGGATTCTGATCACAATTTTTAAAAAATGCATTGGAAATAACGGATCCGCCATTTATGGACTTTTTTTGCACATTTTTCGGGTTTAACATGCAAAAGCCCTATCAGGTTTGACGGAAAACACGGCGCCGGATCCGGCATTAATGCAAGTCAATGGGAAAAATGCCGGATCCGGCGTTCGGTCAAACTGTTCCGGATTTTTGGCCGGAGGTAAAAATACAACATGCTACGGTTTTCTGAAAAGCCTGATCATTAAAAAAAAGACTGAACTGGATACATCCTGAACGGATTGCTCTCCATTCAGAATGCATGGGGATAAAACTGATCAGTTCTTTTCCGGATTTGAGCCCCTAGGACGGAACTCAGCGCCGGAAAAGAATAACGCTAGTGTGAAAGTACCCTTAGTTGTAAGAATGTCTTGGTTTTCATTGAAATTCCCTCAGCTTTACGTGATCATTCAGTCTTCCCGAACCCACTCCTCCCTTTGCTGTTTTGCTTAAATTGATCTAGTAGAAGCGTCAGTCAGATTATCATTTGTTTGTCTAGAGGCTACACATCTTGGCAAGACACTTTAATAGCTGACCCCTTCAAGATTCAGTGAATATCATAAAGACAAACAAAACAACTGAATATGCTGTTTGTCAGTCTGCAAGACCTTTCTTCGAGCTCCTACAGCAAATAGTCTCTTATAGAGATTTGATAAAAAGCCTTTTCCCAGTGCAGTCCAGCTTTAGTGTGACTCCTCTGAAGAGTAGGACTTGGTTGAATGGCTGGGCTTCTTTTGTAGAATGTAGAAACAAAGAGCCACTATGTTCTAGTATTAACAGGGATGACTTGTACATGCCAGGATTCCCATTTTTCATTTACCTCTATACCTGGCTCTAGAGCAAGGCAATGCCAGAAAATGCCAGTTTGCCCTTAAAATTAATATATTCACATTTTTAGATCCAACATTCATTGTTGATTAAAGTGGTTCTCCTGGATGTACATATTGCTGGCCTATTCTTGTGATAGGCCAATATGAGATCGCAGGGCTGAGACTCCTTGCACCCCACCGATCAAAATGTATGAAGAGGCCGCCATACTCCGTGAGTGCATGGGCCTCTTCCTAGGCCATCTAGTTTGAGGAATATAAAAGATACTGCTCTAAAGCAATCATTTAATGGTCACCTAAATTTATGTAAGAATATGTACTTACACTAGTGCTTTTTGGGCTTTTTAGTGACGTCAGACATTGCACAATGTGCTCCCAGTCCGGCTGATTTCATATTTTAGAACACTTCTATTTCTTTATCCGATTGATGGGGGGGTCTGACTCCCAGCACACAAGCCAGTCAGCAGTTTGAAGAGGCCCTGTGGCCTTTTCCTAGGCCAGTAACATCACGTTCTTCGGTCACATGGCCTAGGCACAACTTAGCCCTATTCAAATGAATGGGGCTGAGCCGCAATACCAAGCACAGCCTCAATATAAAGTACGGCGCTGGTAAGATGCGAGGAGGCCGCAGCGTTCAAACAGCTGATTGGCGGGGATGTTGGGAATCTGACCTTTCCCAATCACATGTTGATGAACTATCCTGAGGATAGGTCATCAATATGCAAATCCTGGAGAACCCCCTTAAATTTTTAAATTTATCTTCATATCTCCATCTTTTGATACAGAGCTCCAAATCCACAGCACAGTGTTAAATGATAGGATTTTTCCTAAGTGCAGCTATCAGGGTGTGGGCTTATAAGCTTACTGTTTTGAGCACCCTCTAGCAGTAGTATACAGGGCTTAATATCAATCTCGGTTCAATATGGCTCTATGTAATTTTGCTTTTATTGTACACCACACATGTGAAAGTATCAGTTTTTAAAGTGTGGGAGGAACAGCAGGACACCCACGCAAGCACAGGGTGACCATATAAACTCCATGCCGATGTTGCCCTTGGTCGGAGTTGAACCCCAGACTAATGGATGGCAAATCTAATCAATGATCTACCATGCTGCCCAACCTTGAAGATAATTCAATTTCCTTTTTTTTTTCTGATTTTGATTTCTCTGTATCCATTGATGATTCTGATAATATGCTAGCCGACCTTGGTAGTTTAATCTGCATTGCTCTGCAGAACAGAAAACAAACTGACTTCCAAGTTGAGTTCTGGATGTAAGCAGACAACCTGTATCTCAAAACCAGTATAGGATGAATCAGTTGTTTGCACAAATACTTTTTATGGAGATCTAAACCATGAAATACTTTATTAAATGCTGCTTACCTAGCCATTGTTATTTCCAAACTGACTTTAAGCATACCTGTGTAATGATCAACGTCACGCACAGGGAGGAAAACAGGGAAAGCCCTGCCCAAGGGAGAGGGAAAGGTGGTGACCCCTAACTCTCCTTGCGGCTGGCACCTGACTGCCCTGACGTCCCTAGACGGGTTCCTCACCCGTGCGGCGATCACGTGCCTAAACCCTGGCTTTCCCTAATATGAGCCCTAGATAGTGAAGGGCCGGTGGGATCGCTAGTCCGCACCACTATCACTAAGAGGGAAACACCAGGGAGAGGACAGACAAAACAGACAAACACATACACCCAGGTGGGCGACCACAATAGACCAAAAAGGTCCAACAGGGATCCGGAGGGTAGCGTTCTGGACCAACTACCAGAGAACGCAGCAACACAGCTCCAGAAGGTCAGAATAGATGTCCAGGCAGGAAGCTCTATCTCTGGCAACCAGAGAAGTGTGAGAGGGGAATATAAGGAGGTTTGGGAGTGCTGGACAAGGAACAGCTGAGGAGAAGGAGCTACGGATCCCTGAGTGAGCCAAAAGGGTTTGCAAAGCAAACCCAGAAAGCTACCACAAGGAAAACAGCCCTATCTTACATAGAGCGCACAGCCAACCGCTGCGACTTCCTGACCCCGGGTATAACGGAGTCAGGCGTGGTTCTCGATACCCTCGTGACAACCTGCCTATTGTTTCCCAGTTTGGCACCTGTAGATGGGTATTAGATCTACAGTAGAGTATCTCTGTGCCCTAATGTCCCATATGCCAGGAATGTATCTGACCTGCATGTTTTTGGTCTCTATCATTTCTGGGCATTTTTATTTTCTAGCTCTAACTGCCAGAATGGGCAGGGTACTTTTCTGGTATGATGTCAGAGTGCTGGGTACTGTGACCAGTGAGCCACTATACCTCCAGATACTTAACTTGAAGTTCCAGGGTCCTGATGCAAAATCTGTAACAGGACCCATCACCTATACCTGCCATTTAAAGTACTGTAATCCTTATGGGACAGAAGAACTGATGAGTCTTCTGGTTGAAGCCTTAGCTCCCTCCTTGACACCCATCTCATGCAGTCTCGCACACAGAATGAGGCAGAGATACTGCAATGTGATCCTCTATCCTCCCTTCTCCTAGCTTACCGCAGTGGACCACAACCTTTTGTACTCCAAGAGTTGCATTTGGCCCTGAGAGATAATCGCGCACATGTCCTATTCTTATTATTAGGACTTGATACTTGTTGCATGTGGCGTTGTTACCTCAGCAACTGTGAAATAGAGTATCTCTGTGCCCTAATGTCCCATCTAGCTTTTATCTGCGCTGGTGCAGGTCATGGATGTGAAGGAAACTAGTGTGGATGCTGTGCATTTCAATAGAAGATGCTGATGGATGGGTTGCGTCCTTCCATCAGTGGGCATTTTCAAAAACATAGTTGACAAAAGGCCTAATTGTTCCTCTCCACTACTTATATTTACACCACCCTTGGACCCCCAACCGGCACCTATATTTAATAAGGGAGTACTTTACATCACTAAACTGATTGAGGGCTCTGGCCCCTCTAAACGGACTAAAAGGCCACTTATTTACAGTGTATGGGTGGTGGTGGAGGAGGAGGACGCACCCTGAGTCCCTTCAGTTAGTTTAGAAAGGGGGACTGAAGGCTGCTGGAAGGTGAGACAGGTGACACTTTCCCCTAATGAAATACATTATAAAGTTTTGTATAATCACATACTGATGCATGCAAAAAATAAAGTTATAACACAACCAAAAAGCCACCTTCTTTGCTGATGTCACAGGTTTACTGACCTTGTTATGTAAGATCAAACAAGGTGTCTTTGCTTTAGGGGTCATGTACACAAACTTATGTATTTTGCAGTCCAGCAAAAAGTATTCAATTTTTTTTGTGAACTCATTGAAGTGAATGGTTCCGCATACGGTCCGCAAAAAAAACGGAACTGACACGGAAAGAAAATACGTTCATGTGCATGAGCCCTTAGGCATCTTGCACATGAACTTTTATTTTTTCCGTTTCAGTTCTGTTTTTGCGGATTACGTTTGCAGTCCGTATGAGGAACCATTCATTTCAATGGTTCTGCAAAAAATACGGAATGCATATGGAACACATCCGTATGTCATCCGGTTTTTGTGGATCCATGCCCACTTAACCCATGTGTATGCTGTCAAAACACATTACTGTACATTACATTAAAGGGGTTATCCCACCTTCTGCTTTCCATGCCATTGCTGCTCTGTCCTCTTCAAGAAACTGCTCAGTCAGGGGGCCTTGTCCTTTCTATTGATTGACAGCGGGATCAGCGCTCTGCTGATCTACTGACTCTGCCTCCTTTCTTTCCGTGCGTTCTTCCGTGTGAGCCGGAATTCATTCCAGCAGCCGCCTCTGCGCTCCTACTCTCCTATCCCTTCCTGCGACTAGATACCCATAGTAAGTGGACTGACAAGCGCAGGAGAAATAACCAACGCGCAGGCGCAGAGATTTTTCTGAAAAAGAAAAAAAAGCAGGACACAGGAAAGTTATTGATCACGCATGCGCGAAAATGCACAAGCTCGTGAGTCAGGTCGGGCTGCGTAGAATAAAAAAAACAGGAGGATAGTGCGCAAGTGCGGCCACCGCGCCTGTATCGCTGGGGTGGCCGAAACTAATAACTACCAGATGTAAATAAGGCTGCAAAAGAAGGTCATTTATAGAGGAAAGGAGGAGGAATCGCTAACATGTATTGGGTAAGTTGCTGGTGGTGACATAAACAACAGATTTAACCACCTCCCGTCTGCCCATAGACTAAAAACGTCCGGGAGGTGGTTCTATATGCCGGGAGAGTGCAGGAGCTATGAGGTCTTTCAGAGACCTCGATCAGCCCTGCACTGAGGCTGTACAGCGCTGTATAGCCTCTCTGGGGGGTGTATTTCCCCTGTAGCTGGGGCTACTATGTCAGCCCCATTTACAGGAGAAATCAACAGTGGGAAAAAAAAGTGAAGTTAAATGTCCCCCAGAGGTCTTGTATGACCTTATGGGGGACGAAAAGTGTAAAAGAAAAAAGAAAAAAAGAAAGTGTTAAAAAATAAAAATAAAGGTTTCACATGTAAAAAAAAATTCCCCAAGTAAGGAATTTAAAAAAAATGTTAAAAATAGAAAAAAATATATAAAATAGACATATTTGGTATTGCGGCATCCGTGACGGTCGGCTCTATAAATATATCACATGATCGACCCAGTCCGATAAACACCATAAAAAAAAAGTGTCAAAAAAGCAATTTTTGTCACCTTGCATCACATCAAAAAGGCGTATGTCCCACAAAATGGTACCAATAAAACCGAGCCCCTACATAAGAAAATCGCTAAAAAAATAAAAAAAAAACTATAGCTCTCAGAACATGGAGACACTAAAACATGATTTTTTGGGTTTAAAAAATGCTATTATTGTGTTAACGTGAAATAAATAAAAAAAAGTATACATATTAGGTATCTCCGCATCCGTAACAACCAGCTCTATTATCACATGACCTAACCCCTCGGGTGAACACCGTAAAAAATAAAAACTGTGTAAAAAAAAGCAATTTTTGTAACCTTACATCACAAAAAGTGCAACACCAAGTGATCAAAAAGGCGTATGTCCCACAAAATGGTACCAATGAAACCTTCACCTCATCCAGCAAAAAATGAGCCACTACATAAGAAAATCGCTCAAAAAATAAAAAAAACTATAGCTCTCAGAACATGGAGACACTAAAACATCATTTTTTTTGTTTCAAAAATGCTATTATTGTGTAAAACTTAAATAAATAAGAAAAAGTATACATATTAGGTATCGCCACGTCCGTAACGATCTGGTCTATAAAAAATGTCACTTGACCGAACCCCTCAGGTGAACGCTGTAAAATTAAATAAATAAAAACTGTGCTAAAACAACCAATTTTTTGGTCACCTTGCCCCATAAAGTGTTTTAATGAATGATCAAAAAATCATATGTACCCAAAAATAGTACCAAATAACTGGCAACTCATCCCCTAGTTTCGAAAATGTGGTCACTTTTTTGGGAGTTTCTACTGTAAGGCTGCATCAGGGGGGCTTCAAATGGGACATAGCATCTAAAAACCATGGTGATGGATCATATGATGACCGGAGTGACGTCACCACAGGTCCTTTTCCTGCACACAGCAAAAAAGAAGACAGAAGAGAAGCCGGGCAGCGCAAGCAAGTGGATTAAGGTGAGTTAAATTTTTTTATTATTTTTTTAACCCCTCCAGCGCTATTGTACTATGCATTCTGTATTAAGAATGCTATTATTTTTCCTTATAACCATGTTATAAGGGAAAATAATAATGATCAGGTCTCCATCCCGATCGTCTCCTAGCAACCGTGCGTGAAAATCGCACCGCATCCGCACTTACTTGCGGATGCTTTCGATTTTCACGCAGCCCTATTCACTTCTATGGGGCCTGCGTTGCGTGATAAACACACAATATAGAGCATGCTGCGATTTTCACGCAACGCATGAATGATGCGTGAAAATCACCGCTCATGTGCACAGCCCCATAGAAATGAATGGGTCCGGATTCAGTGCGGGTGCAATGTGTTCACCTCACGCATTGCACCCGCGCGGAAAACTCGCCTGTGTGAAAGGGGCCTTAATCCTACTTTTTCTAGCTATAGCTACAGTCAGCTGACGTGTATCAGCCATAATTATATCAATATTACGTGTTATCTTAACGAGGCGCCTATGTCCAATATCTCCAAGAGCTTGTAAAGCATTGGCTACTGAGCACATCTTGGACACCTAGCTCATTTACCAGGTTGTGTTTTCCCCGGTGAGTGGAGCTGAGCATGATAACAAAGCTCATCGTGTTCACATGGGACCAACAATCTGCTTGTTCTGTTAGCTGGAAATGCTCTGTGAACGTCTCTGGAATCCCCTCATTGTATTTTTATATATATTCACATACAGTGAAGCATCTTTAAGACAACCACCCAAAGTTTCATTGAAAAGTGGTCTTCTCAAAGAAGATGGCCAGTATACTGTGGATAAATTTGGTCATGAAACTCTGTCACAGGAAATGTGACCTGGATAAGAAGGTGGTCTCTTTAAACAAGCGGTCACTTGGCCATTTACAGAGATTCATTTTTTATAGTAATTTACAACTGTCTGCCATGGAGTAACCCCTGAAAAATGGTTCTACTTTTGGGGGATGCCTGCCCCTTCATACATCAATGAAACTCTGTGTAGTGGCGGCTAAAGCCTTCTACATGGTTACATTGTTTATAAGGTTGAAAAAAGACACAGGTCCATGTAGCACAACCTATAATCCTACTGTGTTGATCCAGAGGAAGGAAAAAAAAACAATTGTCCCATATTATAGGAAAAATTTCTCCCAACGTTAAATGTGATGGATCAGCATCTCCAGAAATCTGGTAACTACAACTTCTGATATTATAACGTTCAAGAAAAGCATCCAGTCTCTACTTGAACTTCTTTAAAGGGGTTTTCTGAGATTCTGATATTGATGTAAGCTACATATTGCGAGTCCATGCAATGCCAGCACAATCTTCATACTGTGTGACAAATGTCGCCATGTTCTCTTAGCCTAGAACTTAGAGGTATGACCATCAGAGACATTTATGGCATATAAGTATGTGCCATAAATATCTGATAGGTGCAGGTTCCATTTCCACTCACTGTTGACACTCAAGAGAGTAGGACAAGAGGCATGAGAGTGGCTCCTTCCATCGTACATTATGGGTATTATGGGAACAGTTCAGCATTTCACAACTCCCATAAACTACAATGAAGAGGGTCACATGCATAGATGTCCACCTCTAAGGGTACTTTCACACTAGCGTTGTTCAGATCCGGCAAACAGTTCCAGCAATGGAACTGCCTGCCAGATCCGGCAAACCGTATGCAAACGGAAATATGTTTTTTCTGGATCCGGTGATATACCGTATCCGTCTCATCCGGAATAACAGATCCAGTATTTTTTATTTTTTTTCAAAGATCAAAAGCAAAAATAGCTTCTCCTATGTCCCGGCGCATGTGCAGAACGGAAAACCGTATCCGGAATTAATACACCTCTATGGAAATTAATGGCGCATCCGGCAAGTGTGGTAGTGTTCTGGGATTTTGTCCGGAAAAAATACTGCAGCAAGCTGCGGTATTTTGTCCGTTCAAATACCGTACAAGGGACGGAACGAAAGACATCCTGATGCATACTGAACGAATTGCTTTCCATTCAGAATGCATTAGGACAAAACTGATGCTTTTTTTCCGGTATTGAGACCCTTTACCGGATTTCAATATCGGAAAAGAATAGCGCTAGTGTGGAAGTACCCTAAGTCATATACTCTTTCCGGAGTGCCAAATGGACCCCCATTCTCCTAATATATAAGGGTCCCAGAGATGGATACACAGTGCCCCATTAGTACTTGCCTGCCCCTGAGCTTTGTGCTACTTCTATTCTCTTTGACATGAAACCTACTTGTAGATTGTAAGGCCTCGGCAGGGCCCCCTCTCCTTCTGTTCATGCTTATTGCAATTGTCTGTATTATGTATGCACACCCCTTTATCATATGTACAGCGTCATGGAATGAATGGTGCTTTAATAAATAATAATATGTGAGTAGACACACACAAACATGCTTTTCTTTGTGTACATTGTTTAGGGGGCCACAGGTTGTGCACCCCTACTTTAAGAGACCCAGTGATGCTACAAAAAAGGTACGAACGGGCTGCAGCTGGTGAGCAGGAGAAGTTGTGCAGGTGGGCCCAAGCTGAACTTTTACACTGGGACCCATCAGCCTTTAGTTGTGCCTCTGTGCGTACCTTCTGTTTTTTTCTAATATTGGCACACAAAGTACCATTAAAAGTTACTTGATGAGCACAAGCTAATGTCTAGCTCATTACCAAAACCAAACTAGAATCCCTAGGATCTCATAGGAAAGTCATTGATGCCCCCTGCTCCTAGCTGACAGTAAACTAAGGCTACTTTCACACTTGCGTTCGGAGCGGATCCGTCTGATGTTTCATCAGACGGATCCGCTCCGATAATGCAGACGTTCGCATCCGTTCAGAACGGATGCGTCTGCATTAAAACTTAGAAAACTTAGTTGTCTGAGCGGATCCGTTCAGACTTTAAATTGTAAGTCAATGGGGAACGGATCCGCTTGAAGATTGAGCCATATGGTGTCATCTTCAAGCGGATCCGCCCCCATTGACTTACATTGTAAGTCTGGACGGATCCGCTCGCCTCCGCACGGCCAGGCGGACACCCGAACGCTGCAAGCAGCGTTCAGGTGTCCGCTCACTGAGCGGAGTGGAGGCTGAACGCTGGCAGGCGGATGCATTCTCAGTGGATCCGCCTCCACTGAGAATGCATTGGTGCCAGACGGATGCGTTCGGGACCGCTCGTGAGCCCCTTCAAACGGAGCGCACGAGCGGACACCCGAACGCTAGTGTGAAAGTAGCCTTAACTGTAGTAATGCAAACAGCAACATAATTTTGACTTGTATAAAAAGTGTTAGTGGAGGGCACACAAAATATCTGGTTCAGTGTGGACTTGATCAAATAAAATGCTTTTATTAAATATGAAACCCTAAAATATATAAATATATCATAAATAATAAAATCTACTGCACATTTCATAAAATAGATATCAATCCAGATATATATATAAAAACTAATATGTAATCAAACACAAAAACGCTCTCAGATCAATATATCCAATGATGGTAAGAATCACATATCATATATGGAGAGAATGCCACAAAAGTTCATCTTTCCATGCAGTTAACTGTAAAAGTTGTGAAAACACGTGGCACTGCACTTATAGTGGTATAGAGAATCGTTCATGTAAAGCAGCGTATCCGAAAGATATGTCCTGCTCAACGGCTCCACACCTCATACAAGATACCAGAAAAAAGGCATTTATTCTCCAATAAAGGAGAATAAATTTGTATCATATTTGTATCCACTCACTAGGTGTAGCCACTGCTATCTTTATTGCTACACATAATTTTGACTTGAGCAGCAAACATGGGATGGACAATAATAATGTTCTACACAAAGGAGAACCAACATGGTGGAACTGTATGACAGGCATGGACGGCTTGGTAGCTCAGCCTCCTGGCCCATTGCTAGACAGAGTTACTGGGCATGCATGCTCATGGGGAGATGTTAGGTTATGTTCACACATGGGAAATACGCTGATGATTTGCTGCTGCAGAAATCCTTTCTGTGTTACAGTACCAGTAAAGTCTATGAGGACATGAGAACATGTTTTGTGCTTTGGAAAACCTCTTAAATATTGCACATTTGTCGGATTTAAAATAAATCTACCAATTAACCCCCAAAAGGTCAGTGTTAGAAGTCACTTACTTTCGTGTAATCCAACAACCTGACAGAGGTCAACACGTACAGTACAGACCAAAAGTTTGGACACACTTTCTCATTCAAAGAGTTTTCTTTATTTTTATGACTATGAAGGCATCAAAACTATGAATTAACACATGTGGAATTATATACATAACAAACAAGTGTGAAACAACTGAAAATATGTCATATTCTAGGTTCTTCAAAGTAGCCACCTTTTGCTTTGATTACTGCTTTGCACACTCTTGGCATTCTCTTGATGAGCTTCAAGAGGTAGTCCCCTGAAATGGTCTTCCAACAGTCTTGAAGGAGTTCCCAGAGATGCTTAGCACTTGTTGGCCCTTTTGCCTTCACTCTGCGGTCCAGCTCACCCCAAACCATCTCGATTGGGTTCAGGTCCGGTGACTGTGGAGGCCAGGACATCTGGCGCAGCACCCCATCACTCTCCTTCATGGTCAAATAGCCCTTACTTTCAAAGTTTTCCCAATTTTTCGGCGGACTGACTGACCTTCATTTCTTAAAGTAATGATAGCCACTCGTTTTTCTTTACTTAGATGCTTTTTTCTTGCCATAATACAAATTCTAACAGTCTATTCAGTAGGACTATCAGCTGTGTATCCACCTGACTTCTCCTCAACGCAACTGATGGTCCCAACCCCATTTATAAGGCAAGAAATCCCACTTATTAAACCTGACAGGGCACACCTGTGAAGTGAAAACATTTCAGGGGACTACCTCTTGAAGCTCATCAAGAGAATGCCAAGAGTGTGCAAAGCAGTAATCAAAGCAAAGGTGGCTACTTTGAAGAACCTAGAATATGACATATTTTCAGTTGTTTCACACTTGTTTGTTATGTATATAATTCCACATGTGTTAACTCATAGTTTTGATGCCTTCAGTGTGAATCCACAATTTTCATAGTTATGAAAATAAAGAAAACTCTTTGAATGAGAAGGTGTGTCCAAACTTTTGGTCTGTACTGTATATACACATTAATACCTGTGTAATGTGTCTATGTATGTGTCACGTTACTAGAAAGGCATTTGTACATATCTAGTTTATGTGTGCGACCACATGGTATTAGAAAACAGGCCCTGGGACAAGTGCCAATAAGTTTACATTATGTCCCATCTCCTCTGCTTATCTAGAATGAAAGCACAGTGCTACCATCTCAGAGAAGATAGATAGATAGATAGGTAGGTAGCACTCCAAAAAAGTGAGGACTTTATTTAGGCAATATGCTCTGTTTCGGTCCATATAAAATGGACCTTTAAGCACAGAGAAAGCTCCTTGTTATATGGACTGAAGCGTCATACATGGGATGAATAAAGTCCTCACTTTTTGGGATTATGATTGCTTTATCCTGAGGATCTGCATCCACTTCATTGCTGTTTCCTAACAGTTCTGCTCTTTTTTCTTTAGATAGATAGATAATATTAGATTGAAACCAAAGACATGGGTTTCATCATCTGTAACACTTGTGCTTATATTTATGTGCGTCCAATAAATGGGTATCAGTCATGATGCTCTTGTCAGTTTGGACACAACAATACCTAACCCTATAGAGGTACAAGACAAATAAAAGCTGCCCATCAGCAAGTGTAATAGAGGGACTACTCAGTGTGGACCCTAATGCTGCTGCCACACGTTCAGGTTTCTTGATGCTGTTTTTGAAGTCAAAATGAAGTGTGGATCATAAAAGGAGAGAATGTTTTAAGGACATACACAACTTACTTCTCATCTTTTATGATCCACTCCTGATTTGGCATCAAAAAACCTGAACGTGTGGCCATACACTAAAGCTTTCTCAAGCCTTCTATGTCTGATGCTTTTCCATCATATAACACTATTCCCAGAAGTGTCATCAGGCAACCAGTAACTAGTGAAGAATACAGGAAGGCTGGCACTGATTGTCCTACCCCCCCATTGTGTACAACTTCTACTAAGACCCTAGCATCAAATCTCAAAAACTAATGAGTTCTCTTGCAACTTACCTGTAACTTAACCAAGCGGAACATTTCCTAGAAACAGGTTATCTAATTGTAAAGCCTAAAACACACTGTAGAATAATGTAATGTAGAAGATTAAGCTCCGATTTATGTGAAAGGTAAGATAAAAATGAATCGCCTTCTTCTAAATTATCTTGAAAAAAAATGTGACAATTCAGACCTAATACTTTTAAAGGGTCCAAAAAGCTAATAAGAAAATATAAGTAAATCTAAAAAATATTTCAATAAAACTCTCTAATAGTTTTATATATTCTAAAGAGTTATTAAAATTTCAGAGCAAATAAAAAAAGTCTAAACTGACTGAAAATAATTATAAAAAGAAAAGATAAGAATAATTGTAAGACAAAACCAACTCTACTGTAGAAGTCCTTTCCCTCCTGTTCATGGTGGGTCTCATTCTTCAGTCAGACAACCTGGACAAGTGAAACCTCTTTGAGGAAACCACCTCTAAAAACGAGGGTCAATAGACGTAGGCTATAAAAAAAAAACATGCCAGAACAATCTGGCCTAGGCTGTGGCTGGGGGTTGTCTCCTCCTAGAGGTGGTCTTCTGGAGGGGGTTACATTCTTTACCACGAGGTTTAGGTGGAGTAAAAACACAAGTCGCAAAGTTCTGTTTGAATTTGAAAATATTTTATTTGAATAGCAAATAGTTACACGGTGGAAACAGTTCTATCGAAGCTCTCTAGAAATAGCTAGCAGATAAGAAAATAATGTATGTAGAAAAGAGATTGCTTCTAGACAATTAAGAGCTATCCGTTTAACAGAGCCGTCTGCCCCTTAAAGCACAATGAATGGAAACAGCCATCGATTAGGAATGTAGAAAGGCGCGAGCCTTCCAGCCAAAAAGACAAATAAATAAAAGCGAGCGGTGACGATGGGGAATGTCAGGCGCAGAAGACTGCGCTAATGGTCACAGCAATAAATAAAGGAATAAATAAACATAATTCATCATAAAATTAACATATACATTTGGACAGGGGTGGAGACGGCCGGCAGGCGGCAGTGGGCACTGGCGTGGCCTCTCTATCATACAAGGCAGTTCATCGTCTCTTCTACAAAGTTAGGAGACAAGGCATTTGTGGCTAAAGACTAAAATCAAGGTCCCCCCCTAAGATCAGATCTGGGGGCGTTCACCAGCCGTTATAAAGCTAATCGTCATGGTCAGGGGACAGGCTGTGAATCAAAGGCAGTGGATGTGGACTCCAGACAGGGACACGGACAGGGGCCGACAATTACAGGAGACCCTTTTCTACAGGAGAGTGGGCAAAGCTGGCAAGGAAAGAAGGCGCCCACCCTACACGGCATGAGATATGCACACACCAAGAACACCATGACCTTGTGTGGCGTCATCCTACAACAGAACAGACTACAGAACAGTTACACTCACATTCCCGTGCCAGGCCCGGTGCCATGGCAGACACAGAGAGACAACACTATCACAGGTTTGCATCACTAGTGACTGAGCGGGAGGCGGCACGGCTGGAAAGCAATAATGTTACTCCTGTTAAGGCTGGAGGGGCAATGCCAAGCTCTAGGACAGTGCAAAGATTCCACCCTGGGGTGGCATGGGGGGGGGGGGGCTGCATTGCCTCCATGGGTAGTGCTGTCTCATTCCTTAGTGGTGGTCTCTGGAGAACATTATTGCTTTGCTATAGAGATGCTGCCTCCCTTGCCAGGTGGGCACGGTCATTGGTACAGTCTACCCTCTGCCCTATCTTGCTTTAAAGCACAATAACCACATGTAATGCACTCATATGGCTGCTTCTAGTTTTGGCAGCGGGTCACTCCAGGTGCAGGGTGGCAGTGCCCCCCCCCCCCAGGCTAGAGGAGGGTGGCAGCATGGGGTTGGTGTCAGGAAAGGCACAGTTCTCTTTAGGCCACAGTGGTCAGAGGCCATTGTTTGGCAGATCCTGGGATGAGAGGGCACTCCTGCAGGCAGACACCATGCCCTCTCAGTGCCCACCAGGCCTCCCCTCCCCACACTGGTCCATGGCTGCTCAGTCTTTGGCTGGTCAGCAGGCCGGGCGCACGGGCACCTGCAGCAGGATGACCTGGCGGTTCTCGGACGGGTGGCACTTGTTGATGTGCCGGGTGAGGCCGGGCGAGCTGTAGAAGGTGGCGGGGCAGTACTTACAGGGGAACAGCTGGGACGAGTGCAGCAGGCGGATGTGGCGCTCCTGGCTGCTCTTGCCCGGGAAGGTCTCCCCGCACACCGGGCACGGGTGGCACTCGGAGCTGCCGCTCAGGTTGATGGGCCCCGGGCTCTTGGCTCGCCTGTCCTCCGGGTAGAGCAGCTCCTCGGCGGTGTGGCACAGCAGGTGCTTCCGCAGGTAGGCCTGGCGCCGGAACTTCTTGGCGCACTGCGGGCACTCGTACAGCCCGTCCTCGGAGCCGGACTCGGAGACCCCGGGGCTGGGGGTGTCGCGGTCGCTGAGGGGCTCGTCTTTGGCGGCGGGGGCGCTGGGAGCCGCGGGGGGCCGGGGCTTGTGCCAGCGGCGGTGGGAGGCCAGGTTGGCGGGGCAGCTGAAGACCTTGTCGCACTCGGGGCAGCGGTACTCCACCCGCACGATGCGGGAACACTTGTGCTGCGCCAGGGAGAAGGGGTCGCTGTACTCCTCCTTACACAGCTGGCAGATGAACTCCCCCAGCGGCTTGTGGCCGGAGCTGCGGGGCGGATCCACCGGACCCTCCTTGATCTTCAGCCCCAGCACCGGGGACGTGGTCACCTCGTCCTCGAACGTCAGCTTCCGGATGGCTTTGGTCTTCTTGGCGGCGGGCGGCTTGTGGTGGCCGCTCAGCTTGCTGTGCGGCTCGGCTGGACGCTTCAGGAGCGCCCCAGAGGAGGCGGAGGAGGCGGGCGGCAGGCTGCCCGAGGAGCTCATCTTCAGGTCGGTGGGCGGGTACAGCAGCGGCTCCATGGAAGTCACCAGAGCCGGGAAGGACTCCGCGGACACCGGGGAGCCCAGACTGAAGCTGCGGTCCAGGTACTCCCGGCTCACCGGGCGGGTCGGGCTGGACAGGGACTGCTGCACAGAGTCGGGGTTCCCGTACTGACCGGCTGGAGGCGGCCGGGGGCAGCAGGGGGGCGCCGGGGCGGCTCGGTCAGGACTGGCTGGGGCTGCAGATCCTCCGGTGGCCGGGCACAGCTCCGGCCTCTGCCCGGACACAAAGGGGAACATCATCCACTCCCCGCGCTCCTCATCTTCGTCCCGGACCCTGTAGGACACGGGCGGGGACTTTCTGCTCCTCTTCACCAGGAAGCCTTTGGGCATGTCTGCGGGCGGAGGTAACGGGCACTGTCCGAGGTGCTGCTCTGGCTCTGTCCGAGGTGCTGTACGAGCCGATCTGTGGATCCTCAGCCCCGGGGTCGCCTCCTCTTTATAAGCGGCGATGTTCCTGAGCGCACGCCGAGCTGTCACCGCCGCAGCCAATCCCAGGCCGGGCCCGGCGGCTCGAGTGCTGCGGGGGGCGGGGACAGGCGCGAGGCGGCAGATGTACCTGAGCCCCGCCCCTCCCCTCCGGCTGTGGCGGCACACGCCCGGCCCCGCCCGCCCTCACGCCTGGCTGCCTCTCAATGCCCGGCCACACGTGCCTAAATGTGGAGGGGGGAGAGGGTGACCCGACACTCCTGCTGCTGTCTATACCTGCAAGTGGAGGGGACGTGTCCGGTGCTGACCCCGCGAGCAGGGCTCTGAGGGCAAAACTGCTGTCCGGGGTCCTGCACCTGCTGTGCTCTGTATGGACGGGGAATACAGGATAGAGAATAATGGAGCAGACACCCGGGCATTAATGTCAGCTTCTATCTATTATCTATCTATCTGTTATCTCTCTATCTATCTATCTCTCTCTCTCTCTCTCTCTATCTCTCTATTATCTCTCTCTCTCTCTCTCTCTCTATTATCTCTCTCTCTCTCTCTCTCTCTCTCTCTCTCTCTCTATCTGTTATTACTTCTGTATGTTGCTCACATATACAGCACTGACATATTGCACAGCCCTTTCCAGACACAGTCATTACTTGCCGTCCCCAGCAGAGCTGACAATCTCAGTTCCCTGTCAGTATGTCTATGGAGTGTGGGAATCCGTACAAATACAGGGAGCACATACGGACTCCGTACAGATGATGTCCCTGTCAGTAGGACCCCCGGACCCCAGTGCTAAGGCTACTTTCACATTATAAGAAGGAAGAGTTCTTCCAGCACTTGTATGTAGTTTCCTTGCGATATCTTTACTTTCCAAAAACAGCTTCACAAATAAGGACCAATTCACACACTCCTGTACAGTTGACGCGTTTCTAACCGGTTACGACTAAGAACGCCAAAGTTCGAAACGCGTCAACTGTGCAGGAGTGTGTGAATTGGTCCTCATTTGTGAAGCTGTTTTTGGAAAGTAAAGATATCACAAGGAAACTACATACAAGTGATAGAACTCTTCCTTCTTATCGTTTGAACTGTGGAATCTACTTGATTCGTTCCGTGCACGCGGATCAGATTAAGGGTGAGCTGGACTTTCATATATACATACTTTCACATTAGCGGTTTTTGCGGATCCGTCATGGATTTGCAAGAACGCTTCCATTTCCATACTACAACCGCACGCATCCGTCATGAACGGATCCGGTTGTATTATGTCTTCTATAGCCATGATGGATCTCTTCCGCGTTTCTTCCGCTATTGAGATTCTATGACGGATCTCAATGACTGAATTGAAACCACTAATGTGAAAGTAGCCTTACTCCTGAGTGCGCTCTCTATATAGATCACCTATCTACTGTCTTACCCATTTATCTCCTATCTATCTATATCTATTTGTCTAGCTATCATCCATCACTCAACTATCTGTCTATTTAAAGCAAAAACAACTGGCGGCACCGTCTATAAGGTGATGTTCGGATGTCATCCCTCTGGGACAGTAGGCAGTAGTCCAAACGTGGTGAATGGGTGGTGGAGTGCCGCCTCATCTTCGCATCTTGGCTCTATCTAATGTTTCTCTCATTTCTTTCTGAAGTCTTGGAGAAGTCTCCGGCAGTACGTGAATGTCTGTGACGGGTTCTGACTGCATGAGCGGTGACATCTTCTATCCAGTAAGATGAATGACATCTCTGCAGAGCAAATAGTGCACAGTTCACACAGCGCTTCATAGAAAACGGGCCAGCCCCTGCCTCCTCCATGGTGCTGTCACATACCTGGTCACATTTCAGCTACATTTCTGCCCCGTCACACAGCTGATTACATGTATGTA
This sequence comes from Bufo bufo, assembly GCF_905171765.1. Classification (NCBI taxonomy): domain Eukaryota; kingdom Metazoa; phylum Chordata; class Amphibia; order Anura; family Bufonidae; genus Bufo; species Bufo bufo. Next base: position 512,015,700 of record NC_053392.1, on the reverse strand, counting down.
CCGCAGTATCCTGCCCATAGGTCGCTGAAAGTACTGACCGTTTATGTGACTGTAACATGTGGTGTATCATTAAAGGGGTTCTCCAAAGATAGCTCATCAGTATCAGATCAGCGGTTTGAGGAGGCCGCGGCAGTCCATGCACAGCGTCGTATACCGTCTAGTGGCTGTGCCCGGTATTGCAGCTCAGCTCCATGAGTGCAGCAGCCTCTTCAAACAGCTGATCATCAGGTGTGCCGGGAGTCGGAGCCCTGCCTATCTGTTATTAATGACCTATCCTGAAGATAAGTCATTAATATCAAAATCTTGCAGAACCCCTTTAAGGCTCCATTCACACGTCCGTGGTGTGTTGCGGACCCGCAAATTGCAGATCCGCAACACACCCGCCCGCCACCCCTATAGAAATGCCTATTCTTGTCCGCAAGCTGCGGACAAGAATAGGACATGTTCTATCTTTTGCGGAGCTGCGGACCTGAAGATCGGGGCCGCGCTCCGCAAATGCGGATGCTGACAGCACACTGTGTGCTGTCCGCATCCATTCCGTCCCCATAGAAAATGAATGGGTCCACACCCGTTCCGCAAAATTGCGGAACGGATGCGGACCCTTTTGCGGACGTGTGAATGGAGCGTAATATTGAGTAATTTGTTGTCCTCCTATTAGCGAGAATATAGGCGTTACTATACATGTAGGTTCAGACTTCTGTACATGGCTATTATATCATCATCGCTATAAGTATCGGTGTAGCATATAATCACCCCTGTTTATTAAAGGGGTATTCCTATCTGGGACATTTATGGCTTATCGATAGCATATATGTCATATAGGTGCAGGTGGGACCTGCTCCTGTCTCTAGAATGGGGCTCTGAATGAAGGGGGGGGGCAAGCCATGCATGCGCAGCCATCCGCCATTCACCTCTATGGGACTTCTAAAAATATTCGGATGGGTGGCTGCACTTCTGTGACTTGCTCTCCATTCACAGTGTGCCCTCCATTCACTTTGGGGCCCCAAGCTGATGGTAATACCGCTTATTTCTTATAGATTGCCATTCTTTTAGCCTTTTAGGTAGTTTACATGGGATTTGCAGCGGTGTGTACGTGCGGCGGGCACAGTCACAGTATACCGGGCAGTCGGCTGCTGATCGGCAGTGTGAGTATTGATCATGAGTACTTCTGGAGCGTAACATGCCGGTAGCTGAGATACCTCTGCCCACCCCCCCCCCCCCCTTTTTTTTATTTTTACTAGTTTTGTCTTCACTTAGTTTTGACTTGTAAATCCAGAAGAAGACTGGCTGTGGCCACACACATACTGTGCCTCATCCACATAGACAGGTATTGGTTGCAGGGGAAGAGGTATCACTTCTTATGACCTTATTTCTCAGTCAGTCATTATAGAGTTAAGTGCAGGCTATCACTACAGGCCGTCAGTGTAGGCAGCACAGACAGTTAATGGGCAGGCGCTGTAAATAAAGTGTGTGTGTGTAGACCCTTGCCCCTTTCACCTCTGGCTATAGGAAATTAACCTCTTTCTATTGAAGGGGGTATTGTGGCCAATCTGCTGTATTTGGAGACACGTGCCTGGAAGAAGGGAGTGGGTGAGCAGGGTGGGACCCGGCCTCCTCTGACCAACTGTCTCTCCAACACCCACAAACAAAAAGCCATGTATAGCAGGACACAAAGTCACCGCTCTTATCTGACAAAGCCACCCAGATTGTGGTCATCACATCTCCATCCATCTATTAGCCCCACACAATGCAGCAGGGGCGCTCTTTATGGCCTTATTGCAGGCTCATTTATCACATGCGGTGTATGCCTAAAATAACGTGCGCCTAAATGTTATAAAGTAGTCCTCAGATCAGCGGTCAGGTGACATGGGGCAGGCATTCGATTATTTGGATCTCAGAAGGTCTTCTTCCTGGCTAGAGAGGGGTGACCTGGTTTGACGGGCTCCGGTCTGCATGGTGTCTGCTGAGGCAGATGATGCCGTGGAGCATTGTACTGTAGCTGCAGGGCTCAGCAGCTGACGGCAGACAGAGCCCTGCAGGGGCACAACATGGAGAGATTAGATGCATCCCTCCACTGACCAGACCTATACAGTCACTAGTAATAGTCATGGCTGCAGCCACCTGGGACTGCTACATTTCTGTATGATAAAGGCTTTACACATACAGATGTCTGTACAATATCTGTCCAATCAGACCAGTGTGTAAATGGTCAGTGAATCTGCTTGAAACCTGTCTCATCTGCCAGAAAACTAAAGGTGGCATTACACTGCCCGATGTAATATAGATTACGCATCTATCAGTGCTGATTACTTCGGGAGATGTACTGCCGATAATCAGGCATCTTTTATCCTGATAAAAGATACCCATCAGCAGATGAATGAGCAATTGCACCCTCATCGGCTGATCGACTGCTCAAGCATACGAGCCAACTATGGGGAACGATCATTCCTATGAACACTTGTTCCCTATAATTTGCTTAATTATCTGCAGTATAAAATTTGTGAAGAAAGAGTTACTTCTCAACAATCACCTGCTCGTCAGTGGAGATGATAGGTGCATTTATATTCAGCGATCTCCTCCACAGTATAGGGAGGAGAGATCGCTAATGCCATCACTCACCCCCCATCCTGACTCGTTGTTTGCCGGCAGCAGAGTGCGTTTACACAGCACAATCTGCTGCCAGCGAACAACGTTTTTTGTGTCCGTACAAATGATCTATTACCCGATGAATCAGCGTTCCTCATTAGCGATGATCTCAGCCTATGTAAAGTGCCCTTAAGGCCTCATACACACGACCATATCCACAAAAAACGGATACCAGCGGTGTGAGTCCTGCATTTTCCCGTTCCGCACATCCCACCCTAAAAATGCCCATTGTTGTCTGCAAAATGGACAAGAATAGGACAGGTTCTATGTTTTTTTGTGGGACGGCAGAACAGACATACGAATGCAGACAGCACACGAAGTGTGGTCCGCATTTTTTGTGGCCCCATTGAAATGAATAGGTCCACATCTGATCCACAAAAAATGCGGATTGAATATAAACCAAAAATACAATCGTGTGCATGGGGCCTAATAGAGGCTTTACCTGACGCATCTGAGAAGATACTCCATAGGTGTAAGGGAACAGAAAGGGTTTATTTTAGGACAATGATAACAGATGAGGAAGGAGAGAATCTGGGTGTATATGGCAACTTAGACCAATTCCATCATCTCTGCTGCCCATACACATCAGATTGATTTTGAACGTGCCTGTTATTTCTGTGGGGCTTCCCGACTCTAAAAGCAGATATCAAGGGAAAGAAGGTTCAGGCATGATATCTGGCAGCAGCTTATCACTACTGAGAACACATGCATGCTTGGCTGATCGTGTACATGTAGGGTATAGGCCAGTGACCGAGTGCCCAAACTGCAACCCAAAACCCACTTATTTATCAAAAAGTGCCAACATGGCAGTTTACCCTGAATACCACAGCCCAATATATTATATCTTCCATGTACTTTATCATGTAGCTATAATATCCTGCCTGCATTCAATGCGCTGCCTGTGCTGTTCATAGTGCGCCCTGCGCTGATGAATGGCAGGAAAAGTCTAGGGCATATTGGTACACCATAGACTTTTTCCAGGGAGCGGGTGCCCACAGAGAGGGCTCTGAGTGCCGCCTCTGGCACCCGTGCCATAGGTTCGCCACCACTGGTATTGGCGGTACAGCATCCACAGCTATGTAATGTGTTTGGCCAGACTACACCAGTCTGATTGGTCAGCAGTCTGTGTGTGTACAGTCAGGCTCGTAGATATCTGCATGCAATGGCTTCATCTATAGATGGGTGGTCAGCTTTAAACAATCTCTTTTTCTATTACATGTTCCCTGTTGGAGACCCCTTGCGATCTCTAGGGGTACCTCAGTATTGCATGGCACCCAAAGAAACCAGTAGTCATCCACTGTTTTCAATGGACATGGACATCCTCAGTGACATACAGGCATGCTGGAAATGGAGCTGATTACAGCAGGGTTATCTCATACATGTATGGGTCTCAGAGGTGACATTTATTATATTTAGATATATTTACATATTTTTGTTACTTTTTGTTTGTTTTACTTCATCATAAGGTTGGTACTTTGTATTTTTCTTTAAAAAAAAAATGGACGCATCAGCACTGTAAACATCAGGACCTTCCAAACTACCATCGTAAACTGCAGGAAATTCACGTTCCCAAGGGTATATTTAACTGCAGAGCAGTCATCACAGGCAGAGAATTGTAGAAAGCCACCGCGCCGTCTGATGATTTGTATATTAACTGCTACTATCGATTCACAGTCTTACGGCATGGGCCTGTCAGTGTTCTGGAATGAAGAAATCAATTCCCACTTTTAAGCATTTTATGTTTTTTTTTTTTTTCCCAGACAAAAGTACGGCACAGTCAGTGGCATCATTGCGTTATACAATCCCGTTTAGGCCTCACCGTGTGAAGCCCATAATGGCGAGTATACCTGCTTATAGATGTCGCACGCACTGTTGATATGCTTTTTATTCTGTTTGTGCATTGCTTTGTTACATATCATGATATTACAGACACGCCGTATAATAGAACGGATGAATCTTACCCCCCATATCTGCTATTTTGCATATCTCCGGATCCCTCCAGAAGCATTTACATACGCATATATTTAGTTGATCCCTGGATATTCACCGCAGACACTTTACATTAGATGTGACCAATTCTGCGCCCAATATTAGCCAACGGTATTTCGTTTTTGTCGTAAAATTAAACCAGCAGTTTCCCCGATAGGTAATGCGTGTGTTGGGATATAACACGGGGACAATATTTCCAGTGACAGTAGATGCATGCAGCGAAGTCTTCTGACACGGAGACCGCTCCCCTATCATGCCTACGAGAGAAACCCCAGATAAACGCGGCTAGAAATGGGATTTTAGATAATGAATGTGATTTCAGATAACAGGACACAGAAATGGCTGTTTTCGCCGCTCTTCAAGTCCCGCAGCTTCTGTGATCAGCTAAATTCCCGGCTATTACATATTATTATGTAAGTTAGCATTTGTGAGATGAGCAGAGAGAAGTGTCTGCACAGCAATTTGACCTGGTAGATGTAATATAACTCTGAGATGCATGTCTGTGAATGCTGCCACATTCTGGTGTCTGCCCTGCTTTTTGTCTGCTGATGTATTTTGCAGTTGTAATCAATAGCACGCTGACGGCTCATTCTCCTTCTGTGCCTTTGTTTTATTTCTGATTCTGTTAATAGGAGTGTGCTGCCTTCAGAGGCTCCGTGCCTCCATTATCACACTGAGCATGAAGAATGGGCTGTTTGTGTAGTGTTTGACCCCGGGGAAGTTAGTGCTGAGGGCTTTGTGTTTGGAGAAACTAGTGGCTGTTGCATCTTAGGGAACAGCTACATGATCAGGTTTCCAGATGCGGTTTTTAGAAGCCAAAATCAGGTGCAGATCATAAAAAGACTGATACGACTTCGGCACTTTTTTTGAATTCACTTCTGGGGTTTTTGTTTCCATAACTGCATTAGGAAACCTGACTGTGTGACCATACCCATAGAGATACAAGAGGGTGTCATTGTCACCTTGCAATACTTTGTATGTGCGTTACAATATTCGCAGCTGAAGGTGGATTTACACGGCCCGATAACGTCCCTGCAAACACTCTTTCTCAACAATCTGCCCATCTAAATGTGCCGCCGATCACCCGAGGAACAAGCAAAGTGCTCGTTCATCGGGTGATCCTGTTGTTCATGCAGCCACATCAATTATAGTATCTGGGTAGCAAATCGTGGTGTCTACACAGCGATCTGCTACCCAGAAACAATGATTCTGTACGAGGACGAGCGATCGCAATAGCCATCCCTCATCCTCATACTGTGAAGGAGAACGCAGAAGTCTCCTTCACTGAACGAGCAGCCGACTGTCAGGAAGGAACACTTCCTTCCCAACAATCAGCTTTAGTTCGACCCGTGTAAACCTGCCTTAAGTATTGGGTATCGGTTTCTCATCACAGAACCTTAAAGGGAGTCTTTCACCTAAAATGACCATTATAGAACACTAACCCCATGATCTGCATTATAGTCCCCATATTTGAATGCTACATACCGTATAGCTGTCCGTCACTTATTTTTCGCTAAAAAACACTTTTATTCAATATGTAAATTAGGTTCTGAAGGTGCCCAGGGGCGGCGTGCAAGCGACCGGTGCCCAGGCCCCTCGTCGCTTTTCATATGAAACCCCTCCCCTTTCACCCCTCTGGCCCGCCCTAGGTTCTTCAGAAATACAGCGCCGTTCACAAGATTCGCCGCGCCTGCGCACTTCATTCCCCATTATGGGCAGAGGCAAAAGGTCGGCTAGATGTACGGGCCGGCACATGCGAATTAAACGCTCTTGTGCCTCTGCCCATCATTGTCAATGGGGACAAAACGGAACGGAGTGCACCAGAATGCATTCCGTTCTGTTTGGTTGCGTTCTCATACCGGACAGAAAAACGCTGCAAGCAGCGTTTTTCTGTCCGCGATGTGGTGCGGAGCAAGACGGATCCGTCATGACTCACAATCTAAGTCAAGGGTGCCAGATACTTTTTCTCGAACACAAAAGAAAACGGATCCGTCCACCATTGACTTACAATGGTTTTAGAGGCGGATCTGTCATGGCCATTTCAGAGATAATACAACTTGATCCGTTCCTAACGGATGCAGCCGGTTGTATTATCATGACGGAAGCGTTTTTACTGATCCCTGCCGGATCCAGCAAAAACGCAGATGTGAAAGTAGCCTAAGCCAAAGTACATAGAGGAGGAAATAACCGTATGTCATTTCATTCCTGTATGAACTTAGGTTGTTACATGTGTTGATAGCTTTAGCCTTTCTAACACTTGTTAAATGTGTATAAAGGTAGAGTATTTCATAGAACTAATCAGGGCCTGGTCTTTATCTGACATATTCGACACATGGTCTGACTTATAGGAATCTAATTTTATGTGTATTTTCTTGTATTAACCCCATCTACATACGCAATGCTATGTATTTAAAGTGCCATTTCTGGACATGAGTTAGACATGTGCAAACTCACATCCGAACTGTCCTTCAGCATGTTAGGAAGAGGCTGGGATCACTATTAATCTTCATTACACATTTTACTTTTGTAGTTGCTTAACTTTATTTTTTGAATACCAAAAAAGCTTTGCATATGAAAAAGCCATCCAAATGCCTAGAAAATGACGGATGCCATGTAACCGAGTAAGTGCTATAGATAGTAAGATTTAAGTCATTTTCATCTAGATGTGCAAGAAAGATCCAACACCAAGAAGAAGTCATCAACCCTCGTTCCCAAATTGTAACACTCGCTGCTGTATTGGGTGAGTTATATTTTCTCCTCCTGTAGCACACACAACAGAGCTTCACATAATCATACACTCACACATGGTCAACCCCTGGCACTCTTGCCTACCCCCCCCCCCCCCCTCCCTCCCTCCAGTTTCATTTCTTTTGCCTATTCACCTTACTCCCCTCCCCAGACCCCTTTCCTTTGTTCGGGTCATTAGCATAAAGCTGCAATAGATCTCCCGTTTAAATAATTACATTCATAATAGAATGGAATGAACTGGGAAAAGGGAGAAAGGGAAATTAATAGGGACAGACAGTGGAAGAGGGAATGAATAAAAAAAAAGCAATGAGGGCCAAAACTGAAAGGGGGTAAATACATTAGGAATTTGCTGAACAATACACATTGCAATCTGTTGCCTCCGTTCAAACCTTCCAGCAAAATGCGAAGCCAGGCCTTTTGTTAAGGTCTCGGGGCTACCCAATGGTTAACACCTACTAGTTACAGGAAGATTTTCTTCGAGAAGTATAATAGTGCGACCAATCATCATTACTTCATACGGCATTGACATTCAGGGGAAATGGATCAGGCCGGTAATTTACTCTTTGTTCCCTGCACAAAGTTTGTTGTTTAATAGAAAACCATTTTAAGAGCAGCTCAATCTGTTAGACGGGCGAAACCGGGAGCAAATTACGAGCATAACAGCGGATGAAAGATACAATGATCTTACTTGGGAAGAATCGAAAGTCACTCGCCACGTCCAGCGCTTTAAAAGGCAATGTGGAGAACAATACAAGCGGAGGGGAGGTGTGTGGCGGTGACACATTGATTGTTTTTGGGGACAGAACAGGTTGTTGAGTCTTCACGATTTAGATCCTTTACTCGCTACTCAGTCACTATGGAAATAGCCACATGCAGACACACAATGGCTGGTGACTCGGTCCCCTTGTCTTCTCCATTCTTCCTGGTTTTGCTGGCTGTTTGTACATTGGTATTATTTTATTTTTGCCCCTTCCGAGTTCACTATGTTTGCTCAGTGATGTGTGCTCCTAGTGCCTGCTTGTTTAATGTTGGAGGCCGTGGATTTTTCTCCCGATTAGCATACAGCTGCAGGTTAGCCCTCTCCACCCCCACCACCTTCATACTATACACGCTCCCTTAAGCCATGTATACTTTATCCAGCTTTATCATCATTCTTCTCTCAGGCAACCAGAGCGAAAATCAACATCTCCTTCCTTACACATCCCCGGCCCCTGACTCCCAGCTATGTGCACACCTCAGGTGCAGCAATTGTCTGACTATCCCGGGGAACAATCCAGTTGTGTATTTTTCCCTGCTATCTATATACTTAGACAAAGTGGTTGGACATTTCAACACTGGAAACGAGAAAAATACAATGTATTCATTCTGGCAGATGGCTGTAGGTCACAATCTGTTTGCTGTCTTGGAACCAGGTTGATATGATTTGGTCCCAGTTGAGAAGAGTAATTCTCTATAGCATATAACTTTCTGATAAAGACTTCACTAATATGAAAACAAATCTAATAAAAAAAAATGTTGATTTCATTCTAACGCTCCATAGCAGTCATTCCCCGCCTTATTATCATAGAGGAACCCCATCAGATTTTTCCACCCAATGCCCCTTCTTACCAGAAAGAAGCATTGAGTAAGAACAGCTAAAGCAGGTGTGCACAACCTGCGGCACAGGGGCCACATGCGGCCCTTGATACCATTCTGTGCGGCCCCCAACCATCTAGTAACAAACATGTATGTCTACAGTGAGGTCCATAAATATTGGGACATTGACACAATTCTAACAATTTTGGCTCTATACACCACCACAATGGATTTGAAATTAAACGAACAAGATGTGCTTTAACTGCAGACTGTCGGCTTTAATTTGAGGGTATTTACATCCAAATCAGGTGAACGGTGTAGGAATTACAACAGTTTGCATATATGCCTCCCACTTGTTAAGGGACCAAAAGTAATGGGACAATTGGCTTCCCAGCTGTTCCATGGCCAGGTGTGTGTTATTCCCTCATTATCCCAATTACAATGAGCAGATACAAGGTCCAGAGTTCATTTCAAGTGTGCTATTTGCATTTGGAATCTGTTGATGGCAACTGTCAAGATGAGATCCAAAGAGCTGTCACTATCAGTGAAGCAAGCCATCATTAGGCTGAAAAAACAAAGACAGATAGCAAAAACATTAGGCCTGGCCAAAACAACTGTTTGGGACATTCTTAAAAAGAAGGAACGCACCGGTGAGCTTAGCAACACCAAAAGACCTGGAAGACCACGGAAAACAACTGTGGTGGAAGACCGAATAATTATTTCTCTGGTGAAGAAAACACCCTTCACAACAGTTGGCCAGATCAAGAATACTCTCCAGGAGGTAGGTGTATGTGTGTCAAAGTCAACAATCAAGAGAAGACTTCACCAGAGTTAATACAGAGGGTTCTCCACAAGATGTAAACCATTGGTGAGCCTCAAAAAAGGAAGGCCAGATTAGAGTTTGCCAAACAACATCTAAAAAAGCCTTCACAGTTCTGGACAGATGAGACCAAGATCAACTTGTACCAGAGTGATGGGAAGAGAAGCGTATGGAGAAAGAAAGGAACTGCTCATGATCCTAAGCATACCACCTCATCAGTGAAGCATGGTGGTGGTAGTGACTGTCACGGCGTGGGCATGTATGGCTGCCAATGGAACTGGTTCTCTTGTATTTATTGATGATGTGACTGCTGACAAAAGCAGCAGGATGAATTCTGAAGTGTTTTGGGCAATATTATCTGCTCATATTCAGCCAAATGCTTCAGAACTCATTGGACGGCGCTTCACAGTGCAGGTGGACAATGACCCAAAGCATACTGCAAAAGCAACCAAAGAGTTTTTTAAGGGAAAGAACTGGAATGTTATGCAATGGCCAAGTCAATCACCTGACCTGAATCCGATTGAGCATGCATTTCACTTGCTGAAGACAAAACTGAAGGGAAAATGCCCCAAGAACAAGCAGGAACTGAAGACATTTGCAGTAGAGGCCTGGCAGAGCATCACCAGGGATGAAACCCAGCATCTGGTGATGTCTATGCGTTCCAGACTTCAGGCTGTAATTGACTGCAAAGGATTTGCAACCAAGTATTAAAAAGTGAAAGTTTAACATAGAAACATGGAATGTGTCGGCAGATAAGAACCATTTGGCCCATCTAGTCTGCCCAATATACTGAATACTATGAATAGCCCCTGGCATTATCTTATATGGAGGATGGGCTTATGCTTATCCCATGCATGCTTAAACTCCTTCACTGTATTTGCAGCTACCACTTCTGCAGGAAGGCTATTCCATGCATCCACTACTCTCTCAGTAAAGTAATACTTCCTGATATTATTTTTAAACCTTTGCCCCTCTAATTTAAAACTATGTCCTCTTGTAGCAGTTTTTCTTCTTTTAAATATTCTCTCCTCTTTTACCTTGTTGATTCCCTTTATGTATTTAAAAGTTTCTATCATATCCCCTCTGTCTCGTCTTTCTTCCAAGCTATACATGTTAAGGTCCTTTAATCTTTCCTGGTAAGTTTTATCCTGCAATCCATGTACCAGTTTAGTAGCTCTTCTCTGAACTCTCTCCAAAGTATCAATGTCCTTCTGGATATATGGTCTCCAGTACTGAGAACAATACTCCAAATGAGGTCTCACTAGTGCTCTGTAGAGCGGCATGAGCACCTTCCTCTTTCTACTGGTAATGCCTCTCCGTATACACCCCAGCATTCTGCTAGCATTTCCTGCTGCTCTATGACATTGTCTGCCTACCTTTAAGTCTTCTGAAATAATGACCCCTAAATCCCTTTCCTCAGATACTGAGGTTAGGACTGTATCACTGATTTTATATTCTGCTCTTTGGTTTTTACGCCCCAGGTGCATTATCTTGCACTTACCAACATTAAATTTTAGTTGCCAGATTTTTGACCATTCCTCTAGTTTTCCTAAATCCTTTTCCATTTGGTGTATCCCTCCAGGAACATCAACCCTGTTACAAATCTTTGTGTCATCAGCAAAATGACACACCTTACCATCGAGGCCTTCTGCAATTTTGCTGATAAAGATATTAAACAATATGGGTCCCATAACAGATCCCTGAGGGACCCCACTGGTAACAAGACCATGGTCTGAATATACTCCAACCCTCTGTTGTCTGTCCAATTACTTTTGGTCCCTTAACAAGTGGGAGGCACATATGCAAACTGTTGTAATTCCTACACCGTTCAAATCCATTGTGGTGGTGTATAGAGCCAAAAATTTTAGATTTGGTCGATGTCCCAATATTTAGGGACCTGACTATATGTCTTGTGGCTGCTCACATGTATTTTTCATGTATTCTCCCATTAGATGGGAGTCCTGGAAGCGTAACTACACATTAATAGCATATACTGTATGTTTGATATGCCATAAATACAGTATTTCAGTTGTTTATACCCCTTAAAATTTTATTTTCAGCCCTTGACGTTGGTTCAGTCTGACAATGTGGCCCCCACCCAGAAAATGTTGTGCACCTCTGAGCTAAAGTATTCCAGAGGTTTATACTCAGGTCAAAAACTATTATCTGCTTTGTCAGTCCACATGCCAAATATTAAGGAGACTGAAATCAGTTCGGCACTCCTACTGTAAGACTACATCCATGCAGCATGTTTACTGAGCAGTCAAAATCGGAGTTAGGGCTCATGCACACCACCGTATGTATTTTGCGGTCCGCAAAACATGGATACGCAAAAAATACGGATGACGTCGGTGTGCATTCCGCAGTTGGTGAAAAGGAACAGCTTGGCCATAATAGAAAAGTCATATCCTTTATGATGACAATAATAGGACATGGTCTATTTTTTTGCAGAACGGACATGTGGACATACGGAAACGGAATGCACATGGAGTAACTTCATTTTTTTTTTGTGGACCCATTGAAATGAATGGTTCTGCACAGAATCCGCAAAAAAACTAACGGAACAGACACGGAAAGAATATACGTTCATGTGCATGAGCCCTTATATGCAGATTTGCAGTGGATTTCACCATATGCACTGCAGGTCAATTTCCGCATGGATTCCATACTGATTGTTTCCTCAGCATGTGACGTTTTGGTTAAATATTGTCCACTTTTTTGCTACTGTAATGCAACGCAGATTATCCACCTGCAAAATCCAGATGGAAAATACACAGCATAACTGCTCCATGTGTACATACCCCAAAAGTAGCAGCTGCATCAGGCCTCGTCCACATTTCTGTGTCAGTGGCACGTCCGTGAAAAAAAGCGTACGTGTTTCATCCGTGAAGGATCTGTGGTTGGTTCGTGTGTCCTTTTTTTTTACCATCCGTGTGTCATCCGTAATTTACTTTGTAATGATTTCTTATTTATTTCATTATTTTTATTTTATTATTTTAATCTATCCGCATAAATAGTCACTAGCCAACATTTTGGTCCAACATAGACCTTGTTCACTGCCTTAGTTTTTTAGGCATTGTAGATGGCGTGTACACGGACGCACCACGGATGCCATCCATGATTTTCACGGACCCATAGACTTCTATGGGCGTGCTTAGTCCGCATCACGGATCAAAGTAGTGCATGTCTCCATGATTTTTTTACTGACCCATGGTCAGTAAAAAAAATACTGAAAATGTCAACAGACACATTTAAATCAATGGGTGTGTGTGCTGTCCGTGGAAAATGCGGACAGCACACGTCAGTGAAAAATGGAAATGTGAAAGAGGCCTTGGGCAAATTGCGGTCCGCAATGCACGGGCACCGACTGTGGGCCAGCCGCATGCAGATCATCCGAAAGTTCTATCATTTTGCAGAACAGAATCACGGAACGGAACCCCACGAAAGCCCTCCGTAGTGCTTCCGTTCCGTTTCGCACAGCATCTCCGGTGTCCCGTGTATTGCGGTATGCGGGCCTCAATACGGCCACAGGGGACACACGGTCGTGTGCAAGAGGCCTTAGTCTTCTGGGAAACCCCAGTCAGCTAACAAGGAACCCTGGTAGGGACATGCTGCTACAGTATGTAGTAAGAGAAATAATAATAACCACTGAACAAACAAGGAGTAAAGAAATAGTTTTTCTTTCAAAAAGTTGATGAGAAAATTGTTTCTATTGTATTTTTAGACGTCTTCTCCAGTTTTTATTTTATAATTCTCACTTCTTGTGTAAATTTAAGCTGCCAATGAGTCCATTCTATGTTCAATGTTTTTATTAGATACAGGTGCACAAAGCATCACTGCATGAGTAATATAACCTGAGTTATAAAGTAATAAACCTGCCACCTTTCTATAGCAGAGGTTTCCTAGGAGCACTGAGTACAGTAGGTGCTCAGCTTGTTGCAGTTCTAAATCTGTTCCCATCTTCTCTGATACCCATAGGTGTCAATATGCACTTCTTTGCATTCACCCACCTCCATTGCGCTGATACAGATGCTTTTACAGAAGACCTCAGCGATGCTGCCCTTTTGCTTGGAGAACGTGTCAAGCAAGCATCTGAAGAACATCACCACCAGTGTCCCTTGTGTTAGAATGTATATTCATCTACAGAGTTCTGTCACAGATAAGTACTGCCCACATTTAACAATTTTTTTTTTCTACCACAAGACAGATAATAAGGCATGCCAGGTCAACTAGAAACACTGATGTTCTGCATGCTCAATGTTTCTTATTGTCCTGGCATGCTTTATTAGTTTACTGTCTCGCTAAACTATTTTCCAATTTTTAGGGTTCAGACTCTTCTCCAGAGTCACATCGGAGTTCACATCTGTTCTAGGAAAAGCACTTCTCAGAATGCAGACGTTAGGCTGAGTTCCGTCAGAGGAACAGAAAAATGATGTGGGTTAATCCCCATTTGTTTGAATGGGTTATTTTGAGCATCAGCTCTGCTCAGTTTGTGTTAATGCGGCCTCTTCCTAGGCCAGTGACGTCATGTCCATCGGGCACATGGCCTAGGTGCAGCTCAGTCACATTCAAGTGATTGGGGCTGAGATGTGATACCAAGCACAGCTGCTATACAATGGATAGTGCTGTGCTTGGTAAGGTGCAAGGAAGCTGTGGTGCTCACTAGAGAGCTGCCTCCTCAAAGAGCTCATCAGTGGGGGTGCCAGGTATTGGAACTCCACCGATCAAGCATTGGTTACCTATCAGAGGAACGGTGTTCAGTCTGGGAAATGCAGCCATCGATCGCACTGAGCATGTTTCCTGGATCAAACATCATTGTGTGAACCTGACCTATCACGTATTATTAAAGGGAATGTGTCATCAGAAAATGACCAATTGTTTAAATCACATTTTAATGTTAAACACATTTTTAAGTATTCTTGGTAATTTTTTTATTTTAATTTTCCATGTCACTATCTGTATTTTTATTTAATTTATTTTTTTTATAAAATCCTGCAGTTTTCACATTGTTAAGACTTCCTGTCTGACAGGGGCTACATTGGCCACAGACATAATGGACAGGAGCTCACCCCATTGACTTCTGAGGGAGATTTCGCTAGACATGCACTGTGACCTATGCAGAGGTCAGGAGGGGGCTGAGAAGCTGTGATATCACCTATTGTGAATGATGGATCTCTACAGAGGTGTTACTTGTCATTGTAATTCTGCCTGTACTGACAATGATTATACTGAAGTCACCTGTACAGAACAGGAAATCATGACCTATTATTAGACCTTGTGTTCAGAGAGAACATTGCAGAATTATATATAAAAAAAAAATTAAATATAGATAGTGACATGAAACTTTCCAAACATTCTAAAAAAAAAACCACATCATTTAAACAATAGGTGGTTTTCTGATGATGCACTCCCTTTAGCATCCTAAGGTTTTACATTTGTAGACATCAGAGCTCCTTGATGTTTAATATCTGTTGACTGTATATTGTAAGGATTGCAAGTAGCATATTGGAATCCTGAGGAGATGAATGCCAGTCTGTAGACACCGCTACGATGCTGCCCTAGTTGGCAGAGCTGTCTATTGATTTTTGCTGGTCTCCAGTCTGTTTACACTGATGTCTTTCTTCACCTCTCTGTGTAATTGTGTTTTTTTTATCTTCTGAGTAAAAACCAGTGTAGAGACAATCATTCCTTGGACAATTAGATCTTTTTGGAAAGCCTGGCAGTCAGGTCATCTGAAGACACATATATACTGGAGAAAAACCTTCCAGCTCATTTACACAGCTCCGTCTCTGTCACCTTCTCCCTCCCAGTAATCCAGTAAATCCTTATTTCTGCAAAGTTTAAATATAAGGCTACTTTCACACTAGCGTTCGGAGCGGATCCGTCTGATGTTTCATCAGACGGATCCGCTCCGATAATGCAGACGTTCGCATCCGTTCAGAACGGATGCGTCTGCATTAAAACTTAGAAAATTTTCTAAGTATGAAAGTAGCCTGAGCGGATCCGTTCAGACTTTACATTGTAAGTCAATGGGGAACGGATCCGCTTGAAGATTGAGCCATATGGTGTCATCTTCAAGCGGATCCGCCCCCATTGACTTACATTGTAAGTCTGGACGGATCCGCTCGCCTCCGCACGGCCAGGCGGACACCCGAACGCTGCAAGCAGCGTTCAGGTGTCCGCTCACTGAGCGGAGCGGAGGCTGAGCGCTGGCAGGCGGATGCATTCTCAGTGGATCCGCCTCCACTGAGAATGCATTGGGGCCAGACGGATGCGTTCGGGGCCGCTCGTGAGCCCCTTCAAACGGAGCGCACGAGCGGACACCCGAACGCTAGTGTGAAAGTAGCCTAACTCTGTTTCCTGCCCTGGTCATTACGCCTTTGTGGACAGAAGCCCTGCTGGTGCAAGCAGGTACTGACCATGTAGATGAGCAGAGATCTTGTCTGATCCTGAGAAGGTAAGTAATCACTATACTGTACTTTAATAGTCTGAGAGCTTTATGTTAATTCCTGCTAATCCGGCAGGTGTACCAACAGGAGGGAATCACCTGATAGACCATGGTAGGTTCATCAAGTGAAGAGCAAATTAGCATTGGGACATTGGTAGGAATGTTTTTTTGCAGCAGCTGGAGATGTGCCAGACTACAGACACATCCTCTGACAACCTGGGTGACTGCTACAATTAATTTGTTAGGCTTAGTTCACATCACAGTTTTGTTTTCCGTTCTCCTGATCCGTCAAAAGAGCAGAAAAAAAAATACAAAAATAGATCCTTTATATTGAGCATCCATTGTGCTAAATTTCAATCAGTTCCATCAGAGATCCTTTTTATTTATTTATTATTTATTTTTGATGGGAGAAAAAGTCCTGCATCCGGTGCTTTTTTCCCCGTCAAAAATAAAGGATCACTGATGGAACTGACACAAATGGATGCAAAATGAGCGCCAGGGATGCTCAAAATAAAGGATCCTTTTTTTTCTGTTCTTCTGACAGATCAGGAGAATGGAAAACAAAATGGTGATTTAAAAGAGGCCTTAAAGAGGACCTTTCACTAGTTTAACCACCTCAGCCCCCAGTGCTTAAACACCCTGAAAGACCAGGCCACTTTTTACACTTCTGACCTACACTACTTTCACCGTTTATTGCTCGGTCATGCAACTTACCACCCAAATGAATTTTACCTCCTTTTCTTCTCACTAATAGAGCTTTCATTTGGTGGTATTTCATTGCTGCTGACATTTTTACTTTTTTTGTTATTAATCGAAATTTAACGATTTTTTTGCAAAAAAATGACATTTTTCACTTTCAGTTGTAAAATTTTGCAAAAAAAACGACATCCATATAGAAATTTTGCTCTAAATTTATAGTTCTACATGTCTTTGATAAAAAAAAAATGTTTGGGTAAAAAAAAAATGGTTTGGGTAAAAGTTATAGCGTTTACAAACTATGGTACAAAAATGTGAATTTCCGCTTTTTGAAGCAGCTCTGACTTTCTGAGCACCTGTCATGTTTCCTGAGGTTCTACAATGCCCAGACAGTACAAACACCCCACAAATGACCCCATTTCTGAAAGTACACACCCTAAGGTATTCGCTGATGGGCATAGTGAGTTCATAGAACTTTTTATTTTTTGTCACAAGTTAGCGGAAAATGATGATTTTTTTTTTTTTTTTTTTTTTCCTTACAAAGTCTCATATTCCACTAACTTGTGACAAAAAATAAAAACTTCTATGAACTCACTATGCCCATCAGCGAATACCTTGGGGTCTCTTCTTTCCAAAATGGGGTCACTTGTGGGGTAGTTATACTGCCCTGGCATTCTAGGGGCCCAAATGTGTGGTAAGGAGTTTGAAATCAAATTCAGGAAAAAATGACCTGTGAAATCCGAAAGGTGCTCTTTGGAATATGGGCCCCTTTGCCCACCTAGGCTGCAAAAAAGTGTCACACATCTGGTATCTCCGTACTCAGGAGAAGGTGGGGAATGTGTTTTGGGGTGTCATTTTATATATACCCATGCTGGGTGAGAGAAATATCTTGGCAAAAGACAACTTTTCCCATTTTTTTATACAAAGTTGTCATTTGACCAAGATATTTATCTCACCCAGCATGGGTATATGTAAAAAGACACCCCAAAACACATTCCTCAACTTCTCCTGAGTACGGGGATACCAGATGTGTGACACTTTTTTGCAGCCTAGGTGGGCAAAGGGGCCCATATTCCAAAGAGCACCTTTCGGATTTCACTCCTCATTTTTTCCTGAATTTGATTTCAAACTCCTTACCACACATTTGGGCCCCTAGAATACCAGGGCAGTATAACTACCCCACAAGTGACCCCATTTTGGAAAGAAGACACCCCAAGGTATTCCGTGAGGGGCATGGCGAGTTCCTAGAATTTTTTATTTTTTGTCACAAGTTAGTGGAAAATGATGATTTTTTTTTTTTTTTTTTTTTTTCATACAAAGTCTCATATTCCACAAACTTGTGACAAAAAATAAAAACTTCCATGAACTCACTATGCCCATCAGCGAATACCTTGGGGTCTCTTCTTTCCAAAATGGGGTCACTTGTGTGGTAGTTATACTGCCCTGGCATTCTAGGGGCCCAAATGTGTGGTAAGTAGGTAAATGACCTGTGAAATCCGAAAGGTGCTCTTTGGAATGTGGGCCCCTTTGCCCACCTAGGCTGCAAAAAAGTGTCACACATCTGGTATCTCTGTATTCAGGAGAAGTTGAGGAATGTGTTTTGGGGTGTCTTTTTACATATACCCATGCTGGGTGAGATAAATATCTTGGTCAAATGCCAACTTTGTATAAAAAAAATGGGAAAAGTTGTCTTTTGCCAAGATATTTCTCTCACCCAGCATGGGTATATGTAAAATGACACCCCAGAACACATTCCCCAACTTCTCCCGATTACGGAGATACCAGATGTGTGACACTTTTTTGCAGCCGAGGTGGGCAAAGGGGCCCATATTCAAAAGAGCACCTTTCGGATTTCACAGGTCATTTTTTACAGAATTTGATTTCAAACTCCTTACCACACATTTGGGCCCCTAGAATGCCAGGGCAGTATAACTACCCCACAAGTGACCCCATTTTGGAAAGAAGAGACCCCAAGGTATTCGCTGATGGGCAAAGTGAGTTCATGGAAGTTTTTATTTTTTGTCACAAGTTAGTGGAATATGAGACTTTGTATGAAAAAAAAAAAAAAAAAAAAAATAAGCATTTTCCACTAACTTGTGACAAAAAATAAAAAATTCTAGGAACTCGCCATGCCCCTCACAGAATACCTTGGGGTGTCTTCTTTCCAAAATGGGGTCACTTGTGGGGTAGTTATACTGCCCTGGCATTTTCCAGGGGCCCTAATGTGTGGTAAGTAGGTAAATGACCTGTGAAATCCTAAAGGTGCTCTTTGGAATATGGGCCCCTTTGCCCACCTAGGCTGCAAAAAAGTGTCACACATGTGGTATCGCCGTATTCAGGAGAAGTTGGGGAATGTGTTTTGGGGTGTCATTTTACATATACCCATGCTGGGTGAGAGAAATATCTTGGCAAAAGACAACTTTTCCCATTTTTTTATACAAAGTTGGCATTTGACCAAGATATTTCTCTCACCCAGCATGGGTATATGTAAAATGACACCCCAAAACACATTCCCCAACTTCTCCTGAGTACGGCGATACCAGATGTGTGACACTTTTTTGCAGCCTAGATGCGCAAAGGTGCCCAAATTCCTTTTAGGAGGGCATTTTTAGACATTTGGATACCAGACTTCTTCTCACGCTTTGGGGCCCCTAGAATGCCAGGGCAGTATAAATACCCCACATGTGACCCCATTTTGGAAAGAAGACACCCCAAGGTATTCAATGAGGGGCATGGCGAGTTCATAGAAATTTTTTTTTTTTGGCACAAGTTAGCGGAAATTGATATTTTTAATTTTTTTTTCACAAAGTCTCCCGTTCCGCTAACTTGGGACAAAAATTTCAATCTTTCATGGACTCAATATGCCCCTCACGGAATACCTGGGGGTGTCTTCTTTCCGAAATGGGGTCACATGTGGGGTATTTATACTGCCCTGGCATTCTAGGGGCCCTAAAGCGTGAGAAGAAGTCTGGAATATAAATGTCTAAAAAATTTTACGCATTTGGATTCCGTGAGGGGTATGGTGAGTTCATGTGAGATTTTATTTTTTGACACAAGTTAGTGGAATATGAGACTTTGTAAGAAAAAAAAAAAAAAATTCTGCTAACTTGGGCCAAAAAAATATCTGAATGGAGCCTTACAGAGGGGTGCTAAATGACAGGGGGGTGATAAATGACAGGGGGGTGATCAATGACAGGGGGGTGATCAATGACAGGGGGGTGATCAGGGAGTCTATATGGGGTGATAACCACAGTCATTGATCACGCCCGTGTAAGGCTTCATTCAGACGTCCGGATGCGTTTTGCGGATCCGATCCATCTATCAGTGCATCCGTAAAAATCATGCGGACATCTGAATGGAGCTTTACAGGGGGGTAATCAATGACAGGGGGGTGATCAATGACAGGGGGGTGATCAGGGAGTCTATATGGGGTGATAACCACAGTCATTGATCATGCCCCTGTAAGGCTTCATTCAGACGTCCGGATGCGTTTTGCGGATCGGATCCATCTATCAGTGCATCCGTAAAAATCATGCGGACATCTGAATGGAGCTTTACAGGGGGGTAATCAATGACAGGGGGGTGATCAATGACAGGGGGGTGATCAGGGAGTCTATATGGGGTGATCACCACAGTCATTGATCATGCCCCTGTAAGGCTTCATTCAGACGTCCGGATGCGTTTTGCGGATCGGATCCATCTATCAGTGCATCCGTAAAAATCATGCGGACATCTGAATGGAGCTTTACAGGGGGGTAATCAATGACAGGGGGGTGATCACCACAGTCATTGATCATGCCCCTGTAAGGCTTCATTCAGACGACCGGATGCGTTTTGCGGATCCGATCCATGTATCAGTGCATCCGTAAAAATCATGCGGACATCTGAATGGAGCTTTACAGGGGGGTGATCAGGGAGTCTATATGGGGTGATCACCACAGTCATTGATCATGCCCCTGTAAGGCTTCATTCAGACGTCCGGATGCGTTTTGCGGATCCGATCCATCTATCAGTGCATCCGTAAAAATCATGCGGACATCTGAATGGAGCTTTACAGGGGGGTAATCAATGACAGGGGGGTAATCAATGACAGGGGGGTGATCAGGGAGTCTATATGGGGTGATCACCACAGTCATTGATCATGCCCCTGTAAGGCTTCATTCAGACGTCCGGATGCGTTTTGCGGATCCGATCCATCTATCAGTGCATCCGTAAAAATCATGCGGACATCTGAATGGAGCTTTACAGGGGGGTAATCAATGACAGGGGGGTGATCACCACAGTCATTGATCATGCCCCTGTAAGGCTTCATTCAGACGACCGGATGCGTTTTGCGGATCCGATCCATGTATCAGTGCATCCGTAAAAATCATGCGGACATCTGAATGGAGCTTTACAGGGGGGTAATCAATGACAGGGGGGTAATCAATGACAGGGGGGTGATCAGGGAGTCTATATGGGGTGATCACCACAGTCATTGATCACGCCCCTGTAAGGCTTCATTCAGACGTCCGGATGCGTTTTGCGGATCCGATCCATCTATCAGTGGATCCGTAAAAATCATGCGGACGTCTGAATGGAGCTTTACAGGGGGTTGATCAATGACAGGGGGGTAATCAATGACAGGGGGGTGATCAGGGAGTCTATATGGGGTGATCAGGGGTGATTAGGGGTGATCAGGGGCTAATAAGGGGTTAATAAGTGATGGGGGGGGGGTGTAGTGTAGTGTAGTGGTGCTTGGTGCTACTTTACTGAGCTACCTGTGTCCTCTGGTGGTCGATCCAAACAAAGGGGACCACCAGAGGACCAGGTAGCAGGTATATTAGACGCTGTTATCAAAACAGCGTCTAATATACCTGTTAGGGGTTAAAAAAAACACATCTCCAGCCTGCCAGCGAACGATCGCCGCTGGCAGGCTGGAGATCAACTCTCTTACCTTCCGTTCCTGTGAGCGCGCGCGCCTGTGTGCGCGCGTTCACAGGAAATCTCGCGTCTCGCGAGATGACGCGTATATGCGTGACTGTGCGCAGCGCTGCCACCTCCGGAACGCGATCCTGCGTTAGGCGGTCCGGAGGTGGTTAAAAACTAAAAACTAACTATATCAGTGGGCAGAGCGGCGCCCAGGGGTCCCCCTGCACTTACTAGTATGTCTGGGCGCCACTCCGTTCGCCCGGTATAGGCTCCGATGTCTACAGCTCCCTCTGTTGTACTGGGACTCCCAGGCTATGAGCTGTGCGCTACGATTGGCCAGCGCTGCAGCAAGGGACAACCCTAATACAAAAACTCCGCCCAGTACAACAGAGGGAGCTGCAGACACCGGAGCCTATACCGGGCGAACGGAGCGGCGCCCAGACATACTAGTAAGTGCAGGGGGACCCCTGGGCGCCGCTCTGCCCATTGATATAGTTCGTTTTTAGTTTTTAAACTAGTGAAAGGTCCTCTTTAAATATCCAAGCACATGACATAGCAAGGACTAAGCAAGTTGCTGTGCCGCCCATAAATATATGCATACTGCAGATTATCTAAACAGTTCCTCATTGCTATCAATGTAATTCCTCTCTGCATGTTTAATGCATATTTCTTAAAAAAAACAACAACAAAAAAAACATTGGATGGTCATCATGGTTATTAAATGGTACAAGAATGAAGGGTTGTGCAAATGAGACCTGCACCTGTTTGAGTAATCATATTCATTACATTCGCCTGACCATGCCCGGGGGCGTTCTGTTTTCTGATTTTATTTGACATACCATACAATGGGAAGACAAAAAAAAAGAAGCAAAAAAACAAAAAAAAAAACAATTGAAAGGTATATTTATTTATGTTATAGTAGACAGTGGAGAGTAGACAGCAGCTCCCCCTGCAGGTTAAGATGCAGAATGCACTGTGTATCGTGTAGTAGTGAATCATTCACTTGGGTAAAGCAGAAATAAATCCAGATGTTCATAGCTATTAAATTAAGACCTATACAATCCCAGGCCTTGCAAACATGGACAAGTGGTTGCTGTTGTAATTAAGGTAGTTCAGGATTCTCTTCTCTATGTCATTTTTGTATCCACTTTGCTCAAGTACGCGTCTCAGGTATTTTTTGGGGGTTTCCGCAAGGTTGAGTTCATCATCTGTGACCTTCTGAACTAATTCCTTCATGGAAGGCTGGTTCTGCACCTAGAAAGACAAGTGTCACTTTCATTACACATCATCAAACATGTGATACAAGTGTGAGTAGCTTATATAAAGCAGAGTATCAGCACCCTAGGAAAAAATAATAGGCCACCATTTTCTGACAAAGTAAAAAAAAAAAAAACATGTCAGTAGATAATATTACTGGGGGTCTGGGTGTGGAGCCCCTCACTGACTGCTAGCACACACAGGTTGCATCCTGCACCCTTTATCTTCCATTAGCCTATCTCAGCTTTAGGCCCTATGCACATGACCGTATGCATTTTGCGGTTCGCAAAAAATACAGATGACATCCGTGTGCATTCCGTATTTTGGGGAACGGAACAGCTGGCCCCTAATAGAACAGTACTATCCTTGTCCGTAATACGTTCTATTTTTTTGCGGAACGGAAATACAGACATACGGAAACAGAATACACACGGTTAAACTTTTTTTTTTGCGGACCCATTGAAATTAATAGTTCCGCATACGGTCCGCAAAAAAACGGAACGGACACGGAAAGAAAATACTTTTGTGTGCATGAACCCTTATGGCTCATTCACACAACCGTGGTTTGGTTCCGCATCCAAGTCGCATCTGTTGCGACTCAGGTGCGGACCCATTTACTTCAATGGGGCCGCAAAAGATGCGGATAGCACTCTGTGTGCTGTCCGCATCAGCTGCTCCGTTCCGCAGTCCTGCAAAAATTATAAATGTCCTATTCTTGTCCATTTTGCGGACAAGAATAGGCATTTCTATAAAGGGCCATCTGTTCCGCAAATTGCGGAAGGCACACGGGCGGCATCCGTGTTTTGCGGTTCCGCAATTTGCGGACCGCAAAACACAGCACAGTCGTGTGAACAAGCCCTTACTTGAGAGATATTGTGACACTATTAATGTCTCTCCTAGTGAAACTAAAGCAGAGCTGTATGGGCAGAGTATACAAAAACCTGTAATGCTTAATTTCTCCTGTGGTGGCAGCTCGGTTCCTCAACGGATTACAGCTGATCGCTGGGGATCCCAACACCTTCCTTAATGCCCCCTGCTTCCCGTTGCCGCATTTGCAGATCCGCAATACACGGGTGCCGTTCCGTGGGCATTCCGCATCACGGATGCGGACCCATTCACTTGAATGGGTCTGAAAATCCGGAGATGCGGAACGGAAGCACGGAACGGAACCCTATGGAATCACTACGGAGTGCTTCCGTGGGGTTTCGTCCCGTACTTCCGTTCCGCAAAAAGATAGAACATGTCCTATCTTTTTGCGGAACGGCCGGATCGCGGACCCATTAAAGTGAATGGGTCCGCGATCCGCTGCGGCTGCCCCACGGACTGTGTTCGTGCATTGCGGGCCGCAGCACGACCACGGGGTGCACACGTTCGTGTGCAGGGGGCCTAACACTGTTGTGGAAGGTAAACTGCGAACACGTGGCAGCATGGTCACGCAATAAAAAGGATGGGAGGCGGTTTCTGCACAGGAGGAAAACCGCTGTGTGTGAACTAGCCCTTATTGTTTCTCGTTTGAGAAAGGAAACAAGAATGAAGCTTTTGCTTGATTTTTTTATTAGAATAAATAAATGTTAAAACGAATAAAAAACAAACACTCAAAAATATATGGGTGAAAGTACTTAAAGGGAACCTGTCACCGGGATTTTGTGTATAGAGCTGAGGACATGGGTTGCTAGATGGCCGCTAGCACATCCGCAATACCCAGTCCCCATAGCTCTGTGTGCTTTTATTGTGTAAAAAAAACGATTTGTACATATGCAAATTAACCTGAGATGAGTCCTGTCCCTGAGATGAGTCAGTTACAGGACTCATCTCAGGTTAATTTGCATATGTATCAAATCGGTTTTTTTACACAATAAAAGCACACAGAGCTATGGGGACTGGGTATTGTGGATGTGCTAGCGGCCATCTAGCAACCCATGTCCTCAGCTCTATACACAAAATCCCAGTGACAGGTTCCCTTTAAACCAATATACAGGGAGTGCAGAATTAGTAGGCAAGTTGTATTTTTGAGGATTAATTTTATTATTGAACAACAACCATGTTCTCAATGAACCCAAAAAACTCATTAATATCAAAGCTGAATATTTTTGGAAGTAGTTTTTAGTTTGTTTTTAGTTTTAGCTATTTTAGGGGGATATCTGTGTGTGCAGGTGACTATTACTGTGCATAATTATTAGGCAACTTAACAAAAAACAAATATATACCCATTTCAATTATTTATTTTTACCAGTGAAACCAATATAACATCTCAACATTCACAAATATTCATTTCTGACATTCAAAAACAAAACAAAAACAAATCAGTGACCAATATAGCTACCTTTCTTTGCAAGGACACTCAAAAGCCTGCCATCCATGGATTCTGTCAGTGTTTTGATCTGTTCACCATCAACATTGCGTGCAGCAGCAACCACAGCCTCCCAGACACTGTTCAGAGAGGTGTACTGTTTTCCCTCCTTGTAAATCTCACATTTGATGATGGACCACAGGTTCTCAATGGGGTTCAGATCAGGTGAACAAGGAGGCCATGTCATTAGATTTTCTTCTTTTATACCCTTTCTTGCCAGCCACGCTGTGGAGTACTTGGACGCGTGTGATGGAGCATTGTCCTGCATGAAAATCATGTTTTTCTTGAAGGATGCAGACTTCTTCCTGTACCACTGCTTGAAGAAGGTGTCTTCCAGAAACTGGCAGTAGGACTGGGAGTTGAGCTTGAATCCATCCTCAACCCGAAATGGCCCCACAAGCTCATCTTTGATGATACCAGCCCAAACCAGTACTCCACCTCCACCTTGCTGGCGTCTGAGTCGGACTGGAGCTCTCTGCCCTTTACCAATCCAGCCACGGGCCCATCCATCTGGCCCATCAGGACTCACTCTCATTTCATCAGTCCATAAAACCTTAGAAAAATCAGTCTTGAGATATTTCTTGGCCCAGTCTTGACGTTTCAGCTTGTGTGTCTTGTTCAGTGGTGGTCGTCTTTCAGCCTTTCTTACCTTGGCCATGTCTCTGAGTATTGCACACCTTGTGCTTTTGGGCACTCCAGTGATGTTGCAGCTCTGAAATATGGCCAAACTGGTGGCAAGTGGCATCTTGGCAGCTGCACGCTTGACTTTTCTCAGTTCATGGGCAGTTATTTTGCGCCTTGGTTTTTCCACACTCTTCTTGCGACCCTGTTGACTATTTTGAATGAAACGCTTGATTGTTCGATGATCACGCTTCAGAAGCTTTGCAATTTTAAGAGTGCTGCATCCCTCTGCAAGATATCTCACTATTTTTGACTTTTCTGAGCCTGTCAAGTCCTTCTTTTGACCCATTTTGCCAAAGGAAAGGAAGTTGCCTAATAATTCTGCACACCTAATATAGGGTGTTGATGTCATTAGACCACACCCCTTCTCATTACAGAGATGCACATCACCTAATATGCTTAATTGGTAGTAGGCTTTCGAGCCTATACAGCTTGGAGTAAGACAACATGCATAAAGAGGATGATGTGGTCAAAATACTCATTTGCCTAATAATTCTGCACGCAGTGTATACTTTCCTCTGATCAGTGATCCATCAGACACTCGCTTTCATTATTTTTCTATGTATTAGGCCTCATGAACACTACAGTATTTTTCATCCATGCGCTTACATTTTACGGAAGACACACTGACCCATTTATTTCTATGGAGCCATGCACACATCCATAATTTTTGTGGGTCCGTGTAGCCATTCCGCAAATTATAAAACATGCCGTATTCTTGTTCGCATTGTGGACAAGAATAATAATTTCTATTGATGGGATTGAAGAAAATGTGGAATGTACAAGGAAGGTATCAGTATTTTGTAGATTACGGTTTGCGGACTGCAATATGGACATGGCCGTGTGCATAAGGCCTTAGGTTGATTACATACAATTGCTGAGAGATTGCTCTAGGTTACTACTGTGCAGCACCTAATGATCTATAGACATTGATGTGGGTTTTCACTCAAGTACAGCTTATAATCAATGGGGCACATTTATCAATGATCTCTTGGGGAACCTTCTGCTGTTGTGCTATTAATTTGAAAAATACAACTTTTTTTGTCTGATGATAATAAATGTGACTAACAAGAGGGAACTGTAGTTGAAAAACTCTTATGACAAATGTGTCTCCCTACCTTTGCTAAAGTTCCATGTCATATAGTATATTTGGTGGCATAAGTCATTTAAAAAAAATCTACATATCCTTGAAGAGGCCTTGCCAGTTTATAACTATAGGGGTCATAGCAGTCACAGCTGCAATCAGACCCCATAGTTCAGATGCCCCCTCCCTCATCAGGGTCCAGCACACAGGGTTCTGATGCCATCTATCATCAGAAACCTGTGTGCAGAACCGTGAAGACAATAGAAGCCAGGATACATACAGTATCTCACATTTTTGTAAATATTTTATTATATCTTTTCATGGGACAACACTGAAGAGATGACACTTTGATACAATGTAAATTAGTCAGTGTATAGCTTGTATAACAATGTAAATTTGGTGGGCCCTCAAAATAACTCAACACCATTAATGTCTAAACAGCTGGCAACAAAAGTGAGTACACCCCTAAGTGAAATGGCCAAATTGTGCCCAAAGTATCAATATTGTGTGTGGCCACCATTATTTTCCAGCACTGCCTTAACTCTCTTCGGCATGGAGATTCACTGGAGATTCACAGGTTGCCAGTGGAATCCTCTTCCACTCCTCCATGACCACATCACGGAGCTGGTAGATGTTAGAGACCTTGCGCTCCTCCACCTTCCGTTTGAGGATGCCCCACAGATGCTCAATAGGGTTTAGGTCTGGAGACATGATTGGCCAGTCCTTTAACCTCAGTTTCTTTAGCAAGGCAGTGGTCGTCTTGGAGGTATCTTTGGGGTCGTTATCATGTTGGAATACTGCCCTGCGGCCCAGTTTCCGAAGGAAGGGGATCATGCTCTGCTTCAATACGTCACAGTACATGTTGGCATTCATGGTTCCCTCAATGAACTGTAGCTCCCTACAGCCGGCAGCAGTCATACAGCCCCAAACCATGACACCACCATGCTTGACTGTAGGGAAGACACACTTGTCTTTGTACTCCTCACCTGGTTGCCGCCACACACAATTGACACCTTCTGAACCAAATAAGTTTATCTTGGTCTCATTGTTACTGTTTTGCATTTTTACTGTTTTGCTCCTAGTGGTGGAACAATTTTTTTCTTCTTGTATACTACAAATTACAACCTGTTCTCACATTCCCTAATAGCTCAGTATGTTATTAGGTTGATTCCCAAGCAAAAGGTCACTGGTTCGAATTGAGGAGCAGCCATGAAGAAGATTTCCCAAGAAAAGAGAAACAGCATCATCCAGCTCATTGATAGCGGTATGTCGGTCAAGAAAATTGCCAAACTGCATCATGTGAGTGCCATGATAGTTTAAGAATACGAAATGAAGTTCGTCCATCCATTCCAAAGCCAAGAGGTGGACATCCAGGCAAAATATCAGAGTCAACAAGTCGGCTCATCGCAAGGTCTATCAGTTCTGTCTTTACAAACATGGAAGTGGAGGTGGCTCATATCCTTTGTAATAGTGAGATCACAGACGTTCATGCAAACTCTGTGCCACGCACATTATAAGTCTGGAATGGTGGCCCGAAAAAGGTGAAGAAGCCTCTACTTCAATATCATCATAAGAAGCGTTGGCTCAAGTTTGCAAAAAAGTACAAACAGCAGACAGTAGAAGATTAGAAACGGGTGATTTGGAGCAATGAGACGGACGTCAATAGACTGGGCTCTGATGGGTGAAAGTGGTTCTAAAAGAAACAAGGGAAAAGGGGGCTAACAGATCGAGAAATTGAAGGAACTGTCAAGTTCAGTGGAGGAAGCCTGATGATGATATGGGGTTGTTTCACAGCCAAAGGCGCTGGATACTTGACCAGGATCGATGGTGGTCTCAATGCGGAGCTATATTTGAGTATCCTTCAAGACGACTTACTACGTACACTCAAGTACTATGGGTATAAAAAGGACGACAGTTTTCCAGCTGGACAACTACCCGAAGCATACGTCGAGATTGGCGAAGAAATGATTCAATGGCAATGAAATAGAGGTGCTGCATTGGCCCCCATAGTCCCCTGACCTAAACCCAATTGAACAGTAGTGGGTAGAGTTGAAGAAAAAGCTGTATTCATACCCAAGCGAGTCAACAAGTATGCACCAACATTGGAAACGTGTAGAAGAGACCTTGGAAAAGATTTTGGTCGAGACATGCTTGAATCTGATTGACAGCATGTTTAAAGTACCATTGCTGACCATGTGCTTCACTTTTTAGCTGCAGTCTTGACCATCTTTTAATGGCTTGATATGGCAGGATAATGCACCACATCACAATGAAGCTGGTCTGATCCCATTGTTAAAGGATCTGTTCCTTATTATAGAATAGAAGGCAACACAACAAAAAGACTCCAATATTACCCAAAATTAGCTTCTTTTTATATACCCTACAAGTGTAGTGATAATGAGAATTATCTTCAGATCTTTTTCCGTTTTGCTACACACAAAGGCTCAGATGTACTAATCCTAAAGATTGCGTAAGATTAGACTGGCTGTCTAGTTCTGCACCAGATTTATCACAGGGGTTTAGACTGGATGATGAATGTGGTGCAAGGATAGACCTTTCTCTGACTCTATAGCAACTATTGGTTGGCTTACCTTGAGACAGATTATTACTATTGTGGTGGACTTTTGGTGCTAAATGGAGCTTCTAAAGCCCACGCTTTCCCACAAAACCCTGCCCTTTTTGACTAAGCCCCGTCCCTTGTCGAGCATATTGGAAAAAGTGTAGAAACCCTAGATGCGCAAAAATTGAGCAAATTTGCACCACTTTTTGGACAGATTT
Organism: Bufo bufo; assembly: GCF_905171765.1. Lineage (NCBI taxonomy): Eukaryota > Metazoa > Chordata > Amphibia > Anura > Bufonidae > Bufo > Bufo bufo. The sequence continues at coordinate 511,985,717 of NC_053392.1, read as the reverse complement.
TTGGCGCAAACACATAAGTAAAAATCTGGGCCAAAGTCTGTGCATGGAAAGTTTACCACTATGTAGTAGATTGCAGCATTGTTCATCAGAATGTGATACCTGCCATCAATGATGGTAGTTTTTAAAGTGCAGACATTTTCACTAGATCTCAGAAAAGAAAAAAAGGCTTGACTCTGCATAAAGGCTCACACCATATTTGTTTTGTAAAAAAAATTGCAAAAAAAAACAAATGCTAACAAACACTTGAATGAAAATGAAAGTATAACCTTCAAACCTCAAAAAGCAAACATATAACAGATACACAAAATAAATAGTAAGGTTACGGGGAGCAGCAAGCGGAATACGCCTAATTGAAAGTCAAAGTAGAGGAGAAGCAGGATAGAGATGGCTGTGTGCACGCCCGGGGCTATGTTTAACATATCTGTGATAAAACATAAAGGAGAAACCTTAATCTGCACTGTTTGGGAAAGACAAGGAAACAGCGACATAAAATGCATTACTGTCTAAAAGCATTATGGGTTTTGACATAAAACAGAAGGAAATGAAGATTTTCTAGGAAATGCTCCTGTTAGTGCAGCATGGTGCATCTACTCACCTTCCAGCAGGTGCCCTATGGGTTCAATGTCTAATGCAACATTAGGCTGTGTACAGAAAAGATCCAAGTTGGATCTCAGGGTCTGTGATTCATACTGTGCGATCTTATAATTTTTTAAAGCAAAGAAATGATTTATTGAGATGTGGACTGAGTAGCTGGGATCAAGACAGTTCATGGAATTTTCACTGATGTTTTATTGCAGTAGCTTCAGAATTTTATCATCGTGTTGCTATACAATAAAAATCAACTAAATCTGATTAAATCACCAGAGAGCGGTAAATGAATCATATAAAAATCTGGAGAGAGAGAAAAAAAATGCATTAACATGTCGTGGAGTCAGTGCTCTTGTCTAAGGGAAAACTGCACGCTATTAAAAGTGACTGGATTAGTGCCCTAAGTATCCACAGTAAGATGGCTTATTGTAGGCAACATCATTTTCCGTGGAAAAATAAATGGGATGATGCAGTCATTTCTGAGACAGGGAGACAAAGTGTTATTCATCTTTGTTCTCCGGATAGCAAATGCTCAGTCCTGCATTACAAATGTAGAGATTTGGGATCACCATCCCTCTAATAAAGGATGCTTGGCTGCTCTGTAAAAATGACTGTGTCTCAAGGGAGGCAGCAAGCTGAACATCCGCATGTACTACCAAGAGGATGGTAATAGCTGGCATCAGACATGGAGGCAGCTGGTCCAGCATCTTCACAGCAGGAGATAAATGTGTTTGGTGGCTGTGGCTATCTGAGAGGATTAGCTGACGTTCTTGTGTGTGCACATGGGCACCTCCACTGCCATATTATCCGATAGTAACGACTACATTCCTGGCCCATAATCACATACTGTGCACAAAGGGACCGCACCTTTCAGGCACCATCCAAACACCACCCTAATGTATATACTGGTTACGGCTTGTCAACATTAATTAAGCCTAATCTTTCCTAAATTATTAGTCATGTGTCATGAATAATAATATGTTAGAAAGGTTGTCACGGTTGACAATAGCAATGATAGAGTGAGGGGTAGTCAACGGGCCCACAATTATTCTTATGGACTTTATGGAATGCGTGATAATTGTGGCTCAATGACCCATCAGGGTGACTTTTATAGAGTAACACCAATTATTATCTCTCATTAATAGGGACTTTTCTAATAAGTTTGATGATGATTGATTGCAGGGGGGAGGGTGGACTGAGGGGATACTCGTGTCTTTATAGAGGCAGAACTGCACCATCTTAAAGGGAGTCTGCCACCAGTAAAGTCACTGTTAAACCAGGCACAATGCCTTGAAGAACTAGCTCATGTGAATGTAAAGATACCTTTCACTTATTGATCCATTACTTCATTCTAGAGAAAGAGTACTTATGCAAGTACCATATGCAACTGAGCAGTTGCGGGCACAAGCCACTCTATGCACCCTTGCTTCTTCTGCCGGCCCTTCCTCCTCCTTGCTGCTTGACAGGGTCAGATTTCTGCATAGTAACCTCGCCTGGCCCTGTCAATCAGAAAGAAGTGGGTAACGGAAGAAGAAGGAAACAGAAGGCCTGCCCTCAGTGCACTTAACTGCTCATTTGAATATGGATTAAACTTACAAATACACTCTGGAGAAAAAGTATCATTAAATTCAGCTAAACGAGCCCTACAAGGCAATGTGTCTGGTTTAACAGTGAATTTCATGGAGACAGACTCCCTTTAACATAGTGGCATTTACTTTGTAAATTCATTTTATGGAGCGGGCACAACGACAGGGAATGGTGATAGCGCCACCCTGGTCATTTCACCCTTCAGATGCCACTTTCAATGCTGATCGCGGCATCTGAGACTTACATTCAAGTGCTCAGAGGGTTAATCTGGGGATAAAAAATTTTATATACAGTATATATTTATATATATATACACTCACCTAAAGAATTATTAGGAACACCTGTTCTATTTCTCATTAATGCAATTATCTAGTCAACCAATCACATGGCAGTTGCTTCAATGCATTTAGGGGGGTGGTCCTGGTCAAGACAATCTCCTGAACTCCAAACTGAATGTCAGAATGGGAAAGAAAGGTGATTTAAGCAATTTTGAGCGTGGCATGGTTGTTGGTGCCAGACGGGTCGGTCTGAGTATTTCACAATCTGCTCAGTTACTGGGATTTTCACGCACAACCATTTCTAGGGTTTACAAAGAATGGTGTGAAAAGGGAAAAACATCCAGTATGTGGCAGTCCTGTGGGCAAAAATGCCTTGTGGATGCTAGAGGTCAGAGGAGAATGGGCCGACTGATTCAAGCTGATAGAAGAGCAACGTTGACTGAAATAACCACTCGTTACAACCGAGGTATGCAGCAAAGAATTTGTGAAGCCACAACACGCACAACCTTGAGGCGGATGGGCTACAACAGCAGAAGACCCCACCGGGTACCACTCATCTCCACTACAAATAGGAAAAAGAGGCTACAATTTGCACGAGCTCACCAAAATTGGACTGGTGAAGACTGGAAAAATGTTGCCTGGTCTGATGAGTCTCGATTTCTGTTGAGACATTCAAATGGTAGAGTCCAAATTTGGCGTAAACAGAATGAGAACATGTATCCATCCTCTGACCATGTCACAAAGCTCGAATCATTTCAAATTGGTTTCTTGAACATGACAATGAGTTCACTGTACTAAAATGGCCCCCACAGTCACCAGATCTCAACCCAATTGAGCATCTTTGGGATGTGGTGGAACGGGAGCTTCGTGCCCTGGATGTGCATCCCTCAAATCTCCATCAACTGCAAGATGCTATCCTATCAATATGGGCCAACATTTCTAAAGAATGCTATCAGCACCTTGTTGAATCAATGCCACGTAGAATTAAGGCCGTTCTGAAGGCAAAAGGGGGTCCAACACCGTATTAGTATGGTGTTCCTAATAATTCTTTAGGTGAGTGTATATAGATCTTTTAACACCTCCAACTGAAAACTACAGCAGAGGAGATTTAGAAATACAGAAGGGGATCCAGGGAAAATGTCAAATTCTACTTGCCCTAAGCTTCTATCAGATAGAGCCAGCCATGAATGGGGTCTATAGTCTGTAAGTGAATGAAAATGATAGAACAGACTGTAGACTCCCAACAGGTTAACATTAAAGACGTGAATGTTAGCTTCTGTTAAGATGAACAATTCTGTTAATTTATGTAATTTCCTATTCTCAATGACTACCTTCAGTGCTTTAAATATTACAGACACATAGGGTATACTGCATTGAATTCCCAACTGATGAATAACAGCAAAAACATAACCTCAAACAGGCATGTTCTACCATGTCTGCTGGTCCATTTGAGTTGAGCTGCGTGGCACCTCCAACGCTCCAGTTAAACTATATACAAATATTTTATTTGTTCATTTATTTCTATTGGTTATATGTTCCACAGCACTTTACAGACATTGTCACCACACACTATCCACGATCTTAAATTCCTTATCCATGCCAATGTTTCCCTCGAGTTGAATCCAGAACCCTAGCGCTGTAAAGAAATAGTACTAAAATATTTTTACCATAATAATAGAAAAAACAGCCACTTTAACCACATAGCAACGAATGAACGTACATGTATGTCATTAATTGCTAAAGCCCTCTCGAGCTAAGCCCACTGCATACATGGCAGGTTTACATAGCTGCATTCATAATAACTGATCCCAGATGTTGAAGCCCTCAGATGCCACAATGTGGCATATGAACAGTTGGATATAGGCTTCGCCCTCTCTCTGTCCTCCGATTAGTAACCCTGTGACATATTTGCAGGCTGTTGATCAGTTGTTGTTGCAGCCAAGAGCTTTCTAAAGGTCTTCATGCTGCCATATCACGGCTCCTATTACACCCTCAGGCAGGGTGTAACAGAATGCCGGTGAAATTGTGATTCACAGCCATACAGAAGTATTGCTGGGAATAGTACAAGCAATTGAACAATCACAGTTTTAGTTCTCTTAAAGGGACTAAAATAAAAAGTAAAAATCAGTTGAATAAAGTTTTGAAAAAAATATAAATATATATAAAACTATATCTATATCTGTGTGTACAGGTTTATGACTCAATGTGGGGACGGTAAAATGAAAATGTAGCCCCCCTTGCCCACACACACAAAAATTTGCTGGGGTTAACCACTTAAAGGGGTTGAGGGGTTGTCTCATCTGGACAACCCTGTTTCTAAACAAGGACCTTATCAGGTTTCAGCTGTTCTCACCAGGGGAGCAACCATCAGCTAAGCATGAGAAATTTTACATCACATGGCACCTATCAAAATGTATGGGTGACTATGTAATACAAGCTGAGTCCAACAGTGTATCAGCCAATCTTTGTAGAGGCCTCCTGCTCTTCCTAATAGAGGTGAGTTTTTAAATTCAATCCAGTTGTTATATACACTCACCTAAAGAATTATTAGGAACACCATACTAATACGGTGTTGGACCCCCTTTTGCCTTCAGAACTGCCTTAATTCTACGTGGCATTGATTCAACAAGGTGCTGATAGCATTCCTTAGAAATGTTGGCCCATATTGATAGGATAGCATCTTGCAGTTGATGGAGATTTGAGGGATGCACATCTAGGGCACGAAGCTCCCATTCCACCACATCCCAAAGATGCTCTATTGGGTTGAGATCTGGTGACTGTGGGGGGCATTTTAGTACAGTGAACTCATTGTCATGTTCAAGAAACCAATTTGAAATGATTCGAGCTTTGTGACATGGTGCATTAATCTGCTGGAAGTAGCCATCAGAGGATGGATACATGTTCTCATTCTGTTTACGCCAAATTCGGACTCTACCATTTGAATGTCTCAACAGAAATCGAGACTCATCAGACCAGGCAACATTTTTCCAGTCTTCAACAGTCCAATTTTGGTAAGCTCGTGCAAATTGTAGCCTCTTTTTCCTATTTGTAGTGGAGATGAGTGGTACCTGGTGGGGTCTTCTGCTGTTGTAGCCCATCCGCCTCAAGGTTGTGCGTGTTGTGGCTTCACAAATGCTTTGCTGCATACCTCGGTTGTAACGAGTGGTTATTTCAGTCAACGTTGCTCTTCTATCAGCTTGAATCAGTCGGCCCATTCTCCTCTGACCTCTAGCATCCACAAGGCATTTTTGCCCACAGGACTGCCGCATACTTGATGTTTTTCCCTTTTCACACCATTCTTTGTAAACCCTAGAAATGGTTGTGCGTGAAAATCCCAGTAACTGAGCAGATTGTGAAATACTCAGACCGACCCGTCTGGCACCAACAACCATGCCACGCTCAAAATTGCTTAAATCACCTTTCTTTCCCATTCTGACATTCAGTTTGGAGTTCAGGAGATTGTCTTGACCAGGACCACACCCCTAAATGCATTGAAGCAACTGCCATGTGATTGGTTGACTAGATAATTGCATTAATGAGAAATAGAACAGGTGTTCCTAATAATTCTTTAGGTGAGTGTATGTTTTTCAGTCCATGGTGGCATGGTCGGATTCTTGGCACATTTTCAGTATTTTGACATCCGAATAATTATGCATATAATCTACATTATTTCTTTGAAGAAAAAAAAGCACCCTGACAGTCATGGCATTTTTATCTTTATGGGGTATGATTTTTTGCCAAAATATTCACCTTTTTGATTCCTTTGAGTTAGATTGCTACCACTATGGACATGATGTTTAGCTATAAGCAGAAAAGATATTCTCTGCCCGCTATGTTTCTCATGCAGGAAAGAGTGCCATGCCAATGTGAAGCTGGCATACTTCTAAAAATGCTAATGCTGCTTGGACCGGGCTACAGCCTTCTCCATCACCTTGTCATCTGTGCAACAGGTAGCAATGGATTCATTCCGGCAATAAATCATCATGCGACTTCACCTAAATCTGCCAGCAATGTCTTCAATTGGCTCTGATGACATATTTTCGTTTTCACACTGGAAAACATTTCAGAAACCTTAATTACTGCTAAAAGCCGTACAGCTCTCCGCCTAATGATGATTTCCATTTAGGAATAAGCACACGTAACTCTATACTAATGACCCCTAGGCTTTATTGTGACAAATGGGTGCCAAATTGGTCCATTTTTCTAGATTTTTATTCTCTGTTCTTGCTGAATATTTAAAGGTCCATCACCACAAAAAAAAAAAAAAAGACTGACTTAAAAATAATTTGGAAACAAATTCAGACTTATATAAACGTTATAGAAGAGCATGGCCATAATTTAATCACATGATATTATAAAGTCTATCCGTCATGAGGTTAGTACACGGTATAACACAACTTTATGTGAAGAGCAGGTAAATAAATTCAGCTGGTTAAAAGCATAAGAGTCCTATTACAGGTGCGGCATGAGCTGTGGGTCGCAGGGCCACACTTGGAATTGGCACTATTAAGGTTGCCATACAAACTAGTCTAAAGTTGATCTAAATGGACGATTTCAACCAAAACACATGTTCGTTGGTTAAAATTTAACAAACAAACTTATTTTCATTTGAAAAGAAGTGGGCCATGTTTAATATTTTCATCTGATAGTTGGATGAAAGATCTTTTGTTCAAAGGAAGATGATTCTTGTACAAAAGATCTTTCTTTGCAAGAACATTCCCAGAAAGATCTTTCGTCCATCGCCAGGTTTCATTGAACGTGTATGGCCAGTTTGAACAACTATAATGGCCAATATGGAGTAAATGTGTATTGCCGTGTCTGTGACAGGAACGTTCACCAGATGTTTGTTTGTTGAACTGCTGTTCAACCATCAACCAACTTCTATCTAATGTCTATGGCCAACTTTAGTCAGCAATTAGAAGAACCACGATGCAGCAGCCATGGCTGAAGCCACATGTTTATTGCCACCATAACAGTTTGCAGTCCCCAAACTTAGTCTAGGTGTTGTATAGTAGGTGCACATGTTATACATACTTTATGGGCACCTTGTAGATGCCCTTGTTCTCTTAACAAAAGCTATTTAATGTGATATTCCTGGCAAATTTTCCTGAAATGAAACTAGATGGGTAATTTAACATACTGGGGTTATTCATTCTTTCACTCAAATCCCTTAAATGGAAGTTTCCAAGCTTCTATACATTATAAGCCGTCATCAGCAAAGGAAATAACAAAATGGCTGTATTTGACTGGTCTGTACAGTAACCAAAATGACACCCCTTTTCTGACATCACTTCCTGCTCGGCAGGTATTGGCTGAAATTGCACCTCATGAACTTCCTGCTTTGCCCATCCTCTACATTCACATAATACTGGTAATACCGAGAGGTGCTCACACAACCCTACCTCAATCTACCCTAGACAGGAGCTCATTTTCCCCATTTCATTTCCATTATCACATTGGCTATTTATGCCCATGAGGGCTTATGGAGGCACACAGGGCCCAAATCAATAGTGATAAGGATAAATGGCAAAAGAATGGGGTCACGGACACACCGATGCAGCGCATTCTTTGGCACCATTATCATTATTAGGTGATTACTTGAACAGCTGCTGAGAGGGATGGGATCTATTAAAGGTGAAGGCTCTTCAACAGGCCTTTAGCTATTTTAGGGCTCCATTGGTTATTATATTTTTAAGAATCACTGCCTAACAATATACAATTGCATGCAAGTTGAATTTTCTCTCCTGCAGTGTCTCCTGCTATAGGGAATACATCAAAAACATCCACTCTGTGAGTTTATCCATCTCACAGCAAAGTCCATATATAATTACATTAGTTTCGGGCTAATACATATTGCTGCAGGCTCACATAATCCAGAACAAAGTGGCCTGTCCTAACGAGCTGTGAAGCACTAAGACAAAGTTGCGCCTCTTAGAGAAAAGGAGATATTAGTGATTTTTCTTACTTTCTTGGACGCCAGGATTTCGTGCACCTCTTGCTGGAAATCAATAAAGCGATCGTGATAGATGGCCATGCACCACGCTTCCATGAAGTAGCTGTTTTCAAAAGAAGAAGAAATTGAGTCATCCAGTGAACCTCTCATTAACAGCTAATAAAGTATTTACCTGATTTTTCCCCCCTTTTTTTTTGCTTTCATAATTTACAGCTCAGGGCCCATCAGGATCATTTGTTCATAAAATGCCTCCCTATAACAGCATGGTCAATCAATTTTTTTAATGGATGTTCCTGATGTACAGCCAGCTCTGGTAATTACATTTAAAGTGGCTTAATTCAGAGCTGTAGAAAGACCCAGTGAAGAATCCTGATTTTATCAGAATTTAAAAGCCTGAAGACCTGTGAGGGACCATGTCTCCATTATCCGGTCTCATTTGAGAAAAGCAGATTGTGGGATTAACTGAACTGGTGCATAAACAAAATTAAATTTGTGTAGACAATGACACAAATGTTGTTCAGCATTAAGGTCTGCGGATTAATACACGACAGAAAAAACAGGCCACCATAGTGTTGCCGTACAGCGCCCGCACTGCTTCTCTAATTCCCAACTTTCTTGTTTTGTGCCAGCTAACCATTATATAAGTATGATAATTCATGTACAAACATGTAGGGTTCCAGTTCTGTAACCACAGGTCCCGTCTGATGGTCATGCAGACAGTTATAGCAAAACCATGTGAGATACAACTCTCACATAGGGATCATCCTTTCCACTTTTTGGTCATAATGAGGCAGATTTATTTGTCTTTTTCCAATGTAAATGACAAAGTGATAAATCAGTATTCAGTAGGCGCCTCAAAAACAACCCAACTACCATTTGGTAAATCATAAGATATTTACTTGCAAATAACATCCTTCAAGTTCTGTACATGCAAAACTCTCAATTAACAGATAAAACAACAGAATTTATTAGAGACCATGTAAATATACAAGAGGTCTAATTAGCAAGAGGATAAGTTATAACCCCTTCTGTGGGGATGGCTGGGTGAATATGAATGAGCAAATTCTGCTGCACAGATCTCCTGCCTCTCATACTCAGCCTTTTCTGTTACATAATGCAAAACATAGCATAACATTTCCATCAAGTCTTCGGGTTACTTAGGTTGGCTTAGGAGAATTTTCCCATCTATATGAGAACCTGTAGAAACCTAACAACTCCAACAACAGAGACGGAGGTAACAGTGATGACTGAAGTAAGTTATCTAGCGGAAATGGGATTGTCCCACAAAACATTTTGTACCTTTTTCAAACCAGCACCTGGATCTGAATATTTTTGGAATTGCATGTAACTAAAGATTTTGTATAGCCATTGAGTTATTCAATAAAATGTATCTGTAGAGCGCCACCTGCTGTTTGTTCTTTCTTATTTCTTGTCCACCTCACTGAGATGGTTGCACGTGCTCAGTTTAAATCTTCAACTGTCACCAGCCATGGCTTCTGTTAAAAATCTGGTGGTTAAAGGGAATCTGTCACCTCGTTTTAGCTTAAAGAGCTGCGGACATGCACGGCTAGATCACCACTAGCATGTCCGCAATATACCTGTCCCATAAAACAGTGTCCTTTTTTGTGTTTAAAAAATGATTTTATAGATATGTAAGTGAGCCGGGTAAGGTGCCCAAGGGGCTGTACTAACCTTGGTGCCTGTGAAGGAGCCCAGCACCGCCTGCGTCCTCTGAATCTCCTCCTTTCTTCACAGATTGCCGTAATCTCGCGATGCGCGAGCTCGCGCATGCGCAGTGACGGTATAGTGTTCCTTCCCTGTGCTGGCATCAACCTCAGGGAGGGAACTGCGCGAGCTCGCACATCGCGCGATTACAGCAATCTAACTGTGAAAAAAGGAGGAGATTCGGAGGACGCATGCGGTGCTGGGCTCCTTCACAGGGGGTGTGGCTGGGCTCAAAAAAGCTTAGTACAGCCCCTTGGGCACCTTACCAGGCTCATTTACATATCTATAAAATCATTTTTTAAACACAATAAAAGGACACCGCTTTATGGGACAGGTATATTGCAGACATGCTAGCGGCGATTTAGCCGTGCATGTCCGCAGCTCTATAAGCTAAAATGAGGTGACAGAATCCCATTAAAGGAAAAGAGCTGCTGCAGAAAGGACACTCGCTCTGAGTTGCAGCCTGACATAAATCTAGCAGAGCAATTGGAGCAATGAATGTGGAGATCTCTAGATCCATGTGAGGTACAGGGCTGGTTCTAGCTTTGTTAGAAAGGTATTGTCATGTACTCTATGATGCCTGATTTTCATTTTGTACATCAATCATGGCATAAGCCCTTTATAGGAGGTTTTTGGAAGTGTGATATTGATGGCTTATCCCAAGGATAGGCCTTCAAAATCTGATCGTGGGGACCAACACCTGACACCCCTGCCAATCAGCTTATGAAGAGGCGGCTGCTCTCCCAGTGAGCTATGCAGACTCTACACAGCATACCAAGCACATTGCCATACATTGTATAGTGGCCATGCTTGGTATTGCAGCCCAGGCTCAATATGTCATTGGTGTCGGGAGAGGCCTCAGCAGTCACCAGAGCTCTGCAGCCTCTTCGAACAGCTGATCAGTGGGGATCCCGGGTGTCGGACCCCCACCAATCAGATATTGATGACCTATCCTGAGGATAGGTCAGCATTATTAAACACCCAGAAAACCCATTTAACATCATGAAAGTACTGTAATGTGGGAAAATAGAGTATAATAATATATCTACACAACAAAAGAAAAAGACTAAGGGGAAGATTTATTATTGTTCTGCGCCGTCTACGATATCACCTGCGCTGCTGGAAGATGCAAATAATTAATGATGAGGAACAAGTCTTGTCATGAAATAGGTCCATCTCCAGCACACCGTGCGCCTAAACAGAAATCTATGTGCATTTATATTAAATGTTATACAGTACATGAGGATAACAGAACAAGAGAAGAACTTTGGTATCCTGGTTACAACTTAGCTTAGGCTACTTTCACACTAGCGGCAGGACGGATCCGACAGGCTGTTCACCCTGTCGGATCCTTCCTGCCGCTGTTTCGCCGTGCCGCCGGACTGCCGCTCCGTCCCCATTGACTATAATGGGGACGGGGGGGCAGAGCTCCAGCGCAGCCGGACTCAAAGTACTGCATGTCCGACTTTTTAGTCCGGCGGCCTCTCACCGCGCACTGCCGTTCTGCGCCGGAGCAGCGGCACGGCAAAATAGCGGCAGGACGGATACAACAGGATGAACAGCCTGTCGGATCCGTCCTGCTGCTAGTGTGAAAGTAGCCTTAGTAGCAGTACTCAAAGTCAAGCAGCAGCTGCAAAAGAAAATACTTTATATATTTTACTCGCTTATACAGCGTCAAAATATTCAGCAGACGTCATCATAACTTGCTGTACCCAATGGGTGTGTGGGAGAAAACTCACAAAAACAGGGTGACCATACAAACTCCATGCTGATGTTGTCCTGTGTGTGTGTCAAAGCTGTGTATGTATGCAGCAGTGCTGTGTGGGTGTATATGTGTAGCAGTGCTGTGTGTGTTTGTAATGTGTGGGCGCTGTAGACCTGTGTATATTTATTTGTATAATATCATGAAGAGTAAAAATAAAAAATACCTACAAAAATAGTCCAGCAGAACAAGCATGGGGGGACCCTACAGAGCAGGATGCATACTTACGGGGATACATTTAATGAGGTGACCACATGCACCATTGCTGTTTGTTTTAATGGTCAGCAGATGACACACTAGGATTAATAGGAGCTAATCAAAACTATTAAACCCCCTCTACACTAGACCCCAACCTTGATCCTTCGAGTTTATCATGCTTTACTGCAATGTACCATGGAAGAAGTTTTTATAACTACTTTGTACAGTATGGACAGAGCTGTTAATGCGCTTGTTAAATACTACGACCTTATCTGAATAAATAACATTTTAATCTTCCATAGTTCTGCCCTTTAATTAAAAAGAGAGAATATGAAGTATGTAAAACCGGTTCTTAATATTTTAAGCTGCAGCCCAATAAAATGATTCCCTGGTTTTGCACCATAAATGATTAAATTATTCCTAATTAAGTAAATAGAATTAAACCGAACTCTTCTTGGCTTAATATGGTTTCTAGACACAGATTATCCTGGACAATATATTAAAGTGAACAAATCATATTAAGCTTGTTCAGCTGTCTCTATTATGTGTGGTGAATATATAATATGTGCCCATGCATGTCTATATCTATAGATCTGTGTAGAACACAGCATTGTGTTACCACAGGATAGGTTATAGGTGTCTGATTGGGGTCTGACCGCTGGGACCTCTGCTGATCATGAGAATGGGGATCCTGTGTCCCTGATTCGAATGGAGCATTAGTCAAGCTTGGATACTGCTTCTTCTTTCAATATCTCTGTGGTATAAGAGCTTGTTTTTTGTGGGACAAGTTGTATTTTTTTAATGGCATTGTTTAAAATTCTATAACTTAAACATGGAAAGTGTGTGTGTGTGGGGGGGGGGGGGGTTGTGGGGTTAAATTGCAGACTGTCAGCTTTAATTTGAGGGTATTTGCATCCGAATCAGGTGAACGGTGTAGGGATTACAACAGTTTGCATATGTGCCTCCCACTTGTTAAGGGACCAAAAGTAATGGGACAATTAGCTTCTCAGCTGTTCCATGGCCAGGTGTGTGTTATTCCCTCATTATCCCAATTACAATGAGCAGATAAAAGGTCCAGAGTTCATTTCAAGTGTGCTATTTGCATTTGGAATCTGTTGATGTCAACTCTCAAGATGAGATCCAAAGAGCTGTCACTATCAGTGAAGCAAGCCATCATTAGGCTGAAAAAACACAACAAACCCATCAGAGAGATAGCAAAAACATTAGGCGTGGACAAAACAACTGTTTGGAACATTCTTAAAAAGAAGGAATGCATTGGTGGGCTCAGCAACACCAAAAGACCCGGAAGACCACAGAAAACCACTGGTGTATGACTGAAGAATTCTTTCCCTGGTGAAGAAAACACCCTTCACAACAGTTGGCCAGATCAAGAACACTCTCCAGGAGGTAGGTGTGTGTGTGTCAAAGTCAACAATCAAGAGAAGACTTCACCAGAGTGAATACAGAGGGTTCACCACAAGATGCAAACCATTGGGTTCACCACAAGATGCAAACCATTGGTGAGCCTCAAAAACAGGAAGGCCAGATTAGAGTTTGCCAAACAACATCTAAAAACGCCTTCACAGTTCTGGAACAACATCCTATGGACAGATGAGACCAAGATCAACTTGTACCAGAGTGATGGGAAGAGAAGAGTATGGACAAGGAAAGGAACTGCTCATGATCCTAAGCATACCACCTCATCAGTGAAGCATGGTGGTGGTAGTGTCATGGCGTGGCCATGTATGGCTGCCAATGGAACTTGTTCTCTTGTATTTATTGATGATGTGACTGCTGACAAAAGCAGCAGGATTAATTCTGAAGTGTTTCAGGCAATATGATCTGCTCATATTCAGCCAAATGCTTCAGAACTCATTGAACGGTGCTTCACAGTGCAGATGGACAATGACACAAAGCATACTGCAAAAGCAACCAAAGAGTTTTTTTAAGGGAAAGAAATGGAATGTTATGCAATGGCCAAGTCAATCATCTGACCTGAATCCGATTGAGCATGCATTTCACTTGCTAAAGACAAAACTAAAGGGAAAATGCCCCAAGAACAAGCAGGAACTAAAGACAGTTGCAGTAGAGGCCTGGCAGAGCATCACCAGGGATGAAACCCAGCATCTGGTGAGGTCTATGCGTTCCAGACTTCAGGCTGTAATTGACTGCAAAGGATTTGCAACCATGTATTAAAAAGTGAAAGTTTGATTTATGATGATTCTGTCCCATTACTTTTGGTCCCTTAACAAGTGGGAGGCACATATGCAAACTGTTGTAATTCCTACACCGTTCACCTGATTTGGATGTAAATACCCTCAAATTAAAGCTGTCAGTCTGCAGTTAAAGCACATCTTGTCCGTTCCATTTCAAATCCATTGTGGTGGTGTATAGAGGCAAAAATGTTAGAATTGTGTCGATGTCCCAATATTTATGGACCTGACTGTTTGTTATTACTGGTCCCAATAATTGCGGCTGGGTGCTGGCTGTATTACACAGCTGACACCCATCGCTTATGGAGCAGACTCACGTGAGCCTGCTTTATACACTTAGACCGCACCATGACGTGCAGTTACAGTTATGCCTTGAAAGGTTAAACTACTACAGAATGTTACAAATCATATAGGTCCTGCAGATACACATTCCTACTCTGAGAGACAGAATAAAAATAAAATAAAAATCAGGAAATCACATTTTATGATTTTTAAAGAATTTTTGTCTTGCACTGCTGAACATAAGTATTTGAACACCTGAGAAACAGCAAGAATTCTGGCTCTCAAAGACCTGTTGCTGTGCCTTTCAAAAGTCCACCTCTACTCCACTCATTAATCTAACTTAGTAGCACCTGTCTGAGCTCTTTAAAGGGCTTCTGTCACCCCCCAAACAGCAATTTTCAGTATTGGACTTAATATAATTGCTAATGTACGCAGAGTCCATATACAGTGTACCCCTCTTACCTCTGGCTGTGCTTTAAATTCTTTAAAAATAGTACTTTTGTGATATGCAAATTTCTTCACTACCAGCAAGTTGGGAGGACTTGCTGGTAGCCGCCGCATCCTCGGTCTAAAAAAACGCCCCCTCCTCCACTTGATTGACAGGGCCAGCGAGCGCTCTTCTCCTTCCGCTGGAGGAGTGGGCTAAAATCCCTGTTTCAGTGTGTGCAAACCTGGTCAAGAACTACGGGAAACGTTTGACCTCTATAATTGCAACTAATTGCTTCTGTACCAAATATTAACACTGATTTTCTCAGGTGTTTAACCACCTCCGGACCGCCTAACGCAGATTCGCGTTCCGGAGGTGGCAGCCCTGCGCTCAGCGACGCATATACGCGTCATCTCGCGATGGCCGAAATTTCCTGTGAACGCGCGCGCTCACAGGAACGGAAGGCAAGAGAGTGGATCTCCAGCCTGCCAGCGGCGATCGTTCGCTGGCAGGCTGGAGATGTGATTTTTTTAACCCCTAACAGGTATATTAGACGCTGTTTTAATAACAGCGTCTAATATACCTGCTACCTGGTCCTCTGGTGGTCCCCTTTGTTTGGATCGACCACCAGAGGACACAGGCAGCTCAGTAATATGTTGCACCAAGCACCACTACACTACACCCCCCCCCCCTGTCACTTATTAACCCCTTATTCACCCTTGATCACCCCTGATCACCCCATATAGACTCCCTGATCACCCCCCTGTCATTGATTACCCCCCTGTCATTGATCACCCCCCTGTAAAGCTCCATTCAGATGTCCGCATGATTTTTACGGATCCACTGATAGATGGATCGGATCCGCAAAACGCATACGGACGTCTGAATGGACCCTTACAGGGGCGTGATCAATGACTGTGGTGATCACCCCATATAGACTCCCTGATCACCCCCCTGTCATTGATTACCCCCCTGTAAGATCCATTCAGATGTCCGCATGATTTTTACGGATCCACTGATAGATGGATCGGATCCGCAAAACGCATACGGACGTCTGAATGGAGCCTTACAGGGGTGTGATCAATGACTGTGGTGATCACCCCATATAGACTCCCTGATCACCCCCCTGTCATTGATCACCCCCCTGTAAAGCTCCATTCAGATGTCCGCATGATTTTTACGGATCCACTGATAGATGGATCGGATCCGCAAAACACATACGGACGTCTGAATGGAGCCTTACAGGGGCGTGATCAATGACTGTGGTGATCACCCCATATAGACTCCCTGATCACCCCCCTGTCATTGATTACCCCCCTGTCATTGATCACCCCCCTGTCATTGATCACCCCCCCTGTCATTGATCACCCCCCCTGTCAGGCTGCATTCAGATGTCCGTATGATTTTTACGGATCCACGGATACATGGATCGGATCCGCAAAACACATACGGACATCTGAATGGAGCCTTATAGGGGGTGATCAATGACAGGGGGGTGATCACCCCATATAGACTCCCTGATCACCCCCCTGTCATTGATCACCCCCCTGTCATTGATCACCCCCCTGTCATTGATCACCCCCCTGTCATTGATCACCCCTCTGTCATTGATCACCCCTCTGTAAGGCTCCATTCAGACATTTTTTTGGCCCAAGTTAGCGGAAATTATTATTTTTTTCTTACAAAGTCTCATATTCCACTAACTTGTGTCAAAAAATAAAATCTCACATGAACTCACCATACCCCTCACGGAATCCAAATGCGTAAAAATTTTTAGACATTTATATTCCAGACTTCTTCTCACGCTTTAGGGCCCCTAGAATGCCAGGGCAGTATAAATACCCCACATGTGACCCCATTTCGGAAAGAAGACACCCACAGGTATTCCTTGAGGGGCATATTGAGTCCATGAAAGATTGAAATTTTTGTCCCAAGTTAGCGGAAAAGGGAGACTTTGTGAGAAAAAAAAAAAATATATCAATTTCCGCTAACTTGTGCCAAAAAAAAAAAATTTCTATGAACTCGCCATGCCCCTCATTGAATACCTTGGGGTGTCTTCTTTCCAAAATGGGGTCACATGTGGGGTATTTATACTGCCCTGGCATTTTAGGGGCCCTAAAGCGTGAGAAGAAGTCTGGGATCCAAATGTCTAAAAATACCCTCATAAAAGGAATGTGGGCCCCTTTGCGCATCTAGGCTGCAAAAAAGTGTCACACATCTGGTATCTCCGTACTCAGGAGAAGTTGGGGAATGTGTTTTGGGGTGTCATTTTACATATACCCATGCTGGGTGAGAGAAATATCTTGGCAAAAGACAACTTTCCCATTTTTTTATACAAAGTTGTCATTTGACCAAGATATTTATCTCACCCAGCATGGGTATATGTAAAATGACACCCCAAAACACATTCCCCAACTTCTCCTGAATACGGCGATACCACATGTGTGGCACTTTTTTGCAGCCTAGGTGGGCAAAGGGGCCCACATTCCAAAGAGCACCTTTCAGATTTCACAGGTCATTTACCTACTTACAACACATTAGGGCCCCTGGAAAATGCCAGGGCAGTATAACTACCCCACAAGTAACCCCATTTTGGAAAGAAGACACCCCAAGGTATTACTTGAGGGGCATGGCGAGTTCCTAGAATTTTTTATTTTTTGTCACAAGTTAGTGGAAAATGATGATTTTTTTTTTTTTTTTTCTTACAAAGTCTCATATTCCACTAACTTGTGACAAAAAATAAAAACTTCCATGAACTCACTATGCCCATCAGCGAATACCTTGGGGTGTCTTCTTTCCAAAATGGGGTCACTTGTGGGGTAGTTATACTGCCCTGGCATTCTAGGGGCCCAAATGTGTGGTAAGGAGTTTGAAATCAAATACTGTAAAAATGACCAGTGAAATCCGAAAGGTGCTCTTTGGAATATGGGCCCCTTTGCCCACCTAGGCTGCAAAAAAGTGTCACACATCTGGTATCTCCGTATTCAGGAGAAGTTGGGGAATGTGTTTTGGGGTGTCATTTTACATATACCCATGCTGGGTGAGAGAAATATCTTGGCAAAAGACAACTTTTCCCATTTTTTTATACAAAGTTGGCATTTGACCAAGATATTTATCTCACCCAGCATGGGTATATGTAAAATGACACCCCAAAACACATTCCCCAACTTCTCCTGAATACGGAGATACCACATGTGTGACACTTTTTTGCAGCCTAGGTGGGCAAAGGGGCCCACATTCCAAAGAGCACCTTTTGGATTTCACCGGCCATTTATTACAGAATTTGATTTCAAACTCCTTAC
Source organism: Bufo bufo (assembly GCF_905171765.1). Lineage (NCBI taxonomy): Eukaryota > Metazoa > Chordata > Amphibia > Anura > Bufonidae > Bufo > Bufo bufo. The sequence continues at coordinate 511,967,402 of NC_053392.1, read as the reverse complement.
CACACATTTGGGCCCCTAGAATGCCAGGGCAGTATAGCTACCCCACAAGTGACCCCATTTTGGAAAGAAGACACCCCAAGGTATTCGCTGATGGGCATAGTAAGTTCATAGAACTTTTTATTTTTTGTCACAAGTTAGTGGAATATGAGACTTTGTAAGGAAAAAAAAAAAATCATCATTTTCCACTAACTTGTGACAAAAAATAAAAAGTTCTATGAACTCACTATGCCCATCAGTGAATACCTTAGGGTGTCTACTTTCCTAAATGGGGTCATTTGTGGGGTGTTTGTACTGTCTGGCCATTGTAGAACCTCAGGAAACATGACAGGTGCTCAGAAAGTCAGAGCTGCTTCAAAAAGCGGAAATTCACATTTTTGTACCATAGTTTGTAAACGCTATAACTTTTACCCAAACCATTTTTTTTTTACCCAAACATTTTTTTTTTATCAAAGACATGTAGAACAATAAATTTAGAGCAAAATTTATATATGGATGTCGTTTTTTTTGCAAAATTTTACAACTGAAAGTGAAAAATGTCATTTTTTTGCAAAAAAATCTTTAAATTTCGATTAATAACAAAAAAAGTAAAAATGTCAGCAGCAATGAAATACCACCAAATGAAAGCTCTATTAGTGAGAAGAAAAGGAGGTAAAATTCATTTGGGTGGTAAGTTGCATGACCGAGCAATAAACGGTGAAAGTAGTGTAGGTCAGAAGTGTAAAAAGTGGCCTGGTCTTTCAGGGTGTTTAAGCCATAGGGGCTGAGGTGGTTAAATACTTATGTTCAGCAGTGGAAGACAAATACATTCTTTAAAAATTCATACAATGTGATTTCCTTTTTTTTATTTTTTTATTCTGTCTCTCAGAGTGGGAATGCACCTACAATGTAAATTTCAGACCCCTCCATGATTTCTAAGTGGGAGAACTTGCAAAATCGCAGGGTGTTCAAATACTTCTGTTCCTCACTGTATGCAGGTTGGCTCATGCAGCAGACAGGTGTGCTGGGACAGGTGTGCTGTCAATTAGTCTGTACCTGAGCTAGAAATAAAATCTCATTTGGTAGACAATCCCTGCTGAATGTAGCCAAATGAGAGAATGTAATTAACCCCATTCTGTATATTCTCTATCAATCTCTTCATCCATTACTATATTACAAGCCCCACATTTCTAGGAATTTCATGTTTATGCTGCTGTTCACTGCACTAATAGCTCAGTTATGATTATGTCATAAAGAACAAATATATTCATTTAATGGAAAATGGCTTTGTATCTGTATCATGAAACCGCAGAGTTTTGTTCTGAGCAAATAAGCGATGCTTAAAATCTATTTAGATGGGAGATATTACTAGGCATATCTGGAAGAAGTGTTTTTAAGAAGTTTATTCCCAGTCATTAGCTCATTAGTCGTTAGCTAATTTACATGACGCTATCATCGCGCCTGTATGGGGATAAATGATCGTTACAACTGGTTGTCCCCATACATATATATTGTATCTCGGCAGTACATCCGCTTACACAGGCCGACCTGCTGCTGAAGAAATTATTTTTTGTGCTGCATAAATGATGGGATCATCGGATAAATGCGATCACCGAACACTTACACGAGTCAATTATCAGGATTACCCCATGTAAATGAGCTTTTATTCAGGACTTTATGGAAGCTACACATTTACAAATTGTAGATTTCCAGTAAGTCAAGATTTATATCAGTTAGCTCATAAGAGCTATAGAAAAGAAAGATCTCTGGTGTAATCTTATAGCTATATGATAAGCAGAGGTACCCATCCCATACAAAACTTAAAGACTATGTACACTTTTGGGGGGCAAGTTTTTATTATCGCATTATTTTTGGCAAAAAAAATATATATATTTTTTTAATTGGTCTTTATTAAAAATATTCAGCCAATCTGTCACAAAGGTTTAACTGTCTAGCTGTAAGAATCCTACTTTAACTTTGTGCCCTAATAACCCTATCTGTAAATTACTCAAAGGTCATAAACGCTTAATTAAGCCTCATTCTTATCAGTAAGATAAGAATTGAGCTATAATGAGTGTTTAGAAAGTCAGAGATAAGGAGCCATCAGCTCAGATGCCTGACAAAACAGAGAGAAAATAAACAGTATGCTACTAGAGAATCTCAGGGCTGTACAGTGAAAAGTGCTCAACATTTTCTAATAGAAAACTATTGAAAAAATTATTTTATCTCAAAAGGAGTACAATGCAATAATACCAAAGGTGTACATAACCTTTAAAGTTTACTAAAACAGCCCATTTCAACCAAAATAATCATTCGTTGGGTAAAATTTAACAACAATTTATTTTATTAGGCAACTGAAAATAAGTCTGTTGTGTCTGAATTTTTCATCCAGTAGTCGGATAAAAGGGCTTTTTTGTTTTATTTTTTTCATGTAAAGTAAACTTGAAATTGTTTTCACACTTTTGCCGTGCACATAAATTAACTCCTTCGCGTGATCCGCTATATATATACATCAGGAAGTGGAGTTTTAAACATGGAGCCCGCTGGCAATCACAGACATTTAACTCATCAGATGCCATGGTCAATTGCGACCATGGAAGCTAAAGGACTGAACAGCTGCATTGCTATGGCAGCCAGGAGCCTTGTAAAGGTTCCCAGGCCTGCCATAGCAAAGTTCCTATTGAGCCTTGCCTGGCAGGACTCAGTAGAAACATTGCGATTTTAAAAACATAAAAAACCCAAAAGAATTAGAAATTCATATCATCCCCTTTCTCCATAGTACAAGTAAAAATAAATAAAAATATATAAACATCATTGGTATCGCCGCATACGAAAATGCCTGATCAAAAAGTGAGTTTTCATCCCATAAGATGAACGCCGTAAAAGAAAAAAAAGTTGAAATGCCCTAATCACAATATTTTTGTTGCTTTGCCTCCCAAAAAAAGTGAATAAAAAGTGATCAAAAAGTCATACAGATCCCACGATGGTCAGTTGTAACAGAACGGTAACATTTTCAGAATAAATTTGGTAAATGTGCTCCACATAGAAACTGTATTTCACATTCGGTGAAGCAATTCAGAACCGCTGTCTGTTTATGTACTGGACTTCAGAAGAAACAATGAACAGGATTCGAGCCGTGTATGAACATAGTCCTAGAAAATTGACTAGGCTGACTAGTGTGAAACTACAAGTGTCACATACACGGTATGGAGTAATTTACGAAAAACATCTGTGTTGTAAACCATACAGGTTACAAATTCTTCAGGAACTGACACCAGACAACAGCCAGAAACGTTGTGACTTCTGCGATAACTTGCAGGGCTGATTGGAACAGCACAAATTCACTGACTTGCCGGTGTTCAGCCATGAGGCAACCTTTAACTTCAGTAGGAAGGTCAATTGCCAGAATGTTATAATCTGGGCTCAGAAAACCCACGGGCCCTTATCGGGCACATGAGGGACTCACCTAAAGTAAATGTGTTCTGTGCAATGAGCAGGCACAATGTCTACAGTTGCTTCTTTTTAGCGGAGAATACTGGCACTGGCCTCTCCTATCGGGAAATGTTAAAGGAATGGCTTATGCCATAGATAGAGGAACATCTGCCAAACCTAGTGTATCAGCAGGAGGGATACACTGAGCTCCTCATTTCCAGTTGGATGTTCGCCGATAGCAGAATGAAACTCTACTAAAACAATAGATGAGCTGCACCTGAATAAACGATTCACCAATGTTGTGCTGGCCTCCATGACCCAACCAGATCTAACACCCTGCAACTTCTTTCTGTGTGGCTACATCAAGAACTCAGTGTATCTGCCACTCAAGCCACAGAATCTGAAGGACCTGAGACGACATATCATTGGAAAAGTGGAGTCCATATTGAGGGATATGCTGGCATGCGCCAGAACAAAACTGGACCACCGCATAGATATCTTTCGTTTTACAAGTGGAGCTCACCTTGTAGTGTAGTGTATAGATAAATCTGTTCTCTCAGTTATGAATACTAGAGCTATAATTCTGAACAATTCTTTTTGAATCACTCTTTTTCTTTATTTTTAAAACCATTACAACATAAAACTGTGAAAATGTGGTATCGCTGTAATTGTACTGGCCTGCTGAATAAAAGTAGCATGTCAATTTTACCACCCAATGAATGCCATAGATACAAAACTCATCAAACTATGGCGGTATTGTGTTTTTGTTTCCAATTCCACTCCATTTAGAATTTTTTTCAGCTTTTCAATACATTTTCCAATTCCAATGCATACAATCCATTAGAAAGTACAACTTGCCCTGCAACATAAGCCCCGATATGACTATGTAAAAGTAAAAAAGTTATGGCTCTTGGAAGTGGGAAGTAAAAACAAAAATGTGTCTGGCCTTGGAAGGGTTAAACAATTTTATGCACCCCCCAAAAAGGTACAAATAAAATAGGCAACTTATACCTCAAGAACAAGCCCTCACACAGCTATGTCAATGGGAAAATAAATGCCACTGCTGTTTTTTTGGGCATTAGCTCTACCGATGGATTACTGACCAAATGCTGACCGAGTGAAGGCAAATGCTCAACAGACAGGATCAGTTTTTTTGGTGTTATCATTCTGACGGAGCAGATGAAGGGCAAAATAATCAGAGACGTCAACACAAACTTACTGCTGACACCCTCTCCACTCTGTCGGGGGGCTCTACTTGTATAAGCGTTTAATAGAACAGGTTCTGTAGACATCTATGTGGAATCAGCTGACGACGGTGTAAAAGGAGTGTGCTTCTTCTTGGTGCTAACATCGACCTGTAAGGCTCAGTTCATACTTGAGTTATTTGGTCAGTTTTGGCCCCGTGACTGCCCAAATAAGTGAAGTGTGCAGTGATTCTAAGAGCGACGCCTGTCATCTGCATGTCATAATGACTCACAGTATTATTTCACTACCACAGCAGACTCCCTATGCATGTTACTGCAAGGCACAGTGTTTTACACCACTATAAAGGCTCTCTGCAGCCAGGAAATAGCTTTTTTTTTAACGCGATCGCCGCAAATAAATTTGTATCAAAGCAAATTTTTTCAAAAAATTAGGTGAACCGGCAGAATAAATTTTTAAAAAAATTCGCTCATCTCTATAACATTTGGCTATAAAAATGAAAAATTAGATTATAATTTTTACAAGAAAATGGTACTTTAAGCCAAAACTGTATTTCGTACAAGGGATAAAAGGAGAATATCACACAACAATTTCTTACCCAGTGTCTCCTGAATACAGCACTCCATATGTGGTTGTAATCTGCTGTTTGGGGATATGCCAGTGCTCAGAAGGGAAGGAGCGGCATCTGGATATTCTAACATGGAATTTGCTGGAATGATTTTTAAGAGTCATAACTTTTTTTGGTTGACTAACTTGTTAGGGGGCTAAGTTTTTTTGCGGAACAAGCTGTAGTTTTTATTTGCATCATTTTGGGGTAGATTTGGCTTTCTGATCGCTTTTTATGTAATTTTTTGGGATGTGAGTCAAACACGAATTGTAATTCTGTCAGTGTTTTTTATTTTTTATGAGGTTCACCATGTGGTATATATGTGATAACTTTATTCTGCTGGCTTATACAATTATGATGATACCAAATGTATATAATTTTTTCATGTTTTACTTCATTTGCATAAAATCACTTTTTATTAAAAATCGGTTGTATTTGGCATTGCCATATAAAGAGATTAGCAAAGTTTTGAAAAATTCGATTCGGCAGCTTCAACAAAGTTGGACAAGAAATTTGATTTGTTATGAATTAATTAGTCACAAATTGCTATAAATAAGGTATACCCAGGCCACTCTGCTTTAGGGTATGGCCACATGGAGTGGCCATCTGCTCTTTCTATTTTTCATATATTATCTAATATCGATCTGAATATGTCATCAGGAACATCCAGATCCTCCTCACTTACCATCATGCTGACTCTTCTAGGACAAGGATGATTTGAAAGAAGTAAAGCCAGCAAAAGATGAGGATGTTCATTATTAAGACCTGGCCATCTAAGGGGTGCAAACTGGATGGTATTTGTTGGCATGCTGGCAGTGGAATAATAAAGGCTCCTATTTTATTGGCATTGAATTACATATCTTAGTTTACGCCTGATGTACAAATAACTAAATGTGGGAATAAGTAAAAAAACTGATGCAGCATAAGTCTCCCTGCACTCTCCCTGTAATCTCCCTGCAGTCTCCCTTTAGTCTCCCTCTACAATATTCTTCTATTAATAGTTTTCAGCAACACTGTCCCTAGTGCATGAGCGCTTGTCATGTCTCTCCCTATGCCCAGCTCACAGGTCAATGGCGGTGATCGCGTCGGATGAGGATTTTATAGGGCTGCGAATTGGCTGGCTGCACAGAATTATGGGTGATCTTGTATTCCCGAGATTGTCTCCTCTACACTTGATTTAGCTATGTAACATGTGCAGCCGCCATTTTAGGAAAGCTTGATTCGTTACCACGAAGCGCAAGAAAATTCGGACTAATTGTGAAATTTTCCTAGATTTTGGACCGAATTCTGTTTCAAATGCTTCACTCAAGACTAGCCATATACTAAAATCCATAAAAATTTTATTTTTCTGCCAACATACACTGACCAAAAATATAAACGCAACACTTTCGGTTTTGCTCCCATTTTGCATGAGCTGAACTCAAAGATCTGAAACATTTTCTACATACAGAAAAGACCCATTACTCTCAAATATTGTTCACAAATCTGCCTAAATCTGTGTTAGTGAGCACTTCTCCTTTGCCGAGATATTCCATCCCACCTCACAGGTGTGGCATATCAAGGTGCTTATTAGACAGCATGAATATTGCACAGGTGTGCCTTAGACTTCCCACAATAAAAGACCACTCTGAAATGTGCAGTTTGATCACACAGCACAATGAAACAGATGTCGCAACGTTTGAGGAAGCATGCAATTGGCATGCTGACTGCAGGAATGTCTACCAGAGCTGTTGTCTGTGCAATGTTCTCTACCATAAGCCGTCTCCAAAGGCGTTTCAGAGAATTTGGCAGTACATCCAACCGACCTCACAAACGCAGACCACGTGTAACCACACCAGCCCAGGACCTCCACATCCAGCATGTTCACCTCCATGATCGTCTGAGACCAGCCACCCAGACAGCTGCAGCAACAATCGGTTTGCATAACCAAAGAATTTCTGCACAAACTGTCAAAAACTGTCTCATGGAAGCTCATCTGCATGCTCGTCATCCTCATCAGGGTCTGGACCTGACTGCAGTTCGTCGTCATAACAGACTTGAGTGTGCAAATGCTCCCATTCGATGGTGTCTGGCACGTTGGAGAGGAGTTCTGTTCACGGATGAGTCACGGTTTTCACTGTTCAGGGCAGACCGCAGACAGTGTGTGTGGGTGAGCGGTTTGCTGACATCAACGTTGTGGATCGAGTGGCCCGTGGTGGCGGTGGGGTTATGGTATGGGTAGGCGTATGTTATGGACAACAAACACAGGTGCATTTTGTTGATGGTATTTTGAATGCACAGAGATACAGTGAAGAGATACTGAGGCCCATTGTTGTGCCATTCATCCACGACCATCACCTCATGTTGCAGCATGATAATGCACGGCCCCATATTCCAAGGATCTGTACACAATTCCTGGAAGCTGAAAACATCCTAGTTCTTGCATGGCCAGCATACTCACCAAACATGTCACCTATTGAGCATGTTTGGGATGCTCTGGATCGGCGTATACGACAGCGTGTTCCAGTTCCTGCAAATATTCTGCAATTTCGCACAGCTATTTTAGAGGAGCGGACCAACATTCCACAGGCCACAATCAACAACCTGATCAACTCTATTTGACGGAGATGTGTTGCACTGCATGAGGCAAATGGTGACCACACCAGATACTGACTGGTTTTCTGACCCCTGCCCCCCAGTAAGGCAAAACTGTGCACATTTCAGCGTGGCCTTTTATTGTGGGCAGTCTAAGGCACACCTGTGCAATATTCATGCTGTTTAATCAGCACCTTGATATGCCACACCTGTGAGGTGGGATGGATTATCTCGGCAAAGGAGAAGTGCTCACTAATAGTGTTGAGAGTGAATATTCGAATAGCGAATATTATTCGCGAATATCGCAAGTTCGAAAATTCGCAAATATTTCGAATATAGTGCTATATATTCATTATAGCGAATATTCGTCATTTTTTCCCATCTGAACAGTAAACACATGATTCCTCCCTGCTTCTTGCTTGTGGGCCAATGAGTCATTGGCCCACAAGCAACTTAAGCAGGGAGGAATCATGATGACTTTAGATGGAACAAAATGCAGAATATTCGAAAAAACTAATATATAGCACTATAGCGAATATATATATTTTTTTAAATTTTTTATCCTGTACAGTTGTTCCGGCATACTCCTCCCCGACAAGCGTCCCCGTCACCATGGGATTGCCTGGTGGTTAGAATATACCATCGGATCTGAGTTTTCACGATCTGAGTGAGATCGTGAAAACTCAGATCCGATGGTATATTCTAACCCCCCACGCGTTCCCAATGGTGATGGGGACGCTTGGCGGGGAGGAGTATGCGAATATAATGAGGCAGTAAGGTGCCCAGAGGGGCGTTATTTTCATTCAAAAGGTGCCCAGGAACGCCCTTGAGTGCCCAGGTCCGCCCCCCCTACAGAGCCCAAGAATGCCTCTCTCTCCTCTCATACTCTATGCCCCCAGCCTTGCCATTGCTGTCACACCCCCCCCCATCCCGGTTATGCCACTAGTAGCCGATAACCCCGTCTACCCTTTCCCTTCAGCTGCACCGACAGGCACAGGACCTGCCCTCTTCCAGTTTAACTGAGGGCATCAGCCTCAACATGTTCAATGGACATGCGCCAAAAACGTCACTGGGCTCGGCGCATGTCCAGTGAAACAGTTGAGGCTGATGCCCTCAGTTAAACTGGAAGAGCGCAGGTCCTGTGCCTGTTGGTAAAGCTGAAGGGAAAGGGTAGGCGGGGTTATCGGCTACTAGCAACATAACCGGGATGGGGGGGGGGGGGCGTGACAGCAATGGCAAGGCTCGGGGCATAGTGTATGAGAGGAGAGAGAGGCGTGCTTGGGCTCTGTAGGGGGGCGTTCCTGGGCACCTTTTGAATGAAAATAACGTTCCTCTGGGCACCTTACTGCCTCATTAATTTTGCATACTTCTCCCCGACAAGCGTCCCCATCACCATGGGAACGCCTGGGGGGTTAGAATATACCATCGGATCTGAGTTTTCACAATCTCACTCAGATCGTGAAAACTCAGATCCGATGGAATATATTAACCACCAGGCATTCCCATGGTGACAGGGACGCTTGTTGGGGAGGAGTATGCCAGAACAACTGTACAGGATAAAAAAAAGACGAATATAAAACAAATATAGAGATAAGTGGGGTAGACGGCTCTACTTTTCAAGCAAATGGTAGAGGTGCAGAGGCTGCTAAGTCTGACTCACCCAGTCAGAAGAGTAGAAATTGAGAAATAAAAGGATAAGCAGGCACACTCTTATATGGGTCAATCTATTTTAGTTTATTTATAATGTTAGAATATTGTTGTAGTTGTAGGGAGTTTTTTAATTGAAAAAATAATATATTAAAAATTAAACGCGTTTCGGGAGTCTCTCCCTTCATCAGTAAGTACTATAAGAAGCCTATAGAGGATTGTTAGAACACTAACTACGGAGTACCATCCTAACCACACCAAAAGGAGCGCTCTGAAAAAACATTGAGAAGATCGCGATCACGTGACTGCCCGCGTTACACTCCAGACGAGCGAACCACGCCCCGCCAGCGTCCTAGGCAACACGCTGACGACTTCTCCAAACTGCGCTGGACTACACAAACTCTCCCAGGAACAGCCGACCGTCATTGGAGGACCTGGTACAACAGCGCCGGTTGAAGGGTAAGTGATCTCTGTAGCCAGAGACAGTGCGGGACGCCGCACTCAGGCACAGAGCATCCCTTCTTCCTACAGTATTGTACAAAAATACAGCTACCTGTACTACATATATATATATTGTTACATATACCTCGAAGTCTTGATTTAAAGAAGATCATCCCTAATTCAATACAAGATTATCAATGCATATCTTTATTGATTTATGAAAGACTATTCCACAAATAGAAACATCATTATAAAAGGCGCATTTTTCATCTCCTATCCAGTGGCGATTATCCATTTTTATTTTTTGACATTTTACCATTTTTACCATAAAGGACATTTTCATAGACTCTTATCTTTGAACCATTAATCCTATGAATTTTACTGCTAGCACTGCTAGTTTTATTAAAAAACACCCTACAACTACAACAATATTCTAACATTATAAATAAACAGAAATAGATTGACCCATATAAGGGCTCTTTCACACCTGCGTTGTTGTGTTCCGGCATAGAGTTCCGTCGTCGGGGCTCTATGCCGGAAGAATCCTGATCAGGATTATCCTAATGCATTCTGAATGGAGAGAAATCCGTTCAGGATGCATCAGGATGTCTTCAGTTCCGGAACGGAACGTTTTTTGGCCGGAGAAAATACCGCAGCATGCTGCGCTTTTTGCTCCGGCCAAAAATCCGGAACACTTGCCGCAAGGCCGGATCCGGAATTAATGCCCATTGAAAGGCATTGATCCGGATCCGGCCTTAAGCTAAACGTCGTTTCGGCGCATTGCCGCATCCGACATTTAGCTTTTTCAGAGTGGTTACCATGGCTGCCGGGACGCTAAAGTCCTGGCAGCCATGGTAAAGTGTAGCGGGGAGCGGGGGAGCAGTGTACTTACCGTCCGTGCGGCTCCCGGTGCGCTCCAGAGTGACGTCAGGGCGCCCCAAGCTCATGGATCATGTGATCACATGGATCACGTCATCCATGCGCATGGGGCGCTCTGACGTCATTCTGGAGCGCCCGGGGAGCCGCACGGACTGTAAGTATACCGCTCCCCCGCTCCCCGCTCCTACTATGGCAACCAGGACTTTAATAGCGTCCTGGGTGCCATAGTAACACTGAACGCATTTGGAAGACGGTTCCGTCTTCAAATGCTTTCAGTACACTTGCGTTTTTCCGGATCCGGAGTGTAATTCCGGCAAGTGGAGTACACGCCGGATCCGGACAACGCAAGTGTGAAAGAGGCCTAAGAGTGTGCCTGCTTATCCTTTTATTTCTCAATAAAACAAATATATTCGATATAGTGCAATATATTCGTTTTTTCGAATATTCATTTTTTTCTACCTGTACAGTTGTTTCACTTCGGCATACTCCTTCCCGACAAGCGTCCCCGTCACCATGGGAACGCCTGGGGGTTAGACTATACCATCGGATCTGAGTTTTCACGATCTGAGTGAGATCGTGAAAACTCAGATCTGATGGTATATTCTAACCCCCAGGTGTTCCCAGGGAGGAGTATGCCGAAGTGAAACAACTGTACGGGTATAAAAAAATGACGAATATTAGTTTTTAGAATATTCGCGAATATAACGAATATGCTACAAAAAATTAGCGAAATATCGAATACAAATATGGCCCCTGCCGCTCATCACTACTCACTAAAACAGATTTAGACAGATTTGTAACCAATATTTGAGAGTAATGGGTCTTTTGTGTATGTAGAAAATGTTTCAGATCTTTGAGTTCAGCTCATGCAAAATGGGGGAAAAACCGAAAGTGTTGGGTTTATATTTTTGATTAGTGTAGATGTCTGAGGGCTTGCCATTTACAGGACAGACCATTCTGGGGTACAGAAGAATTTTTGATGACTTGATATGTTTCTTAGGCGGTAGGGTGACAAAAAAAGTTGTTTCAGAGTAATTTGCCTATATTTTTTTACAGCGTTCACCTGATGGGGTAGATTATGTGATATTTTTATTTGTTACCACATATATCTATTTTCTTTTACAGTTTTAGACAATAACAGCATTTAAAAAAAAAAATCATGTTTTTGAGTCGCAATCTCTTAGATCCATATTTTTTTAAACATTTTCTGGCTATAGTCTGGTGTGAGGGCTCGTTTTTGTGTGATGAGGACGTTTTCATTGGTACCATTTTGGGGTACATACAACTTTTTGATTGTTTGATATGTTTTTTTGGGAGGTGAGGTGATCATATGATATTTTCATAGAGCCGGTCGTTACAGATGCGGCAATACCAAATATCTGTATTTTTTATTTTGTAAATTTTTTTTTTATTATTTAATTAGGGGAAAAGGGTGCTTTTTATATCTAAACTTTTTTATTTTTTATAAAACGTATTTATTTTACACTTTGTGTGCCCCATAAGGTCATGCATTACTTTATTTTTTTAACTGCTGATTTCTCCTGAAACTGGAGCTGACATAGAGGTGGTTCAGTGCTATACGACCTGGCAGTTCCTTCAGTCTCTCGGCCCCCGTGGTCACATTTTGCTTCCTATCTGCATACACATACAGTTGCAAGAAAAAGTATGTGAACCCTTTGGAATGATATGGATTTCTGCACAAATTGGTCATAAAATGTGATCTGATCTTCATCTTAGGCTAGTTTCACACTTGCGGCAGGACGGATCCGACATGCTGTTCACCATGTCGGATTCGTCCTGCGGCTGTTTAGCCGTGCCCCCGGGCCGGCGCTCCGTCCCCATTGACTATAATGGGGGCGGAGCTCCGGCGCAGCACGGCGGTGCACGGCTTAAGGCCGCCGGACTAAAATTACTACATGTCAGGTTTTTTAGTCTGGCGGCTTTATCCGTGCACCGCCGTGCTGCGCCAGAGCTCCGCCCCCGTCCCCATTATAGTCAATGGGGACGGAGCGCCGGCCCGGGGGCACGGCGAAACAGCCGCAGGACGGATCCGACATGGTGAACAGCATGTCGGATCGTCCTGCCGCAAGTGTGAAAGTACCCTAAGTCACAACAATAGACAATCACAGTCTGCTTAAACTAATAACACACAAAGAATTTAATGTTATCATGTTTTTATTGAACACACCATGTTAACATTCACAGTGCAGGTGGAAAAAATATGTGAACCCTTGGATTTAATAACTGGTTGAACCTCCTTTGGCAGGAATAACTTCAACCAAACGTTTCCTGTAGTTGCAGATCAGACGTGCACAACGGTCAGGAGTAATTCTTGACCATTACTCTTTACAGAACTGTTTCAGTTCAGCAATATTCTTGGGATGTCTGGTGTGAATTGCTTTCTTGAGGTCATTCCACAGCATCTCAATCAGGTTGAGGTCAGGACTCTGACTGGGCCACTCCAGAAGGCTTATTTTCTTCTGTTTAAGCCATTGTGTTGCTGATTTACTTCTATGCTTTGGGTTGTTGTCCTGTTGCAACACCCATCTTCTGTTGAGCTTCAGCTGGTGGACAGATAACCTTAAGTTCTCCTGCAAAATGTCTTGATAAACTTGGGAATTCATTTTTCCTTCGATGATAGCAATCCGTCCAGGCCCTGATGCAGCAAAGCAGCCCCAACCATGATTCCCCCACCACCATACTTCACAGTTGGGATGAGGTTTTGATGTTGGTGTGCTGTGCCTCTTTTTCTCCACACATAGTGTTGTGTGTTTCTTCCAAAACAACTCAACTTTGATTTCATCTGTCCACAGAATATTTTGCCAGTACTACTGTGGAACATCCAGGTGCTCTTGTGCAAACTGGAAACGTGCAGCAATTTTTTTTGGACAGCAGTGGCTTCCTCTGTGGTATCCTCCCATGAAATCTATTCTTGTTTAGTGTTTTACGTATCGTAGATTCGCTAACAGGGATGTTAGCATATGCCAGACTTTTGTAAGTCTTTAGCTGACACTCTAGGATTCTTCTTCACCTCATTGAGCAGTCTGCGCTGTGCTCTTGCAGTCATCTTTACAGGACGGCCACTCCTAAGGAGAGTAGCAGCAGTGCTGAACTTTCTCCATATATAGACAATTTGTCTTACCGTGGACTGATGAACAGCAAGGCTTTTGGAGATACTTTTATAACCCTTTCCAGCTTTATGCAAGTCAACAATTCTTAATCGTAGGTCTTCTGAGAGCTCTTTTGTGCGAAGCATCATTCACATCAGGCAATGCTTCTTGTGAAAAGCAAACCCAGAACTGGTGTGTGTTTTTTATAGGGCAGGGCAGCTGTAACCAACACCTCCAATCTCATCTCATTGATTGGACTCCAGTTGGCTGACTCCTCACTCCAATTAGCTTTTGGAGATGTCATTAGTCTAGGGGTTCACAAACTTTTTCCACCTGCACTGTGAATGTTTACATGGTGTGTTCAATAAAAACATGGTAACATTAAATTTTTTGTGTGTTATTAGTTTAAGCAGACTGTGGTTGTCTATTGTTGTGACTTAGATGAAGATCAGATCACATTTTATGACCAATTTGTGCAGAAATCCATATCATTCCAAAGGGTTCACATACTTTTTCTTGCAACTGTATACACGTCCATTCAGAGATATGTCTTGACCGCCAAGACATTTATAGTCTATAGGCAGTCTGGAACTGGTTAAAGGCTATGTACAACTTCAAGGGAATTTTTTTATGATTGCATTTTACTCATTTTGGGCTAAGATATTTTTTTCAATTGTTCTTTATTAAAAATGTTTAGTAATTTCTGAGATACAAGAGTTAAAGAAATGGTTTGTTTGCAAGCTGTGACTTTCTGTTTTCTTTGAATCCTGTCATCTGACGGCTCATGTAGAACGCTTATCTCTGATCTCCTCACCTCATAACCTTAGTTAAACCATATTCTTATCAGTTTGAAAACAATTGAGCTATAATGAGTGTGTATAAGGTCAGGAGATCAGAGCTCTACATGAGCCGTCAGATGACAGGATTCAAAGAAAACAAAGTCACCGTTTGCAAACAGACTTTTTAACCCTTGTATGTCAGAAACGGCTAAACATTTTTAATAAACACCAATTGAAAAAATGATATTAAGCTCAAAATTAGTAAAATGCAATCATTAAAAAAATTTCCCCAAAGGTGTTCATAGCCTTTTTTTTGTCAATAGGAGATATGGAAACAGACAGCACATATAATAAGCAGTTTCTGTATCTTAAAATTTCCTTCAATGGAGATTGACTCCATCAGAAGATAGTCGCAAGGGAGCACGAACGTACCAATATCCATGGCAGTAATAGCACGTGATATGGAGCCTAGAAGTTGGGGGACCCAATCACGGGCAAGAACGTTTTATGGGGAATAACAAGATGGTGGCTTTTTGCTATAATTTGGGTTTTCTGATATGTGGTACATACCTTTAATTATTAATAAATAATAATAACATGTTTTTATTTAGCGCCACCATATTCCGCAGGGGTTTACAAATTCATAGGGTTCATGTACAAAACAAAAGTAACTGGCTAATATTATTGCTATTGTTGTAATTTTCTTACTCTAGGTGGTAGGGGTGTAACCATGGAGCAACTTTACAGATGAATATTCAAATGAAGAAAAAAAATACAACAAAGTAGTTGCTTAGGTGGACTTTCCCTTTAATTCTAATCTTTATACAGTGGCTGCATTCTTGTGGACCAATACTGTTATAAAAGTTATCCAAAGATGTTGAAGAAGTAGTAACTGCTAGTATTGGGGATTTTGCTCGCTGTGTGGGTGAAACCGAAATGGTATAATACAATGTGAAAGGAAAATAGCAATTCTGTGTGTGCTAAATGCATTTACGCCTATAACTATGTCTAATGTATGATTCTGTATTACGTGTGCATTATTCAGCAACTTTGCTTCAAAGAAATAATGTATTTTCTTGCTGGCTTTGGAGAAAGAAATTAGAAGACAGTATTTATGGGTAATTTCCATTCCCGAGCATGCTGCTATTTCTTCCTTTTTATCTTGCTCTGAATCTCGCCTGTGTCATCTGACATCACGTTGTTGTTCTCAGAGACACCTGTTCCTTCTGCATCCTTTTATTTCGTTTGTTAGCTGTCTCTCCCTGCCATGTTTATTCTAATGACTTAATGTGATTCTAGCCCCCGTCCTTTAATCGAATGGAAGTTAGATTTTATCGGCTGCCCTTTGGAATTCTTGTTTGATTTCTAGCAAGGAGGCATTACGTTTTATTTGAGCATTTTGCAGAAATGCCATTTATTGGATGTTATATAAACCTGCTCCATGCTGAAGTCATGGTTACTGTGCTCGCCTTATCAGCAGCTCATTTGGTCCTTCCGCACTAACTCGCATCTCACACAAAGCACAAGGTGTCAGCTTTCATTTTTTTTCTATCTGCCTTGCAATTACCTCAAATGAAAGGTCCTAACTTGTTGTTCTGGCCTTTTAAACTGCAGTCACTTTTACTTTATTTCCACCAATGGTCCTAACAATTCAGTTAATTCTTATATTCGTCGTTGAGTAATTATTTCTGTTAATGCATCAAAACTATTTGTTCTATACAATTGAAAAATCACATTAACCTCTTAATGAAAAATCACATTAACCACTTTTCAATTTTTTTCATTTTTGTTTTCCATTTCACATAGCTGTAAGAGGGCTTGTTTTTTGTGGGACAAGCTGTACTTTCTAATGGCACCATTTACGATTGCATACAATGTAGTGGGGAAGTAGGAAAAAAAAAATTCAAATGGGGTGGAATATTAAAAAAATAAAAAAAACACACACACAATTACAATTGGAAAAAACTATTTTTTTTCTTCGCATCACCATATTCTTACCCCCATACCTTTTTTATTTTTATCTGTACAGAGCTGTATGAGGGCTAATTTTTTGCGGGGCGATCTTTTTATTGATACCATTTTGGAGCGTGTATGACTTTTTTTTTAATTAAATTGTTTGTGGAAAGCAAAACAATAAAAAAAAAAAACAGCAAATTGGCCATTTAAAGTTTTTTTTTCCATTTCACAGTTTTCCTGTGATGTTTATTTTTTAATTAGTTATGTATTTTTATTTTAATTTTGAGGAAAGGGTAATGATTTAAATTTTTATACATTTTTAAAAACTTTCTTTTGCACTTTTTAATAGTTTCCATTAGATTGCTTCGCTCATAGACTCCAATGCATTAGCATTAAAGTGTATAAGGCCCCTTGCAGACGAGCGTGTCCGGATTAGGTCCGGATGTGTCCCGATGCATTGCGGCAAACCCGCGCGAGTAGGAACGCAATTGCAGTCAGTTTTGACTGCGATTGCGTTCCGATGTTCAGTTTTTTATTGCGCGGGTGCAATGTGTTTTGCACGCGCGTGATAAAAAACTGACTGTGGTACCCAGACCCGAACTTCTTCACAGAAGTTCAGGTTTGGGTTAGTTGTAGTGTAGATTGTATTATTTCCCCTTATAACATGGTTATAAGGGGAAATAATAGCATTCTGAATACAGAATGCATAGTACAATAGGGCTGGAGGGGTCAAAAAAAATAAAAAAATAATTTATTTCACCTTAATCCACTTGTTCGCGCAGCCGGCATCTCTTCTGTCTTGTTCTGTGAGGAATAGGACCTTTGATGACGTCACTACGCTCATCACATGGTCCGTCACATGATCCATCACTATGGTGATGGATCACGTGACGGACCATGTGATGAACGTAGTGACGTCATCAAAGATCCTATTCTTCACAAAAGAAGACAGAAGAGATGCAGGCTGCGCGAACAAGTGGATTAAGGTGAGTAAAAAATTTTATTTTATTTTTTTAACCCCTCCAGCCCTATTGTACTATGCATTCTGTATTCAGAATGGTATTATTTTCCCTTATAACCATGTTATAAGGGAAAATAATAATGATCGGGTCCCCATCCAGATCGTCTCCTAGCAACCATGCGTGAAAATCGCACCGCATCCGCACTTGCTTGCGGATGCTTGCAATTTTCACGCAACCCCATTCATTTCTATGGGGCCTGCGTTACGTGAAAAACGCACAAAGAGGAGCATGCTGCGATTTTCACGCAACGCACAAGTGATGCGTGAAAATCACCGCTCATGTGCACAGCCCCATAGAAATTAATGGGTCCAGATTCAGTGCGGGTGCAATGCGTTCACCACACGCATTGCACCCGCGCGGAAATCTCGCCAGTGTGAAAGGGGCCTAAGAATTACACTAATTTAGATGCCGGTCTTAATAACCCCTATATTTGGCAGTGGATCTGCCGAAGTTATTAAGAGACGCAGGCCTCTACATAACTTCAGCGCATCCAGTGCCAGTCAAAATGTAAGGCAGCTTCCTAACTGGACCATTTTCTACACCTAAAACAGGCGTAGAAAATGATGAATGAGACAGGCCTGCTGGCCCGTCTCTGCCCATGCCACACTCACTTTTTTTTTAGACCTGGTGTGAGCGGAGAAAAGTCGCAGATTGAGGCGCAACTAACCGTTGTGAAGCAATCTGCACCTGACATACACCTAATATAGGCGTATTTCAGGATAATAAATGACCCCCTAAGTTCTTATGGAGCCCTGCCACAGGCAGGCTCTCCATGGGAACTAATGTGTGGCAGCCTTGTTTCACTCAGGAGGTACGAGGCTGCCGCACTCTACATCCAGCTCCCCAAATCCTCATTAGGGGGAGCTAGTGCACGGCACAGTCACATTTGACCACGGCATCTGAGGGGTTAAATGTATGCGCTCGCCGTTATCATTAATTGCATACATAACCCTGGGTGCCTGTGCAAGTGGGCGCCATATTTAAAGTTGACATACAGATGTAGAAAACATTATCATGACACTTTTTTTCAAGACCCAGACAATTTTTATTTTGCCTCTTTTTACCTTCCCACTGTACAAGGACCATAACGTTTTTACTCTTCTGTTTTCAGCTAGATGAAGGCTTGTTTTTCGCAGGACAAGTTGTATTTTCTTTTATTTACCATATCATGTACTGAATAGTGAGAAAAAGTCTCTGTAGGGCAAAATGGCAAAAAAAAATAAAAAATCTTCCATTTGTTTTTGTTTTTTGAGTTTTGTTTTTACAGTGTTCACTGTGTGCTAAAATAACACGATGACCTTACTCTGTTAGTCAGTATGATTACAGCAATACCAAATTTATACACATTTCATGTTTTACTACTTCTATTGGGCTGAAAAGGAACCCTATACTTGAAAGGAACCTCCTCCATGCTTCAACATTGCCTGCAGACACTCATTATTATACCATTCTGTAGCCCTTTGGCAAACTGCCAAATAGTTCAAATTTTGAGCTATCAGTCCAGAGCACCCGCTGCATTTTTTCTGCACCCCAGTTGCTATGTTTTCATGAACAGCTGAGTTGCTTGGCCTTGTTTCCACACCAAAACTATGACTTTTTGTGCACAATTCTTGCTTGAAGACCACTTCTGATCAGCTTTCTCCGAACAGTAGATGGATGTACCTAGGCCCCACTGGTTTCTGCCAGTTATGAGCTAATGGCATTGATAGATATCTGCTGCACTAAGTTTTCAGCAAATGGAGTTGGGGATTTGGTCAGGATTAATGGTGTCCTCAATGCTAAGAAATACAGGCAGATACATCAGGGAGGCGTCTGACTGTCTCCAAATGTATTTGGCAGCAGGAAAATCATCCTTAACATGCAGCCAATGTTATTAAGAACTATCTTCAGTGTAAAGAAAAACAAGGAGTCCTGGAAGTGATGATGTGGCCCCCCATAGAGCCCTGATCTCAACATCAAGTTTATACTGGATTACCTAAAATGACAGAAGGATTTGAGCAAGCCTACATCCATAGAGGCTCTGTGGTTCGTTATCCAAGATGTTTGGACCAACCTCGCTGCAGAGTTGCTCCAAAAACTGTGTGCAAGTGTACCTAGAATTGATGCTGTTTTGAAGGTAAAGGTCACATTAAATATTGATTCAATATAAATTTCTCTTTTGTTCATTCCCTTAAAATTTAGTTAATAGATACAAATAAACTATTAACACTTCTATTTTTGAAAGAATTCTTACTTTGCCGTATTTTCCATACATGCATACAACTTTTGCATACAGTACTGTAGAAGAGTGAAAATAGCCTCAAGCTGTGTTTGCGCTATTATTTCAGTTTATTTTGTTCCATTATAGGAAGAGAAAAATGAAAATAAAGACAGTGCCCGATCCATCACATGATGGACACCAATGACATCCAACAGACCCCAGTGGGGTTCATCGGGTTTCTGTCATGGTTTTCAGTATTTCACCCAAAAAAATAGAACAGCATGCTCCGCAATTTTTTGCATTTTTTTTTTTTTAACAGCATCTGCGACAGTGATTCCTAACAGAGCTTTTAATGCAGCTGCGAGCACAGCCTTACATTAACACCTATATACGGTAGTTTTGAGAATATTTTTTCATCTGTTGAGTACAGGTTGAAATACATTTACACTAAATATACGATACGTTAAATTTCAAGCTGAAAATGAGCACAGCAATTAAAACAATATACTATGGAGCAGCATGATGTATTCCTGAAATTACCTAAAATATTCCTTTTTGACACTTATCTTGCTGTAATAATCATACAAGAACATTCAGAACATTACTTTTGCAGTGTGGTTTTGTAATGTCTTACTCTTGGATTAGAGTCATTTTTATTGCATTATGTTATCTTGAAAATGTCTGCTATTTGTTACCTCCCAAGTTGCTGTGCTATGTGTTCTTCTCTGGTGTTTAGGATGATGGACCTTAATACTCTCTGGAGCAGCTTTTGGGCACTTTTTCATTATACATCTCTTCATCAGACATCATTTATGTGCAACCCATAGTGAAGAGATTTTGCCTCCTGTAATCTTAGCACTAGAGATGTTTAGGGCATTTATTTTAAAATAGCATTAGCCACATAGACTAATGTGCAGTGATGTACAAATTACGGTCTTTGACCTTTAAAGAAACTTCACAAAACATTAATGATGTCACAGCTTTTTCTTTGTGTTCATGAGCTACATTTTCAAAGATCTGACTTTGTGAAAAAAAATGTTACTTGACTCAAAAACTCCATGTCAAAAAGTTTTTGGCGTCACACTACTTCCTTTATATTTGCTCATGTTAAAATGTAAAAACAACCCTTATTTTTATTTTCATTTTTTTACCATCTGTGCACTATATATGATCTTCATTCAAAAATTGTAAAACTAACGGTAACAAATTCACTGTGCAATCATTTATAAAACATTTACTGAAGTCCCAAAATCGAATGCTCGGTATGGTCCAATCTGAAGAAACAACCTCCACTACCCGTACCAGTGTCTGACTTGGACAAGAAGAAATCCTTTTCCACTTCTCAATTATTTACTTTTACAATGTATGAGGGGTGTTCTTGCACATATGCCAATTCAATCCACCCTTCAGCATCTCAATGGGATTTATAGCCAGGTTTTGACTTGGCCATTGAAAAACACTTATTTACCAGTCACTACTTGGTGGATTTACTGGCATGTTTAGGGTCCAATTTCAGATAAGCTTCAATATTTTGGTAGCTGGTCTTACATTATCCTCATGCATCCTCTGGTACTGTGGGGACTTTATAGCTGGTATCAGGTTCTTCTAGTGAAGCCCTGTTCTTGGTTTTTACCAAAATATAATTTGGTACTGTGACCAAATATAATTTGGTACTGTGACCAAATAGTCTTTGCATTGACTGTCAAGACCACGTTTTTTTCAGCAGCCCTGGCATTTACCATTGTGTTCATAGATAAACTTTAGTCTTGCCCTGATTAGTGTTGATCGAATCGAAATCCACGAAATGGACTGCGATCTGAATTTCAGGGACAATACGATTTGCTGCGAAGCCGAATTTCCTCATGCTTCATGGGAACGAATCAATTTTCCCTGAATGCCGGTAAAAAAATTTAAAAAAATAACGTCATGTCATCACGAGCTGCATGAAATTTTGTACTGGATCTACAATAAAGATGGCGTTGGTTGGCTCTTTGTGATCCAATGGATGAGGGTAAGCATGATTTGCTAAATTTAAAAAGAAAATTTTACACTGTAATATTGATGTCCGATGCCACGATCACCGATGACCGTGACATCTGAGGGATACAATGACGGGGAAAGGGAGGGGTGGCGCAATCTCCGTTTCCTGTCATTGCACCCACTATTTATAAAGAAATGCGCTTCGTAAGTCGCCACAAAGCAAATTTTTTTTGTCAAATTCGCTGAAGCAGCTGAATCACATTTTCCAATACTTCGCTCATCACAAGCCCTGATGTTCCTCAGCAAAGATTTCCTCCCAGCAAACCTCCTGTTTAGATCTAAATTATGTACAGTAGCCTCTCTCTTAATGGTTGACTCATGCACTTTGACATCAACATTGGTGAGATCTACCTACAGGTCTAGTAATTCTAGGGTTTTTAGAGACTTCTCTCAGCATCTTTCTTTCTGCTCTAGGGATGAACCTGCTGGGTGCCCTGGTCTGGGCAAGTTGGCAGTTGCCCACACATATATTATTTCCATCTTTCATCTTCATCTTATTTATGTACAATTGTTTTGTAATCTTTTCTAATTCACTTTTCCATTAACACAGCTATGACCCTACATCAGCAGCCATTTTATGGACAGGACCTCTGTGCGGACAGCACAAAAGACTTGACCAACACGGGAGAATACCTTATGAAATAGAGGAAATGGTACAGAATTTCACCAAAGACTATATTAGTAAGTGCCATATAGACATCTTACATACACATTGATCAACAGTAACCAGAAAGTGACCAACCTCTTTAAAGGCAGTAATTTATAATGAGGTGAAAAAGAGCCTTAGGACCCATTTACATGGGTAGACAGGGCCGGCGCTTCCATATAGTCAAGGGGGGCAATTGCCTTAGGGGCCCCCAATCCCACCACTGACAACGGCACCGGCCCGCAACTAACGGCAGGTCACAGGGAGATGAACACTTCCATTGTGGAAGCGTTCATCTCCATAGTCATCTGTATCGCCGTTCTCAGGACAGCGATACAGATGGCTGTGCTGTGGGGCAGGGGAGGGAGAGGCGTCTCGCTTCCCTGTTCCTCTGATAGGTTGCGGGCCTTGTGCCGGCAGCCTATCAGAGGCCGTGCAGGCGGCGAGATGACGTCATCGCGCCGCCTGAGCCGTACAGCGCAGGACACAGGCCAGAAGAGGCCTGCATCGCATCGCTGTGTGATGGAGGTAAGTATAAGTGTTTTTTTTTTTTTTTTTTTAATACCGGACTATCTGCTACTGCCACATGGGGGGAGCGGGAGGCACTTGATACTGGCACATGGGGGTTTGGCACTTGATACTGGCACATGGGGGGGTTTGGCACTTGATACTGGCACATGGGGGGGTTGGCACTTGATACTGGCACATGGGGGGTTGGCACTTGATACTGGCACATGGGGGGTTTGTCACTTGATACTGGCACATGGGGGGGTTTGGCACTTGTTACTGGCACATGTGGGGTTTGGCACTTGTTACTGGCACATGGGGGGCATGGAGAGGCACTTGTTATTAGCACATGGGGGGCATGGAGAGGCACTTGGGGGGGACTGGCACATTGGGGGGAAGAGGCACTTGTTACTGGCACATGGGGGTGGAAGAGAGGCACTTGTTAATGGCACATGGGGGGTGGAAGAGAGGCACTTGATACTGGCAAATTATTATGGGGCACTATGGGAGCTTCTACTGAGGCCACAAAGAAGGGGTATTTTATATGGGGCCTCTGTGTAGTACTAGTATTATCTGTTTCTGCAGTACAGTATTGGGGAGCACAGTGGCACAGTATTGGGGGTAGTAGGATGATTTGTCCAGAAGATGGGAGGATGAAGGAAAAGTAGTAAACTAAGATTTTTTTTGTGTTGTCAAAATGCAGAGATGGAAAATGGCGACAAAATGGTGGTCTGGTCTGAAGGTCTGAAAGGAGAAGACGCGGACAGAGAACATCTACATCAAAGGAGACGTCACTGGATGTAAGAGGTATGGGGCACTGTATTTCTGTAGTGATGGGGGGGGGGACGTTAAAGTCAGCAAGTGTCATGTGAGGGGGGGGGCTTATTGTTTTTCGCCCCAGGGCCCCATTTCACCTAGAACCGGCCCTGTGGGTAGATTATAAGACTATTTATTGTGAATGATCATTCCTAAGAATGCTCATTTCCAACAATGCTCATTTCTCGAGTGATCTGATCATTTATGCGGCAGATAAATCAATGGCATCAGTGGTGCCCAAACATGTTACTGCTGACTGGCCTGCAGCATTGATATGCATGTAGATGGCATGTCACATTTCCTGTCCAGTAGGGACCAAAAGCAGAGGCAACTCGGTGCTGGACCCTGGAGCACCTGTGATCGGTGATACTTTCTGCTTAACTTTTGCACCCTTCCCTGGTCTCAGAGAACCCCTTTAAGTGAGTAGCTGATTATCAATACAGGTTTGGAGTTTCAAAACAACAAGAATGATTCCTTTCATAAACAGCAAGCTGAGATCTTGAAAACGCTTAATAATTGATATACAAAATATATTACAAATTTGCACTTTGAATATACAATCAATAAGGTTCGTCTACAGAAAATCACTGATTAGTTTTCATAGTGGCTTTCTACACCACCATATGCTCGCTGGTCCACACTGAATGTATCAAGCAAAACAGAACCTGGCCGCTCTTGGAGCAAATCATTTATTTTTATTGCTCCCATAATATACTCAGCTTATTAAATGATGTGACTTTTATTGCCATTTACAAATCCCAGAGCCAAATGCTGCTTAAATCTCGTGGTTAATAGTGTCATCATAAGCCTTGATCTTCTGATTAATACTTGCTCTCTAATTTATATACCATAGATCAGAGGAGGATAATTCATGGTTCTTTAGATATTATTCAAGGTTACACTGCATTAAACACACAAGAGAAGTATCTTTTTCTTGCTAATGTGTTGGTAGCTTTTATGGTAATTTTGACCTCTTTATGGTTTAGGTCTTTTTTTTTTTTCAGCACATTTTGAATGCTTTTAAATATGAGCAGAAGACTTAACGATTATTAGAAAATTGTTACTGCAAAACCTAATTTGGGATTGAAGGATGACATTGGCGGCTTATAAAGTCTCAGACAATGCTTTTAAAAGACCACTTGCGGTGAGCATATAGCCAAGAATTACACTGCCATATGTTACTGGACTACAATAAAACTGACTGTGATACAGGATATACAGGAAAGAGGTTAAAGGTGGTAAAAATACTTTTAGGACAACAGAGAAGGCTACAAATTGACCAATGTAAGTAAATATAAGTATTCAACACTATTGAAATCACTCTGGTTGCATGCTGTCATTGAATCCCAGTCTCTGTAGCTCTGAGAACAGTGCAATTTTCTTTTTCCTCTGGATAGGACAACATGCCCTATCATGGTCACCCAATTATAGTCATTGGCCAACTATGTGTAAGAGTATTGGCCACTGTTTCCCAGCACTGCCACCACTTCTTAATAGAAATCACTGGCAGTAAAGTGATCAGACTGCTGCAAACCAGAGGCTGAAGGCATTTCCTAGCACTATGCCATCAATGTCTCTCCTAAAACAATCTCTTTTATATATTCCTTGTCCTTGATCTAAATCATCTTACTTCAGGTGAATATCCTTTCTAAAACACCATTTTGTAAATCAATTTTGTGATAATTAATGTTATAGTGTATGTTTATGACGTCTGGACCACCATTTTCCTCATACAGAGGCCTTCAGCCTCAAGAGTAAGATTAGAAGGTTACTGCCTACAGTTTATACATTCAACTCAATAATGAACCCATATCCAGAAAGCTAGCACCAGCTGTCTAGGGAGATCTTGGTGTCTAAAGATCCCCAAAAAATGTTTTTAATTGCTACTCCACTTGTAATGCTTTCTGGGTCCTCTGCCGGTCTCTACTTCCTGCCTGCCCTCTTGACACAGTCAATTACTGACCCCATGGGTGGCCAGCTGCAGCCAGTGACTGGCTGCAATGGTTACAATTCCATAGGAGTAAGAATAGGAAGGATCGAGAAGAGTGAATCGGAATGGTAAGATGACTATGACTTCTTTAGTAATTTTAGAACATTCTAAACTTTTTTTTAATACACTTTCATGGCTGGACAACCCCTTTCAACTTGTTCACGGCTGCTTTGCACACAAGACCCTACATACCAGATAAGGAAGGAACAGACAGATACACTAGAACTAAAATAGGGATTTAGTTTGTATGTGTTATAAAGGCACTTGACACGATCAAATGAAACCAGCTGCACAATGGGTGAATTTACATGGTGTGGGATGGTCACACAGGGAGCCACACTAACACTGCATTATGAGAAAACTGCATGTAATAAATTATTCTGCTTCACTATGTGAATACACAAATTACAACGGTGAAAACAGAATATATATAAAAAAAAGAAAAGAAAGAAAGAAATCACAGGCCAGATTTTGCTCTGGGCATTCAGGCCAAAAAGTTCACCAAATACAATTTCCAGTCAGGTTCCCACTGTCTTATATTTTGCTAAAAAATTGGAAACCAGTCATAGGGTAAATAGGTAAAAAAGGGGGCAAGTAAAGAAATAAATGTAAATTGCTTTTAAAACATTTTTATTTTTCCGATTATTATTATTATATGCTTTAAATGATAGATCCTAATTCCCTATTTTTCTTTTAATTCTGCTCATTTATTTTTATATTAGCAAGCTTGTCGCCTATCAACATTAGCCATAAAGTCTGCTCTCTCTTCTGCAATATCGAGAGGGAATGATCAGAAGACCTACTGAAATTGTCTTAAGTTGTCAAGCGATTTTTATTGATTTTACTTCCGAGAGATGGAATTAGGAGATTGAAGTGTGGTAGCCATTTAATTCCGGTACAAAGGAGACATGCTAGATCTCTTGTTTGCCTTCATATACTCCTCCTTTGCTATTCTGCTGCTGGCCTCACAAAAAGCGCGCCTATTTACCTCTAATTAGACTGCGCACTGTACAGAGCTGCATTAGTCCCACTCAACTACTCAGTCAATACTGTAGCCGTTCCCATTTCCCAGTCTTCTCTTAAGAAAAAAAAAACTATTAGAAGGGTTTGAACAATAAGAACAAAATGATACAGCTTTCATGTAAATGTGAACCTATTTATCCCTGGTACATTCCAGAAGCAGCAAGGTTTTTTCCCCCCGCAGTGTACTTTTCAGACCGCGCTCATTACATATTCATCATGCATGTCACATTTAGCATAATCTGATTGGTAATTATTATTGTGTAAAATCTTTTTGTTAAACAGATTCATATCTTTTACCCAGTCCTCCGGAAAAAAAAAAAAAAACTCAGTATACAAGATCTGTGCTCATTCTTCTGCCCTAATGTCTCTATTACCTATTATTGGTTTGGCATTTATTATAATTATCTCATTACACATGCAATTTCATCTTGGCATCTCATTAAAATTGCAATAATTATTTAATCACTTTTAGCCTGATGCAAACAATGGCCCATATAAATGGGGTCTAAGTGAAAAGGCCGGTGGGGTTAAAGCATTAGCTGTGCCGAGGCTTGCCTGTAAATACGAGCCATGAAGCGATTCCTCCCTAGGTGAGCGGCACGGTAAGAGGATGAGCAGTTAATGTGAGCACAAGTGGCATGGATTGAAGAGTACAGATAGGCCCATTTCATATCCGAATCCTGCCTCAATTACTTCCCTTGAATATAAGCTTCATTCTTTCGGTAGACAATGTTCTTTTCAATACAACTGAAATGTTATTTTCTGCTACAATTATCTATTTTGCTATAGGATTACAAATGGAAGCTAATGAATATCGCATAGTATAAAAATGATGGTCGTGAAAGAGCTAAATGGCCTGATGTACTTCGGATACAAGCAATATCATCACATGTCTGATGTTATGAAGTTCTGGCTGACAAAAGACAGGACATCAAAAAAGCTAAATAGAATGAAGGGGAAAAATACACTATGCATTTACTAAAAAAATGATGTCTTCAACAAACATCCCTCGTTATTTGCCCTAGTAAGGTATATTTAAGTAACAAAGGTTGGGTCCATAATGAAAGACCTCAATTTGAGATAAAGTGAAGAGTCAAGAATGGTATAACCTTTAAGACAGGAGAGACACAGGGCGCCTATATAAAAACAATGGCATGGTAACCTTGTGCATCCTATTCTGCAAACTCCTTTCTACCTTGCAGATAATTCCCCCTTTTCATGGTCCAAATGCAGAAGGAAGCTGGTAAAATGAAAACGAGAGTTCTCCATATTAACAATATGATGTGCAGAGTGCCTCTAGGGGGGGGAGATCCGGAAAATTGTTTGGTGCAGCTTCCGCCAGTAGCTTCAGTGACGTCAGAGAGGGTGCTGTTTGGACAACTTCTGCTACACACCCTAAGGACACATTCACTCGACAGTGTCTGACAGCAGTTTTTTTTAGAGTCAGTGTCTAAGGGGCTATTCAATGGGCACATTTTTAATGGTTTGTACATAATAAATATGTACACCCTGCTCCATTCAGGGGTTAAAATATATATTATCGCCTCATCCACTCGCACGCGCATGAGACACTTGCTCCTTACTAGAGGCAGAAGGACCCACTGCACACAGCGTGGTTACATCACATGAGGCTGTGAGCGTCAGGTCCGGGTGCCTCCAGTGAGGAGTGAGTGTCCCTGTGTGTGCAAGTGAATGAGGCGAGTATGGTTGTTCTTTTATTTTATTCATTTGTTGGCACTAATGGGGGTTGTGGTCGTGTGGGGGCATTACTGTCATTATTGTACATTAATGGGGGACATTATTATGGCCACTATGAGAACATATATACAGCGGGCACAATGAGGACAATTATACAGCGGGCACTTTGAGGACATTCTGTATATACAGAGGACACTATGAGGACACTGGGAGCACTATAAGGCTATTATAGATATTGGGGGTACTAAAGAGGCCATTATATATCCAGGAGGCGCTACAGAGGGGCATTATATATACACTGAGGGCTCTGTGTGGGGACATAATATATACTGAGTGCACTGCATGGGTTAGGATTAAAAAAAAAGTCTATGAAATTATTACATTTTTAATGGCCGTTAAAAATTGATACATCCATCGTTCACATGACTGTTGCTGCCAATCAGTGGTCACAATACATTAATGTACACATGTACAAAAGGCCAGTGACTGTCTGCAGTAATCACATGCACAATGAACTTGATGGCACTTGATCACGACAGTTTTAGCATGGACCAGAGCAGCAGGGTCCGTAGTGAAGTCTGGAATGGCTGGACATTTTAAACGTAGGTCCATTTTACCAATTATGAAAACTTGCCTTCAGTTTCACTTTAAATAGTGGCTGGATGCACTACCAGCACTGCAACATCATGATCAGTTTAGGTCAGGGTTTCTCAACTCCGGTCCTTGGGACCCACCTACCGGTCAATATTTGAGAATATCCCACAGAGAATACCTGTGGCAAGTCCTGATACATGGACACTAATTATATCACCTTCTCAATACTAAGAAAATCCTGAAAACATGACTGGTAGGTGGGTGCTGAGGACCGCAGTTCAGGAACCCTGCTTTAGGTCATTGATAAAAATGGTGCAATACTGCCACTGAAAATGTAGCTTTCTCCAAAATGTAGCTATTTTCACTGAAGTTTTTCTACCATAGCAGTCTGGAGGGGGAAGGGGGAACGTTCCACCAAGTCCCTGTTCCTCGTCTTATGGCTCTTTGCAGATATATCTTTTTTTATTCAGTGGCAATGTAATGCCCCAGAGTGGTTCACCCCGCTACTGCTTCATTCCGCTACTGTCTTTATTGGTCTAACCTCATGTCATCTTGTGTATTTATTTCAGGTCCACTACACTGTGCATTCCTATTTCTAATGTAACTGTTATGTTAACATGTAATGTGCCTGGTTCACCAGCAGGTGGCAGCAAACATTGCAGAGCTACAGTTAGGAAGAATGGAGCTTTCCATTCCATTCTAACCCCCCTCTGTGCAGGAAGGGTGGGGAGCAGTGAGAGTTAGTCTGCTTATCCCCTGCTTGGGGGAAGGTGTGCAGGGCATGTCTCTCCTGGACATGCCCAAGCCAGCCAGAGCACCCTCAGCTTTGCTGGTCATGGAAGCCAAAGCTTGAATCCTCAGGAGCCAGGAGGAAAATTCCCTGGTATAACTTAAGAGTCAGACTACAAAGTGAAGTGCAGCATAAAGAAGAAGCAGAGTATTAAGCAAGCCTATCAGTACAGCAGAGAGAGAAAGCAAGCAGAGTTATTGAAGAAACCTGCCAGTTTAATGCTAAAGCCTACTGGGACTAAAACAAAGCCTGTAAACCATTTTAGAGAACATTGATGCAAAGTAAAGCTGCCATTGAACTTCATACAAGGTCTGGACTTAAATTATTTCCTTCAAATCCCTCAATTATTCCCCCTATTCATTGCTTCGGAGCCAAAGCCTGGTGTCCAGCCATATCCAGGTAGGAGCACTGTGACACATGTAAAGGGCCTCACTATACCACTCAGCATTTCCTACATCTGGGTCGCATCTTAAAGGGTCCTAGGGGGAGGCGCCCATTGCAGCAACTCTTTGTGGAAACTTTTCTCTTTGCACCTTCATTCATACTGTTTACCAAAATGTTTGACAATTTTAGCATTCATGGAAATAATTAGGTATTACACACATTCATCAATTGTATATTTAAGTGATCCAGTTTTCTTTTATGTGCAAAGTTCTGCACTGCGCTGACGATTCAATAGAAGAATAGTATAAAGGGAGCAATGCTTTTGTTCTATCACAACCTGAAACATGAATACACATTTCAAACTAAATGACAAATGACATCAGCAGTAGGTTTTACAGGAAAAATCAATCTCTTCAGAAGCTTCCCACCTACACCCCTGCTCTGTAAACAGCTTAGCATGCATTAAGCACTTGGATCATCACCTAATCACTGTTTGTGCAGGGGCGGATTTGGCATTTCTGGGCCCCCAAGTAAAGTTATGTCTGAGGGGCCTTGTCACACTACTATGCTCAGCGGCTGTTTCACCGCTAATATAGTGACCATTTATGTGACCCTCAATAGTAAAGTGCCTCCTTATGTGTCCCTCAGATGATATGATTCTCCTTATATGCCCCAAACCCAGTATAATACTCCCTTATGTACTCCCAGCATAATATGGTGCCACTTTAGTGTCTCCAAAATGAATACTCACCTAGTTCAAGTTCCCATGATGAACGGTGCAGATCTCTCACTGCGAATCTGCTCTTCTCTGTCCGGGTGAATGGTGCAGCAGGGAGCTGTCAGCTCTCTGTTCCACCACTGTATCCAACTATATCTGCATCCTGAGGACATGGATACAGTGGTGCTGCTACAGAGGAAAGCAGGGGTCCCCGTAATCTCTTGATCCCCACACTATTCCGTGAACTGTGTGGTGGCCAAATCCACCAGTGCTGAGGTGTAACAGTTCTGGATCAGAGTTACTCTACCATTGTTTTTATTATGCTGCCTGACGTAATATAGTTTGTTAGAAATAATTTGGAGATTTACCAAGAAGGGAATTTTAAAGTCAGTTTGGCGTTCTGTGTTGCCTCCAATGTCACCCAGTCTAACACTTCTGTATTGATAAATTAATCCATTTTCTATGCCTTCAGTTTACTGGAGTAAAATTTTAAAAAGCCACAGTGATAAATCCGGCTTATATCAGCTCAACAGGCTAACCATAACCACCTTTCCACCCACTTTTCAAAACTGGATTAAGTGGAATAAAAATGCAACATGTTAAGTTATCTGCAAATAAGCCCAAAAAGTCACAAAGCCCTAATTTGCATATTTTTGAAGCCATAGTTTTGGAGTGCAGGGTTTCATAAATCCTCTCTTTGCCTTCATAAAAAGTAAAACTGAACTTTTTGAACTGACATTTTATCTATAACCTGTAAACTGCAGTAGATATGGTCCTCTTCGAAGGATGGTCTACTCAAACATCGTGGCTAACAGACAATGTATACATAGGAACATAGGAAAAATTGTTCTAGGGCTGGTCTTCTCAAAGATGTGATCTTTCGGTATTACAATATTTACTACATTTACTTTTGTGTATTATAGCTACTTTAGTTTATGAATTTTAAACAAAATGTAAAGTCTGCATACGATAATCTGAACTTGGTAAACGGGTGTCTTTACAATAAGCTGATCATAAAATGTCCCACTGCAATCGACAATTATTGGTAGGGAAAGCTAAGGAAGTAAGGACGCTTCATCTGTGCAGATCTTGTAGAAATGTCTGTGACTGAAAATCAGTTCCATTCATTTGAATAGAGTTGTTATGGTGGAAGTACATGAATTTCTCCAAGCCCCATTTAGATGTATGGAACTGATTTGCAGTCACAGACATTTCTGTAACCAAACCTTCCAGTGTGTGAAAGTACCCCAAGTGTTCAGTTTCCCTGCAGCGCCACCATAGAAGAATTTAAAGAGGACCTTTCACCAGAATAAAACATCTAAACTAACTATACAGACGTGTAGAGCGGTGCCCAGGGATCCCCCTGCACTTACTGTTATACCTGGGCGCCGCTCCGTTCTCCGGTTATAGCCTCCGGTATCTTCATAGTTAGGCTCCACCCAGGGGAACCTGACGGCGTCTCTTTCTCCTATGCTGTAGTGCTGGCCAATCGCAGCGCTCAGCTCATAGCCTGAGAGAAAAAAAAAACTCTCAGGCTATGAGCTGAGCGCTGCGATTGGCCAGCGCTACAGCATAAGAGAAAGAGACGCCGTCAGGTTTCCCTGGGTGGAGCCTAACTATGAAGATACCGGAGGCTATACCGGAGAACGGAGTGGCGCCCAGGTATAACAGTAAGTGCAGGGGGATCCCTGGGCGCCGCTCTACATGGCTGTATAGTCAGTTTAGATACTTTATTCTGGTGAAAGGTCCTCTTTAAGCATTACACAGTGTCCACTGAAATCACTGGGTTATCTGTGTAAAGAAGGACAGGGCAGGTCCTCCAGACCAAGAGATGCTCCTTGTAAGTACTGTCTACTCTGGCCAAGAGATGAGGATCCTGAAAAGAGGAGACCACTCCACTTGTCCCTGTGGTGAATGTACAGAATTCTGATTTGCTTCACTGAACCTCACCTCATTCTGACAGCAATGCAATGGTTAAACCCTTCCTTGGTTCTGTGTTCAGTTGCAAGGCTGCTTCTAATATGTTGGACACAAATCCTGGCTATGGGGAGATTTCATTATCTCAGACCACCCCTTTCACAGAATCCTTAGTATGTGAACATGGCCTTACCCTCTACACCCACTAACCCATGCTGCACTTCCAGTGTGCATCATTGGAGGAAATATAAACACTGCTGCTGTAAACTAACTGAAAACAAAGTCCTGCATAACGGAAACCAGACGGATCCGTTATGCTTGGCCATAGACTTCTATTATGACAGATCAAAACGGAATGCCTCTTAAAGGCTTCTGTTTTGCATTCAGTCTACGAATATTATAACGGAATCCATAACGGAATTCCTACACCACCCAAACCCCGAACCTTTAAAGTTCGGGTTCACTCATCCCTATTCCCGAGCACTGCCCACTCTATCGGATCATGTAAGAACGCCCTTCGATATCTCTTCCTCTGTATTAACAAATATTTAGACATTTGGCTTGCCCTGTTGTATACAGCACTGATACATAAAATATACATTCCTTCCAATAGTCTATGAAGAGAATTACAATACATGTACAGGGTGGGCCATTTATATGGATACACCTTAACCACTTGCCGCCGCGCTAACGCCGAAAGGCGTCATTGCGGCGGCTCCCCCAGGCTACGCTAACGCCGATTGGCGTCATCTCGCGTGAGCCGAGATTTCCTGTGAACGCGCGCACACAGGCGCGCGCGCTCACAGGAACGGAAGGTAAGAGAGTTGATCTCCAGCCTGCCAGCGGCGATCGTTCGCTGGCAGGCTGGAGATGTGTTTTTTTTAACCCCTAACAGGTATATTAGACGCTGTTTTGATAACAGCGTCTAATATACCTGCTACCTGGTCCTCTGGTGGTCCCCTTTGTTTGGATCGACCACCAGAGGACACAGGTAGCTCAGTAAAGTAGCACCAAGCACCACTACACTACACTACACCCCACCCCCCGTCACTTATTAACCCCTTATTAGCCCCTGATCACCCCATATAGACTCCCTGATCACCCCCCTGTCATTGATTACCCCCCTGTCATTGATCACACCCCTGTAAAGCTCCATTCAGATGTCCGCATGATTTTTACGGATCCACTGATAGATGGATCGGATCCGCAAAACGCATACGGACGTCTGAATGGAGCCTTACAGGGGCGTGATCAATGACTGTGGTGATCACCCCATATAGACTCCCTGATCACCCCCCTGTCATTGATTACACCCCTGTCATTGATAAACCCCCTGTAAAGCTCCATTCAGATGTCCGCATGATTTTTACGGATCCACTGATGGATCGGATCCGCAAAACGCATACGGACGTCTGATTGGAGCCTTACAGGGCCGTGATAAATGACTGTGGTGATCACCCCATATAGACTCCCTGATCACCCCCCTGTCATTGATTACACCCCTGTCATTGATCAACCCCCTGTAAAGCTCCATTCAGATGTCCGCATGATTTTTACGGATCCACTGATAGATGGATCGGATCCGCAAAACGCATACGGACGTCTGAATGGAGCCTTACAGGGGCGTGATCAATGACTGTGGTGATCACCCCACTGTCATTGATTACCCCCCTGTCATTGATCACCCCCCAGTAAAGCTCCATTCAGATGTCCGCATGATTTTTACGGATCCACTGATAGATGGATCGGATCCGCAAAACACATACAGGCGTCTCCCTGGAGCCTTCCAGGGGGGGTGATCACCCCATATAGACTCCCTGATCACCCCCCCTGTCATTGATCACCCCCCCTGTCATTGATCACCCCCCCGTCAGGCTGCATTCAGATGTCCGTATGATTTTTACGGATCCACGGATACATGGATCGGATCCGCAAAACACATACGGACGTCTGAATGGAGCCTTATAGGGGGGTGATCAATGACAGGGGGGTGATCACCCCATATAGACTCTCCGATCACCCCCCTGTCATTGATCACTCCCCTGTAAGGCTCCATTCAGACATTTTTTTGGCCCAAGTTAGCGGAATTATTATTTTTTTTTCTTACAAAGTCTCATATTCCACTAACTTGTGTCAAAAAATAAAATCTCACATGAACTCACCATACCCCTCACGGAATCCAAATGCGTAAAATTTTTTAGACATTTATATTCCAGACTTCTTCTCACGCTTTAGGGCTCCTAGAATGCCAGGGCAGTATAAATACCCCACATGTGACCCCATTTCGGAAAGAAGACACCCCAAGGTATTCCGTGAGGGGCATATTGAGTCCATGAAAGATTGAAATTTTTGTCCCAAGTTAGCGGAAAGGGAGACTTTGTGAGAAAAAAATAAAAAATATCAATTTCCGCTAACTTGTGCCAAAAAAAAAATAATTCTATGAACTCGCCATGCCCCTCATTGAATACCTTGGGGTGTCTTCTTTCCAAAATGGGGTCACATGTGGGGTATTTATACTGCCCTGGCATTCTAGGGGCCCCAAAGCGTGAGAAGAAGTCTGGTATCCAAATGTCTAAAAATGCCCTCCTAAAAGGATTTTGGGCACCTTTGCGCATCTAGGCTGCAAAAAAGTGTCACACATCTGGTATCGCCGTACTCAGGAGAAGTTGGGGAATGTGTTTTGGGGTGTCATTTTACATATACCCATGCTGGGTGAGAGAAATATCTTGGTCAAATGCCAACTTTGTATAAAAAAATGGGAAAAGTTGTCTTTTGCCAAGATATTTCTCTCACCCAGCATGGGTATATGTAAAATGACACCCCAAAACACATTGCCCAACTTCTCCTGAATACGGCGATACCACATGTGTGACACTTTTTTGCAGCCTAGGTGGGCAAAGGGGCCCATATTCCAAAGAGCACCTTTCGGATTTCACTTGCCATTTTTTACAGAATTTTATTTCAAACTCCTTACCACACATTTGGGCCCCTAGAATGCCAGGGCAGTATAACTACCCAACAAGTGACCCCATTTTGGAAAGAAGACATCCCAAGGTGTTCGCTGATGGGCATAGTGAGTTCATGGAAGTTTTTATTTTTTGTCACAAGTTAGTGGAAAATGATGAATTTTTCTTCTTTTTTTTTTTTTCTTACAAAGACTCATATTCCACTAACTTGTGACAAAAAATAAAAACTTCCATGAACTCACTATGCCCATCAGCGAATACCTTGGGGTGTCTTCTTTCCAAAATGGGGTCACTTGTGGGGTAGTTATACTGCCCTGGCATTCTAGGGGCCCAAATGTGTGGTAAGGAGTTTGAAATCAAATTCTGTAAAAAATGACCAGTGAAATCCGAAAGGTGCTCTTTGGAATATGGGCCCCTTTGCCCACCTAGGCTGCAAAAAAGTGTAACACATCTGGTATCTCCGTATTCAGGAGAAGTTGGGGAATGTGTTTTGGGGTGTCATTTTACATATACCCATGCTGGGTGAGAGAAATATCTTGGCAAAAGACAACTTTTACCATTTTTTTATACAAAGTTGTCTTTTGCCAAGATATTTCTCTCACCCAGCATGGGTATATGTAAAATGACACCCCAAAACACATTCCCCAACTTCTCCTGAATACGGAGATACCACATGTGTGACACTTTTTTGCAGCCTATGTGGGCAAAGGGGCCCACATTCCAAAGAGCACCTTTCGGATTTCACCAGCCATTTTTTTACAGAATTTGATTTCAAACTCCTTACCACACATTTGGGCCCCTAGAATGCCAGGGCAGTATAACTACCCCACAAGTGACCCCATTTTGGAAAGAAGACATCCCAAGGTATTCGCTGATGGGCATAGTGAGTTCATGGAAGTTTTTATTTTTTGTCACAAGTTAGTGGAATATGAGACTTTGTAAGAAAAAAAATAATAAAAAAAAAATCATCATTTTCCGCTAACTTGTGACAAAAAATAAAAAGTTCTATGAACTCACTATGCCCATCAGCGAATACCTTAGGATGTCTACTTTCCGAAATGGGGTCATTTGTGGGGTGTTTGTACTGTCTGGCCATTGTAGAACCTCAGGAAACATGACAGGTGCTCAGAAAGTCAGAGCTCCTTCAAAAAGCGGAAATTCACATTTTTGTACCATAGTTTGTAAACGCTATACCTTTTACCCAAACCATTTTTTTTTTACCCAAACATTTTCTTTTTATCGAAGACATGTAGAACAATAAATTTAGAGCAAAATTTATATATGGATGTCGTTTTTTTTGCAAAATTTTACAACTGAAAGTGAAAAATGTCATTTTTTTGCAAAAAAATCTTTAAATTTCGATTAATAACAAAAAAAGTAAAAATGTCAGCAGCAATGAAATACCACCAAATGAAAGCTCTATTAGTGAGAAGAAAAGGAGGTAAAATTCATTTGGGTGGTAAGTTGCATGACCGAGCAATAAACCGCTAAAGTTGTGGAGTGCCGATTTGTAAAAAAAGGGCCTGGTCTTTAGGGGGGTATAAACCTGTGGTCCTTAAGTGGTTAATAAAATGGGAATGGTTGGTGATATTAACTTCCTGTTTGTGGCACATTAGTATATGTGAGGGGGGAAACTTTTCAAGATGGGTGGTGACCATGGCGGTAATTTTGAAGTCGGCCATTTTGAATCAAACTTTTGTTTTTTCAATAGGAAGAGGGTCATGTGACACATCAAACTTATTGGGAATTTCACAAGAAAAACAATGGTGTGCTTGGTTTTAACGTAACTTTATTCTTTCATGAGTTATTTACAAGTTACTGACCACTTATAAAATGTGTTCAATGTGCTGCCCATTGTGTTGGATTGTCAATGCAACCCTCTTCTCCCACTCTTCACACACTGATAGCAACACCGCAGGAGAAATGCTAGCACAGGCTTCCAGTATCCGTAATTTCAGGTGCTGCACATCTCGTATCTTCACAGCATACACAATTGCCTTCAGATGACCCCAAAGATAAAAGTCTAAGGGGGTCAGATCGGGAGACCTTGGGGGCCATTCAACTGGCCCACGATGACCAATCCACTTTCCAGGAAACTGTTCATCTAGGAATGCTCGGACCTGACACCCATAATGTGGTGGTGGGTGCACCATCTTGCTGGAAAAACTCAGGGAACGTGCCAGCTTCAGTGCATAAAGAGGGAAACACATCATCATGTAGCAATTTCGCATATCCAGTGGCCTTGAGGTTTCCATTGATGAAGAATGGCCCCACTATCTTTGTACCCCATATACCACACCATACCATCAATTTTTTTGTTCCAACAGTCTTGGAGGGATCTATCCAATGTGGGTTAGTGTCAGACCAATAGCGGTGGTTTTGTTTGTTAACTTCACCATTCACATAAAAGTTTGCCTCATCGCTGAACAAAATCTTCTGCGTGAACTGAGGGTCCTGTTCCAATTTTTGTTTTGCCCATTATGCAAATTCAGTGCGCCGATCAGGGTCATCCTCGTTGAGATGCTGCAGTAGCTGGAGCTTGTAAGGGTGCCATTTGTAAGTAGCTAATATCCGCCGAAGGGATGTTCGACTAATGCCACTCTCCAGTGACATGCGGCGAGTGCTATGCTGTGGGCTCTTGCTGAATGAAGCTAGGACAGCCACTGATGTTTCTTCATTAGAGACAGATTTCATGCATCCACATTTTGGCAAATCCAACACTGAACCAGTTTCACGAAACTTAGCAAGCAGTTTGCTAACTGTAGCATGGGAGATGGGTGGTCTCGTAGGGTGTCTTGCATTGAAATCTGCTGCAATGACCCGGTTACTGCGTTCACCAGACATCAACACAATTTCTATCCGCTCCTCACGCGTTAACCTCGGCGACATGTCAATGGCTGTAAACAAAGAAAAACTTGTACATAACTCATGAAAGAATAAAGTTACGTTAAAACCAAGCACACCATTGTTTTTCGTGTGAAATTCCCAATAGGTTTGATGTGTCACATGACCCTCTTCCTATTGAAAAAACAAAAGTTGGATTCAAAATGGCCGACTTCAAAATGGCCGCCATGGTCACCACCCATCTTGAAAAGTTTCCCCCCTCACATATACTAATGTGCCACAAACAGGAAGTTAATGTCACCAACCATTCCCATTTTATTAAGGTGTATCCATATAAATGGCCCACCCTGTACATCTTTCTGTATAGTTGACAAAAACAAAATAAATCTGTCAGTAGATTTCTACCTATTAAACTGGCTGACCTGTTCCATGTGCACTTGGCAGCTGAAGGCATCTGTGTTGGTCCCATGTTCATATGTGCCCGCATTACTGAGAAATATGATGTTTTAATATATGCAAATGAGCCTCTAGGTGAAATGAGGCGTTGCCGTTACACCTAGAGGCTCTGCTCTCTCTGCAAGATGCCATGCGTCCTGCACTTTGATAGCGCCAGGCAGTGTAAACGTCATAACACCTGGCCATGTCAATTAATGTGTTTTTATTTTTCTTCCCTATTTTTCTTGAGCCATAACTTTTTTATTTTTCCGTACACATAGCTGTATGAGGGCTTATTTTTTGCGGGACAAGTTGTATTTTTTAATGCCACCATTTAATATGGCATACAGTGTAGTGGGAAAAAAACACAATTCCTCCACTGTTTTACGAGTTTTGTTCCCATGGTGTTCCGTTTGTGCCAAAACTGACTTGTGCC
This sequence comes from Bufo bufo, assembly GCF_905171765.1. Taxonomy (NCBI): domain Eukaryota; kingdom Metazoa; phylum Chordata; class Amphibia; order Anura; family Bufonidae; genus Bufo; species Bufo bufo. The sequence continues at coordinate 511,927,772 of NC_053392.1, read as the reverse complement.
CTTCATTCTCTGGGTCAGTGCAATGACAACGATACCACATACAGTTGAAACCAGAAGTTTACATACACTATATAAAAAGACACATATGCATATTTTTCTCAATATCTGACATGAAATCAAAATAAAACTTTCCGGTTTTTGGTCAATTGGGATTACCATAATTATTATTATTTGTCAAATTCCAGAATAATGAGAGAGAGAATGTTTTAAGGCATTTTTTATTACTTTCTGCAAAGTGAAAAGTTTAAATACATTTCATTAATATTTTGTACCATTGCCCTTAACCTGTATGACTTGGGTCAAACGTTTTGGATATCCTTCCACAAGCTTCTCACAATAGTTGGTCGGAATTTGGGCCCATTCCTCCTGACAAAACTGGTGTAACTGAGCCTTGTTTGTTGGTCGCCTTGCTCGCACCTGCCTTTTCAGCTTTGCCCATAAAGTTTCATAGGATTAGGATCAGGGCTTTGTGATGGCCACTCCAAAACATTGACTTTGTTATCCTTAAGCCATTTTGTAACCAGTTTGGCAGTATGCTTCGGGTCATTGTCCATTTGGAAGACCCATTTCCGCCCAAGCTTTAACTTCCTGACTGATGTCTTGAGATGTTGCTTCAGTATTTCCACATAATCTTCTTTCCTCATGATGCCATAGATTTTGTGAAGTGCACCAGTCCCTCTTGCAGCAAAACAACCCCACAACATGATGCTGCGACCCCCCCGTTTCACAGTTGGGATGGTGTTGTTAGACTTCCAAGCTTTTCCCTTCTTCCTCCAAAAATAACGATGATCATTATGGCCAAAAAGTTAAATTTTAGTTTCGTCAGACCACAGGAAATCTCTCCAAAAATGTAGGTCTTTGTTCCTGTGTGCATTTGCAAACATTAATCTGCCTTTTTTATGTTTTTTTTGAGTAATGGCTTCTTCCTGGCAGAGGGGCCTTTCAGCCCATGTTGATACAGAACTCATTTCACTGTGGATATTGACACAATCTTACCAGCTTCTGTCATCATCTTCACAAGGTCATTGCTTTTGTTCTTGGGTTGATATGCACTTGTCGGACCAAAGCACGTTCATCTCTGGGACACAGAACCCGTCTCCTTCCTGAGCGGTATGATGGCTGGACATTCCCATCTTGTTTGTACTTGCGTATAATTGTTTGTACAGTTGAATGAGGCACCTTCAGTTATCTTGAAATTGCACCCAAGGTTGAGCCAGACTTGTGCAAGTCCACAGTTCTCTTCCTGATATCTTGGCTGATTTCTTTAGACTTTCCCATGACGCTACACAAAGAAGCAGTGTACATCCACAGGTGTGTCTCTAACTCTGATGTTGCCAACAAACCTAACAGAAACTTCCAAACACATGGCCTAATCATATGGCAGTCCAGAATTGTTTAAAGGCACAGTAATCTTTTTTTAAAATAAATATATATTTTTATTTTCCAAATCATGATATTAGTACATAAAACAGTAATAATCACAACGGTATGCCTAGCATGGCAATCATAAACATCCTTACAAGAAGAAAAATTCTATACAACATCCTAAGAACACCCTCACGACAATATATAATAATATCTATATCCACCCCCCCCCCCCCCCCCCCCATTGGCTGCCGTCCACTCCATTCATCAATGTGTAAAATAATATTAATTATGGCTATGTAGATCTGCGTGTAATTCTCAGTTTCCTTTCAATGTCCTCATAAACTCTAATTTTTGGAAGATATGACCCCCACTCCCTTGTTGAGGGCGGGGAGACAGAGCCCCAATACTTTATCAATATAGCTTTAGCGACCATCAATCCCCGCATCCAAGTCCGTCTGACCTGGGCCGGGACTTCCACTTCTGACCCACATTCTCCAAAAAGCACTATCAAAACCCCCGGGTTATAATTCATTTAGCTCTCCCTTTGTAGGGTAGCAAAAACCTCATCCCAATAGCTTCTTATTTTGCTGCAGCTCCAAAGCAAGTGGACATAGTCCGCATTAATATATCCACATTTGGAGCAGCAGCAATCCCGATCTTTATTTTGGGGAAATTTTCCTTGGATTTTAGGCGTATAATAAAGTCTGTGGAGGATCTTAAATTGGATTAACCTGTGCGCACTGGAAACTGATGCCTTTCTCACATTCCTATAAATAGTAGACCACTGTGGTGGGGGGCAATTCAGCTCTTGCTCCCACTTATTTGTGCTTTTGAAAGGTGTTACAGTTGCCAGTGCAATTCGGAGTTTTGCATAAAGTCTGGATAACTTCACTTTTTCATACTTCTGAGCGTCACAAAAATCAAAAAATATATTCTCTCGTGGAAAAAAGGGGCCTCTATTCCTAGAGGCTTCAAATATATGTTTCAAACGTGAATACATAAATAAATCTAATGGTGAACTATCAGTAAAACCAAATTCCAAAAATGATTTAAACTGACCCATATAAAAAAGGTCAGACACCCTGTTGATACCATTACGTACCCAATAACCAAAATCTGTAATTTTGAAGAACTCCTCCAGCCCCCTGTTCTCCCACAGAGGGGTGAAAACAAACGGACCGGAAGATTTAAGGATCTTCTTCAGTCTGTTCCAAACCCTCTGCAGTGAGCACAGGATCAGCAAGGACCTCCTCATTCCCATAAACCCATTCTCCAACCATACAAAAATATTATCAACTGGTTTATCAAAAAGTTTTGTCAAATATCGTGAAAGTAAGCTCCCCTTAGAACAGCAACAACGCTGAATCTGTGCACACAAATAATAACCTTGAAAAAAGGGTAATGACAACCCACCATCTGCCTCCGACAACCATAGATATCTCTGCTTTATGCGAACCCTCTTCCTTCCCCAAATTAAATCATTGATCATAGCCTCTAACCTATGTAAGAAAATATCTTCTATCCAGATGGGGGAGGCACACAACGGAAATAAAACTATCGGGAGGATAATCATTTTAATCAGAGCTATTCGATCCGTCTGTGCCAGTATCAGCTTCCGCCAAGCGCAGATTTTGTCCCTGACTTTATTCAGAACCGGGGCCAGATTAAGATCATAAAACCTATTTATAGGGAGCCCAATCTTAACCCCCAAATAATCTAAAGTGTCATTGGGGACCAAAACACGGACTCGCCTCCCCTCGTCTACAGCTTTCCGGTTTAGCGGGAGGAGCGATGATTTTGACCAGTTGATTCTATAGCCTGATAGTTTACCATAATCTTCTATTACCTCTATGACGTACGGGAGAATTTTCCACCCCTGGTCCAGGAACAGAATCACGTCATCGGCATATAGACTTATTTTATCGCCCGCTCCCGCTACTCCAAAACCGTCTATACGGCTATCCAAGCGAATCCGAGAAGCCAATGGTTCAATAAAGAGAGCGAAGAGGAGAGGAGAGAGGGGGTAACCCTGTCGCATCCCTCTTTGCATCGTAACGGGGGAAGATCTAATACCATTGACACTAATACATGCAACAGGATGTGCATATAGCATTTGAGTCATTTCCAAAAAGGGATTCCCAATGCCAAAATGGGACATTGTAGCCCACAAAAAAGGCCACTCCATCCTGTCAAACGCCTTTGCGGCGTCCAAAGACAGAATGGAGTGGTCTATACTACCCCCAACAGACAGATTCAAATAAACCCTATATAGACTCATCTGTATTTGCCGTCCCGGAATAAAGCCCGTCTGATTGGGGTGTACCAAACCCGCTATAACCCTCTTTAGACGATTAGACAAAATTTTGGCAAAAATCTTATAATCCGTATTCAGGAGTGATATGGGTCTATATGATCCCATATCATATATGGGTCTATATGATCCCATATCACACGGATCTTTGTCCTTTTTCAAGACCAAAATAATCACTGCTTCCCCAAATGATGGAGGTAAAGAACAGCATGCGCGAGATTCATTCAGGACTAGAAGCAGGATCGGCAAGAGTGCGCTAGCGTGGTACCTATATAGATCAAACGGCAATCCATCTGATCCAGGGGCTGATTTATATTTTAGAGAGGGAAGAGTCGCCTGGAGTTCCTCTAACAGAATAGGGGAGTCCAAGCGCTCTCTATCTTGAGAACATAACTGGGGGAGCTCTAATTTTTGAAGATATTGATCCATAACGGTGCGACTAAACATAGACTCAGATTTATAGAGGGTAGAGTAAATTCCTCCCTTATCTCCTCTGCAGAGTTCACCCCAGCACCCTGTAAGTTCCTAATTTCTCTTATACTGGTAGACTCCCTCTGGTTTGCCACCAAGCGAGCCAGAAACCTACCCGTTTTACCAGATTCGCAGAAACGATTCTGGCCTTGAAATAGGAGCTTATGTTGTGCTTTTTTTTATAAAGGAGCGTCTTAAGCTGTAAATTGGCCTCTTTTAACTGTTTAATAGATTGCTCCGTATAGGAGTCAATTAATGCGGCGCGTAAACTCCTTATTAAGTCTGTCAATTGTTGTTCCCTGCGCCGTACTTCCGTTCTGAACCTATTAATTTTACTAAAGTATAAGCCCCTTATATGAGCCTTCAAAGCGTCCCACACATAGTGAATATGTGCCGATCCTACATTAAGGTCCCAAAATTCCCGAATATCTTGGTCTATTCGGGATTGCTCCCCTATCACATCAAACCAGTGCGGGCACATCAAACCAGTGCGGGCAGAGTAATCTTAGTATATGTAAACTTTTGACATTGCAGAAAGTAATAAAAATGCCTTAAAACATTCTCTCTCTCTCTCATTATTCTGGCATTTGGCAAATAATAATAATTATGGTAATCCTAATTGGCCAAAAACAGGAAAGGTTTATTCTGATTTCATGTCAGATATTGAGAAAAATATGCATACCGTATTCTTTGCCCCATAAGACGCACTCTCCCCCCAAAAAAGTGGGGGGGAAATGCCCCTGCATCTTATGGGGCGAATGCTGCCATTTTACATCGCAGACTGCGATGTATCAGCTGGAGGGGGGAGGGAGGAGGGGCCATTGTCATGCAAATGCGGCGGGGCGGTGTGGTCACTGTACTCCGGCCCCGCCGCTCACTCACTGCTTTATTGCTTAAACATTTTATAATAATAGCTTTAATTGACGTTCCGATCCCCAGCCCCATCTGTACTACCGTACTTACTAAATGTCCTGTAGCAGGCAGAGCAGGGCGGGCGGCCGGAACTCACTGATGTCACGTGCCTGCGCCGCCTACTTCATTCATAAAGTAGGCGGCGCAGGCACGTCACGTGACATCAGTGAGTTCCGGCCGCCCGCCCTGCTCTGCCTGCTACAGGACATTTAGTAAGTACGGTAGTACAGATGGGGCTGGGGATCGGAACGTCAATTAAAGCTATTATTATAAAATGTTTAGGCATTAAGGAAGTGAGTGAGCGGTGGGGCCGGAGTACAGTGACCGCACCGGCCCCACCGCATTTGCATGACACTGGCCCCTCCTCCCTCCGCCCTCCCACAGGTTTAGCTATGGTATATTAGGGCATCTGTGGATGCCACTATTATGGGGTAAGGGATATGGCACTGTTATGGGGTGGGGGCTCTGTGGGTGACACATATATAGCAGTGCCATCCACAGATCCACCCCCCATAACAGTGCCATCCACAGATCCCCCTCCATAACAGTGCCATCCACAGATCCCCCTCCATAACAGTGCCATCCACAGATCCCCCTCCATAACAGTGCCATCCACAGATCACCCCCCATAACAGTGCCATCCACAGATCCCCCCATAACAGTGCCATCTACAGATCCCCCCTAACAGTGCCATCCACAGATCCCCCCCCATAACAGTGCCATCCACACATCCCCTCCATAACAGTGCGTCATCCACAGATCACCCATAATAGTGTCATGCACAGACCACCATTAGTTCAAAACCCACCAAAAGCACACCTTTTGGTTAAAAATATATTTTTTCTTATTTTCCTCCTCAAAAACCTAGCTGCGTCTTATGGCCGGTGCGTCTTATAGGGCGAAAAATACGGTATGTGTATTTTTATATAGTGTATGTGAACTTCTGGTTTCAACTGTATGTATAGGTTTTTAATGTCTAAATAGTGCAAAAAATAAAAAATAAACTTTGAGAAGATCTTTTTTTTTTTTACATCACATATTCTGACCCTCATAACTTTTTTATAGTTATATCTACTGAGCTGTGTGGGGGCATTTTTTTCGGAAAAATCTGTAGTTTTTATTGATAACAACTGGAGTGTGTGTGACTGATCACATTTTATTAAAAAAAATTTGGGTAAGAGAAGCGATGAAAAAATGGCAAATTGGCCATTACGCCACTGGCCGTATTGGAAAAACATTTTAATATTTTAATAGTATGGGCGTTTTCGGTCCCGGTGATACACATGATGTTTATACTTTTTGCTATTTATGTATTTATTTATTTATTTCTACGGAAAGGGTGGTGATTTAAACTTTTATATTTTGAGTTTTGAGGTTTTTTTTTTTACGTTTTTAATGAGTTTGAAGCTCGTATTTGATCCTACAAAATCCAATAAAAAAAAAAATTCTGAACAATCATTGAAATCAATTACCGGCATCCTCACTGGCTGCAGACTATGCCGGAAAGAAGCTCGCGCTTCCGGGTTTTTCACCCATTAGATGCCTTGATCTCACTTAATGGCATCTAAAGGCTTTAATGACAGGAAACGGCTTAATGAAGCCTACTGCACGTGCGAGCAGGCGCCATGTTTTCAGTTTAGTAGTAGCGAAGACGTGAAAGTAGAGAAGGCACAGCAGTTTCAGAGAAAGTAGAGCCTCATTTGCGTATATACATTTTAATTTTTCTCAGTAATGCAGGCACATATGAACATGAGACCAACATAGATGTCTTCAGCTGCCTAGCGCACATGGAACAGGTCAGCCAGTGTCATAGGTACAAATCTGCTGACAGATGCCCTTTAAAGGGAATCAGTCACCAGTTTTCAGCTGCCTTCTCTTTTAATTCCTAACAGCTCCAGCACATGCCAATGAGTCCACATATTCATGAGCTTGCGGCTCTCCCTGCCCACCTGCCTCTGATTGACATATTTCCATATGAATCAGCAGCAGGTGAGCGGGGCAGCCATGAGCTCATGAATATGGGGATTCATTGGCATGCGCTGGAGCTGTTCAATACAAGATTTTGGCAAAATGGCTTGATTAACTAAAGAAAGTGACCCAGTATTTTGCCATGTAGATCTGTCACTAATTTATGTTGCCCTTAGTTAGGACACCATAAAAATTGTGACAGATTCCCTTTAATATAACTGTACCATAGAGCATATGTTTAAAGGATATAGATAAGAATATTATATATATATATATATATATATATATATATACACTGCTCAAAAAAATAAAGGGAACACTTAAACAACACAATGTAACTCCAAGTCAATCACACTTCTGTGAAATCAAACTGTCCACTTAGGAAGCAACACTGAGTGACAATCAATTTCACATGCTGTTGTGCAAATGGGATAGACAACAGGTGGAAATTATAGGCAATTAGCAAGACACCCCCAATAAAGGAGTGGTTCTGCAGGTGGTGACCACAGACCACTTCTCAGTTCCTATGCTTCCTGGCTGATGTTTTGGTCACTTTTGAATGCTGGCGGTGCTTTTACTCTAGTGGTAGCAGGAGACGGAGTCTACAACCCACACAAGTGGCTCAGGTAGTGCAGCTTATTCAGGATGGCACATCAATGCGAGCTGTGGCAAGAAGGTTTGCTGTGTCTGTCAGCGTAGTGTCCAGAGCATGGAGGCGCTACCAGGAGACAGGCCAGTACATCAGGAGACATGGAGGAGGCTGTAGGAGGGCAACAACCCAGCAGCAGGACCGCTACCTCCGCCTTTGTGCAAGGAGGAAAAGGAGGAGCACTGCCAGAGCCCTGAAAAATGACCTCCAGCAGGCCACAAATGTGCATGTGTCTGCTCAAACGGTCAGAAACAGACTCCATGAGGGTGATATGAGGGCCCGACGTCCACAGGTGGGGGTTGTGCTTACAGCCCAACACCGTGCAGGACGTTTGGCATTTGCCAGAGAACACCAAGATTGGCAAATTCGCCACTGGCGCCCTGTGCTCTTCACGGATGAAAGCAGGTTCACACTGAGCACATGTGACAGACGTGACAGAGTCTGGAGACGCCGTGGAGAATGTTCTGCTGCCTGCAACATCCTCCAGCATGACCGGTTTGGCATTGGGTCAGTAATGGTGTGGGGTTGCATTTCTTTGGAGGGCCGCACAGCCCTCCATGTGCTCGCCAGAGGTAGCCTGACTGCCATTAGGTACCGAGATGAGATCCTCAGACCCCTTATGAGACCATATGCTGGTGCGGTTGGCCCTGGGTTCCTCCTAATGCAAGACAATGCTAGACCTCATGTGGCTGGAGTGTGTCAGCAGTTCCTGCAAGACGAAGGCATTGATGCTATGGACTGGCCCGCCTGTTCCCCAGACCTTAATCCAATTGAGCACATCTGGGACATCATGTCTCGCTCTATCCACCAACGTCACGTTGCACCACAGACTGTCCAGGAGTTGGCAGATGCTTTAGTCCAGGTCTGGGAGGAGATCCTTCAGGAGACAGTCTGCCACCTCATCAGGAGCATGCACAGGCGTTGTAGGGAGGTCATACAGGCACGTGGAGGCCACACACACTACTGAGCCTCATTTTGACTTGTTTTAAGGACATTACATCAAAGTTGGATCAGCCTGTAGTGTGTTTTTCCACTTTAATTTTGAGTGTGACTCCAAATCCAGACCTCCATGGGTTGAAAAATTTGATTTCCATTTTTCAAATTTTTGTGTGATTTTGTTGTCAGCACATTCAACTATGTAAAGAACAAAGTATTTCAGAAGAATATTTAATTAACTCAGATCTAGGATGTGTTATTTTTGTGTTCCCTTTATTTTTTTGAGCAGTGTATATATATATTTACCGTATATATATATATATATATATATATATATATATATATATATATACACAGTACAGACCAAAAGTTTGTACACACCTTCTCATTCAAAGAGTTTTCTTTATTTTCATGACTATGAAAGCATCAAAACTATGAATTAACACATGTGGAATTATATACATAACAAACAAGTATGAAACAACTGAAAATATGTCATATTCTAGGTTCTTCAAAGTAGCCACCTTTTGCTTTGATTACTGCTTTGCACACTCTTGGCATTCTCTTGATGAGCTTCAAGAGGTAGTCCCCTGAAATGGTTTTCACTTCACAGGTGTGCCCTGTCAGGTTTAATAAGTGGGATTTCTTGCCTTATAAATGGGGTTGGGACCATCAGTTGCGTTGAGGAGAAGTCAGGTGGATACACAGCTGATAGTCCTACTGAATAGACTGTTAGAATTTGTATTATGGCAAGAAAAAAGCAGCTAACAGTCTATTCAGTAGGACTATCAGCTGTGTATCCACCTGACTTCTCCTCAACGCAACTGATGGTCCCAACCCCATTTATAAGGCAAGAAATCCCACTTATTAAACCTGACAGGGCGAACCTGTGAAGTGAAAACCAGTGTCTCTCAGAAGCCAAGATGGGTAGAGGATCACCAATTCCCACAATGTTGCGCAGAAAGATAGTGGAGCAATATCAGAAAGGTGTTACCCAGCGAAAAATTGCAAAGACTTTGCATCTATCATCATCAACTGTGCATAACATCATCCGAAGATTCATAGAATCTGGAACAATCTCTGTGTGCAAGGGTCAAGGCCGTAAAACCATACTGGATGCCCGTGATCTCCGGGCCCTTAAATGACACTGCACCACAAACAGGAATGCTACTGTAAAGGAAATCACAGAATGGGCCCAGGAATACTTCCAGAAACCATTGTCAGTGAACACAATCCACCGTGCCATCCGCCGTTGCCAGCTGAAACTCTACAGTGCAAAGAAGAAGCCATTTCTAAGCAAGATCTGGCGTTTTCACTGGGCCAGGGATCATTTAAAATGGAGTGTGGCAAAATGGAAGACTGTTCTGTGGTCAGACGAGTCACGATTCAAAGTTCTTTTTGGAAATCTGGGACGCCATGTCATCCGGACCAAAGAGGACAAGGACAACCCAAGTTGTTATCAACGCTCAGTTCAGAAGCCTGCATCTCTGATGGTATGGGGTTGCATGAGTGCGTGTGGCATGGGCAGGAAAGGCACCATCAATGCAGAAAAATATATTCAGGTTCTAGAACAACATATGCTCCCATCCAGACGTCATCTCTTTCAGGGAAGACCCTGCATTTTTCAACAAGATAATGCCAGGCCATATTCTGCATCAATCACAACATCATGGCTGCGTAGGAGAAGGATCCGGGTACTGAAATGGCCAGTCTGCAGTCCAGATCTTTCACCTATAGAGAACATTTGGCGCATCATAAAGAGGAAGGTGCAACAAAGAAGGCCCAAGACGATTGAACAGTTAGAGGCCTGTATTAGACAAGAATGGGAGAGCATTCCTATTTCTAAAACTGGTCTCCTCGGTCCCCAGACGTCTGTTGAGTGTTGTAAGAAGAAGGAGAGATGCCACACAGTGGTGAAAATGGCCTTGTCCCAACTTTTTGGGGATTTGTTGACACCATGAAATTCTGATTCAACATATTTTTCCGTTAAAATTGTACATTTTCTCAGTTTAAACTTTTGTTCCGTGATTTATGTTCTATTCTGAATAAAATATTAGAAGTTGGCACCTCCACATCATTGCATTTAGTTTTTATTCACGATTTGTATAGTGTCCCAACTTTTTTGGAATCCGGTTTGTAATTCCACATGTGTTAATTCATAGTTTTGATGCCTTCAGTGTGAATCTACAATTTTCATAGTCATGAAAATAAAGAAAACTCTTTGAATGAGAAGGTGTGTCCAAACTTTTGGTCTGTACTGTACATACACAGTTAAAAGAAAAAGTATGTGAACCCTTTGGAATTATATGGATTTCTGCACAAATTGGTCATAAAATGTGATCTGATCTTCATCTAAGTCACAACAATAGACAATCACAGTCTGCTTAAACTAATAACACACAAATAATTAAATGTTACCATGTTTTTATTGAACACACCATGTAAACATTCACAGTGCAGGTGGAAAAAGTATGTGAACCCTTGGATTTAATAACTGGTTTAACTTCCTTTGGCAGCAATAACTGTCACGGCTGAGGATGGGGGAAAGCCTCAGCCGTGCGATGACGGAAGATGGTGGTCGCTGCTTGGCCAGGAACACAGAATTAGGGAGCAGGTCACCTCCTAACGCATCCCTAATCTGACCCTGACTCCTAGCTGCATGAGCCGACCTTGAAGGTAGGAGGGCTCATGCTACGGAACCTCGGATCCCTAGTAACCCTCCGCAGATCCCTAAAGCTAGGAGCAGGGTAAGACGACTTGTTCCTCCTAGAAACGGAGGAACAGGAGTCTCACAGGCCAGGCTACAATAAAGCGGAACATATACAACTCATGGCAGTGGCAGGTAAATGCCATAAGCACAACACCCACCTGCCACAGACACAAAGCCTGGAACCCATGCGCAAGTGCTGCTGTCCTAACACAGAAACGCACACAACACACAACACACATCACACAGGAACCCAGGACCATAAGCTGCAATAATAAACATACAACAGACACATCTTCATCACATCAAACAAGATTTATGACCACAAGGGTGGCTCTCAGTGGCAGATGGTATAAACCCGGAGGGTGCCTCCAGCTTACAAACAAGGCTGGAGTACCTCTCAGCTTCAGGTCTCCACTGAGGCTATATAGCCCAAGTAGCCACACCCACACAGACACACCCAGTGTTCACACACACAGAAGGGAATTAACCCTTCTCACACCAGGGAAGGGAAGACAACCACTTAAAGGAGAAAGTGTCCAAATGGACATCACACTGCAGCTGTTACAGCAGGCAACGACATGCGTGGCAACCATGTCCTGGGAGTCAGCCTGAAGGCCGGGACACTGCCACCACATGTACACCATACCAAACGTTGCCACGGGCAGCCACAGTGAAGGGAAGTGTCACAGTGCACACCTATATAAACCTCGTGCACACCAGACATACAAAGTGCATAACATACACACACACAACCAGGAGTTACCGCATGCACTTGACAGCAAGCTGCCCAGCAACAGCTCAGGCTGCTATACTGCCAAGTACAACCATGTTACCAGCAGCAACCACACATGAGGCAACATACCAGCAGCCCTCCCCATGTGGTTGACAATAAAACCAAACCGCAGGCAACTGCATGCGGATCCTGAGTCACGACCATGACCATGGTCGTGACACTCCCACCCCTCAAAGCCCCCCTCACCAAAAAAAAATGAAAAATAGTGAGGAACTAAGAACAGGGATGGGAGAAGGGGCAATGCCTGAAAACCACCAGTGTCTCCCTCAAGGACTGCCGCCAACAAACCTGGACCGACACAACGGTCCCAGGTAGTCAGCCACCAAAGCAGACTGAAGAAAAGAGCAACTGTAGGCACTGCCAGACAGGTACCCGTATCTCCCTCCAGCACTGCCACCAACCTACCTGGTCCGTCACCTAGGTCTCAGGCAGCCAGCCACCAAAGAAGTCTGGAGGAGAGACACTGGACACCGCGTCCAACTCAGGAAAACGTTCCTACTCCAGGTCGCTGCCAACAGCCACTCCAAACCAGCACACCGCCGGAACACCAACGGAATGCTGCCAGCAGACGACCAGAGCAAGGAACCCTGAGAGGGACGAGGGGTCACCAACACGGACACGGTTAGCAAGGTGGCGGGGAATAAGCCACCAACCGCGCCGTAAACGGTGAACCCCATAACGCTCTCCCTCCGGAGAACGCGCATGTATGCCGAAAACGGCAGGCCATACATGCTGCACCCTCTTTCGAAGGCGTGCAACCTCACACCAAAAAACACCACGGTGAGAGAATAAAAATAAGGGGACGCCAAAACAGAACACGGTGAAGGGATGGTGGGGAAAAGCCACTCACCGCGCCGTCAACGGCGATACCCCCACAACGCTCTCCCTCCGGAGAACGCGCATGCACTCCATAAGCATATGGCGATGCATGCTTCACCCTCTTTCGAGGGAAGACGCCAGGTGAGAAGCGACTGTGGTCATATGGTCACGGCTGAGGATGGGGGAAACCCTCAGCCGTGCGATGACGGAAGATGGTGGTCGCTGCTTGGCCAGGAACACAGAATTAGGGAGCAGGTCACCTCCTAATGCATCCCTAATCTGACCCTGACTCCTAGCTGCATGAGCCGACCTTGAAGGTAGGAGGGCTCATGCTCCGGAACCTCGGATCCCTAGTAACCCTCCGCAGATCCCTAAAACTAGGAGCAGGGTAAGACGACCTGTTCCTCCTAGACACGGAGGAACAGGAGTCTCACAGGCCAGGCTACAATAAAGCGGAACATATACAACTCATGGCAGTGGCAGGTAAATGCCATAAGCACAACACCCACCTGCCACAGACACAAAGCCTGGAACCCATGCGCAAGTGCTGCTGTCCTAACACAGAAACGGACACAACACACAACACACATCACACAGGAACCCAGGACCATAAGCTGCAATAATAAACATACAACAGACACATCTTCATCACATCAAACAAGATTTATGACCACAAGGGTGGCTCTCAGTGGCAGATGGTATAAACCCGGAGGGTGCCTCCAGCTTACAAACAAGGCTGGAGTACCTCTCAGCTTCAGGTCTCCACTGAGGCTTTATAGCCCAAGTAGCCACACCCACACAGACACACCCAGTGTTCACACACACAGAAGGGAATTAACCCTTCTCACACCAGGGAAGGGAAGACAACCACTTAAAGGAGAAAGTGTCCAAATGGACATCACACTGCAGCTGTTACAGCAGGCAACGACATGCGTGGCAACCATGTCCTGGGAGTCAGCCTGAAGGCCGGGACACTGCCACCACATGTACACCATACCAAACGTTGCCACGGGCAGCCACAGTGAAGGGAAGTGTCACAGTGCACACCTACATAAACCTTGTGCACACCAGACATACAAAGTGCATAACATACACACACACAACCAGGAGTTACCGCATGCACTTGACAGCAAGCTGCCCAGCAACAGCTCAGGCTGCTATACTGCCAAGTACAACCATGTTACCAGCAGCAACCACACATGAGGCAACATACCAGCAGCCCTCACCAATTTGACAATAAAACCAAACCGCAGGCAACTGCATGCGGATCCTGAGTCACGACCATGACCATGGTCGCGACAATAACTTTAACCAAACGTTTCCTGTAGTTGCAGATCAGACGTGCACAACGGTCAGGAGTAATTCTTGACCATTCCTCTTTACAGAACTGTTTCAGTTCAGCAATATTCTTGGGATGTCTGGTGTGAATCGCTTTCTTGAGGTCATGCCACAGCATCTCAATTGGGTTGAGGTCAGGACTCTTACTGGGCCACTCCAGAAGGTGTATTTTCTTTTGTTGAGCTTCAGCTGGTGGACAGATGGCCTTAAGTTCTCCTTCAAAATGTCTTGATAAACTTGGAAATTCATTTTTCCTTCGATGATAGCAATCCGTCCAGCCCCAAACCATGATGCCCCCACCACCATACTTCACAGTTGGGATGAGGTTTTGATGTTGGTGTGATGTGCCTCTTTTTCTCCACACATAGTGTTGTGTGTTTCTTCCAAACAACTCAACTTCGGTTTTATCTGTCCACAGAATATTTTGCCAGTACTGCTGTGGAACATCCAGGTGCTCTTGTGCAAACTGTAAACGTGCAGCAATGTTGTTTTTGGACAGCAGTGGCTTCTTCTGTGGTATCCTCCCATGAAATCCATTCTTGTTTAGTGTTTTACGTGTCGTAGATTCGCTAACAGGGATGTTAGCATATGCCAGAGACTTTTGTAAGTCTTTAGCTGACACTCTAGGATTCTTCTTTACCTCATTGAACAGTGCGCGCTGTGCTCTTGCAGTCATCTTTACAGTACAGCCACTCCTAGGGAGAGTAGCAGCAGTTGCGGCTCACCCTCAACCCGGGTTGTTGCGGCTTACCCTCAACTACTACCACATTTTCCCAGGCTCAAGAAAGAGTCGGGTCCTGGCGCTGTGCTGTACCAAAAATTATCTCCAGAGATGTTGAGGTCTGCCAAATCCGGACCCGGCGGCAAGTCCTCCACATCTACTACAATCACACTTAGCGGGGTTGTCTCCCCCTCTTCCACCAAAGTGGCGGTCACCCCTACCACTGGCCCTTCGGTCTCAGGTTCCCAGGGTTCTGGTGTCCCCCCTGAGCCGGGCCACTCTGCTAGAGTTATCCCTGTCTCATGTGTATTGGTGACTCTCGCCTCAGGCCACAGTGACGGGAAACCGGGGAAGTCTCTCCCAATTATTAGTTCATACTATAATTTTGTGGCGACAGGTGAGTCCACCTGCCAGTCACCATTGATAGAGAGACCAGGGCTGTGGGATAGTCCTTTAAATGCACCAGGGCAGCTCTTACCAGGGACACCAGGCTCCCTGAATCCAGCAGTGCTACTGATAGGGTATCTTCCACCTGGCACAGGTGGCTATTGTCTATATAGTCTCGGAGGTACCTGTGGCACACAGCTTCTTGGCATACAATGAGTGGCGGAAGCCATAGTTGGTATCCATGGGTTCACCCCAATGGGGACAGTCGGCCCTTATGTGTCCAGGCTCCTGACACCGCCAGCAGACCCCTTGGGCTGGGTCTCCAGGGTGTACGTCCCGGGTGGAATTTGTTGGCACCAGTCGCCGGGTCTGGGGTGGAGATTTCCGGGGTTTGACTGGCCCCCTCCCAAAAGAACCCCCTGTAGATTTCTGGTGGCCTCATAGCGCTCCACCAGTTCGACCATCTCTAAGGCATTACCAGGAGACCCCTGGCCAATCCAGTGCTGGAGGGGGTACGGCAAAGCCCTCCAGAACACATCCGCCAACAGACGGTTCAGCATAGCAGTGGGAGTCAGTACGTCAGCCTGCAGCCACTTTTTAAACTGGTGTAGCAGGTCATAATACTGCAGTCTGGAGAGTTCAGCCAGGTTAAATTCCCACTGAAGCACCCGCTGGGCCCGGACCAATACATTCACCCCCAGTCTTGCCAGGATCTCACCTTTTACGGTCGGGTAGTCGGCCGCTTGATCATCGGGTAGATCGAAAAACACTTGCTGGTGTCCAGATGCCAGGAACTGAGCGACAACCTCAGCCTACTTTTCTCGGAGTAACTTTTCCCTCACGGCCACCATTTCGAATACTGCCAGATAGGTCTCGACGTCATCCGAGGGGGTCATCTTTGGGATCGCCGCACGGACAGCTTTCCGGGCATCGTGGACGTTCTAGGCCACTTCTGCCACTTGCAACGCCATCACATGCTGTAATAGCAGCTGGTTAGTTTGCTGCTGCTGCAAGTTGGCCTAAACGAGGGCTTTCACGACTGCCTCCATTTTGTCAGGGGACACGGGTCGTAACCTTGCCGGCTTAATATAGGACATACACTGGTGCACAGGAAAAACAAAAACTTTTCGGCCTTCAGGCCTGCCTCACTCCGTTTGCCTGCATCCACCAACCATTGGTGGGGATTTGCTCTGGTAGGCAGATTAGCAGACGCAGTACAGAGGCAAAAACAAAGTCTTTAACTTAAACAGTTCAGTGTTTATTCACACATAAACAAAATGACAGTTCTTCGTCTTAGTGTTCATTCACACCATGACAAGTCCACAGAACAAAAAAACATTCACCTTGTTTTGTCAGCAGCAGTCCACAACATGCTTTAGGGGCCTGCTTCCCAGCAATGCGGCTCTCAGCCCTTTAGCACGGCACACATCCTTAGATCTCAAAACACAGAGACTCCACAGATTCCCTGTCAGATGGAGGATAATCCACACCACCTGACAGTGATTCCTGTGCTTTTATATCCCAAATCAAGACCTGGCCTGGAGCGTGGGGAGAAGCCACCCACCCAGCACTTTGGCTACTTTAGTAAAAGCCGTCCCGGATCGGCTTTGCAGCCATACTAAACAGCAAACAGTGTCAATCAGCAGTAGCTGCCGCTGACACTTAATCTACTGGCTCTTACCTCACCGAGGCCAGGAACCTCGGTGACAAATACCTTCCATCAATGACGGACCCTTGCACCTTCCTACAATATATATATATATATATATATATATACACACACACACACACATACATGTAGCTGGCCAGCTAAGAATTGTCCTAGGTTGCTAGTATACCTTATATGTGTATACAGTTAGACCTTCCAATAGCCTTAATACAGTTCCTATGTTTCTGTGTTAAAGACAAAAGAGTTATTTACTGTGACATCATGTTTTGGATGTCATATAACTGTTATATTTTGTGTTCACAGAAGCAGAAAAATATAATATGCATTTAAGATTCATTTTGTAATGAAAGGTAAGCTCAGTGACACAGCATAAACAAAAGAAAGTATAGTGTTAATCTGTTGTTGCTGGGCAGAAGTCTAGACCAATCACAGCCAGCTTCTCACACAGCCTGTCTGGGAATTCCCCCAGCTCCTGCTGCTAGAATCATTATTCACCAGAGACAGGAGCTGAAGAGACATTCACTCCACTGAGAGCTGAGTTTTATGGGAACAAGAGGCCAAAATAGGTAGTTAAAACAGTTATATAATGTTCATATTGTTAGTATTGTATTTAGAACTGTATACTGGACTAGATATATATGTGTTTACTTACAGTTCCACCAATTGCAACCATCCAAATAGCAAATTGCAAGCTACAAACTGCAAGCATACAATTGCAAGGATTCAGATTCCATATTGCAATCCAAATTGCATACAACCATACCAGATCATACTCAACCAATCTTCAAATAGTCACTGCTAACTGCATACTGTAAGTAGAACTATTAGTTAGACCTCAGATATACCTCAAAGAGATCACAAAGTGCTTAAATAACTTAAAGAGAGAGTACAGATACTGAAGAGAGAAATATATCCACCATTGTATGTTGAATGACAAGATTGAACAGTTGAACCACCATCTTAATCATACCGCCATTTGTGATATATTTTCAACATGTGTTATGTACATGGACTATCTGCTGCGGAGGCGGCAGTGTTCTATGAAGAAAAGTTGAAGTTAATAAAGAAGTTATTTCAAGCATTTGGTGTGCTCTTTAAACCTACTGTTTCCACAGAACGGCGCTAGAGGAATTACAGAGTAATAGACAGTCTGGTTAGACTAAAAGTCAGAGATACCAAAATTCTTCTAATGCCACAGTGCAAAAGGCACTTCATAGTGCTGCGCCTGCCACAATACATACACACTGCTATAAAAATGCTACTACATTGTTGTCTTCCCTAATGCATGTATGAACAATGGAAAGGCATTTTCATCAATCACCACTCATGGATAAAACCTGGTTTTATATAATACATAGTATATCAGCTCTTTTCTTTTGAGTGCTCCCCTCTCCATTCATACTTATTTCTAATGTTATAAGAGCTAATGTCTACTGAAACATATATCATAAAGCATTCCGCCTTATAGCGGAGCACTACGCTGTAGTATGACAGTAGTACAATGTCACCTATTTATTAATATTTCAAATGAATATCTCTGGAGCTCCTTTCATCTTTCTCCTCCCGCTCATGGTAGTGTTTGTTTCAAAATGCTTTGAAGCATTACTGCTTCCCAGAAGGTCAGCGTGCTTGACTGCCAAGAGAGACGAGTACATGAGTAGCTGGGTAATGCATGTTATCACGTCTAGCTATTGACTTGTAAGTAGCACTTACAATCCTTGTCCTAGGGAGGTTCGGCATGATGACACTGGTGACCACAAAAGACAGTCTTGGACAAAAAAAAAAAAAGTCTTCTATTTTTTTTCTAGCTCTTTGTTAAAGATTTCTTAGAAACATAAAATGATTTCAAAGTGTTTTCTTCTGCCTTATGCCACTTAGCTCCAGAGTCCAGACCCCATTTTAGTTGATAGAGCCTTTCCCGGCCCAACATGGCTTGTGTAGAATCTATGAAGCTTTAAAGCGACAGTTCATCTGCACCATAAGAAGGCTTTAGGCATGTGGTAACATGAATATAAATGGATCAATACTAGTATATAGGTTCTCTCTCTTGCTTCTCTTGCTTATATAGAGGTAAACAAATTTCTCAGCGCTTTACAGACATTCATGTCACTCAGTATCCCCAGGGGAACTCCCAATCTAGCCTCTCAGTATCACTTTTTGGTGTTTAGGTGGAAACTGGAGTACCCGGAGGAAATCCATACAAAGACAGGGAAAACATGCAAACTTAATGTTTTCTAAAAATATAAGATCTCTGTGCCTAGGTAAGTTTTCTACACATGCGTTTTTGTGCCAATTTGTTTCTATATACAGAGCCAATGACGGCAACAAAGCACAGTAGAGTGATCCCTCAAGATACAATGGCTTCAGGATACAATATTTTCAACATACAATGGTCTGTCCTGGTCCATCGTAAGTTGCAACTAGACTCAACATACAATGCCTTAGACTCAGATCCAACCAATCAAGGTCACTTCTCTGGTAAAATACCTATATTTGTTGCTAGTTAGCAGCTACTCCTGACTGTTATATTTAAGGATTTGTTTTATCTGTCTTAGTTATCTGCTTATTTGTCTTAAATCTTTATTTTCTCTTATCCTGGATGACATTTTGGGGCTTTGGAACCGATTACTCAAGTTGCAATAGTTTCAACATACAAAGGTCTTTCTGGAACCAATTAATATTGTAAGGCCTCTTTCACACTTGCGTTGTTGGGATCCGGCATGCACTTCCGTTGCCGGAGGTGCCTGCCGGATCCGTAACAACGCAAGTGTACTGAAAGCATTTGAAGACGGAACCGTCTTCCAAATGCTTTCAGTGTTACTATGGCACCCAGGACGCTATTAAAGTCCTGGTTGCCATAGTAGGAGCGGGGAGCGGGGGAGCGGTATACTTACAGTCCGTGCGGCTCCCCGGGCGCTCCAGAATGACGTCAGAGCGCCCCATGCGCATGGATGACGTGATCCATGTGATCACGTGATCCATGCGCTTGGGGCGCCCTGACGTCACTCTGGAGCGCCCGGGGAGCCGCACGGACGGTAAGTATGCTGCTCCCCTGCTCCCCGCTACACTTACCATGGCTGTCAGGACTTTAGCGTCCCGGTAGCCATGGTAACTATTCAGAAAAAGCTAAACGTCGGGTCCGGCAATGCGCCGAAACGACGTTTAGCTTAAGGCCGGATCCGGATCAATGCCTTTCAATGGGCATTGATCCCGGATCCGGCCTTGCGGCAAGTCTTCAGGATTTTTGGCCGGAGCAAAAAGCGCAGCATGCTGCGGTATTTTCTCCGGCCAAAAAACGTTCCGTACCGGAACTGAAGACATCCTGATGCATCCTGAACGGATTACTCTCCATTCAGAATGCATTAGGATAATCCTGATCAGTATTCTTCCGGCATAGAGTCCCGACGACGGAACTCTATGCCGGAAGACAATAACGCAAGTGTGAAAGAGCCCTAAGGCTAGTTTCACACTAGTGGCAGGGGACTCCAGCAGGCTGTTCTGGCAGGTGAACAGTCTGTCGGATCCGTCCTGCCGCTAGTTCACGTGTGCCCCCGGACTGCCGCTCCGTACCAATTGACAGTAATGGGGGCGGGGGCGGAGTTCCGGCGGCAGCGCACGCCGAGAGGCAGATGAACTAAAAGTACTGCATGTAGTACTTTTAGTCTGGCTGCCTCTCAGCGAGTGCTGCCCTGCTGCCGCCGGGACTCCGCTCCCGCCCCCATTGTAGTCAATGGGGATAGAGCGGCAGGGGGCACACGTGAACCAGCGGCAGGACGGATCCGACAGGCTGTTCACCCATCGGAACAGCCTGCCAGAGTCCCCTGCCGCTAGTGTGAAAGTACCCTAACTTGAGGAACCACTTAACCAAGGGGCGTAACTACCATAGTGGCAGACTATGTGACTCCTATGGGGCCCAGGGCAAGAGGGAGCCCTGTTGGGATCATCTCCTCTTTTACTGGGGGTGAAAACTTGGTCAGGACTCTACCCTCTAAAAGAAACAACTTTTAGCAAATGAGGCAGTGGAAAAAATGGCCCATTGGGGCAATAAAGATATGGTTGCAAAGGTGCACATAGAGTCCTTCAACGAGAGCTTATTACTCTTTTGTTTCAGGTTCACCAGATACACCATATACAGCAACGCAAGCAAAAATTTGCAGTGTAAACCTACCTGGTAAAACAGAGTAAAGTCAAGTCAACCCAATTTACCCAGTGAAAGATTTTTTTATGCATACTTGGAAGTGCCCAGGAATGCACATGATTATGAATGCAGAGGGATGCTCTGGCTCTTCTCCGCCATGGACTGGATGCTTTTATCAATGATGCATGCAGGACAAAATGGAAAGCAAAATGACTTCATATTTCAGCTTTCTTTTTTTAGCTCAAACAACAAATCAATGCATCTAAAGAAACCTTTTCATAGAAGCAGGTATCAAAGCAGCAAAGGAAATGTCACCATCTTCTATTGTATCTCATCTGATGGTCGGTATAGATACTCAAGGAAATAGTTCAATATTTTCTACTTTGTCGCCTGTGCACCAAGAAAGCCATATTTAGGCCACACAATGGATGTTCCACACGAGCCTAGACTAAAAACTACCTTAGGAGCAGTTGTGGCTTTGTCATTGACTTATAATGAGGATTGTCAGGTTCTGAGTTCCAGTATTTATTATGAGGAATATCATTGCAATATATATCATTGTTGCCTAAAGAGAAAGACAAAGCATGCAGCACACTGAAGAGTTAATGCAAACAGTAGGTTATAAGCTGGATGCAGAGTTGCAAAGTCCGTGAATCCACTTGGACAATAAACCATAAAGAGTAGTGACAGTATCAAACAAACTCCCCATTAAAGGTGGCCTATTTGACCCAGGAAGAATTGTAGTGGCGTATTAAACAGATAAATAGTAATGTCATAGGCAGACCCTTATTTGTGATATTTAAGGGCTCTATAATAACAAGGAGCTTTCCACAGGATTAGCATTTAGCAAATGTGGTTCCAATATTCAAAAAGAGGTCAAAAAGCCCAAAAGCTATAGGTCAGGAGGTTTAACATCTGTTGTGGGTAAATTGTTTGAAGGTTTTCTAAGAAATGCTCTCCTTGAATATCTCAATGAAAATAAGCGAATAACACTGAGGAATCAGTCATGTCAAACTAATTTTCGGAGATAAGTTCTAGACTTGATCATGGTGAGTCAATGGATGTCATATATCTTGACCTCTCCAAAGCATTTGACACTGTACCACATAAAAGGTTAGTATACAAAATGAGAATGCTTGGACTGAGAGAAAATGTCTGTATGTGGGTAAGTAACTGTCTCAGTGATAGAAAACAGAGGGTGGTTATTAACAGTACGCACTCTGCTTGGGTCACTGTCACTAGTGGGATACAGTGGACACGTAAAAAAAAGAAAGAAAAAAAGAGGAGGAGGTTAACAAATGCTACCTGGGTTGATAGAATCACGAGGGTAGTGTTAAACCAGAGGCGCCAAAGACTGGTAGCGGAAGGAAATTAGAAGAGTAAAAGAGATAAAGCAGGAGGGTTGCGGGAAGGTGGACAAGGCAGCTGGAGATAGTGTTAGCACAGCTATACACTTGGTGATCAGGTAAAGATAATTGAAACTTGAGAGTCAGGAAATAAACGTCACAAACGGCGCTTACGGACTACCAAGCTTGTAGGATGGAACAATGCAAAAATAAACAAAAGTGAAAGTGCCACTCTCTACGCAACCATAGGAGAATAATTTGTGGTAGCCCAGGAGACAGGATTGACAATAGTTCGGGTAGAGTGGTTTATCCCCGACAAAGTACAAAGAGATACAGTGATAGTGGTGGTAGTAAAAAATACTTAGAAGGTGCCAAATGTTCAGATTAGAACCACAATAATAATGTAAAAAGAACTTAAAGGGGTTCTGCACTTTCATTTAACTGATGATTTATCCTCTGGATAGATCATCAGCTTCTGATCGGCGGGGGTCCGACACCCAGGACCCCCGCCGATCAGCTGTTTGAGAAGGCAGCGGCGTTCCAGCAGCGCAGCCGCCTTCTCACTGTTTACCGCCGGGCTGCCGGCCCACTGACGTCACGACTAGTATCAACTAGCGTGGGCGGGGCTAAGCTCCATTCAAGTGAACAGAGCTTAGCCCCGCCCATGCTAGTTGATACTAGTCGTGACGTCAGTGGGCCGGCGGCCCAGCGGTAAACAGTGAGAAGGCCGCGGCGCTGCTGGAGCGCCGCTGCCTTCTCAAACAGCTGATCGGCGGGGGGCCTGGGTGTCGGACCCCGGCCGATCAGAGGCTGATGATCTATCCAGAGGATAGATCATCAGTTAAATGAAAGTGCAGAACCCCTTTAAGACACATATTCTATTAAATGTTAGGATTAAAACAATCCAGAGTAAAACTCCAGTTAACTCACTTCACTGGGTGGTTGCCACTAGGATAAAACACAAGACACCTGGGGCAAATTGCGGAAGGCACACGGGCGGCTTCCGTTTTTGCGGATCTGCGGTTTGCGGAACAGTCGTGTGCAGAAAGAAGAAGCATGCAGCACACTGAAGAGTTAATGCAAACAATAGGTTATACGCTGGATGCATAGTTGCAAAGTTCGGGAATCCACTTGGACCATAAACCATAAAGAGTAGTGACAGTATCCAACAGGCATACTGTGTATTGTTCAGTTGTCACTTCAGATGTGCTGTGTGGTGCTCGCGTCTAGTGAGAGCGTCCCGTGGAATAGTGAAGAAAATAGACCGGCACTCACTGTAGTTGTAGTGATGCTTCTTGGTTTATTGCCACATCAGATACATATATGTGACGCGTTTCGGGTCAGCAACAGCCTTTTTCCGACATGCATAACCCTTCACCTAACGATGAAGGAAAAATACGAAGTCCCAGTGGATATCAGGTAATCCATAAAGTGAGAATCCAATATTATACCACTGGGGCATCTCCTTGTAATTGCCAAATAATGGAGTCACCACTGCAAGTCCACCCTCCAGGTCTGACTGACATCCGCGTCATCGCCGGCACCACTGAAATCTTGCACATGGCAGTAGCTCCTAATTCCCCTTGCTTATCCTGACAGAAGGACTGTGTTACACTTACACAGGTGGATGGGTCTGTTGCCTGCGATGCTACGGTGTCTCCGTCACCTGCGCGGTTTCTGGCACATGCATAGTGAGTTTCTGAAGCCAAGGTGTATACACCTCAGCTCACCGCGCATGTCAGCACAAGCAAAGGGGAATTAGGAGCTACTGTGCATGCACAACATTTTAGAGGCACCTTCGATGAACTTGATGGTATCAATCAGAGCTGGAGAGGTGGACTTGCAGAAGTGACTCCAAGACTCGGCACCACATCTGTAAGCTGGCTAGAATGTTTGCATCCATGTACGCATGTGGAAAGTGGTGTATGAGAGCATGTATGGTATTATAAAGGTATGAATAATGTAGCATAGTTTAGTGTCTTACCTGTAGAGGTCTTGGATGAGTCCTTCTTTAAAACGAGAGCATAGGTTATTCAGAAGCCGTTCGTGCTGTCCGTACAGACATATGAGATTGGATGCAGGAAAAGGCTTCAGAGATAAACAGGTTATAGCTTCCACCATACTGTACTGGTTGATGTGCAGCCGGAAGTAATCTCCATTAATTGCTTTGCCAGTTATGATTTCTTGTCCCTGAAATGTCATTGTAAAAAGGTATTGGATTGTTACATGTACAGCTTGATGCTCATAAAATGCCTGAGGCGCTGTGATAAATCTGGTGCAGGTCTAGACAGCCGGTTAAGCCTACCTCAACTATAGGATTAGTAAATCTGAGCCACTATGCTTATAGGAGTTGTGCCCTTATCCCTATCCACAGAATAGGGAGTCTTGTGCTTGTGTGTTACCGCTCCATTCATCTCCATAGGACTGGTGGAGATACCTGAGCCAATCTCCAGCAGCTTTATAGAGAATGAATAGAGGGCACAAGCCTGACCACTGCTCCTTTCATCCGGGTGGACACAGATCTCTGCCTTCATGAACCTCCATTCACAGATGCCCAGGAATCATATATTTCCACAACAAAATCAGCTGTTTTCTACTAGTATAATCCCTTTAATGATCATGGCTTCATCGAAAAAATATCAGCCCTGGAAAAAATAAAAGTGGCCCCATGTTGTAGGAGGTTCCAAATTGACAGAAGGCAGGGCCAACACAAGTAGGCAGGGACAACTAAACTAGGTGGGGTCAACAATACCATAATGCAGCACACAATACCACTCTGCAGAACCAAATACCACAGTGCAGTACAAAATACCACCCCAGCAGAACCAAATACCACAGTGTTCACACCACAGTTAGCGTAGTGGTAGGACCCCTCGCCATGCTGAGATACCGTGACGTTGTGCATGATGGGCTCCGATGTGTTCCTGACAGAATATCTGCTTGTATGACTAGCTAGTATAGTCAGTGGCATATTCGTTTGGTGCATTTTTTTCTGTGATTTATATAATTATATTTTCATCCGCACAATGCTCCGTTTTGTGTAGGATGCCTTTGTGGTGCATGTGGACCGCGCCGGCATCCTCCATTGTATGCATTTTTTTGCTGGGGATGGTCATTTGCTGCGGTCCACATGCGGTGGGACTGCTCCCCCAATGAGAAACACGCTACAGTGTTTGGGGTTTGAGCAGTTGCCCCATATTTGCCACTATATTTCTGTGATTTAGCACAAAATACCCCCCTAAAAGCTTCCCCTTTGTGATGGTGCAGGAAGCCATCTGAGGACACCTGTGGTTGCTGACCGGGTGTCACCGACATACCGAGACATACGGACGTCCCCGGGACAGTGAGTGTCAGGAGATCTTTGAGACTGGCAACACGTGGTTTGATTTGACATGTTTACCTTGTGGAGCAACAGGCGTCTGTGTTGTTTCTGGTACTGGCCACACCCTTAAAGGGGTTATCCCACTTTGCATTTTCATACTTACCTGCTGCCAGCGCGGCGTTCACTTCCTGGATTCTGGCTGGGGGCGGGCTTCATCTTGATTGAAGTCTTCTCCCGGCCGGGCCACGCGCTGGACTGAGAGCACACGCCGCCGCGCATGTGCCATGGTGACTTATTCCTGGCCAGTATAGTACAGAGCCGGCGTGCGCGTTCGCGGCTCTGTACTATTGTGGCCAGGAAGAAGTCACCATCGCGCAGTCACCATCGGTGGCGTGCGCGTTCAGGACAGCGAGCGGCCCGGCCGGGACAAAAGATGGAGTCTTCTGCGCAAGCGCGGCCACCGGGATTCCGGAGAAGAGCGGTGGCCGTAACCAGGGAAGACCGAATGACAACAATGAGGTAAGTGGGGATGAATTTTCTCCTAAACGGTGGGAATGGGTAAATCAAATATATTTACAAAGATGATCACTGTCAAATCATTAACAGATTTAACAGTGATCATTATGATGTAATAACCCCTTTAACCTCCAGGTGTTGCTATTTAACTTTCCCTATTTATAGTTGTTTCTCCCACAATGCTGTGCGGTTTATAGCTTCAGCTGGACCTGTGGATAGCTGGTGTTTGGATCTCGGCTGAGTTCCTGGTGCTGCCATAGATTCTTGGAAGTTAAAGGGAGTCTGTCACCACATTTGGGCATATTAGACTGATCAAATAGTGTTATATGTGCAACCCAGAACTTAAAAACGGTACCTTTGTTGTATGTAACGGAGTTTCTTTTAGCCGAAAATGAACTTTTAAGATTATGTAAATGAGCCCTCTCAAGTGCCCAGGGCGGCGTCTCAATCCTCCGAGCCCCAGGCAGCACCTCCTCAACGGCTCATAACCCCGCCCTCCGTGTGCCTCTGCCCGCCCGTTTACTCCCCTCCTCTGTCCTTTTCCACTACAGCTGTGCGGTCAAATTCGTAGCGGGCGCATGCGCAATGCGATGCCCGCTCCTGGCAGGGCATCACAATACCTACTGGGCATGCGCCCGCTACGAATTTGACCGCACAGCTGTAGAGGAAAAGGACAGAGGAGGGGAGTAAACGGGCGGGCAGAGGCACACGGAGGGCGGGGTTATGAGCCGTTGAGGAGGTGCTGCCTGGGGCTCGGAGGATTGAGACGCCGCCCTGGGCACTTGAGAGGGCTCATTTACATAATCTTAAAAGTTCATTTTCGGCTAAAAGAAAACTCCGTTACATACAACAAAGGTACCGTTTTTAAGTTCTGGGTGGCACATATAACACTATTTGATCAGTCTAATATGCCCAAATGTGGTGACAGACTCCCTTTAAGTGTTACCTTTCCCTTTTGGCTTTTCTGTGTGTTGCATTTCCTTGTTGTTTTGTATTAGGCCTCAGGGAGACTCCCGTTAATCCTTCCTTTTGAAGGAACAGGTTGTCTCATTCCTGTCATTAGTACCAAATGCACCAAACAAGCAGATATTAAAAGCTGAGACTTTTGCCAATATTTTCCTGTCAGGAACACATCGGAGCCCATCATGCACCACGTCACGGTCTCTCAGCATGGCAAGGGTCCTACCACTACGCTAACTATGGTGTGAACACTGTGGTATTTGGTTCTGCTGGGGTGGTATTTAGGGTCCTTTAGGGTTAGATAGGACTTTAGGTATTCCTGTGTATGAACTCACCTACCTCTGGGGTCTGTTCATACTGGTAGTCAGTCAGGGCTTTGATTAGGGTTTTCACTAGGAGGTGTCCACCTTCCTTCCCTAGTTTTTTAGGCCTTATTTCCTTTCCCCTTTCCCTCCTATGTTTGGTGTCGGGTTTCCCTCCCACACTAGAGCGTGACACCGGATACATAAGTACTGGACTTTCAAAGTGGAAAGAACGTTAGCTGTGAGGAGGGCTCAGGTGGCCCCCTGGACATCGGCCCACTGGGAAGTTTCCCTGTAGGGTCTATGGCCAGTCCACCCCTGAGCAGCCTCCATGAGCTCTTGGACTGTTTGTCACTGATTCATACACAGGAGATTTTTCACCTGCTCTGGCTGTAAGCAGGGCTGGGACAAGGCCATTTGGTGCCCAGGGCGAATGATCATCTCAGTGGACTGAGATGACCATAATTTTTTAAATAAAAAAATTAGTTTGTTATTTGTATTACATTATTTTCTTACTTTTTACAGTCTGTGTGTGAGTAGCAGCTAGTGAAGGCAGGCTCCTCGTGGCTTGTTCTTCACGCGCCGACACAGCTCCCTGTAGGCTGCGCGAGTCCTCCCTCTCTCACCTCACACCTCGCCTCCGGCGTGAGCCGCGTGACGTCACACGGCGCACGCCGGTGGTATCAACCAAATGAATCCTCCATGGGGGGGGGGGGGCGAGGAAACGCAGAGGAGGAAAGGGAGCCCGAGCCAGGAGCGCAGTCGGCACAAAATTCATAGGGGGAGAGAAGGAGCAGCGCTGACATGGCTGGTGTGGACGGTGTAGGCGGGTGCAGGAGCGCACTCAGCACAGCAAGCACAGCAAGTGGCGCTTGGCTAATGTGGTACAGTGAAGCTGTACACTGCTGGCACTTCACCTGCGCCCCCCTCCTGTCCGCAAATGGTAGCGCCCAGGGCACCCGCTCCTTCGGCCCCTGCCTTGTACCGGCCCTGGCTGTAAGACAACTGTCTGGAGAAGCCCCCACCCCGCACACTGCTTTGTCTGCAGTTGGTGACAAAGACCCGCCCCTTGGATAAGTGCCATCCCCTCCACACACTGGTAGCAGAAAATGAAAGAGATTATAAGGAAAGTATCCACTGTGTTCTCTGAAAGACTGTTTCAGGAATATGCGGGAAATCTTACAGACAGATACACATCATGGGCAAGACTCCTGTTTACTTTTATTGTTCATTTCTAGGTTTACTGTTCCTTTAAACCCTTAGTGACCATCCTGTTTTGGGCCTTACTGACCAAGCGTTTTTCTTCCCTTTTTCATCGTCGCGTTCCAAGAGCTATATCTTTTTTATTTTTCCATCTATATAGCTTTATGAGGGCTTGTTTTTTGCAGGACAGGTTGTAGTTTTTAATGGCGCCATTTTGGGGTACACAAAACTTTCTGATTAATTTTCATTAACTCTTTCTGGGAGTGAGATGGGAAAAACAGCAATACTGCCACTGCGTTTTTAAGTTATACATTTTACGGCGTTCAATTTTCGGTAAAAATAACAAAATATCTTTATTCTCTGGGTCAGTACGATTACAGTGATACCAAATACATATATATTTTTTTGACATTTTACAACTTTTTTGCAATAAAACCCCTTTTTTTTAAAAGAAAAAAATGTTTTTGCATTGCCGCTTCCCACGACCCATAACTTTTTTATTTTTCTTTCCATGGAGTTGTGTGAGTGCTTGATTTTTGCGGGACGACTTGTTTTTTTCATTGGTATACTGTTGGAGTAAATGGCACTTTTTGATCGCTTGTTATTAAGTTTTTTCGGTGGCAACTAAGAATAAATTCGCAATTCTGTCTTTTTTCCTTATTTTTTATTTTTTTTACGGCGTTCACCATAGGGGATAATTTACATGATATTTATGTAGTCTGGGTCATTACGGACGCGGCAATACCAAACATATGGGGAAGATTTTTTTTTTTGCTATTTTTTTCATTGAAAAGCGTATTTTCAATGGAAAAAAAGCCTAATATTTTTATGGGATTTTTTTTTTTAATAAATGAAATTTTCTTTACTTTTCTTACCACTTAATAGTCCCACAAGGGGACTATAACAAACAGCTTTTTGATTGCTTTTAAAATGCAATGCACTATCCTTATAGTGCATTGCATTTTAATGGCAATGCTATTCTGACATTGACCAGCAGGCTGCGCCAGAGAGGCGCAGCCTGCTGGAAATTACAGAAGGCTGGTCTGGGGCCTACATCAGACCCCAGGTTGCCTTCACACACATCGGCACCCCACGATCACATTTGCGGGGTGCTGATGGGAGACAGAGGGAGTCCTCTCCCTCTGTCAGCACTTTATATGCAGTGGGCGCCATTGCCTGAGGCATGTAAAGTGTTAAACAGCCCGGATTGTACTCCTGCCGGTCCAGGCTGTTAGAGCAGGGTTGCGGCTCTCATGCGAGAGCCGGGTCCCCGCTCCCCGCTGCATGGCGGCCCAGCCTAAGGCCCCTTAGTGATCGCTGTAAAAACACGTACGGGTGGTCACTTAGGGGTTAAACCAAAAAGACACAATCACACAGTAGCTGAAACCTTACAACATACTTATTGCATTCTTACTTTAAAATCTATAAAAATATTTGACTTACATAATTTGGCTGTGCCATCTGAGCTTGTAAAGGAGATGGAATTGCAGGTTCGGCGACATGTAAATAGTAATAACCACCAGGAAGAAGACCACCTGAAATAAGGCAGAAACAAACATATTCTAGAAGTATAGGTGAATTGTCTTCAATGTCTGATCTTTGAGAGTCCTATTCCCGGCACCCTTGCCGATCAGCTGTTTGATGAGGCAGCGGCAGCCACTTCCTAGGTCAGTGGTGTCACATTCTTTGGTCCCATAGCCTATGCACAGCTCAGTCCCATTCAAGTAAATTGGCAGGGGCTGCAATATCAAGCACAGCTCCTATGCAATGTCCTTGGTATGCTGTGAGGAGGCTGCAGCACACATGATGCAGCCTCTTCAAAAAGCTGATGAGTAGGGGTGCTGTGTGTTGGACCACCACAGATCAGATATTGACGACCTATCCTGAGGATAGGTCATCAATAATCTCCTCCAATAAAACTCCTTTAATGAAGGACATTATCTTCAGCCCCCAATATACTATCAGTACTTACCTACTGTATACTCTAAGCAGTAGTGATCCTGAGCTAGAACAGAGCAGCCATGGTGGTGATCTGATTCTCCACCATACCAAACATCATTGTCTGTGACAGTCTATGTGGCTACAGAGTGCTGGTGACCCTGCTGAAAGAGTGTGCTGAGGGAATCAAACTCACTGTGCCTTCCCTGGGCCCATTTCCAATAGGCTCAAAAGGCCTATGTCTAGGGGCAGGCCTGCAAGACTGTGGTTGAAGGATGGATTATAATTAATGCGGTAGAACTGATACTTATAATGTGGTTCTAGGCAATTCTGTCACTTTTTTTACATTTTGCACCAGTCACTATGAAGCATAATTAACATATGCATATGCAGAACAGTTTATTTCAATGGTTCCGCCCCAAAAAACTGAATGTACTCCGTATGCATTCCGTTTTCATATTTCCGTATATCCGTTCCGCTAAAAGATAGAACTTGTCCTATTATTGCCCGCAAATAACGATCCGTGGCTCCATTCAAGTCAATGGGTCTGCAAAAAATACAGAATGCATACAGAACACATCCGTATGTCATCCGTTTTTTTGCGGATCCATGCCCACGTGTTTACTGTTTAAAAACATTACTGTACATTACAGTAATGATTACAAATTTCATGTTTCCGTTTGCGTCCCCAAAAAACGGATCGCCTACAGAAACCATACGGAGATTTTTTGCGGAACTATAGAATGGAAAACAGAACAGAAACACAATGGAAACAAAAAAGTGAACAACGGATCCGTTAAAAACGGACTGCAAAATACAGAAAAAGACATACGGTCGTGTGCAAGAGGCCTTAATCTGTGGGTCTGCACACTTTACAGTGATGCCAAAATTGTGCAGGTTTTTAATGTTTTACTACTTTTACACAACAAAAAAAATTTAAGAAGAAAATAGTTT
Source organism: Bufo bufo (assembly GCF_905171765.1). NCBI lineage: Eukaryota > Metazoa > Chordata > Amphibia > Anura > Bufonidae > Bufo > Bufo bufo. The sequence goes on along the minus strand of NC_053392.1, from coordinate 511,896,041 downwards.
TTCCATTAACAGGGCTGTGTGACGGCTCTTCATTTGTATTTCTCAAGCTGTAGATTTGGGGAATATACAACTTTTTGACTATTTTTCATTCCATTTTTAGAAATCTTGGCATTGCTTTTTGCACTTTTTCGCCAGGATGCAGGATAAGCAATGCATCAGTTTTAGTATTTTTCAACATTTTCTTGTGATTTGATTTTACATATATGGACCACTAGGGGGACCAGAACAGGCAATCACTTAAGTGATCATATGATATAAAGCAATACGTCTGTATTGTTCTGCATTATGTCTGCCAGTGTAACACTGACAGAAACTATATCAGCTAGTGCCCAATAGGTGTACCAAGATGGCAAAGCCTTCATTAGTCTCTTGGGTGCCACAACAAACCATCAGCAACGTGGGATGGGGGGTGAGGATCCCTCTTTCTAATCCCTTAAATGCTGTGATGGGCTATGGACCATGGCAACTAAGGGGTTCAATAGCTGGGATCAGAGTTATCTCCATTCCCAGCCATGACACCATTGTTATAGCTTACATCCACTGCCGATGGTACAGGCTCAGCTCCTGAACCCACATAATCAAAGTGCTGTACAGCAATTTGTGCTAAAATCTTCCTGCTTGGGGTTAATGGAAGAGACTCAACCATGACACCTATGTGACTTGTTGGACATCCCATTCCATAACCATGGAGCTCAAATACCTCCACTCAATAATTAGCATATTTTTGGCCTTAAAGGGGCAGATTTAACAAGACAGGCAGTTTCTGCATCGGTCTTGATATCCCCTGCACTGGAGGAAGCACCACATTTATGACGAGGCGCAGGAGAATCCTCCAGTAGTCCGTGCGCCTAAACAGAGCTCTGAGCTGCCGTAGATTTGTGGCTTCACTTGTGCCAGAAAACTGGTTTAAGTGAAGATAAATTTGTCCCGCTCTCGTCACGACCCTTTTTGCAAAAAAACATCTCGTGACTTTTTAAAGCCACAAGAGAGATACAACAACGGACACATTGTAATTGAACATAATGTAATAGCTAAGCACTCACCTTGAATGGTAGGTCCTTTATAGATTGGGATGAGTCTGTCACACTCCTGAGATGGTTCTCTCATAGGTTCAAGTGTTGGGTCAAAAAGAGACAGCATGGTAGCAGCCAGCTGAACGCCGATCTCCTTGGAGCTGAAGTAGCTGGGAGACCACTCATTAACATAATATCTATTGGAGTACTTGGTCAGTGGTCCTGCTGCCCTTATAGAGGAATCATTTGTGTGAAAGGCAGTATCAATAACCAGCCTTCCATCATACACCAGGCATGCACTGTTAATGGCCTTAAATGCATCATAGTCCACTTTCTTCCCCAAAAAATTAAAGAATGCCTACAAGACAAAAATAATATATGAGCAAACTGAATACACACACAGTTATTACTGGTTAATTCAATGCTCATAGACTATGTGATCTGTATTCTTCATACTTGAACTCACTGAAAAAAGTGGCCTAAACGGGTGAAAATGCTCCAAACCCAGACACTGTAGCGTGTCTATAACCGGGGGAGCAATTCCTCCGCATGCGGTCCGCAGACGACGGCAATCCCCAGCAAATAATGCGTACAATGGAGGATGCCGGGGCGGACCGCATGCACAAAAACATCTTACACAAAATGATACATTGTGCAGATGAAAAAATATACATACACAAATCACTGCAAAAAATGCACCAAAATGATACACATTATCATTTTGGTGCATTTTTTGCTGTGATTTGTGTATGTATATTTTTTGAAGGTGTACATAGCCTTTAGCCTAATGTACAACATACACATGACAGATATTATCAAGCCTACTCCTATATTCACCTGGATGATAAGTCACTATCCGAGGTGTCTGGCAGATGCGTATTCTAAACATAGTGTGCAAGATAATAGAGGAGGAAGATATACCAGCTGGTCAGACAACAGTTTGAGAGCCATGAGATCTCAGTTAAAACCTATTGATTAGATTGGTTACATGGAGTAAGCATGGTTGCACTTGACCAAACCACTCAGTATCCTCATTTGTAATGCCTTATTAACATGACCTCATCTGATTATCTATCTGCAAAAAAATGATCCGTGAAAATACGGATCGCACACGGATGTGAATTCAGTTTTTTTATTTTGCCCACATAACTTGAAAGGGCAAGTCATAGGACAAGCACTGAGTTTCTCGGTTTGGGCACATAATCTGTAAAAAGAAAGGGTGTTTGAACAGCCCAATTGACTCGTATAGGTCCCATGTGCTGTTCATTTTTAAAACGAAAGAAAAGAGAAATATGGTCATGCAAATAAGCCCTCAGATCTTCCAAGTCTTGTCTTAAAGCATACCTGAGTTTTCAAAAAAAAAGTTTGCATATTGGCTTGTAGAATCATAATTGTGAAGGAGCAGGTCTTTTTGGGTCTTCCTCAGCCATATTATTCCCTGTTTCACTTGTACCGCTAGATGCATTTCTCTCACAAGCAGGGGGTGTCTCCCTTCTGTGGAATCTGCCAGTACTGTAGGCAGAGACTTCACTTCCCTTTCTTTCTTTATGTTTATTTTCTTCTAGGGTGCTCATAAAGCTGATAAGGAGGGGTGAGATCCCACTTACAGAAAAGCAAGAGGCTCCTGTGAATTCAGAAGCAGTGTAGAAGCAGTTTCTGTATCAGGCTAAGGAGCTCAGCTAGCTCTGACATGCCCCCACTTCCTCTCATCCATCTTCTATGTCTCTGTTACTAGGGTCAGATCTAGCCTAACAACAGGCAGTGGACTGCAAGTTAGTTGGAAGTGACACCCTAGTGGCTATGACTTTTTTTTCAGGTGGATGCAGGCAGATTTTTAAATGAAGTGATTGAGAAATTTGCTAATTACACCATTATCTATTAAATGACATTGTATACAGTGACTCTTTAAGCCACATTGGTCTATAGGTGTCCATTTTAAGAGCTTTACATATACACGTCAACCTATTTGATACATTTCTCATTACATTACAGAATATGCTCTTTGTACTCACTACACATGATAGCTTCAGTGGTTTTGAATCAGTAGTGAATGATGCACAACATATAGGTTCTGGATCTTCGCCATCATTCCACCGTGCCAGCTTACAGTTGTAGTAGGTTGTCACACCGGCTGCCGATAACCCTTTCTGGATGGCTTCTTCGATGGCGTAATTGTTAAAGCAAGTGACATTTGACGTAAGTGGAGGCTGTACAAAATGGATGCGAGACCCTCCAATTCCCAACGACATGAGGGTAGCAACTGTGGTGTAACTATCAAGCGTGTTCCCATATACAATCACATTGCCTAAAAAAAAATAAAAAAATAAAGTAGAAACAAAAAAACCAACACAAAACATTGCTGCATAGAAAAAAAAGAGAGCCTATTGGTGTAGCAGATTTTATATGGTACAGATTTGCTCTCTGTGACCCTATTATATATTTGATGCCTGCAGCAAGCAGCGTTGCCTGGCAACTCCAAACTAGAAAATCTACAGAGGAATCCGAACAAAACATCCCACAAAAGTAGAGTGTGCTCAGCTCAGATGAAGAGCATTTGGCAATTTCAAAACTAATAAGAACTATCCTGCTTAAAAAGAACATAGATTTAAATGGATTGTGCAGAAGAAAAGATCATTTTAATAGGTTTGCTTGCATCTCTATATGAGGACAACAAAACAAGTGTATACCGATTACAATGAGGAGCGGTAAGTAGCCCTAGCATGCCATTCAGATTTGATGCTACCGCGGGCATTGTGAATGCACCTTAAATTAGTGGATGTGCGATCAATGCTTTTCTCTTTTTGTTGAATATGTCACCCCCAATTAGTTATTGTGTGCTCATGTAATCATGTCGCTCCTTCCAAAGCTTCTGGTCAAAAATATGGTTGGTAAAATTGATATAGCCATCTTGCTCCAAAGACTCCATACACGATGGTTAAAAGGATTTTCCGGTTTGCATCAACATACTTTAAAATAATAAATTTATGAAGGTAGATGTCATTTTTTTTATATGTTTCTTTTACATTTATTGCTCCTATCTTCCGCTCTGGGCTATGGTCACATGACCATGTCCATGCAGCTTGTTCTCGTGTCCTGTGATGATATGGCCATGGGCGTGTCAGTGATAGGGGAGTGTCTATGTAACTAGCTGGGTGGGAGGAGCTATAAAGTAGCTGGGCGTTGTTAGGGGCGGGGCTGGAGGTGTGGTAGAGCAAGGAGAAGTGCAGTATGAGTTTGGTTGGCTACAGCAACAGGAAGAGAAGCGCGACATACAGGATGGAAAAAGCTCATGAGATGAACATGAGATAAGCAACTACATGAGCATGTCTGTTAAAAACCAGTGCAATCCTGGAAGACCTCTTGAACCATTTATAGACGGGGCCATTTACCCCCCTTCCTGACCAGACTCAGTTTCAGTTTTTTAGCATATAGCTTTTTTCCTGTTTTTTCATCTTTTTCGGTCATTTTTTTTTTAGTATTTCTTTTGCTTTTCTTTTTTATAGCCATGAAAATGTAAAGAAAAGAAAAATTTTTAAATATTTGTCCTTTTCTTTTTAATAGCACAATGTGCAACAATTGTTTTTTATTTATTATGTCCCCTTTCTGTGATGATCACTTTGATATAAGGAATAGTATGGCCTCTTTCAGATGGGCGTTGCGGGAAAATGTGCGGGAACACCCGCGATTTTTCCGCGCGAGTGCAAAACATTGTAATGCGTTTTGCACGCGCGTGAGAAAAATCGCGCATGTTTGGTACCCAAACCCAAACTTCTTCACAGTTCCTCCAGCCCTATTGTACTATGCATTCTGTATTCAGAATGCTATTATTTTCCCTTATAACCATGTTATAAGGGGAAATAATAATGATCGGGTCTCCATCCCGATCGTCTCCTAGCAACCGTGCGTAAAAAAATCGCACCGCATCCGCACTTGCTTGCGGATGCTTGCGATTTTCACGCAACCCCATTCACTTCTATGGGGCCTGCGTTGCGTGAAAAACGCAGAATATAGAGCATGCTGCGATTTTCACGCAACGCACAAGTGATGCATGAAAATCACCGCTCATGTGAACAGCCCCATAGAAATGAATGGGTCAGTATTCAGTGCGGGTGCAATGCGTTCAACTCACGCATCGCATCCGCGTGGAATACTCGCCCGTGTGAAAGTGGCCTATAGGTTATGGTTGCCAGGGGACAAAGCTTGAAGCTGCAGTGTGATGTGCATTGTTGTTTGTTTTTGTCTTATAAATTATTATTTTTTTCATTTTTTTTTACACTTTGTGGCCCCATAAGGTCATACAAGACTTTTGGGGGACATTTAACATTCCTTTTTTTTATTGTTAATTTCTTTTGTAACTGGGGCTGACATAGTGTGTGTGTGGGGGGGAGGGGGGATACAGCTCTCAGAGTTATACATCACTGTACAACTTCACTGAAGAGTTGATCTGAGTCTGCTAAGACCCAGCAGCTTGCGCATTCAATTGGCTCACAACAGTGTCATCACATTGAGAGCTGTATACATGGCAATTGGGAAGCAGGGATGGTAAAAGAACAGCCCTGCCTTCTCTACGGGGAGCCTTGCTGTCATTGACAGCGGGCTCCCCACTCCCTCAGCTGAGACTTCTTCAAGGATGTAATAAAACGTCTTTGCAGAGATGCTTGCCGACCGCCTAGACATACAGTACACAGTCAATCGGTGGTTGGCAATGACCACATGTGGCACAAATGATCATGCTGCAGAAAATTCAGAGTGTATTAGCTGGAAATCCACACCAAATGGTGCTACAGAGTTCACTGTGGATTTGCCGCAGATTACATTCCCTGCATTGCAGTTAGTAAAATCCATGGTAGAAATCTGCAACATAAATTGACATGTTGCAGATTTAACATGATTTGATCCTGGCAGTGGGATCCACACGTGGTCACTGCTAATTGCCAGGCTACACCTGTACTTGCAGGGCTGCACTTCTACATGCTATTTGAAACAGATATGGCCCAGCAATTAGAGGTGAGCTGCATGTGGATCCTGCTGGAGTCTCACACACCCCTGTCGTCTAATATCTCAGGCATGGTTGTAGCTTATATAGCTGAACACTTAGGCCCCTTTCACACGAGCGAGTATTCCGCGCGGATGCGATGCGGGAGGTGAACGCATTGCACCCGCACTGAATACTGACCCATTCATTTCTATGGGGCTGTGCACACGAGCGGTGATTTTCACGCATCACTTTTGCGTTGCGTGAAAATCGCAGCATGCTCCTCTTTGTGCGTTTTTCACGTAACGCAGGCCCCATAGAAATGAATGGGGTTGCGTGAAAATCGCGAGCATCCGCAAGCAAGTGCGGATGCGGTGCGATTTTCACGCACGGTTGCTAGGAGACGATCGGGATGGAGACCCGAACCTTATTATTTTCCCTTATAACATGGTTATAAGGGAAAATAATAGCATTCTGAATACAGAATGCTAAGTAAAACAGGGCTGGAGGGGGTTAAAAAAAATAAAAAATCATTTAACTCACCTTAATCCACTTGCTCGCGATGCGGGCATCTCCGTCTGACTCTTTTACTGTATAGGACCTGTGGAGAGCATTAACTATAGTTTAAGGACCTGGGATGACGTCACTCCGGTCATCACATGGTACGTCACATGATCTTTTACCATGGTGATTCACCATGGTAAAAGATCATGTGACGTACCATGTGATGACCAGAGTGAAGTCATCCCAGGTCCTTAAACTATAGTTAATGCTCTCCACAGGTCCTATACAGTAAAAGAGTCAGACGGAGATGCCCGCATCGCGAGCAAGTGGATTAAGGTGAGTTAAATGATTTTTTATTTTTTTTAACCCCCTCCAGCCCTGTTTTACTATGCATTCTGTATTCAGAATGCTATTATTTTCCCTTATAACCATGTTATAAGGGAAAATAATACTATTTACAGAACACCGATCCCAAGCCCGAACTTCTGTGAAGAAGTTCGGGTTTGGGTACCAAACACGCGCGATTTTTCTCACGCGAGTGCAAAACGCATTACAATGTTTTGCACTCGCGCGGAAAAATCGCGGGTGTTCCCGCAACGCACCCGCACATTTTTCCGCAACGCCCGTGTGAAAGAGGCCTTAGGGCCAGATTTATCATTACTCTGACAGCTCACTCCACTTTCACATATGGCTAAAGTCAGTTTTAGCTAAGTCAGATTTATGTTCGGCCTTTTAAGACTGTGATAAATGTAGTTTGACGATAGCAGTTTATCCGTCAGTAAGCGGCTTTAAAAAAGTTGCACGTCTTTACAAAAAAGTCGCATGTTCTTTTAAAAAGTCGCAAAAGATAAGCATGGTCCACACTGGAGTGATTTTGCGCATTTTTTTGCAACTTTTTAAATTGTCGCAATAGTAAATCTGTCTAGAGATTCATTTACATAAGAAAACACGCCCACTTTCAGAAAACTGCCGAGCATAGTGCAGAGCCAATAAAAGTCGCAAATCTTTGCGCAGTTTAAGCGATTGCGCAATTATTTGCAACTTTTTCACTCCATTATTCTGACTTGAGCTAATGATAAATCTGTCCCTTAGAATCAGTACACAAGTGAGAATTTTTTTTTCATATGATGCATAATATTCAATTTCCTATTTTTCTCAAGTTGAGGGGGATTCTTGAGTACACTGTGCTTATGGAGAAATTACAAATTAGAGACCACACAGATGAATAAATACTATAATTAATGCTATATACACAGTATAATTAAGCAGCTGTGAAATGAGTGCTAAACAGAAGCTAATATTATAATAAGTGGGACATGGTTAGGAAAGCGCTTGCTTTCTAATATTGGCAGGCTTCCTGACAGCTGAAGACAAAAAGATTATTAACATTTTTAATCTCAAGATCTAGATAAAAATTACAGGTGTCACAAAGCATGCCGGAGAATGGATTAATAAAAAAAAAAATACTTTTTATTACATCCAGCAATCTACTTCCTAAGCAGTTAAGCAATGTGGAGTTGTGGAAAATTACTAGGCAGCTACTAATTAGAAAAATGACTCTGATTTATTGCAGTAAAGTCGAACTTTCTACTTTTCCCTTTTTAAAGCTGAATTATTGCAATTTTAATCATAAAACATATTAAATATTTCCTGTGAATATAAAATATTTACAGTAGATTAATAGAACAATCTTGTTTTTTTGCTACTTGTTCATCCAATGTAAAATGAAACACCTGACATTATTTCAGATAAAACATGAGATTACCAAGTATCTGGTATTGTCAAAAGCAAATGAGTTAAACTTAAAGCGTACCTCAGTTAAAAAAATAAAATAAAAGTTTGCATAATGGCTGTCTCTTTGTGCAATCATAATTGTGAAGGAATATATCTTTTTTGGACTAAAGTCTTTTTCATATAAATCACAGAAAAAATGCACCAAACGGATATGCCACTGACTATACTGGCTAGTCATAAATGCAGATATTAAAAGCTGAGACTTTCGCCAATATATTCCTGTCAGGAAAATATCGGAGCCCTTCATGCACCACGTCACGGTCACTCAGCATGGCAAAGGGTCCTACCACTACGCTAACTATGGTGTGAACAAGGTCTGAAGGTGATGTGATCCAGCTCGCAGCCAGGCTTCCACACAAACGCCTAGCAGGACAACTAGTGCAATGTGAACAAAGCCAGACTGCAAGCCACACCCAGATCAGACCCTGTGATGGAGGTCACCAGGTGCAAAAGAGTGTTTGAATGCCAGGTAAAGGCACATACACTACATATAAAACAAGACAAAAACACAGAAATATAGTTGCAATTCTGGAGCAACTCCTCCAGAATTGCCACTATATTTCTGTGTTTTTGTAAAGTTTTTTTCAGCCATATTATTTCCTATTTCAGCTGCACAGCTAGATGCATTTCACTCAGAAGCAGGAAGAGTCTCCCTTACTTCCACCTATATTTGTTTTAATCTCCAAAGCTCACAGATAAGGAGGGGAAAATCACACTTAGAGAAAAGCAGGAGGTTCCTTTGATGTTCAGAAACTGTGTTGAAGCAGTTTTTTCATCAGGCTCAGGATCTCAGCTAATCCTGACATGCCACCACTTCCTCTCTGCCATCTTCTGTTTCTGTGACCAGGGATGTATCTTGCCTGATAACAGGCAGTGGAAGTGAGACCCCTAGTGGCTATGACTTTACAGCTTTTTTCCTCAGGTGGATGCAGGCAGATTTTTTAAATCAAGTGATTTAGAAATTCGCTAATTACACTATTCTCAATTCTCAAATGAAATTGTGTGAAAGTACAGTGATTCTTTAATGCTGTTTGCAATGTACAGAAATTTTACAGGACCCTTCACTAAAGTAGATCTTAGAAACACTGGTGATATGAAATAACCAAGCATTAAAGAGACTGTCCAGCTTTTAGATAATGATGACCTATCCTCCAGAGGCAGGCGGCTCCATCCAATCTGTAGTGGCAGTGCTGGCGTACTGCAGCTCAGTCCCCATTCACTTGAATGGGAGCAGAACAACAGTACACCAGCATTGCCACCACACAGTGGATGGGGCCTTCTGCTTCGGTCTCTGACCACTGTTATGTGTTTGGCACTGGTGGTTGCAGCAAACCGTTGCTTGGTGGGTCATCACTATCTAAAAACTGCACAACCCCTTTAAGGGGAAAGTCACACACATTAGATTTGTTGCAGAAATTTCTGCAACTGAAAATCAGCCTTTATTTCTACAATTTCTACAACCATCTTTTAGATCAATGGGACAGTCGCTGAAATGTTTCCAAAAAAATCTGCTGTGTGTATTACACAGCAGAACAATTCAACACACATGTAATCAAGAAGATTGTAAATGCCCAAATAGGCTGCCGCATAGACTACATGCAAATTAGTTATGCATAACTTCCACAGAACATGCCATAAATGCCTGATAGGTGGGGAGGTCCAACTTTTGATGATGAAAACCGATAGCTTGCATGTGGCACCGGTGCGGTCTATGGGAGTTATAGAAAGAGCCAAGCAAACAGCAAGCATTGAAGACAATACAATGATGCAACTGATGGGAGTCCCAAAGGTGGATTCCCCCATCTAACAAGCATTTATGGCGTATCTTTGCATATTACATCAATGCTTCAAATGTTTTTTGTATCCACTCCTGGCTTTGGTTGGAAAAAAATAAATAAAAAAACCTGCACAAAAAAAAATGCATGTGTGAATCCAGGCTAAGGGGCTGTTCACACCATGGTTTTTGAAAGCAGAATTAGGCGCGGATTATGTGCCCAAAAGCTGCTAGCGGCCAAAAAGAATCTGCCTCCCATTGGTTTCAATGAGGGGCCATGCTTCCATTCGTGCCTCTGTGGTTTAGAGCTACGATGGTGCTAAGACATCTCCTTTCTTGGCGCAGTCGCAGGTATAAACCGCCATCTCCAATAGAAAACAATAGAGGGCAGACTCCACGTGGCCGCCAGCTGGCTTTTAGCACGCAGTTTGTGCCAAATTCTTCCTGCAGAAGACATAATTTGAAGAGAGCCTAAGGAAAGCTGAGAAGACTACAAATAACAAGAGAAATCAATAAACCAGTGGAAATGACTAATAAAGAATAGAGATGGTTAAAACTAGGAAGCCAAAGAAAACAGTGGATAGAGGGCTGAGAAGGAACTATAGGGAATGTAAGGAAGAAGGAGAGGAAAATCAACCACGGTCAGAATCCTCCATAAAACAAGGAATGAAAACAGGTTGAGATAATATAAAAGTGGAGATGTGGGGTGCATTCCTAATATGAGGATAATGGTCCAGTCACACGTCCGCAGAAACGGGTCAGCATCTGTTCTGCAATTTTGCAGAATGGGTCCGGACCCATTGATTCCAATGGGGGAGCAAAAGATGCGGACAGCACACTGTGTACTGTCCGCATCTGCACTTCCGTCCGCGGCCCCACAAAAAAATAGAGCATGTCCTATTCTTGTCTGCAACCACGGACAAGAATAGGCATTTCTATCCTAGTGCAAAATGCGGAACGCATATGGCCGGTGTCTGTGTTTTGCAGATCCGCAATTTGCAGACCGCATAACAGTTGCGGACGTGTGAATGGACACGAAGGAGGAAAGACTGGACATGAGAAAAGGTTAAAAGGGGTTCTTCAAGGGTATAAAATGTCCCCTCATGTGCCGGGCACCCCTGGTCCCCGCTTGCCATTGGCTGCTTCCCCCCCTGACACCGGATGTTTTCATCAGTGTGCAGGGAGAAGCAGCAGCGGTGGTGCGGGGACCAGGAGTGGCGCAGGGAGCGGGGTAAGTATATTCCATATGGGGTGCCCGGCACATGAGGGGACATTTTATACTCTTGGAGAACCCCTTTAAGGGCTCATGCACCCAATCATATTTTCTTTCCGTGTCTGTCCCTTTTTTATTTCTTCATTTCAATGGGTTCGCAAAAATAAATAAATAAATGAACACAATTTACTCCATGTGCATTCCGTTTCTGTAGGTCTGTATTTCCGTTCTGCCAAAAAATATAACATGTGCTATTATTGTCTGCATTACGGACAAGGCTAGGACAGTTCTATTAGGGGCCAGCTGTTCCGTTCCGCAAAATACAGAATGCACACAGACGTCATCCGTATTTTTAGCGGATCGCAAAATACATACAGTCGTGTGCATGAGCCCTAAGTAAACGGATGAAGCAACTGATAACAAAGAAGAGAAAGCAATGAATGGTGAAGAGAGAGGAAGCACATAAACCCCGACGGTCTAATACTGCTCAGGGCTACATAACAGCCGCATGACATTGTGACACCAAGACAAAGTGTATGATCAGAATATGCAAACCATGTGTTAGACGGCTTTTATGCCAAAGGCAAGCAAAATATTTAGCCATTAATTAACGTTCAAGTGGCTTGATTATGATTAACCAATATGGAGAGTGTCAGGATACCTGGAACTGATCCAAAGAATATACATTCATTAGGGTCAGTCATGTCTGGAATGTGCACCATAGTCACACACTGACAATTGTCAGAGTCATTAAATGTCAGCACACGGTAGCTTCAATAGGGAATGTGTCATCAGACATCACGTATTTATTGTATTATCCTTTTAACATGTTTTTAATGAATTTTTGATGTTTTAAATTTTCCATGCCAATATCTATATTTAAACAAAAAACATAAAATCCTGCAAATTTTGCACTGACCACTAAGGCTACTTTGACATCTGCGGTTTTGTATTCCGATTTCGAGATCCGGCAGAGGATCTCAAAACCGGAACAATACGGTTCAATTTGATGTTATGCACCAGGATGCATTTGTTCAGTTAGGATGCGGTTGTATTAAATCGAAACGGAACAAACCGGATCTGCCATTAAAATCATTGAAAGTCAAAGGGTGACAGATCTGAAAAAATTGCTCAGGCACCATTGACTTACATTGGTTTTGGTGCCAGATCTGGTTTGTCCCGTTTCGTAGACCAGACACAAAACGGCAGTGTTCAAAACTAAACGACTGATACTGAAGCATCCTGAATAGATTTTTCTCAATTCAGAATGCATGGTGACAAAATGGAGCCCTTTATCTCTGGTTCTGAGATCCTTTTCTGGATCTCAACACCAGAATACAAAATCACAGATGTGAAAGTTGCCTAAGTCTAGGCACCACTTCTTGGTCTGTACAAATTACTTTACTAGAGTTACTTGCTTATCTGCCATTCTAATCCTGCCTGTAGTGATATCACCTCTGTGTATAGATAAGACAGGATCCACCATTCACAGCAGGTGATTGTCAGAGCTTATCTATTCTTTCCTTGTACGATTACCTCTGCACAGGTCACAGAGCATGCCTAGAAAACTCTGCCATAAAATGAGGTCCCCTCCTGACCATCGTGTCTACGGCCCATGGGGCTGCCGTGAAGCAATTTTCTTAATGCTTTCTAAATGCTGTTAAGAACAGCTTAGGCAAGATGGCCGCCCCCATAATCGGGACATGGGGAAAAAAAATTGCAATCAGAAAATAAAAAGAGACTAGAAAAAATGATTTGTGTTGCTATCCGGTTTTAACATTTACATTTTTGGTGACACATTTCCTTCTCAGTAACTTCTATGGCAGAGTTTTCTAGGCATGCTCTGTGCCCTGTGCAGAGGTAATCGTACAAGGAAAGAATAGATAAGCTCTGACAATCGCCTGCTGTGAACGATTGATCCTGTCTTATCTATACACAGAGGTGATACCATTACAGGCAGGATTAGAATGACAGATAAGCAGGTAACTGCAGTAAAGTGATCTGTATGAACCAAGAAGTGGCCCCTATTATTAGGCTTAGTGACCAGTGCGAGAGCTGTAGGATTTTATGTTTTTTTGTTTAAATATAGATATTAACATGGAAAATAACATCATCAAAAATTCTGTAAAAATATGTTAAACATAAAAATGCGATTTAAACAATAGGTCATTTTCTGATGACATTTCCTTTAAAGAGGACCTGTCAGTTCTCTAGATGTGAGTTTTAGCAAATAACTGTATTGCCCGTGAAATATAAATGCCTGAGCCTCTCTTCCCACAACTGTACGCTGTGCCATTTCTCTCTTATTCCTCCTAGAAGATTAAAGGGGTTGTCCGAGATTTACTAAAACCCCCACAGTGGCTTAAAATAAAAATTAAAAACACAATATACTCACCCATTTCTCTAGCATGGGTCTCTGCAGACAGCAGTGATATGACGTGGATTCGCTGCAGCCAATCACTGTCCTCGGTATTACCAGTTAAGGGTGTGTGCCTGCATAGTCTGTCACTGTCCAAGCAATGCTGCAAACTGCAGACTGCAGGAACACACCTATCTGACAGGGGAATAGTAACACCCAGTTGTCAATATACTCAAACATTTCTAAGAGGACAGAGGATTGGAACAACACATATTTTAAGTGAAAGATGCTCCAGAATTTTTAGCTCATGAAGAAAAGTATTTACTAAAACAGACTTATCAGAAGTGGTGACCGGTCCTCTTTAATCATTACTAGAAGTACATCCATTCCCTAAATTTGAATCAGAGAATAAAATTTGAAAATGTTTTATGACATACAGTTTACAAAGTTGGCAAGACATTTATCGAATAGCAAAATGATACATAAAGGGGTTGTGTCATGAAACATATTCTACATTTTTCAAACCAGCACCTGGATCTGAATACTTTTTTAAATGCATGTAATTATTTATTATAGCCAGTGAGCTATTCAATAAAATGTATCTGTACAGCGCCACCTGCTGTTTGTTCTTTTCCTGTTTTTTTTGTCCGTCTCACTGAGCTGGTCGAGCGTGCTCAGTTTAAATTTTTAACTGCCACCGGCCATATGTTCTGTTAGAAGCTGTGGCAGTTACAGGGAGAGAGATGCAGCAGAAAGGACACACCCCCTGAGATAATCTAGCAGAGCAATTGGAGCAATGAATATGGAGATCTCTGGACCCATGTGAGGTACAGGGCTGGTTCTAACCTTGTTAAAAAGGTATTGTCATGTACTATACCATGTCTGATTTTCATTTTTTTACATCCATCATAGCATAACCCCTTTAAGGTGGACCTGCACCTCTCCTGACAAGTCAGTTTTAGTAACTTTAGCATCTATGATATCTTCACAGAACTATAACTACACGTTGTGCCAATCCTCTATAATTCCGACTGAAGATAATGAATGAATTGCCAACAGTCAGCAATAAAGGTCTAGCTGGGTGTTACCAGTTGGGGTGTGTCCCTGCACAGTCTGACATTATCCAATCAGTGCTGTCAGTGTCAGACGGTGCCAGGACACCCCCCCAACTGGTAATACCCAGATGGACCTTTACTGCAGACTGTTGGCAATGCATTCATAACTTGTGGCAGTAGCGATTATTCATACCCATACACAGGCTCGGACTGGCCCACCGGGGAATTCTTCGGTGGGCCCCTGCACTGTAAGTGAGCCTTCATGCTTGAAAGCTCACTGTCATCAAAACTTTTCCCTTGAGCTGCAGGCAGGTGGCGGTCAATGAGCTGCGTGGAGAGGCCCGACTCCTGTCTTCATGGGCCCTGCCTAGGGTGGCCAGACAGTCTGGTTTTCTGGCTCCCTGTCCTCCGTCCGGCGCAGGGCCTGGACGGACACGGGGATGTCCACCCTTTCAGTAGCTCACACTCAGACAGCAGCACTGCGCTGTCTGAGCGTGAGCTGCAGTAACTGACGGAGGCTTCTCTCACCCCCAGTCAGTCAGTAGAGCACAGAGCTTGGTTCTGTTACCGTATCTATGCACAGAGCTTGGTTCTGTTACCGTATCTAAGCACAGAGCTTGGTTCCGTTACCGTATCTAGGCACAGAGCTTGGTTCCGTTATCGTATCTAGGCACAGAGCTTGGTTCTGTTATCGTATCTAGGCACAGAGCTTGGTTCTGTTACCGTATCTAAGCACAGAGCTAGGTTCTGTTACCGTATCTAGGCACAGAGCTTGGTTCCGTTACCGTATCTAGGCACAGAGCTTGGTTCTGTTACCGTCTCTAGGCACAGAGCTTGGTTCTGTTATTGTATCTAGGCACAGAGCTCGGTTCTGTTATTGTATCTAGGCACAGAGCTTGGTTCTGTTACCGTCTCTAGGCACAGAGCTTGGTTCTGTTACCGTATCTAGGCACAGAGCTCGGTTCTGTTATTGTATCTAGGCACAGAGCTTGGTTCTGTTACCGTATCTAGGCACAGAGCTTGGTTCTGTTACCGTATCTAGGCACAGAGCTTGGTTCTGTTACCGTATCTAGGCACAGAGCTTAGTTCTGTTATTGTATCTAGGCACAGAGCTTGGTTCTGTTACCGTATCTAGGCACAGAGCTTGGTTCTGTTACCGTATCTAGGCACAGAGCTTGGTTCTGTTATTGTATCTAGGCACAGAGCTCGGTTCTGTTATTGTATCTAGGCACAGAGCTTTGTTCTGTTATCGTATCTATGCACAGAGCTTGGTTCTGTTACCGTATCTAAGCACAGAGCTTGGTTCCGTTACCGTATCTAGGCACAGAGCTTGGTTCCGTTATCGTATCTAGGCACAGAGATTGGTTCTGTTATTGTATCTAGACACAGAGCTTGGTTCTGTTACCGTATCTAGGCACAGAGCTTGGTTCTGTTATCGTATCTATGCACAGAGCTTGGTTCTGTTACCGTATCTAAGCACAGAGCTAGGTTCTGTTACCGTATCTAGGCACAGAGCTTGGTTCCGTTACCGTATCTAGGCACAGAGCTTGGTTCTGTTACCGTCTCTAGGCACAGAGCTTGGTTCTGTTACCGTATCTAGGCACAGAGCTCGGTTCTGTTATTGTATCTAGGCACAGAGCTTGGTTCTGTTACCGTATCTAGGCACAGAGCTTGGTTCTGTTACCGTATCTAGGCACAGAGCTTGGTTCTGTTATTGTATCTAGGCACAGAGCTTGGTTCTGTTATTGTATCTAGGCACAGAGCTTGGTTCTGTTAACGTATCTAGGCACAGAGCTTGGTTCTGTTACCATATCTAGGCACAGAGCTTGGTTCTGTTGACTTATCCAAGCACAAAGCTTAGTTATGATGCCATCTGTTAGTGTATAATAGTTCTGAGCATGGTTCTGTTAGCATTTCTTAGTGCTCAGCTTGGTTCAGATATTGTATGTTAGTCCTGAGCTTGGTTCTATTAATGTGTCTAAGTACTTGGCTCTTCCGCCATATCTTTGTTTAAAGCTTATTCCTGTTACCATATCTGAGCATACTGTATCTTATTGCTGAGCTTAGTTCGGTTAGCATATCTAAGCAGCAGCTTAGGATAATATAGATAATTTTGTGTATATAACATATGGATATGTTGCACGGCATTAACTTACTAAAATGTACTCCTTTCAAAGACAATAACTTATATGTACCTAAAAATGGTGGTAACAAACTGTAACTCATGCTGCAAAAAAAACAAGCCCTCATTCAGCTACACAGCTAGGAAAATAAGGTTATGGCTCTTGGAATACAAAGACATAAACATTACTCTTTCTCCACAAAACATGCTTTTACAGTTAAAAATTAATAAAATCTGAAATAATCTATACAAATCTTTTTAATAATGTTATTTATACTGCATTGTTCATGCAATAAAAAAAAGCCATGTAATGATAGCTGTTTTACTATTTAAAAAGTTATGTGTCCTGGAATTCTGTGTAAAATTGCTGTGTCATAAAGGCCTAACAATGAACTAGCAATATTTGTAGGGTGGGCCCCAAAGTCACTTCCACTGGTGGGCCCTAGGGTTCCTAGTCTGACACTGCCCATACATGATGACTGCTGCATATAAAGACTGCTCTACTGCAGCTCAATGATTGGGCAGTCATCGGGAATGAACCATACATCCCCAATCATTGCTCCATGCAATGGCCAAAGTAAAAAAAAAACTTGTAGGTGTGGGCCTAGATTGTGATGGGCAAAAGATGACAAGCCCACTCGTCTCCATGTTTAGGAACAAGAGGTCATGAAGGAGGAAATAGGACTTAGATAGTCAGGTACAGAAGTGAACTGAGATATGGATGTCATATGCACATGGGTAATATTAAAAACCCAAAGAGTTGATCAACTGGCCAAAGCCTTAGCCAAATGTGTAACTTACTCCTGGACCCCAATGCTAAATCTGTTAGAGGGTCCCCCACCATTTGCCATTTCTCGTCCTAGTGTCTTCTTATAAATGCGGTATTGGGTTCCTAAGGCACCAGTGCCCAGTACGACCTCACCTCTGGTCCTCTACAGCTACAACCCTGGTCAAAAGTGTAGATGGAGAAGGGGGACCAAATATTGAGGCAGGAAGAGATCCAAGAGAGAAGTTGGATACGTAGCAAGGAGAAAATCTGTTAGACATAAAAGCTAAAGCTACAAGCTTCACGGCAAATATAGGTCATTGTACCAAAGGAAAATGATCAATACAATTTCATAAAAAGAGATTTACTTGCACTGTTTGAAAAAGGTAGCTGTTTGTGTTGGGTCCTCAGAGAGATAGGTCACTTACTCCACCATAGCCTTAACAGGCTTTCTTTAATGAACAATGTTGTACAGATTTATGGAGGTGATGACCAGAGGATTAACTGACGAGGAGTAAAGAAATATACCAACAACAAAAAGGTTAAAAGGATTAAAACTGAAAATGTGAAGAGTCCTGGTGGTGTCTTCTGGTATCTGGCTGTCTACTGTGGTTCACCAGATCGTCTCCAAAGACGAAATGCCCCAGTTCATGGCAGTATTTTTTTGGCATGTAACATTATTCAAATGTAGTATTTCTTGATGTTATTCCTCTATAACAGTGGTGGCGAACCTATGGCACGGGTGCCAGAGGCGGCACTCAGAGCCCTCTCTGTGGGTACCCACACCCTGGAAAAAGTCTATGGTGTACCAATATGCCCTAGACTTTTCCTGCCATTCATCAGCGCCAGGCGCACTATGAACAGCACAGGCAGCGCATTGAATATAGGCAGGCTATTATTGCTGAATGATAAAGTACATGGAATATATACTATATTGGACTGTAGTATTCAGGTTAAATTGCCGTGTTGGCACTTTGCTATAAATATGAGGGTTTTGGGTTACAGTTTGGGCACTTGGTCTGTAACAGGTTAGTCATCACTGCTCCATAAGATCAACCTAGGTGTGATGACCTAGTAGCTAGTGGAGTCTTCAACTCATCTTGCATAACCAGGGGTGGACTTGGAAATTAAAGTGGCCCTGGAAAAAAAAAACTAAAAGTGGACCCATGTTGTAGGTGGGTATAAATTGATAGAAGACATGGTAACACAAATAGGCAGGGACAACAGAAGTAGACGAGACCAGCAATACCATAGTGCAGCACAAAATACTGCTGCACTAGCCACAGTATTCAACTGTATGAACGTCCTGAGGATGGTGATACAGTTGAGTTTTGGAGGGTACCTGTGGCCGTTGGCCAGGTGCATAAGTACCTGAAGCTCCGCTCCCAGCAGTAATTAATGCTGAGAGAATCAGATCATTATGTACCTGCCTGGGGCCGATGAGGAGGGCTCGGGCAATCCCCTGGTCATCGACCCACCCGGAAATTTCCCTGTATGGTCTATGGCCAGTCCGCCCCTGTGCATAACTGGTGGTTATTCTGCCAAGACTCTACTTAAGATGCTGCTGTGCTCAGTGGTTTTGCTGAGGCCAGTGATTGGCTGCAGCAGTATACAGGAGATCACTGCTGCAGCCAATTCAATTAGTCACTGCTGTAGCCTGGTAGAGGGGACAGACCAACGGCACTGGAAGATGGTGATCAGGAAGGCAAGGTATGTTTCTTAAAATATTTTAACAGGCTTCTGGCACTTGGAAAAAATAAAAACAATGCAGAAAACCCTTTTAAAGAGGATTGCTGTAAGGTGGTCATTGATATCTGATTGGTGTGGGTCCGATGCTGGCAGCCCGCCAATCTGCTGTTTGAAGGCCAGTGATGTGACCTTCATCAGTAACATGGCCTAGGTTCAGCTCAGTCTCATTCAAGTGAATGAGCCTAGGCTGCAATACAAAGTGCAGCTGCTATACAATGCATGATGCTGTGCTTGGTAAGCTGTGAAAAGGCCACAGTGCTCTGATCAGCTGACCTGTGGCGGTACTGGGTGTTAGAATCCCACCGACCAGATAATAATGACCTATCCTGAGGTAGGTCATCAATATTGATCTCACGGAAAACCCTATTGATTCCACTTCATGTCTATCATACATATACATGAATAATGTACCAATAAAAATGCACCTGCATAATACAATTAAGGCTCCTTAACATAAAATAATGGTAACCATATAAAATGACCCTCTATTTACCTGGGATTGATGCCAACTGTATTTTGGCAGCTATCATTTCAGTCAGCAGGATCAACCCAACAGGCAGGTTTAATAGGGTTGATCCTGTTGACACGTGCTATCTAAAGGGGTTCATAAGATCAGAAAAACATTGCTGCTTCCTTCCAAAAAACAGCACAGCCTTGACTGCGGCTCTGCCCCGTTCAAGTAAAAGCAGCCAAGCTGAAATACTAGAGATCCTAGGAACAGGAAGGTTATGAAGAAAGCGGCCATTTTTGCTTTTTTTCTCATACACCTTTTAAGAGAATGTGACATCAGAAAAAAATTACCTACTGTTTAAATCAAATTTTTATGTTAAACATGCTTATTTATAATTTTTGGTGATTTTCTTTTTGTATTTTTCCATGTTACTATTTATATTTAAATAAATTCTATATATTCCTGCAATTTTCACACTGGCCACTAGGACTAAAACATGTCAATGCTTCCTGTCCTTTGAGAGCTGCTACATAAGCCATAGACACAATAGACTGGAGGAGACCCCATTGACTTCTATGGAAGATTTTTCTAGACATGCTCTGTGACCTAAGCAGAGGTCAGGAGGGAGAAGATAAGCTGTGATATCACCTATTGTGAATAGTGGATTGAGTCACCACATTTGGAGTGCTTCCTTATTTTTTGTATTATAGATAGATAGTCAGACAAACAGACAGATAGATAGATAATATGTCGATTGATAGATAGATAGATAGATAGATAGATAGATAGATATAGAGAGATATGAGATATATAGATAGATAGACAGACAGATATATTGGGTTACCTGTCATTGTAATCCTGCCTGTTGTGATAATGAGATGGCTACTGAAAAGTTACATGTACAGAACAGGAAATCATGACCTATTAGGACTAGTGGCCAGTGCGAAAATTGCATGATATATACATACATTTTATTAAATACAAATAGAAAATAAAATGAAAAAATATAAACAAATATATGTTCAAAATAAAAACATGATTTAACCAATTGGTCATTTTTGGATGACACATCCCCTTTAGGCTTCATGCACATGTCCGTGTGTCCCCCGTGGCCGTATTTTGGCCCGCATACGGCCGTGTGCATTCCGCATCACGGATGCAGACCCATTCACTACGAAGTGCTTTCGTGGGGTAACATGCTTCCGTTCCGCAAAAAGATAGAACTTGTCCTATCCTTTCTGCGGGACGGACGGATCGCGGACCCCATTCAAGTGAATGGGGTCGTGATCCGCATGCGGCATTCCCAAGGTCGGTGCCCGTGCATTGCGGTCCGCAGCACAGGCACGGCCAGCACACATTCGTGTGCAAGAGGCCTTAAGGTCAGATAACAATAGCCCCTTTCTGTTCTAGAATGTTCTGTATTACACATGGTGAAGATAAACTGCTAATTGTCTACATATAAGACACTGTGCGCCTTTCCTGCCATAAATGAGAACTACTTATTCATTTAGAAGCGTACGAGGCTGAAAATCCTAATTAAGCAGGTGACGAAAAAGAGCAACTTGAAGACAATTTCAAGTAAACAATGAATCCGAAAAGACTGTTTGTCCCTTATTAGTATAAATGACTCCAAGCCAAAAAAGACATTAGAAAAATGATTTTAAATGTTTTTGGAAATGATTTTCAAATTAGGCATCTTTTCCCCTCGCAGAGCTTTTTAGAGATCATAATGATACATATTTTTTCACATAATTGCAAAGCGCACTTGTTAATCAAATTATTTTTTAATTAGTTAATGAGTTTAGACATACATTGCTTTCAGGACTTTCCATTTTTTTGTTGCACAGTAATTATATATAATTAAACAGCATCAAGCCTTCCTCTCCTTTTAGTACATATGCTGATTACTCCCCCCTTTAAAATATCCGCGTGCCTTGAATGGAGTAAAAAACAAGGCCTGACAAATGAAACATTTTGTCTCAATTAATTAGACGCTAATTATACACTGAAGATGCAAAAAGAATGGTATGCACTGGAAATGCAGCGCGGCGGAAAAAGAGAATAGACTCGAGTTCTTTACCTTTTTGGTTTAGTACATTCTCTTTCAGCCAGTTCATCGCTGCTGAGCAGTCTTCACCATCGTGTAGAGTAAATACATTTGAAGGAATTTTCCCCGTATATACCTTCTTGGAGCAGTCTGGGACGTCTTGGTTTGTTAAAAGCTCCGCAATATCAACTCCATTGGGGCAAGGGACCTACGTACATGCATGGAAAAAAGAATAAGTGACCTAGAAATGTAGAAGGTTACACATTGGGGCTCATGCACATGACCATGTGCCTGTATTGCCGGTCCGCAATGTACGTTCCCCGGCCGTTTTTGCACCAGATCACTTGAATGGGTCTGCAATCCAAAAGGTGCAGTGCGGAACGGAGGCACAGAACCACTACAGAGGGGTTCCGTGGGGTTTCTCTCCATGCCTCGCAAAAAAATAGAACTTGTTCTATTTCTTTGCGGTGTAGACAGATCACGGACCCATTCAAGTTGAATGGGTCAGGATCCTTCTGCGGCAGCCGCATGGATGTTGCCCGTGCATTAGGAACCGCAAATTGTGGTCCCCAATGCACGGAATGGCAGGGCAACGGCCGTGTGCAGGACCCCTTAGGCCTCTTTCACACTGCCGGGTTATTTTCCGTTTTGCGGGCCGTTTTTTGCGTTCCGTATACGGAACCATTCATTTCAATGGGTCCGCAAAAAAAACTGAATGTACTCCATATGCATTCCGTTTCCGTGTTTCCGTATTTCCGTTCCGTGCAAAGATAGAACATGTCCTATATTTGGCCGCAAATCACGTTCCGTGGCTCCATTCAAGTCAATGGGTCCGCAAAAAATACGGAATGCATACGGAACACATCCGTGTTTTGCTGATCCATGCCCACTTTGCCCATGTGTATGCTGTTAAAATACATTACTGTACATCAGAACAGCATACACATGGGCAAAGTGGGCATGGATCAGCAAAACACGGATGTGTTCCGTATGCATTCCGTATTTTTTGCGGACCCATTGACTTGAATGGAGCCACGGATCGTTATTTGCGGGCAATAATAGGATAAGTTCTATCTTTCAGCGGAACGGAAATACGGAAACGGAATGCATGCGGAGTACATTCCGTATTTTTTTTTTGCGGAGCCATTGAAATGAATGGTTCCGCATACGGACCGCAAACGGAATCCTCAAAAACAGAATGTGGCTCCATTCAAGTCAATGGGTCCGCAAAAAATACGGAATGCATACGGAACACATCCGTGTGTCATCTGTTTTTTGCGGATCCATGCCCACTTAGCACATGTGTTTACTGAATTATTAAAAATTGTATGTTTCCATTTGCGATCCGCAAACAACGTATCGTATACGGAAACCATACAGAGATTTTTTGCGGAACTACAGAATGGAAAATGAACGAAAACACAACGGAAACATAAAACTGAACAACGGATCCGTTAAAAACGGGCCGCAAAATACTGAAAAAGCCATACGGTCGTGTGCAAGAGGCCTTAAACTAATATAAACCAAGGGGGTGTTTGAACATGCTCGTAGGGTAGTTACGTGCCTCACGGACTAAAAGTGCAGCAAAGCCATGAGCATTTTACACCTATTTTTCTGTTCAGATTTTGAGGGGAATTTATCATTTGCTGTGTTTTTGGTGTCAGTTTTAGGCTATATGCACACGACCATATGTGTTTTGTGGTCCGCAAATTGCAGATCCGCAAAAAAAACGGATGACGTTCTGTATAGCATTCGCTTTTTTTGCGGATCCATTGTAATAATGCCTATCCTTGTCCGCAAACTAGAAAAAAACTACTAAAGCCAGTTTTCCTTTACACCAGTTTTGATAAATATACCACAGACTTTTTTTTTTATTGCTTTTTTGATATTTTTGGTGCATTTTTGTTCCTGGTGTTTTTTTTTGCTGTCTTTTTGCATGGAAGTCTATAGGAAACAATAAACACAGGACAAACAGGTGTTTTTTGCAGTGCCATTTTTTTTTTTACTCTTTTCACTTGTGTTTTTTTTTGTGTTAATGGCATTTTTTTTCAAATACCAGCACGCTCTTGGACTGGCATTTTTTCCTTAGCCTTGTGTTTTTCTCCCACAGACCTCTATTGTATTATTTATTTATTTTTTTGCTGCATCAAAAATGTGTAAAGCAAGTTGCTGTTTTTAATGGCATTTTTGCATGGTTCTTTTTATTTAACCACTGCTTTTTTGCCATACTGCTCTACAGAGGAAGTGACATCAACGACACATAGTTTCCTCTAAAAAATTGCTAGGCAGGCAAACAATGCCATTAAAATACACTAGGTGCGACAACACACTATATGGGCAAAACCACGGCAAAAAAAACTAAAAAAAAAAACTGATCAAGTCAGGCTTTTTTGAGTCTTTAAGAACCCTAAGGCCCCTTTCACACGGGCGAGTATTCCACGCGGATGCGATGCGTGAGGTGAACACATTGCACCCGCACTGAATACCAACCCATTCATTTCTATGGGGCTGTTCAGATGATCGGTGATTTTCACGCATCACTTGTGCGTTGCGTGAAAATCGCAGCATGCGCTATATTCTGCGTTTTTCACGCAACGCAGGCCCCATAGAAGTGAATGGGGTTGCGTGAAAATCGCAAGCATCCGCAAGCAAGTGCGGATGCGGTGCGATTTTCACGCACGGTTGCTAGGAGACGATCGGGATGGAGACCCGATCATTATTATTTTCCCTTATAACATGGTTATAAGGGAAAATAATAGCATTCTGAATACAGAATGCAAAGTAAAATAGCGCTGGAGAGGTTAAAAAAATAAAAATTAAAATTTAACTCACCTTAATCCACTTGCTCGCGTAGCCCGGCATCTCCTTGTGTCTCCTTTGTTGAATAGGACCTGTGGTGAGCATTAAATGGCGTTACTCTGGTCATCACATGGTACGTCACATGATCTTTTACCATGGTGATGGATCATGTGATGACCGGAGTGACGTCATCAAAGGTCCTTTACCCAGGTCCTAAAAAAAGAATATAGAAGGAGATGCCGGCTGCGCTATCAAGTGGATTAAGGTGAGTTTAAATTTTTTTTATTTTTTTTTAACCCCTCCAGCGCTATTTTACTTTGCATTCTGTATTCAGAATGCTATTATTTTCCCTTATAACCATGTGATAAGGGAAAATAATACAATCTACAGAACACCGATCCCAAGCCCGAACTTCTGTGAAGAAGTCCGGGTTCGGGTTTGGGTACCAAACATGTGCGCACTGTCACTGGGGCCAACTACCTAAAATATAACTTTTAATCAAAAATAGCTAAAAAATACACATATGTGTCCCTCACGTGGGGACTGATAGACATACAGAAAACACACACAGACAGAAAAAGCCAATAAAAGGACCAGGTGGGGAAGGCTAGGTGTGATGGTATGGCAGGGCCAGAAACACATGGGTCACTAGGTATGTCCATCATACCAAACATGTGCGATTTTTCTCACGCGAGTGCAAAACGCATTACAATGTTTTGCAATCGCGCGGAAAAATCACGGGTGTTCCCGCAACGCACCCGCACATTTTCCCGCAACGCCCGTGTGAAAGAGGCCTAAGGCCTCTTTCAAACGGGCGTCATGGTTTTGGGCCGGATAAGATGCAGGTGCATCGCGGGAAAATGCTAAACATTTAAATCGGCTTCTCTTTTTTCTTCTTTCTTCAGGACCTGGGTAAAGGACCTTTGATTACATCACTGCGCTCATCACATGATCCATCACCATGGTGATGGATCATGTGATGAGCGCAGTGACGTCCCCACAGGTCCTTTTCCTACTGCACAGCAAAGATGAAGACAGAAGAGAAGCCGGACTGCGCGAACAAGTGGATTAAGGTGAGGTAAATTTTTTCTTTTATTTTTTTAACCCCTCCAGCCCTATTTTATGTATTAAGAATGCTATTATTTTCCCTTAGGCCTATTGCACACGACCATATGGCTTTTTCAGTGTTTTGCGGTCCGTTTTTCACGGATCCGTTGTTCCATTTTTTGTTTTCGTTGTGTTTCCGTTTCTGTTCTGTTTTTCCGTATGGCATATACAGTATACAGTAATCACATAGATAAAATTGGGCTGGGCATAACATTTTCAATAGATGGTTCAGCAAAAAACGGAACCCATTGACTTGAATGGAGCCACGGAACGTGATTTGCGGGCAATAATAGGACATGTTCTATCTTTAAACGGAACGGAAAAACAGAAATACGGAAACGGAATGCATACGGAGTACATTTCGGGTTTTTTGCGGAACCATTAAAATTAATGGTTCCGTATACGGACCGTATACGGTACGCAAAAAACGGGCAGTAAACGGGGGGAAAAAACGGTCGTGTGCAGGAGGCCTAATCCGTGTGCAGGCAGCCTAAGCCTACATTCACACGTCCGTGGTGTGTTGCGGACCCGCAAATTGCGGGTCCGCAACACACCAGCCCGGCACCCCCATAGAAATGCCTATTCTTGTCCGCAGGCTGCGGACAAGAATAGGACATGCTCAATCTTTTTGCGGAGCTGCGGACCCAAAATCGGGGCCGCACTCCGCAATTGCGGCTGCAGACAGCACACTGTGTGCTGTCCGCATCCATTCCGTCCCCATAGAGAATGAATGGGTCCGCACCCATTCCGCAAAATTGCGGAAAGGATGCGGACCCATTTTGCGGACATGTGAATGGAGCCTTAGGCCTTATGCACACGGGGTCCGTAGGTCCGTGATCCATGTCCGTTTTTTCTTCCGTGGGTCTTCCTTGATTTTTGGAGGATCCACGGACATGAAGAAAAAGTTGTTTTGGTGTCCGCCTGGCCGTGCGAAGCCAAACGGATCCGTCCTGACTTACAATGCAAGTCAATGGAGATGGATCCGTTTGACGTTGACAAATTTTGGTGCAATTGCAAACGGATCCGTCCCCCATTGACTTTCAATGTAAAGTCAGGAGTTAATATACCATAGGATCAGAGTTTTCTCCAATCCGATGGTATATTTTAATCACCATGGGAACGCCTCTATGTTAGAATATACCATCGGATTTGAGTTAGATCGTGAAAACTCATATCCGACAGTATATTCTAACACAGAGGCGTTCCCATAGTGATGGGGACGCTTCAAGTTAGAATATACTAAGAACTTTGTACATGACTGCCCCCTGCTGCCTGGCAGCACCCGATCTCTTACAGGGGGCTGTGAACCGCACAATTAACCCCTCAGGTGCCGCACCTGAGGGGTTAATTGTGCGTATCATAGCCCCCTGTAAGAGATCGGGTGCTGCCAGGCAGGAGGGGGCAGACCCCCCTCCCCTATATTTAACTCATTGGTGGCCAGTGCGGCCTCCCCTCTACCCCTCCTAATTAAAATCACCTTCCCCTATCATTGGTGGCCAGTGCGGCCTCCCCTCTCCCCCCCCCTAATTAAAATCACCCCCCCCCCATCATTGGTGGCCAGTGCGGCCCCCCTCCCTCCCTCCCCAGTATTATATTCATTGGTGGCCAGTGCGGCCTCCCCTCCCCCCCCCCCCCTAATTAAAATCACCCCCCCATCATTGGTTGCCAGTGCGGCCTCCCCTCTCCCCCCTAATTAAAATCACCTTCCCCCATCATTGGTGGCCAGTGCGGCCTCCCCTCTCCCCCCCCTAATTAAAATCACCCCCCCCATCATTGGTGGCCAGCTCTGAAAAAGCTTTTATGCAGACGGATCTGCGGATCCGTCTGTGTGAAAGTAGCCTACGGCCACGGACCACGGACGCGGATGCCAGTCTTGTGTGCATCCGTGTTTTTTCACGGACCCATTGACTTGAATGGGTCCGTGAAGCGTTGTCCGTCAAAAAAATAGGACAGGTATTTTTTTGACCGACAGGAAACACGGATCACGGCCGCGGATGAACAACGGTGCATTTTCCGAGTTTTCAACGGACCCATTGAAAGTCAATGGGTCCGCAGAAAATCACAGAAAATGGAGCAACGGCCACGGATGCACACAACGGCCACGGGTGCATGAGGCCTAAAGTTGTGAAATCATCCAAATAATGTTAATGGTCTGTTTACCGATATATCTTTTTGGAGTTTCAGAATTAGGTTGGGTTCACATAGATTTTTTTTTTTGATTTTTTTTTACCTACTCTTTTTAGATGCATTTTTTTAAGAAAACATAACCTCGAAGTTTATGAGAATTATGAAATGAAATACACACATGTATATTTTTTTGTTGTGTTTTTTTCAAGTGCGGTGCATACCCTTCTCTACAGGGTAAGGCCTCATGCACACGACTGTTCCGTTTTTTTTGCGGTCCGCAATCCGCGGATCCGCAAAAAACGGAAGCCACCCGTGTTGCCTTCCGCAATTTGCGGAACGGAACGGGCGCCGGCAATATAAATGCTGATTCTTGTCCGCAAAACGCGGACAAGAATAGGACATGTTATATTTTTTTTGCGGGGCTGCGGAACGGAGCCATGGATGCGGACAGCACACGGAGTGCTGTCCGCATCTTTTGCGGCCCCATTGAAGTGAATGGGTCTGCATCCGAGCCGCCAAAACGGCGGCTCGGATGCAGACCCAAACAACGGTCGTGAGCATGAGGCCTAAGGCTACTTTCACAATAGCGTTTTTTTGTGGATCCGTCATGGATCTGCAAAAACGATTCCGTTAGCATAATACAATCGCATGCATCCGTCATGAACGGATCCGGTTGTATGTCTTCTATAGCCATGGCGGATCCGTCATGAACACCATTGAAAGTCAATGGGGGACGGATCCGTTTTCTATTGTGCCAGAATGTGTCAGAGAAAACAAATCCATCCCCATTGATTTACATTGTGTGCCAGGACGGATCTGTTTGGCTCCGCATCCCAGGACCTACAGAAAAACGCTGCAGGCAGCCTCCAGAGCGGAATGGAGACTGATCGGAGGCAAACTGATGCATTCTGAGCGGATCCTTTTCCATTCAGAATGCATTAGGGCAAAAGTGATCCGTTTTGGACCGCTTGTGAGAGCCCTGAATGGATCTCAGAAAGGGAAAGCCAAAACGCTAGTGTGAAAGTAGCCTAAACAACATCTGACAAAAAAAAGACAAACCTGTTTAAAGAAAAAAAATGCCACTGAAAGAATGCCATAAAAAATGCAAGTGACAAATAAAACTGCATGTGTTTTGGTTGGCTTTTTTTTAAGTTGCAAAAAATGCCAGACCAAATGTATATGGGAAGTAGCCCTTAAAGGGGTTTTTCCAATTTCGGACAACTTTCTGTCACCTCTTTGGTCTGAGGTGGTTCTCAGCCCTCAAGACATCAGGTACATATTGCACCATTACAATGGAATTATGCAGAAATATTGAGGGACATAGAGATTTTCCAAAGTGGTATTCTGGGATTACTATGTTTTTTAGCATATGTGCTCATATAGTCTCTCACCTCATGTACATCTTCCCTGTCGTCTTTTTTTTTGGCCTCTCCTGACCCGTTTTCACCAGGTAAACAAATCCCTCTGGTTTGGTCACATCCTGTATGTAGCACTTCCTGTTCTATATCCAACAAAACCCATGATGCACTTCTTCTTTCTCTGTCAGAGCTCCAGCACCACCCCCAACAACTCCCAGCTAGTTTATAGCTCCTCCCTCCCAGTTAGTTACATAGACACTCCCCTATCACTGCCCCCAACAACTCCCAGCTATTTTAGACACTCTATCACTGCCGTTAAGAACACCCAGCTAGTTTATAGCTCCTTCCTCCCAGCTAGTTACATAGACACTCCCCTAACACCCAGCTAGTTTATAGCTCCTTCCTCCCAGCTAGTTACATAGACACTCCCCTAACACCCAGCTAGTTTATAGCTCCTTCCTCCCAGCTAGTTACATAGACACTCCCCTATCACTGCCCCCAACTCCCAGCTACTTTATAGCCCCTCCCACCCAGCTAGTTACATAGACACTCCCCTAACACCCAGCTAGTTTATAGCTCCTCCCTCCCAGCTAGTTACATAGACACTCCCCTAACACCCAGCTAGTTTATAGCTCCTCCCTCCCAGCTAGTTACATAGACACTCCCCTAACACCCAGCTAGTTTATAGCTCCTTCCTCCCAGCTAGTTACATAGACACTCCCCTATCACTGCCCCCAACTCCCAGCTACTTTATAGCTCCTTCCCCCACTAGTTACATAGACACTCCCCTATCACTGCCCCTAACAATGCCCAGCTACTTTATAGCCCCTCCCACCCAGCTAATTACATAGACACTCCCCTAACACCCAGCTAGTTTATAGCTCCTCCCACCCAGTTACATAGACACTCCCCTAACACCCAGCTAGTTTATAGCTCCTCCCACCCAGCTAGTTACATAGACACTCCCCTAACACCCAGCTAGTTTATAGCTCCTCCCACCCAGCTAGTTACATAGACACTCCCCTAACACCCAGCTAGTTTATAGCTCCTCCCTCCCAGCTAGTTACATATTCACTCCCCTAACACCCAGCTAGTTTATAGCTCCTTCCACCCAGCTAGTTACATAGACACTCCCCTAACACCCAGCTAGTTTATAGCTCCTCCCTCCCAGCTAGTTACATAGACACTCCCCTATCACTGCCCCCAACAACTCCCAGCTACTTTAGACACTCTATCACTGCCGTTAAGAACACCCAGCTAGTTTATAGCTCCTTCCTCCCAGCTAGTTACATAGACACTCCCCTAACACCCAGCTAGTTTATAGCTCCTTCCTCCCAGCTAGTTACATAGACACTCCCCTAACACCCAGCTAGTTTATAGCTCCTTCCTCCCAGCTAGTTACATAGACACTCCCCTATCACTGCCCCCAACTCCCAGCTACTTTATAGCCCCTCCCACCCAGCTAGTTACATAGACACTCCCCTAACACCCAGCTAGTTTATAGCTCCTCCCTCCCAGCTAGTTACATAGACACTCCCCTAACACCCAGCTAGTTTATAGCTCCTCCCTCCCAGCTAGTTACATAGACACTCCCCTAACACCCAGCTAGTTTATAGCTCCTTCCTCCCAGCTAGTTACATAGACACTCCCCTATCACTGCCCCCAACTCCCAGCTACTTTATAGCTCCTTCCCCCACTAGTTACATAGACACTCCCCTATCACTGCCCCTAACAATGCCCAGCTACTTTATAGCCCCTCCCACCCAGCTAATTACATAGACACTCCCCTAACACCCAGCTAGTTTATAGCTCCTCCCACCCAGTTACATAGACACTCCCCTAACACCCAGCTAGTTTATAGCTCCTCCCACCCAGCTAGTTACATAGACACTCCCCTAACACCCAGCTAGTTTATAGCTCCTCCCACCCAGCTAGTTACATAGACACTCCCCTAACACCCAGCTAGTTTATAGCTCCTCCCTCCCAGCTAGTTACATATTCACTCCCCTAACACCCAGCTAGTTTATAGCTCCTTCCACCCAGCTAGTTACATAGACACTCCCCTAACACCCAGCTAGTTTATAGCTCCTCCCTCCCAGCTAGTTACATAGACACTCCCCTAACACCCAGCTAGTTTATAGCTCCTTCCTCCCAGCTAGTTACATAGACACTCCCCTATCACTTCCCCCAACTCCCAGCTACTTTATAGCTCCTTCCCCCACTAGTTACATAGACACTCCCCTATCACTGCCCCTAACAATGCCCAGCTACTTTATAGCCCCTCCCACCCAGCTAATTACATAGACACTCCCCTAACACCCAGCTAGTTTATAGCTCCTCCCACCCAGTTACATAGACACTCCCCTAACACCCAGCTAGTTTATAGCTCCTCCCACCCAGCTAGTTACATAGACACTCCCCTAACACCCAGCTAGTTTATAGCTCCTCCCACCCAGCTAAATACATAGACACTCCCCTAACACCCAGCTAGTTTATAGCCCCTCCCCCTCTAGTTACATATTCACTCCCCTAACACCCAGCTAGTTTATAGCTCCTCCCTCCCAGCTAGTTACATATTCACTCCCCTAACACCCAGCTAGTTTATAGCTCCTCCCACCCAGCTAGTTACATAGACACTCCCCTAACACCCAGCTAGTTTATAGCCCCTCCCCCCTCTAGTTACATAGACACTCCCCTAACACCCAGCTAGTTTATAGCCCCTCCCATCTAGCTAGTTACATAGGCACTTCCCTAACACCCAGCTAGTTTATAGCTCCTCCCACCCAGCTAGTTACATAGACACTCCCCTAACACCCAGCTAGTTTATAGCTTCTCCCAGTCAGCTAGTTACATAGACACTCCCCTAACACCCAGCTAGTTTATAGCTCCTCCCACCCAGTTAGTTACATAGACACTCCCCTAACACCCAGCTAGTTTATAGCCCCTCCCCCTCTAGTTACATAGACACTCCCCTAACACACAGCTAGTTTATAGCCCCTCCCACCCAGCTAGTTACATAGGCACTTCCCTAACACCCAGCTAGTTTATAGCTCCTCCCTCCCAGCTAGTTACATAGACACTCCCCTAACACCCAGCTAGTTTATAGCTCCTCCCACACAGCTAGTTACATAGACACTCCCCTAACACCCAGCTAGTTTATAGCTCCTCCCACCCAGCTAGTTACATATTCACTCCCCTAACACCCAGCTAGTTTATAGCTCCTCCCTCCCAGCTAGTTACATAGACACTCCCCTAACACCCAGCTAGTTTATAGCTCCTCCCACACAGCAAGTTACATAGACACTCCCCTAGCACCCAGCTAGTTTATAGCCCCTCCCCCCTCTAGTTATATAGACACTCCCCTATCACCGCGCCTGTTGCTGCTTTGACACACTGACGGACATAATATCACAGGAAATAAGAACGAGCTGCATGGACATGGTCATGTGACCACAGCCCAGAACGGAAAATAGGCGCAATAAAAGGTAAAAGAAATACATTACAAAATTACAGCTGTCTTCACAAATGATTGTTTTAAAAGATGTTGATGCAAACTGGAAAAACCCTTTAAATTTCATTTTCCATTCTAGTGATAACTGCTTGTTTTGTTAACTACAAATAATCAAAGCCAATTTTTGATAGCAAAATAAACGTAAAAAACAAATTCTAAAATGTATGGAAATGAAAAACCATGAAAATGTATCTAATAGATGAAATACTTGTAAAGAAAACATCGGAAGCTGGAAAACAGAATGTGAACAATGCTGCTAATACATGGTGGCTACATTACGGCGTATTTAAGGAATGTTAGGGCATCTAATGTGTAGCATGCGGACACCGGGCTCGCATTCATAGCTATGCATTAAGTCATAACAAAAGCCAAAGCAAAAACAACAACCCCGAGATACACTCTGTGACCGTACATGTTGTTACGCAATTATTTAAGTCATATTATGTGAAAAACATGCTTGCCGTTCCATCCTTACAAAAGTCCAGATGTCTGCAGGCAGTAAAAGCCTCCTGTACACAAACATAATGGGTCAATAAGCGCGATACGTGCTATCAAATACATTGTTTTAGCAACTTTGGTTGCTAGCAAACCATATCAGTGTTTATTCAATCTGTCGCACCAGGTAGGCCTGCAATCTTTTATTATTTTTTTCATTTACAGAATACGGGTTTTTCTTTTCAGAGCGATGTATTTCATTTGCCTGTCCAAACATCAAGCTTCACCAAAGCTAATCGACAGGTGAAGCAGTGATAAAGCCCTCCAAAGAAAATAGGAGACAGAAGGGGTATAACTAGAACCGACTGGTCCCCGCAGCAAATTTTTGAATGAGCGCCCCCTACCCCCCGCCTTCCCGGTCACTTTTTCACAACCCCCTCCTCCCATGCAGCCCCCATCTCCTGTGGCTAGTCAAGATCGCTCTCTCAGCCCAGGCCCAGCAGCCGCTCCGACCGTGTCCTACACGTATACACTGCATACAATGTCTTAGTATAATACTGTTGAGGGAGCCCTGACAATACAATATTTTAGTCATCTTCGTCTGAGTTCAGGCGCCGTAGCAGCCGCTTCCCCTGCCTCCACTATAGCTACACTACTGGGAAACAGAAAGAAACTATGTACACTTACAAATTTAACATGAATTAAATACACAAAAACTTAGGCAGAAGCAGTAAAAAAAAAAAAAAAAGCCATACTCCACTTTTCTCCACTGCTACTTCCAGTGTCATGCTGTGGCCCTCAGTGCTGATGTTTGTTTTCCTGGTTGCAGCAGTAATGTCCAGGAATATTACATTACCACTGCAGCCAATCATTGGCCTCAGCAGTTAAGTTCTGTACAGTCGTGGCCAAAAGTTTTGAGAATGACACAAATATTAGTTTTCACAAAGTTTGCTGCTAAACTGCTTTTAGATCTTTGTTTCAGTTGTTTCTGTGATGTAGTGAAATATAATTACACACACTTCATACGTTTCAAAGGCTTTTATCGACAATTACATGACATTTATGCAAAGAGTCAGTATTTGCAGTGTTGGCCCTTCTTTTTCAGGACCTCTGCAATTCGACTGGGCATGCTCTCAATCAACTTCTGGGCCAATTCCTGACTGATAGCAACCCATTCTTTCATAATCACTTCTTGGGGTTTGTCAGAATTAGTGGGTTTTTGTTTGTCCACCCGCCTCTTGAGGATTGACCACAAGTTCTCAATGGGATTAAGATCTGGGGAGTTTCCAGGCCATGGACCCAAAATGTCAACGTTTTGGTCCCCGAGCCACTTAGTTATCACTTTTGCCTTATGGCACGGTGCTCCATCGTGCTGGAAAATGCATTGTTCTTCACCAAACTGTTGTTGGATTGTTGGAAGAAGTTGCTGTTGGAGGGTGTTTTGGTACCATTCTTTATTCGTAGCTGTGTTGGATGAGAAGCAACCCCACACATGAATGGTCTCAGGATGCTTTACTGTTGGCATTACACAGGACTGATGGTAGCGCTCACCTTTTCTTCTCCGGACAAGCCTTTTTCCAGATGCCCCAAACAATCGGAAAGAGGCTTCATCGGAGAATATCACTTTGCCCCAGTCCTCAGCAGTCCATTCACCATACTTTCTGCAGAAGATCAATCTGTCCCTGATGATTTTTTTGGACAGAAGTGGCTTCTTTGCTGGCCTTCTTGACACCAGGCCATCTTCCAAAAGTCTTTGCCTCACTGTGCGTGCAGATGCGCTCACACCTGCCTGCTGCCATTCCTGAGCAAGCTCTGCACTGGTGGCACTCCGATCCGCAGCTGAATCCTCTTTAGGAGATGATCCTGGCGCTTGCTGGACTTTCTTGGATGCCCTGAAGCCTTCTTAACAAGAATTGAACCTCTTTCCTTGAAGTTCTTGATGATCCTATAAATTGTTGACTGAGGTGCAATCTTAGTAGCCACAATATCCTTGCCTGTGAAGCCATTTTTATGCAACGCAATAATGGCTGCACGCGTTTCTTTGCAGGTCACCATGGTTAACAATGAAAGAACAATGATTTCAAGCATCACCCTCCTTTTAACATGTCAAGTCTGCCATTTTAACCCAATCAGCCTGACATAATGATCTCCAGCCTTGTGCTCGTCAACATTCTCATCTGAGTTAACAAGACGATTACTGAAATGATCTCAGCAGGTCCTTTAATGACAGCAATGAAATGCAGTGGAAAGGTTTTTTTGGGATTAAAGTTAATTTTCATGGCAAAGAAGGACTATGCAATTCATCTGATCACTCTTCATAACATTCTGGAGTATATGCAAATTGCTATTATAAAAACTTAAGCAGCAACTTTTCCAATTTCCAATATTTATCTAATTCTCAAAACTTTTGGCCACGACTGTACACTATTGATGCCAGAGATTGGCTGCAGAAATGATCCAACATACAAAATAATATAATGATAGTGCTGCCACTCTGGTGTTCCCTCTGGTCTTTGCTTACAAGCGGCCAGCATGTAACCACCGTAGCCAATAAGCAGCCACAGTAGTCACGTTCCGTACTACTGGAGTATCAGTTTAGGATAGCTGGAAAAAAGAGCCCTGCACGTTTTTTTGTGCAGCTGTTTTTACACTTTTTTTCCCCCAGAAGTTGCATAATCCCTTTACATTTGTAATGAACTGAAGGGACATTTAAAGAGGTTGTCTGCTTTGTAAAATTCCTTTTTGTTTTGTGCAAAGCTCAATAGATTAAGGGTGTCCTGCTGATAGGACCCTCAGCTATCAGTTGCGATTGTGCAGGAACCTGGTACCAGGGTCAGGTCGCCTGCAGCCTCAGCACAGGAGGAAAGCAGCATTACAGAATTTCCATGGAAATCAATAGGCATGATTGATCCTCCAGAACCAGATGTTCCCTGCAGCTTCTCTCCTCTCTCACTAATAGCTGATGGTACTGAATTCGGGTCTTCCAGAATTTCGAGACTGATGACCTGTTGATTAGCGATTGCCACATTCTCCTCTCCAGAGGCTTAACTTCGAGCTCCTAGGCCACAATGTAAAATCTGTACCAGGGTCCTCCAACTGTCTTCTCATCAGTCAGAAGGGCTTTTAAAGGAGTACTCCAGCCTGAAGCATGTATCATCAATTCACTCAGGCCTCATGCACACAACCGTTGTGTGTTTCGCGGTCCGCAAATTGCGGATCCGGAAAACATAGATGGCATCTGTGTGATTTCTGCAATTGGGGAACAGCACGGACAGCCTTTGATATAACTGGCTATTCTTGTCCGCAAAACGGACAAGAATAGGACAGGTTATATTTTTTTTGCGGGGAATGGAGCAACGGATGCGGACAGCACACGGAGTGCTGTCCGCATCTTTTGCGGCCCCATTGAAGTGAATGGGTCCGCATCCAAGCCACAAATACTGCGGCTCGGATGCGGACCAAAACAACGGTCGTGTGCATGAGGCCTTAGGCCTAGTTCACACAAATGTTTTTTTTGCGGGTGTACGGGCCGTTTTTTGTGTGTTCCGTATACGGTCCGTATACGGAACCATTAATTTCAATGGTTCCGCAAAAAAAACGGAATGTGTTCCGTATGCATTCCGTTTCCGTATTTCCGTTTCTCCGTTCTGTTGAAAGATAGAACATGTCCTATATTTGGCCGAAAATCACGTTCCGTGGCTCCATTAAAGTCAATAGGTCCGCAAAAAAAAACGGAACACATACGGAAATGCATCCGTATGTCTTCCGTATCTGTTCCGTTTTTGCTGAACCATCTATTGAAAATATTATGCCCAGCCCAATTTTTGCTATGTAATTACTGTATACT
Organism: Bufo bufo; assembly: GCF_905171765.1. Lineage (NCBI taxonomy): Eukaryota > Metazoa > Chordata > Amphibia > Anura > Bufonidae > Bufo > Bufo bufo. Next base: position 511,859,035 of record NC_053392.1, on the reverse strand, counting down.
GTATATGCCATACGGAAAAATGGAACGGAAAAAACGGAACAGAAACGGAAACACAACGGAACTCAAAAACGGAACAACGGATCTGTGAAAAACGGACCGCAAAAAACTATGAAAGCCATACGTTCGTGTGAACTAGGCCTTAGGCCTCATGCACACGACCGTTGTGTGCATCCGTGGCCGTTGTGCCGTTTTCCGTTTTTTTTTTCGAGGACCCGGAAAATGCACCGTTTTGCAGCCACATCCGTGATCCGTGTTTCCTGTCCGTCAAAAAAATATGGCCTGTCCTATTTTTTTGACGGACAACGGTTCACGGACCCATTCAAGTCAATAGGTCCGTGAAAGAACACGGATGCACACAAGATTGGCATCCGCGTCCGTGATCCGTGGCCATAGGTCACTTTCATACAGACGGATTCGTGAAAACTCATATCCGACAGTATATTCTAACACAGAGGCGTTCCCATAGTGATGGGGACGCTTCTAGTTAGAATATACTACGTACTGTGTACATGACTGCCCCCTGCTGCCTGGCAGCACCCGATCTCTTACAGGGGGCTGTGATCCGCACAATTAACCCCTCAGGTGCTGCACCTGAGGGGTTAATTGTGCATATCATAGCCCCCTATAAGAGATCAGGGGCTGCCAGGCAGCAGGGGGAAGACCCCCCTTCCTCCCCAGTTTGAATATCATTGGTGGCCAGTGTGCGGCCCCCCCCGCCCCCCCCTATTGTAATATCTATGGTGGCCAGTGTGCGGCCTCCCCCCGCCCCTCTCCCTTTATTGTATTATCATTGGTGGCCAGTTTGCGGACCCCCGCCCCCCCCTCCCTCTATTGTAATATCATTGGTGGCCAGTGTGTGGCCTCCCCCGGCCCCCCCTCCCTCCCTCTATTGTATTATCATGGGTGGCCAGTGTGCGGCCCCCCCTCTATTGTATTAATATCATTGGTGGCCAGTGTGCGGCCTCCCCTCTCCCCACCCCGATCATTGGTGGCAGCGGAGATTCTGATCGGAGTCCCAGTTTAATCGCTCTGGGGCTCCGATTGGTAACCATGGCAACCAGGACGCTACTGCAGGCCTGGTTGCCATGGTTACTTAGCAATATTACAATATTAGAAGCATCATACTTACCTGCTGCGATGTCTGTGACCGGCCGGGAGCTCCTCCTACTGGTAAGTGACAGGTCTGTGCGGCGCATTGCTTAATGATCTGTCACTTACCAGTAGGAGGAGCTCCCGGCCGGTCACAGACATCGCAGCAGGTAAGTATGATGCTTCTAATATTGTAATATTGCTAAGTAACCATGGCAACCAGGCCTGCAGTAGCGTCCTGGTTGCCATGGTCACCGATCGGAGCCCCAGAGCGATTAAACTGGGACTCCGATCGGAATCTCCGCTGCCACCAATGATCGGGGGGAAGGGGGGGGGGAGAGGGGAGGCCGCACACTGGCCACCAATGATAATACAATAGAGGGAGGGAGGGGGGGCCGCACACTGGCCACCAATGAAATTACAATAGAGGGGGGAGGGGGGCCAACGGAGGCCGCACACTGGCCACCAATGAAATTACAATAGAGGGGGGGAGGGGGGCCGATGGAGGCCGCACACTGGCCACCAATCAAATTACAATAGAGGGGGGAGGGGGGCCGACGGAGGCCACACACTGGCCACCAATGATATTACAATAGAGGGGGGGGGCCGGGGGGGCCGCACACTGGCCACCAATGATATTCAAACTGGGGAGCGAGGGGGATCTGCCCCCTGCTGCCTGGCAGCCCCTGATCTCTTACAGGGGGCTATGATACGCACAATTAACCCCTTCAGGTGCGGCACCTGAAGGGTTAATTGTGCTGATCACAGCCCCCTGTAAAAGATCGGGTGCTGCCAGGCAGCAGGGGGCAGTCATGTACACAGTTTGTAGTATATTCTAACTAGAAGCGTCCCCATCACTATGGGAACGCCTCTGTGTTAGAATATACTGTCGGATATGATTTTCACGATGTAACTCAAATCCGATGGTATATTCTAACATAGAGGCGTTCCCATGGTGATGGGGACGCTTCAAGTTAAAATATACCATCGGATTGGAGAAAACTCGATCCTATGGTATATTAACTCCAGACTTTACATTGAAAGTCAATGGGGGACGGATCCGTTTGAGATTGCACCATATTGTGTCAACGTCAAACGGATCCGTCCCCATTGACTTGCATTGTAATTCAGGACGGATCCGTTTGACTCCGCACGGCCAGGCGGACACCAAAACAACTTTTTTTTCATGTCCGTGGATCCTCCAAAAATCAAGGAAGACCCACGGACAAAAAAACGGTCACGGATCACGGACCAACAGAACCCCGTTTTGCGGACCGTGAAAAAATATGGTCGTGTGCATGAGGCCTTACTCTGATGTTTTTGTCAGTGCCATAGACTTTTGTCATCCTGTTCTGTTGATCGGTGATGGTTCCAGCAGTCAGGCTCCATGCCTGCTGTTGCTCCGCTATCCACGGGGAGCACGGGCATTGAGTTAATCACTCTGCTACTGCGTCTGGTCCAGCAGTCCAGACCCTCTGGCCCTCCTCTGCCCCCCAACTTTTTTATCAGAGCAATTCCTCTCTCTCACACTAGCGTTTTTCTTTTCCGGCATAGAGTTCCGTCACAGGGGCTCAATACCAGAAAAGAACTGATCAGGCTTAGGCCTCATGCACACGACCGTTGTTGTGTTCCATGTCCATTGTTCCGTTTTCCGTGATTTTATGCAAACCCATTGACTTTCAATGGGTCCGTTGAAAACTAGGAAAATGCACCGTTTGTCATCCGCATCCGTAATCCGTGTTTCCAGTCCGTCAAAAAAAATGACCTGTCCTATATTTTGGACGGACAGCGGTTTGCGGACCCATTCAAGTCAATGGGTCCGTGAAAAAACACGGAGGCACACAAGATTGTCATCCGTGTCCGTTTTTTTCCTATCATTTTCAAGGCAACTTGACTTAGATTTTTTTTTCACTTTTCATGTATGGTGATCCTCCAAAAATCAAGGAAGTCACACGTAAACAAAAATGGAAACGGATCACGGAACAACGGAACCCCGTTTTGCGGACCATGAAAAAATACTGTTGTGTGCACGAGGCCATATCCGCATGCATTCTGAATGGAGAGTAATCCGTTCAGGATGCATCAGGATGTCTTCAGTTCAGTCGTTTTGACTGATCAGGCAAAAGAGAAAACCGTAGCATGCTACGGTTTTTTCTCCGGCGAAAAAAACGGAAGACTTGCCTGAATGCCGGATCCGGCATTTTTTTCGATAGGAATGTATTAGTGCCGGATCCGGCATTCAAAATACCGGAATGCCGGATCCGTCCTTCCGGTCTGCACAGACTGAAAAAAAGGTGAAAAAAATAAATGCCGGATCCGTTTTGCCGGATGACACCGGAAAGACGAATCCGGCATTTCAATGCATTTTTTCGACAAGCAACCGTGCGTGAAAATCGCACCGCATCCGCACTTGCTTGCGATTTTCACGCAGCCCCATTCACTTCTATTGGGCCTGCGTTGCGTGAAAAACGCAGAATATAGAACATGCTGTGATTTTCACGCAACGCACAAGTGATGCGTGAAAATCACCGCTCGTGTGCACAGCCCCATAGAAATGAATGGGTCAGGATTCAGTGCGGATGTAATGCGTTCACGTCACGCATTGCACCCGCGCGGAATACTCACCCGTGTGAAAGAGGCCTAAGAGCGTTCGCATGGCTTCTTAGAGAATCACTGCAGTCTTCTGTCACGTCGTGGATCCCAAACAATTCAAAGAACGTCTTTGTTTTATTAGTAACTAAATGGCTTAGGTCTTTTCCTTCAAAAACTAGGTTTCTAATCGTTTCATTTCCTTTTTCTTTGCAGGTTTGGTTTCTAAATTTTTTGTTATATTTTCCTTAACAGCCTGAGTATTACGTTCCTCCAAAAAGGCAATCCTACGTTTGTTTCTGACAGATACCAGAGGTGAGAGCACTTTTTTTGACGTCTGCATCTGGGTAGGTTCTCAGAAGCTGTAGACATATCCAAATCATTCTTTGGAGCCCATCGACTTACAATTGCCTCGTGCAAAAAGCGAACATATATGAGGCTGACAAAATGTGCAACCCGTTTCATTCCTTTCAATTCTCGTTGAGGGATATTCAACTGTTTAGTTAAGAGGACAATTTTAAGTGCATATATTGCCTTTGCCATCCACCTTGCTTGATGCAGAGCCCCTGAAACTGAAGTCATTTTTAGACCAACCTCCTAGGTACAGGACTGAGAGTAGTAATAAAAGTGATCAAGGTGTGCAACCCCTAAATATTATCCAATCTTCTTGAAATTTGGCATATATATCTTTTACATCACTGAGACTCGGGGCGTAAGCAAATTCATATGAAAATCACATCTTTGGAAAAATAAAACTCCCTAATGTGCATGTAGCCTAAAGCAGGGTTCCCCAACTACAGCCCTCAGGGCCCACTTGCTGGTCAGGATTTAGGCCTCCTGCACACGACCGTATGGCTTTTTCAGTGTTTTGCGGTCTGTTTTTGACGGATCCGTTGTTCCGTTTTTTGTTTCCGTTGTGTTTCCGTTTTTCCGTTCCGTTTTTCCGTATGGCATATACAGTATACAGTAATTACATAGATAAAATTGGGCTGGGCATAACATTTTCAATAGATGGTTCAGCAAAAAACGGAACGGAAACGGAAGACATACGGATGCATTTCCGTATGTGTTCCGTTTTTTTGCGGACCCATTGACTTGAATGGAGCCACGGAACGTGATTTGCGGGCAATAATAGGACATGTTCTATCCTTAAACGGAACGGAAAAACGGAAATACGGAAATGGAATGCATACGGAGTACATTCCGTTTTTTTTTGCGGACCCATTGAAATGAATGGTTCCGTATACGGAACGCACCATTGAAATTAATGGTTCCGTATACGGAACGCAAAAAATGGCCAGTAAACAGGGAAAAAAAATGGTCGTGTGCAGGAGGCCTTAGGAGTATCCCACAGAATGAATACCTGTGGTAAATCCTGATGGATGGACACTAATTATATCAGCTGCTCAATACTAAGGAAATCCTGAAAACATGACCCTGAGGACTACTGGCCTAAAGGACAGATACTACTTCTCTTTTTTTACTTATTATTTATTTATTTTATGCACTTCTATAGCGCTACCATATTCCGCAGCGCTTTACAGACATTAGCATCCAGCTGTCCCCAATGGGGATCACAATCTAAGGTCCCTATCAGTATATCCTGGAGTGTGGGAGGAAACCGGAGCACCCGGAGGAAACCCACGCAAACACGGGGAGAACATACAAACTCCATGCAGATGTTGTCCTTGGTCGGATTCGAACCTAGGACCCCAGCGCTGCTAGGCACTAGAGTGCTAACCACTGAGCCACCGTGCTGCCCCGAGACTTCCAAAACCTGCATCAGGAAACCTGACCGCGTGGCCGTACCCTAAGAAAAAACGCTCCCAATATTTAAGATTTTAAATGCAGACTTTGTGCATTTTTGGCGTAACGTGCACTCCAAGAGGACAATGTTTCAAGGATTTGTAACACTCACGATGCAAAACTGAAATCAAACATATGTAAATCCACACAAATAGACATCAGGATAACAGCAACTCTAAATACAGCACAACACTTGGCACCAGATAACGGACTGGCATCCGCTCACTGCCGCCCTTCTTTTCAGTCTCCCATCGACAGAGAATACATCTGCCATTTACCAGATAGAATGCAAAATGTGAAAGGCGACGTTTTATTACACAGACGAATGTTTGAGAGTGAAATACATTTGCGGGTTAACGGCGTACATCAATCCAGAATCCAATGCGATCGCTTACCTGGTACTGCTGCCCAGTGCAAAGAATTAGATGGTCATATGGTACTTTTCTATCATTGGAAACAATCACAAACTTGGCAGCTCTGTCTACGCCAGTCATTTTACCAACCACAACATTAACCCAGGATCGAAGTGACATCAGGGCATAATCTTTATCATTATAACAGTGGCTGAGAAAAGAAAGAAAAACCGTAAGTGACATTTTAGCAGCTGACAGCAGGCATTAATTAGACATCTGGCGGGTTGGTGGAGAGCCTCCAGTGGTTTAAGTCCGTTGTCTGTCAGCTTTCCAAAAGCCTATAGCAAGAGATTAGCTGACATCCATGCAAGAAAACGGCAGCGGCCAGTACCTCGTCGGTGGAGACAGCCAGCATTGGCTCCAATGCCTTCTGGTTCTTTTGGGTTTTCACCAAAGCTGACAATAACTAAGCTTCAATAATGCAAAAGTTATCCGCCAAGATAACTACCAAGCCCCATTTGGGCACGACCACACTGGACAGTATTTCCGCAGCTGATTTTAACATGTTTCCACAGCAAAACTGCATGTGTGGGTTCACATTACGTTTTATGCCTCCGTTTTCCGTATACGTTAAAAGAAAAAAAAAAAAAGGATACAAAAATGCAGCACACTACGTTTTTGCATCCGGTAAAAAAAAGGTACAAGTTTTTTTTACAACAGTAAAAAAAAAAAAAAATTTTTTTTTTTTACAATCGAACTCTGAGGAACGGATGTTACTGTCTGAGGCATGTGTTTAACGGATGGGAAAAACGTGATGCGAACCTGCTCTTACATGCAGATTTAGCACGGATTTCACCCAATGCGTTGCGGTATCTCCCAAGAATATCTCTTGGCATAGAGCATTGCCAATAAGGCTCCACACCATGGAAGGCTTCCAGTAAGTCTCCATACAGGACTGGTTTGCAAAAGCTGAAATCCACAGCATAATGACCATACCGTCTCCACTGTAAGACAATTCAGGGCGCCCTCCTCACACGTGGAGGAAAATCCGCAACATCTAGACTTCCCCCATGTTATCCTAAGGGGCTGAAAACTATCTATCCCTGCGGTGTGTTCCTTTGCAGAATTTAAATTCCGCAGTGTAATTAACCCCTTAAGGCCGAGGCCTATTTTCATTTTTCCTTCCCACGTTCCAATAACCATAACTTTGTTATTTTTCCTTTCACATACCTATATGAGGGCCTTTTTTTTTGCGGGACAAGATGCATTTTTTTATTGCCACCATTGAATGTACCATATCTCGTATTGGAAAAAGGGAAAAAAAATCCTTTGTGTGGCAAAATTGAAAAAAAAAAAAAAAGAATTCTGCTAAGGTTTTTGGGATTTTGGCATCACAACGTTCACTGTGCGCTAAAAATGACCTGACATCCTTAGGCCTCTTTCACACGAGCGTGTCCGGATAAGGTCCGGAAGCATTGCGGCAAACCCGTGGTGAAGGATCATGTGATGGACCATGTGATGAGCGTAGTGACGTCATCAAAGGTCCTATTCCTCACTGATGAAGACAGAAGAGATGCCGGCTGAGCGAACAAGTGGATTAAGGTGAGTTACATTTTTTTTTATTTTTTTTTAACCCCTCCAGCCCTATTTTAATTAGCATTCTGTATTCAGAATGCTATTATTTTCACTTATAACCATGTTATAAGGGAAAATAATAATGATCGGGTCCCCATCCCGATCGTCTCCTAGCAACCGTGCGCGAAAATCGCAACGCATCCGCACTTGCTTGCGATTTTCACGCACCCCATTCACTTCTATGGGGCCTGCGTCGCGTGAAAAACGCACAAAATAGAGCTTGCTGCGATTTTCACGCAACGCACAAGTGATGCGTGAAAATCACCGCTCATGTGCACATGAGAAATGAATGGGTCGGGATTCAGTGCGGGTGCAATGCGTTCACCTCACGCATTGCACCAGCGCGGAAAACTCGCCCGTGTGAAAGGGGCCTTATTCTGGGGCTCAATATAAATGTGGCGATACCAAACCATAATTTAAAAAAAAAAAAACATTAGAAAATTTTATTTTTTATTTTTTTTGCATTGCCATATTCTGACAGCCATAACCTTTTTATATTTCGGTCTACGGGGCTGTATGAGGGCTTGTTTTTTGCGTAATGAACTGTATTTTTTATTGGTACCATTTTTCTGGTATGTACATCTTTTTGATCACAGTTATTTAATTTTTTGGGGGGACAAGATTAAAAAAAAAAACTGGCGAATCGTGTGTTTTTCATTATTTTTTTCTGTGTTGGCGGTCACCGTAAAGATTATTATTTTTTTTTATATTTTAATAGACCTTAATAGATCTAATATATTTTAATTCACCCTAATAGATCTCTATTAGGGTGAATAGGATTTTCACACTGTCCATTCTTAACTATGCTTCATGCATCCAGGCTGCCATGGCAACCGATCGGAGCCCCGCGATTTTACTGCGGGGGCTCCAATCGAAAGTCAGAGGGAGCCGCATCCCTCTGCCTTCACTCACAGATGTCGCAATCAGCATTGATTGTGGCACCTGAGGGGTTAAATGACGGGGGCAGCACGATCGGCGCTTCCTGTCAGTGCAGGCGGGTGCCGGCTGTATGATACAGTCAGCACCCGTCGTGAATGGAGCAGGCCCACTGCAGAGGCTCCATACGTCCCTTAGAACAGTATGACGTACAGGTACGTCATAATGCGTAAAGGGGTTAATGTTGTGTTCCGGATTTCCTGTATGAGAGTCACTCCAATCAATTCAATGGGAAATTGATTCTGCAGAGGAAAACACTGCAGAGAAATCAGCGTAAAACAATCTGCAACAAAATTCGCACAGATTTTCCAGTTTCCCATTGAATTGATAAGAGAGATTCTCATACAGGAAATCCACTACAAAATCAGCACCATAAGGCCTCCTGCACACGAACGTATTTTTTTGCGGTCCGCAAAAACGGGTCCCGTTTTCCCGTGATCCGTGACCGTTTTTTCGTCCGTGGGTCTTCCTTGATTTTTGGAGGATCCACGGACATGAAAAAAAAAGTCGTTTTGGTGTCCGCCTGGCCGTGCGGAGCCAAACGGATCCGTCCTGAATTACAATGCAAGTCAATGAGGACGGATCCGTTTGACGTTGACACAATATGGTGCCATTTCAAACGGATCCGTCCCCATTGACTTTCAATGTAAAGTCTGGAGTCCCTTTTATACCATCGGATCGGAGTTTTCTCCAATCCGATGGTATATTTTAACTTGAAGCGTCCCCATCACCATGGGAACGCCTCTATGTTAGAATATACTGTCGGATATGAGTTAGATCGTGAAACCTCATTTCCGACAGTATATTCTAACACAGAGGCGTTCCCATGGTGATGGGGACGCTTCTAGTTAGAATATACTACAAACTGTGTACATGACTGCCCCCTGCTGCCTAGCAGCATCCGATCTCTTACAGGGGGCCGTGATCAGCACAATTAACCCCTCAGGTGCCTCAGACCCCCCCCCCCCTCCCCAGTTTGAATATCATTGGTGGCCAGTGCGGCCCCCCCCCCTTCCTCCCTCTATTGTAATAATTTGTTGGTGGCACAGTGTGCGCCCCCCCGCCCCCCCCCCTTCCTCCCTCTATTGTAATAAATCGTTGGTGGCACAGTGTGCGCCCCCCATTGGCCCCCCCTCCCTCTATAGCATTAACAACATTGGTGGCCAGTGTGCGGCCTCCCATCTAAAGGCTCCTTTCACACGGCCTAAGGCTCCTTTCACACGAGCGAGAATTCTGTGCGGGTGAAATGCGTGATGCGAACGCATTGAGCCTGCACGGAATCCGGACCCATTCATTTAAATAGGTCTGTGTACATGAGCAATTGGTTTTCACGCATCACTTTTGCATTGCGTGAAAATCGCAGCATGTTCTATATTCTGAGATTTTTACACAACGCTGGCCCCATAAATATGAATGGCGCTGCGTGAAAATCGCATCGCATCCGCAAGCAAGTGTGGATGTGATGCGATTTTCACGGATGGTTGCTAAGAGATGTTGTTTGTAAACATTCAATTTTTTTATCACGCGCGTGAAAAACGCATCAAAACCCATTGCACCGACACGATAAAAACTGAACAACTGAATGCAATCACAAACAAAACTGAATGGCTTTGTTTGCAAAATAGCATAGTTTTCACTAAACGCATCCGCAACGCATCCGGACACGCTCGTCTGCAAGGGGCCTAAGGCCCCTTTCACACGAATGTGACGGATTGGCTCAGGATACGTTCAGGGTGCGTTCAGTGAAACTCGCACTATTTTGCAAGCAAGTTCAGTCAGTTTTGTCTGTGATTGCGTTCAGTTTTTTCCACGCGGGTGCAATGCGTTTTGATGCGTTTTTCACACGCGTGATAAAAAACTGAGGGTTTAAAAACAACATCTCTTAGCAACCATCAGTGAAAAACGCATCGCATCCGCACTTGCTTCCGGATGCAATGCAATTTTTCATGCAGCCCCATTCATGCGTGAAAAACGCTGAATATAGAACATGCTGCTTTTTTCACGCAAAGCAGAACTGATGCGTGAAAAAAAAACGCTCATGTACACAGACCCATTGAAATGAATGGGCCAGGATTCAGTGCGGGTGCTGTGCGTTCACGTCACGCATCGCATCCGCGCGGAAAACTCGCTTGTGTAAAAGGGTCCATTCACACGTCCGCAAAATGGGGACCCATTAATTTTCAATGGGGCCGCAAACACGGACAAGAAAAGGCATTTCTATAAGGCCCCTTTCACACGGGCGAGTATTCCGCGCGGATGCGATGCGGGAGGTGAACGCATTGCACCCGCACTGAATACTGACCCATTCATTTCTATGGGGCTGTGCACACGAGCGGTGATTTTTACGCATCACTTGTGCGTTGCGTAAAAATCGCAGCATGCTCCTCTTTGTGCGTTTTTCACGCAACGCAGGCCCCATAGAAGTGAATAGGGTTGCGTGAAAATCGCAAGCATCCGCAAGCAAGTGCGGATGCGGTGCGATTTTCACGCATGGTTGCTAGGTGACAGTCTATAAACTGTATTATTTTCCCTTATAACATGGTTATAAGGGAAAATAATAGCATTCTGAATACAGAATGCATAGTAGGTGATCAATTGAGGGTTAAAAAAAAATAAAAAAATAAACTCACCTTCTCTTCTTGTTCGCGTAGCTCCCGGTCTATTCTTTACTTCTCAAAAGATGAACTACCGGCTAGGACCTGTGGTGACGTCAGATCACATGCTCCAATCACATGGTACATCACCGTGGGGATGGACCATGTGATTGGAGCATGTGATCTGACGTCACCACAGGTCCTAGCCGATAGTTCATCTTTTGAGAAGTAAAGAATAGACCGGGAGCTACGCGAACAAGAGGAGAAGGTGAGTTAATTTTTTTATTTTTTTTTAACCCTCAATTGATCACCTACTATGCATTCTGTATTCAGAATGCTATTATTTTCCCTTATAACCATGTTATAAGGGAAAATAATAAAATCTACACAACACCAATCCCAAGCCCGAACTTCTGAGAAGAAGTTCGGGTACCAAACATGCGTGATTTTTCTCACGCGAGTGCAAAACGCATTACAATGTTTTGCACTCGCGCGGAAAAACCTCGGGTGTTCCCGCAACGCACCCGCACCTTTTTCCGCAACGTCCGTGTGAAAGAGGCCTTAGGCTGAGTTCACACGGGCGAGATTTCCGCGCGGGTGCAATGCAGGAGGTGAACGCATTGCACCCGCACTGAATCCGGACCCATTCATTTCTATGGGGCTGTGCACATGAGCTGTGATTTTCACGCATCACTTATGCGTTGCGTGAAAATCACAGCATGCTCTATATTGTGTGTTTATCACGCAACGCAGGCCCCATAGAAGTGAATGGGGCTGAGTGAAAATCGCAAGCATCGGCAATCAAGTGCGGATGCGGTGCTATTTTCACGCATGGTTGCTAAGTTGACAGTCTATTCACTGTATTATTTTCCCTTATAACATGGTTATAAGGGAAAATAATAGCATTCTTTAATACAGAATGCACAGTAGGTGGTCAATTGAGGGTTAAAAAATAAAAAATAATTAACTCACCTTCTCCTCTTGATCGCGTAACTGCCGGTCTCTTCTTACTTCTTTAATCATGAGCTGCCGGATAAAGGACCTGTGGTGACATCACATCACATGGTCCATCACCGTGGTGATGGACCATGTTATTGGACCATGTGATCTGACGTCACCACAGGTCCTTTAGCCGGCAGCTCATGATTAAAGAAGTAAAAAGAGACCGGCAGCTTTATTTTTTAACCCTCAATTGACCACCTACTATGCATTCTGTATTAAAGAATGCTATTATTTTTCCTTATAACCTTATAACCATGTTATAAGGGAAAATAATTACATCTACACAACCTTGAACTCAAACCTGAACTTCAGTGAAGAAGTTCGGGTCTGGGTACCACAGTCAGTTTTTTATCACGCGCGTGCAAAACACATTGCACCCGCGCAATAAAAACTGAACAGCGGAACGCAATCGCAGTCAAGACTGACTGCAATTGGGTACCTACTCGCGCGGGTTTGCCGCAACGCATCCAAAGCCTGCAGTGTATACACCACGTATGGCTGCACCCTTAGGGTATGGCCGCTTGGGACGCATATATTCTGAATTCAATGTTATACCGTACCAAACATCTCATCCACACACTGTGAAAAAAAAACACTATGTAAAATGATCTTTGGCACAAGATTTAGTGTTCGGCTACATGGCGATTTTGGCCCAGACAGCTTTTGCACGACCAAAGATCTCGGTGTAGCAGGGCTTCTATAGGGACAAATGGGGTCAGAGCAAGACTCGCACATTGGCTGCCACTGTGACACTTTTTCGATTTGTGTGACGCGGTCGCAGCAAACGTGTTACAGCCGCATTCATTCCTATGGCAGACCTACCACACTGCGACACAATTGACAATGCCAGGGGTGATAACTATGCAGCCCTATCAAGAAGGAGAGGGAGGGGCTAGTAGAGGAAGCGTGCGTAGAGTGGCTCGTGCCCACCCCTAGTGCACTTAACTGCTCATTTGCATATGAAATAAAAGTCATTTTTCTCCAGAATGAAGTAACATATCACTGAGGGCTCATGCACACGACCATATGTATTCTGCGGTCCTCAAAATATGGATTCGCAAGAAATATGGACAACGTCCGTGTGAATTCCGTATTTTGCGGAAGGGAACAGCTGGCCCTTCATAGAACAGTACTATCCTTGTCCGTAATGCGGACAATAATGGGACATGTTCTTTTTTTTGCGGAACAGAAATACGGACATACGGAAACGGAATTCACACTCAATAAATTCCGTTTTTTTTTTTTTTGCGGACCTATTAAAGTGAATGGTTCCGCCTACGGCCCGCAAAAATACAAAATGGACACGGAAATAAAATGCGTTTGTGTGCATGAGCCCTAAGTGAAAGTTAGTTTTGTCCCATCGCTGAGCTAGTCCTACAAGGCAGGGGATTTCTTGCTGACAGATTTCCCTTTAGAAGCTATGAACACCTCTGCATTGATTCTGTTTTATTGAATTGCATGTATTTTGTGCTAAAAACATTTTTATCATTGGGTCGAATTATAATTTAGCTTGTCTTCAGTAGCTTCCATATATTTGACTGCACAGCCAGCTGTAGAACACCCTCCCGAGCTCTCTGACAGCGCTCTCCGCAGGCCATCTCTGCTCTCTAATGAAACTAATCTAACCTCACATCCCATTTGGTTTACCATTATTTCTTTTTATTTCGTTCTTTTTAGCTTTGAGCTTAGCTTAACTGGATAGAGGGTCTGCAGACAGATGTGTCCATAGCCTTTAACAGGAAGCGTCTCTCAGTCTGTCCGTAAATCCGCTCCAGCTTTATGGTACTGCAGGTATACTGCTCTTACAGGAAAGACTCTGTATGCATTTCCATGATCTCCGGGGAAAGGGACTATACAGCATACCACATTGCGGCAAACCTACGCGAGTAGGTACGCAATTTCAGTCAGTTGTTCAGTTTTTATCGCGCGGGTACACGCGCGTGATAAAAAATTGAATGTGGTACCCAGGCCCGAACTTCTTCACTGAAGTTCAGGTTTGGGTTAGGTGTTGTGTAGATTGTATTATTTTCCCTTATACCATGGTTATAAGGGAAAATAATAGCATTCTTAATACAGAATGCTTAGTAAGGCTACTTTCACACTAGCGTTCGGGGCTCCGCTTGTGAGTTCCGTTTGAAGGGGCTCACAAGCGGCCCCGAACGGATCCGTCCAGCCCTAATGCATTCTGAATGGATGCGGATCCGCTCAGAATGCATCAGTCTGGCTCCGTTTGTCCTCCGCTCCGCTCAGCAGGCGGACACCTGAACGCAGCTTGCAGCGTTCAGGTGTTCGCCTGGCCGTGCGGAGGCAAACGGATCCGTCCAGACTTACAATGTAAGTCAATGGGGACGGATCCGTTTGAAGTTGACACAGTATGGCTCAATTTTCAAACGGATCCGTCTCCCATTGACTTTCAATGTAAAGTCAAAACGGATCCGTTTGCATTAGCATGAACAAAAAAAAAAAAAAAAAAAAAAGATTTTTTTTTTTTTTTTTGTTCATGGTAATGCAAACGGATCCGTTCTGAACAGATCTAAGCGTTTGCATTATAGGTGCGGATCCATCTGGGCACATACCAGACGGATCCGACCTAAACGCAGGTGTGAAAGTAGCCTAAAATAGGGTGGAAGGGGTTAAAAAAAATTATAATAATTAAACTCAGCTTAATCCACTTGTTTGCGCAGCCCGGCTTTTCTTCTTTCTTCTTTTTTCAGGACCTGGGTAAAGGACCTTTGATGACATCACTGCGCTCATCACATGGTCCATCACATGATCCATCACCATGGTGATGGATCATGTGACGGACTATGTGATGAGCACCGTGACGTCACCGCAGATCCTTTTCCTCCTGCACAGCAAAGAAGAAGAAGAAAGAAGAGAAGCCGGTGTTCCGTTAGATTTCCATACCTCGTGAGATTTCCCTACCCTCGTCACTTCCGGCCGCACCGGACATGACGTGAGGAGGTGTGCCGCGCCACGCAGGCACACAACGATGGGGTAGGGAAATTTCACAGCAGAGTTAGCTGGACACTGGCCAACACTGCACATGCGATGGGAGCCTCACCAGCGGTTAGGGTAGGGAAAAATTACGGGCCAGTGCGCAGGCGCGGTGATCGGATGGATGTTCTCAGCTGGACAGCGGCAGACAATGCGCATGCGTTGGGAGCCTCACCAGCGGTTAGGGAAGGGAAAAATTACAGGCCAGTGCTTTTTCCCTACCCTAACAGCTGGTGGAACACCGGGCTGCCCGATCAAGTGGATTAAGGTGAGTTAAAAATGTTTTAATTTTTTTAACCCCTCCAGCCCTATTGTGCTATATATTCTGTATTAAGAATGCTATGATTTTCCCTTATAACCATGGTATAAGGGAAAATAATACAGTCTACACAACCTTGAACCCAAACCTGAACTTCAGTGAAGAAGTTCGGGTCTGCAAAACGCATTGCACCCACGCGATAAAAACTGAACAACGGAACACAATCGCAGTCAAAACTGCCTGAAATTGCGTACCTAGTCGCGCAGGTTTGCTGCAATGCACCCGGGACGCATCCTGAGCCAAAACGTGACGCCCGTGTGAAAGAGGCCTAAGAATTTGTATCACACTCACCTGCTGGAAAGAAATGATTGGTCCGTACAACTGGAATTTCCTGGAAGGCCGTGGGTGGAAATCAAGGTGATGTTGTTGAACTTTAGATGTGGGCTGCAAAGAAAAATGGAGAGAGTCATGTAACGCTATAAGACGGCAGCTCTAGTCCTCAGCACAACTAAAGCTTGGGAGGAGGGGCGGCATCTTAGCCCCAAGGATTATGGGGGTCTTATTGGTCACACCCCTTCTGATCTACAAGTTAGGCCGAGTTCACACGAAGGTATGTGACCCGTGCTGCGGCCCGCAATTTGCCGTGACACAGTGCTGTGCTGCTGCCCGCGCTGCTCGTGGTCTCCAGAGGGCGCACATGTGACCTGACTGCGTACATCGCGTCAGGTCAAAGTGCGCGCTGTACGCAGCCAGTCAGGCAAGCGACTGAGCAGAGACCAGAGCAGCGGAGTGGCGGAGCCAGGAGGCAGAGCGAGCACGCAAGTCAGTGCCAAGTGCTCAGTACTCCCTACGTCCTCCAACGCGACCGGCAGGCGCGGCAGCAGCAGCGACGTGGTCAGTGGCCTGCCTGCCGCCCAGAGGCTGGGGAGCTGGCCTGCGTCCTGAGGCTGGAGCCTCCCCAGCCTCTGTGTCGGCCCGGCCCTGATTGCGGTCCGCAATTTGCGGGCTGCAATACGGCCACGGATCACACACGTTCGTGTGAACTAGGCCTTAGACCTCGTTTACATTTCCGTTTTTCACTGACGTGTGCTGTCTGCCTTTTCCACCCATTGATTTTAATGTGTCTCTTCACATATCAGTAATTTTTTAATGACTGTGGAAATGTCAGTGGAAAAAAATCTGAGACATGCATGACTTTTGTCCGTGATGCAGACCAAACATGCCCTTTAAAGTCTATGAGGCCCTGTTCACACTTCAGTGTTTGGTAAGTGATTTCCATCAGTGATTTCTGAGCCAAAACCACAGAACAGGTGCAGATCTTTTTTCTTAGGCCTCTTGCACACAAATGTTTTTTGTTTTTCCGCATAACGGACAAGGATAGGACTGTTCTATCAGGGGCCAGCTGTTCCGTTCTGCAAAAAACTGAATGCACACGGACGTCATCTGTATTTTTTGCAGATACGTTTTTTTCGGAATGCAAAATACTGAAAAAGCCATACGGTCGTGTGCAAGAGGCCCGAGACTGTGAAAAATCAGTGACACAACAAGGATGGCTTCCGTGTTTGGTCCGTTTTCCACTGACCACTGAAATTTAATACTCGGGCAAAAAATGGACACAGACCAAACACGGATTCTTCACAGATGAAACATGGATTTTTACAGACATCAAACGGACATGTGAATGTGAATAGTGCCTTATAGAGTATTCTAGTAGCAAAGTGGAAGAGCTCTTCAGCCAGAGCCAGCAGGGCCACCTCTATAGGTCGCAGGGGCTCCTCTATAAGGGTGCCAAGGGTACAGTCGCAGGGGCTCCTCTTCCATACAGGAGGGCATGAGCAGTATAAGAGCAGGAAGATAGCTGGAGGGCCCCGGGACAGATTTCGCATCAGGGTCCGGCAGTTTCATTTGATGCCTCTGAGACTCTGACACGTCTGAGTAAGCCATGAATACATTGTAACCCGCACCGCGCAGCACTTTGTTTTACTATTTGCCCCATGAGATTTCCTTACCATCATAAAACATGGATTATTTATAGAGTCATTATATCATCGCCCCCTCAACTGTGAAATTAACTCCAAAAATGTCAGATTGCTCTGAGCCACAGTAACGGGCAAAACCGTACAATTACAACAATATCCCAATAAAGAGGGGCCGCTGCCCGTGGGGATGGTAACGTTTTATTTGCTGTATATATTTCTTTTCCGATTTAGCCTTTAGGCATGGTTGACAACTTTTAAGCACAGCAGAATACAAACCTCAAGTTACGGGTCATGTCCACACAATGACCACCTGGGTGCCCCCGATAAAGGGGCTTTCCGGTACTTTTATATGGATGCTCTATCCTAGGTCATCAAAATCTAGAACCCAGAAAAACCCTTTAACAAAGCCAGTTCTCTTGGCAGAGAGTGACCCTATAATCAGTCATTCGGAGTGCTCTCATGTACAGTGCTCCAGACGGAGGGTCCATACAAGCAGTTCCAGGTCCAGAATGGGTCCCATCAAAGAGGACCTGACATTTCCCTTTTACTAAGTACATGCATTCCTCATGTAATAACAATTCTAGAGCGACTATTCTTATGGCTTTATGTTGTGCTGTTGATTTATTATTCCTGCTAGAAGTTATGAATGAATAAATAGCAGTGTGCAATGAAGGTCCAGATGGGTGTTACCAGTTTGAGAGGGGGGTGGCCTGCACAGTATGATTGGATAGCGAAGACACACCCCCAACTGGTAGCACCTATCTGGACCTTCACTGCAAACTGATATCCAACAGGAATAATAAAGGAATGTCATAACAGAGTCATAAGAATAGATGCAAAAAAATGGGTATGGCTGGGTTCAAATCACGTTTTTACTATCCGTTTAACATATCCAAAAAAGTATATGTTACACAGATGCTTCAGACTGATGCCGTGGAATTCGTTCACTATACAGTTCCATTATATTTTTTTTTTAAAGTATCTTTTTTTTTTTTACCATTGTAGGATACAAGAACGTGGTGTGTTGCGTTTTTGTATACGTCAAACAGAGACATAAAACGTGATGTGAACCCAGAGACAGACAAGTGATTGTAACATCAGTATACTGGATGTTGGATAGCCATGAATATCCACTTCAATCCTTTGCATTATCTTCTATTTCCTTTGACTGTACTGAAATGGAAATGTCTTACCCAATAAAACAAAAAACAATAAAAAAAAAAGAATAGATGCAAGTAGTTACTAAAGCAGATGTTAGACCTTATGAATGAACTAATAGCAGTGTGCAAGGAAAGTCCAAATGGGTGTTACCAGTTGGGGGGGGGGGGCAAGCCTGCCACTGGCAGCACTGATTGGATAGTGTTAAACTGTGCAGGGACACCCCCCCCCCCCCCAAACTGGTAACACCCTTCTGGACCTTCATTGCAAACTGCTAGTAATTTGCCCATAACTTCTAACAGGAATAATAAAGGAATGGCATAGCATAGAGTCATAAGAATAGATGCAAGTAGTTACTAAAGCAGATGTCAGGAGGGGATAACAGTTCTCTTTAAGAGTCCCCATTAACTAATAAAGATAACAGTTTTATTGCTTAATGCTGTTTATATACTCACTGATTTGCAGTAATTTAGTAGGTTGGCAGAGCGGTAGTTAATATGATATTTGATTATTGGGAATGCTAGTGTTTAATTGGGACTCATTTATTTTACATCTCTCTGTAAAAGTGTTTTATTAGATTTTAAAGCGAATTAATTTTGTTTAATGTAAATCTCGTCCTAATACAAAATAATTAGCTAAGACTACTTTCACCCTTGTGGCAGAGGATTCCGGCAGGCAGTCCTGTCGCCGGAACTGCCTGCCAGATCCGGCAGTCCGGACGCAAGCGGATGGCATTTGTCAGACGGATCCGTCTGACAAATGCATTGAAATACCGGATCCGTCTCTCTGGTGTCATCCGGAAAAACGGATCCGGTATTAATTTTTAAAGGTCTGCGCATGTGCAGACCGGAAAACCGGATCCATTTAATGCCGGATCCGACACTAATACACTTCAATGTAAATTAATGCCGGCAAGTGCTGCGGTATTTTCTCCGTCCCAAAAAACGTAAGAGGGACTGAACTGATGCATCCTGAACGGATTGCTCTCCATTCAGAATGCATTAGGATAAAACTGATCAGTTCTTTTCCGGTATTGAGCCCCTGTGGATCCGCAAAACACAGTACAGACGTGTTAATGGAGCCTTATTCTGGATTAACACGGCAGGAGTATAACTGTTGAGGGAAGGGACATATTCAGGTGTGCATGTGTATATATATATATATATATATGTGTATGTATATGTATGTATATATGTATATATAGGCCCTTCTTCTGGGCCCGTCCAGTTGTGATGTGTTGCACACATAGAGATGTATGTGTGCCCCCTGGGCGGCATGCATCTCTATGTGTGTAAGCCATATGGGTACATATATATCTTTGGATGTGGCCCAGACATCTATGGATGTATATGGGCCCCTATAATATAGGAGGGCTTATTCCTGCCCCTATGTTAATATAATGTCCGTTCATATATGCGTATAGATGTGCCCCAAGCATCTATACGCATATATGCCGGAATCCCGCCGAAGTGCGCCTGCCAGGTGGGTGGAGGAGACCGACAGTTGGACAATTATGTCCAGCGTCGGCCTCTACAAAGGACAGAGGATCAATAAGATCCTCTGCCCTTTGTAACCATCTCCGGCCGCGCCAGAGATGGTGCGCCTAACAGAGACATGGGAACAAAGAGTTCCCATGCCCCTGTGAGTGGCTGACCTCCGGCGCTGTAATTACAGCGCCGGAGGTAAGCGTCCGCTTCACAGGCGGGAGGATCAAAGGATCCCCCCCCTGGAAGCGCGCTCCGAGATCCTCGGGCCGGCGCGGTGACGTCACATCACCACGCCGGCCCACGGGTTGAGGCCGGCGGTGCGCATGCGCACGGCGCCAAGAGGAGGACTGCGAGCGGGCGCCGCGAAGTTTAAATAGACCGGCGGCGCTCCGCTCTGCAGTCAGGCAAGTCCACCACCACCAGCAAGCGAGGCATCCCCTGGACAACGAGCCCCCCTGGACAACGAGCATATTACCGCTAAGTATATCCCCCTCCCTATACCACCAACGATATATATATATATATATATATATACACATATATAGATATATATATACACATATATAGATATATATATATATATATATATATATATATATATATTATCCCCTGCCATATAACCCCTTATACCACCAACGATCCCCTGTCCCTGATTAACCCCTCATATCCCCTGCCATATAACCCCTTATACCACCAACGATCCCCTGTCCCTGATTAACCCCTCATATCCCCTGCCATATAACCCCTTATACCACCAACGATCCCCTGTCCCTGATTAACCCCTCATATCCCCTGCCATATAACCCCTTATACCACCAACGATCCCCTGCCCCTGATTATCCCCTTATAGCCCCTAACCCTCAACCCACCAACTTCTGTGTTCCCCTATAGCCCTGGTTTCCCCATAACCCCTGGTACCTTCCCCTGCCCTGAGCCTAATCCCACTGTGTTCCCCCAGGATCCTACCCCTGACACCCCTTCCCGACTGCCCTGCTTATCCCAGACGCAGCAGTGTCCTGATTTACCCCTTGTTATTCCCGTAGGGAGAGTATATTGATAGGATTGGGTGGGCTTCTGGTAAATGTATGTATGTGTATTATAGTTAGATACTGGGGAGGAATTGGGATTGTGTTAGCGTAGACAGAACCGTATTAGTGTGTGTACTTACCTTGCTGTGGGTTGCCATAAACTATATATACCTATTCCCTTTGATATAGATATATATAGTTGGAAACATAAATCCGTCGTAGTAGTAAGGCGCGACAGCCATAGTTGTAGTGTATTGTTGGTACTGTATTATTAGTGTATTATGTGTGTTATGTTCAGTAAGGATTAATAAATACTGTCATATTTATACCTATTGTGTAACGTGTGGTTACTAGCGGTAGTTAGTAAGGCGCATGCAGCTAGTTTAGTGGTTAGTGTAAGGCAACCAGTAGCGATTTGTTGTTACGTAAGGCATAAATAGGCGGAGTTATCATAAGACGACCCACCCCTATTTATGAATATTAATTATTGAGATTTGCATAAATACCAATAATTAATATCCCCTTTAACAATAACCGTTATCTTTTATCAAGTATGTATACATAAATATGGTAATATTTATAATCAAGGCTATCTGCAAAGTTGTTTAATTTTTTATTTTAGACTCAATGGAGCATAGAAAATTTGTTGCAAAGCTGTACATAGGCTATACAGGTTGGTATTCTGTGCGCCATAGGCTGATGACCATAGTGGCAGTCCTTGGGACAGCTGCATGCACAAAATACAGACTGCCTGAATCAGAACTTGTATTTGTCAGGGAAGGAACTTTTATGCACCTGAAGTGTTGAGGCCTACCATCATAACTGCTCCAGCTCATAATTACGATAATATTATATCACTGAATTATTCATAGTGCAATTCCTTAATCTAGTGGCTGTAAATGAGAGCATTAACAAGATCTGTATTTTTTCAATGAATTTTCATTCATTTACAGAAATTACAGATACATAGAAATGTGCCATTACTATACAATCGAAAGCTGATTAGTTCTACAATATGCTCTGTCTCTGAAGCAATGTTGACTACATCACCGTATGAAGACCGGAGAAATGACTTTCATGTGTGTTAATGCAATCAGACTAGTGCCAGCCAATGCAATCAGAGCGAAGCCAATCATCCGTCGTGGGTTATTTTATGTAGTGTTGATCAATACAAAGCAACACAATATGTCTACTTGACATAGCAGTCTAGATAAAAGCAAGCAAATTAGTTTATGAATTCATGCTCTGAATTACCATTGTACTTTTTCCATGATAATAAATCCACTGCCATAAAGTAGACAAATACAGATGGTGACGGAAAATTCATAGGGCAGTGGAAAAAATAAGTGACATCCTTACCAGAGTAATGTCAAACAGAAAACTTCATGCAGATACATGTGTTTGTTCGGAATGCAAAAATGTCCCCTCTAGGCTACTGTCTAAGGCCCCCTGCACGCGAACGTGTACACCCCGTGGTCGTGCTGCGGGCTGCAATGCAGGAACACAGTCCGTGGGGCAGCCGCAGCGGATCGCAAAAACATAGGACATGTTCTATCTTTTTGCGGAACGGAAGTACGGGACGAAACCCAACGGAAGCACTCCGTAGTGCTTCCGTAGGGTTCCGTTCCGTGCTTCCGTTCCAGACCATTCCGCATCTCCGGATTTGCGGACCCATTCAAGTGAATGGGCCCGCATCCGTGATGCGGAATGCCCACGGAACGGCACCGCAAATGCGGTCCGCAATACGGCAACGGAGTGCACACGTTCGTGTGCAGGGGGCCTTAGGGTACTTTCACACTAGCGTTATTCTTTTCCGGCACTCAGTTCAGTCCTAGGGGCTCAATACCGGAAAATAACTGATCAGTTTTATCCCCATGCATTATGAATGGAGAGAAATCCGCTCAGGATGCATCAGGATGTCTTCAGCTCAGTCTTTTTGCCTTTTCAGGACGGAGATAATACCGCAGCATGCTACAGTTTTATCTCCGTCCAAAATTTCGGAACACTTGCCGTCATTTTTTCCCATTGAAATACGTTAATGCCGGATCCGTCCCCGAGTGTTCCAGCAAAACGGATCCGTTTTTGTGGTCTGCGCATGTTCAGAGCGCAAAAAAATAGGAAAAAAAATAAATGCCGGATCTGTTTTTCCGGATGACACTGGAGAGACGGATTCGGCATTTCAAAGCATTTGTCAGACGGATCCTGCCATCAGTTTGCATAAGTTTTGACGGATCCGGCAGGCAGACGAATCCTCTGCCGCAAGTGTGAAAGTACCCTTATCTGGCACATTGGCTCAGTGGTTAGGACTGATGCCTTATGGCTCTATCATGATGGCTGACCAAAGGTTACAACCAGGGCCGGTGTTAGGGGGGAAAACTGGGCAATTTCCCAGGGCCCCAATCCTCTAAATCCCTGTTGAAGTGATCAACAATTACTGAGTTCATGTTTGGAAGTTGGATTTCTGTTTTGGGGGGGTTTAATGTTTTTTGGAGGTGTGGTTCTAAACATTTGATCAGCTGAAAAACACCCTGTTTCAGTTTATTCGTTGTTTTCATTAAATTGAATACTCAAAAAATGTTTTGTCTCACTCCCATTTCTTCTTGTTGCATGTTGAAGCTCTACTTGGAACCTTGTTATGATCCAGCCATGCTAAATATGATTTTTTGCCATTTTTCAAGTGGTCTTAAAGGAAACCTGTCACCTGGATTTAGTGCACAGAGCTGGGGACATGGGCTGCTAGATGGCCACTAGCTCATCTGCAATACCCGGTCCCCATAGCGCTCTGCGCTTTTATTGTGTTAAAAAACTGTTTTGATCCATATGCAAATTACCTGATATGAGTCCTGTATCCGGAGATGAGTCAAGCGGAAAGGAGCCCAGCACCGCCCCGCGTCCTCCGAATCTCCTCCTTGCTGGCTGACGTCACAGAGCTGGAGCGCCGAGATCTCGCGATGCGCGAGCTAGCGCATGCGCAGTGTCGGCATCATGTTCATTCCCTGTACTGGCATCAGCACAGGGAACGAACTAGGCATGCGCTAGCTCGCGCATCGCGAGATTTCGGCGCTCCAGCTCTGTGACGTCAGCCAGCAAGGAGGAGATTCAGAGGACGCAGGGCGGTGCTGGGCTCCTTTCCGCTTGACTCCCCAGCTCTGTGCACT
Organism: Bufo bufo; assembly: GCF_905171765.1. NCBI lineage: Eukaryota > Metazoa > Chordata > Amphibia > Anura > Bufonidae > Bufo > Bufo bufo. The sequence goes on along the minus strand of NC_053392.1, from coordinate 511,834,965 downwards.
AAATCCAGGTGACAGGTTCCCTTTAAACTTTTGATCAGGACTGTAGCTCAATGCTAAGGCATTGCTGAAAAACCTCATATGCATGGAGCGCCGTCTCCTCTTCAAACACCTGATCTGCTGGGGTGCCTGGTGTCGGCCCTCCGCCGATCAGATATTGATGACCTATCCTGAAGATAGATCATCAATATATACCGCCTATACAACCCCTTTAATGAAATAATGGCCAAATACATTAATCACACTAATAATCAGTGGTATCTTTAAAAGTTTGGTTCTAAATGTTGCCACTTTCAATACCAGTAATGGTCAGATAGCAGAGAAGAAATAAAAAGATTCTTACATGTTACTGTACACATAATATTAGGCTAAATCTCGGTCAATGAGGTTGCCATGAACCTAAGATACAGGCCCATCAGGCTGATGTTGCTTTAAAACCAATTAAATCCGGTGATGCTCACTTGGGTATTTGTTAAAAACACTTACTGTTTACATGGTTATTGATTTTATTCTCACTGGTTCTAATTTCATGAACAGCCCATTATACATTTCTAAGAATACAGTAATTAAAAAGGTTCTTATAGGATAATGAATGGTACTTCTTCAGTGTAAGCATTTATTGACCTCATGATGGCAGGGAAAATCAATCCGTGTGATACTGTCAAAGCAATGAAGTACGCAGCTAATGAGAAATGTGTAATGTAATGATGCATGCAATAATACTAGCTGGTTTATTAGTGAACAGGGTGAACAGTATTAGATTTGCTATCATAACCAATGCCACTGTAACCATAGGAGCAAGTGGAGAGAGAATACTGTAAAGGTGCGCTGGCAGTTGTGGTACGGTATCCCACCTGCCCAGCACTGCATGCATTTGCGCCTGTGGGCGATATTGTACTTTGCGCATTTGCCACAAATCACAAAAAGAATGATTCCCACAGACACAGATGTAAGTAGGAACCTCCTTTCTTGAGTCTTGTCCTTCTTGTGGCTTAAGGACCTAGGAAAGGTTATATGAGAAGAGTACATGACCTTCTCACAGGTCCTCACGTCACAGGAACATGAAGACTCAGGACGGGAGGAGGAGAAGTTCTGACAGATCGGAGTGCTATGCGTGCATGTGTAAAGGTCCCTTCAAATGGGCAGAAGATCAGGGCAATATTGAGAAGGAGCATTCACGATAAATTCCTATCTATAGGTGCAACCGATCACAACATGAACAGGCAAACCCTAGTTCATTGGGTTAAAGCATTGTCGATGAGGACAACAAATTCATTGTTTCTGGGCAGCAGATCGTACTCTGGAAGTGCAGAACCCCAAAGTAGGGGATATCTGCAAATGGTTTCTGCTTTAATGTAATGTTATTGGATGTTATCTTATTCACTGGCCACCAATGAATGTACAGTAATACAGGGGAGGGAGGGGGGGCCCACTTGTCACCAATGAATGTACAGTAATACAGGGGAGGGAGGGGGGGCCCACTGGCCACCAATGAATGTACAGTAATACAGGGGAGGGAGGGGGGGCCGCACTGGCCACCAATGAATTTAAAACTGGGGAGGGAGGGGGGTGTGCCCACTCCTGCCTGGCAGCACCTGATCTCTTACAGGGGGCTATGATACGCACAATTAACCCCTCAGGTACGGCACCTGAGGGGTTAATTGTGCGGATCACAGCCCCCTGTAAGAGATCGGGTGCTGCCAGGCAGCAGGGGGCAGTCATGTACACAGTTCGTAGTATATTCTAACTTGAAGCGTCCCCATCACTATGGGAACGCCTCTGTGTTAGAATATACTGTCGGATATGAGTTTTCACGATCTAACTCAAATCTGATGGTATATTCTAACATAGAGGTGTTCCCATGGTGATGGGAAACTCATATCCGATGGTATAATAGGGACTCCTGACTTTACTTTGAAAGTCAATTGAGGACGGATCCGTTTGCAATTGCACCATATTGTGTCAACGGCAAACGGATCCGTCCCCATTGACTTGCATTGTAAGTCAGGACGGATGCGTTTGGCTCCGCACGGCCAGGCGGACACCAAAACGACTTTTTCTTCATGTCCGTGGATCCTCCAAAAATCAAGGAAGACCCACGGAATAAAAAACTAACACGGATCACGGACCTACGGACCCCGTTTTTGCGGACCTTAAAAAAAAACGGGCGTGTGCATGAGGCCTTATTCTGTCTGGCTCCTCCATCATATGCTGGCCATTGCACTCTATATGCCTTGCACCCATTGAAACACCTAACATCAAAGACACACAATGTCACGGCCTATGGTGTGCTTAGTGACATTTTCCTTCACTTGGTTGCCCGTGACTACGTTTGGTGTTGTATGCATGTGGTGGCAGTGTCTCGGCCTTCTGGCTGATCCCCAGGACCTGATTGCCACGCATGCCGTTGCCCGCAGCAACAGGTGAAGTGTGTGTTTATGTGTGTACTTCCCCTTTAAGTGGCCGTCTTCCCTTGCCTTGTGTTGGAAGGGTTAACTTCCTTCCTAGTGTGTGTGCACTGGGTGTGTCTGTGTGTGGGTGTGGCTACATGGGCTATAAAGCCTCAGTTAAGATCAGTAGTCTGAGGGGTACTTCAGCCATGGCTAGCTGGAGGCATCCTCCCGTGATATACCATCTGCCTGTGGGGGCCACCCTTGTGGTCATAGCTTTATGTTACAAGATGTTATGAAGATGTTTGTTTGGTCGTTATTCTTTGCAGCTTATGGTCCTGGGTTCCTGTGTGGTGTGTGGTGTGTGCTGTGTCCGTTTGTGTTGTTGTGGACAGCAGCGCTTGCACATGGGTTCCAGGCTTTGTGTCTGTGGCAGGTGAATGTTGTGTTTGTGGCATGTACCTGCCAGTGCCATAAGTTGTATATGTTCCCCCTTCCATGCTGCTTGGCCAGTGAGACTCCTGTTCCTCCATATCCAGAAGGAACAGGTCGTCTTACCCTGCTCTTAGTTTAGGGCCACCCTGAGGGCTAGCAGGGACTTCAAGGTTCTGGAGCATGAGCCCTCCTACCATCAAGGTCGGCTCATGCAGCTAGGAGTCAGGGTCAGATTAGGGATGCGATAGGAGGTGACCTGCTCCCTAATTCAGTGGTCCTGGCCAAGTAGCGACCTGGCATCGCACGGCTGAGGGTTTTCCCCATCCTCAGCCGTGACACACAACTACCATCAGCCAGGAGCCCAAGAAAAAGGGTGTGCCCCGAGGGAAGAAGGGGCACCCCCTCCTTTCACTGTGAGGACAGCCAGAGCCACTACCACTCCCATCCTCTGTGCCAGCTCCTCCTGGGATCACTGCATAAGCAGGGATCTGCTGCCCAGAAACAGTGATTATTTATGGGGATGAACAATTGCAGCAGCGATGACTTTTTCTCAGTTTAGTTACCTGTACTTTATACTATTTAAACCTTTCTTTATTAGATGTCATGGTGAGGATGTGACAGTACACAGGAGGCTGAGAGCAGCACCAATGAGATAGACGGTGTGACTTCTTCAGGCTCCCTGTAGACACCATAGCTAAACTGCACCCACAGCTCTGCCCTAACGGAGCTAAGCTAAAAAGCAGCCAATAAACCAGCACTAAGAAAAATCCATAGCAGACAGCCATCCTCTGTAGTCACTGATTATTATACCGTATAGTATCTGCCTTCATGATCATTATATTACCACATTTACCTTAAAGGTGTGAAAATACTTTCATATTTGTGGATATCAGATATCTGTAATTTGTGCTTTTCAAAGCCTTAGTGCTCATGCACACGACCGTGCAGTTTTTGCGGTCCGCAAATTGCGGATCTGCAAAAAACGGATGCCGCCCGTGTGTCTTCCGCAATTTGCGAAACGGAACAGGAGGCCCATTATAGAGATGCCTATTCTTGTCCGCAAAACGGACAAGAATTTTTGCGGGGCCACGGAACGGAGCAACGGACAGAGTGCTGTCCACATTTTTTGCGGACCCATTGAAATGAATGGTTCCGTATACGGACCATATATGGAATCAAAATACGGTCCGTATACGGAACGCAAAATACTGTCGTTATAGTGTAGAGTCGGTGCTCCTTAAAAGTAACCTCTACCCGCCATGTATTAATATAAATGATACAAGAGAATAAGACCTTTTAATATCTGTCATTTGCTACTTGCCCACACACATCAGGGTTGAGTCATATCAATCTGTGGGGGTTAGCAAGATAATAAATGACTCACAATAGATGAAATTAGAATGACACGGTTGTAATATTTAACATTTTCATTGTCACACTATAATAGAATAGTTATTAAAATAATCAAACATAATAAAATGATAGGATACAGTCATCTAACATACATTACATGGAATCATGATTCTAGACACACGATAAGGCTGCATGCACATGAACGCATTTTGTTTCCGTGTCCGTTCCGTTTGTTATTTTTTGCGGATAAGATGCAGACCCGTTCATTTCAATGGGTCCTCAAAAAATGCTATGTTACAATGGATCTGCAAAAAAAACGGATGCCATACGGACGTCATCCGTTTTTTTGGGCGGATCTGCAATTTTCGGACCGCAAAACACATACGGTCGTGTGAATGTAGCCTAAAACCCCTAATAATTACTGACAGCTAATACTCCATCGAGATGATGTTGTCTGACTCATTGGCCATGATTAATGTGTGGGGATTAAGGGCTCATGCACACAACCATATGTATTTTGAGGTCCGCAAAACACGGATCGGCAAAAAATACGGATGACGTCCGTGTGCTTTCCGTATTTTGCGGAACGGAACAGCTGGCCTCTAATAGAACAGTCCTATCCTTGTCCGTAATGCGGACAACAGACATACGAAATGCAGACAGAGTAACTTTCGTTTTTTTTGCGGACCCATTGAAATGAATAGTTCTGCATACAGTCCGCAAGAAAACGGAAAGGACATGGAAAAAAAATAATGTTTGTGTGCATGAGCCTCAAAGGTAAACCTACTCAGATATCTCACGTCTATTCTTGGGAGAGGTAAAGGACCAGCTCAAAAGTCCATTCTTCTAATCAGCAGCATCCATTATTTTATGAACCCCATATCATTTTAATTTTCATCTGTTTCATTCATTTTTTTTTCTGTGTGTTCTTTGCCGGCCCATATTTGCCGGATCTCCATCTAACTCCATTCTAGTCAATGGGACCTAATATTATCGATGTGAAAGAAGCTTTACTTGAAGCTCCTCGACCCCACAGCAAAATCTAAAACCTGTCAGAGGCACCATAGCCCAGGGGCAACTGCCATCTCTGTGGTCCTGTACTGCTTGGTAGAGTTGATCCTGCTGATTAAAATGATACATGTCTTGTAAAAAAAAAAGTTGCATCATTCTTGAGAAAAAATACTTTTCTTTATGAAAATGAGGGCTTTGGTGCACCTCAGCTCCTCAGCTTTCCATTGCTGGCCCCGCCACTCAGTGCACTGAAGTCTTCATTGCCAAAAGTCTCTTTTCTCTGAAATGCTGCTGCATTACAGTAGTAATTTTGCCACACGTTCCATTAAACATTGTAGACTTGTAGTAGTGCAATACAGATGACTGGCGTTCTTCTAAGGCCTCATGTACACGGCCAATGTTGTTTTGTGGTCTGCAGACTGCAGATACGCAAAATACAGATACCGGCTGTGTGCATCCTGCAGTTTCCTTAGTCCCTATTATAGAAATGCCTATTCTTGTCCACAAAAAGGACGGAAATGAGAAAAAAGTTCTATTGCTTGCTTTCGTTCTTTACGCAAACAAGGTCTTCGGTGCACCCAAGGGCGGGGCGTAGATGCTGACCCCTTGGTGCCTTGAAGTCCTAAATGTATTTTTTTCCCTCAGGAACGCCATAGACGATTTTCACATTTTAAGCAGCAGGACTGACCCCACCAGCAGTATGCTTGGTTTAATAGGGTTAATCCTGTTGACAGGTGCTCTTTAAAAACCTTTTAGTGATCTACCTTCGGAAATGAGGCCATGCAATTGCTTTATGGAGCCTGTGAATGACATATCAATACAGACGGCAAACAATACAAACACAGGAGCAGCAGTAACGTAAGAGAATAGGGCAAGCGCTTGCCAAACAGCAGGGAGACATAGATTTATGCATGAATGTTTACATATGCCGGGATCAATAAGAAGGGGTTTAACTAATGTAAAACTGTTATCTGCCATTGATAGCCTCGACCACCATTAACAATAGAGAGAATTCCTCCAATCAATCTCCACAAGTGATGTGCGCGCTATTCACGAGCGATGAGAGATTAATGGCCCGAAGAACAAATGCTAAACTGCAACAATGTCACCGTCCCCCCAGCTTCCCCTACAATACAATTCACACAATAGGGACACGCTCGCCCTTATCAGCCTGCAACGGAGGCCACAAGGATGGGCCCCAAAATGCCTTTATTCCAGGTAAGCTTTGTGATCGGCGAGTAACTATTTAATTAGTCAGCTAATTAGTGACAGGCAGAGCTGGAAGGGTTCAGATGTCCTCAGACGAAGGTAAAGATAAAATGCCTAATTAAACAGCAAGTGTCATGCTGCTGAATGCCAGGAAGGACAGATGTGCAGGATATTGGGTCGTGCGCCTCCAGATAACAGAAGTTATGACAACGTCATGATGTGGGCTCAGCTTGCAATGGATCTGTAGACATTTTCCATGCTGGTATTAGCTTACATTCAGTGGTGTAACTAGAGTTCTATGGGCCCCAGGGCAAACATTAAATTGCCCCACCCCCCCTCCACTATAGTTTTGAATGCGTTGTAGTACAATATTAAATAGAAGGGGTAGGTGTTTTTTGCCCCTCTCTGTATATATTTCATTTTTTGCCCCTCTCTGTATATATTTCATCATTTTGCCCCTCTCTGTATATATTTCATTTTTTGCTCCTCTCTGTATATATTTCATCATTTTGCCCCCTCTGTATATATTTCATCATTTTGCCCCCTCTGTATATATTTCATCATTTTGCCCCCTCTGTATATATTTCATCATTTTGCCCCTCTCTGTATATATTTCATCATTTTGCCCCTCTCTGTATATATTTCATCATTTTGCCCCTCTCTGTATATATTTCATCATTTTGCCCCTCTCTGTATATATTTCATGATAATGAAAGATTTGCTGCCAGTGGGCCTGCCCTCATATGGCTGGCGAGGGCTCCCCTTTCTGAATTCAAGTGCGGCGTGCCACTGCGCCACACTGCCGCCACTGCCAGGTGCCCCCTCTCCTCACGTATGAAGCAGTGTGTGCGCATACATAAATAAATAAAAAAAATTCTTACCTACTCTGCTCTGCTCCGGCCGTCTGTCAGTAGAGATGGCCTTGCGGTTCACCCGGCGGTCGTTTCGTGACGAACTTTGCTAGTTCGCAATTCGCCAAACATGCGAACATATGGCGATATTCGCACACGCAATATTTTTTTTTACATAGCGCTGAACTTTGACCCATGACACAGGTGGGACAGGACAGCCAATTGAGACGTTTCAGCACATGGACACACCCCCAACCCTATAACAGAACCCGATCTGGCAACCATTTTACATTATGTGTTTTGCCAGTGTAGGGAGAGGTTGCATTTTGGAGCAGGGACAGTTAGGGACACCAAACGCTAGCTACTGTAATAGGGCCACAAAAGTCTTTTTAAGGACTGGTATGTGTGCTATCAATAGGTGTGATATAGAGGGGTGTGATATACTTGTATTATACTTTCTAACATAGTGTGTGCGGATCTGCTGCGATACTGCAGCTACATAGAGGGACAAATGCTATTGGAGTAACTAATTGCAACGGATGTGATATACCTGTTGGCCCAAAACAAACTGTTTGAGGGCTGCGATATACCTTCTTCCACAAAATCCTGATGGAGGGGTGCGATATACCTTCTTCCACAAAATCCTGATTGAGGGGTGCTATATACCAGTTTCCGCCAAATACTGATTAAAGGGTGCCATATACCTTCTTACACTAAATACTGATTGAGGGGTGCTATTGCTATATACCTTCTTCCACCAAATACTGATTGAGGGCTGCAATACAACTGCTTCCACAAAATACTGATTGAGGGGTGCCATATACCTTCTTCCACTAAATACTGATTGAGGGGTGCTATTGCTATATACCTTCCACCAAATACTGATTGAGGGGTGCCATATACCTGTTTCCGCCAAATACTGATTGAGGGGTGCTATTTACCTGTTTCTGCCAAATACTGATTGAGGGGTGCCACATACCTTCTTCCACTAAATAATGATTGAGGGGTGCTATTGCTATATACCTTCTTCCACCAAATACTGATTGAGGGGTGCCATATACCTGTTTCCGCCAAATACTGATTGAGGGGTGCTATTTACCTGTTTCTGCCAAATACTGATTGAGGCGTGCCATATACAGTCCTGATCAAAAGTTTAAGACCACTTGAAAAATGGCAAAAAATCATATTTAGCATGGCTGGATCTTAACAAGGTTCCAAGTAGAGCTTCAACATGCAACAAGAAGAAATGAGAGTGAGACAAAAAAATTTCTGAGCATTCAATTTAATGAAAACAACGAATAAACTGAAACAGGCTGTTTTTCAGCTGATCAAAAGTTTAGGACCACATGCCTTTAAAAGGCCAAATATGTGCAAAGATGTGGATTCATTGTCATTTTCTGTCAGGTAGTCATACGTTGTGATGGTCGGGTTGTTGAACTGCATAAGCAGGGTCTCTCACAGCGCGCCATCGCTGCTGAGGAGGGACAGTCATTTGGAATTTCTTAAATGATCCTGAGGGTTATGGAACAAAAAAGTCAAGTGGAAGACCCAATAAAATGTCATCAGCACTGAGCCGGAGGATCCAATTGGCTGTCCGTCAAGACACTGGACGATCCCCGACCCAAATTAAGGCCCTTACTGGTGCTGACTGCAGCCCCATAACCATCAGACGGCATCTGAGACTGAAGGGCCTCAAAAACAAAAAACGTCTTCAAAGACCTTGTCTCCTTGAACGTCACAGAACTGCTCGTTTGGATTTTGCAAGAGAGCACCAAACATGGGACATTCAAAAGGTGGAAGAAAGTTTTATTCTCTGATGAGAAAAAATTTAACCTTGATGGTCCTGATAGTTTCCAACGTTACTGGCATGACAAGCAGATCCTACCTGAGATGTTTTCTACGCGCCACAGTGGAAGGGGCGCCCTAATGGTCTGGGGTGCTTTTTCCTTCAGTGGAACAATGGAGCTTCAGGAAGTGCAGGGGCGTCAAACGGCCGCTGGCTATGTCCACATGTTGCAGAGAGCATTCCTCATGACTGAGGGCCCTCGTCTGTGTGGTAACGACTGGGTTTTTCAACAGGACAATGCTACAGTACACAATGCCCGCAGGACAAGGGACTTCTTCCAGGAGAATAACATCACTCTTTTGGCCCATCCTGCGTGTTCCCCTGATCTAAATCCAATTGAGAACCTTTGGGGATGGATGGCAAGGGAAGTTTACAAAAATGCACAATAGCTCCAGACAGTAGATGGCCTTCGTGCAGCCGTCTTCATTACTTGGAGAAATGTTCCCACTCACCTCATGGAAACGCTTGCATCAAGCATGCTGAAACAAATTTTGGAAGTGATAAGCAATAACGGCAGAGCTACTCATTACTGAGTTCATGTTTGGAAGTTGGATTTCTGTTTTGGGGGAGGGGGGGGGGGGTTTAGTTTTTCTTTTGGAGGTGTGGTCCTAAACTTTTGAGCAGCTGAAAAACAGCCTGTTTCAGTTTATTCGTTGTTTTCATTAAATTGAATGCTCAAAAAATGTTTTGTCTCACTCCCATTTCTTCATGTTGCATGTTGAAGCTCTACTTGGAACCTTGTTAAGATCCAACCATGCTAAATATGATTTTTTGCCATTTTTCAAGTGGTGTTAAACTTTTGATCAGGACTGTACCTTCTTCCGAAAAATACTGATTGAGGGGTGTTATTGCTATATACCTATCTACACCAAATACTGATTGAGGGCTGCGATATACCCGCCACCCAGCGATCTGACGATAGTACCCAGATGAGCCCAAGGAGGGTGGTCCCCGCTGTTGCTGCCTACTCCGAGATCTCTAATGTCAGTGCTGGTGAAGGTCACTATGATGATGTGTCGATGGACGTCACGTGGGTGCCGACAAGAGAGGAAGAGGAGGGGAGTTCAGAGGGAGAGATGGAGCAGCAGATGGGGAGGAGAAGCAGGCAGAACTCGCAGTGCACAGGAGGCAAAAAGCATCCACCATGCACGGTCACATCTTGCGCTCCCAGGACGAACGCCTTAAGAAGGCACCTGGCCTTTCATCACCGAGCCCAGTGGGAGCAACACCGTCAGAGGGTCATGGGTTGCCCTGATTCTTTAGTATGCAAAAACACCCCATATGTGGTCCTAAACTACTGTTTGGCCAAACGGGAGGACATAGAAGGAGGGGAACGCCATATGGGTTTTGGGAGGCAGATTTTGCAGGACTGGTTTTGTTTATACCATGTCCCATTTCAAGCCCCCTGTTGCACCCCTAGAATAGAAATTCCAAAAAAGTGACTCCATTCAAGGTATTCAAAACTGGGTTTACAAACTTTGTTAACCCTTTAGGTGTTCCACAAGAGTTAATGGCAGATGGAGAAACAATTTTGGAATTTCAATTTTTTTGAAAATTTTCCATTTTAACCCATTTTTCTCCAGTAATAAAGTAAGGGTTAACTGCCAAACAAAACTCAATATGGGTTGCCCTGATTCTGTAGTTTGTAAAAACACCCAATATGTGGTCGTAAACTACTATTTGGCTAAACAGCAGGACATAGAAGGGGAACGCCATATGGTTTTTGGAAGGCAGATTTTGCTGGACTGGTTTATTTACACCATGTACCCTTTCAAGCCCCCTGATGCACCCCTAGAGTAGAAACTCCATAAAAGTGACCCCATCTAGGAAACTACGGGATAAGGTGGTTGTTGTTTTGGGACTATTTTAGGGTAAATATGATTTTTGGTTGCTCTATATTACACTTTTTTGAGGCAAGTTAACAAAAAATTTTAATTCTAAAATTGTTTCTACATTCGCTATTTAGTTTTGTGGAACACCTAAAGGGTTAACAAAGTTTGTAAAGTAACTTTTAGAATACCTTGAGGGGTGTAGTTTCTTAGATGGGGTCACTTTTTTGGAGTTTCTAGTCTAGGCTACATCAAGAGGTGCTTCTAATGGGACATGGTGTAAATAAACCAGTCCATCAAAATCTGCCGTCCAGAAACCATATGGCGTTCCATTCGTTCTATGCCCTGCTGTGTGGCTATATAGCCATTTACGACCACATATGGGGTGTTTATGCAAACTACAGAATCAGGGCAATAAATATTTAGTTTTGTTTGGCTGTTAACCCTTGCTTTATTACCGGAAAAAAAGGATTCAAATGGAAATTTTGCCAAAAAATTGGTGTTTTGGCACCGTTTTTATTTTATATTTTTAACGCTGTTCATCCGAGGGGTTTGGACAAATGTTATTTTTATAGGGCAGATTCTTACGGACGCGGTGATACCTAATATGTCTATTTTAAAATTTATTTAGATTTTACACTATATTATAATTTTAGGAACCCAAAAAAATTATTTTAGTATCTCCATAGCCTGGGAGCTACAGTTTAGTTTTTTTTTGTTGGGCGACTATCTAATGTAGGGGCTCATTTTTGCGGGATGAGATGGCGGTTTTATTGGAACTGATTGTGGGTGCATATGACATTTTGATCGCTCGCTATTACACTTTTTGTGATGTTAGGTGACAAAAAATTGCTTTTTTTAAATTTTTTTTTGAACGCTGTTCATTCGGGGGGGTTGGGTTACATGTTGTTTTTATAGAGAAGATTTTTACGGACGCGGCGATGCCCAATATGTATGGCTCTCAGACTTTGGAGACACTAAGCAGGCATTCTCAAACTGCGGCCCTCCAGATGTTGTAAAACTACAATTCCCACCATGCCCTGCTGATGGCTGTAGGTTGTCTGGGCATGCTGGGAGTTATAGTTTTACAACATCTGGAGGGCCGCAGTTTGAGGATGCCTGCACTAAAACTAATATTTTTTGGGGAAAAAAATGGTTCCGTGTCTCCAAAGTCTGAGAGCCATAGTTTTTTATGTTCTCTAGGGGACTGTTGGGGATTATAAAAATGTAGTACTCCATGAAAGTGTGATACTCCCTGAAGCAATCGATAACGCAGAGGCCCGGATGATCGGGGCAAGTGTCACATTGAGTGGTGGTGTCCTTCCATATCCCCCTCTTGTGACACACTCTGCACTTTTTTTTGGGTTCGTCCCTTCTTTCCAGTATGGGGGACCACACCTGGAAAATGTTGGCCATGGACGATCCGGGCGCCTCCAATTCCCGAGGTACTCCGGCCTGCTCTTTCCCGGTCTGAAAAAGTCAGATCCTTGAGGACTGCCTCATAGAATTGGAGGACTGTCCCTGTGCTGCCAGCGCTTCGGGATAGTACAAAAGCATTGTACAAGGCAACCTGTACCAAGTAGACCGCAACTTTTTTGTACCATGCCCGGGTTTTGCGCAAGGCATTATATGGCTTGAGGACTTGATCAGAGAGATCAACTCCTCCCATATACCGATTGTAGTCGATGATACAATCGGGCTTGAGGTACGTTGCCGCGGTACCTCGCACAGGGACAGGGGTGATGCTGTTACCGTGGATTGTGGACAGTATAAGGACATCCCTCTTGTCCTTACACCTGACCAGCAACAGGTTTCCACGGGTAAGGGCACGGGTCTCACCCCTTGGGATAGGTACCTGGAGGGGGTGGGCAGGGAGGCCGCGCTGATTTTTCCGCACTGTCCCACAAGCGAACGTGGATCTGGCGGCAAGGGACCTGAACAAGGGAATGCTAGTATAAAAGTTATCGACGTACAAGTGTTAACCCTTATCTAGCAGTGGGTACATAAGGTCCCACACGAGTTTCCCGCTAACACCCAGAGTGGGGGGACATTCTGGGGGTTGAATACGGGAATCTCGACCCTCGTACACACAAAATTTGTAAGTGTACCCTGAGGTACTCTCACAAATTTTGTACAGCTTCACGCCATACCTCGCCCGCTTAGTGGGAATGTATTGGCGGAAACTGAGTCTCCCCTTGAACGCAACGAGAGACTCATCAACCGCGACCTCCCTTCCAAGTACGTAGGCCTGGTGGTGGTGGGGGGCAAGTGGCAGGGGGGGGTCTAGGGTCTCAAAGCTAGAAAATAATAAATTTAGATAAAGTGGTTGTTGTTTTTTCCCCCTAACTAACTTTTCCCTTCTATCCCTGCCTAACGGTGCCTCTCCCTCACTGACCCTAACCTACCTGGAGGGTGGTGGGTGCAGAAGGGTGATGGATGCCGATGGGGGGGGGGATCGCAGAAGCCTGGTGAGGACGGTGCTGGACGGTGCAGGTGCTGAACAGGAAGAGGAGGGGAGAGAGGAGCGATGGGAGTTGAAATCTCCCGCCTCTCTCCCTGCACCAATCAGCACCCTGGACAGCGGCATTCAGCACCACGGCCAGCACCGCCTCTCCCAAATGCTCGGACTGTGATTGGTGGTGTGTAATCACACCACCGATCACAGTCCTTTTCCGGTTCATCGGGTCACCGGAGACATCAAATGGATCGGAAAAGCTGAATTGACCTGCGGTTTGCTGCGATCGCCGATACGGGGGGGTCACATGACCCCCCCCCCGGCGTTGTGACAGGATGCCCGCTGAATGATTTCAGCGGACATCCTGTTCCGATTAACCCCCGCTGTGCCGCAATCACGTTTTAAACCCATGACGTACCGGTACGTCATGGGTCCTTAAGGACTCGGGAAACATGCGTCCCTAAGGGGTTAAAAGACCGTTGCTATGTCTCATCTGTCTCCGGCTAGGAAGACAGAGGGGCGGTCCTTCACACGGCATGCCTGCATTTGGCTTCAGAGTGAGGAGGCATGTCTCTCAGTAATCCAATCTGATTGGCTGGCAGGAAGCTGCTGGCTATAGCAAGTTTGTATGTGACCTGAGGGAAAGCCTCAGAGAACTGGCAGAGGAGACATCCTGAGAAGATCCTTATACAAACCGGATTCCAAAAAAGTTGGGACTAAACAAATTGTGAATAAAAACTGAATGCAATGATGTGGAGATGGCAAATGTCAATATTTTATTTGTAATAGAACGTAGATGACAGATCAAACGTTTAATCCGAGTAAATGTATCATTTTAAAGGAAAAATACGTTGATTCCAATTTTCACAGTGTCAACAAATCCCAAAAAAGTTGGGACAAGTAGCAATAAGAAGCTGGAAAAAGTAAATTTGAGCATAACGAAGAGCTGGAAGACCAAATAACACTAATTAGGTCAATTGGCAACATGATTGGGTATAAAAAGAGCTTCTCAGAGTGGCAGTGTCTCTCAGAAGCCAAGATGGGTAGAGGATCACCAATTCCCACAATGTTGCGCAGAAAGATAGTGGAGCAATATCAGAAAGGTGTTACCCAGCGAAAAATTGCAAAGACTTTGCATCTATCATCATCAACTGTGCATAACATCATCCGAGGGGTCAAGGCCGTAAAACCATACTGGATGCCCGTGATCTCCGGGCCCTTAAACAACACTCCACCACAAACAGGAATGCTACTGTAAAGGAAATCACAGAATGGGCTCAGGAATACTTCCAGAAACCATTGTCAGTGAACACAATCCACCGTGCCATCCGCCGTTGCCAGCTGAAACTCTACAGTGCAAAGAAGAAGCCATTTCTAAGCAAGATCCACAAGCTCAGGCGTTTTCACTGGGCCAGGGATCATTTAAAATGGAGTGTGGCAAAATGGAAGACTGTTCTGTGGTCAGACGAGTCACGATTCAAAGTTCTTTTTGGAAATCTGGGACGCCATGTCATCCGGACCAAAGAGGACAAGGACAACCCAAGTTGTTATCAACGCTCAGTTCAGAAGCCTGCATCTCTGATGGTATGGGGTTGCATGAGTGCGTGTGGCATGGGCAGCTTGCATGTCTGGAAAGGCACCATCAATGCAGAAAAATAGATTCAGGTTCTAGAACAACATATGCTCCCATCCAGACGTCATCTCTTTCAGGGAAGACCCTGCATTTTTCAACAAGATAATGCCAGACCACATTCTGCATCAATCACAACATCATGGCTGCGTAGGAGAAGGATCCTGGTACTGAAATGGCCAGTCTGCAGTCCAGATCTTTCACCTATAGAGAACATTTGGCACATCATAAAGAGGAAGGTGCAACAAAGAAGGCCCAAGACGATTGAACAGTTAGAGGCCTGTATTAGACAAGAATGGGAGAGCATTCCTATTTCTAAACTCCAGAAACTGGTCTCCTCTGTCCCCAGACGTCTGTTGAGTGTTGTAAGAAGAGGGGGAGATGCCACACAGTGGTGAAAATGGCCTTGTCCCAACTTTTTGGGGATTTGTTGACACCATGAAATTCTGATTCAACATATTTTTCCCTTAAAATGGTACATTTTCTCAGTTTAAACTTTTGTTCCGTGATTTATGTTCTATTCTGAATAAAATATTAGAAGTTGGCACCTCCACATCATTGCATTCAGTTTTTATTCACGATTTGTATAGTGTCCCAACTTTTTTGGAATCCGGTTTGTAATTCAAAACAGCCGTAACTAAGGGGAAAACTCAAGGAAAACGTTGGTAAGTGAAGAAACTGAAGATTGCTTTATGCATAATGCTGCTGCAGCAGTAACATATGCTAAAATTTATATTTTTTATGAAAATATGACAGTTATCCTTTAAGGTTAAGGCTACAGCATGTATAGTTTTGATCTAAGACATATGTTATCATTATACGTGTAATGTTTCTTTAAAATGCTTCAATTTACTAAAGATCATTCCCCTAATCGATTTAGAAAACCAACAGTTAGTAATTGAAAAGCCTATTAGTTTCACTCCTTCCCGAGGTTACTTAGAGGTTGTACTACATATCATAGGATGATGGAATCAATACTATTTATTGGTGTCCTGGCAGCTGTAATTGCAATGGCACACTGAAATACATGAACAGAGGAAAAGTGGAACTCTCCAGGGAACAGGTGAAGAAAACTAAATCAGCGCTCATTTCATATCAGACACTTCAACTGTACATGAATTTACAAAGGAAAAGACTTACATGCCTAAAGGGAATGCATCACCTATACTTATTACCAATTAAAATCGATAGTGGAATATATTCTTTTTTCTTAATCTGTTTTTATTTAATGATTGTGGATATTTTTATTCTATTTTCTGTACATGATTATGGGGCAGCCATCATGCCTGAGCTACTGTTAAGATCATTTAGAGATATCCTTTACAGCATCCATATGGACCATGGGCACAATGGACAGACGACCCGTTGACATCTATGAGAGAATGTTCACGACCTGCTTATATAGTTCATTGTGCAGGGAGGGGGAGTAGATCAGCTGTGACCACCTATTGTGAATGGGGGATCCTGTGTTTTTCATACAGAGTTGTTATTTGTTATTGTAATTCTGCTTGTGATGATAATGAGATGACTGCCAAAAAGTGATCTTTACAGAACAGGAAGTGTCAGTATATTATGAATCTTAGTGGTCAGCGCAAAAACTGCAATATATTTTGGTGATTTTTCTTTATTCTGCCAGATTCTGCTCCAGCAAGTGCCAGGGCTGGGCTTTACTGTGACAACTCTAGCAGCCCGTCAGGAGACCACTACAGCTGCCACACAGGAGAGGTTCTCAGAGAAGCTGTGAAAGCTGGCAGCACTCATAGTGAAGCCCCATCTCTAGTGCACATGCTGGAGCAGAATTTAGCACAATAAACGTTCATATTCACACTACTCTTGGTGATAAAATCTTTACAAAGGGTATACTTGTACTGCTCCCCCCCCCACACACACACACACACGCTCACACTTAGTGCTGTCATCAGTTCTGCCATGTCAAAATTGCTGACAGACTCCCATATTCTAGTCTAATGTTGATAACTAGCGCATGGAAAATAAAACAACTATAACAACATATTTTCACCACTCATTGGCGAAGATTTATCAAAACTGGTGTAAAGGAAAACTGACTGAGTTGTCCAAAGCAACCAATCAGATTCCACCTTTCATTTTTCAGAGGCCTTTTGAAAAATGAAAGGTAGAATATGATTGGTGGCTCTGGGCAACTAAGTCAGTTTTCTTTAACACCAGTTTTGATAAACCTCCCCCATTGTCTTTATCACAGATGTCAGAACCCCACAGATTGGATATTGGAATACCTCTAATGTTTGTACGTAGTCAACCCTTTCAAGTCTGACTAAAGTATATATATATATAGCTCACAGCCAAGTATTATATGGATAATATGTATGAAATCTCTCAAGTTCATTTGTGAGAACGCTTCCACAATTATCTGACCATGTTACTAAAATAGTCAGCATATGTATCTTAAAGGGGTTTTCCAGGCTCCTGATATTGATGACCTATACTGAGGATAGGTCATTAATATCCAATCAGTAACACCCAGTTCACACATGAGCGTTTTACAGCGCGTTCCTACACGCTGTAAAACGCTCAACAAGGAAAAACCAATGCTTCCCTATGGGAATGGTTCTCACCTGGGCGTTTTACAGCGCGTACGATCGCGCTGTAAAACGCCCGACGCTCAAACAAGTACTTGAGCGTTTTTTTGGGCGTTTGTCGCGCGTTCCCGTACATAGACTTTCGGGAACGCGCGACAATGGGCGTTCGCTTGTCTCTGTATGCGCGCTTGTAAACGCCCGTACAATCGCGCATACAGAGCGCTCCTTTCAGAACGCTCAGGTGTGAACCCGGGGTAAGGGTCACCACCTCACACCCCACTATCAGCTTTTCCCCGCAGCCTCTGGTGCTGGAACTAGAATAGAACAGGAAGCACAGCTCCGTTCAAGGTGGAGTGGACGTGCCGGGGTACTGCAGCTCAAAGCAGGGAACAACTGATCAGCGGGTGTGCCTGAGGATAGCTCATTAATATCAGGAGCCTGGAAAACCCTTTTAAGAATGACACATCCAGCTTTGGTAAGGTTGTCCTATAGTTGTCTACTGGTTAAGGCCTCTTTCACACAGTGCGCCCCGTGGTCATGCTGCGGCCCGCAAAATGCGAGCCGCAATGCAGGAGCAGAGTCCGTGGGGCAGCTGCAGCGGATCGCGGACCCATTTACTTGAATGGGTCCCCGATCCGGCCGTTCCGCAAAAAGATAGGACATGATAGGCATTTCCTGTAGGCATTTTCACAAAAATGGCAATATAGCAAAAAAAAAAAAAACATGATCAATGATATAACTTTTAAATCTGAAGTGTGTATCAATTTTTGATTTTTGGGTGGAAATCCCCTTTAAAGGGCATTTGTCAGCAGATTTGTACCAATGAAACTGGCTGACCTGTTACACGTTCGCTTGGCAGCTGAAGACATCTGTGTTGGTCCCATGTTCATATGTGCCTGCATTACTGAGAAAAATGGTTGTTTTAATATATGCAAATTAGCCTCTAGGAGCAATGGGGGCGTTGCTGTTACTCCTAGAGGCTCTGCTCTCCCTGCAACAACCACACCCTCTGCACTTTGACAATGTCAGGCGGGTGTCAATGAAATTGCAGACAGTGCGGTAATTGCAGAGATAGCAGAGTCTCTAGGTGTAATGGCAACGCCCCCATTGCTCCTAGAGGATCATTTGCATACATTAAAACATCATTTTTCTCAGCAATGTGGGCACATGCAAACATGGGACCAACACAGATGCCTTCAGCCGCCAAGCGCACATGTAACAGGTCAGCCAGTGTCATAGGTACAAATCTGCTGACAGATGCCCTGTAATTGAAAAAAAAGAGAGTTTTCTTAATTAATTTCTACAAATTTCTTAGTGGCTTAGCGGAAAAAATACTGATCTAAAATTATATTATAAGGCCACAGTAAAAGCACAATGACATAGCAAAGACAATGATCAAATGGGCAAGGAAGACCAATATTAAAATGTGTCTTTCAAAGAGCCATGGCCTCATTTCAACGATATCAGCACACTGCAGTGCCAATAATCCCTTCTGCATATGAATGGTAAATCGGATTCCATAATCCATAGACAGACACGTCACTTTATTTCTGTTCGGGGTTTATGTCATTTCCCTTATCTCTGTAGTATTTACATTACATTTCTCCATCTCTTTGAAACTTACTTCCAGTACCGGACGGATTAAAAAGATATTTTCAATCATGGATTACAAAGGATATTTACCCTTATCAAGAAGCAATTACATTACTTCCACCTGTATACAAAGGGAAGGATTAAAGCCCACTGCTAGAGGGAGGCACGGACAAGATGCTGCAGAGTCAAAAGGATTTGAGCGCTTGTTAAGAACATCACTCCAATTAGCTGAGGTCATTTAAAAAATGTGGCATGTGAAATGTCACTTACAAAATGGATTTCAGATATGGCTTTTCTTAGGATACAATAGAACGTGTTTGGATATGGCTCTTCTGTGGTGGTATGCAGTAATGTGCGTGGGATGAACAGTAGTTACATTTCACTGCCAAATATATAAAACTAAACTTTATAAAACGATAACATATGATTAATGTTAAAAAAATAAAAATAATCTGGCATCTTATAGTACATGATAATCTCTTTCTAACAAAGCTAGAACCAGCCCTGTACCTCACATGGATCCAGAGATTCACCCATTCATTGCTCACTTTGCTCTGCAAGATTTATTTCAAGCTGGTAGCTTAGGTCTCATGCACACGACCGTTGTTTGGGTCTGCATCTGAGCCGCCATTTTGGCGGCTCGGATGCGGACCCATTCCCTTCAATGGGGCCGCAAAAGATGCGGACAGCATTCCGTGTGCTGTCCACATCCGTGGCTCCGTTCCGCGGTCCCGCTAAAAAAATATAACATGTCCTATTCTTATATTGCAGGCGCCCGTTCCGTTCCGCAAATTGCGGAAGGCAACACGGACGGCTTCCGTTTTTTGCGGACCGCAAAAAACGTCAAGTTCGTGTGCATGAGGCCTTAGGCTATTTTCACACTAGCGGCAGGACGGATCCAACAGGCTGTTCAGCCTGTCAGATCCGTCATGTCGCCATTTCACCGTGCCGCCGGACTGCCGCTCCGTCCCCATTGACTATAATAGGGACAGGGCGGAGCTCTGGCACAGCACAGCTGTGCACGGCGAGAGGCCGCCGGACTAAAAAGTTGGACATGCAGTACTTTTAGTCCGGCGGCCTTTCGCTGTGCACTGCCGTGCTGCGCCGGAGCTCCGCCCCCGTCCCCATTATAGTCAATGGGGACGGAGCAGAACGGCGAAATGGCGACAGAACGGATCCAACAGGGTGAACAGCCTGCCAGATCCGTCCTGCTGCTAGTGTGAAAGTACCCTAAGGGGGCATGTCCTGTCTACTGCTGAATCTGCCTACCAGTAACTGCCACAGCTTCTAACAGAAGGGTTGGTGCCAGCTGATGAATGGAACTGAGCATGTGCGACCAACTTGGAAAAGTTACTGAAGTGGACAGAGAAATAAAGAAAAGAACAAACAGCAGGTGGCGCTATACATTTTACTGAATAATTCAGTGGCTATACTAGATTTTTAATTAAATACAATTAGAGAAGTATCCAGATCCAGGTTTGCAAAATGTCGAAATTTTTTCATGAATGTTGTAATTACACTTTTAGTTAAAATCTAACTTTTATTTTTTATATCAGTGTTAAGAAAATTGAAAAGCCCCTATTATTACATAACTAATTAATAATTAAATATCTTGATAGTTCACCGCAATCACATCAGAGTAGGGACAGATTATCACGAGGCGGGACTAGATTCGTCCTTCTTACGGTTTGATGATATTCCTATCCTGATGGTTGTATTTGTGTTTTTTGGGTTTTGGGACCAACATTACTGCCCCTATAATATCTCTGGGACTTTCCCTGCCTACAGGCAGAGCACCCGCCCCGGAAGGGGTGACCACACCTCTCGGTGGCTAAACCCTTTCCTGATATCTGTCCAGACCCTGTTAGCGGAATGTTGTCCCAAAGTTAGCGATTATTAAGTCCCGACGCTGCGTTTCCCCAGTAAAAAACTACCGTAGTTCCTCAGGGACAAAAATTCTAGATATGAGGAGCAAAATCAGAAGCAGTCCTATAATTTTCACCGACAGCTAAAATGTCACCTAAGAAAAAACTAACACCCCATGATGAGGGGTACATGGTCAAGAAGCTGAAAGCTCAGATACGGGCTACTTGATGCAAGGTGTCTATACTAAGTTCAAGATATGGCGCCTTAAATACGGAAAGTCCCCTTAAACCCGCCCCCCCATCACTTCCTATGATAATAAAAAAAATTAAAAAATAAAAAGATATATTTAAATATGATAAGGTTTCTATCAAAAGTATCTGCTCCATCTTTTCTGAACATAAAGAGGCAGCACAGATAAATGCTGTATTAATTACCTTCAAAGCCCACTGATAATATGAAAAAACGCCGCTATGGGACGCATATGCGTTCCACACACAGGCCGGAAGTCGGTGCGAGTGATCATTTCTCCAGTGGAAAACATATGCGTTCCACCTTTCACACGGGCGTTGCGGGAACATGCACGATTTTTCCGCGCGAGTGCAAAACATGCGTTTTGCACGTGCGTGAGAATAATCGGCATGTTAGGTGTTCTGTAGATTGTATTATTATCCCTTATAACATGGTTATAAGGGAAAATAATAGCATTCTTAATATAGAATGCTTAGTACACTAGGTCTGCAGGGGTTAAAAAAATAATAATAATAATTTAACTCACCTTAATCCACTTGATCGCGCAGCCGGCATCTCTTCTGTCTTCTTCTTTGCTGTGCACAGGAATAGGACCTTTGATGACATCACATGGTCCAATCACATGGTTCATCACCATGGTGAGGGACCATGTGATTGGATCATGTGATGTGATGTCACCACAGGTCCTTAGCTGGCAGCTCAACATTACAGAAGAAGACAGAGATCGGCAACTACGCGATCAAGTGGACTCGGTGAGTTAATTTATTTTTATTTTTAACCCCTCTATGACTATTTTACTTTGCATTCTGTATTCAGAATGCTATTATTTTCCCTTATAACCATGTTATAAGGAAAAATAATACGATCGTCACCTAGCAACCATGCGTGAAAATCGCACCGCATCTGCACTTGCTTGCGGATGCTTGCGATTTTCACGCGGCCCCATTCACTTCTAAGGGACCTGCGTTGCGTGAAAAACGCAGAATATAGAGCATGCTGCGATTTTCACACAGTGCGGGTGCAATGCATTCAACTCACGCATTGCACCCCCGCGGAATACTCGCCCGTGTGAAAGGAGCCTAAGGAACAAATGTGCATATGCACTCCACCCCTTGACCGCGGCTCTGCATAACGGATACCACCCCCCACATCGGTGGAACGCAAATACGCTCCAACATGCTGTGAGGACAATTCAAACTTAATTTCAGATCAAATATAAAATAAATAAACATTAGGGGCCAGATTTATCATTACACTTACATCTTACTCCACTTTTGCATATGTCCAAAGTCATTTTTGGCTAAGTCAGATTTATTAATGGTCCTTTAATACTGTGATAAATGTGGTTTGATGGTAGAAGTTTATCCTTCAGTAAGCGGCTTTACAAAAGTCGCACGTCTTTCCGAAAAAGTCGCATGTTCTATTAAAAAGTCACATAAGAAAATGGGAGATAATGATTTGCACCAAGGAAACTAGAGGGGTGGGTCTCCCAGACTGTCGACTATACTACCACTCTACAGCCTATGCCCGATTGCTTGACATGACGCGCGCTGACACATCCAAATCATGGGTGCAAATCGCACGGGACTCCTCACCGTGTTCCGTAATAGCCCTCCCATGGTTGGCGGGCTTTCCATGCCATACATTATCACAACTGTCCTTCTCAGCCTATCACACCCTTGCAATCTTAGCATCCATAGGTCGACCCACTTCATTGATTGACCCCAAAGGCCCTCTGGTACCGGTAACTGACCACCCCAGATTCCCTCCAGGACACTCATCCCGACCCTTTCTTCAGGGCACGAGAGCCCGCCCGATCAGGTTCTGGCATGTCCTCTCCGGCCCCACACTGAAACCTCTGTCCCAAATATTAGAAACCCCATTAGCTCGTAACTCCTTTGAGTATCTGCAGCTTCAGCATTTCTACCTCTCTTTAAGCAAGACTCACACCCTACCCCGAAAACTCACTGAGTTTGAGGAGATGTGTGTTTCTCCCTCAGCGGTCCTACATCCCATATCTTCTGTGCACAGGCTGCTGATACACCGACGATCCTCATGCCTTCCTCCATATTGTCAGGCCTGGGAGCGGGATCTGGGTAATCACTATACCCCAGCCCAATGGAACAAATGCTTCCTTCTATCGCACAAATCAACAATTTCTGCCAAAGCTCAAGAAACGAGCTACAAAATTATATCTAGATGGTATAGAGTACCAGCGTTACTCCACAAATGGTTCCCGACAGTGTTGGATCGTTGCTGGAGGTGTCTCACGGAGGAGGGCACGATGATCCATGTGTGGTGGAATTGTAGCGGCCTACGCCCTTTCTGGAATTTTCTCCACAAAACAATCAAGGAAGTCACAAAATTCTCCAGAAGCCCTACTGCTGTTCGACTGTGAATGTCCCAGCATAAAAGAAATCCCTCCTAAAATATATGGTACAAGCGGCGAAAGCGGTGATTCCCAGGCATTGGAAATCCACCTCTCCTCCTTCACCCGAGGAATGGTTTGATGAAATCGCCCTGTATCAGAGACTGGAGGACCTCATCAGTATTACGCCTGCAGACATCTCACGATATGTGAAAACGTGGAGCCCCTGGGAAGCCTTTCGCTCCTCGAAGTCATTTAGGGATGCACATGTCTAATCTCTTCAAGGGAAACTGCAACCTCTTTCCCATTTCCCCCCTTCCCTCTCCCCTACCCCTTTGTCTAATGTCTTATTTGTATGTCATTTAATCCCATATTGTTTCATGGTTCACATTGTTTGATACCGGGTTATATATACCCTTTACAGTTATATAAACACCATACTTGAAATGTTCATGTCACATGACTCTGTAACGGCTTTACTGTGTTATATTGTAAAATCTCAATAAAACCTAAATGAGAAAAAAAGTCACATAAGATAAACATGGTCCTCACTAGAGTGAAATTGCGCAATTTTTTGCGAAATCTTTTGAGACTTTTTAATAGTAAATCTGTCTAGAGATTAATTTACATAAGAAAACACGCCCACTTTCAGAAAACTGGCGAGCATCGCGCAGAGCCAATACAAGTCGCTAATTTTTGCGCAGTTTTAGAGATTGTGCAAATAATTTCCGACTTTTTCACTCCATTATTTTGACTTGAGCTAATGATAAATCTGGCCCTATATGTGTCTTAATATGTATTCTGCGGATGGACATAAATGTTATATGCCCTATGTAACATGGTTAAAGGGGGTGGTGCCAAAATTATTATGCCAGTGCCTGAAATACCTTTACTCAGGTTAACCCACATATGTTAGAGATAACCATTAAGACAAGATGAGTAGTTAGACTGATAATGGAGGGGAATAGAGGATTATAATGCTAATAAGCCCATCCAAGAAAAAGGGGGGGGGGGGGGGAATCTAAAATAGGTGTCACTATTAGATCCGGACACCTTAATGATCAAAGTCAATAAATCTATAAATGGATCAATTCTGATCCGATAATAGACTATCGTTATTGTTGGGATATGTAAACTAACAGACTAAGTTAAAGGTAAGGGGGAGAGGAGACTTAGAGGAAACAACTAAACGAAAGTTGTTCATTAAGGCCATCTGGACACACCATTCTTAAAGTATAGATCCACTGGGCCTCTCTTTGAAGGATCTTTTTATTCCAGTCACTTTTCCGAGGAGAGGGATTAATTACTTGAATTACCTGAAATTTGAGCTCATTTGGGTTCCCTTTATGATTCTGGAAAACGTGGTTAGCTATAGGGGTATCTCTTTTATGTTTGATATCCCCCAGGTGAGCCCCAATCCTTCTCAGATCACATTTTGTTCTTCCTACATACTGTAGTTGTACGGGCATTTACATGTAATCAAACAGACCACCCCTAATGTCTTACAATTGGAGTAGTCTCTCATTTTATACACCTTTCCTGTCAGGACACTGTTTAAAGTTTTTGATACATTTATGAAGAGGCATGCTATACAGCCTCCACACCTAAAGGTTCCCAATGGTTTGCGGTCAAGCCATGTCCCAGTAGGTTTGGGTTTCATGTACATGCTATGGACTAAGCGGACCCTAATTGATTTCCCTCTACGAAAAGTGCCCGATGGATATGGAGTAAGGATGTCTATCAGGTCTTCATCTGTCCGAAGGATATCCCAATGTTTTCTAAGAATCTCAAAGATTCCTTCATGCACATTATCAAATGTCCCTATAATCCAAATGGGATTTTTTGGCTTAGTCACTCTTTGGGGTTTAAGGAGTTCCCTTCTATCTAGTGCCAAAGAGTGTTTAAATGCTTCCTTCAGAGTTTCTTCCGGGTAACCCCTGTGGAGGAATCTATTCCTCAGATCTCTAGATTGTTGGAAAAATGTGGAGGTATCTGAACAGTTTCTCCTCACCCGAATGTATTGACCCTTTGGTATACCCCTTCTCAGGGGTCGGGGGTGGTGACAATGGAGCATACTGTTGGTAGCTGTGGGCTTCCAGAACGTTTCTGTATGTAGCATGCTTCCCTTCCCTGAAATCCTGAGATCCAGAAATGATCCATAGGCCATATAACATTTATGTAAATCCGCAGAATACATATTAAGACACATATGTTTATTTATTTTATACTAGCAAAAGGACCCGGCTTCGCACAGGTATATTTCATCTATTTTATTTAATGTTTGTGTGTGTCGTTAAAAGATAGACAGTATCCCCCATAACAGTGACCTCTACAGTACCACTGTCTGCTAAGCTGTGTATCTAATCCTATCCTGTGTGATACTGTGTGCTGAGCTGTGTATCTAATCCGATCCTGTGTGATACTGTCTGCTGAGCTGTGTATCTAATCCTATCCTGTGTGATACTGTGTGCTATCTTGTGTGATACTGTCTTCTGAGCTGTACATCTAATCCTATCCTGTGTGATACTGTCTGCTGAGCTGTGTATCTAATCCTATCATGTGTGATACTGTCTGTTGAGCTGTGTACCTAATCCTATCCTGTGTGATACTGTCTGCTGAGCTGTGTATCTAATCTTATGTTGTGTGATACTGTCTGCTGAGCTTTGTATCTAATATCCTATCCTGTGTGATACTGCCTGCTGAGTTGTGTATCTAATCCTGCCATGTGTGATACTGTCTGCTGAGCTGTGTATCTAATCCTATCATGTGTGATACTGTCTGCTGTGTATCTAAGTCTATTGTGTGATACTGTCCGCTAAGCTGTGCTTGTCGTCGTGTAGCCCTAGCCTAAAGCTGACCTACAGCAGTGAAGATAAATGGCTGGGTTCTTATGGAAACCTGGAGTAAAACTGTATGTGGAGACTAAGGGTCTGCAAGCTTCTATTGGCTGATAAGGGACATGTGACCGTGTGCATGGCAGATGGGGGCTTGTATTGTCTACTGCAGGTCATTTTTGGGAAATATCTCAGGAACGGTATGTCCTAGAGAACTGAGAACCTAAAACCTTCCCGGACACCTGATGTACCTGTGTGCCAAATTTGGTGGAGATCGGACCAGTCGTTTGGTCGCACATAAAGAACAAACAGAAGTCCAGACTGACACTCATTTTTATATACAGTATAGTGTATAAGAAATATATACACACACACACACACACCGATACACACATGTGCCTATATTGACACAAACTAAATTTCCCTTTACACCTGTCGAGCTGATAAGCCAGATTGATCAACTGCGACTTTTTTAAAAGTCGTAGAAACTATCACAATCTCACTCCAGTTGAAGGGTGGTGTAAGTGGAGCAACATCTCAAGACAGAGGTGTAAAACTTATAAATGCACCAAATTTAGCAACTGTCATGCAACGTTTGATAAACTTGGTGCAAAATATGGTAATGCAGACTCCTGTAAAACTGACTTTTGAAATTGCCCACATGGTAAATCTCCCTTTATATCTCTTTAATGAGTTCAACCATCTTGTTTTTTACAGGATCCGGAAAGGACCAGACAAGTATACCAGGCTTGCTTAGAGCTAATACCTCACAAAAAGGTAATGGAAGTTGACCGTGACCTTGTGTTTGGCAGTTTGGATTTGAAGAGAAAGACTTGTATTGCAGGCTTGTATTGGCTGATGCAAGTCATTTCTTGGGAATATCTGTGGAACGGAACTTCCTATAGAGCTGATACCCGGTCTAAAACCTTCCCGGACACCTGATGTACCTGTGTGCCAAATTTGGTGAAGATCGGTCCAGTCATTTGGTCGCGCATAAAAAACAGACAGACAGACAGACGTCGGGACAGACAGAAACTCATTGTGTACTGGCATGTTACCTCCACAGTATTCTTTCCCAGATAGTACCGTATTTGGGGGGGAAATGCCCCTGCGTCTTATGGGGCGAATGCTTCCATTTTACACCTCCTTGGGTCCTGCTAGTCATCTGTGTGTCCCGCCTTGTGCTGCCTGTTTTATTATATATGTATGTATTGTTTATATGTTTATTTGTGTAAGGGGCTTACGGTAGTACAGTGAAGAGCCCTGGGAAAGCAGGGAATGAGTGCAGTCGGTTGTGGTGTGCCGAAACCGAGGATGAGGTAGGCCTGAGAAAGAAGAGGGCCTACCCAAGGAAAAGATATGGAAGAAATGAGTTGTAAATGAGTGGAGTGGTGGGAGGGTCAAAAGCTCAGACCTCAATGATGCAGGAGCCAGGTAAGGGGAGTGCCCTAAATAGGCTGGAGGCGGACCTCAGCCCCTCCCACAAATCCAGGCAATCTGCCTTAATACTTGTTTAAGGGGCTTACGGTAGTACAGTGAAGAGCCCTGGGAAAGCAGGGAATGAGTGCAGTCGGTTGTGGTGTGCCGAAACCGAGGATGAGGTAGGCCTGAGAAAGAAGAGGGCAAAAATGGAAATAAACCAGTTTATTGTAGCCAATTGATGTATCAATAGCTTGACCCGACATGTTTTGGAAAGCCACTCTTAACTCTTGTGTTGGATTGGGAATGTATTGCGCGTAAGCGGATGACTCCCAGCGCCCCAATTCCCTGATGACATGAGTGAGGATGTTGGCACTGGAGGCCGTGAACGTGGCTCCAATGCGAAAGGAGTGCCCTGAGTAGTTGGCTGCGTTGAGGCCTAGTTGTGTGAGGGATGACCCGGCATGGGTCATGAAGGTGGTAGTGGTGAGTACCGAACCATGTAGTTGAAGTAGCAGTTGAGAGGGTAGAACTTGTGACGCTGATTGTAAGCATCCAGGACTCTGACTGGACACCATCTGTTGTGCGTGTGGTAATATGAAATGTTGACGGGTAAGTGCTGACTATTCTTGGAGTGAGGTAAGGACAGGATGTAGTGAACCATGTGTTTTGACAAGTGGGAGACAAGAAGACAAGGTGAGGTTCGGGTCGTGGAGGCTGTAGTGAATTTCCCGGAACTCAGGAATCCGTAGAAGGCCAAGTAAACTGCCGTTTTGATGATGGAGTTGGTATCTGTTTCAAGAGGCGTGGCGTCCAGTAAGTCGGATAATGCTTTGAAGATATGATTGATTATGGGTAGCCTCTGGGCTGGACGTGCGGGTTCCGTTTCCTGAATACCTCTGAGTATGGATTTGATCTGGTGCGAGGACATGAAGCTGATGTTATTGGGGTGTATGATTAGCATATGATGTTGAAATGCCAGTGAGATATAGTTTGATGGTGTTGTGTGACATTTGAGTTTGAGGTGGCAAAAAGAAGCCAACCCCGGAAGAGACGTCATGACAAAAGGGTGCGTGATGTTGTGTTCCAACAGGGACCTGTTGAATAGTGTGAACGCTCTGTTGTATGTTCTATGTGTATTGTCTGATAGTGCTAAGTGGGACAAAGACTGGCTATGCCGCATGATGCCTTCTAATCCAGAATGAGCTGTTTGAAATGGAGTGATGGAGGCCGTGGGTGACGCTGATGAGAGAGCTTGATGAAATGCCTGAAATTTGACGCGAGACAGATTGTCAGCTGCCGTATTGCACACCCCCCGGGACATGGAAACAATGTAAGAAGAAATCATTGCAAGCGGCCAACCAAGGAAGTCTCCGCAGAAACCTCACGATTGTGAGAGATTTGGAATGATCCTGTTGATGAACTGGCAGGTCGTATGGTTGTCTGAATAGCACCGGACCGACATGTTTGCCCATGAATGACCCTACGCTACGGCAGCCGCCACGATGGGGTAGATCTTGAAAAGCGCTGAGGCAGTGGAGAATCCCTCCAAACCCCGGACCGCAGGAGGCCAGCTGCCCCACAGCCAATCGTTCCCAAAAATGGCCGCGAAGCCTGTGGTAGATGCCGCATCTGACCAGATAGAGGGGGAAGAGTCCGACGGCTGAGGGAGAAACAAGCTCCCGCCATTCCAGGTGGACAGAAATCTCCCCCACATGCCCAGACCTGCCGCAGTGTGGGCATCCAGGGACAACCTGTGCGAGTCGTGTAGGAAAAAAGGGGCGAGGTGCAGAAGCCGTGATATAAATGAGCGACCCTGAGGTGGATGCGCATGGCAAAGATCAGGGAGCCCAGCAGGGACTGCAGTTCTTTGCGGTTGCCGGTGCTGAGTTGAAGGTAGTTGTCTATGTGGGTGAGAATGTCCTGGATCTTCCCGGATGGCAAACTGGCTTGCATTGAGGCTGAATCCAACTGGGTACCCAGGAAAGGTGATGACCGTGTCTGGCCCTTCTGTCTTCTTGGTGGCGATGGGTACCCCAGGTTCCTCCTCCGGTATTATGTGCACCGGGCTGACTTCTTGGTCCTCCAGGCTAACGGTCGACGTGATCACTGGCAATCCGGCCGGCGCCGGTGACGCTGCCGGCCCTGCCAAGGAGAGGGTCGCGGTGACCGATTCCAGCCTCTCCAACCTGGCGTTGACTTTAGACATGGATGACATTTAGAGAGGACAGCATGGTATGTATATCCCCTGTGCTGGACTGGCTAGGTCCTTCCCTTGCCTCCCTGTTATCGATTGGCGTGCGCAGCAGCCAGAAAAGCTCTGCTTTCCTCGCCGTAGCGGGGAAGGGAACAAGCCGTCACCTTAACTCCGTCGTTATGCGCGGGATTGTCCAGGATCTGATGGGTGCTGGACTGGCTAGACCGTCTCCCTGGGTAGCAGTGACGGATCTAGCAGGGGTGCCAGGTAGGGAGAAGTTCTCTATCCCTTCCAGAGACATGGTAAAACAAAACAGTTGATTAGCTTGGGGAAACACAGGATCGTGCTGGCAAGCTAGCTAGGCCGGATGGCGAAAAAATTATACTTGCATGGTGACAGATGAGGCCCTGCTAATTTGCCAAGCGGCTTGAGAGGCTCTACCTATGATTTGGCGCGAGGGGTTAATGAGGCCACTTGTGGTAGTGGCAGGAGCGTTGGCCTCTCAGTGACTGTAAGACAGGACTAGGGGAAGGGAGTGACAGGTGAGGCCCTCTCTATGCAACACGCGAGGCGGCTTACTAACGAGGTGGCGCGTTGGGCGGGTGCCTCTGTACGTTTGAGGCGGGGTGTCGGCCTCGCGGGACCACTAACTGCTGGCGAAGCCAAGAAGGGGGTAACCTAGTGGGATGATGGTGCCCCTAAAGCCAGCACGCTGACCCTAACAGGATCATTCGAAATGTAAGGAAGACTTTTGTTAAATGAGCAGGTGAACGTACCTGGTAGTAAGAAAAAATTCTCCGGATACATGGTAGTGCAAAATACAATATAGGTTGACCGCCTGAAAAAGGGGGAGGGTAGACATAAAATAGTGTGATGAAATGTGACAATGTACATGGAACATATGCATGACCCGGAGGATCATGACGGTTGTTCATGAAATGATAGCTTGCGCCTGGTGTGAGAAGAGACCAGCGCGTGGCGCATGGCCATGCACAAGTGGGAATGTGCGTTTTGCAATCCAATGGAACGTATTGGTCTGTGTCCTTTAATCATTTTTTATTTTTTTTTTGGTGACCAGCTGATATCTCTTCCCCCCCCTTTTTTTTTTTTTTTTTCCTTTCTTTATTAGTAACCAGACGATAACTCCTCCCCCCTGTTTTGTTTTTTTTTTTGTTGTTGTTTTTAATTATTGTGTGGGGCTGCTGGGGTGATGTTTGACTTTGGAGGGGCGTGCTGGAAGCCCCCCCTGCAACCTGCGCAGGAGGAGCCCCCTGTGTGTCCGGCGCCCCCTGAGCTTTTGTTGGGGCTGCTGGGGTGATATATGACTTGGAGGGGCGCGCTGGAAGGCCCCCCTGCTGTCCGACGGCGGCCCCCGCATCAGATGCGGCGCGCACGGCCGCCGGGACACCGCACACGCGCCGACGAAATCGCCGCGCATGCGCAGACCAGGCACCAGGACGCGGCCGGGCGCCATCGGCCGCGCGGCAGGAGGAGCGGTAAAACAGGCAGGAGGCGGTTGGGAGGGGATGTCTGTGCAGCGGTCAGCCCAGAGGAGGTTGAAATGAATAGGGGGTGTGCCGGTTGCACCGCCCCTGCCCCTGTAGCTGCGCACGTGAATACACGGGGGGGGGGGGGGCCATGAACGTTGCTGGCGAAGTTAAGTGAATCATGTGGATCATGCTTGGAAGTTTATGTGATTGTTTGTAAGGAGTAACATTTTGGAGCATATGAAAATGAAAAGCCATTTATTTTGACCCCATTCGTCCGGAGTCCCCCCACGGCCGCCGGGACACCGCGCATGCGCCGACGAAATCGCCGTGCATGCGCAGAACCCCGGACGCACATGCGCAGACCAGGCACCAGGACGCGGCCGGGCGCCATCGGCCGCGCGGCAGGAGGCGGTGGGGAGGGGATGTCTGTGCAGCGGTAAGCCCAGTGGAGGTTGAAATGAATGGGGGGTGTGCCGGGTGTACCGCAGCTGGCCCCTGTGCTGTGTACATGAATACGAGGAGGGGGGAGGGGAGGAGGGCATGAATGTTAGATGTTGAGGGGTGAAATGAAATAACCAGAAATGGGGAATGGGGCTGGAACCATCAGGGAGCTGACCGGAGTGACGGTCCTGTGGGGAGACGCCAGAATAGGCATGAGAGCAATGAGCTGCCGGTGATTGATGCGAGAAGCCGTGACATGGGTGCAGCGTGTGTGATATAAACAGAAATGGGGGATTGATCCAGGCACCATTGGCCGCCTGCTGCAGAGCTGTTGACCGAAATGGTGGTACGGTTTGTATACAAATGCGCATGAACAGGTGTGACAGAAATGAATGCTGGTGACTTTGTATGAAAACCGTGACATTGGTGCGCATTGATGACATGAACCGGTACAGGGGCAACCGTGAGGCCCTGCCTGTACCGTATGAAATAACTCATACGCATTGTGCTCCTGCAGCCGTGCACATGAACATGAGGAGGGGGGGGGGGCATGAATGTGGATGATTGTGGGGTGATATGGACTGAAAAAAAAAAAAAAAAAAAAAATGGGGAACGAGCCTGGAACCACAGGGGTG
Source organism: Bufo bufo (assembly GCF_905171765.1). Lineage (NCBI taxonomy): Eukaryota > Metazoa > Chordata > Amphibia > Anura > Bufonidae > Bufo > Bufo bufo. The sequence goes on along the minus strand of NC_053392.1, from coordinate 511,802,309 downwards.
CTGACCGCAGTGTTGTTTCTGTGGGATTGCTTGAACAAGACATGACAAAATGAGATGCTGGTGACTGTGAGAAATCCGTGACATTAGCGCAGCGTCCATGAAATGAAATGAAACAGAAATGGGGGATTAGGCCAGAAACCATTGCCGCATGCTGCAGAGGTGTTGACCGGAATCGTAGTACGGTGTGGACAAATTGCGCATGAACAAGGCGTGACAGAAATGAATACTGGTGACTTGTATGAGAAAACCGTGACATTGGTGCAGCGTATGATGAAATGAAATGGTACAGGGGGCAACCGTGAGGCCCTGCCTGTACCGTATGGATGACTCAGAAAACCACTGCCTGCATGCCGCAGGGGTGTTGACCGGAGTGGTGATACGGTGCAGATAAATTTATGTATGAACAAGACATGACAGAAATGAAATGCTGGTGACCTGGGCGAGAAAGCTGTGACATTAGTGCAGCGTTTGGTGAAATGAAATGAACAGAAATGGGGGATTGCCCAGGAACGACTGCATGCCTGCCGCAGGGGTGCCGACCGGAATAGTGGTACGGTGTAGACAAATTTGTGCATGAACAAGGCGTGACAGAAATGAAATACTGGTGACTTGTACGAGAAAACAGTGACATTGGTGCAGCGTATGATGAAATGAAATGAACCGGTACAGGGGGCAACCGTGAGGCCCCGGCTGCACCGTATGGATGACTCGCAGTTTAACGGGCAAACGTGACCCACAGTGAACCTGAGTAAAGCCGGAAAAATAGAACCGAAATGCTCCAAATCCAGAACTGATGGCAACGAAAAACTCCCAGAAATTCAGCGACTCGCAGGCAACTCTCCAGACACTCCACAAGCGACCTCCTCTCTCAAAAGCTCAGACCTCAATGATGCAGGAGCCAGGTAAGGGGAGTGCCCTAAATAGGCTGGAGGCGGACCTCAGCCCCTCCCACAAATCCAGGCAATCTGCCTTAATACATATACTTACAATAAAGTTTTTGGATCTTCATACATATGTAAGTTATTTTCATTCATTTTTTTGGTGATTATTATGACTCCTTGGGGGTCCGATGTTTTTGATATTAATCTGTCCGGTTAATATTGGTTGACCATTTTACATCGCAGTCTGCGATGTATGAGCCGGGAGAGAGGAGGGGCTGGAGTCAGGAACTAGGGGCGGGGCCCAGTGCAGTCACTGTACTCTTACACCGGGCCCTGCTGCAGTATTTATAAACATTAATCCTTATCCTGTTATTAAGTTTAACTAACACTGCGCTCTCCCCTGTTCCCCTGTATCCGTACAGCACTTACGAACAAGTTTCCATAGCAGGCAGAGCGGGCGGCAGCAGTAATGTCACTCACTGACGTTGAGCGCCTTCTCCTCCCACTTTATGAATGAAGCAGGCGGAGCAGGCACGCGACGTCATTGAGTGACGTTACTGCTGCCGTCCGCTCTGCCTGCTATGGAAGCTTGTTCGTAAGTGCTGTACGGATACAGGGGATACAGGGGAGAGCGCAGTGTTAGTTAAACTTAATAACAGGATAAGGATTAATGTTTATAAATACTGCGGTGAGCAGAGGGCCGGTGTATTTGGGGACACTGTTATGAGGGGGATCTGTGGATGACATATAGCACTTGCAACGACTTCCGGCCCATGTGTGGAACGCATATGCGTTCAGTTTTTTCCATATTATTAGTGGGCTTTGAAGGTAATTAATACAGCATTTATCTGTGCTACCTCTTTATGTTCAGACAAGATGGAGCAGATACTTTTGATAGGAACCTTATCATATTTAAATATATATTTCGATTATTAGATTTTTTCATTATTACAGGAAGTGATGGGGAGGAGTTTAAGGGGACTTTCCCTATTTAAGGTGCCATATCTTGAACTTAGTATAGATGCCTTGCATCAAGTAGCCCATATATGAGCTTTCAGCTTCTTGACCATGTACCCTTCATCATGGGGTGTTGTTAGTTTTTTCTGAGGTGACATTTTGGCTGGCGGTGAAAATTACAGAACTGCTGCTGATTTTATATCTTGGATTTTTGTCCTCTGAGGAAACAGTTTTTTACTGGGGAAACGCAACGTCGGGACTCAATAATTTCTAACCTTGGGACAACATTCCACTAACAGGGTCTGGACAGGTATCAGGAAAGGGTTTAGCCACCGAGAGGTGTGGTCGCCCCTCTTGGGGCGGGTGCTCTGCCTATAGGCAGGGAGAGTCCCAGGGATGTTTTTGCGGGATGAGGTGACGGTTCGATTGGCACTATTTTGGGATGTGTATGACTTTTTGATTGCTTGCTATTACACTGTTTGAGATGTAAGGTGACAAAATGGCTTTTTAACACCATTTTTATTAGATTTTTTTTACAGTGTTCACCTGAGGGGTTAAATTGAGGGGGGTGATATTTTTATAGAGCAGGTCGTTACGGACACAGCGATACCTAATATGTATACTTTTATTTTTATTTTTTTACATTTAACACAATAAAAGCCTTTTTTCATGTTTCATGTTTGTCTCCATAGTCTTAGAGCCATAGTTTTTTTATTTTTTGGGTGATTGCCTATGTAGGGCCAAATTTTTTGCAGAATGAGGTGACGGTTAGATTGGTACTATTTTGGGGGTCATACGCCTTTTTGATCGCTTGGTGTTGCACTTTTAGTGATATAAGGTGACATCAATTTTATTTTTTTTATGGTGTCTATCGGACGGGGTGGATCATGTGACATATTTATAGAGCTGGTCGTTACGGATGCGGTGATACTTAATATGTGTGGGGTTTTTTTCTTTTTTTTTTCCTTCTATTTTTTATTATAAAATCAGGGGAAAGGGGCGTTTTTTCTTTTTTAAACTTGAAAGTTAATTTTTTTAATTGAAAACACTTTTTTTTTAAACTTTATTTCTGTCCCACTCTGGGACTTCCCTATTTAAGGCGCCATATCTTGAACTTAGTATAGATGCCTTGCATCAAGTAGCCCATATATGAGGGGGAACATGATTAACCTATACAAATATATAAATGGACCATACAAAAAATACGGTGATAAACTGTTCCATGTAAAATGCCCTCAAAAGACAAGGGGGCACTGCCTCCGACTGAAGAAGAAAAAGTTCAGTCTCCAGAAGCGTCTGAGTCTCACTTCCTTCTGGGAATCGAATTCCCAGCTTATTCCTTGGTTGAACCTGATGGACTTATGTCTATTTTCAACCGTATCAACTACAGTATGTAACTATTCCGAGGAATATTATTTAAAAAACTAACCGAATTTGCTTGCGTATCCATGGATACAAACAATTTTAAATAATTATGTAAAAAAATTATAAAATGACTTTCTCTTTAAGGGATTAAAGGCAAATTTGCTTCAATCATAGTGTTTTCAATGAAAGAAACCTTAGAAATCTGCAACAATAGAGCCTGCAAAATTATATCAATTGATTGTAAATGTTTTCATAGTATTTCATTTCATGATTAATTTTGCAGTACATCAATGACATAAGTGAAAATTATAAGGATTTTTGAAATGATATTACAGTATTAAACTGGGATATATTTTTTATATTCTGGGAAAAAATATAAATTATTCTCCACACTGATCCCTCACCTCCAAGGCTCCAACTCTCACTCGATCCCTGCTGGTCTCCACTTCCTTGTCCATGCTCAACACAGGAAAAGATAGGAGATGCCCGCTCAGCCAATCACTAGCCGCAGTGCTGATCCGCCCTAGTCAGGGACTGGTTGAGCTGGCATCTCCAGCCATTTCCTGTTTGTCGAGCAAGGACCAGACAATGGAGAATGCTAGGGACCTGGGAAGCATTGGAACAGTATCAGTGAGGTGAGTAAAGCTTCTATTATTATTTTTTTTTTTTTACCATTTTGCTTCTTAACTAAAAAATATCCCACCGGACAATCCCTTTAATGGTAAAACTGTCCAAATTGAGAGAAAGTCACTGAATCTGAGGATACAGAAGTGCACTTATGTCACATCATGATCCTATAAAATATGGGCTTTTGCACGGCACAAAATAATTTTAGGATACTGTTCGATAGATGCAGGAACCTAGAAATAATACATTGTTCCTCAAATCCACTCAAAAGTCAACTAAATAAATGTTCTCAAAAACTCCTTGAAAAGGGACATATAGAAAAAAAGGTGGGGGAGAAAACTCTCATACACAGACTATCCCACCACATTCTGCAACTGAACTATACATGGTATTCACAATTACTATAAGTAATCACAAGTACTATAAGAGGAAAGGGGCTCTACACCAATGGGTTGTCAATATACACCATGACATGAGATAGTCCTAGGATATAGTACTATGTGTTGCATCTACCCACATGTTGCCATGTACTTGGTTGGAACAGGCATGTATTTCATTGTGTCCTATGGCTGCTCTGTTTCCCCAGTGGGTTCCCTGGGTTCTGTTAAATTTGAGGCCTCATTGTACTACTTGGATGGCCATTCATCTGAATGGTTGCCATGTAGTCCCACACTTCCTATATAATGGTTGCCGCCAGGGTGATAAATCGGTGCTTTGGCATCCCCTGACTTAATGGATTAACGGTGGCCTCATTTTAAATGGTGTTGTCTCGGATGAGATGCCTCCTCTAACATGGCGAACATGCTTCTCAGAGCTGACATTACTACTTGTGCAAAAATGTGGGAAAAGGTAATCTTACCAAAACACAAGCGTTTCAAGGAAAGCTATTCCGACATCAGATGCGCCCACTACTACAATACGGGCATTGATGGTTGCTTTTGGCTCCAAGGTAAGCTTCCGATTGATGTGGTACAATGCATAAGGCGGCTGTAGAAGAGAAGAAAACAGGAGACTGAATAAACAGTATAAGCACTCATGGGGTCATGAAATCCGCCTATATTAGGATCCATTCACATGTCCGTAAGTGTTTTGCGAATCCGCAAAACACGGACACTGGCAATGTGCATTCCGCAATTTGCGGACCGCACATCGCCGGCACTATAATAGAAGATGCCTAATCTTGTCCGCAATTGCAGACAAGAATAGGACATGTTCTATTTTTTTGCGGAAACGGAAGCACGGATGCTGAAGTGCAGATCTGCAAATGCTGATGCAGATCCGCAAATGCGGATGCGGACAGCACATTCCAGCCCATTGAAAATGAATAGGTCCGCACCCGTTCCGCAAAATTGCGGAACGGATGCGGACCCATTTTGCGGACGTGTGAATGGACCCTTAGGCGTATTTCAGGAGCAGATTGCAGCGCAATTGTTAGTAGTACTGCGATCTGCAACTTTTCCCTGCTCATGCCAGTTTTAAAAAAGTGGGCAGGGAAGAGCACGGGCTGGCAGGCCCATCTCATTCATAATGTTCTATGTCTGTTTTAGGCGTAGAAAATGGTCTAAATTTAAGCCAGCTAGGAAGCCGTCTTACATTTAGACTGGTGTTGGATGCGCCGAAGTCATGTAGAGGCCAGCTCCTCTTCATAACTTTGGCGGATCCACCGCCTGATATAGGGGTTATAAAGACCGGCGTGACTTAATCTGAACATTGCGTTTATTAGGATATTGGAGCAGTACATGAGTTATTTGACTTTTGTTCATCATATTTATGAGCACAGGAGGACATGTTTTGATAGCATTTTTCTATAACAATCTATACTGGTGCATCATCAGAGCTGTACTTCAGTATTTTCTTGAGTGCATCATTTCCATATTCATCAACAGGGTGTGCATGGATTGGACCTGCCAGTCTTCTGCCACTTTTGTAATAAAAAAAGGGGGCCAAAGTATTTTTCAATACATCTTTATGCAACAAAATTGGGGTTAATACATTGATAATACATAGGGGGATTGTTACGGATTAGTGAGTGTGGACCCACTGCGATAACCAACCGGTTTTAATTTGGGTTAACTCTAAGGCCTCTTTCACACGGGCGTGTCCGGATTAGGTCCGGATGCGTCCCGGTGCATTGTGGCAAACCCGCGCGAGTAGGAACGCAATTGCAGTCAGTTTTGACTGCGATTGCGTTCCGATGTTCAGTTTTTATCGCGCGGGTGCAATGTGTTTTGCACGCGCGTGATAAAAAACCGACTGTGGTACCCAGACCCGAACTTCTTTACAGAAGTTCAGGTTTGGGTTAGTTGTAGTGTAGATTGTATTATTTCCCCTTATAACATGGTTATAAGGGAAAATAATAGCATTCTGAATACAGAATGCATAGTAAAACATCGCTGGAGGGGTTAAAATAAAAAATGTAACTCACCTTAATCCACTTGTTTGCGCAGCCGGCATCTCTTCTGTTTTTAACTGTGAGCAATAGGACCATTGATGACGTCACTGCGTTCATCACATGGTCCATCACATGATCCATCACCATGGTGATGGATCATGTGATGAGCGTAGTGACGTCATCAAAGGTCCTATTGCTCACAGATAAAGACAGAAGAGATGCCGGCTGCGCGAACAAGTGGATTAAGGTGAGTTAAAAAAAAATATTTTTTTTTTAACCCCTCCAGCCCTATTTTACTTAGCATTCTGTATTCAGAATGCTATTATTTTCCCTTATAACCATGTTATAAGGGGAAATAATAATGATCGGGTCCCCATCCCGATCGTCACCTAGCAACCGTGCGTGAAAATCGCACCGCATCTGCACTTGCTTGCGTGAAAAACGCACAAAGAGGAGCATGCTGCGATTTTCACGCAACACACAAGTGATGCGTGAAAATCACTGCTTGTGTGCACAGCCCCATAGAAATGAATGGGTCAGGATTCAGTGCGGGTGCAATGCGTTCAACTCACGCATCGCATCCGCGCGGAACACTCACCCGTGTGAAAGGGGCCTAAGGGAGTTATTCTGGCACTCCCTTGGTATTCACCTTTTGACCCCTGTACAGGGATTTGGACTATGATGTGGGGGCAACCAGACTGCTACCTCCTGGGATAGTCTCAGTGTGTTTGGCAGCTGACCCACTAGGGAAGCACCGGAAGCTCAGAAAACACAGGAAAACTGCAGGAGCAGTCTAAGCAGTCACTAAGGTTTGCAGGCAGGATACATGCAGGCAGGGCGGGTGCAGGGCTGAAGAACAGTAAGGAACCAATGCAGGATAAAGGCAGGCAAAACACAGGAGAAACATAGAAGCGCTAGACTTCAACACCTGTGCTCAGGTACTCTCTTCCTGGAGAGGGCACCTTAAAGGTGTTATCCCATGAATACTGTAAAATACTGTGAAAATCTGACATCACATAGTATATCACAATCTACAGTCATGTGAAAAAATTAGGACACCCTTTGAAAGCATGTGGTTTTTTGTAACATTTTTAATAAATGGTTATTTCATCTCCGTTTCAACAATACAGAGAGATTAAAGTAATCCGACTAAACAAAGAAAACTGAAGAAAAGTCTTTTCAAGATCTTCTGTAAATGTCATTCTACAAAAATGCCTATTCTAACTGAGGAAAAAGATAGGACACCCTTGCCCCTAATAGCGAGTGTTACCTCCTTTGGCTGAAATAACTGCAGTGAGACGGTTCTTGTAGCCATCTACCAGTCTTCGACATCGGTCTGAGGAAATTTTACCCCACTCCTCAATGCAGAACTTTTTCAGCTTTGAGATGTTTGAGGGGTTTCTTGCACGTACAGCCCTTTTCAAGTCACCCCACAGCATCTCAATGGGATTCAAATCTGGACTTTGACTTGGCCATTCCAGGACTCTCCATTTCTTCTTTTTCAGCCAATCTTTGGTTGATTTACTAGTCTGTTTTGGGTCATTGTCATGTTGCATGGTCCAGTTCCGCTTCAGCTTTAATTTTCTAACTGATGGTCTCACATGTTCTTCAAGCACCTTCTGATACACAGTAGAATTCATCGTGGATTCTATGATGGTGAGCTGACCAGGTCCTGCTGCAGCAAAGCAGCCCCAAACCATGACACTTCCACCTCCATGCTTCACAGTTGGTATGAGGTTCTTTTCTTGGAATGCTGTGTTTGGTTTACGCCAAACATGTCCTCTGCTGTTGTGTCCAAATAATTCAATTTTGGACTCATCTGTCCAAAGAACATTATTCCAGAAGTCCTGGTCTTTGTCAACTTTATCGCTGGCAAATGTCAGTCTGGCCTCGATGTTTCTCTTGGAAAGCAAAGGTTTCCTCCTTGCACACCTCCCATGCAAGTTAAACTTGTACAGTCTCTTTCTGATTGTAGAGGCATGTACTTCTACATCAACAGTAGCCAGAGCCTGCTGTAGTTCTCGAGATGACACTTTAGGGTTTTTGGATACCTCTTTTAGCATCTTGCGGTCTGCTCTTGGGGTGAACTTGCTGGGGCGACCAGTCCTGGGCATGTTGGCAGTTGTTTTGAAAGCCCTCCACTTGTAGACTATCTTCCGGACAGTGGAATGGCTGATTTCAAAATCTTTTGAGATCTTTTTAAATCCCTTCCCAGACTCATAGGGTGCTACAATCTTTTTTCTGAAGTCCTCTGACAGCTGTTTTGCTCTCACCATGGTGCTCACTCTCACTTCAACAGTCAGGAGCACACCAAACTAAATGTCTGAGGTTTAAATAGGGCAAGCCTCATTCAACATGCAGAGTAACGATCTACTAATTATGTGCACCTGGTGTGATATACCTGTGTGAGATCTGAGCCAATTTAAGAGGGAATACATGTGAGGGTGTCCTATCTTTTTCCTCAGTTAGAATAGGCATTTTTGTAGAATGACATTTACAGAAGATCTTGAAAAGACTTTTCTTCAGTTTTCTTTGTTTAGTTGGATTACTTTAATCTCTCTGTATTGTTGAAACGGAGATGAAATAACCATTTATTAAAAATGTTACAAAAAACCACATGCTTTCAAAGGGTGTCCTAATTTTTTCACATGACTGTATTTCTAACAAAGCTAGAACCAGCCCTGTACCTCACATGGATCCAGAGATCTCCCTATTCATTGCTCTGCTAAATTTATAGCAAGCTGGCAGCTCAAGGGGAGTGTCTTTTCTGCTGCAGCTCAGGGGGCGTGTTTCTGCTCTCCCTATCACAACTCAGGAGGCAGCTGAAAGATGAAACTGAGCATGTGCGGCCATCTCAATAAGCAGGTCAAAGAAATAACAAATTAAGTGTCACTATACAGATACATTTTATTGAATAACTCACTGGCTGTACAAAATTTTTAATTACATGCAATTACAAAAGTATTGAGATCCAGGTGCTGGTTTGAAAAATGTAGAATATTTTTCGCAGGACAACCCCTTTAAATACCCAATAACATTGGCCCTTTAAAAGGCTAGAGGTCAGCACACGTGCCCCTAAGGGGACAGAGGCTGGAGCACTAGAACAGAAGCATGGAGGCAGCAACAAGGTGAGTAGTGCAGCGTCCGTGCCCACAGAGGAGAGCAGGGCAGCGGCAGCCATGGACAGTTGCCCTACCAGGGAAATTTATCAAATCTAGGACACCAGTTTTGTGGCGTAAAAATGTTGTAAGCGATGCCACATGCAACATTTTGTGTAAAATTTTGCGACTTTCAGAAATGGATTGAAAAGTTGGTCGGAATTACAGATAAGAACACTTTTATGTCTCATTTATGATGTGCGACTTTTTAAAAAGTCACATCTCCACATGAGGCAACCCCATGGTGCACTTTCATTGACAGTGGCAAAACCACATCACACTTGCGCCAAATAAAATAAAACCGAGTGCAATTTCCATAAATCTGGCGCAGGTGTGCAAAGCAGCTCCAGTATAAAAAATTGCCTCAAACACACTTACAATGATAAAATCCCCCATAGTTTTCACAACCACATACAAGTGTTTTTCACACAGACATTTTTCTATACTATCCTACATACCAAAATGTATCAAATGAAATAGTCGCCCTGTACTATAAAGATAAATCCGAAAACAAAGAAGGAAAGAATTACGGCTCATTTAAAAGAGTAGACATAAATCCTGCATGTCATTTTAGAAAGTGGTTTGCTTTCCGTTTATCCTTCTACCACTTGATACAAACAGATTACATTCAGTTTAGAAAATTATAATCCATTGTTGATTTTAAGTATTAAGACTCTAGGGCACAATTTTAAAATCTTTTCTTAGGACCACCATTAAAAATTACAAAATATTCTGCATAAATCCTCAAAGTAAAAGAACTAAAAAAGAATATAAAGCAGATTGATTCCTATCTTATACAGAAAAAATGTTACTAATGTCCACATTTTTGTTTGAAATATCAGCCAAATAGTAATATCTTTTCTTCTCCTCTACAGTAAGCACATGCCTTGTTAATCTAAGCTTTGTCCAGAAGAATTCTGACATCCAGTGGCCACAAAAGGTACCTTTAACTCTTTAAACTAGGCTACATGGAAAGCGTAATATACTAAGAGGTAAGTATATTGGCCAGTTTGACATATGCTCATCACGTAAGGTGATTTATGATGAAGTGACAAATCATAAATAATTATAATGGGCTTCAGAATTTACTCCCTGCTCAAACTGAATGAAAGTGGGTGTATATACTTGAAACAGAAAACAAGGGCTGGAATAAAATTGGGGCACTGACGGTCCTAAACCAGTTTGAGACAGTTTGGTCATTTTCCCTGATTATGACTTCCTTTTTTTTTACCTCACGTTACTTTAAATACAATATTTTATTTTTGTAAGATTATATAGTTGTTGCATCATTTTTTAATTTAGTATTTTTTGCTTTTATACCCAGGAAGATGTAAAAAGAAAGAAAAAGTGAAAAAAATTGTCTGTTTTTTTAAAATACTTTTCTATTTTTTAAAAAAATAGATAACAGTGGTGCAACAAAAAAATTTCTAATTTCAAATCTTTTACAGTAATTTTTATATTGGGAATATATTCCCTGTTCATGGCCAGACATTATTTTTTTTCATGCGGCTATTTAAAAGTGGTCGCATTATTCTTTCAGTGATACTTGAGGCTTCATTTTTATGTCATTTTTATTTTAGTATTTTTTTTGTTTTTATACCTGGGAAAATTTAAAAAGAAAGAGAATGTGGAAAAATAGTATGTTTTTATTTGATACTTAATTTTTTATTTTTATAGAATGCAGTGCAACTAAAATCATTTTTAAATTGTGCCCCCATTCTTTTAAAGCTATTTTAATATTGGGAATATATAGTTTATGGCAAGCAGAAAAGGGGCTGTCTCTAGTTATTGTTTTACATATTGTGCTCCTCATGAGATAATAGAAGGCCTTTCACGGGGGTACGTTTTAACATATTACATTATTTTAGCCCCATAATTTTTGTTGCCTTTTTAGCCCCATTCAGGCAAGAACAGCCTTTAGAAACTCACTGCAGAGCTAATCTGGGAGTGATAAGACCTAGCAGCTCCTGCAGTTACCGGCAACCGGCAATCACATGGTCACTGGGAGGAAAGGAGGAAGTGGCATGGCCGCTTTCTAATCTGTATAGAATCATTGAGCACCATGTATATGGAGAACAGGAAGGCACGGGCAGTAACAAACCGTCTCTGCCTTCTCAATGGGGAGTCCAGCTGTCACTGACAACAAACTCCCCCATTTCGTGTGCACCTTACAGAGTTACATGCAGACCTGCCAGACAAGTGTCAGACATTTAGGTGACTTTACAGTGTACGGGTAACCTTGAGCAGAATTCTACATTTATACCATTTCAATGGGGCCACAAAAGTATGCTGTCCGCATCCGTAGTTCGTAGTTTCCGCGGCCCCACAAGAAAGATAGAACATGTCCTATTCTTGTCTGCAATCGAAGACAAGAATAATCATTTCTATCATAGGGCCAGCCATGTGTGGTCCATCAAATGCAGAACGCATACGGGCGGTATCCATGTTTTGCGGACCACAAAACACTACGGCCATCTGAATGAGCCTTATAATGGAAATTCACAAGAAAGGTATAGTAATGTTTCAGGGCACCTACCCTACATGAAGGTGAGAGACTCCCTTTAACATTTATGTAAATGAGGATGGTAATTTACCTAGCACTTGTATGAAGGGTAGAATTCGCTGCATCCATAACTACAATTAAACCTTAGCCTGACAATCCGCTTTTGCCTCACAATTTTGCAATGTAAATTATACTGGGAGAGAAAATCTCATAACTGTGAGTTAATAAGCATATAAACAACATTCTTTATAATGAAGACTCATTTATCTCATGGGTGTCTGTAAATCAGGGTAAGGTCTAAGAGGTTTCTGCATATATTATCCATGGGGAAAGCTTACGGTTTCCAGCTGAACAATATGTGTTGCAGCAATTACCTCAGTAACAGTTGGGCATCTCAACCGTTAACACGCTCAGGGTTTAAGAAGATAAATGACTCCTACGACATGCACATAGTAACAGATTTTCTTTCATCAGACCTAGAAACAGGTTTCTTGATAAGTAAATTGATGTAAAAGCTGACATTATACAACGTGACCATGCATTAGTGGGAAAACATATGGAGTACTACTTATCAATCATGATATGAAGATATCTGCTGGTCTGTGTGTTGGGTAATTAAACAAAAAGCCATAACGTGGAGGTATTTATCAGATGCTGTCTGGGCTTGTTTTCCAAGCCATAAGGCCCAGCGCTATGTCAACTCATCAATATTGCATAAGGTTTGAACAAATGTTCCACATGGACTGCAGAATGAAGATACAGATGCCTTTGAGGGCTTCAAGTACAATGTAAATAGCTTTGGGGACCAAACAGAAGGAAATCAGTAATCATCTACCATTACACTGGAAATGCAGTTTAGTTATTTTGAATTGGACCAATAACTGGAAGCCTCAATTTAACCACATCCACCAAGGTGTCCACTAAGTTTGATAAAAATGTTGTCTATCTGGTATCGGTCACCAAGAACTATTTACTTCTCTTCTAGAACTCGTAATACCCTAATCAACCAACCATCACATTAGTGGCGTCCAGCTCCAGGGATGTGGCTGCAACCGTTTGATAGCATATTGGACGCCTCCTCCTCTGGTTGCGGCTTCAGCAACTGCCTTGCAAGATCTGGTCGCACGTTGCCTGCATACCCTAGCCAGTGGTGTCAGGTTGCTGGGAAAAATGGAGCTCGCTTATGTCATCAGGCCTGGTGACCTATTTAAAGGGGAATCAACCTGCCATTTTTTGCCTGCATATTAAAGGGGTTATCCCATCATAATGATCACTGTTAAATCTGTTAATCATTTGACAGTAATCATTTTGTAAATATATTTGATTAACCAATTCCCACCCTTTAGGAGAAAATTCATCCCCACTTACCTCATTGTTGTCATTCGGTCTCCCCTGGTTACGGCCACCGCTCTTCTCCAGAATCCTGGTGGCCGCACTTGCGCAGAAGACTCTTCTCCCGGCCGGGCCGCTCGCTGTCCTGAACGCGCACGCCGCCGCGCTTGACTTCTTCCTGTCCAGAATAGTACAGAGCCGCGAACGCGCATGGCAGCTCTCTACTATACTGGCCAGGGAGAAGTCACCATGGCGCATGCTCGGCGGCGTGCGCATTCAGTCCAGCGCGCGGCCCGGCCGGGAGAAGACGTCAATCAAGATGAAGCCCGCCCGCAGCCAGAATCCAGGAAGTGAACGTCACGTTGGCAGCAGGTAAGTATGAAAAGGCGCCATGGGAATACCCCTTTAAGTATTAATCTCTGCCTGGCTCCTGTTCCAATGTGTTGTGAATCTGATCTAGACTACTATTTGACCATGACCAGTCTTTTTCCTGGATATTGCTCCTTCTTTGCACTTTGGATAGTTCATCTGGTACTGGCTGTTCTACTCCTGACTAAATTTTCATCTTGTCTTCTGGGCTATCGCATCCTGACTACTTTTCTGGTGATGACACTTGACTTGAGGATAGGCCATCAATATAAAAATCCCAGACAACCCCTTTAAATAAAAGTATTTTAAAATATATCAACTGTGTCCGATGTCACTACAAAGCCAAAAAGCACTAGTGTATGTACAAAGGAACGATTGAATCTAAATTTAGGCGACCATTAAAGGGAACTCTTAGTGCTGAACATGGTGCCTGAGCTGAAGGTAGCATGTTATAGAGCAGGAGCAGCTGAGCAGATTGATATCTAGTTTTATGGGAAAATATTCATTAAAACTAATAATTTACTCATTTATATCTGTGCTTGCACCAGCTTTGAAGTCCAGGAGGCGGTCCTATCAGTGATTGACAGCCTTCCCTCTCTGGCTGTGTATACAGAGATAGCTGTCAATCACTGATAGGACCGCCTCTGTGACTTTAAAGCCTAGAATTAATAGAGATTTAAAGGAAGTTTTACTGAATCTTTTCCCATAAAACTATATATTAATCTGCTCAGCTCCTTCAGCTCTATAACATGCTGCCTTTGGATTGTTTTACATTTTCATAGCGAGAGGTTCCCTTTAAATCAGGGATGCTGTAGGCTGTCAAGGCATACTGGGAATTGTAGTTTTGCAACATCTGGAGGGCCGCAGGTTGGACATCCCTGCTGTAAATGATTATTTTAGTGCAGTATCTTTGATATTTCCTCTTGCATCTCCATATGGTAGGCTATAAAGGTCCCAGGTCTGGTCCTTCATTTATGAGCTTGATGATGGTAGAGCAGAATTACTGATTGACAAGCTGAATGGTTGAAATAAGATCGGGGTTCATCATGCTTTCACTTCCCAAGTCAAAGCAGTGAATTTATGGCACAGATCTTCACTGCAAACACATTACATGGAAAGTGCTGGCTGACAGTAAATGTCCTCAGAGCAAAAGTCAGCAGGTTTCCTGTGTTTTTCCCATTACATCTCATTTGAGAGCTTGACTATTACCCAATGATGGCAGGCAGCAGATGGCATTGTTAGCAGGAATGTCCCCAATGTTTGTCACTTCTGCACATTTGCAAAAATCAAAAGGAAGATGACCTACCTTGCCTCAAAAGCAAGATGTCAGCAGCATACAGGTGTTAATGGCATTTATGGAAAGGCTGAATGATCATTGTGCAGAAAGAACAAGACCGTCTTTTCAGCTGCCTCGGACTAGTTAACAAGTAGCCATCTGAATGCATAAAAAGAAAGAATTGCATTTCATCAATAAAAGACAGCAAGAAGATTTAATGAGGGTAAAATGGAGCTGCTAAATAAGCAGATGAGCGCGAGACGGCTTGGGGAACAATTAAAAAGGCCATCAAGCCACAGCTCGACAGTTGAAGTATTCTGTTGTGTGTGACACAGGCTTAGTACATAGGACTGCATTATGAAAGCTTTTCCAGTCTATGGCTATGATTTAAAGAGAACCTGCCCCATGTCTTTTATCAAAGGAACGTTCTAAAGGATAACTCTGCCAAATATATCAAAATCAAATTTTTGAAGCCAAAATAAGCAGTGGATCATAAGAGGAGAGAACGTATACAGGACAGACACAACTTCTCTTCTTTTTTTGAATTTGCCAGCAGCCTTACTTGACACTTCTAATTCATGAAATATACAGTTCTAGAAAAGTTTAACTTGATTTTTTAGTGACTTTTGTTGCGTTAAAGGGGTTTTTCTGGAAGTACAATATTGATGACCCTATAATATCTAATCAATAGGGTTCTGACTCCTGGCAATCCCCCCCAATCAGCTGTTTGAAGAGGTTACACTGCTCCGGTGAGCCCTGCGGCCTCTTCCTAGGCCAGTGACGTCATGTTCTTCACTCACATGGCCTATGAGCAGAACAGGCACATTTAAGTAAGTGGGCGCGGGCTGCAATATCAACCATAGATAGTGTATGGAGCTGTGCTTGCAATGCTGTGAGGAGGCCACAATGCTCATTGAAGTGCCGCGGCCTTTTCCCGGGAATCGGCCCCCATCCCCCCCCGCAAACTGATATTAATGACCTATTCTGAGGACAGGTCATCAATATTGTATTACCGGGGGAAAAAAACATTTAATGGAGTTGACCAAGATTTAGATATCAGATTGGTCAGGGTATAAACACCCCGCAACCCCACAAATAAGGTGTTACCTTGTAGCTCCAGAATCGGAAGTCATCGACGAAACTACACAGCTACATCCATTGTGTAGTGGACGGATCTGGTAACTGCAGCTCTGCTCCCATTGAAGGGGAATGGTTTTTATTTATTTTTATTTTTCATTTTACAAAGCCTCCTGCTCCCTGCCAAATTTGGGAGTTAGCTAATACTCAGTATGGGGAATTTGGAATTCTTCCCACTTGCTGTACAGTACATCTGCATCAAGATAGATGGATGAATGTATCCATGCATTATCTACAGGGCACACGAAGAGGCCTGGAGTTATAATTTAGGATCACAAGGCCAAGATGGAGATCACCAGTTCTCACTCGAGACAGTATACTGCACCTAGTCACAGGCTCCATTAACTGACAAAGGCCAAGAGATTGTCCTCCATCAGGATTTTTTAACGTATAGGAAAGTGCACTGTCTATACAGTGTGCAATAGGAAATAAAAACACACTTACCTGTATAAAGGTATACTTTTTTAACATTGTGGCCAATGGACAATGTATACCAGTGCTACACAGTGGCATACATCAGATACTCCTCTTCCATATTGCTCTGATGTGAACAGATCCTCAGGCTCCATCCAGTCTTTTGCAGGCACATTTTGTGGCAGACCCCATGCCAAAAAGCTACCTGGAGTCCACCTCCCATTGTTTTCAATGGGAAGCTATGCTGCCTTTCATGCACCTGTGGATTATTGCCAGAATTGCCGCAGCGTCCAGACAGATGCCGCTGGAAACTCCACTAAATGGGGCTAAACTGCTGATGGATCCACCACATTCAAACTGAAAAACCATGGCAGAAACTTGAGGGGTTTTAGCCATCAAATACATGGCAGATTTTGCCTTTTTTTTGTGCTTCATTGTGACAAGGCCGAGGATGGGGACACTGTTTTGGAAGAGTCGGTGAAGTAGACTGATCTCATACACCAATCATCTTCTTTAACATATGTTTTGTGGTGCCAGGGAAGGGGGGCGGCAACTGTTTCAACCCTTACTTGACGGCTACATATAAAATAGCAGCACCCCAAGACAAAAAAGTGTGCTAACTGGACCTGTCACCTACAGCAACCAATATGAGTCCATTCCAAGACTTCATATCTTCCAGGACATCAATGGGTATGACCATAAGCGTAACATGCACAAGAGACACAGGGAGAGGTAGAGAAGACAACAAGGCCACATTCGTGTACACTTGTTTATACTGAAGTTTGGCAGAGCTGATGACTAAAGAAATCTCCATCAGTGTTGCCAAACTGAATTTTTCTTTTCTCTGGACAACATATCTAAAAATCATGAATGGCCAAAAATGTTTTACAGACAAATTGGAAAACCATAATGAATGTCACAGATGATAAGTGATACACATCTGTAGCTCAGTATACTGATATTACCAATATTTACTGTGAGCTCCAAATGCTCACGTATCACCAGCCTTAAAGTAGCACTCCCACAAAAATATTTATTCTCTAACCTGTTAGAAAGGTAAATGATGTAAACTATAGTTAAGGTAATTTTCTTACCGATGTCTGTATTTGTGAGTTATAACCTCCCTTCTGATCCTCAGTTGTGTCATGTGACCAACGTTCTGATCTCCAAATAACACAGCATCTTATGTCTGGACATGAAGTCAGTTTCTCTATGTATTCCTATGTAGTCTCAAAGTCAGTCTCTTGGGAATGAATAGAGAAATAACTGACTTCCTGTCCTGTGTCAGTTGGAAATCAGAGTGCTAATCACATGACACAGCTGAGGATCAGAAGGGAGGTTATAACTCACAAATACAGACATCGGTAAGAAAATTACATTCACTACAGTATACATCATGTACCTTTCTAACTGGTCAGAAAATAACTTTTTTTTTGTGGAAGTGCTACTTGATGGTCCCATCTATTTGTTTTTCACATACAATGGAAAAAAATTCCCTATTTTTCCAGGCTGCCTGGAATTTCTGGACGGTTGTCAACCCTGATCCATGATCTCCACAAATTCATAAAACCAGAGAGATGCTCTGGAGCACAAGCGTCTGCATTACAGATGAAATATTGCGCATACTAAGAGAAAACGTACATTTTAGGTTTTTGGAATAGTGCTCTTCAGTGACTTCGCATTGGGATATGTCCTGATGGGTTTGGTAGCAATCGTGATGAATGGGATTAGCCATAGAGGCGAAGGTTTGCATACAGTAATATTAATATTTAAAGTTTTCTAACTTCTACATCTAGACCTGAGAAACACAAAATTTGACTGAGGAAACGTCTAAGCCAGGCATATCAAGGCTTTTACTCCACATAGGCCCTTTGGCCCTTCACATCACTTTTCTAAAGTGACAAAAAAGGGAGCGGCGGGGGTAAGGCGGGGAATGATCAGAGCAGCAGGGCCAGCACATTTTCTGGCACGAATAAAGACAGAAATCTACAGCAGCTAGGAGGCTTCCATAGATTTTAGTCTGTCACACGGCCTGCCGGAAGATGCGACAAATCTATGAGAGGCGTGCCCCTCTTCATAAATTTCGTACATCCTCTATCTGCTCAGAAAACACCGGTCCTGATAAATGTCCCCCTAAGTCTTTGTCATACAATTATGATTTAGAAGCTGTATATAAATCATACTGTCAGATTCCTACAAGAGTGGTACAATGCAGCATGCAGCTCTGCAGCGGAACCTAACGAATCTCATTATATGTCTGTGGAGTCTCCTGGTGGCCACCAGTGTCCACCGTGTGGTTGACCCAGAACTGCATTATGGTTTCCGATTAGGATGGAAACTGCAACGCAAATATAAACATCACCTAGAAAAGTCATGTTTGACTGTGTTCCCAGCCGGCTGTCTCCATGTGAAAAAGAAAACAGGAGGAAAGAAAAATAGGCTGTGAAAACAGGTCAGTTATTCGACATAATGATTTCACCTATTCTTCTCTTGTATCAATAATTACATAATTACTATGAGCAGATGGATTGCGGCACACAACCAGATGGCGAGGATGGTGAAGACGTAAACAAGCTGAGAATTGATTATTTCATTTCCAAACAAGGATTCCATTACTTCACCAAAAAAAAAAAAAAAAAAATGACTACAAATATAGTTTGGGAACGCAAAGACTAGATCAGAATACACCCAAGTTCACAATTTTGCTGATGCCATAATACAATGACACTACTGTGAGCATTTCATCTTCCAGTAAATTTGCAAACAAGATCTTGCTAAAGACAACCGCACAGGGAATATTTTCTAGGCTCATCATGTTCAATGGCGATGGGCAGTTTTTTCTACACTAATCTACATTATTAAAACATAATTCAACAATATTTGTTTGTCGGCATAAAAAGCTCTGCAACTTTTCCAATACTTTGCTGTTTTTGTACTGAGTTTATGTTTTTATATATACAGTATATACTATAGCTGCACTTGACCTTGGAAACAGACAGCGGTTTAGTTACACTTGCTTGTCAGACATGTGACTCTACTGCCATCTGAGTTCCCACAATGCACTAATCACAAGTAACAGAAAACCGGCTCTTTAGCTTTAGGCATAAGTATAGAAGTAACCGTCGTGCCACTCAAAAAGTTACTCCTCAGTTTATGGACATTTTAAAAGGGTTGTCTGGATTTTTTTCTAAATCCCACCACCAGCCGGCGGGACCTGTGAACAGAAACATACTTTCCTGCTCCCCATTGCTTCGTTCCAGTAACTTGGTTCTTGGGGTGTCTGCACTGCACTTCTGTTCCCTGTCTGTCAGCATCCACAGGTACGGGGTCACATGTATCACTGCAGCCAATGACTGGCCCCAGTGATGAAGTGCTCCATAGCGGCATGTGACCCAGGAGTGCCTGAACATTTGAGGATACATCACCGCTGAGGCCAGTCATTGGTAGCAGCGGTGCACGTGACGTCCTGCTGGGGTTGACGGATTTGAAAAAATCCCCGAAAAGCTATAGATTTTTCCTTGAGTATGGTACCATACACACCTCAGCCCACTGTTACAACACAGTCCAATACCTTACAACATCCTTCTTCATATCTGAATTTTCATGGTGCGCCAAAGTATTTACATTGTGAAGGTAAGGCTGGCCATACGCATAGGACAGCTCATTCTGCTGCCAGCTATCACTCTCGATCTCCACATACTTGCCATGCAGTTCTCCGAGAGAACAAAAGGATCGGGCGGTTGCCAGATCCTTATCTCCCCCGACATCTGCCATCTGGAGAGAGTCGGGAGGTCTCTACACACATTAGATGGTCATCCAGTCCTGCCCAAATCAGTAGGTTCGGCCGACACCTAATGTGCATGGCCAGTTTAAAGGAGTTGTGCAGCCAGTAGTATTGATCACCCATCTTCAGGATATGTTATCAATATCTGATAAGTGGGGGTCCGACTCCCAGACCCCCTGCCAATCAGCTGTTTGAAGAGGAGGCGACGCTCATACGAGCGCTACTTACTCTTCAAGGTTACATTGTGCATTGTCTCGCCAACCTTTCAAACAGCTGATCAACGGGGGTGCCGGGAGTCGAACCCCCACTTATCAGATATTGACAACCTATCCTGAGGATGGTTGTGGGCACGGCCAGCTATATCAGGGTGGTATAAACTTCAGACGAAATAACAGTCTACTCTACTCTTTTCAGGAACACTACATCCAATGGACTATCCAACTATGTGATGTTCTCCTCATGTTAGAAGAATTTATCTGGTATTTGCATCTGGCTCCATGATAGAGGATCGGTCTTTTCTGAGGATACAGCAAAAAAGGTTCCAGCAGCGTTCTGGTTTTCAATCAGATGTATTCTTTTATTGTTGTAACTAAGAAAGTAATAACTTTCTTAGTTACAACAATAAAAGAATACATCTGATTGAAAACTAGAACGCTGCTGGAACCTTTTTTGCTGGATTTGATTTGGGGATTGCCCCTTCCCGTGCAGCGTGAATAGGATCGTGAGTGGTTACCTTTGCTTCACATTTTCTGAGGATACGACATAGAAGGATTTATTAGAAGGTACGCTTTTATTGCTTTTTTGGGTAATTTACTGGGACAATTGTATTTATCTATACACGATAATATAGACTGTAAGTCAGCTTCAGTGCAGAATAAGTAATGGAATATATTTTTATGCTAACTCAACTCTTTTGGGGCAATTTTATTTTTTATTGCATTCTCTTTGGTTTTGTCTTGAAGCAGGGAGACAACTAGATTGAAGATGCACCACAGGGGAAAAAATGTGTTCTTTTCAACCATTCGAAAATAATTATTTTTAGCCCAAAATGACTAGAATGCAATAAAAAAAAAAAAGTGTCCCCATTGGTGTCCAAAGACTTTTAGTTAAACATAAGCTTTAATTCATCAAGGGAAATTCACATTGTCCAATTGTGGGCACTGATAGGCCAAGCAACAAGAAGACATGTCCTTTTTATTACTATTATTACTTGTTAGATTTAGGGTAGAGTTTGTTTGTCTCAGGTTCTGACATACGTTAGATATGTCATTTATATCTATATTCCGGATGCTTACATTTAAACCTTGGGACATGGCCTATCCTGTAAGGGTATGAAACACCCAGATCTGTGTAATTAAGACGCAACCTATTCATACTAAGACAGCAATTCCATGCCATCTGCCAAACCTTGTAGAGCCTGGCATGGAGCCTGTTGCCTGCTGTGGCTTCTGTTACCCACCTGATCCTTGGAGACCTGCTTTGATGGAGCGTTTATGCCAAGCTTTTCCAGAGGGTAGACAATCTGTCGTCTTGGTCGCACGGGAACCATGTAATGAAGGGCAGATGTCAGTGAATGGGCGCAGGGATTCTTAAACTGAAAGACAACCATCTTCATTTCAGTGAGGAGAATGTCAGCTCCGTGCCTCGCAGATGTTTAACAAACGGAAAATTCTTAACAGACTTGGCAAATTGAAAGCGGGGGTTAGAGAAAAATAATAGCAAATAAACATAGTGCTAGAGCGGTGGAATGAGTCTGACATAATACCCACCACTAATGAAGATAATTATGGGAGTAATTACATTACCATCTCTGTGGGAATGACAGATAAACAAGTGGCTTGGTTTATGGCATTTTGCTGCACCAGTGTTTTTCCCAGAAGCGCATTCTCTCACTACCAATCATAAATGAGCGCCCTCCATTTTTGTTCTGCTTATTGTGCAGCATCTTGTGCTCACAAATCCACTACTAGAAATAAGATGTAAGACTGTGTGATCTATCCAGTCAGTAACATCCTTTAAAAAAAGGAATGACTGTGGATCTATCATTTTATACATCTCGCCCTTAAAGGGCCTCTGTCAGTAGATTTGTACCTATGAAACTGAATGACCTGTTCCATGTGCACTTGGCAGCTGAAGGTATCTGTGTTGGTCCCATGTTCTTATGTGTCTGCATTACTGAGAAACATTAAGTTTTAATATATGCAAATGGACCTCTAAGAATGCCATTACATCAAAAGCAGGCATGCTCAACCTGCGGCCCTCCAGCTGTTGCAAAACTACAACTCCCATCATTCCCTGACAGCCTACAGTTATCATCCTACAGAAGGGCATCGTGGGAGTTGTAGTTTTACAACAGCTGGAGGGCGGCAGGTTGAGCATGCCTGACCTAGAGGCTCAGCTCTCTCTGCAACTGCCATGTCCTCTCCACTCCACTACAGGGCCAAGTGTAATAATGTATACACTGCCTGGCCCTGTCAATCAAAGTGCAGAGGGCGCAGCAAATCTGTTGACAGATGCCCTTTAAGGGGGAGATATATAAAATGATAGATCTACAGTGATTCCTTTTTTTAAAAGAATGTTACTGACTGGATAGATCACACAGTCTTACATCTTATTTCTAGTAGCGGATTTGTGAGCACAAGATGCTTCGCAATAAGCAGAACAAAAATGGAGGGCGCTCATTTATGATTGGTAGTGAGAGAATGCGCTTCTGGGAAAAACACTGGTGCAGCAAAATGCCATAAACCAAGCCACTTGTTTGGGGGGAGATTTATCAAAATAGGATGTTAAGGAAAACTGGCTGAGTTGTCCATAGCAATCATTCAGATTCCACCTTTCATTTTGCAAAGGAGCTCTGAAAATGAACAGTGGAATCTGATTGATTGCTATGCGCGACTAAACCAGTCTTCCATTACACTGTTTTTGATAAATCTCCTCCCTTAGTATTGAGCTCTTACACTAAACTTAAAAAGCCATTTTTTTCTATTCGGTTATGTAATTGTTTTTGCAGCTTTTTTAAAGTGATACAAGTGATTAGGTCATTTTTATTTTTTGGTTTTTACTTTTTCTAACCAAGAAAATGTAAAATAAAAAAAGGGAGAAAATTTCATTTTCCTTATTTTTAATAGCACAAAGTGCAACTTAATATTTTTTAACTTATATCCCCTTTCCGTAATGCTCGTTTTGATGTAGGGGGGTATACAGTTTATGGTTGTCGGGGGTGGGGCTAAAAGCTGCAGTGGTGATTAGAGTGCAGCTCCTAACTCTGCAAGGACATTCAGGAAGGGGTATTCCAGTACACAAAGCTTGACTACTATGTAAAAATCCTCTATACATAGTACTGAAAAGGATCTTTCACCTCTCCCGACATGTCTGTCTTAGTAACTACTTGCATCCCCCATGTAATACCAATTCTGGGGCTCTATGCTGTGCCATTCCTTTATTATTCCTGCTAGAAGTTATGAATGAATTGTCAGCAGCTTGCAGTAAAGGTACAGCTGGGTGTGTGTCCCTGCACAGTCTGACCCCAGCAGCACTGATTGGATGGAGTCAGACACACCAGATGCTGGTAACACCCAGCAGTACCTTTACTGCAGACTGCTGGCAATTTATTTGCAAACTTCTAAAAGGAATAATACAGGGATGGCACAATATATAGAGTAATAAGAATAGATGCTCCAGAATTGGTATTACGTGGAGAATGAAAGTAGTTGCTAAAACAGACATGTCAGGAGAGGTTCCCTTTAATTATTTTCAGTAGTTTTTCACATAGCTACTCACTTACTGGTCCAAAATGTCACTGCTGCGACCAGTGAAGATGGACAAGACTTTACATTTTCAGTCCATAGGTGACTAGAAGCTTTTGGACAGGACCCTTAAAGCTGGAACTGGCGAACAGGTAAGTAGCTTTTTGTCTTAATGCTAAGCACTTTCGGGGACATAAGTAACTGCTTTGGGAGTCGGACAGCCCTTTAACTTCAAATAATTCATTTTAAAACCAATTACAGAGAATTTTCGAATTATACACAGCAGGTTACCTGATCTTTGTCATATGATGGGTATACAGGATAATATAGAGAGGACTTGTGGGATAAACGGAGAATCTCTTTCAGGAAATGCCTGCTGTAGTGCTTAAATATGGGGCTGAGAGCATAATGATGGAGATGTCCGTGCTCATCCCGCTGATGATGACTGAAGTAGATAAAATCTTCAATGTTATAGTGGGATCGAATGTACTCAATGTCCTGCAAAGCAATAAAAACAGTGAACATGAAACACAGACAGTATATCTGCACACAGGTAGACTTGTATTATAACTATACAGAGGTACACATGCAGTATATGTGCGCACAGGTACACATGCAGTATATCTGCGCACAGGTGCACATGCAGTATATGTGCGCACAGGTACACATGCATTATATCTGCACACAAGTACACATGCAGTATATCTGCGCACAGGTGCACATGCAGTATATCTGCACACAAGTACACATGCAGTATATCTGCGCACAGGTGCACATGCAGTATATCTGCGCACAGGTACACATGCAGTATATCTGCGCACAGGTGCACATGCATTATATCTGCACACAAGTACACATGCAGTATATCTGCACACAGGTGCACATGCAGTATATCTGCGCACAGGTGCACATGCAGTATATCTGCGCACAGGTGCACATGCAGTATATCTGCGCACAGGTGCACATGCAGTATATCTGCACACAAGTACACATGCAGTATATCTGCGCACAGGTGCACATGCAGTATATCTGCGCACAGGTGCACATGCAGTATATCTGCGCACAGGTGCACATGCATTATATCTGCACACAAGTACACATGCAGTATATCTGCGCACAGGTGCACATGCAGTATATCTGCGCACAGGTACACATGCAGTATATCTGCGCACAGGTGCACATGCATTATATCTGCACACAAGTACACATGCAGTATATCTGCACACAAGCAGTAGGACTGCACAGTGGTACACATGCATTTTATCTGCACACAGGTACACATGCAGTATATGTGCGCACTGATACACATGCATTATATTCACACACAGGTACAAATGCAATATATCTACACACAGGTATGCATGCTGTACATGTGTGCACAGGTACACATTATTATATCTGTGCACAGGTACAAATGCTGTGTATGTGTTGTGGGGTTTCGCTCTGGCAGACAGGATTAGCGGACACAGAGGCAACAACAAGTTCGTTCTTGGGATCAAACAGTTCAGTGTTTTATTCACACTTTAGGCAAGTGACAAAACAAGCAGTCATATTCAAACAAAAAAGTCACCCTGCAGTGTTGGTGGTAATTCACACCATGCGGCAATTCTGCCTTAGGCCTCTTTCACACTTGCGTTGTCCGGATCCGGCGTGTACTCCACTTGCCGGAATTACACGCCGGATCCGGAAAAACGCAAGTGTACTGAAAGCATTTGAAGACGGAGCCGTCTTCAAATTGCGTTCAGTGTTACTATGGCAGCCAGGACGCTATTAAAGTCCTGGTTGCCATAGTAGGAGCGGGGGAGCAGTATACTTACCGTCCGAGCGGCTCCCCGGGCGCTCCAGAATGACGTCAGAGCGCCCCATGTGCATGGATGACGTGATCCATGCGATCACGTGATCCATGCGCTTGGGGCGCCCTGACGTCACTCTGGAGCGCCCCGGGAGCCGCACGGACGGTAAGTATACTGCTCCCCCGCTCCCCGCTACACTTTACCATGGCTGCCAGGACTTTAGCGTCCCGGCAGCCATGGTAACCATTCAGAAAAAGCTAAATGTCGAGTCCGGCAATGCGCCGAAACGACGTTTAGCTTAAGGCCGGATCCGGATCAATGCCTTTCAATGGGCATTAATTCCGGATCCGGCCTTGCGGCAAGTGTTGCAGATTTTTGGCCGGAGCAAAAAGCGCAGCATGCTGCAGTATTTTCTCCGGCCAAAAAACGTTCTGTTCCGGAACTGAAGACATCCTGATGCATCCTGAACGGATTTCACTCCATTCAGAATGCATTAGGATAAAACTGATCAGGATTCTTCCGGCATAGAGCCCCGACGACGGAACTCTATGCCGGAAGAAAAGAACGCAGGTGTGAAAGAGCCCTTAAAGAGTCCTTGCTCATAGCAGCACCAACCTGTTTTCACGCCAAACAGGTAGCAAGCCTTCATCCAGACACAAGGCTCCCAGATCCCAACACAGAGACCTGGCTTCTGAGCCCAGCTGCCTATTTAAGGACAGCCAGGTGCTGCCACAACCCGGACCGGTCCGGTATTTGACCTCACCTGGCTGTACATCAGCCCAGCAGCACATGCTGGGAGGAAAATTCCTGTTTTCCCAGACCAAACCTCTCACTGTGTCACAGTGTGCACAGGTATACATGCTGTAAATGTGTGCACAGGTACACATTATTATATCTGTGCACAGGTACACATTATTATATCTGTAGACAGGTATACATGTTTCATATGTGTGCACATACGCATGGATTACTGTAGATAATAGTCCAAAATTGGGGTGACAGATTCTCTTTGAGGAGCTCATTGGACAATTCCATTTTTAGACTTCGGGCGCTGTACAGATTTAGTTTTTTATGCAGTTCTTGAAGTCAAAATCAAGTGTGGATCCACTGGATAGGGGATAAATATCTGTTCAGGAGGGGACCCTGACAATCACTAGAATGGAGGCCTGTTCTCCACCATGTGATTGGCGTATCAGACATGTATCTGCGACAAATGGTCCATTCAACTCTATGGGGCTGATCTTTCTAGAACCAGCCCTGTACCTCACATGAATCCAGAGCGCTACCCATTCATTGCTCCAGTTACCCTGCTAGATTTATTTCAAGCTGGCAGCTCAGGGCACGAGTCCTTTCTCAGAGAGTGTGTCCTTTTTGCTGCAACTCTCTCCCTATCACAGCTCATCACCTTTTTTTGGTAACAGCTTCTAACAGAAGATGTTATGCTAGTGGCAGAAGGATGGAACTGAGCATGTGCGACCACCTCTGCAAGGTGCACAGAAAAATAAGTAAAAAAACAAACAGCAGGTGGTGCTACACAGAGAAATTTTATTGAATAACTTTGTGGCTATACTAAATTTTAATTATTTGCCATTACAAAAATATTCAGGTTCTGGTTTGAAAACTGTAGAATATTTTTGTGGGAAAAAACCCTCTTCTAATTATCTACCAACTAAATGGAGAATGCTTCAATAGGGGAATGTCCTCACATACAGATTTATCATAATTGGCTGGACTAACTTTGCTCTGTCCCACTTTTATACATGATATAAATACCTATAAATATACACACAGTGAAACTTTTTTGAAGAGACCACCCAAAATTGCATCCTAGAGGAGTGGCTTTCTTAAAGAAGATGCACAGCATGCAAAGTATATGATGGAACGGAAAATCTAGATAAAGTAAGGGTCTTCTGAAATACGTGGTCTTTTGCAGATGTTACACTGTAGCTTGAGGGTCCTCACAACACCAGAAGCGTCACTGAGCTTGGCTTTACCACACTGTATACAAGTGCATAGAAAAGTATTAGATCTTCATAAAGGAACGTACCGCTTCATTTCTGAAGACAGCAATGCCAACGATCTGGTCAGCTGCTTCCACAACAAACGCCTGCACGGGTGTCCCATCCTGAAATAAGTTATATGGAGAGCAAGAATTACAGTGTTATCCACCAATACAGTTTTATAATATATATACCCCATAGCCTTTCCACATTGGGCAGGTATGAATGCAGTAGTCATGTCTCAATGATTTTCCGATATCTAATATATAAAGCTGAGTGTATGTGTGTATGTATGTCCTCTAAAGGAATCTGCACTGTTGCATTTACAATCACGAAATGTGGCACACACGTACATCAGGTGTCCGGGAAGGTTTTAGACCGGGTCTCAGTTCTCTAGCACGTACCGTTTCTGAGATATTCCCAAAAAATGCATTAGCCAATAGAAGCTCGCAGGCCCTTAGTCTCCACATACACACAGTTTTACACCAGGTTTCCATAACAACCCAGCTATTTTTCTTCACTGCTGCAGGTCAGCTTTAAAGGGGCAGGACGCTGTGGAAGACACTGTTAAGGGAGCGGAGTTAAGGGGACAAAAGACGGACTTAAAACCCCGGCCCCAGGTCCTGCTAAGCCAAGCCCCTGGTTAGGTCATGCCCCCTCCCACTCCGCAGCCGACGGGGATCGAAAAAATGAAGGTAAAAATCAACTTCTGTCAGCTGCAGAGGTGGGAGGGACGGTGAATTGCTTCCTGCAGCTCAGACTCAGACAGCACAGTGCTGCTGCCTGAGAGTGAGCCGTTCAAAAGGACATCCCTGCGTCAGGGACAGGGAGTCTGAAAGCCGTACTGTCCAGCATAAAACATGTCCTCTGGCCAAAGCAGGCTGCTGTGGAGGGCACAGTTAAGGGGACGGTCTGCTATGGAGGTCAGTGTTAAGGGGCAGATTGCTGTAGAGGCCACTGTTAAGGGGACGGGGTGTTGTGGAAATCACTGTTAGGCCTCCCACACGTGTGCTGCCCGTTGCCATATTGCGGACCGCATTTGCATATCCACAATACACGGGCGCCGTTCCGTGGGCATTCCGCATCACGGATGCGGACCCATTCACTTCAATTGGTCAGCAAATCCGGAGATGCGGAACGGAAGCACAGAACGGAAACCCACGGAAGCATTACGGAGTGCTTCCGTGGGGTTTCGTCTTGTACTTCTGTTCAGCAAAAAGATAGAACATGTCCTATCTTTTTGCGGCTGCCCCATGGTCAGTGTTCGTGCATTGCAGGCCGCAGCACGGCCACAGGGCGCACACGTTCGTGTGTAGGAGACCTTAAGGAGACGGGGTACTGTGGAGGTCACTAATAAAGGGGCGGCTGCTGTGAAGGTCACTGTTAAAGGGGAGGGCGCTGTGGATGTTACTGTTAAGGGGGCAGGCTTCTGTGGAGGTCACTGTTAAAGGGGCGGGGTACTGTAGATGTCACTGTTATAGTGGACACTGTTGATATCTTTTAACTACACACACAAACATTAAATTAAATAGATGAAATATACCCGTGCGAAGCCGGGTCCTTCTGCTAGTTGCTAATATTTTCTCCGCATTGTGCAGTTTTGTGACATGTCCATTTAATGTCTAAGGCCAACTACTAACGTAGAATAATTTGTAGCTTATGATTTAATTAAACTTTCAAAATCTTCAGGCCGGAACAATAAAAACGTCCTTCAAATGTTTGGTTTCTTTTCAATAATTGTCCCCTTGTTTACAGCTACAATCTAAACAATCAATCTATGGTTATTGTTACCAATGTCATACATGGCAGACAAGTTTTGGGATGGGTTAATCAATTTCATCCACTTTCTGAATGAGTTCACTCACAGCATCCCTTCGAGCTTCATTGTAGACTTTTAGGTCATCTAATATGCTTTTACGGAGATGTAGGCTTTCTATGAGCTTCTCTACCGCCGGCACATCACTGGACTTTGCTGCCCTCACCTGTAATAAGCTGAAAGAAAGGTAATACACACATGTAAATGACTCTTTTACGACGGCATGAAATTTAATAGCAGATTAAATGTACTTATGCAGCCTATTATGAAGCGGGAGCTGGTAAACATAAAATGTTCAATGCAAAGACCCACAGGAGCTGTTCTTTCAGGACCATTATTCGGAGGCAGGAAGTAACACAGAGAAGCCGGTGGAAATACAGTTACAATACCATTAGCACATTAATCCCTCTGGCTTTTTAGTACTTATGCACACAGTCTGGTTTAGATCTCAGGGGAACACTGTATAGCATGGCACTGGGATAATGAACAATCCCGCATTTCCATGCCTTATCAGAATACAAAGAGCGGGTTCCAATAAGATCAAGGATTTTACTAGATGCTTTTGTAAAGTAATTACTATGCTTAAACTTTTATCCCCCTGCAGGGGCGTAGCTAGAACTGAGTGGGCCCCACAGCAATTTTTTTATGGGCCCCCACTTACTTAAATTAAAACCTTTAAAAAAAAAAACAATTTGTCTTTGCAACAACAGGACAGTGAGGGCACTCTTTGATATGAGGCGGGGGCCAGGGCACATACCTGCCGAATTGGAATGTAAGAAGCAGTGGCGTGCCTAAGGTGTTTGGCACCCAGGGCGGGTCTTTTCTCTGGCATATCCCACCCCCATGCTTTAAAACATTGTGCCCCTCACAGTGGTTATGCCTTCATTTTTCCCCCTTAGTAGGCGTAAAGTAACTGTAGAGGGAAGTGCCCTCTACATATACAGTCCTGATAAAAAGTTCAAGACCACTTGAAAAATGGCAAAAAATCATATTTTACATTGTTGGATCTTAACAAGGTTCCAAGTAGAGCTTCAGCATGCAACAAGAAGAAATGGGAGTGAGACAAAACATTTTTTGAGCATTCAATTAATTGAAAATAATGAATAAACTTAAACAGGCTGTTTTTCAGCTGATCCAAAGTTTAGGACCACATGCCTTTAACCCCTTAAGGACGCAGGGCGTATCGGTACGCCCTATTTCCCGAGTCCTTAAGGACTCAGGGCGTACCGGTACGTCCTAACTTGAAATCGGCATTCCGGCGCCCCAGGGGTTAATCGGAACGGGATTTCGGCTGAAATCATTCAGCCGGCATCCCGTAACAATGCAGGGGGGGGTCATTTGACCCCCCCGCATCGACGATCGCAGAAAACCGCAGGTCAATTCAAACCTGCGGTTTTCTGCGTTTCCGGTCCATTCGGGTGTCCTGTGACCCGATGAACCGGAAAAAGACTGCGATCGGTGGCGTAATTTTACACCACCTATCGCAGTCCGAGGATTTGGAGAGGCGGTGCTGGCCCTGGTGCTGAACGCCGCTGTCCAGGGTGCTGATTGGAGCAGGGGAGAGAGGCGCGAGATTCAAACTTCCTGCGCTCCTCTCTCCCCTCCTCTTCCTGTCCAGCACCCTGTCCGTGCAGCACCGTCCAGAACGAGCTCCTGTGTCCCCACAATCGGCATCCATCACCCTCCTGCACCCATCGCCACCCAGGTAGGTTAGGGTCAGTGAGGGAGAGGCACCGTTAGGCAGGGAAAGAAGGGAAAAGTTAGTTAGAAAAAAAAAAAAAAAACTTTTATTTCCAAACTTTCTTTGATCCATCCATCAGACCCCAGATCCCCCCCTGCCACTTGCCCCCCCCCCACCAGACCCCCCCACCACCAGACCCCCACCCCACCCCACCCCCCTTCCCCACCACCAGACCCCCACCACCAGCCCCCCCCCCTCCCCTGACCACCAGCCCCCTTACCACCACTTTTTTTTTTTCTGCGTGCGCTGACTGGCCGGCACTTTTTAGCGTCCGTCCAGTGTTAGCGCATCGCCCGCCCCACCACCCCACCGACCGCTGATCAGCGTTGTACCGCTGATCAGCAAGTTTGAACTTTTTTTTTCCTAACACTTGCCCTTTCTTTTTTTGCCTTTTTTAGTACGCGAACACCCGTTGCCCCCACACACACGCACATATAATAAAGGTTTCCACACACGCACACATACACGCACACACACCCATGGCCCGCCGGATGTTCTCGGCCGAGGAGGCATACGCCCAGATTGCCTCCGACTCTGAGAGCCCCAGTGAGGATGAGGATGACCCCACGTTCCTTTTATCATCCGCATCCTCCTCATCATCATCTGATGACGATGAGCCACCAAGGCGGCGGAGACGCCGCCAGGCGGAGCCAGGGGCCCCACATGCTAGGGATCCTGTGGCCCACCCTAGTACGAGCCGCCCTGGGGTTTGTACTGGTTTCCCGGCCCACCAAATAAGTCCACCGGAGCCCCCTGCCGATGAACTTAGCTGGTGTCCCCCAGTGGACTTTGAGCCTGAGATTCCGGATTTTGCTGGCAATCCTGGAATCCAGATTCCCACAGTGGGGTTTACTGAAATAGACTATTTTAGTTTTTTTTTCAGTAACCCACTGGTGAATCTGATGGTGGAGCAGACGAATCTGTACGCCCAACAGTTCGTCGCTCAAAACCCAGGCTCATTTTTGGCTAGACCCGGTGGCTGGACGCCGGTCAGTGCAGCCGAGATGAGGACATTTTGGGGCCTCGTGCTGCATATGGGTCTAGTCCAAAAACCCAGTGTCAGGCAATACTGGAGTGGGGACGTCCTATACCAGACCCCACTGTACAGTATGGTCATGACACGTCCCCGGTTTGAGGCCATCCGGAAATGTCTGCATTATTCCGATAATGCAGCATGTCCCCCCCGAAGTGATCCTGCCTATGACCGGCTGTACAAGATACGGCCGGTCATCGATCACTTTGGGGCCACATTTCAGCAGGCCTACGTACCTGGAAGGGAGGTCGCGGTTGATGAGTCTCTCGTTGCGTTCAAGGGGAGACTCAGTTTCCGCCAATATATTCCCACAAAGCGGGCGAGGTATGGCGTGAAGCTATACAAAATTTGTGAGAGTACCTCAGGGTACACTTACAAATTTCGTGTGTACGAGGGGCGAGATTCCCGGATTCAACCCCCAGAATGTCCCCCCACTCTGGGTGTTACCGGGAAACTCGTGTGGGACCTTATGTACCCACTGCTGGATAAGGGTTACCACTTGTACGTGGACAACTTTTATACCAGCATTCCCTTGTTCAGGTCCCTTGCCGCCAGATCCACGTTCGCTTGTGGGACCGTGCGGAAAAATCAACGCGGCCTCCCTGCCTACCCCCTCCAGGTACCTATCCCCAGGGGTGAGACCCGTGCACTTACCAGTGGAAACCTGTTGCTGGTCAGGTATAAGGACAAGAGGGATGTCCTTATGCTGTCCACAATCCACGGTAACGGCATCACCCCAGTCCCTGTGCGAGGTACCGCGGCAACGGTCCTCAAGCCCGATTGTATCGTCGCCTACAATCGGTATATGGGAGGAGTTGATCTCTCGGATCAAGTCCTCAAGCCATATAACGCCATGCGCAAAACCCGGGCATGGTACAAAAAAGTTGCGGTCTACTTGGTGCAGGTTGCCATGTACAACTCTTTTGTACTATCCCGAAGCGCTGGCAGCACAGGGACATTCCTCCAATTCTATGAGGCAGTCCTCAAGGACCTGATCTTTTCGGACCGGGAAAGAGCAGGCCGGAGTACCTCGGGAATTGGAGGCGCCCGGATCGTCCCTGGCCAACACTTTCCAGGTGTGGTCCCCCATACTGGAAAGAAGGGACGAACCCAAAAAAAGTGCAGAGTGTGTCGCAGGAGGGGGATACGGAAGGACACCACCACTCAGTGCGACACTTGCCCCGATCATCCGGGCCTCTGCGTTATCGATTGCTTCAGGGAGTATCACACTTCCATGGAGTACTAAATTTTTATAATCCCCAACAGTCCACTAGAGAACATAAAAAACTATGGCTCTCAGACTTTGGAGACACGGAAACATTTTTTTTTTCCCAAAAAAATATTAGTTTTAGTGCAGGCATCCTCAAACTGCGGCCCTCCAGATGTTGTAAAACTATAACTCCCAGCATGCCCAGACAACCTACAGCCATCAGCAGGGCATGGTGGGAATTGTAGTTTTACAACATCTGGAGGGCCGCAGTTTTTAGGATGCCTGCTTAGTGTCTCCAAAGTCTGAGAACCATACATATTGGGCATCGTCGCGTGCGTAAAAGTCGTCGCTATAAAAATAACTTTTGCCCAAACGCCTCGGATGAACGGTGTTAAAAATATAAAATAAAAACGGTGCCAAAACACTCATTTTTGGGCAAAATTTCCATTTGAATCCTTTTTGCCGGTAATAAAGCAAGGGTTAACCGCCAAACAAAACTCAATATTTATGGCCCTGATTCTGTAGTTTGCAGAAACACCCCATATGTGGTCGTAAATGGCTATATAGCCGCACGGCAGGGCATAGAACGAAGGGAACTCCATATGGTTTCTAGAAGGCAGATTTTGATGGACAGTTTTTTTTTTGACACCATGTCCCATTAGAAGCCCCCCCTGATGTAGCCTAGACTAGAAACTCCAAAAAAGTGACCCCATCTAAGAAACTACACCCCTCAAGGTATTCAAAAGTTACTTTACAAACTATGTTAACCCTTTAGGTGTTCCACAAAACTAAATAGCGAATGTAGAAACAATTTTAGAATTTTTTTTTGTTACATTGCCTCAAAAAAGAGTAATATAGAGCAACCAAAAATCATATTTACCCCTAAAATAGTCCCAAAACAACAACCACCTTATCCCGTAGTTTCCTAGATGGGGTCACTTTTGTGGAGTTTCTACTCTAGGGGTGCATCAGGGGGCTTGAAAGGGTACATGGTGTAAATAAACCAGTCCAGCAAAATCTGCCTTCCAAAAACCATATGACGTTCCCCTTCTTCTATGTCCTGCCGTTTAGCCAAATAGTAGTTTACGACCACATATGGGGTGTTTCTGCAAACTACAGAATCGGGGCAACCCATTTTGAGTTTTGTTTGGCAGTTAACCCTTGTTTTACTCCTGGAAAAAATTGATTATATTGGAAAATTTTCCAAAAAATAGAAATTTCAAAATTGTTTCTCCATCTGCCATCAACTCTTGTGGAACACCTAAAGGGTTAACAAAGTTTGTAAACCCAGTTTTGAATACCTTGATGGGTGTACTTTCTTAGATGGAGTCACTTTTTTGAAATTTCTATTCTAGGGGTGCAACAGGGGGCTTCAAATGGGACATGGTATAAACAAAACCAGTCCTGCAAAATCTGCCTTCCAAAACCCATATGGTGTTCCCCTCCTTCTATGTGCTCCTGTTCGGCCAAACAGTAGTTTACGACCACATATGGGGTGTTTCTGCAAACTACAGAATCGGGGCAACCCATTTTGAGTTTTGTTTGGCAGTTAACCCTTGTTTTACTCCTGGAAAAAATTGATTATATTGGAAAATTTTCCAAAAAATAGAAATTTCAAAATTGTTTCTCCATCTGCCATCAACTCTTGTGGAACACCTAAAGGGTTAACAAAGTTTGTAAACCCA
Source organism: Bufo bufo (assembly GCF_905171765.1). Classification (NCBI taxonomy): domain Eukaryota; kingdom Metazoa; phylum Chordata; class Amphibia; order Anura; family Bufonidae; genus Bufo; species Bufo bufo. Next base: position 511,767,090 of record NC_053392.1, on the reverse strand, counting down.
GTTTTGAATACCTTGAGGGGTGTACTTTCTTAGATGGAGTCACTTTTTTGAAATTTCTATTCTAGGGGTGCAACAGGGGGCTTCAAATGGGACATGGTATAAACAAAACCAGTCCTGCAAAATCTGCCTTCCAAAACCCATATGGTGTTCCCCTCCTTCTATGTGCTCCTGTTCGGCCAAACAGTAGTTTACGACCACATATGGGGTGTTTCTGCAAACTACAGAATCGGGGCAACCCATTTTGAGTTTTGTTTGGCAGTTAACCCTTGTTTTACTCCTGGAAAAAATTGATTATATTGGAAAATTTTCCAAAAAATAGAAATTTCAAAATTGTTTCTCCATCTGCCATCAACTCTTGTGGAACACCTAAAGGGTTAACAAAGTTTGTAAACCCAGTTTTGAATACCTTGAGGGGTGTACTTTCTTAGATGGAGTCACTTTTTTGAAATTTCTATTCTAGGGGTGCAACAGGGGGCTTCAAATGGGACATGGTATAAACAAAACCAGTCCTGCAAAATCTGCCTTCCAAAACCCATATGGTGTTCCCCTCCTTCTATGTGCTCCCGTTCGGCCAAACAGTAGTTTACGACCACATATGGGGTGTTTCTGCAAACTACAGAATCAGGGCAACCCATTTTGAGTTTTGTTTGGCAGTTAACCCTTGTTTTACTCCTGGAAAAAATTGATTATATTGGAAAATTTTCCAAAAAATAGAAATTTCAAAATTGTTTCTCCATCTGCCATCAACTCTTGTGGAACACCTAAAGGGTTAACAAAGTTTGTAAACCCAGTTTTGAATACCTTGAGGGGTGTACTTTCTTAGATGGAGTCACTTTTTTGAAATTTCTATTCTAGGGGTGCAACAGGGGGCTTCAAATGGGACATGGTATAAACAAAACCAGTCCTGCAAAATCTGCCTTCCAAAACCCATATGGTGTTCCCCTCCTTCTATGTGCTCCCGTTCGGCCAAACAGTAGTTTACGACCACATATGGGGTGTTTCTGCAAACTACAGAATCGGGGCAACCCATTTTGAGTTTTGTTAGGCAGTTAACCCTTGTTTTACTACTGGAAAAAATTGATTATATTGGAAAATTTTCCAAAAAATATAAATTTCAAAATTGTTTCTCCATCTGCCATTAACTCTTGTGGAAGACCTAAAGGGTTAATAAAGTTTGAAAAAACAGTTTTGAATACCTTGAGGGGTGTAGTTTCGGGAGGTTTCTATTATCTAAGCCTCACAATATGACTTCAAACCTGAACTGGTCCATAAAAAGTGGGATTTTGAAGATTTCTGAAAATTTCAAAATTTGCTTCTAAACTTCTAAGCCTTGTAACATCCCCAAAAAATAAAATATCATTCCCAAAATGCTACAAACATGAAGTAGACATATGGGGAATGTAAAATCATCACAATTTTTGGGGGTATTACTATGTATTACAGAAGTAGAGAAACTGAAAGTTTGAAATTTGCTAATTTTTCAAAATTTTTGGTAAGAATTGTATTTTTTTATGCAAAAAAATTAACTTTTTTGACCCAATTTTAGCAGTGTCATGAAGTACAATATGTGACGAAAAAACAATCTCAGAACGGCCTGGGTAAGTCAAAGCGTTTTAAAGTTATCAGCACTTAAAGTGACAGTGGTCAGATTTGCAAAAAATGGCCAAGTCCTTAAGGTGAAATAGGGCCGAGTCCTTAAGGGGTTAAAAGGCCAAATCTGTGCAAAGATGTGGATTCATTGTCATTTTCTGTCAGGTAGTCACACGTTGTAATGGCAAAGGCAAAAAAACTCTCCCTTTTTGAACGTGGTCGGGTTGTTGAACTGCATAAGCAGGGTCTCTCACAGCGTGCCATCGCTGCTGAGGTGGGACGCAGTAAGACAAATTTAAGAATTTCTTAAATGATCCTGAGGGTTACGGAACAAAAAAGTAAAGTGGAAGAGGCCACTGTTAAGGGGACGGGGTGTTGTGGAAATCACTGTTAGGCCTGTAAAGTGGAAAATTTCATCAGCACTGAGCCAGAGGATCCAATTGGCTGTCCGTCAAGACACTAGACGATCCTCAACCCAAATTAAGGCCCTTACTGGAGTTGACTGCAGCCCCATAACCATCAGACGGCATCTGAGACTGAAGGGCTTCAAAAACAAAAAACGTCTTCAAAGACCTCGTCTCCTTGAACGCCACAGAACTGCTCGTTTGGACTTTGCAAGAGAGCACCAAACATGGGACATTCAAAAGGTCGAAGAAAGTTTTATTCTCTGATGAGTTTTTTTTTACCTTGATGGTCCTGATGGTTTCCAACGTTACTGGCATGACAAGCAGATCCCACCTGAGAGGTTTTCTACGCGCCACAGTGGAGGGGGCGCCATAATGGTCTGGGGTGCTTTTTCCTTCAGTGGAACAATGGAGCTTCAGGAAGTGCAGGGGCGTCAAACGGCCGCTGGCTATGTCCACATGCTGCAGAGAGCATTCCTCATGACTGAGGGCCCTCGTCTGTGTGGTAACGACTGGGTTTTTCAACAGGACAACGCTACAGTACACAATGCCCGCAGGACAAGGGACTTCTTCCAGGAGAATAACATCACTCTTTTGGCCCATCCTGCGTGTTCCCCTGATCTTAATCCAATTGAGAACCTTTGGGGATGGATGGCAAGGGAAGTTTACAAAAATGGACAACAGTTCCAGACAGTAGATGGCCTTCGTGCGGCCGTCTTCACCACTTGGAGAAATGTTCCCACTCACCTCATGGAAACGCTTGCATCAAGCATGCCGAAACGACTTTTTGAAGTGATCAAAAATTACTGAGTTCATGTTTGGTAGTTGGATTTCTGTTTTGGGGGGGTTTCGTTTTTTTTTGGAGGTGTGGTCCTAAACTTTTGATCAGCTGAAAAACAGCCTGTTTCAGTTTATTCGTTGTTTTCATTAAATTAAATACTCAAAAAATGTTTTGTCTCACTCCCATCTCTTCTTGTTGCATGTTGAAGCTCTACTTTGAACCTTGTTAAGATCCAGCCATGCTAAATATGATTTTTTGCCATTTTTAAAGTGGTCTTAAACTTTTGATCAGGACTGTATATATATATGTATGTATATGCCCCATTGTTGATAAATACGTATCTCTCTCTCTCGCACATGCAGGGGCGAGATGCCGCCCGGATAACTGGACAAATATGTCCAATTGCGGGCACATCAAAAGACAGAGGATCAAAGAGATCCTCTGCCTTTTTGATAAACATCTCCGGCACAGCCTCTTTAAAAGGGTTGTCCGCTTTCTACTATTGATGACCTATCTTCTGCTGCCTGTGTGCCAAAATGGAAATCTAGTTCAGGCAGGTGCTGGAATGGATTTCTGGTTTAATATGTACCAGCTTTATGGCACACATGTTGTTAAAGGGAACCTGTCAGTGGCAAAAGCCATCCAAAACCGCCAGCAGTAGCTTTAAGTAGCCGGCAGTGAGTTTCTAATGATGATTTTCTTACTGCATTCTGATGAGGCAGAAGTATGAAAAACGTTCTTTTATCCTCCGTCTGCGCTATTTTCCAGTCAGGCTTTAAGTCAAGGGGCAGCGGCCTCCTTGCTTCAAGTCAAGGTAACCGCGCCCCCTTCCCTGTGCCTTCTCCTGTGACTGACGGCACTTATGCCCGACAGCCGGCTGGCTTTGCCGAACAGCTGGCTGTCAGTCACAGGAGAAGGGGCAGGGAAGGGGGTGCGGTTACCTTGACTTGGAGAAAGGAGGCCGCTGCCCCCTTGACTTCAAGCCTGACTGGAAAATAGCGCGGACGGAGGATAAAAGAACGTTTTTCATACTTCTGCCTCATCAGAATGCAGTAAGAAAATCATCATTTGAAACTCACTGCCGGCTACTTGAAGGTACTGCTGGCGTTTTGGGATGGCTTTTGCCGCTGACAGGCTCCCTTTAAATGAGTCTGGCTTTGGAGGCTCCATCCACAGACTGCCTCCTCCCACCCACTTTTTGGCAAAGTGGCAAGGGTGTCAGAGAAACTTTTCTAAACTGTCGTAGAGCTATAATAAATGACCACCAGTAAAGGGTTTTCCAGAATATTTTTAACTGATGACCTATCCCCAGGATAGCTCATCAGTATCTGACACCGACAGTATCCGACACCTGGTAGGTGAGTGCTGCTGCCTTCTCGCAGCTTACCACGCACAGCGCCGTACATTGTATAGTGGCTGTGCTTGGTATCATTTGGTATCATGCTGAGGATAGGTCATCAATATCAACAACCTGGAGAACCCCTTTAAAGGGTGAGGACCAGGGGGGGGGGGCACTTAGACAACACCCTTAGGATTAACCCCAAGCCAAATCTGTTCAAGTGACAATGGATCTACATCTGCTTTGTAACTGTATGTGTGTGTGTGGCTGCTCACATGTAGTTTCCACGTCCGAGAGAAGAGGCACATAATTTAGGAGCAGAGACAGACAAGTACGAATTATCCACTGCTAACTCTGGGTCTTCATATCTAAGGGCAATGGGTCCCTTGACCCCTGTTTGGCACTCCAGAAAAGAGTATATGAGTTAGAGAGGTGGTATCCATCATGCTATACCATCAGGGAGGCATCTGCTTAGCTCCAAATTTATTCTGCAGCAGGACATGACCCTAACATACAACCATTAAAAACTATCTTCAGCATAAAGAAGAACAAGGAGTCCTGGAAGTGATGATGTGGCCCCCACAGAGCCCTGGTCTCATCGAGTCTGTCTGGAATTACATAAGGTGACAGAAGGATTTGAGCAAACCTACATCCAGAGAAGATCTGGGGTTAGTTTTCCAAGATATTAGGAACAACCTCCCTGCAGAGGTCCTTCAAAATCTGTGTGCAAGTGTACCTAGAAGAACTGATGCTGTTTTGAAGGCAAGGGTTGGTCACACCAAATACTGATTGGATGTAGATTTCTCTTTTGTTCACTCACTTAGCATTTTGTTCATTGATAAAAATAAACCATTAACAGTTCTTACGTTTTTCCACTCCTGCCTAAAACTTTAAAACAGGACTATGTCATACATCATAGTAGACTGGTTTTTACATAAAATAATGAAAAAAAGGACCTACCATAAAGTGTTGAATACAAACACCCATCATCTATTATACATATGCATGTGATCATCTACTGTGGACTAAACATGTATATTTTATCTTCTCCGAGACAGCACCAGAGATGCAACGATCAGAAGACATCATATTAATTAAGCTCGGAGTTCTTATCTCTAGGATCTATGCTCATTAATTAAAGCTTTAGTCCCAAGGCTCTGATGGATGTCTGGATTCTATTAGCCATTTGATTAACTTCATTACTATTTTGCATGCACTTTCTGCATACAAATATAGTATTCAATCACACTGTTTTATATATATATAAAAAGAGTACAAATACATCATCGTCAGGCTGTTTTATTATAGACGCATACTTAAATTGTTTGCTAATAAATGATACACAAAATGGTTAAGGAAATACAAATCTTCTGAGGTCATTTGTAATGTATGATCCAAGTAGAATACAATTGCATTGATATCAAATTAAACACTTCTACAATGCAACATTCATATTATGCATGGAGTGAAAATCACTAATGAGACTAATTATCATCTTTAATTATCAGCTTTGTGTGGGATTATAATAAGCCTGCATCATCCCTATAAGAACAGTTGCAATGAGGATTTATTTATTTAGTGATTTTTCTATCCTTTCCTTACAGAAGGTGATTTGTACATTGTCAATGAAAGGATATCTATAATTGTTTGGAGATTACTGGATACTATATAGTGAGTCAGTAAATCCCATCATATCACTAGGATATAGGCCATCCCTATCTGATAAGTAGGGGGTCTAAGAGGAGTGGTTCCCCCTCAGTTTGAGCCTCCACAATGGCGCTCTCAGCCTCCGGCTGTGCAACGTGTCCTATATAATGTGTTCCATGCATGTTCAAATATTTGGGGGAATTTAGATGGCTTATGCATAGGCAGTTTACGGGGTTGTTAAAGAGTCATGTACTTTCACACAATTAAATTTTATTTAGGGCTCATGCACACGACCGTATGTTTTGCGGTCCGCAAAAAGCGGGTGACATCCGTGTGACATCTGGGTTACATCCGTATTTTTTGCAGATCCATTGTAACAATGCCTGTCCTTGTCCGCAAAACGGACAAGAATAGGACATGTTCTATTTTTTTGCGGAATGTGGATATGGAATGCACACAGAGTCATTTCTGTTTTATTTTTGCAGCCCCATTGAAATAAATGGTTCCGCATACGGGAGGCAAAAAAATAAAAATGGACAAAAAATACGTTTGTATGCATGAGCCCTTAATAGAGAATAGTGTAATTAGCAAATTTCTAAACCACTTCATTTAAAACATATGCCTGAATTTAAAAAAAAACGTAAAGTCAGTCTCACTTCCACTGACTTTATAGTCCACTGCCTGTTGTCAGGCAAGATCTGTCCCTGGTAACAGAGACTCAGAAGACGGATCACAGGAAATGAGGGCATGTCAAAGCTAGCTGAGCTCCTGAGCCTGATAAAACAACTGCTTCTACACAGATTCTGAACATCACAGGAGCCTCCTGCCTTTCTGTAATTTTGATTTATCCCCCTTATCAGCTGTCTGAGCTCACAAGAAGAAAACAAACATAGTGGGAAGTAAGGGAAGTGAAGTCACTGCATACAGTACTGGCAGAGGGGAGACACCCACTGCTTCTGAGAGAAATGCGTTTAGCTGTGCAGGTGAAACAGGGAATAATATGACTGAAAGAAACTTTAGAGAAACCCACAGTTATGATTATAAAAAGAAGCACAGTTATTGTGCAAACTTTTTTGGAAAACTCAGGTATGCTTTTAAGGGGAATACAATTAATATTGGCCCTGCCATAAATCTTACTACGGCAAGGAGCATTGTGGCACAGGCATTGTTGGTACACGAATATGACAAACTAAATGGAGTGTCAAATTTAGTTCACCCATAAGAGCTATTAGAATACTACCATGTGATGGGCTCAGTGCTTGTGGAAAGAAAACGGCATTATAACCTGATGCGGATGGAGAATTTGGATCCTGTTGAATCACTGTTAGAGAAAATACCTTAAATGGATTTTCTGGGTTATAAATACTGATGAGCCGTCATCAATATCAGATTAATGGGGTCTGACACCTGGCGCTCCCACCAATCAACTGTTCACAACAACCGCCAATGGTCAGAACTAACACAGAGAACGAAGCTGGAAGAACCGCATCTGTGTGGTGACCACACCATGTAACTACAGCTTAGCTTCCATTCACTTGAATGGGGAGACTTTTGGTAACAGCTGATTAGTGGAGGTGCTAGATGTTAGACATGGTGATCCAGAAAACCTCTTTAAACCCCATCTACTCCTTTTTAGGCCACACTGAAACGGATGTATTTTACATCTAGGTGCTATCCGTGTTCACAAGGGACTGCACACTGACCCCGTTAAAGTCAAATTAATGGTTCAACCAACATGTCCACTTTTCAGCATGGACCATGGCATGCATTATTCTTGTCTATGACCCAGACTCATTTGAATGCATGTTTGTGCAAAAAAAAAGACGTCCACAAAGAATGACCTATGTCTATTATCTGCACACATAAATCAGAACAGCTTCTGAATCAGACCTAGCCCTCCTCAACCTTTTTAATCCCCTTCCTTCTATTCTTCGCTGCCCGCTTGGGCACGTGCCCTCTCTTTGTGTTCTCCTTCACTTGGCTTGTACTACATTGGCTCCTTACAACTATTCTTCCACTTTCCTGATAATGAGTATAAGCTGACCTACGTGCATGGTTCGTTTTTCTTGCACTATTGAAATGTTACACAATAGGGCCTCATTTTTTCCAGCGACCTGGTAATTCTTACTGGCGTTGTTCTCTTACCATTGGATGTGATATATTTTATTAATTAGGGTTGCTTTCCCTTTCTGTATTAATGCTATGCGCATGTGATCCTATTTTCACGCAGATGTAAAAAAAAAAAAAAAAAAAAAGACGAGCAGAGATTGCTGAGGTTGATTTTCCACTTACTTGATCAAGCCAGCACGGTGGAAAATATAAAGCTCCTGAGGCAAAGTGCATGTACTCAGAGGCACGGCTCTCACAAAGCTCTGAAGCAGGGGAAATTCAGGGGTGAGGTGAGGAACGGTGATGATGCAGAACTCTTTATCCTTGAACAATGAAACACAAACACATTACTGGAATCCATGCATATCATACAACTGGGAATAAATACTAATTAATTAAAATGTTTTACGCATCAGAGATCACAGTATTAGCCTGGAATTACTTCATGCACTAGAGAGGGAGCAGACTGGCAGAGGGACCTTATAAATAAGCAATACCATAGCATTACATGAGCGACAATATTTTAGCTACATTAATACCGCTGTATCTCATTCTAGTGATTGTTTTTCTCATTTACTGCTCCTGTCATGTGGAAATAATTTATTCCTGCATAACTTTTATGTATTCTAAGTATTTGTTTTGGCGTAGAAGTATACATAGGACTGTCACACTTAAGCTGGCCATACACATGCAAGAGCGTTGGCCGACCCATCTCCCCTGATTCCCCTATGCACATACACTTTCGGGTGAGAGTCTATGTGTTGTCAATTGGGAGAGGTGAGAAAGCCGCTCCCAGGAGAACAAAAGAATCAGGCAAAAATATTCAGCTTTCCCGATCCTTCTCAGATGATGGTAGGAGCACCCCGATACAATACACTGTAAGGCCTCTTTCACATGGGCGTGTAAGCCCCGTTGCCATATTGCGGACCGCAATACATGGGTGCCGTTCCGTGGGCATTCCGCATCACGGATGCAGACCCATTCACTTCAATGGGTCCGCAAATCCGGAGATGCGGAATGGTGCGGAACGGAAGTACGGAACAGAACCCTACGGAAACACTACGGAGTGCTTCCGTGGGGATTCGTCCCATACTTCCGTTCCGCAAAAAGATAGAACATGTCCTATCTTTTTGCAGAACGGAAGGATCGCGGACCCATTCAAGTGAATGGGTCTCCGATTCGCTGCGGCTGCCCCACGGACTGTGCTCGTGCATTGCGGCCCGCATTTTGCGGGCCACAGCACGACCACGGGGCACACACGCCCGTGTGAAAGAGGCCTAAGCCAAACTCGCTGTTCTCAGCGGGTTCTGCAGACAATAAACTAATGTGTATTGGGGCCTTAACCTTAAAGAGGTTGTCTCATCTCAGACAATGGGGGCATATCGCTAGGATATGCCCCCATTGTCTTATAGGTGTGGGTTCCACCGCTGAGACCCGCACCTATATCAGGAATGGATGCACGTCTGCTCTACCTTCACTTTAAGGACCTGCACCTATCTGACATTTTATGCAATATGCTACCAATGTTTAGATGAGAAAACCCCTTTAAAGTCATCCTCCGCCCATCATGTCTAATTGACAAGTGACAGCTTGTACTGAGCAATGTGAGACTTCGGCAGCAGGGGAGGAGGTTCACATAGAGGTGCTTGTCGATCAGGGTACATGGCGGGAGATTGAGATTAACTCATGTATACATTTTCACTAACGGCTCATTTTAATATCAGGAAAAAAAGATTATACAGCCATTCTGGTATGGATCTTCAAAGTAAGAACACCAGCCACACCAGGTCTAAAAGATCTATTTATTAATGTATGAACTATGTATTGTGAAATCTGGCGATGTATTCTGACCCAGGTCCTCCAGAGTGAGAGACTCTCTTTGTAACTGTTCTCCTCTCTGGCCAAGAGATGAGGTTCCCCCTCTGTTAACTCAGAATTACCAGATCGAATATATGAAAAGCCACAATTTGTTTTTGCTGTCTATGAATGAAGTATAAATGCATTCCTATACATTACATATTATAAATGCATTATAAATGAATGGACAATTGGGTGTTAACATTCTCTTTGTCGACAGGGTGCGTCCCTACACAGAATGGCACTGTTGGCACTGGTCTGATAGAGTCAGACTTTGGTGGGACACAGCACCAACTGGTAACACCCAGTTGTTAAAGAAGCACTCCCACAAATATTTGCATTCTCTGGCCTGTAAGAAAGGTACATGATGTAAATTGTAATGAAGGTAGTTTTTTTTTTTACCAAGGCATGTATTTGTGTTATCCACTCATCAACTAACACGGCATCTTATGTGTAGACAGGAAGTCAGTTCCCTCATATGAACAAATAGAAAAACTGACTTCCTGTCCACAGGTAAGACACTTGCATCAGTTAGAGAGTCAATGTCGGTCACATGACACAGGTGAAGACCAGTAGATAACTCACAATTACAGTCACCAATGAAAATATGTCCTTCACTAGAATGGATATCAAGAACCTGTCTAATGGGCCAGTGAATAAACATTTTTGTGGGAGTGCTTCTTTAACTTATTCAACTTCTAGGAGGGATAACAGAGAATTGGCACAACGCAAAGTGCTACAAAAAGATGCTCCAGAATGAAGCATATAGTAAAACAGCCAGTCGCCAACTCCTCATTTAAATCAAAGACTACAGAGCACATGGACAGGAGAGATGTCTTCAGGCACCAAGTAGAAATCCTCACAAAAGGTTTCTATCTCTGTTACATGTAATGGAAATAAGTGAATAAAAAGAAAAATCACCTAAAGAGGTTCTTCTGAGCAGTGCATCTACAGAGTTTGTATAGAAAGATACAGACACCATCTGTCCAAGCACAGTCTACATCTAATAAAATGGCTAGCCTCAGGCCAAGTTCCCAGATAGCTGCTTTCCCAGCCATGTGATGAATCTCCAGAACATTCATTACCAGAACGTCAGTCCTAATTCTAGGTTTCCATATAGAGAAGTAGTGGTACCATGGGGACAATCTATTACCAATAAAAGGATCTTATCTCAGATCCCTAATAATAGTCTGGTTTTAAGGAATGATTGCCAATATCACATTTATTAATATTGGTTATTTATTGAGTATTATAATGGTTTAATTTCATTTGCTTGGAGATTCTGCATGTCTCTTATCACAAGTACACTGGGCACTTAGAATTATACCTGCTCATTATCCGTCCAAGTAAACAGTTACAATCTATTATATTACAGTATATATTACTATAGATCATGAACATCTGCCCAGAGGCCTAGTTACAGCAAGTTTCCACAAAATGGATTATTTACAGATTGTAGCGTTAATTGACTAGGGTAAATTTTTTAAAAAATTGTCAGCGATCATTGTTCACTACAGTAAATTTCATCAATCATGGTGCTGTAACAATTGTGGCATGATAGGTAAATGCTGAAGCCTCTGAGGAAGCGAATGCGAAGCCTGGGTCGAGCGGTGAAGTTTTTTTTTATTGAAGTGTGCGTTTTTATGACCATTTTGGAAGTACAATAAAGTGTTTTAAGCAGTTATAGGTTTGTGGTGCTACGATCTACAAGCCGAGAGGAGCATACTCCAGAGGAAGGAGTTCTGTCTGAAGAGGGGAGGAGATGAGGCTGCTGATATACTATTGCTTGATCGTGGATTTTGTAAGCAGAATTCTGCATGTGCAGCCATTATTCTCCAGACAATATTGCACTATTGGAGACTTTTTGTTTTCTTTCAGTCTAAATCAACATTGGAGGATTGTCAGAAGAAACATCTCCCGATGATTGATTACACAGAAGAGTGAAGGGTGTTTGTTCCTGTCGTAGAGCGGATCAAGAGAATATATAATTGTCTGCTTTTGTGGGAGGACCTACCTTTGTTTGATCCAGCAGCGCTCATAATCAGAACTTAAAGAAGAACTCACACAAAAAAATTTATTCTCTGACCTGTTAGAAAAGTACATGATGTAATCGGTAGTAAATGTAATCTTCTTACCAGTGTCTGTATTTGTGAGTTATAACCTCCCTTCTGATACTCAGCTGTGTCATGTGACCAGCAATCATACTTTCCAAATACCACAGCATCTTATGTGTGGACAGGAAGTCTGTTTCTCTATGTATCCCTATGGGAGCCTCAATGTCAGTTTCATAGGAATGAATAGAGAAGTAACTGACTTTCTGTCCTGTGTCAGTTGGAGATCAGAGAGTTGGTCACATGACACAGCTGAGGATCATGAGGGATGAGATACCTCACAAATACAGCCACTGATAAGAAGATTACATCCACTACAGATTACATCATGTACCTTTCTAGGAGGTCAGGAAATAGAAATTTTTGTGGGAGTTGTACTTTAAGATAAGGAAATCTTTGTTTTGTTTTTTTAGCTCCTCCATCAATGATCCTCCTCCTTTTCAGCTGAAGGACCGCGCTTGGGAATTAGCTAACATTTTCACTAAGGGTATCTTAACATCACATTTTTGTAATACGTTTAACGTACACAAAAAAAAGTATACCTTAATGGATGCCTCAGACTGATGCCATACTGTGGCATCCGTCACCATACGCTAACGTATACATTTTTTGGCAGGACTCTGTAGGATGGGAAAGTGTAGTGTACCACGTTTTTCCATCCTGCAAAGTCCAGCAAAAAAAGTATACGTTAAAATATACGTTTTTTTCTTACAATGGAAATCTATGGGGACAGGTGCCACAGTATAGCATCAGTATGAGGCATCCGTTAACGTGTATGTTTTTTTTACGTACGTTAAACATATGACAAAAACATGATGTGAACCCAACCTCACATACTTTTTTTGCCTCTGTTTGGTTATTATGGTAGTAGCACACGCTGCAGCACCACTACTAGCACATCTGAATGTGCTGCTAAACATGCAAGATTCACACAGGGCAAAATGGCACAGTTTTTGCATTAGTCAATGGGCTCCGGTGGTGAATGGCAGTATCCGGGTAGGCAGATCTGGAGAACTCTGCCACCTGTGTGAAACTGGCCTTAGCACGTGTTCTGTTTAGAGCTGCTTAATACAGATTTTGATATAATTAAATTCAAGTAATTGACCCAGAGTTTTGCTCAGGGTCCATGTCATTAGTTTATGGCACTCTCAGATAGATACTACGTAATGGAACTCTCAGATAGATACTACATAATGGCGCTCTCAGATAGATACTACATAATGGCGCTCTCAGATAGATACTACATAATGGCGCTCTCAGATAGATACTACATAATGGCGCTCTCAGATAGATACTACATAATGGCGCTCTCAGATAGATACTACATAATGGCGCTCTCAGATAGATACTACATAATGGCGTTCTCAGATAGATACTACATAATGGCGCTCTCAGATAGATACTACATAATGGCGCTCTCAGATAGATACTACATAATGGCGCTCTCAGATAGATACTACGTAATGGCACTCTCAGATAGATACTACATAATGGCGCTCTCTGATAGATACTACATAATGGCGCTCTCAGATAGATACTACATAATGGCGCTCTCAGATAGATACTACATAATGGCACTCTCAGATAGCTACTACATAATGGCGCTCTCAGATAGCTACTACATAATGGCGCTCTCAGATAGATACTACATAATGGCGCTCTCAGATAGATACTACATAATGGCGCTCTCAGATAGATACTACATAATGGCGTTCTCAGATAGATACTACATAATGGCGTTCTCAGATAGATACTACATAATGGCGCTCTCAGATAGATACTACATAATGGCGTTCTCAGATAGATACTACATAATGGCGCTCTCAGATAGATACTACGTAATGGCGCTCTCAGATAGATACTACGTAATGGCGCTCTCAGTCAGATAGATACTACATAATGGCGTTCTCAGATAGATACTACATAATGGCGCTCTCAGATAGATACTACGTAATGGCGCTCTCAGATAGATACTACATAATGGCGCTCTCAGATAGATACTACATAATGGCGCTCTCAGATAGATACTACATAATGGCGCTCTCAGATAGATACTACATAATGGCGCTCTCAGATAGATACTACATAATGGCGCTCTCAGATAGCTACTACATAATGGCGCTCTCAGATAGATACTACATAATGGCGCTCTCAGATAGATACTACATAATGGCGCTCTCAGATAGATACTACATAATGGCGCTCTCAGATAGATACTACATAATGGCGCTCTCAGATAGATACTACATAATGGCGCTCTCAGATAGATACTACGTAATGGCACTCTCAGATAGATACTACATAATGGCGCTCTCTGATAGATACTACATAATGGCGCTCTCAGATAGATACTACATAATGGCGCTCTCAGATAGATACTACATAATGGCACTCTCAGATAGCTACTACATAATGGCGCTCTCAGATAGCTACTACATAATGGCGCTCTCAGATAGATACTACATAATGGCGCTCTCAGATAGATACTACATAATGGCGCTCTCAGATAGATACTACATAATGGCGTTCTCAGATAGATACTACATAATGGCGCTCTCAGATAGATACTACATAATGGCGTTCTCAGATAGATACTACATAATGGCGCTCTCAGATAGATACTACGTAATGGCGCTCTCAGATAGATACTACGTAATGGCGCTCTCAGTCAGATAGATACTACATAATGGCGTTCTCAGATAGATACTACATAATGGCGCTCTCAGATAGATACTACGTAATGGCGCTCTCAGATAGATACTACATAATGGCGCTCTCAGATAGATACTACATAATGGCGCTCTCAGATAGATACTACATAATGGCGCTCTCAGATAGATACTACATAATGGCGCTCTCAGATAGATACTACATAATGGCGCTCTCAGATAGCTACTACATAATGGCGCTCTCAGATAGATACTACATAATGGCGCTCTCAGATAGATACTACATAATGGCGCTCTCAGATAGATACTACATAATGGCGCTCTCAGATAGATACTACATAATGGCGCTCTCAGATAGATACTACATAATGGCGCTCTCAGATAGATACTACGTAATGGCACTCTCAGATAGATACTACATAATGGCGCTCTCTGATAGATACTACATAATGGCGCTCTCAGATAGATACTACATAATGGCGCTCTCAGATAGATACTACATAATGGCACTCTCAGATAGCTACTACATAATGGCGCTCTCAGATAGCTACTACATAATGGCGCTCTCAGATAGATACTACATAATGGCGCTCTCAGATAGATACTACATAATGGCGCTCTCAGATAGATACTACATAATGGCGTTCTCAGATAGATACTACATAATGGCGTTCTCAGATAGATACTACATAATGGCGCTCTCAGATAGATACTACATAATGGCGTTCTCAGATAGATACTACATAATGGCGCTCTCAGATAGATACTACGTAATGGCGCTCTCAGATAGATACTACGTAATGGCGCTCTCAGTCAGATAGATACTACATAATGGCGTTCTCAGATAGATACTACATAATGGCGCTCTCAGATAGATACTACGTAATGGCACTCTCAGATAGATACTACATAATGGCACTCTCAGATAGATACTACATAATGGCACTCTCAGATAGATACTACATAATGGCGCTCTCAGATAGATACTACATAATGGCGCTCTCAGATAGATACTACATAATGGCGCTCTCAGATAGATACTACATAATGGCGTTCTCAGATAGATACTACATAATGGCGCTCTCAGATAGCTACTACATAATGGCGCTCTCAGATAGATACTACATAATGGCGCTCTCAGATAGATACTACATAATGGCGCTCTCAGATAGATACTACATAATGGCGTTCTCAGATAGATACTACATAATGGCGTTCTCAGATAGATACTACATAATGGCGCTCTCAGATAGATACTACATAATGGCGTTCTCAGATAGATACTACATAATGGCGCTCTCAGATAGATACTACGTAATGGCGCTCTCAGATAGATACTACGTAATGGCGCTCTCAGTCAGATAGATACTACATAATGGCGTTCTCAGATAGATACTACATAATGGCGCTCTCAGATAGATACTACGTAATGGCACTCTCAGATAGATACTACATAATGGCACTCTCAGATAGCTACTACATAATGGCGCTCTCAGATAGCTACTACATAATGGCGCTCTCAGATAGATACTACATAATGGCGCTCTCAGATAGATACTACATAATGGCGCTCTCAGATAGATACTACATAATGGCGTTCTCAGATAGATACTACATAATGGCGCTCTCAGATAGATACTACATAATGGCGTTCTCAGATAGATACTACATAATGGCGCTCTCAGATAGATACTACATAATGGCGTTCTCAGATAGATACTACATAATGGCGCTCTCAGATAGATACTACATAATGGCGTTCTCAGATAGATACTACATAATGGCGCTCTCAGATAGATACTACGTAATGGCGCTCTCAGATAGATACTACGTAATGGCGCTCTCAGTCAGATAGATACTACATAATGGCGTTCTCAGATAGATACTACATAATGGCGCTCTCAGATAGATACTACGTAATGGCACTCTCAGATAGATACTACATAATGGCACTCTCAGATAGATACTACATAATGGCACTCTCAGATAGATACTACATAATGGCGCTCTCAGATAGATACTACATAATGGCGCTCTCAGATAGATACTACATAATGGCGCTCTCAGATAGATACTACATAATGGCGTTCTCAGATAGATACTACATAATGGCGCTCTCAGATAGATACTACATAATGGCGCTCTCAGATAGATACTACATAATGGCGCTCTCAGATAGATACTACATAATGGCGTTCTCAGATAGATACTACATAATGGCGCTCTCAGATAGATACTACATAATGGCGCTCTCAGATAGATACTACATAATGGCACTCTCAGATAGATACTACATAATGGCGCTCTCAGATAGATACTACATAATGGCACTCTCAGATAGATACTACATTAAACCAATGACAGATTCCCTTTCCAAGAGACTCTCCACTTT
The DNA here is from genome assembly GCF_905171765.1 of Bufo bufo. NCBI lineage: Eukaryota > Metazoa > Chordata > Amphibia > Anura > Bufonidae > Bufo > Bufo bufo. The sequence goes on along the minus strand of NC_053392.1, from coordinate 511,750,191 downwards.
TTATAATCGTATAAAATACCAGTTTTTATAAATTCTTCCCCAGATTTCTCTGGTGTTTTTAGTGATGACTTTTCGTTTCCTTACCTTACACATACCCATAAAATCACGTGTAAAGGAGGCCTCTGCATCTAGCTTGTAATCTTTCTACAACACACTGACAAGCTACACCCAGGTCACCAGAAGTGTCCCTTGAAATTCATGGGCTCCAAAGCAAACTCTGCTTTCCAGACATTTCATCAAAAATAAACTGATGTGTTCATTTTAGTAGTTTGGAATAACTGATTAAATATACTTACGGGAAACAGACCAAAGACATGACTCAAAAAATCTATGGACCTGTTAAAAGAAAAAGACAGTGAATAAAAATAGCTTAGTATAGGGTACAAAAAGTCAACACTTGGTACCCATTTGGGTATGATCGTAGAAGCATTAGTTATTTAAAGAAATAGTTGCAGAACATTCTGCTTCTAAATGTCTATAGCTCAAAGGGGCTCTCCGGGCTCTCTTATATTGATGACCTATCCTCAGGATAGGTCATCAATTCACAGGGGATCACAGCACTCGACAGATAACTGGCAGGGAGATGGGTGCTCGTCACTTTTTATCCCTGACTCCACCTCAGGAATTCTTCAGATAATCAATCGGAGTTTCAGACAGCACACCACATGAAATTTTCAATGCAATTAGTGTTTCATTCAGCCGGACATTACATCATTTTATAAAGCAACGTTTCGGGCTTACATATTATGCCCTTCATCAGACTATATCTGATAAAAGTGTGTATGTGGAACCATATACACACTTTTATCAGACATAGCCTGATGAAGGGCATAATATGTAAGCCCGAAACGTTGCTTTATAAAATGATGTAATGTCCGGCTGAATAAAACACTAATTGCATTGAAAATGTCATGTGGTGTGCTGTCTGAAACTCCGATTGATTATCTCAGGATAGGTCATCAATATCAGATCAGCTGGGGTCCGACACCCGGCATCCCCGCCGATCAGCTGTATGAGGAGACGGCGCACAGTGTGCACGTTCTCTCTCTCTCCCTTCTCTCTTCCTGTTCACCGCTGCTTTGCCATAGACAGCAGTGAGCAGGAAGAGAAACGGGAGACAGCACGTGCACACTGTGCGCGCTGTCTCCTCATGTAGCTGATCAGTGGGGGTGCCGGGTGTCGGAAAGCCGCCGATCTGATATTGATGATCTATCCTGAGGATAGGTCATCAATATAAGAGAGCCCGGAGAACTCCTTTAAGTTGGAAAACATTTATGACTATCTAGAAAAGTTTGTGATTACTTGAGGACAGGATACATTTACTGAATATATTTAATTAAATGGGTTGTCCAGATTTTCGATATTGATGACCTTCGCTTAGGAGAGGTCATCAGTGGGGGTTGGTCTCCTGGCACACCTACCGATCAGCTGTTTGAAGAGGCTGTGGTACTCCGGTTGAGACCTGCGGCCCCCTTGCAGCATACCAAGCACAGCACTGTACATTGCATGGTGGCTGTGCTTTCTATTGCAGCCCGAATAAGGCTGAGCTGCACCATGTGACGGATGAACGTGACGTCACTGGTCTAGGAAGAGGCTGTAGCGATCACCGGAGAACCATGGTCTCCCCACACACCTTATCTGTGGGGGTTTAGGGAGGCAGACCCCCACAAATCAGATATAGATGACCTATCTTGAGGGGAAGTCACCAATACTGTACTCCTGGAAAACCCCTTTAAGTCCTAACTTTTAAACTTTTTGTACACTTGCCTTGTTTCATGCTTTTCATCAATGCAAAACAGCTGTATGCAGAAGGCAGTGACATCTCCTTTGTACACAGGGCGGAAGGGCTGCCTCTCTTCTTCTGTGCTTGGTGTCTCTGGGGTCTTGCAATTCACACCTCTGATGGCATCATCTGTACTGGAAGCTCTGCTCAGTGTGCCTTTCTGCTGCAATGACTGGCAAGGGAATGAGAAATCTAATACACACAACATCTTGCATCAGCAGCCACTACAACAATTGTGCAGTCAAATTCAAGGGTTGTACTTTCCAGGTATCCAATAAACTCAGTATAGAACTAAGGGTGCATGAGAAGAGACACATACTGGGGAAAACAATATGCAGTAATGTGGTAAAATGCTAAAGGGTTTAAGAAATAGTTTAGGACTACCTAAACTACCTCTATTTCACAAAATTTTGCTGTCCACTACCTCAGACTGGGACTTGACCTGACTGTTAGTAGAACTGTTAAATGGTCACTTATAGGGATGAGTAAATCGATTCAAATAAATTGAGACATCTCATCAGCAAGGGTTCTTCACCTCCGAGGGGCTCTCCCCACAAGTGAAGAAGAGCAGATCTGCCGTTTGATTGACATCTCGCCCGGCCCCGACGATTCCGCTGCTCCGAGTAGCAGTGCAGGTGCAGAGGCTGGAACTGGACTGTTCACGCAACACGAAAGTGTAGGAGCAGAGGCTGGAACTGGACTGTTCACGCAACCCGAAAGTGTAGCAGCCCATGCGCCGTTGCTGCTCTAGTAGAGTCTCTGTGATTGCGACGCTACTCGGAGCAGTGGCACAGGATCGAGATTGGCAGGGCTGAATGGAGTGTCGGACTGGGGTGCCTAGGGTCAACCAGTAAAATTAATTCTGTGGCCCACTGTAGAGCTACATGCAAATACTACCTGTCCACATAGCGGCAGTCAGAAATAAGATGCTCAAGATGATTGAGAATTTGGGCTCAGGGGAAAGACAATAGAGACAATACTGTTTGGCCTGCCTCTGTACCTAGAAGTCATTTTAGTAATCTGATGCCTCTATAATATTAACCTAGGTAGTTTGTTAAATAATCTGCCCAGTTTTTAAATGGATATAGGCTGTCTGAGATGCTTTCCTGGGGGCCCAACTTTGTCTAGGTGATTCACCTGTTGCCCGGTGGGCCAGGCTACTCACACTTTTTTGTCGGATTCATGCCCCTTTATGGCCATCCTATTGTGGCTCTGTTAAAAACAGACCCCTAACATGGACTTGCACATAAGTATGGCATGCACAGTTTTAACCACTTGCCGCTAAGCTAACGCCGAAAGGCGTCATCTCTGCGGCTCCCCCAGGCTACGCTAACGCCGATTGGCGTCATCTCGCGTGAGCCGAGATTTCCTGTGAACGCTCGCACACAGGCGCGCGCGCTCACAGGAACGGAAGGTAAGAGAGTGGATCTCCAGCCTGCCGGCGGCGATCGTTCGCTGGCAGGCTGGAGATGTGATTTTTTTAACCCCTAACAGGTATATTAGACGCTGTTTTGATAACAGCGTCTAATATACCTGCTACCTGGTCCTCTGGTGGTCCCCTTTGTTTGGATCGACCACCAGAGGACACAGGTAGCTCAGTAATATGTTGCACCAAGCACCACTACACTACACCCCCCCCGGTCACTTATTAACCCCTTATTCACCCTTGATCACCCCTGATCACCCCATATAGACTCCCTGATCACCCCCGTCATTGATTACCCCCCTGTCATTGATTACCCCTCTGTAAAGCTCCATTCAGATGTCCGCATGATTTTTACGGATCCACTGATAGATGGATCGGATCCGCAAAACGCATACGGACGTCTGAATGGAGCCTTACAGGGGCGTGATCAATGACTGTGGTGATCACCCCATATAGACTCCCTGATCACCCCCCTGTCATTGATTACACCCCTGTCATTGATCAACCCCCTGTAAAGCTCTATTCAGATGTCCACATGATTTTTACGGATCCACTGATAGATGGATCGGATCCGCAAAACGCATACGGACGTCTGAATGGAGCCTTACAGGGGCGTGATCAATGACTGTGGTGATCACCCCATATAGACTCCCTGATCACCCCCCTGTCATTGATTACACCCCTGTCATTGATCACCCCCCTGTAAAGCTCCATTCAGATGTCCGCATGATTTTTACGGATCCACTGATAGATGGATCGGATCCGCAAAACGCATACGGACGTCTGAATGGAGCCTTACAGGGGCGTGATCAATGACTGTGGTGATCACCCCATATAGACTCCCTGATCACCCCCCTGTCATTGATTACACCCCTGTCATTGATCACCCCCCTGTAAAGCTCCATTCAGATGTCCGCATGATTTTTACGGATCCACTGATAGATGGATCGGATCCGCAAAACACATACAGGCGTCTCCCTGGAGCCTTCCAGGGGGGGTGATCACCCCATATAGACTCCCTGATCACCCCCCTGTGATTGATCACCCCCCCGTCAGGCTGCATTCAGATGTCCGCATGATTTTTTACGGATCCACGGATACATGGATCGGATCCGCAAAACACATACGGACATCTGAATGGAGCCTTACAGGGGGGTGATCAATGACAGGGGGGTGATCACCCCATATAGACTCTCTGATCACCCCCCTGTCATTGATCACCCCCCTGTCATTGATCACCCCCCTGTAAGGTTCCATTCAGAAATTTTTTTGGCCCAAGTTAGCGGAATTATTATTATTTTTTTCTTACAAAGTCTCATATTCCACTAACTTGTGTCAAAAAATTAAATCTCACATGAACTCACCATACCCCTCACGGAATCCAAATGCGTAAAATTTTTTAGACATTTATATTCCAGACTTCTTCTCACGCTTTAGGGCCCCTAGAATGCCAGGGCAGTATAAATACCCCACATGTGACCCCATTTCGGAAAGAAGACACCCCAAGGTATTCCGTGAGGGGCATATTGAGTCCATGAAAGATTGAAATTTTTGTCCCAAGTTAGCGGAAAGGGAGACTTTGTAAGAAAAAAATAAAAAATATCAATTTCTGCTAACTTGTGCCAAAAAAAAATAATTTCTATGAACTCGCCATGCCCCTCATTGAATACCTTGGGGTGTCTTCTTTCCAAAATGGGGTCACATGTGGGGTATTTATACTGCCCTGGCATTCTAGGGGCCCCAAAGCGTGAGAAGAAGTCTGGTATCCAAATGTCTAAAAATGCCCTCCTAAAAGGATTTTGGGCACCTTTGCGCATCTAGGCTGCAAAAAAGTGTCACACATCTGGTATCGCCGTACTCAGAAGTTGGGGAATGTGTTTTGGGGTGTCATTTTACATATACCCATGCTGGGTGAGAGAAATATCTTGGTCAAATGCCAACTTTGTATAAAAAAAATGGGAAAAGTTATCTTTTGCCAAGATATTTCTCTCACCCAGCATGGGTATATGTAAAATGACACCCCAAAACACATTCCCCAACTTCTCCTGAATACGGCAATACCACATGTGTGACACTTTTTTGCAGCCTAGGTGGGCAAAGGGGCCCACATTCCAAAAAGCACCTTTAGGATTTCACAGGTCATTTACCTACTTACCACACATTAGGGCCCCTGGAAAATGCCAGGGCAGTATAACTACCCCACAAGTGACCCCATTTTGGAAAGAAGACATCCCAAGGTATTCCGTGAGGGACATGGCGAGTTCCTAGAATTTTTTATTTTTTGTCACAAGTTAGTGGAAAATGATGATTTTTTTTTTCTTACAAAGTCTCATATTCCACTAACTTGTGACAAAAAATAAAAACTTCCATGAACTCACTATGCCCATCAGCGAATACCTTGGGATGTCTTCTTTCCAAAATGGGGTCACTTGTGGGGTAGTTATACTGCCCTGGCATTCTAGGGGCCCAAATGTGTGGTAAGGAGTTTGAAATCAAATTCTGTAAAAAATGGCTGGTGAAATCCGAAAGGTGTTCTTTGGAATGTGGGCCCCTTTGCCCACCTAGGCTGCAAAAAAGTGTCACACATGTGGTATCTCCGTATTCAGGAGAAGTTGGGGAATGTGTTTTGTGGTGTCATTTTACATATACCCATGCTGGGTGAGAGAAATATCTTGGCAAAAGACAACTTTGTATAAAAAAAATGGTAAAAAGGACCTGTGGTCCTTAAGTGGTTAAAGAAGTACTCCATTTTTTTTATTTAATATGTATATTGCTGACTCACCACCAGTATTCTAGCAGATTTCTTTGTTACATACTAACTCAGTTGCATCCATACCTTTTGAACCTTTTTATTACGGGAACCTGGTCATGTGATCTCTAGTCTGACACTTTGCTCTATTGTGTAAACAGGAACTCAGTCTCTACCATGTGGCTGATTTCCTGTGAACTACAGGATGACATCATCAACAATCAAATCCCTCCCGACGTCTCTCAGGCCCCTCCTCTCCCTTTGTATATGCCTGTATTCTGTTGGTGATATAATGTCTCCCCAATCTAATGCAGATATTTAATAGGTATGTGTGTACAGTGATTAGCTGCCTCCTGACTCACACTGCCTGTCTGTACTATCTGTGTGTACTGACTCTCCAGTGTAGTTCTATGAGAATTAGCTTAATACTCGTCTGTCTGCCTCCTGTATGTGAGAGCTGACAGGGGAGAGATGACAGGGCAAAGAGGGCAGACAGGCTCAAGCTGCATCACATAGGAAAACATGGAGACCCTGCAGTGGGAGGGGACAGAAATTCTGTGTTACTGATCTGTTAGTTGCTTCCCTTATACAGAAGGTCACTGTGATGACACTCTGTCCCCTCTGACTCTACAAAGCCAGGCATGATAGCAAATGTAGGAGAGGAAGAAGGAATTAATATGGCTGCCAACCCACAAATTGCACATCAAATAAAACAGGTATACACAAGGCATACACAGGAGCCTATATCTTATTCTTTAATAATGGCCAATCTCCTACTAGAGGTAGAAAAATAAATCCTGGAGTGCTTCTTTAATACTCAAACCTTATACACATTTATTCCTCTTATATCGCACACAAAAGAATGGTATTTCTGTACTAAAGTCATGTACAATTGTCATGAGTTTCCTATAATAAAGCATTATTTCCACCAGTAACCCATACCTGTAATTCATTCTGTCCTTGGACAGTCTCTGTTGTATTGGTTTCAGAGTTCAATGTTATTCCAGGCTCCTGGTTTAGATCAACCTGAAAAGGACAAAAATAAATATATGGACATGTGTGGCGGTCTGAAGTTCCATCTGCTGTTGGGCGATAGTTAGGAGATCCCAATATACATAAGATGGTCAACCGGATGAGCCATTGGGTTTAGGTGACATTTATCTACTGTATATGGCCAGCTTATTTCCTCTCTGTTGAAAACACACAATTCAAGCGTGCATGTGTATGGCGAGTCCCTTAGGATTAGCTGTCTCTTTCAGCCTACAGATATTGAAAGTGTATGACTACCTTAAAGGGAACCTGTCTTATTGGACCAGCCTTAATAACTACAATAATGCATCCATAGTACTCAGCACAGATGACTAATTTGTATCTGTACATTTACTCCGGTTTCCCCACTGTGTACCCGCAAATCAGTAGTGCCATGCAATGAGAAGACTAGTCCTGGAGTCCTCTCCATTATGAGTGCGCGCTCAAGAGTCCTCTCTATGCCTCACTCTGCCGGTGGAACCCAGTGAGTATGGGGATAAATCGTACTGATGAGAACTCGGCGTTCATGCATTACTGTAGATAATAGGCCTGGACTGAGGTGACGGAGTGCCTTTAAGAGACCTTACACAATTATCACATGAAAGAGCACAAACATAAGTAAATACTCCTCATCTCCCTATTTCATACACTCGGCAACATCTAACGAAGATGACAATAATGCAGCAGACACAGATTTCAAAACGAGACCTATTAATTAAAGTGTTATGTACCGTACCTTCTCATCTGTCTCCTGAACACTTATGACGTCTGACAGCTGGGATAATTTGGATCCTGACCTTTGACTTGTTTGTCTGCTTAGCATTATATCTCCTGGAAGACAGTCATAATGTTTACATCAAACGCCTAGAAGCAACTGGTAATGACTTAAGGCTAATTAATTAAAGACGTATTATACGATTACTTTCAGATAGTCATTAATGCGGCTGTTGTGTTTGAAAAGAGAAGAAGCTGAGATTCTGGAAGCCATCAAAAGATGCAGATTGCCCAGACTAAGTGCAATCTTGCCACTACAAACAAGGATAATGACATTTATCAAAGATATTAGGCCTGTGAGCTATTAGACTGCTCCCACAGTTCTTGTAGTAAATATAGATCAGAGTGCATTCATAGACTTGTGTATTTTTTGATGGCCTTTAAAGAAGTGGTCTCATGAAAAATACTCTACGTTTTTCGAACTGGTATTTATTATTCAATAAAATCTGCATAGTGCCACACACTGTTTGCTTTTTTCCTTATTTCTCTGTCCACCGTTGAGGTGGTCGCACATGTTCAGTTCCACCTATTAGCATTGTGTTAGAAGCTGTGACAGTTACAAGGAGAGAACTGCAGCAGAAAGGACATGCTCACTGAGCTATGAGGAAGCTGCAGCAGAAAGGACATGCTCACTGAGCTGTGATAGGGAGGAAGCTGCAGCAGAAAGGACACACCCACTTAGCTGTGATAGGGAGGAAGCTGCAGCAGAAATGACACACCCACTGAGCTATGATAGGGAGGAAGCTGCAGCAGAAAGGACACACCCACTGAGCTATGATAGGGAGGAAGCTGCAACAGAAAGGACACACCCACTGAGCTGTGATAGGCAGGAAGCTGCAGCAGAAAGGACACACCCACTGAGCTGACAGCCAGAAGAAAATTTAGAGTAATTGAATTATAGAAGATTGACATGAGAAAAAGACTACCTGGTCCATCTAGTCTGCCCTTATATTATTTCTTAGGATAGACGTGTTTATCCCAGGTAAATTCACTTACTGCACATTTCCCAACCACATCTGCTCAGAGTTTGTACCAAGCTTAAGACACTCTTTCAGTACAATAATATTTCCTGACATTGCTAACTTTAGATGGTGTCCCCTTATTCTTGTGCTTAGCTTCTTACTGAGAAGACTTCCCTCCTGAACCTTAAACCTGTAACTTATTATGCATATTGCACTGGTGCTTTTTCTTATAGCGTGCGAGCACGACCACCGCTAATGGATTGCAGGGTGGTTGTAACCATGGAAACGAGCAGTGTATAATGTGATGGGAAAATCAATCCAGCCAGCAAAGGAAGCAATATGGACAATAACAATACATTAGTAAGTGGCTTGTATTAACTTTTACTACATAATAAATGCGATTTGCTGAAGTGAGACAGCCCTTTAAGGCTATGCCGATTAAGGGGGTCATTTATTAAGACCAGCGTTTTACATTTTATATTTTTTTATCGTAGAAACACAGCAAATGACTTTAAAACTTTTGATAATGATTCATGGGACAACCTCTATAAGTGTTCATTGCACTGCAAGGCAAATAAAGCATTACATGGCACCCACTGCAACCAGTGGGGCATCAAAGTTTCATTGTTGTCTTATGCTGTAGATCCAACTAAAAGTATAGTCATAGCACACTGAATAAACAATATCATGAGTGATGAATGGCCTGTCACAAAAATTATTTGACTTCCTAAATTTTCATTTATCATGTATCCCATTTTTCTCAGCTGCAATACATACACAGCATTACTGCAAAAAAAAAAGAAGAAAAATGCACTGTATGGTTAACAACAGAAGGCCAAAACTAGGATAAAAAGTTATCAAAAATTAATAGTATACTTATATATGTGATTGGGATATGGTATAGAGAGTATGAGTGATAACTAGGGATCAATGACACTTAAAGGGGTTTTCCTACTAACAACACTTATCCCCGATCCATAAGATAGCGGATAAGGGTCTGATCACTGAGGGTTCAACCCCTGGGACTTCAGCTGATCACAAAAACGGTTGTCCTGGTGTCCCTTATGATGCGTGACCACCGTTCCATTCACTTCTATCAAACGGACAGATATGGCTGAGCTCTGTACTCTACAGTCCCAGAGAACTGAAAGGAGCGGTGGTTGCCCATGTGCACCACCACTCCAGTCTCCCATGGGATTCCAAGACCTCTTTTTTTTCGTGATCACTTGGGGATTTCAGTAGACCACCAGTGGTCAGACACTTATTCCCTAAGTGTTGCTTGTGGGAAAACCGCTTTAAGAAAAACTCATCATTTACAAAAAAAATAAAAAAATGTTAATGTTGCACCATTGGTAGTTATCTAGTAGGAATAAGCTCCCGTTTTCAAAATGTAAATGAGAAGTTTAAAAATGGGTTTCAGTCAGCAATACTCTTTTCCTTTGATTTTTCTTAAGACTATATCTATTACTAAAAGACACAGACGTAAGGGCAAAGCCATTGAAGTTCCCAATTAGAAGAAACATTTCCATGCATTCTGAAGCCCATAGAAAGCAGACCTTTGAAAATTCCCATTACTCGTCAGAAAGATTTTTACTTGACGCTGCATTTTCTTGCTGCATCCGTCAGAAAACATCATGCTCGAAAAGAAGGGTATTTGAAGTTCCTATTTTATGTCATGTTGATCCATGATACATTGTCTTCAGTCGGATCTACTTGCTCATATGTTATGGAAAATTCAATAAAAATTAACGTTTAAAAAAAAATAAAAAAATTCTGTTGGATCTGAATATATGTTGCAATATTTGGTTTACTGCCTGTGTAAACCAATCTCAATATAGTCATTTGGAACAAAAAAAAAAAGAGCAGCTGCTGTAGTTTCCACTACAGGAGGATATAAAGGCTGCCTCGTGTATTACACAGTGTAGACACATGTGAATCTACAGATGAGCTTATCAGTCCTCGTCCATGTTGAAGGCAGTAATAAAAGAAATGAGTGACACGCAAGCTGTCCTATTGTTCAATTTAACAAGAGCAGGACGCACATTTCAGGAATATGTCACTCGTGTCCTTTATCTCGCCAGCTTGCTGTGTACACAGTTGTCCTGTGTGTTTCTACAAAGGTAAACCCATATGAGATGACGGAAAGCAGTATGGGCACTCACAGCAGAATCCATCAGTTTCAGCCTGCGTTAAGCTGGGTGGAAGTGTATGACAATGTGGAAAATATCACTAATTAGTAAGGTTGCCTCCAAATAGTCCTATTTTTACTTCAAAGGCTGCAATGTATTCAGAGGTGTAGATATAGAGGATGCGGTGGTAGCAGTATGATTGCCTGAAGAAATCCGTAATCAATTTAATGCAGGCTACTGTAAAGTGCAAAGTCTATGAAATCCCCTGGTTTACCCCTTAACACCCACAAGGAGGTATGAACTTTTTTGCAGGTCATGGTCCCCAGACACGGTCAGGAACGACCCGAGGGTCATCACCTGGAGATTAATTAGACTGTGACAAGCCATAGGATGAACCAGGAACGTAGTCAGGAGATAGCCAGAAGTTGGAATCAGGAGTAGAAAAACAGGTACCAGACAGACAATCCAAAAGGTAAGGAAGGAGCGTAGTCAGGTGCAAGGCCAAGGTCAAGTCAAACGCAATACCAGTACACACAGACAAGAGTCATGAAACTAGATATCTTAACCACTTCACATCCGGGCCATTTGCCCCCTTCCTGACCAGGCCTAATTTTGCAAATCTGACATATCTCAATTTATGTGGTAATAACTTTGGAACGCTTTTACTTATCCAAGTCATTCAGAGACTGTTTTCTCGTGACACATTGTACTTCATGATAGTCATTAATGTGAGTCAATATATTTCACCTTTATTTATGAAAAAATCCCAAATTTACCAAAGATTTAGAAAATTTCGCAATTTTCTAAATTTCGATTTCTCTGCATTTAAAACAGAAAGTGATACCTCATAAAATATTTATTACTTAACATTCCCCATATGTCTACTTTATGTTGGCATCATTTTGGAAATGTCATTTTATTTTTTTAGGACGTTAGAAGGCTTAGAAATTTAGAAGCAATTCTTAATATTTTTAAGAAAATTGCCAAAACCCACTTTTTAAGGACCAGTTCAGGTCTGAAGTCACTTTGCGGGGCTTACATAGTGGATACCCCCATAAATGACCCCATTGTAGAAACTATACCCCTCAAGTTACTTAAAACTGATTTTACAAACTGTGTTAACCCTTTAGGCGTTCCACAAGAATTAAAGGAAAATAAAGATCAAATTTTAAAATTTCACTTTTTGGGCAGATTTTCCATTTTAATCCAATTTTTTCTTTAACACATCGAGGGTTAACAGCCAAACAAAATTTAATATTTATTACCCTGATTCTGCGGTTTACAGAAACACCCCACATGTGATCGTAAACTGCTGTACGGGCACACGGCAGGGCGCAGTAGGAAAGGAACGCCATATGGTTTTCAGAAGGCAGATTAAGGCTACTTTCACACTTGCGTTCGGGGCTCCGCTTGTGAGTTCTGTTTGAAGGCTCTCACAAGCGGCCCCGAACGGATCCGTCCAGCCCTAATGCATTCTGAGTGGATGCAGATCCACTCAGAATGCATCAGTCTGGCACCGTTTGTCCTCCGCTCCGCTCAGCAGGCGGACACCTGAACGCAGCTTGCAGCGCTCGGGTGTCCGCCTGGCCGTGCGGAGGCAAACGGATCCGTCCAGACTTACAATGTAAGTCAATGGGGACGGATCCGTTTGAAGTTGACACAATATGGCTCAATTTTCAAACGGATCCGTCCCCCATTGACTTTCAATGTAAAGTCAAAACGGATCCGTTTGCATTATCATGAACAAAAAAAATAATATATTATTTTTTTTGTTCATGGTAATGCAAACGGATCCGTTCTGAACGGATCTAAGTGTTTGCATTATAGGTGCGGATCCGTCTGTGCAGATACCAGACGGATCCGCACCTAACGCAGGTGTGAAAGTAGCCTTAGCTGAACTGGTTTTTAGATGCCATGTCCCATTTGAAGCCCCCCTGATGCACCCTTACAGTAGAAACTCTCAAAAAGTGACTCCATTTTGGAAACTAGGGGATAAGGTGCCAGTGTTATTGGTACTATTTTTGGGTACAAATGATTTTTTGATCATTCATTATAACACTTTATGGGGCAAGGTGACCAAAAAATTGGTTGTTTTAGCACAGTTTTTATTTATTTATTTATTTATTTTTACAGCATTCACCTGAGGGGAATATTTTTTAATGTGTCCATGTTCTGAGAGCTATAGTTTTTTGAATTTTTTAAATGATTTTCTAATGTAGGGGCAAATTTTTTGCGGGATGAGGAGACGGTTTTATTGGTACCATTTTGTGGGACATACGCCTTTTTGATCACTCGGTGTTGCACTTTTTTTAACACAGTTTATTTTACGGTGTTCACCCGTGGGGTTAGGTCATGTGATATTTTTATAGAGCTGGTTGTTACGGATGCGGCGATACCTAATATGTATACTTTTTTTTTATTTCACTTTAACACAATAATAGCATTTTTGAAACAAAAGAATAATGTTTTAATGTGTCCATGTTCTGAGAGCTACAGTTTTTTTTATTTTTTGAGCGATTTTCTTATGTAGGGGCTCATATTTTGCGGAATAAAGTGACGGTTTTATTGTTACCATTTTGTGGGACATACGCCTTTTTGATCACTTGGTGGTGCACTTTTTGTGCGCTGGATACCTGGGTGTGGTCGCTTGTACTGTGTCCTGTATGGTGTGTGGGCACCAGTACTGATGCACGGGTTCCAGTCAGTGTGGCTGCGGCAGGTAAGTGTGTTGTTTGGTGTGCTTCCCTTCCGATTCCAGTTACTGTATACGGTCTCCACTTTTCCCTTGCAGCTAGGCCGGTGGAGACTCCTGTTCATCCGTGTCTGGGATGAACAGGTCGTCTCAGCCCTTTCTCTATTTGAGGGATTATCAGGGCGACTCAGGGTCCTAGGTTCCTGGGTATGAGCCGTCCTACCACCCAGGTCCGCTTATATGGGTAGGAGTTAGGGCGAGGGTTAGGGAAGCAAAAAGAGGTGACCTGCTCCCTTATCCCAACCCCTAAGGCCTAGTTGGTTTTTCACCGGGTCCACATTGTACGGTGGGGGGTTCCCCCCACCGTGATAGTTGTCTAGGAATAAACAACTTTTCAGAGGTGCCTGTAGCCCGTCTCCGTTATGGTAAGAATTATACTTACTTGGTCCCTGCAGCTCCAGTCATACGCACTGGATCCCATGTGTCTATCTCTCGGTCCAGGACTTGTTTATTTTTCCCCGGTATGATCATCTGCTCCACTGCAGCCAATGACTGGTGTCCACAAGAGACACATCACCCCTAAAGCCAGTCATTGGCTGCATCGTAGCATATGATCATGCCCATGCAGGGGATGAAGTAAACAAACTGCATACCAGAAGATGGACATATGGGAGCCGGCACACAGGACCAGCAGGGAGTAGGTAAGTATGATTCCTTCAATAGCAGAGGCAGGCTGTGGTTACTTATTTTCAGACAAAACCTTTAATGCTGTCCTTCTCCAGGTATGACTAGTGGTGAACTTCCTCTGCTAGTCTTTAGTGGAGGAACTAACTACTGAGCATGTGCAGCACAGTTTCAGGCATTGGAACAACATGAAGATACCTAGTATAAGGAACAGGAGAAAAATAGGAGAGGCAAGCAGTATTTTCTATCACCACTAGAACACCCTGCTTATCACTGTTTATAGTATAAGGAACAGGAGAGAACACATGAGAGGTGAGAACAAATTTTCTATCACCACTAGAACATCCTGCTTATCACTGTTTATAGTATAAGGAACAGGAGAGAACACAGGAGAGGTGAGAACTAATTTTCTATCACCACTAGAACACCCTGCATATAACTGTTTATAGTATAAGCGACAGGAGACGTGAGAACTGATTATCTATCACTGCTAGAACACCCTGCTTACCACAGATTATAGTATAAGGGACAGGGGAGAACACAGGAAATGCGAGAACTGATTTTTTTATCACCACCAGAACACCCAGTATTCATAAAATAATGACAGGAGAGAACACACATGAAGTGAGAACTGACTCTCTATCACCACTAGAACACCCAGCTTATCACTGTTTTTGATAAATAAGGGACTTAGATTGATTATGATATATGATTTGCATTTCTAAACTTTTCTAAATGTATATGAAAGTTAATAAATTAATTACACATTATTAACATATATTTTATTTTAAGCCAGAGTACGAACATATTTTTGGACTCAACCCAAAACTAGCTTTGACTCCGACTCTACATCCCTGCCCATACCCACCTTTGCACAGTACTGTATATACAGTATAATACTTTAAATATTTTATGTAAGTACATGGTCTAATTGTCCGAAAAGGACTTGTTGGCAGTCAACTGGATCACGTTATTACCAGCGGTAAGGCTAGTATTTGACCCCTAGTTAACATGTTCTTTTGTCTTATATCCTTCACATTTGTCTCTAGTTCTCCCAAGAAAAGCTGGCCCTTGATTAGGGAGAGCAGGAGCCCATGGGGATCAATGGCTACTCACACACACACACACACACACTGGAAGCTGGGATTAATGGGGTAGCAAATGCTGCAGTGCAACATTAAGTTGGCAGCCATATCAATGTAATGGTTAGAGCCCACAGACATTTGTGAGCACTGAGCAGGAACATTAATTAAGAAGCAGCTGGGACCCCTTTAAAGGGATTGGAGGTCTGTTTTGGCGGACTGTACGGTGGAGCGAACTAGAGGCAACTGCAGCTTATATAAAGGGAGGATAGCTGGTGAAAAGATGAGTTTATCTAAAGGCCCCCATGCACCTTAGCAAACTTTTGAACAAACCCACCACTTTCACTTTTGAACTGGTTTAAGAGCCTATTAAAGGAAACCTGTCACCAGGATTTTGTGCATAGAGCTGGGGACATGGGCTGCTAGATGGCCGCTAGCACATCTGCAATACCCAGTCCCCACAGCTCTCTGCGTTTTTATTGTGTTAAAAAAACGTTTTGATCAATATGCAAATGAACCTAATATGTGTCCTGTATCCGGAGATGAGTCCAGCGGAAAGGAGCCCAGCACCACCCCGCGTCCTCCGAATCTCCTCCTTGCTGGCTGACGTCACAGAGCTGGAGCGCCGAAATCTCGCGATGCGCGAGCTAGCGCATGCGCAGTTCGTTCCCTGTGCTGATGCCAGCACAGGGAATGAACATGATGCCGACGCGCATCGCGAGATTTCGGCGCTCCAGCTCTGTGACGTCAGCCAGCAAGGAGGAGATTCGGAGGACGCGGGGCGGTGCTGGGCTCCTTTCCGCTGGACTCATCTCCGGATACAGGACACATATCAGGTTTATTTGCATATTGATCAAAACTGTTTTTTAACACAATAAAAGCGCAGAGAGCTGTGGGGACTGGGTATTGCAGATGTGCTAGCGGCCATCTAGCAGCCCATGTCCCCAGCTTTATGCACAAAATCCTGGTGACAGGTTTCCTTTAAGAGATGAGACCAAAATCCCATTTACATTAACTTTTTCTTGATTTATCTCATATTTAAATGTGAATAATATATATATATATATATATATATATAAATATATATATATATATATATAAAAAGAAAAATGGCGGCACTGGCTGCAGAGAAGAGATGCGGGTGCACGTCCCAAGGGGAATAGACTGATATCCCCAATAAATAAGTACAGAAAAAAGAGCGGCACTCCAATGGAATAAAAGCAGGTGAACCCTTTATTCACCCAAGTGGTGCAACGTTTCGGCTCTGGTCACGAGCCTTCCTCAAGCAAAAGGCCTTTTGCTTGAGGAAGGCTCGTGACCAGAGCCGAAACGTTGCACCACTTGGGTGAATAAAGGGTTCACCTGCATTTATTCCATTGGAGTGCCGCTCTTTTTTCTGTACTTATATATATATATATATATATATATCCTAAGAAAAATGATTGGAATGTGAATTGTATTAATAACATTATAAACCGATATATCTCCTCTAGGCTCGGAGATTTTCTTAAGTAGAATGCATCAGCAACTTCAGATGAAAACATGTGCACTTCTAAATTCAATAATCACAGATTTAAAAGCTGTTTGGGAAACAGAAAAGACATTAGGATTTGAGAGAGAAAAAAAAAACCCAGCAGGGCCACAAAGCTCAGTGTGTTACCTAGAGAAAAAATCTTTTCAGTAGTTAGAAATCACAGTTCTCGAGCGCCTAATTCCTGACCCCACATAGAGTAACCTCCAAATAACTGTAATTATCTCCTGACATAAATGGCATATCGACAGTATACTTACAATTGATTTCTGCCTAATTATTACTTGTTGTTGTTCAACATGGATTTGTAAGAGGAAAACAATAACTACCTGTGGACAGTGCAAAGATTAAGGAAGAGAAGCCACTGGGTGGGAAAATACATACAGTGATTATTGCAGACGTGAACTCACAAACGAAACACCATATTAGCATAAAACACCCTGTAGAAGGGAAATTTTGTGACGCTGAATGAAACTTTACAATGCGGCTCAGCTTTTACGACATATTTTATCTCGTTAAAACTCTGGTGTTTTTTTCCCATAGGCTTTTCTACAGGAATTTAAAAACTCTATAAAAAAATGCATGTTACAAATATGGTCCAATAAAAATTCTACCTAAAATATGTTTGAAAAGCATAGTGCTTTTTAAAATCTGAAAAAAAAAACTAGAAAAAACACACAAAATTGTGTGTAAAAAAGTCCTAGAAAGTGTCTTTGAGCCAAACGTTTTTCAGTAAAAAAAAGGCCCGAAATTGACCCAACCTGTGTGAAATTCTCTAAATTGTGGCAATTTTCTCTTAACTGCATAAAAAATGCATGCTACAAATATGACAAAAACGCCACAAAAAATACTTCCAAAGGGCGCTTTCATGGTGTTTCTTACAAGCGTTTAAACACTAAAAAAAAGCGTGCCTGCAAGAAACCTAAAAATGTTTTGGTGTCAAAAGTTGTTTTTTATTGAAAATGGCATTACATTTTCTAAAGTTATGTGAAAGTCTCTAAACTGACACAGATAATCCCGGTAGTCATATGAAAAGTTGATGAAGACACTGGAGAGGGGGGGGGGGGCATTTATTAAGACCAGCGCTTTCTAAACTGGTCTTGATATCCCCCTGCACCGCCAGAAGACATTAGTAGCATTCTACTAATTTTGGGCTAAAAATCATCTTTTTCAATTGGTCTGTATTAAAAATTTTCAGCTGTTTTTGTCATAAACGGTTAACTACCTGTGAACATCTTACTTCCACTTTCACTTTGAGACGTTATCTGCCGGCTATGTACAGTACAGACCAAAAGTTTGGACACACCTTCTCATTCAAAGAGTTTTCTTTATTTTCATGACTATGAAAATTGTTGATTCACACTGAAGGCATCAAAACTATGAATTAACACATGTGGAATTATATACATAACAAACAAGTGTGAAACAACTGAAAATATGTCATATTCTAAGTTCTTCAAAGTAGCCACCTTTTGCTTTGATTACTGCTTTGCACACTCTTGGCATTCTCTTGATGAGCTTCAAGAGGTAGTCCCCTGAAATGGTTTTCACTTCAAAGGTGTGCCCTGTCAGGTTTAATAAGTGGGATTTCTTGCCTTATAAATGGGGTTGGGACCATCAGTTGCGTTGAGGAGAAGTCAGGTGGATACACAGCTGATAGTCCTACTGAATAGACTGTTAGAATTTGTATTATGGCAAGAAAAAAGCAGCTAAGTAAAGAAAAACGAGTGGCCATCATTACTTTAAGAAATGAAGGTCAGTCAGTCAGCCGAAAAATTGGGAAAACTTTGAAAGTAAGGGCTATTTGACCATGAAGGAGAGTGATGGGGTGCTGCGCCAGATGACCTGGCCTCCACAGTCACCGGACCTGAACCCAATCGAGATGGTTTGGGGTGAGCTGGACCGCAGAGTGAAGGCAAAAGGGCCAACAAGTGCTAAGCATCTCTGGGAACTCCTTAAAGACTGTTGGAAGACCATTTCAGGTGACTACCTCTTGAAGCTCAACAAGAGAATGCCTAGAGTGTGCAAAGCAGTAATCAAAGCAAAAGGTGGCTACTTTGAAGAACCTAGAATATGACATATTTTCAGTTGTTTCACACTTGTTTGTTATGTATATAATTCCACATGTGTTCATTCATAGTTTTGATGCCTTCATAGTCATGAAAATAAAGAAAACTCTTTGAATGAGAAGGTGTGTCCAAACTTTTGGTCTGTACTGTATATCCCTTCTCTTTGATCTACTAAGGGCTGATAAACACTCTATTTAAGCCATATTCTTATCAGTAACATAAGAATTGAGCTATAATGAGTATTTATGACATCAGGAAATCAGAGATAAGGAGCCTGATGGGAAACAGTATAAACACAGAGCCCAGTACTAGAGAATCTCAAGTCTGTACAGAGAAAGGGGCTGAACTTTTTTAATAAAGACCAATTGGAAAAACGATTTTAAGCTCAAAATGAGTACAACACAATAATTAAAAAAAATGTTCCTGTCCATGCACCTAGAATGAAATCTAGGCCAGCTCGTAGCTGGTGTCGATTTCAGTTATCATTTGTGCCAGAAAACTGGCATAAATGATGATACAGTACAGGTCTCATGCGGATTCACAAAACATGGATACCAGCCTTGTGCGTCCTGCATTTTTTTCCGCTCCGCCCTATGTTAAAAATAGCTATTCTTGTCCGCATAATTGACAAGAATAGGACATGGACAAGAATGAGGACCAAAAATACAGTTGTGAGCATGGGACTTAAATCTGATAGCGCTGTGTTCATGAGACAACCCCATTCAATTATTTTCACCACAAGTTCCTCTCAGATGATGGACTGAATCATGCGAATGATAAGAATAAAAAATTATTACTGTATTATTTGCTTTATAAGCCACACAAGGGTTTTTTCCTCAGATCCCCAAATTAGACCCCCAATCTTCATTAGTCCTCAGATCAGACCCCCATATAAGACTTCCGATCAGACCCCCATTATCAGACCTCAGATCAGACTCCCATATCAGACCTCAGATGAGATTTCCATATCAGACCTTAGATCAAACCTCAATATCCGGCCCCCATATGAGATCCCAATATCAGACCCCCATATGAGACCACAGATCAGACCCCCATTATCAGACCTCAGATCAGACTCCTATATCAGACCTCAGATGAGACTTCCATATCAGACCTCAGATCAAACCCCAGAATTGTTATTACAGGTGACAGGAGAGGTGACAGGTCTTCTTTACATGCCCTGGTATGTTGCGTGACCCCTCCCTTTAGGCGGCAGCTGAGCAGTACTTGATGTGGTGTTAACCTAGGACTATATCTCGCTGCTGCCATCTAACAGTAGTCCAGTGAACACCCGATCCAGCACTGCACTACAACAGCTCTCGTTCTTCCACTATTGCCACCATTTTGACCATTTACATATTTCTGATAAGAATCCAAAGTACCCACGTGAAAGAAAGAGGTGAAGACCAAAAAGAGCAGAGGTGGGAATGTTGAGTCCGCAATGATAGCTGAGAACATGTAACAGCATATTATCCTTGTATTACACTTGCTTAATGGCATCAGGGGTTACCAGGCGAACAAATAACAAGATTTAAAGTGTTAGTCCATGGTGGAGATTTTTTGTAGACCAATGTTTTACACCAGTTGATAATGTCCTCTGCGCTGCCGGAAGATGCGACTAGTTTATTACCTTCTCTCATCAAAAATTAGGCGCATCTCCGGCAGTCCACGCGCCTAAACATAAATCTATGGCAGCTTGGAGATTTACACCAGAAAACTGGGATAAATGAAAATAAATGTGGTAGACCTGCTGGCCACACCTCCTCACCACCCTCATCACGCCCCCTTTTTGGGAAGCTGGCAAGGGAGGTGTAGAAACGCTACTTGTGACAAAAATATGTCACAAGTGGGTGGCATTAAAAGGTCACAAGCTCAGGGCTTGCAACTTTTTAAAATCCAGAAAAGTGGCACGGGGAGTAATAAATTCTTCCGATTGCTGGCGCTTCTACCCCCCCCCCCCCCCTCTGAGAATGAGGTGAGACGAATCCATGCTCCATAGAACACTGCTACATCTAATTCGAGGTAACATCTGAAAAGGCACGGGCTTTAAGGAATGAAAGGGGCGCCATGTGTGTTGGTTTCAGAAGTGTATATATGGAATCTGGGTGGCACCCCTACCCCTGAAGGGCCTGTGTAAATTGGAGTAAAAATATTAAAGGAGCAAGGATATCAACGGTGGCAATACAAAGTCTGATACAATGTTGCTGTTTGGACAGGGGGCTGGGGGTCGGGGAGGTCTGAGAGGGCTCAAAGAAGAGCTATTGAACCGAGCGCTCAAAAAACAGGCCCATCACTGGTCTGACTGTTATTGGAAGGAGGAAAAGTGGAAAGTTTAGGAAAAGAGAGGGAATAGCCTTAGAGTCTGTTACCTGGTATTCTGAAGCGGAAAGTAGGTTGGAAACGGGATTACGATAATGAGAAGCTTCACTAAATTTACTGAGCAACTACAGGCTGCTATGATTGATATGAACTAACTCTCTAACAAACGCATATTAATTAAGATATTGCTACTGCTAGTTTTTTTTTATTTTTTTATCCTGCTTTACAACTTCACGGAACTAATTGTATGTGTATGTTTTAGGAGGGAGAATGAAAATTGATAGACGATGACTGTATGAAGCAGTAGGGGCAACAGAATATGTATGTAAAAGAAAGCTTATGACATACTGTTGTATATTGGGTCAGTAAGCTGATGCTCCCTCGCTATTGATACTGTGGTTGTTAGGTAAGGCGAGTAGGGGAGGTGGGTAAGGGGTAGGTAGTAAGGAAATATTGGGAGTGGGGAAAAAGGGCAGGGCACAGGTGGAGCTTAATACCTCAATGTCCCCAATAATTAAAAAATCAGAAAAATCGAAACAGTTACTCCTGACCAATATGCGAGGACAGATTAGCCCGCCAAAAAAGAAGAAAGCAGATGTGTCTTTAGTACAAGAGGGAGAGCCTGCTATGGAGGGAAGTTTTGGGTTGAAAACACTAGAGGCAAGTTTCCAGTCTGGGGAGAGTGTTGATAAACAGGGGCGAGTGACGGAAGAAATTGCTGCAACAA
Source organism: Bufo bufo (assembly GCF_905171765.1). Taxonomy (NCBI): domain Eukaryota; kingdom Metazoa; phylum Chordata; class Amphibia; order Anura; family Bufonidae; genus Bufo; species Bufo bufo. The sequence goes on along the minus strand of NC_053392.1, from coordinate 511,728,235 downwards.
AAGAGGAGCAGGCTCCAAGTCTGCAGGATATATTTCAAGAAATAAAAAAATGCAATATGGCAATTCACGATCTCTCTCTCCAGACTGGAAATATTAGGGAATCTGTGGGGCTCCTCAGAGTGGATGTCCAAAAATATAAAGAAAGATTGATAGAAGTTAAGAAAAGGACCTCTGATTCTGAGGACCTTCTGCAGATGATGGCGAAGGAAAGAAATTCCCTGAAGGAAGAAAATAGGGTATTAAAAAACAAAGTACTGGAGCTGGAAAATAGGACTAGAAGTTCCAATCTGAGGTGTCTTGGGATCCCTGAGGGTGTGGAGGGGCAAGATGTATGCGCCTTTCTGCAAGTATGGCTCAGGGAACAGTTGGGCCAGGACATCTCAGGTTATAAAAATTTTGTGGAACGCGCATATAGGATACCATCCAAGCTACCGGTATCTGGAACGAGATCGAGACCCATACTTTTTAGTCTATTATCGATTAGGGATAAGGAGGAGATCCTGCGTAGATCAAGGGCAAAATGGAAATTAGAATATTTGGACGCAACAGTAATGATTTTCTCAGACTATGCAAAAGAAACGATGCAGGAAAGAAGTAGTTTTATTGAGGTTAAAAAAATCCTGCGTTCTAACAATGTTAGATACTCGTTGATGTTCCCGGCGAAACTTAGGATTGAGTGGGAAAATAAAAACTGTGTTTTTGATAAAGCAGATGCGGTCCAAAGTTGGATAAAGAAAATATAAGGAGTTGAGGTGAAATAGGGCAGGAGGTCGGCGGGGAGGGGGAAATGCCAAGAGAGAGAACCAGGAGAGTAATCAGCCTGGCTCATTCAGGAGGGAATGGGGAAGGGTATTTGCTGTGCTGGGTTAAGTTTTTTTTTTTTCCTCTTCTCCTCTTTTTCCCTGCCTTCTCTCCTCCCCCTCTTCCCCGGGGTATCTAGCTAGGCTAGAAGACCGGATAGGTCTTTATGAGAATAATTTCTTGGAATATTAGGGGGTTGAGTAGGGGAGCAAAGAGGGCGGCGGTTTTTGATGCAATACATAGATTTCTACCCGCTATAATTTGTCTACAAGAGACGCATTTGACCAGCGAAACGATACCGGGGCTGTGTAGACAATGGTTACAGCGCTCCTTTCATTCAGTGTACTCATCATATGCAAGAGGTGTGAGTGTTTTGATACATCGGGACATCAATATTAAAATAAGGGAAGTAGTTCAAGACCAGGAGGGACGATACGTTCTGATTGATTGCTTACTGGAAGGAAGAAGAGATTATAGCTAATGTATATATACCACCACCCTTTAAAATTGAAATCCTCTTAAAAATCTATGATTTTGTGCTTAAGGTAGGAGAAAAACCACTAATAGTTATGGGGGATTTTAATAATATTATGGATAGTAAAATAGATAGATGTAGGGTTGGTAAGATTCAAAATGTATGCACGGGTTCTAAATTAAAAAATATCACGGAAGAAATGGGCTGGATAGATATCTGGAGGGTATTACATCCTAAATTATAAAAATATTCATGTTTTTTAAAGACACATAAGAGTTTATCACGGATAGATTTAGTTTTCACAAACAATATAGGTGTATAGGAAATTGAAGGGGTTAAATATGGTCAACGTGGGATCTCGGACCATAACCCAATTATTACAAATATAAAAACACCAAAAAAAAACTATGAGGATGCACATAAATTTAGGGTGGATAAATATAATGGGGATACATGATAAGGTTTCAAGTGAGATAGGGGAATTTTTTGAGATGAATGATGATTCAGCAGCAGTTAATATAGTATGGGAGGCTGCAAAGGCCTATATAAGAGGGATTTTTATAAAGAATACGGTAATATACAAGAAAGGGATAAGGGGAAAAATAATTAAACAGCAACAAGAGGTGGAAAAATATGAGGATAATTATATTAAAAATCCTACAGAAAGTAACTATGAGGGCTGGATAGAGAAAGTTTCAAAACTGGAGGATGAGCAACTGTTGATAGCAGAACAACAGAAAGAAAATAATGTGAGGGACAATTATATTTATGCGCATATACCGGGTAAAAAGTTAGCGGCCCTAGTAGCGACGCAGATAAAAAGAAATAATTATATACACTGTTTAGTGGACAATTTAGGAAATAAAATTACTGAACACGACGCGATAAGAGAATTGCTTCAAGAATATTTTAGAGATATATACAGTACAAAGATAAATAAGGATCTGGGGCAGATTCAACAGTTTCTGGAGTTAGTAACTATCTCTACGTTAACAGCAGAGCAAAGTGAGAAATTAGAGACCCCCTTGAACGCCCTGGAAGTGGACAAAATACTATCTGATATTACAAAAAATAAATCCCCAGGAACAGATGGTATTCCGTTTGAGGTCTATGCTCAATATAGGGAAGTGCTGATTCCGAAACTGTTGATCATGTGGAATGATTTGAGGAAGAAAGGGAAGTTGCCAGACTCACTGAGAGAGGCATTGATCACATTAATTCTAAAACCGGGGAAAGATCCAACCCTTCCAGACTCATACCGCCCCATTTAGTTAATTAATACAGATAATAAGATATTGGCAAAAATTTTGGCAATTAGACTCAAAAGTGTGGTGTCGGGTCTGATACATGAGGATCAGATGGGCTTCATGTCGGGCAAGACCACAACGGATAATGTCATGCGTTATTACGTAAACACTCAGCTTGAGCCAGAAAATTGTGGTCAACGACTGATTGTTACATTGGACGCCTCAAAAGCGTTTGATACTATAGAATGGCCCTTCTTGATGGCAACATTGAAAAAGATGGGGTTTGCAGATAAATTTATATCCTGGGTAAATTTGTTATACACGGAAATTATTCAGCAAAAGTGATATTGAATGGGGAATATTCGGATAACATTCACATTCACAGGGGGGTTAGACAGGGTTGCCCTCTCTCCCCCCTGCTTTTTGCTATAGCCATGGAGCCGTTAGCGGATAGGATCAGGCAAGATGCAGCAATTGAGGGCTTCAGGTTTGGCGGACACGAGGAAAAAATTTCTTTATACGGATGACATTATGCTGTTTGTTGGCTCACATAGATCTTTGACAAGGATCTTTGAGGTCTTTGATCAATATGGAGATTATTCTGGGCTTAGGATAAATTGGTCTAAGTCAGCATGTGTCCCGATTGATCCTTTGAACGATTTTATTCCAGGCCCACTACAAATTATGAAGAATAACGAACCAGTTAAATACTTAGGTATTCAAATAACCCCAAGGATTATATCCGGCTGAATGTGACCCCAAAGATAAAAGAAATGAAGAAAGAGATAGAGGTATGGAAAAGATTGTATGTCTCGATGGCAGGCCGTATTTCCCTGGTGAAAATGTGCCTGTTACCATCACTTAACTACGTCCTATGGAATTCACAGATAATAATCCCAAACAAAAATATTTAAAATAATAACTAGTACATTAATGGACCTGATCTGGCGAGGAAAAAAAACGAGGATTAAAGCACAAATATTGTGCAGTCATGAGAAGGAGGGTGGACTATCAGTTCCAGATGTAGAACTTTATTTTATCTCCGGCCAAATAAAAAATAGGATAATGTGGAGCAATACGCAAAGATATAAGGCTATGGTTGTAGGAATAAACAAAACACTAGAGAGATGTAATATATTTCAATTAATTGAAGCTTAAATCTTGGGATAACAGAGTAGTAATAAGATACCGCTCTATGAGTTGATGGATATGGTATGGAGACAGGCAAGAAAACTGTGGAACCAGGTGGGACTCCATGCGGACACCATACTTTGGGGTAATATTCATCTCACCGATTTGACGCTAATTGAGCAGTCAGTGTGGTGGAAACATGGAGTCTATAAACTGGGCCAGATATGGAAGCAAGGTGATATAATAGCATATGAAGACCTTAAACAGGAGTATAAATTGGGTAATCTAGAAGTGAGTTTATTCTATCTACAGTTAAAATGTGCATTACGTAGGCTGGTAGGGAAGAATACGCAAATAGAGACCCTTTCGCAGCCATTGCTTAATATATCCAGATTAATGGCAGGGAGGAAGCTAGTGTCTAAAATTTATGAATGTTTGTTACACCAAAAGACTAAGGGAAGGGCAACTTCTAGCCTAATGCATAAATGGAGAGAGGCTATAAATCCCCAGCAAGAAGAGTTTTGGGTATCAGCAATACAGCAAAAAAACAAGGTTTCAAAGAACTTTTCACATAGGATAACCCAATTTTACATACTAAACCGCCTACACTATTCCCCCGAGAAACTTATGAAATATTATAAACCTAAAGTATTCAGCGGTTTAAAATGCGGGGAAATAGGGGTGGATGATGTCCATATACTCTGGACGTGTATAAGGATTCAGGAATTTTGGGGACAGGTCAAGGATAAAATAGAGCAATATCATCAGTTTACAATACCTAATAAATTTGAGATTTGTGTATTGGGAGTGATGGATAAAACAGACACCCCTCATCAAGAAATTGCATCTAAACTCCTTTTTCAGGCGAGGAAATGTATTATGGGACATTGGGGAGGCAAGGCCACCCCCTCGATTAAGGAATGGGAGAGGCACACTAAAAACATACTTATTAAAGAAGAATTCCATTTAATAAATATTCAAAAGAAAAAGAGATTTGCAAAAATATGGAAGTTATGGCTAATGTAAGCCCTTTTTTTTTGGGTTATATACCTCATATGAGTGGCAGGACCCCGGGGGGCAGCGAGAGAGAGGACGCGAGGAGATAGATTAGAGGATTCCTTTTATTTTATTTTTATTTTTTCTTCTTCTTTCCTCCTGCACAGCAAATAATAAATAGGGGGGGGGGGGGGGGGGTTATATATATATTGTGGCAATGTGAACATTGAGGTGTTGTTTCCCCAGGTTCCAGTCCGGGACTTAGGGCATGCTCATGTCCAGGGATCCTATTTAATCCTGCTAATGGATCCTGGGTGTGTCTCACTCTGGAGAGTGTGCAGACAGAGGCCTGGTGAGGCTCTGTCAGTGTGGTCTCAGCTAGGCAAGGCTGAGGGGACACGAGGCTATGCAATAGCCTGGACTTTGGGGGACTCAGCGACACCCAGGAACAAGCATTGAAAGGTCAGAGTCAGGAGGACTCCTAGACCACAACCCCCTCCAAAGGTACTGCATTTGTTACAGCCTGAGGGCTGGTGGACTGTATGTCTGGAGTAAGCCGCACCTGGTTCCATGTGGGAACGCTATCGTATAGCCGAGTTAGGGATACGATGTTTAGGTAGAGCCCAGACGGGCAGGCTTTTGTTTTATGCCATGTTGTGTATGAAGAGTGTAAAATAAATTGCACTGTTTGGACCTGAAACCCAGTGGTTATGAAGATCCTTGTGAGAATGACCCCCGAATAAGAGGCGATCCCTTACAATATAAATATATATATATATATATTTGTAAATTTAATGTGATACAATGTTTTGTATAATGCAAGAATATAATAAAGATTATTTAAAAAAACAAAACAAAAAAAAACACCTGAATTATGATCAAATCCAAGTTGATCAACTTGAGGCTGGGTTCACACCTGAGCGTTTTACAGTAAAACGCTCAACAGGCAAAAAACGCTGTAAAACGCTCAACAGGCAAAAACCAATGTTTCCCTATGGGCATGGTTCTCACCTGAGCGTTTTATAGCACGTACGAACGCGCTGTAAAACCCCCTACGCCCCAAGAAGTACAGAAGCTTCTTTGGGGCGTATTGTCGCGAGTATTGTGGCAGTTTTTCATTGGATTAATCACACAAACTCGTACTACGCGCGTTTCCAAAATACAAAAACGCCCCAAAATACGCTTCAAAAACGCCCGATAAAAACGCCTGTAAAAAGCTCAGGTGTGAACCCAGCCTGACTGTGAATAGTACTGTGAATGTCATTCTGCAGATTGCTATGTACTGTGATACATAGAAGCCAGATAAAAAAAAATGTTCAATAAAACGCAATTCCAAAAATGATTTTAGCCAAAAAATACACATTTTTAACAGACTTTGACCAAAAAAGTATTTGAAAATTTTTAACGTTTCTGTCTATAACCAACTTATCATAAGAGTTAAAAGGGGAGTACAATATTGATAACCTGTCCTAAGGATAAGACGTCAATATCTGATACGTGGGGGCCCAACTCCCTGCAACCCTGTCGATCAACTATCTGAAGAGGCTGTGGCACTGCAGCCTCCTCACATCTTACCATGCACAGTTTACTGATAACACCTGGGACACCCGCCGAACAGATTTTGAGAAGGCAGCGGCCCTCCTGTGAGCACCGTGGACTTTTCTCTGCTTTTCTTTAGCCATTGACGACATGTTCATCGATCACGTGGCCTAGAAGCAGCTCAGCCCCATTTAAGTGAATGGGGCTGAGCTGCAATACCAAGCACAGCCACTGTACAACGTACGGCAGTGTGCTTGGTAAGCTGCGAGAAGGCAGCGGCACTTAGAGGAGCGCCGCTGCCTTCTCAAAACAGCTGATCGGCAGGGGTCCTGGGTGTCAGACCCCCAACCAATCACATACTGATCACATACATCAGTAAAAAAAAAAATCTTGGAAAACTCTTTTAAGCATAATGATCTACTCCAGGATACTTCTCCATACAACATTCTACTAGATCCTTGCAGGTAAAATCCTTAAAAATAGCAATTCAGTTATCCTATGGATGTTTCCATACCTCCACGTGATGACATTTCTATATGCTGCATGCCACCGTATGATAGATTTTTGTTACGGGTTTGTTTGCAAAACTAGGGGTAACTACAGCCTGCATCTGTGAACACACTTTCATCCCCACCGCCAGCAGCACTTTGTGTGTCCCCTTTTTGTTTCATGAAAAATAATGAATTTTGATCAAATGACCACATTATTACACTTACTACACCCCAATCCAATCAATGAGTTGATAATATATGTATGCCTAATGAGAAATATTTGTATAGTGAGATAGCAGGAGAATCCATCTTTTGCGGTCAGAATGACTACTATACTGTTGTGTGATTGTTTTATCCTTTTTAGATGCACTGAGAAACAAAGAGCACAAAATGGGCTTTAACACAGGAGGTTCTCTGGAGCTAGTTTGCAGCTGTTGGCCTATTGTGCTTCATGGTTTAAGGAACAACTGAGTGAGAAAGGGTTGTGCTCAAGAGTTTCCATAATTGGCACCCCACATTGTAAATACAAATTATGCGCCTAACCCCCTTCCTCGGTGAATGGCACATTACCAATGTGATTTTTTTTACCCGTCATTAACGAAAGCATAACTTCTTCCTCATGCCAGTAGATTACAGCTATGTAATGGGTGTGTGTATATATATATTATTTTTAATTTCGCTATTAGATAAACTAGTGTTAGTATATCAGAAACATTATGGGGGGATTTATCCCTCCCTTTTCACCAGTAAACCTGGAAATCTAGCTCTGCCTCCTAATTTGTCCCATCTTAGGCCTCATGCACACAAACGTATTTTCTTTCCATTTCCGTTTTTTTTTTGCGGACCAAATACGGAAACATTCATTTTAAATGGGTCCGCAAAAAAAACGGAAGTTACTCCGTGTGCATTCATGTCCGTATTTCTGTTCCCGCAAAAAAATAGAACATGTCTTATTATTGTCCGCATTATGGACAAGGATAGGACTGTTCTATTAGGGGCCAGCTGTTCCGTTCCGCAAAAAAAACGTAATGCACACGGACGTCATCCCTTTTTTTTTTTTGGCGGATGTTTTTTGCGGACCGCAAAATACATACGGTCATGTGCATGAGGCCTTACTCCAACACACTTTGCACAGTAAGATGTGACGTATGAATCGCCGGTCTTAGTAAATTCCGCCCTACATCATTATAGTTTTGGTCTCCCCAATAGAGAGACCTAGTGGCAGGCAGCCAGAATGAAAGGGATCATGGATCAGCAAAAACGCTTCCGTCATAATAATACAACCGGCTGCATCCGTTATGAACGGATCAAGTTGTATTATCTCTAAAATGGCCATGACAGATCCGCCTCTAAAACCATTGTAAGTCAATGGTGGACGGATCCGGTTTCTATTGTGTCAGAGAAAACGGATCCGTCTCCATTGACTTACAATGTGTGTCAGGACGGATCCATCTTGCTCCGCACCACATCGCGGACAGAGAAACGCTGCTTTCAGCATTATTCTATCCACAATGAGGACGCAACCGAACAGAACAACATGCACTTTGGCGCACTCCGTTTCGTTCAGTTCAGTTTTCTCCCCATTGATAATGAATGGGGACAAAACTGAAGTGTTTTTCTCCGGTATTGAGATCCTATTACGGATCTCAATAGCTGAAAGGGAAAGCGCAGATGCGAAAATAGCCTTTGCAGATTGGATGCAACACAGACGTAATCCATTTTTTTTTACAGTTCTGTATTTTGCGGACCTCAAAATACATACGGTTGTGCGCATGAGCCCTAAAGAGAAGTAGGGGAAGTGGTGTGCGCATTTTCAACACACGGGGGCGCCGTTCTGTGGGCATTCCGCATCACGGATGCGGACCCATTCACTTCAATGGGTCCGCAAATCCGGAGATGCGGAATGGTGCGGAACGGAAGCATGGAACGGAAACCCACGGAAGCACTACGGAGTGCTTCCGTGGGGTTTCGTCCCGTACTTCCATTCCGCGAAAAGATAGAACATGTCCTATCTTTTTGTGGAACGGGCGGATCGCGGACCTATTAAAGTGAATGGGTCCGCGATCCGCTGTGGCTGCCCCACAGTCGGTGTTCGTGCATTGCGTCCCACAATTTGCGGGCTGCAGCACGGCCACGGGGCGCACACGTTCGTGTGCAGGAGGCCTAAGATTGTACCTACAGATTCACAGAACTGTAAATTCTACCTATGGTGCTAGACAGAACAGAATATTGGGGGAGATTTATCATTTCCCTGTGTCGCTTTTTTGGTGTAAAAAAGTTTCAAACCTTGTGTTTGAGACTTTTTGAATGCTACTTGCGGCAAATTTTGTTGCAAGTGGAGTGTCTGAGCTGCCCTCGCCACTTTCTGAAAAGGCGGCGTAGTGAGTAGTGTTGATCGCGAATTCGAATATTGCCCCTGCCGCTCATCACTAGTAGTGAGGGCGGACCAGCGGGTTCGCAACATTTATCTTTATTTGCGCCTGTTTTCAGGTGCAAATGGTGACAGAAATCTACGGCAGCTCCGAGATAGATTTCACTCTAGTGCAAGGACTGCCGAAGGATTCGCCCAATATATGACGAGGCTTGTACCTCGTCATACATTAGGCACATACTCCGCCAGTGCAGGAGATTTCAAAGACCTGCGTAAAAGGGCTGTCTTTAATAAATCTCCCCCATTGAATTTCTAAAACAGGTGTACTAGCTCCAATGATAGAGCTGAAACGCCCTCAGCAGTGACTGAAATGCGTTAGCCTGTTCCAATGTTTTCCGACAGCCTGTCAATGTTACTACTAATTTCCAGTGAGAAATTTTAGAAGGTCCCTGGCTTGGAAAGAAAAGGAGAAAGCTGGAGGACTTGGCTGGCAGAGTTTATGTAGCACTGATGTTGGGCAGATGGTGCCTGGTGGAAATGGGTGATTAGAACTGGCATGGATACTGAAGCACTAGTGGTGTGCAGCTGGGCCTGGGTGTAGACGCTCTGGCTGATGGAAGGCGGCACTGCCTTGGTTTGATGTAAAAAAAAAAAAAAAATGTCAAAGAAGACACAACCAATACACAATTTTGTAGACACTAAGAAGCTATTTCACCCAATTCACACGTGAAGTCGTAAGCTTGTGTACACTGCTGTTTTTCTTCGTATAAACGGATACTATCCATTTCTAAGGGTGTCAAACTGATGCCAAAATGTATTAGTCTGCGTAAAACCTTACAAGTTTTTATTTCTTTTTAACTCATTAAAGTCAATGGATGACAGATGCACCCACTGTCTGTACAAGGGCTCTATCACACGGGCGGATCCCGTGCGGGTAATCCGCTGCGTGAAAGAGAGCCAAGCCCCGTTCCGGACACCAGAGACGCGGAGCAGTAACATGACTGATAATGCTCTGTACCTCTCTGTGATCTTTTTAATATAAAATCACGGTGACAACTTTATCTCACTGTGATTTTGTAGTAAAAAGATCACAGAGCAGCACGGAGCATTATCAGTCATGTTACTGCTCCGCGTCTCTGCTGTCCGGAACGGGGCTTGGCTTTCTTTCACGCAGCGGATTCCACGAACGGCATCCGCTCCTGTGAAAGAGCCCTTAGGGAAGGAAACAGATTGTGTTGGATTTTTGCTGATTTCTCCCTCCCACCTTCATAGAAATTACCAAGCCAAGTTAAAGGGGTAGACCAATGAGGACAGTGATTGGCTGCAGCAGTCACAGGCCATACATGGCTCCAGCGGCAGGAGGACTGGACCAGCCCAACAGAGGATGGGGCTGAAGAAAGATGAAAGCATAGCATGCGTTTTTGCTGTGTTTTCAATATGGTTGAGATTTTTACAGGTAAATATGTCCTTTCCCTCTAAAAACCACAACTGCATTGAAAACCACGGCAGAACTGCATGTCCATGATCTAATGTAGTTTTGATGTAGTTTTAAAGGGAACCGGTCACCATGAAAATGCAATGTAAGCTATTGGCAGTATGTGATAGAGCAGGAGGAGCTGAGCAGATATATAGTTTCGTGCAAAAAGATTCAGTACAACTTGCCATTTATACAATTAAATCTCTACTTATTCTGGGCTTTGAAGTCCAGGAGGCGGTCCTATCAGTGATTGACAGCCTTCCCTCTATGACTGTGTATACAGAGATAGCTGTCAATCAAAGCCCAGAATGTGCAGAGCTTAAAATGTATAAATGGCAAGTTGTACTGAATATTTTTGCACGAAACTATATATCTGCTCAGCTCCTCCTGCTCTATCACATACTGCCAATAGCTTACATTGCATTTTCATGGTGACAGGTTCCCTTTAACTGCACCTCAACCACTTTGTGTGAATTTACCCTAAGGCAGGGTTCACATGTTGCAGACACAGCATAAGGCCTCTTGCACACGAACGTGTGCGCTCCGTGGCCGTATTGCGGACCGCATTTGCGGATCCGCAATACACGGGCACCGTTCCGTGTGCATTCCGCATCACGGATACGGACACATTCACTTCAATGGGTCCGGAAATGCGGAATGGTACGGAACGGAAGCACGGAACTGAACCCTACAGAAGCACTACGGAGTGATTCCGTGGGGTTTGGTCCCGTACTTCCGTTCCGCAAAAAGATAGAACATGCTCTAGCTTTTTGCGGAACGGCCGGATCGCGGACCCATTAAAGTGAATGGGTCCGCAATCCGCTGCGGCTGCCCCACGGTGGGTGTTCGTGCACGGCCACGGGGCGCACACGTTCGTGTGCAGGAGACCTAAACTGCATGTTGGCACAGTTGCACTTGCATGGCTGGACACCACAGCCAGAGTGTGGGCACAACGTGTGAATCCTGCCAGCAGTTTATTGCACTGCCAAATTGAAAACCGTGTCAATCCCAAGCCCAAGGCTAGGGTCACACGTACGTTTTTTTTTTTTTTTAAAAACCTTTAAACACAATTTTCAAGAGATTAGCAAGCGATTTTCATTTTACTCCAGGGAGAAACAGGTAAAACTCATGCAGCCAATAAAAAAAATGTTAGCACGTTTTTGACTGGAGGAAATTTGTGCAGATTACAAGCTACTCAATTCATTCCTATAGACTGCGATATCACAGAGTTTTTGTAGTGAAATAAAAAAAAGACTAAAGGAAGACTGGCTTAGTTGCCCATAGCAACCAATCAGATTCCACCTTTCATTTTTAAAAGAAGCTCTGAAGAATGAAAGGTGGACTCTGACTGGTTGCTCTGGGCAACTAAGGCCTAGGTCACACCTCAGTTATTTGGTCAGTTATTTCCACCAATTATTTTGAGCCCAAACCAGGTGCGGGTCAAAAACACAGGACAGGAGGCCATTTTTCCAATATACCTTACTTTTGAGTAGGCTCCACTATTAGTCTGGCCTCACAATAACTGATGGAAATAACTGACCAAATAACTGAAGTGTGAACTAGGCCTAAGCAAGCTTTCCTTTACACCAGTTTTGATAAATCTATCCCTACGTGTAGTGTAGGAACGAGATGACTCCTCAAGGTATGAACACACGGAGTGGTCGTGATCTGGTCGGGTCGTGGCTAGCTCTGGTCAAGAACCGCACGGCCAATTAGGCCACAACTGCCTGATATTTAACTAACGAAAACTGCACTGTATAGGGCAGGGGTGGCCAACCTTACATACACAAAGAGCCAAAAAACAACAACATATGACTACCAGAAGCCACAAGCTATACAATTACACACGAGTCACCGTATTTTTCACCCTACAAGATGCACCTAGGTTTTCACAAAGAAAAATAAGATAAAATAAATATTTTTCATCCGATCTGAGTTCTGCTAAAATATTTTTTTTATTTTTCACTAGCAGAGAAAACAAAAAATATATTTTTCATCAGACCTCAGATCAGATCCCCAATCCTAATCTGACCTACAATAAGATCCTCAAACCTCATCAGACTTCCAAATCAGACCCCCAAAATAAGAACCCCAATGCTTGGATCAGGCAACACAAATCAGACTCTCAATGTCAGACCCTCAGTGCTCAGATCTCCCCCCCCCCCCATGCTCAGATCCCCCCCCTTCTCAGATCTGACTCCCCATTATCAGATCTGCCCCCCATGCTCAAATCTGAACCCTCATGCTAAAATCGTCCCACTCATGCTCAGATCAGACCCCCATTGTCCAGATCAGGACCCTTCCCATGCTAAGATCAGACCCCCATGCTCAGTTATATAATTAAAAATCTATATCTTCCCTCCTGATCAGGCACTGGGCTCCTGCTCGGGCACCTGCTACTCTGCAGGTCTGACAGGCTCTCCACTGTGACCTGATGAGCACAACGTCGGGTCATAGTGCGTGTCTCCAGGTACTAAGTTCTCACACTGTGTGCATCAGGATGTAGTGGAGAGTGAGCTGGAGCTGCAAAGTAGCAACAGTGCCCGATCAGGAAAAGAGATCTGAGCCTGGGGTGGAGAGTGAGCCGTCTGACTGCTTCCTGGCTTCACAGCTAGAGCCTCACTTGAAGAAGCAAAGAGCCGCATGTGGCTCAAGAGCCACAGGTTGGCCACCCCTGGTATAGGGGGTCTAAATTCTTAATGGTTGCGTGGCACCTTCAATACCGCTTGCAGCTGTATTTGTCCGGCTGAATCTCGGCACTAATGCCGGAAACAGGCTGGATCCCTGTCGGGTACCATTATAGTCAATGAGGCCTGGCAGTCCTCCGGCTATGCCGGATGCAATAAACTCCGGCAGTCTGTCCCTCTACCGGAACAGCCTGCCGGAACAGATTAGTGCTAGTGAGAAACTAGCCTTAGGCCTCTTTTACATGACCGTTTTTTTTTTTTCGTTTACGGGCAGTTTTTTGCATTCCGTATACAGTCCGTATACGGAACCATTCATTTCAATGGTTCAGCAAAAAAAAAAAACGGAATATACTCCGTATGCATTCCGTTCCCGTATTTAGTTTTTTCCGTTCCGTTGAAAGATAGAACATGTCCTATTATTGCCCGCAGATCACGTTCCGTGGCTCCATTCAAGTCAATGGGTCCGCAAAAAAAACGGAACACATACGGAATGTACTTCGTATGTCTTCTGTATCCGTTCCGTTTTGGCAGAACCATCTATTGAAAATTTTATGCCGAGACCAATTTTTTCTATGTAATTACTGTATACTGTATATGCCATATGGAAAAACGGAACAGAAATGGAAACACAACGGAAACAAAAAACGGATCCGTGAAAAACGGACTGCAAAACACTTAAGCCTCATGCACATGGCCGTTGTTTGGGTCCGCATCCGAGCCGCCGTTTTGGCGGCTCGAATGCGGACCCATTCACTTCAATGGGGCGGCAAAAGATGCGGACAGCACTCCGTGTGCTGTCCGCATCCGTTGCTCTGTTCCGCGACCCCGCAAAAAATATATAACATGTCCTATTCTTGTCTGCAAAACGGACAAGAATAGGCAGTTATATCAATGGCCGCCCGTTCCGTTCCGCAAATTGCTCTGCTCTGCATTTTAGAACATCAGGCATGTCATATGAGGTATTTAGAAATCAGCGTGGTATTTTAGGTGAAATTAAAACTCTAGGAGATGCTTATAAAAACTGGGTAAAAAAAAAAATATATTTTTTGTTGCTCATAGTAACCAATCAGTACAGCTTTCATTTCTTATTGTGATAATGAAAGATGAAAGATGTGCTGTGATTGGCTGCATTTTTCATAAATCTCCCTGATGTCTGTGAAGACTAACTTCTGGGTCGTTACCTTTTTCAGAAGCTGTTTCCTCTGTTGTCTGCAGAACATCATCCGGATGAGGCTTACACAAACCATGGAAGGGCCCCAGATCAAACGAATCTTGCAGCAGCTGGACATTGACCTCAGAGCATACACTCATGAAACCCACAGCGCAGCCTTGGTCCTATACAGAGAAACAACATGGAAACAGTCTTCAGGAACATCATTAGGGTGAGGGGTTTCTGTAGCTGAAGGGTTTATAGGGGTCTTCCGGGATTTACATATCAATAATCTATCCTTAGGATAGATCATTAATATCAGCACGGAAGGGGTCCAACTCCTGGCACCCAGGCCGATGAGCTGTTTTTCAAAAGCTCTGGTGCTTGAGCTAGGCAACAAAACTACACAGCTCCATCCACTATGTAGTGCCGTGCCTGGTTACTGCATCACTGCTACAGCTCTGTCTACTGTGTAGTGGCCGTGCCTGGTTACTGCATCACTGCTACAGCTCTGTCTACTATGTAGTGGCCGTGCCTGGTTACTGCATCACTGCTACAGCTCTGTCTACTATGTAGTGCTGTGTCTGGTTACTACAGTACTGCTACAGCTCTGTCTACTATGTAGTGGCTGTGCCTGGTTACTGCATCACTGCTACATTCCTGTCTGTCTACTGTGTAGTGGCAGTGCCTGGATACTGAAGCACTACTACAGCTCTGTCTACTATGTAGTGGCCGTGCCTGGTTACTACAGTACTGCTACAGCTCTGTCTACTATGTAGTGCTGTGTCTGGTTACTACAGTACTGCTACAGCTCTGTCTACTATGTAGTGGCTGTGCCTGGTTACTGCATCACTGCTACAGCTCTGTCTACTATGTAGTGGCCGTGCCTGGTTACTGCATCACTGCTACATTCCTGTCTGTCTACTGTGTAGTGGCAGTGCCTGGATACTGAAGCACTACTACAGCTCTGTCTACTATGTAGTGGCCGTGCCTGGTTACTACAGTACTGCTACAGCTCTGTCTACTATGTAGTAGCAGTGCCTGGTTACTGAAGCACTACTACAGCTCTGTCTACTATGTAGTGGCTGTGCCTGGTTACTACATCACTGCTATAGCTCTGTCTACTGTGTAGTGGCAGTGCCTGGTTACTGCATCACTGCTACAGCTCTGTCTACTATGTAGTGGCTGTGCCTGGTTACTGCATCACTGCTACAGCTCTGTCTACTATGTAGTGGCTGTGCCTGGTTACTGAAGCACTACTACAGCTCTGTCTACTATGTAGTGGCAGTGCCTGGTTACTGCATCACTGCTTCAGCTCTGTCTACTATGTAGTGGCCGTGCCTGGTTACTGCATCACTGCTACAGCTCTGTCTACTATGTAGTGCCGTGCCTGGTTACTGCATCACTGCTACAGCTCTGTCTACTGTGTAGTGGCCGTGCCTGGTTACTGCATCACTGCTACAGCTCTGTCTACTGTGTAGTGGCAGTGCCTGGTTACTGCATCACTGCTACAGCTCTGTCTACTATGTAGTGGCCGTGCCTGGTTACTGCATCACTGCTACAGCTCTGTCTACTATGTAGTGCTGTGTCTGGTTACTACAGTACTGCTACAGCTCTGTCTACTATGTAGTGGCTGTGCCTGGTTACTGCATCACTGCTACATTCCTGTCTGTCTACTGTGTAGTGGCAGTGCCTGGATACTGAAGCACTACTACAGCTCTGTCTACTATGTAGTGGCCGTGCCTGGTTACTACAGTACTGCTACAGCTCTGTCTACTATGTAGTGGCAGTGCCTGGTTACTGAAGCACTACTACAGCTCTGTCTACTGTGTAGTGGCAGTGCCTGGTTACTGCATCACTGCTACAGCTCTGTCTACTATGTAGTGGCTGTGCCTGGTTACTGCATCACTGCTACAGCTCTGTCTACTATGTAGTGGCTGTGCCTGGTTACTACATCACTGCTACAGCTCTGTCTACTGTGTAGTGGCAGTGCCTGGTTACTGCATCACTGCTACAGCTCTGTCTACTATGTAGTGGCTGTGCCTGGTTACTACATCACTGCTACAGCTCTGTCTACTATGTAGTGGCAGTGCCTGGTTACTACAGTACTGCTACAGCTCTGTCTACTATGTAGTGGCCGTGCCTGGTTACTGCATCACTGCTACAGCTCTGTCTACTATGTAGTGGCCGTGCCTGGTTACTGCATCACTGCTACATTCCTGTCTGTCTACTGTGTAGTGGCAGTGCCTGGATACTGAAGCACTACTACAGCTCTGTCTATTGTGTAGGGAACCTGTCATCTATTGTGTAGGGAACCTGCGTGAAAATCGCAAGCATCTGCAAGCAAGTGCGGATGCGGTGCAATTTTCACGCACGGTTGCTAGGAGACGATTGGGATGGGGACCCGATCATTATTATTTCCCCTTATAACATGGTTATAAGGGAAAATAATAGCATTCTGAATACATAAGTATATAAGTAAAATAGGGCTGTAGGGGTTAAAAAAATAAATAAAATAATTGAACTCACCTTAATCCATTTGTTCGCGCAGCCGGCATCTCTTCTGTCTTCATCTGTGAGGAATAGGACCTTTGACGTCACTGCGTTCATCACATGGTCCATCACATGATCCATCACCATGGCAAAAAGATCATGTGATGGGCCATGTGATGAGCGCAGTGACGTCATCAAAGGTCCTATTCCTCACAGATGAAGACAGAAGAGATGCCGGCTGCGCGAACAAGTGGATTAAGGTGAGTTAAATTTTTTTAAGTTTGTTTTAACCCCTCCAGCCCTATTTTACTTAGCATTCTTTATTCAGAATGCTATTATTTCCCCTTATAACCATGTTATAAGGGGAAATAATAATGATCGGGTCTCCTAGCAACCATGTGTGAAAATCGCACCGCATCCGCACTTGCTTGCGATTTTCACGCAGCCCCATTCACTTCTATGGGGCCTGCGTTGCGTGAAAAACGCACAAAATAGAGCTTGCTGCGATTTTCGCGCAACGCACAAGTGATGCGTGAAAATCACCGCTCATGTGAACAGCCCCATAGAAATGAATGGGTCCGGATTCAGTGCGGGTGCAATGCGTTCAACTCACGCATTGCACCCGCGCGGAAAACTCGCCCGTGTGAAAGGGGCCTAAGTGGTTGCCGAGAACCAACATCACAATCATTGCAGACTAGGCCTGCAAAAGAGTCACGGCCACCTGAGAAGAGTCATGGTTCTTCATGTATTCCTGCCCACCTGCTGATGACTGACAGTCTTCTACCTAGTGTTCTCCCTGTCCCTCTAGGAGAGAACTGCCAATCATCAGCAGATGGGTGAGAGAGCAGGACATTATAATAACCAGGACTCTTCTCAGGTAGATGTGACTCTTCTCCAGGCCCGGGCTCCAATGATTATGATGCTGGTTCTCGGCAACCACTTACTTTTAGCTCATAAATGACAAACCGCTGGAATCAGCATTTCTGTCACTAAGTGAGGTCAGCATAAAGTTGATGACAGGTTCCCTTGAAGCACTACTACAGCTCTGTCTATTGTGTAGTGGCTGTGCCTGGTTACTGAGGCTTCAAGGGAAAGGAAGCAATGCTGCAGTAATCAGGTATGGCTGCTAAACACTGTAGCAGCATTGCACTATAAAGGTACATTACACAGTGGACAGAAATGTGTATTTCCAGTGCCTGGTTCCAGCGCCAGGGCTTGTAAAGACAGCTGACTAGTAGAGGAGCTGGTAGTTGGACCTCCATCCATCTGATATTGATATACTATCCTAAGGATAGGTCATCAATTAGTATGTCCTAGAAAACCCCTTTAGGCCTCTTGCACACAACCGTATTTTTATTCAGTTTCCGTTCCGTTTTTTTTGCGGACCGTATACGAAACCATTAATTTCAATGGGTCTGCAAAAAAAACGGAAGTGTGCATTCCGTTTCCGTATTTCTGTTCTGCAAAAAAATAGAACATGTCCTATTATTGTCCGAATTACGGACAAGGATAGTATTTGGGGCCAGATGTTCCGTTCCGCAAAATATGGAATGCACATGGATCATCCGTAATTTTTGCTAAACTGTTTTTTTACGGACCGTACAATACATACGGTCGTGTGCAAGAGGCAACAGTATTTTGAAAATATACACCTGGAAAATGGAACCATAAATCAGCTGCTGAGGAGTAATGTAGGCATACTATGATACCATGTAAGGGATACCATGTTCTATGTTCGGAGGGTATGTTTGGTGACAGCCTAAAATGGATCAGACATACAGTATGCCAAAAGTGTACAGCAGTGTGCTTTTGGCAATCATCAATGGCATTTTTTATTATTTTTTATAATTAAGGCGTTTATTGGATTTTATACAATTTTCGGAAGTACAAATTGTACAGAGAATAAAGCGATGCAAAAATTACTTAAGGATCTAGAATTTCAATACAAAACAGTAGTTAAACAAAGCTGAAGTCGGAAAAAGACATCATAAATCGATATTATAACTTCAATTGGAGACAAGATTCTGCTTGAGCATACTGAGGTATTGTTATAAGCATAGGTAAGAACAATATGAAATCAGTACTGTAAAGTGCGCCTATCCTCTTCATATTAGTGGGACGGAGCTGTATCTAAACAAGACATTACAATCAAGAAGAATATGGAACCTGATAAAACGTTAAAAAAAAGTGTGTGTGGGGGGGGGAGGGTAGGGTCTGATATAACATTACTTCCTCAAACCATTCCTCAAAGGTCGGAGGGACCGTCGATTTCCAGTGACGAGGAATCACTGCCTTCGCCGCTTGAATGAGATATTTGAGAAGTGAGTTTTTATATGCAGGGATGGAGAGGTCGTATACATATAGGAGAAAGGATTTTGGCATGTTCGGCATCGGAAAGTCTTTTATTTTAAGAATGGCCTTATGGACAGAGTCCCAGAACTCACGTAGGGCCAGGCATTGTGCCACCAGATGTGCAACAGTGTAGCTTCCGATACCCCACACCTCCAACACCTACCTGTGACTGAGGGGAACCATTTATATAGCAATGTCGGTACCCTGTACCACCGGGACAGGTTCTTATAACAGGTTTCCTGTGCTCTTGTGGCTAACAGTGTCTTGTGTGAAAAGATGTAACATCTAAGCCACTGAGAAGAGGTCAATTGAATACCTAAATCCTGTTCCTATGCTGCACAGAACGGAGGGGGTGAGGAAGATCTTTGCTGGAGAAGTAGTTTATACATAAAGGAAATGTCTCGGAACACAGCTGAAGGTGCCAGACAGGCTTGCTCAAAGACTATCAAATTCCTGGTAAGATTATGAGAAACACGCATAAAGGTATAGAAATGTCGTAGTTGGAGATATTTAAAGATGTACCTTTGTGTGGAGGGTGTATCACCTAGTATAGAGACCAGGGGTTTCAGGAAGCCCCCGAGAGAACCTGGCAGAAACGAAGAGGAGAGATTGTGGTGTCTGTGAGAAAGGGGGCAGAGGAAGATCCTGGGGGGAATAGGGGCAGTGTCGGAATGGGATGCTTAGGGCCCACCAGTAATATTCATTCTGGGGGCCCACTGTACAGCAACATGCAAATATTATCTGCCCACACAGAGGCAGACAGCAACAAGATGCTATAAGATGATTATGATAATTGATTATGGGGGTTTCTGCAACATCTTCATAGATGGACCCCAAGGGAGAGAGGATACTGGCTGGCCTGCCTTTATTTCTAGAGGCTATCTCAACCTTTGGATGCGTCTATAATAATAAACTGGATAGTCTACCCAGTTTTTTATATTGATATGTTATTTCAGATTCTGTGCTGGTGGACTGGGGGCCCACGTTTCTCAGGGGCCCACTGGGGGATTCCCCTGTGGGCCAGTCTGGTCAGTAATGGGGGTAAAGGGTGTCTGAGGGTCTATGAGAGAAGATTCTGAGCCAATGGCCCCTAATGTTGCAAATGTATGATTAGAAGTAAAAGAGAGAGAGGGTCGTAGAGTCCTTAAAACATTCCACAGCCAGGGGGGAGCAGTCAACGCGCAGGGTGACAAGTCCCTCGCTGTATTAACCCACACTTTCTGGGGGGTAAGACAAAACATGTCCAGACGCCAGGCATAAGCCGTAGAGTGGTAATATAGCCTACAGTCCGGGAGACCAACCCCACCCGCATCCTTGGTGCGAGTCAAAACTTCCCAGCGTATTCGTGGCTTACCAGGGGACCAAAAAAATTTCAGGAAACATCTGCGAATCTGGGTCCAGAAGGAGAGGGGGATCCGGATGGGGATGGTCTGCAGGAGGTAAAGCAGTTTGGGCAAAAGATTCATTTTTAATATGCTGATCCGTCCAAACCATGAAAAGTCTTTCCGAGTCCAGATCTTTTTGGAATCGAGCCAGAAGTGGGGCAAAATTATCTCTAAACAGGTGCGACAAAACAGAACTTATTTTAATCCCTAAGTAAGTAACGCCTCTAGTAAGCCAGGAAAAAGGGAAGGAGGATTTAAGTGAAGCAACTAAGTCCGGCCCTAGGGAGATATTCAGGGCATGAGATTTGGACATATTGATCTTGAAGTTAGACCATGCCCCAAAACGAGCCAATTCCGCCTGCAGACATGGAAGAGAGATACGGCGATTGGTGATATATATTAATAGGCCATCCGCAAAGGCAGCACACTCATACTCCTGATTTCCGATATGGATTCCCTTAATAGCAGGATTATCACGGATAGGTATTGTGCGACCGCTTTCAAATCAGCGCTGCTTTATCCGCTTTACTTTACTTCCTTGCCGGGATGAGGAAGGGATGTGAGACCCCGAAACGCGTCTGGCGGTTGTTAGAGTGAGCGTTGATCCACCTAAAGCCAAAGAAAAGAAAGAAAGCCGGCAAGGAAGTAAAGTAAAGCGGATAAAGCAGTGCTGATTTGAAAGCGGTCGCACAATACCTACGTCATAAGAGCAAGCATCCGGTCCCCCTGGTTACTAGGTCACGTGGGACGCCACGTACAGGCAGAAGCACACCACGTGGGACACTGCGGGTGTGCGGCCTCCTAGACCAACGCTGCAGGACAAGCAGTGAAGACGGGTAAGACCGGGCTCAGTTTGGAGCGTGAATATTATTGGTACTGTGTGTGCAAGCGGTATTGAGCCCACAACTACGGGCAATATATTACAAGTGCACTGGACTAAATTGGGCCCCGTATTACATCACTGTTATCAACAGTTTGGTGGGCTATTGGATGAGAACTGTATAGTACCACTACATCTGCTTAACACAATTGATCTTAGCATTATAATATCTGAATACTTGCTGGATATCATAGATTGTGGACAGCCTCATTGAATGTGGAGAACATTATAGGATTGGAACCATCAGCCATTACGCGGCTCCACTGCGGTTTATTGTGACTGAGTGTGCATTACATTGGTTTGTAACTATATCTGTGTACGAACCATATTTTATTTATGTTTTAGGGGTATGTTCTTAAATATTTTAGTACATTAAAGTGTATAATCACTATACTGCCTGGTGTTTCCTCTTGGAGTGTGCCCCCCCATACCTGTTGTTTGGACGCATTTTCTTACCTGGTCCTGAGGGTGGGACCTGGGGGAGAGCACCTTTTCCATATAGAGAGGGGGTGAGCCGCTGTATCTTTTCTATTTTATTAGTTACAGACTAGCGTCAGAGATCCGGCAGGCATTCACTTTAATGGGGATCGGCAGAGATCTGGCCGCATTCCGCCAAATATGCTGAGAATCGGCTGGAAGAAAACTGCTGCGTGCAGCGGGATGCGCAGAGATTCGGCAGGCTGTTTCCTGTTTCCAAACTGCCGGATCTCTGACACTAGTCTGCAACTAGCCTAAGTAATGTTGTATTTTTTTTATTTCAGGAATGTTCCAAGTGTTTTCCAGTTTCTTCATAAAACCAGTCAACCCCTACAGAGGACCTGTCGCCTCATCTGAAGTGTCTGTTTTAGTAACTACCTGCACTCTCCACGTGATAACATTTCTGGAGCATCTTTGGTTATTGTGCCATTCCTGTATTATTCCTACTAGAAGTTTATGAAAAAATTGCCAGCAGTCTGCAATAGATCCAAGAGTGTGTAACCAGTCAGGGGATGTGTCTCTGCACAGTCTGACCCAGGCAGCACTGGCTGGATAGTATTGGACTGTACAGGGACGCACCCCGAACTGGTAACACTCAGATGGACCTTTACTGCAGACTGCTGGCAATTTATACATACATTTCCTGTAGGAATAATAGAGAAACGGCCCAAAAGAGAGAAGAAATGATGCCTTTTACTTAGTAACAAGTAGTTACTAAAACACACGTCAGGATAGGAGAGAGGTCCTTTAGAAATGGGTGCACAGCTGGATTTTTAGCAGTAAAAAATCCAACACAAGCGCGTTAACTTTCCTCCTCTCCTCTGCAGTAGACGGACTAATTGCTTTGTCCTATTTCAGGGACTGAACAAAAGCTCAGGCGCTGCTGCCCTGTAATTCGGGGGCCAATGCTCAGCAGAGGTTGATTAACCAATCCATCTACCATATGTGATAAGAAGACTTGCCAGCTTAGGCCGGGCAGGGAAAGCTGGCATCATATTTGGCTGACATGGGCTTCTCTATCCAAACAACAGCAGCGCTGGTGAGAATCCACCTCCTGAAATGTCTGTCCCTTCCAGTTCTGGAGGCTGGTGACTGGAATCCATTATTTATTATGTTGCTGTTTGCAGTAGGTTATTACACTAATGGTTCATTGTCAGTTATAATTAGCCCTAAACCAATATGCATAGCACATATGGTTAAGGCCTCATGCACACGGCTGCTGCCCGGCCGTGGCCGTACTGCGCGCCGCTAACAGTGGGTCAGCAATATGCAGGCACCGGCCGTGTGCTCCCCATATCACGGATTCACTTGAATGGGTCCGCAATCCGGAGCTGCGGTGCAGAACGGAGGCACAGAACCCCAAGAAAGCACTACGCTTCCGTGGGGTTTCTGTCCGTGCCTCCGCACCGCAAAAAAACAGAACTTGTTCTATTTTTTTGCGGAGCGGACGGATCACGGACCCATTCAAGTTGAATGGGTCTCAATCCGTCCCGGCCGCCGCACGAACGTTGCCCGTGGATTGGGGACCGCATATTGTGGTCCGCAATGCACGGAACGGCAGCACAACGGCCATGTTCATGAGGCCTAAGTCACAAGTGCATAGCCAGCTCTGAGAAGAAAGGAGGCCATAGCAGGAGGACTGCAATCTAAACTGTAATATGGACGGGTGCACCTCCAGTATATTACTCAAAGTCAATGGTCAAGTACAAGACAAGGAGGATTTACATTCTTTCCGCAGATTACAGACTCTTTAGGACAATCAGCATTTTGTGCACCCACTCAAGGGCTACAAGCTGATTAATAGAGATAAAAATGACTCCCCTCAGTGTATGGACTCATAATAGCGGTGTTATTTCTCCATACAGGTTCCGAATGGAGGTACGGTATACAGAATTCCTTCTACAGCTCTCCAGCTGGATAGCGACAGGTTACAGGGGTTATTCCATAAATTAAGTTCATATCAAAAGGTCTTAAAAGGGTATTACACACTATTTTAAACTATTCTGCACCTTTTGCTCCCCGAAAAAATACATTTTTAGCATTTTTTACATCTGTGTCCCCCTCAGTACTTCTGATAATATGAGCAGACAGCTTGGCAGTCACATGAACAATTTCTCTGTTATCTTTTGTTCATAACTCTATCCACATCACCACCATTCAGTCTCCTCCCCCCTCTGGTAGCTATAAAGAGTATTCCCAGTAAATCCCTACTCAGTGTTCTTCCCCCTCTGGCATATACAAATATAGTCCTCAATAAGTTTCTTAGTCAGTTTCCTTCCAACTCTGGCATATAAAAATATAGGTGCACATTTACCTATTAACCTATACCTGATGGTGCATCCGCCATAGTTATGAAGAGACGCGGGCCTCTATATAACTTTGGCGGATCCGCTGCCGCTTCTAAATGTAAGACAGGTTCCTATTTTCTACACCTACACCCTTCCCCGCCCACGCCGTGCCAGATTTTTTAGACCTGGCGTGAGGTAGGAGAAATCACAGATTGCGGCGCAAAGGAGCTTTATGCCACAATCTGCACCAGAAATACGCCTAATTAACACGTACTTCTGTTTAATAAATGTCCCCCTAATAGTCCTCAATTAGTTTCTTAGTCAGTGTTCTTCCCCCTCTGGCACATGCAAATCTAGTCTTCGATAAGTTTCCCAGTCAGTTTCCTTCCACCTCCGGCATATAAAAATATAGGGGCACATTTACCTATTTACCTATACCTGATGGTGGATCCGCCGTAGTTATGAAGAGACATTAATAAATGTCCCCCTAAGGGTCCATTCACACATCCGTGTGTGTTTTGCAGATCCACGGATCCGCAAAACACGGACAGCGGCAATGTGCGTTCCGCATTTTGCGGACCGCACATAGCCGGCACTAAGAGAATATGCCTATTCTTGTCCGCTATTGCAGACAAGAATAGGACATGTTCTATTTTTTTCAGGATCGGAATTGCGGACCCGGAAGCGCGGGTCCACAATTCCGGATCGGGGCCGCACATAGAAATGGATGGGTCCGCAATTCCGTTCCGCAAAATGCAGAATGGAATTGTGGATGTGTGAATGGAGCCTAATAGTCCTCAATTAGTTTCTTAGCCAGTGTTCTTCCCCCTCTGGCACATGCAAATCTAGTCTTCGATAAGTTTCCCAGTCAGTTTCCTTCCACCTCTAGCAGCTGTAAATATAACCCCTACTAAGTTCCCCTTCAGATAATCAGACACTAATTGTAAGTATGGAGCAGTGAAAAGAAAGAGTACTGGCTTGATCAAAAATGAATCCTCAGACGCGGTCTTCTCTTCTTTGCTGTATTCTGTAGTGTCAGGACTTGGTCCTTCCCTGACAAGCAGGATAGAAACAATTTGTATATGCTACTGTTTAGTAAAAAGAGGATGACTACACTGAAAATAGGAATGAGGACCAGAAGTGCTGAGAATAAGGCCTCATGCACACGACCGTTGTGTGCATCCGTTGCCGTTGTGCCGTTTTCCGTTTTTTTCGCGGACCCATTGACTTTCAATGGGTCTGTGGAAAAATCGGAAAATGCACTGTTTTGCAGCCGCATCCGTGATCCGTGTTTCCTGTCCGTCAAAAAAATATGACCTGTCCTATTTTTTTGACGGACAACGGTTCACGGACCCATTCAAGTCAATGGGTCCGTGAAAGAACACGGATGCACACAAGATTGGCATCCGCGTCCGTGATCCGTGGCCGTAGGTTACTTTCATACAGACGGATCCGAAGATCCGTCTGCATAAAAGCTTTTTCGTGAAAACTCATATCCGACAGTATATTCTAACACAGAGGCGTTCCCATAGTGATGGGGACGCTTCTAGTTAGAATATACTACGAACTGTGTACATGACTGCCCCCTGCTGCCTGGCAGCACCCGATCTCTTACAGGGGGCTGTGATCCGCACAATTAACCCCTCAGGTGCTGCACCTGAGGGGTTAATTGTGCATATCATAGCCCCCTATAAGAGATCAGGGGCTGCCAGGCAGCAGGGGGCAGACCCCCCTCCCTCCCCAGTTTGAATATCATTGGTGGCCAGTGTGCGGCCCCCCCGCCCCCCCCCCAATTGTAATATCATTGGTGGCCAGTGTGCGGCCTCCGTCGCCCCCCCCCCCCCTTTATTGTAATATCATTGGTGGCCAGCGTGCGGGCCTCCCCCCCCTCCCTCTATTGTAATATCATAGGTGGCCAGTGTGCGCTCCCCCCCCCCCCTTCTATTGTATTAATATCATTGGTGGCCAGTGTGCGGCCTCCCCTCCCCCCCCCCCCCCCCGATCATTGGTGGCAGCGGAGAGTTCCGATCGGAGTCCCAGTTTAATCGCTGGGGCTCCGATCGGTAACCATGGCAACCAGGACGCTATGGCAGGCCTGGTTGCCATGGTTACTTAGCAATATTACAATATTAGAAGCATCATACTTACCTGCTGCGCTGTCTGTGACCTGCCGGGAGCTCCTCCTACTGGTAAGTGACAGATCATTAAGCAATGCGCCGCACAGACCTGTCACTTACCAGTAGGAGGAGCTCCCGGCCGGTCACAGACAGCGCAGCAGGTAAGTATGATGCTTCTAATATTATAATATTGCTAAGTAACCATGGCAACCAGGCCTGCCGTAGCGTCCTGGTTGCCATGGTTACCGATCGGAGCCCCAGAGCGATTAAACTGGGACTCCGATCGGAACTCTCCGCTGCCACCAATGATTGGGGGGGGGGGGGGGGAGAGGGGAGGCCGCACACTGGCCACCAATGAAATTACAATTGAGGGGGGGGGGGGGAGGGGGGCCGACGGAGGCCGCACACTGGCCACCAATGATATTACAATAAAGGGAGGGAGGGGGGCCGACGGAGGTCGCACACTGGCCACCAATGATATTACAATAGAGGGGGGGCGGGGGGCGCACAATGGCCACCAATGATATTACAATAGAGGGGGAGCCGGGGGGGGGGCCGCACACTGGCCACCAATGATATTCAAACTGGGGAGGGAGGGGGGTCTGCTGCCTGGCAGCCCCTGATCTCTTATAGGGGGCTATGATACGCACAATTAACCCCTTCAAGTGCGGCACCTGAAGGGTTAATTGTGCTGATCACAGCCCCCTGTAAAAGATCGGGTGCTGCCAGGCAGCAGGGGGCAGTCATGTACACAGTTCGTAGTATATTCTAACTAAAAGCGTCCCCATCACTATGGGAACGCCTCTGTGTTAGAATATACTGTCGGATCTGAGTTTCACGATGTAACTCAAATTCGATTGTATTTTCTAACATAGAGGCGTTCCCATGGTGAAAACTCCTGACTTTACATTGAAAGTCAATGGGGGACGGATCCGTTTGACGTTGACACAATATGGTGCAATTTCAAACGGATCCGTCCTCATTGACTTGTATTGTAATTCAGAACGGATCCGTTTGGCTCCGCACGGCCAGGAAGACCAAAAATCAAGGAAGACCCACGGACGAAAAAACGGTCACGGATCACGGAAAAACGGAACCCGTTTTTGCGGACCGGAAAAAAAACCGGTCGTGTGCATGAGGCCTAACTCAGCTCAGTAGCTGGACATGCACATTGATATACACTTAAAACACCAGGTGGCGCCATTCAATATAAGTAAATGTAACAACTATTCAATTGATAATTTTTTTATGCATGCTAATAGAAAATATTGTCAATTTTGCATAATCTATATAATATTTACAGGAGGGACAATCCCTTTACTGATTATGACATATATATATATTACAATGTGTCGCAATTTCTTTCATAATATATGGGATACCTGATTAGTTCACTATACACCCCCCTAGTGGTGCCCAATTATTCTTTATAGTACTACAATTTAAACTAATAGAGGAGCAACTGGAGAACAACTCTTATTAAAGAGGTCCCAACGTATTCCCTGTCTACAGGATAGTGGATAAGTGTCTCTTCGGCGAGGATCCTGAATCTGGGACCCCCGTTGATAATGAGAACGGGGGATCGTTTCCCCCGTTCCACTGATATGACGATCACACATGCGTGCTGCTGCTCTATTCAGTTCTATCGGGCTGCAGAGGCAGGTGAGCGCCTGTACTCGGCTATCTCCAGCAGTCCTAGAGCTGAATGGAGTGGCGGACATGATTTGTAGCAATAATTAATGTATATTGGACTGAAATATAGGTTCTGATTTACCACCAGTATACAACATGTAATATCGGTTTACTGTCACATGGATGAACCACATTTGTCTTTTAATTCACGTCCTTGATTTGGAATAGTAGGAAATCCGCGCATCCTACCGCAGTCAATATGGATAAAATATTCTAGAACAAAGCTCACGAACCTCACAGACAACGGCATGGTTGTGCTCATCCTGCGCCTTGATAAGTTCTGCCAGGAAGTATTCTCCGTAAGTAGCTTTCAGGGTATCATTGTGGCGCATAAAAATTTGTATAAGGTCGTCATGATCTTCTACCCTGAGAAAGCAGAATGGTAATGTGAATCGTCAGTGTGTACAGATCACAGCAGGATATAATGTGTAGCATGCAAAACTTAGAGGAACTAGTCATAGCAGGGACTAAATATTTGGGAGGTGCAGCATTATATAACTAGCCTTTATTATTATACATTTCTCTATAGCACCAACATATTCCGCAGCGCTGTAGAGAGATTGTCATCATTCACATGATACTTGTCCCCACTGGGGCTAGAAATTCCAAATTAAAGGGGTTGTCCTGTTTCAGGAGGAAACTGGACAATCCTCGAGATCCGCCTGTAATAAAGAACTGGTAAGTACTTACCTGACAGATCCCACACCAGTGCTCCGGTTCTCCTTACCCACTCGCAGTGGCGATGTCACGGTGACAACATCACTGGTCAATTACTGACCTCCTCAGATGCATCGCTGAGGCCGATGACTGGCAGCAGAGGTTACCTGTTGTTGACGTGATGTTACCGCTACAGCCAGAGAGAACCAGAGCAGCAGCGGGCGGGGTCTGCCAGTTTTATTGCAGGTCGATCCCGAGGGTTGTCCGGTTTCCTCCAGCATGTCTCTGGATTGAGAGAGAAAAACAGAATAAACCAACAAGGAGAACATACAGGGCCAGATTTATCATTAGCTCAGGTCAGAATAATGGAGTGAAAAAGTCCCCAAAAAAGTCCCAAACGCTAAAACTGCGCACAAATTTGCGACTTTTTTCTGCTCTGCACTATGCTCGCCAGTTTTCTGAAAGTGGGCGTGTTTTCTTATGTAAATTAATCTCTAGACAGATTTACTATTGGGACTATTTAAAAAGTCGCAAAAAAGTCGCAATTTCACTCCAGTGAGGACCATGCTTATCTTATGAGACTTTTTAATAGAACATGCGACTTTTTCATAAAAACGTGCGACTTTTGTAAAGCTGCTTACTGACGGATAAACTGCTACCGTCAAACCACATTTATTACAGTCTTAAAGGGCCGATCATAAATCTGACTTGGCTAAAACTGACTTTAGCCATATGTGAAAGTGGAGTGAGCTGTCAGAGTCATGATAAATCTGGCCCACAGAGTCTGATTTATCATAGAACGGCAGTGTACGCCTCATCATAAAATAGGTGCAGCCTTCGTCAGTCCGTGCGCCTGAACTGGCGTTAAGTAAGATAAATGTGGCGGGATCACTGACCATGCCCCCTCCCTTGCCATGTCCCCTTTTTTGGAGAAAGTGGCGAAGGCAGAGACAAAACACACAGGGCCAGATTTATCATTACACTTACATCTTACTCCACTTTTGCATTTGTCCAAAGTCACTTTTGGCTAAGTCAGATTTATTAATGGTCCTTTAATACTGTGATAAATGTGGTTTGACGGTAGCAGTTTATCCTTCAGTAAGCGGCTTTACAAAAGTCGCACGTCTTTACGAAAAAGTTGCATGTTCTATTAAAAAGTCGCATAAGATGAGCATGGTCCTCACTGGAGTGAAATAGCGCAATTTTTTTGTGACTTTTTTAAATTGTCGCAATAGTAAATCTGTCTAGAGATTCATTTACATAAGAAAACACGCCCACTTTCAGAAAACTGGAGAGCATAGCGCAGAGCCAATAAAAGTCGAAAAATTTTGCGCAGTTTTAGCGATTGTGCAAAAAATTTGCGACTTTTTCCACTCCATTATTTTGACTTGAGCTAATGATAAATCTGGCCCACAGTTTGCAACTTTTTCATGCCAAAGAAGTGGCATACAATACTGGTAAGTCCAGGCGCACAGAGTCCAGACATGTGTAGCCCTGAATTTTTTTTTGCTAAATGTTTCGGGGGTCAGCATTGAATTGTGCTGGACAACAGAAATTCTGCTACTGGTATTCCCAAATACCGGAACCAGTGGACACGCGGCGGATTGACTCTTTAATTATTGGTGTTCCTTTTTTATTGTATTACCAAAGAAGAGAGAACTAAATCAATAAAACAAAAAACAAAAATAAATAAATCCAATAAAATAATTGTTGTTACCCAAGGCTAAATTATTTTAAAAAAAAAGACTTTTATTTTAGAAAACATCAAACCCGATGTCCCTGAGTTCTGACTTTATAAACATGTCATTAATACTTAGTATGACGACTCTAATAAACTCAATTGTAATATCTATGATATACTTCTAGCAGAAATGTACTTGTTTGGTTCTCTTCTAGGAAATGCGGTGCAGACAGGACTTATGAAAGGACCACAGCACCCTCATGTGGTGAAAACCTCACAAAAGAAATTCTGTAACTTATAAAAGTTTAAAACATACAATAGTATATAGTCTGTACTGGAGAGGCCATGCACATTTTTTTTTCACACAGATAATTTACTGTACTTCATATTACTGATTCAGGGGGTACTACTTCTCCTTGCCGAGGACGTCTAGCAGGCATAAAGAGTCTTGTAGGCCATGCAATGCTCATCTGGGAACAAGGAGAAATAGTACTCCCAGGATACTGACAAAGGCCTCTCACCCAGTTAAGGCCTCATGCACATGGCCGTGTTCCGTGGCCGAGAGCAGTCCGTGGTAACACGGCCTGGATTCCTGTTGAGAGCAGGAGCGCACGGCGTCATTGGTTACTATACGAGTGTATTACTGTAGTCCAGCGGCGGCATGAAGCGCACGGCGTCATAGCAACTAATGACGCCGTGCGCTCCTGCTCTCAACAGGAATCCAGGCCGTGTTACCACGGACCGCTCACGGCCACGGAACACGGCCGTGTGCATGAGGCCTAAGTCCGTTCTCTCTGCTCTGCACTGATGAGGGGCAATCACCTCGAAACAGCTGTCAGCAGATGAGATACTGGCTTGGTTATATTCAGTTTCATACCTCTTGAACTTTTCCACCTTACACCCAGAAACTAAATTGTATTTTATTGGGAATTTATGTGATAGACCAACGCAAAGTAGCAAGAATATGTAAAATGAAAAGATAATCATACATGGTTTTCAATATTCCTTACAGTACATGGAGTACTGTGTACAGTTCTGGGCTCCTGTAAACAAGGCAGATATAGCAGAGCTGGAGAGGGTCCAGAGGAGGGCAACTAAAGTAATAACTGGAATGGGGCAACTACAGTACCCTGAAAGATTATCAAAATTATGGTTATTCACGTTAGAAAAAAGACGACTGAGGGGAGATCTAATTACTATGTATAAATATATCAGGGATCAGTACAGAGATCTCTCCCATCATCTATTTATCCCCAGGACTGTGACTGTGATGAGGGGACATCCTCTGCGTCTGGAGGAAAGAAGGTTTGTACACAAACATAGAAGAGGATTCTTTACGGTAAGAGCAGTGAGACTATGGAACTCTCTGCCTGAGGAGGTGGTGATGGTGAGTACAATAAAGGAATTCAAGAGGGGCCTGGATGTATTTCTGGAGTGTAATAATATTACAGGCTATAGCTACTAGAGAGGGGTCGTTGATCCAGGGAGTTATTCTGATTGCCTGATTGGAGTCGGGAAGGAATATTTTATTCCCCTTAAGTGGGGAAAATTGGCTTCTACCTCACAGGTTTTTTTTGCCTTCCTCTGGATCAACTTGCAGGATAACAGGCCGAACTGGATGGACAGATGTCTTTTTTCGGCCTTATGTACTATGTTACTATGTTATAAATAAAAATCTGGAAATTGTGGCGTGCATTTGTAGTCTTCTGGGGTATGTCTCTACCAGCTTTGCACATCTAGAAACTGAAATCTTTGTCCATTCTTTTTTGCAAAATAGTTCAAGCTCAGTCAGATTGGATGGAGAGTGTCCGTGAACAGCAATTTTTAAGTCTTGCCACAGATTGCAAATGGGATTTAGGTCTGGACTTTGACTGGGCCATTCTAACACATGAATATGCTTTGATCTAAACCTTTCCATTATAGCTCTGGCTGTCTGTTTAGGGTCGTTGTCCAGCTGGAAGGTGAACCTCCGCCATAGTCTCAAGTCTTTTGCAGCCTCTAACAAGTTTTACTCCAGAATTACCCCGTATTTAGCTCCATCCATCTTCCTATTTAGGCCTTATGCACACGGCTGTTGCCCGGCCATGGCTGAATTGCGGCCCGCAATCAGTGGGTCCGCAATATGTGGGCACCGGCCGTGTGCTCCCCGCATCACGGATGCGAACCCATTCACTTGCGGTGAACCCATTCTATTTTTTTGCGGTGCGGACGGATCACAGACCCATTCAAGTTGAAAATTGCCGCACAATGGCCGTGTGCATGTGGCCTAACACTGATGAGCTTCCCTGTCCCTGCTGAAGAAAAGCATCCCCACAGCATGAGGCTGCCACCACCAAGTTTCACGGCAGGGATGGTGTGTTCAGGGTGATGTGCAGTGTTCGTTTTCCTCCACACATAGCGTTTTGCATTTAGGCCAAAAAGTTCAACTCAGGTCTCATCTGACCAGAGCACCTTCTTTCACATGTTTGCTGCGTCCCCTACATGGCTTGTGGCAAACTGCAAATGGGACTTCTTATGGCTTGCTTTCAAAAATGGCTTTCTTCTTGCCACTGTTCCATGAAGGCCAGATTTGTGGAGACACGACTAATAGTTGTCCTGTGGACAGATTCTCCAACCTGAGCTGTGGATCTCTGCAGCTCCTCCAGAGTGACCATGGGCCTCTTGGCTGCTTCTCTAATAGTGCTCTCCTTGTCTGGGCTGTGAGTTTAGGTGGACGGCCATGTCTTGGTAGGTTTGCAGATGTGCCATATGCCTTACATTTTTGGATGATGGATTAAACATTGCTCTGTGAGATGTTCAGAGCTTGGGATTTTTTTTATTTATAACCTAACCCTGCTTTACACTTCTGCACAACGTTATCCCTGACCTGTGGAAAAGTTCAAGGAGTTGAAGGCACTGTACGTATAGTGCCCTTAGTGCACAGGTCTACAGGCAGAAAATAGAAGCCTGCAGTATTTTCTGGTTCGGAGCTAATTTACATCCGGCATCACGACTACGGCGTCGGATGAATATGAACAATCCCATAGAAAACTATGACATCAGTTCTAGGTTTAGTTAACCTCCAGCTTTTTCTACACAACGCTGGAGGAAAACTGAGCCTAATCACCAGACATATGTGAAGTAGGCCTAAGGACTTTATTATAAAAGGCTTTATGGTGGTTTTAGGCTACGGCCACACGGTCAGGTGTGGACTTACCTATAGCTTTACATGTGGGCAGGTGGATATACACAGGTATATGTGCACATAAATGTGAAACTAGAGCAAAGGGCAACATAAATTAGTACTCTAGCCAAATGACAGCTCAGCCAAGTGGCCAGCCCTCTTTTTATCTCATTTTTATTGAGCACAGATTAAATAAGACAATCAGTGTTCAGTAAATATCAGAGTTCACCACAATGAAAGGGAAGGAGGACATGAGAGCTAAACAAACAACTAAGCAACTGATGTTAATGAGGCCTGCGCCTCCATGGCATATGAAACAGTCTTAGTAAATACCACCCCCCCCTCCCCCATGTGAACCTCTTCAGGACCAGGAAATTTTCAGTTTTTGCGTTTTCATTTTTTACTCCCTGTTTTCCCAGAGCCACAACTTTTTTAACGTTTCGTTCACGGAGCTGTATGAGAGCTTGTATTGTGTGGGACAAGTTGTAATTTATACCAGCACCATTTAATATTGCATACAATGTAGTGAGAAGCTGGAAAAATATTCCAAATGGGGCGGAAAGGGAAAAAAAACGCAATTCTGCCACAGTTTTACAGGTTTAGTTTTTATGTCATTCCTGACCTGTGCCTTTCATTATCTGGGTCAGTACATTTACAACATTACAACATTTATATAGTTTTTATTGTGTTTTAATACAAAAAAAATGCAAAATTTTGAATTTTTTTTTATCACCCTATTCTTTTTATCACCATATTCTGACCCCCCCATAACTTTTTTATATTTAATCTGTGTGAGAGCTTGTTTTTTGCAGGGCAATGTGTACTTTTCAGTGATACCATTTTGAGGTAGGACTT
This sequence comes from Bufo bufo, assembly GCF_905171765.1. Classification (NCBI taxonomy): domain Eukaryota; kingdom Metazoa; phylum Chordata; class Amphibia; order Anura; family Bufonidae; genus Bufo; species Bufo bufo. The sequence continues at coordinate 511,693,830 of NC_053392.1, read as the reverse complement.
TTCCGTCATTTTTATTCCAATTTTTTTTGTGAAGGTGAAGTGACAAAAAATGGTGAATTGGCCATTTTAAATTTGTTTCCCGTTACACCATTTGCTATATGGGATAAATATTTTAATTTAATACTACGGATGTTTTCAGACGTGGCAATGCCTATGATTTTTTTTCATTGTCTGTTTATTTTAATTCTAATTTTGGGTGATTTGAACTTAGGCCTGTATTAGAGTATACCAGCGATAGGCATCAGAGCCTCCCGCAGGCTTTGTGCTATCACTGCAATGTAACGACTTCCCCGATCTCAGCTGAGTGAGGCTGTTAGGCCCCTTTCACACGGGCGTTGCGGGAAAATGTGCGGGTGCGTTACGGGAACACCCGCGATTTTTCCGCACGAGTGCGAAACATTGTAATGCGTTTTGCACTCGCGTGAGAAAAATCGCGCGTGTTTGGTACCCAAACCCGAACTTCTTCACAGAAGTTCGGGCTTGGGATCGGTGTTCTGTAGATAGTATTATTTTCCCTTATAACATGGTTATAAGGGAAAATAATAGCATTCTGAATACAGAATGCATAGTAAAACATCGCTGGAGGGGTTAAAAAATTTTTTTTAAAAAATTTAACTCACCTTAGTCCACTTGTTCGCGGCCCGGCATCTCCTTCTGGCTTCATCTGATCTCTGTACAGTAACAGGACCTTCAGTGACGTCATTCCGGTCATCACATGATCCATCACATGATCTTTTACCATGGTGATGGACCATGTGATGACCGGAATGACGTCACCAAAGGTCCTGTTGCTGCACAGAGATCAGATGAAGCCAGAAGGAGATGCCGGCTACGCGATCAAGTGGACCAAGGTGAGTTAAATTATTATTTATTTATTTTTTAACCCCTCCAGCGATGTTTTACTATGCATTCTGTATTCAGAATGCTATTATTTTCCCTTATAACCATGTTATAAGGGAAAATAATAATGATCGGGTCTCCATCCCGATCGTCTCATAGCAACCGTGCGTGAAAATCGCACCGCATCCACACTTGCTTGCGGATGCTTGCGATTTTCACGCAACCCCATTCACTTCTATGGGGCCTGCGTTACGTGAAAAACGCACAAAGAGGAGCATGCTGCAAATTTTCACGCAACGCACAAGTGATGCGTGAAAATCACCGCTCATGTGAACAGCCCCATAGAAATGAATGGGTCGGTATTCAGTGCGGGTGCAATGCGTTCACCTCCCGCATCGCATCCGCGCGGAATACTCGCTCGTGTGAAAGGGGCCCTACTGGCCCGGGTCGCACGTGGTTCCCACATTTTCACTGCTCAGATGCCATGGGCACTTTTGACCACTGTATCTGAGTGGTTGAATGTCTGCAATCAGCATTATCACCAATCGCAGACATTAGCCTCCGGTCTCTGCTACGTATAACAGCAGAAACCTGGTTGCTATGACGCTTTTTGCATTTTTTAGCAGGCGCCATATTTAAAGACAGGGACTTCCGCCATACATGGACAGCAAATGTCCTGAAGGGGTTAAAGGGAAACTGTCACCGAAATTTGTTTCTACCAGTTAGGCCCCTTTCACACGGGCGAGATTTCCGCGAGGGTGCAATGTGTGAGGTGAACGCATTGCACCCGCACTGAATCCGGACCCATTCATTTCTATGGGGCTGTGCAGATGAGCGGTGATTTTCACGCATCACTTGTGCGTTGCGTGAAAATCGCAGCATGCTCTATTTTTTGCGTTTTTCACGCAACGCAGGCCCCATAGAAGTGAATAGGGCTGCGTGAAAATCGCAAGCATTCGCAAGCAAGTGCGGATGCGGTGCGATTTTCACGCACGGTTGCTAGGAGACGATCGGGATGGGGACCCGATCATTATTATTTTCACTTATAACATGGTTATAATGGAAAATAATAGCATTCTTAATACAGAATGCATAGTACAATAGGGCTGGAGGGGTTAAAAAAAAAAAAAAAAAAATTTAACTCACCTTAATCCACTTGCTCGCGCAGCCCGGCTTCTCTTCTGTCTTCATCTTTGCTGTGCAGTAGGAAAAGGACCTGTGGTGACGTCACTGCGCTCATCACATGATCCATCACCATGGTAAAAAGATCATATGATGGACCATGTGATGAGCGCAGTGACGTCATCAAAGGTCTTATTCCTCAAAGATGAAGACAGAAGAGAAGCCGGGCTGCGCGAACAAGTGGATTAAGGTGAGTTAAATAATTTTATTAATTTTTTTTAACCCCTCCAGCCCTATTGTACTATGCATTCTGTATTCAGAATGCTATTATTTTCCCTTATAGCCATGTTATAAGGGAAAATAATAAAATCTACACAACACCTAACCCAAACTTCTGTGAAGAAGTCCGGGTTCGGGTCTGGGTACCAAACATGCCGATTTTTCTCACGCGCGTGCAAAACGCACCGCGCATTTTCCCGCAATGCACCCGCATCTCATCCGGCCCAAAACCATGACGCCCGTGTGAAAGAGGCCTTAAAACCAGATACTGAAAAATATACTTTTTTTCTAATCTGCTTTTGTTTTCTGATTGCAGATGTTTGCATTCTATTTCCTGAACATGATTATGGGGTCTGCCATCTTATCCAAGCCGTTGTTAACAGCAGAGATATGCTTTACAGCAGCCACATGGGCCATGAACACAGTGGGCAGGACTCGCTGACATATGGGAGAGTTTTCTAGACATGCTCTGTGACCTGTGCAGATTTCAGGAGGGAGCAGAAAATGAATCCTGTGTTATCTGTATATATAGGTGATATCTCTCACTGTAATGATGAGCAAATAACTGCGGTAAAGTGATCTGTGCAGACCAAGACGCGGTGCCTGTTATTAAGATAAGTGGCCAGTGCGAAAACTGCAGGATTTTATGTTTTTTTTTATATAGATATTCACATAGACAATTAAAAATAACATCACCTGAAATTCTTAAAAAATATGTTTAACATGAAAATGTGATTTAAACAATAGGTCATTTTCTGATGACACATTCCCCTTAAGATATTTGGAGGCCCAGAGGAACTCATGGTTCGAAGGTTTGGGCTGTTTACCTAAAACTGCCAAAAAGTTAGAACTCCACTTCCCCCCCCACCCCTCCAGAAAATATATATAAAGATACCTAGCTGTCCGGATATGGAGTTGGGGACAGTGCCTGTGTCTGGGACAAATGTACAATTTCTCAGTAGCTTGTGACCCTGGAATGGTCCCGACAGGTTCAAATACAGATGCTAAGGCAGGAGCTGGGAAGATTAAAACACAAAGGAAGATTAAAATAAACGGTAAGTGATAGCAAACACACAGCAACTTGTATTTCCCCAAAATATAAGGATTCTGGAGCATTTTTCTAAGAACTCTGCCTTGTACCAACCCTTTCCTAGTCCAACTGAAAATGTATGACTTGATAAATGGCCCTTACCCTTCTACTTGTCAATAGGGTGTGTCCCCGCAATGCCAGCAATGATTGTAAGGCCTCGTTCACGTTTCCCGTTTTTCACGGATGTATGCTGTCCGCATTTTCCATGGACAGCACACGTACCCATTTATTTCAATGTGTCTGTTCACACATCAGTATATTTTTACAGTGGAAAAAATCACGGAGACATGCACTACTTTGGTTCGTGATGCAGACCAAACACGCCCATTGAAGTCTATGGCATCCATGTTGCGTCCGTTTTTTCACTGGAGATGCTCTGGAAATAATTTTCAGCTGCGCAGCATCCGTGGAGTATGAATGACACATAGGGGGTAAAAAACGGACACATGGCCAAACATGGATTCTTCACGGACATCTTCACTAATGAAACACCGGCTGATTTTTTTCAAGGATTTCAAGCGGCCCATTGATTTGAATGGGTCCGCTATCCGCAAGTTACGGCCAAAGATAGAACATGTTCTATCTTTTCGAGATTGCGGAGGCACGGACTTGAAAGCCCACGGAAGCGCTTCGTAGTACTTCCATGGGCTCCCGATCCGTGCTTCCACTCTGCAAAAGATGTACTATCTTCGGTCCTATCTTACGGATTGCGGACCCATTCAAGTCAATAGGTCTGCATCCGCACCACCGCGTGGACACGGCTAGTGTATTGTGGACCAACCGTTTACGGTCCGCAGTACAGGCACTTAGCCCTTACGCTCGTGTGCCCTTAAGGTCCATTCACACGTCCGTATGTGTTTTGAAGATCCGCAAATTGCGGATCCGCAAAACACGGACACCGGCAATGTGCGTTCCGCATTTTGCAGGCCGCACATCGCCGGCACTCTCATAGAAAATGCATTTTCTTGCCCGCAATTGTTTCGGGTCTGGGTACCAAACATGCCAATTTTTCTCACGCGCCTGCAAAACGCTTTGCACTCACGGGGAAAAAATCGCACATGTTCCCGCAACGCCCGTGTGAACCCAGCCTAAATCCATTTTATTGCTTATCTAGTACAGATCCTAACGGCGCCTTCACAAGCGGCAGATTATGTCATTTCAGCAATTTAATTAATTTTCATCAGAATGTGGCTTGCAGAAATCTGTGTTCTTCCTGCCATAACTACCCTGTTCAGGCAAGTGGAACTGACTTTTAGGGCTCATGCACACGACCGTATGTATTTTGCAGTCCGCAATAAATGGATCCACAAAAAATACGGTTGACATCCATGTGCATTCCGTATTTTGCGGATCGGAACAACTGCCACTTAATAGAACAATCCTATCCTTGTCCGAAATGCGGACAATAATAGAACATGTTCTATTTTTTTGCGGAACGGAAATATGGACATACGGAAACGGAATGCACATGGAGTAACTTCAGTTTTTTTGCGGACCCATTGAAGTGAAAGGTTCCAGATACGGTCTGCAAAAAAAAAACGGAACGGACACGGAAAGAAAATACGTTTGTGTGCACGAGGCCTTAGTCACAGAAAATTCTGCAACAAAACCTGCTAACGTGAAGGCACCCTAATAAGTAAGTTCCAGTCCAGCGCTACATTCACTTTTATTTTTTAGTTTTTTCAAAACGCAGAATGCTAGGGGTACGACATTGTTCATAGGCTTCTATATAGAAAAAATTACTGCTTTGATGCTACAAAAAATAAAATACCATCAAAAAAAGCTTGGAAAAAGCTGTGTTTAGCTGCAAAAATAGTTTGTGTGAATAACAAAATACATTGGGGGTCATTTACGAACATCCCTACATCAGTTTTTGATGTAAAAATGTTGCACATTCCACGTTTTTGCTTCTTTTTAAACGCCCGTCGTTCTTGAGTCACATTCATCAGCGTGGAATTCCCCAACATTTACGCCTGGAAACGACTCCAGTCTCTTCTGCTGTCGGGGGGTGCCAAATTAATGACGAGGCGCACACCCTGTCATAAATGATGTGCACCTTCCTTCAGCAAAGCCAGCGCAAAAGGGGAATAAAAGACTGGGGTAAAATGTCAGTCTTAGGGCTCATGCACACGACCGTTGTTGTTTTGCGGTCTGTTTTTCAAGGATCCGTTGTTCCGTATCTGAGGTTTTTTTTTCTCTGATTAAGGCTACATGCACACAAACGTTGTTTGTTTCCATGTCTTTTCCGTTATTTTTTGCGGATAAGATGCAGGCCCATTCATTTCAATGCGTCCGCAAAAAACTGTGTGCTGTCCGCATCAGTATGTCTGTTCCGTAGCCCCGCAAAAACAATAGAACATGTCCTATTCTTATCCGTTTAAGGCATTGTTACAATGGATCCGCCAAAAAAAAAAAAAGGATGTCATAGTTTAGTTTTTTTGCGGATCCGCAATTTGCGGACCGCAAAACACATGCGGTCGTGTGCATGTAGCCTTAAGTCCTCTTCCGTTCCGTTATCGCACAAAACATATCCGTATGGTTTCCGTATTTGATCCGTTTTTCGCGGATTGGAAACGGAAACAGTAACTTATTAATCACCAAACACATGAGCAATATGGGCACGGCATAGAATAGATCCGCAAAATACGGATGAAATACGGATAGGTTCTGTGTGCGTTCCGTATTTTTGGCGGACCCATTGACTTGAATGGGGCCTCGGACTGTGATTTGCGAACAATAATAGGACATGCACTACTTTTTAGCGGAACGGCCATGCGGACAAACGGAAACTGAATGCACGCGGAGTAACTTCTGTATTTTCTACAGCCCCATTGAAGTAAATGGTTCCGCATACGGTCCGCAAAAAAACCAGAACGGAAGCGTTAAGAAAATACGTTCGTGTGCGTGAGCCCTTAGTAAATGACCCCCCTTCACTTCAATGAAAGCAGCACTGCAGTAATAAGCTCCATTTGCTTCCAGCGCAATTCCCAGAGCCAGAGCTACCTCTGAAGAGCTAAGTGAGGGGGTTGTTGGGTGTCGGATAGTAGAAAATAAAAGTATAGGAAAAGCCCTTTAAAAACACTTAAATCTACTAATAAAATAACTTACTCAAAGCAACTTTGTGTGGAGCGACGAGACATATAAAATGGAGATCTGCAACCGCATTAAACACAGCCCTGCGAAAAGAACACCAAAGTAACAAAGTATTAGAACTTGTAAGTAACAGAATGTGCAGGAGGCTGGCAGGTGGCCCCTGGAGTGCCCAGGGGCCCCGCACTACAATCTTCTAGGGATAAAAACTGTATCTAGGTATGAAAGAGTATTATGTAATATATTGTAAAAAAGAACTGTGCCCCATTCAGTCTCCATGAGGTCTCAGGCTTCAGTGTTTGTGTGAATGACATATGACTCATGGACGGCCGCGTTCCCTTTGCGGATTGTGGTATAAATCCGTAGAAATAGGGCTATGGCCTACATTTATACATCAGTTTATGCCAGTTTTTGGTATACTCTGGACCTCAAGAATTCATCATTTTGTCCAGAAGCGGCATGGAAGACTAAAGCCAGAATTGGCGCATAGAAGGCATAGATATCGGGGGTAATTTACGGCATTTTAGATGCTGTTCTTAATAACCCCTTCTTTCCTGGCGTAGATTGAGAACATTTTCTATGCCTAAAACAGGGGTAGAAAATGATAAATGAGAGAGGCTGGTGGCTCAGCCCCTTCTCCATAAACTGACCAGCTGCAGACTGAAACCCCGCAGCAAAGGTCGGGTTACGCTGCAGGTTTTCATCGCAGCATGTGGATACGATTTCTGAAAATCTTCCACTTTGTGCATGGTGTGGCGGTATCCTATAGGTGCCATCTGTGCAGCAACCCGGGCAATCAGCTCAATGTCATAGGCTCAGCTGTAGCAAACTCCAGATACTGACGGAGATTTATCAAACTGGTGTAAATCAGAACTGGCTCAGTTGCCCATAGCACCAATCAGATTCTACCGTTCATTTTTCAAAGGAGCTGTCAAAAATGAAAGGGGGAATCTGATTGGTTGCTATGGGCAACTAAGCCAGTTCTACTTTACACCAGTTTGATAAATGACCCCCATTATCGCCATGGCGCACATTTTCCCTATGTCACTCTGCATGAGAAATATACTGTAGACTGTAGTATTATAGTACTAGTAATGCACCATATTTGTTCCATTAGCTTAAATCACGGCATCATGAGTAAATCCGGGAATGCAGGAGTTATCCTTAAAGGGGTCGTCTCACTTCAGCAAGTGGCATTGATCCTGTAGAGAAAGTTAATACAAGGCACTTACTAATGTATTGTGACTGTCCATATTGCTTCCTTTGCTGGCTGGATTCATTTTTCCATCACCTTATACACTGTTCGTTTCCATGGTTACAATCCATTAGTGGTGGTCGTGCTTGCACACTATAGGAAAAAGCGCCGGCCTCTCTGGTGGCCGGGACTGTGGTAGCGCACATAGGCTGGTACTTTTTCCTGTAGCGTGCAAGCACGGCCACCACTGATGGATCGCAGGGTGGTCGTAACCATGGAAATAAGCAGTGCATAATGTGATGGAAAAATAAATCCAGCCAGCAAAGGGGGCAATATGGATAATAACAATACATTAGTAAGTGCCTTGTATTAACTTTCTCTACATGATAAATGCTATTTGCTGAACTGAGACAACCCTTTAATGGCTGCTCCTGTGTCGTTAACGAGTGGGAGCCATTTCTATAAAAATGATACTGGCAAATGTTTGCTTTTTCCAAGAAGCCTAAATGTAACGATAAAAGGCAGTTTAATAAATAATAGGGAGAAGTGCTCTAAACGCGACGCAAAAGCAAACATCACAGCAGATGTTCCTCTCCCAAAGGCCTGGCAGACTCTGCTGAGTGCACCCACATGGAGAGCGCAGAAAAGGAAGAGGCTGGAAACCTCTGCTACAACCCCGTGTAATCCTTCCTGGTTGACAGACAATACTTCTCAATAGAGCAATGCTCTTGTACTGCTGTTGACAGATCTTACAAGGGTTATCACCTGTAATGGTGACTGAGTAGGAAACGTCTTGAGATTGAGAGGCTGAAAAATGCTGCTTAACATAAGAGGATGCTGCATCCATTGCTTTGCCACGCTTCTTTCCACGGCTGAATTTTTTCTGTTCTGCATTTCACGCCCATTACAGGACGTATAGACTGACAAGTCATGAAGAACGCGTTACAGGACTGAGGGGCGCAGGCAAGAGCATGCCCTGTACCACTGTGCTAGAAATCAGGGGTGGCATACGCAGCGAGAGCAGAAGCCAGGCACAGACAGGATAGGCAGCTGCCTATAATGCCACTAAATCCCCCTCCAGGAGGGCGAGGCGCACTGCCTCTAAGACAAATGGCGAGGAAGCACCGTGCCAGTGCCGCTGTGTAGCCTAAAAGAGTATTACCGTCTGGTAAGGTGATGGCAACCTACCTGGATGTCGGACACCCACCATCCTGAGAATAAAGACACAGGGCTAGGATATTGCACAGTGTGCCATGGCCACGGACTGTGCAGGGAACTGCACCACCAGAGAAGTGGATACAGCGCTACACCACCGCTGCTTCATCCTCATGATTGGTGGGAGGGTGAAACCCGCTGATGGCAAATCCTAAAAATATGTCATCACTTTACAAGATGGGAACTCATTTAACAATGTATCACCAGACAGAATCCTTTCCATCAGTAAAAAGTTTTTTATATTCATAGAATTTTTATTTTTATTTTTGGTAGCTCCTCTTTTTCATTTCAGCAGTGTTATACCATTGAGGATGAAATACTAAATACTCTCCTTCTGTAGCAGTCAGCACCAAGAGATAAAACGCCTGTATAGCTAGACAACCTACAGCCAGTTTACTGCTGCTGTGAGGGGGAGATTTTATCTGAAGGGTGGTCTTCACGATGATAGTAGGTGTAGAATTGGGATCACAGTAGAACAGTTTTATTGTTCTCTTTGATAGGCCTAGATAAAGATGCCCACAGAAGAGCATTGCAATCTACTGTTATCCCAATTCTACACCTACTATCATCGTGAAGACTGCGAACTGGCCATCACTGATTGCAATTATCAGTGTAATGTGTGATACTCTAATTCAATCACTACGGGGAAGCGCTCTCTGATCCCATGAATTTTCCTTATCTTGAACCGGAGGCCCACTTTAAGTGAAAACCATGACAAGTAATAAAGAGTCAGTCTCACCTCATGATCTCTTTGATGCTCTGTACTGAAAATTCATCTTTTGAAACAAAGAGATGTAGAAATAAAGTGTTCAGGGGCTGAAATATAGAAAAGGAATTATCACAATAAGAGGTGACAGACATGGCTGCTGTATATGATTATTTTATGATATTGCTTGAGCAAAAAAAAAATGATAAAAACGCTGAAAGGCACGTTTAGAAAAGGGAAGAGGTGCAGTATGTTTGCAAAGGGATGTCTCGTCAATTTCGGGTGGAGGCGGACATCATCAGACTCTACCTGGGCTGTACTGCGCATGTGCAATTGCACGGCACTTGCGTGAGAAGATGGAGCCAGCCAGGCAACACAACTTATCTAATGTCTGGCCTTGTCTACTAACGGTCATAGGGAGTAGCTAGAAAGGTGAAGGAGTGAATCCTGCATTCTATTAGGGCAGCGGGAAGGCCCTTAAAGGGAACCTGTCACCAGTTTTATGGTGTCCTAACTAAGAGCAACATAAATAAGTGACTGATTCTCTTAGCAAAATGCTGGGTCACTTTCTTTAATTGACCCAGTCAATCTGCCAACATCTTGTATTGAAAAGCTCCAGCTGATAATGATGAGTCATGAATATTCATGAGCTCCTGACTCTCCCCGCCCACCTGCTGCTGAATGACAGTTTGTTTCCATATGAATCAGCAGCAGGTGGGCAGGGGAGTGGCTATAGCTCTGAATTAAATATACGCTGGACTCAATGACATCACGCTGGACTCAAATCAGCTCATTAGCATGCGGCATGTGGCATCTTTGTGTGTATATTATGAGGTAACCATGTGTCACACCAGTAAGTGAATACATCTAAGGTACTTTTTAGTAGTTAATGATTGTATATAATTAGTTAGATTATAATCAAATATCCACATGACAGGTTCCCTTTAAAGCCCAGAACTAATTTACATAACGTTTAAAACCTCATTTTCTGCAGCACAAAGACAAGGATTTCAAAAAGAAAAAGTGTTTTCTTCAGAGGAGCTAAGACTATTGGTGGGCTTGACTTCATAGCCATGCTCCTCCTGTAGTATCACATGTATTGTAAATGTCAGGTGAGGGACAGTAACTGATCTCTCTAATGTTAAAGGGGTCGCCTCACTTTAGTAAATAGCATTTATTGACTGAGAGCTATGTACATATGTATACACACTTAGGCCTCATGCACACGAACGTATTTTCGGTTTGCATTTTTTATCAAGTAGAGAAAGTTAATACAAGGCACTTACTAATGTATTGTGACTGTCCATATTGCCTCCTTTGCTGGCTGGATTCATTTTTCCATCACATTATACACTGCTCGTATCCATGGTTACGACCTTGCAGTCCAGCAGCGGTGGCCGTGCTTGTATACTATGGTAAAAGGCGCCTGCCTCTCTGGTGGCCGAGACCGCGGGAGTGCACATAGGCTGGTGCTTTTTCCTATAGTGTGCAAGCATGACCACTGCTGCTGGATTACAGGGTGGTCTGTAACCATGGAAACGAGCAGTGTATAATGTGATGAAAAAATGAATCCAGCAAGCAAAGGAGACAATATGGACAGTCACAGTACATTAGTAAGTGCCTTGTATTAACTTTCTCTACATGGTAAATTACATTTGTTGAAGTAAGACAACCGCTTTAAGCCAAATTTATCGACTTCAACTTTTAAATGTCTCAATAATTGTCGCAATCTTCAGTAACATCTCAAGCTAGAAGTGTTAGACTCCAAGATGCACCAAATTTATCAAACAAACAACAAATTGATAAATTTGGTGCAAACTATGGCAATGCAGACTGACTTAAAAAATTCTCCTCATGATAAATCTCCCCCTGCGTGTTACACAGCATTTAAAGGCTATGTACACCTTTGGGGGCAATTAGTTTTATTATTAAATTGTACTCCTTTTGAGCAAAAAATATTTTTTTAAATTGGTCTTTATAAAAAATATGGTGTCTTTTTTTCTATACAAAGCTGACATGCTGTGTAGCACCTTTTGGATTTTAGGTCTTTTCAGTCACACCAGGAGCAGACGGACTCCTTATCTCTGCTCTCTGACATTATAAACACTCATTATAGCTCAGTTCTTTTCTTTCTCTCAGTAGTTTAGAGATAAGGTTTATTAGAAGACAGGCATAAAGTGAAAGTACCAGTCACACAGCTAGAAAAACAGTTAACCCTTTGTGACAGAACAGCTCAATATTTTTAATAAAGGCCAATTAAAAAATTATTTTTAGTCAAAAATGAGTAAATGCAATCATTAAACAAAATTGCCTCCAAAGGTGAACATTGCCTTCAAAGGCGTTTTCCAGGACTTACATATTCATGACTTATCCTCAGGATAGGTCATCAGCATCATATTGCTGGGGGTCCGACTCCCTGCACGCCCACCGATCGTGGGTTTCAGACAGCTGCTGGAGCCTGAAACTATACAGAATATGGAGCTGGAGGCAAACATCTCTATAAACTGTGTAGTTGCTGTGTCGGACTACTGGAGCTCAGCTCCTATTCCAGTGAAAGTCAGCTGAGCTCCAGCACGTCAGCTCCAGAAACTTCTACTTCCGCTCTGTACACTATAGTGTACAGTGCCTGAAGCAGCGGATCGGTGGGGGGGCCGCATATTAGTCCCCCAGCAGTCTGACATCCTGAGTGGAGCTCATCATTATCTGTGGCTTGGACAAGCCTCTTGATAGTTCTACGATTATACTCACTGTGCATTTGTCAGTCTCTTCAAAGTTTCCATACACCCAATTTTCCCATTCCACTTGGTCTGTGACATCCCAGCTCGGATAGTCCAGAAAAGCCGCATGAGCAAGGACGCTGTTCTTCTCGTCACTGATGGTCACAGCCAGGTTGGACTTTTCACTGAAGAAAAATAGACTCTTTCACATGTTATCCAATAATCTTTATAAAACCACATACAAATAATGCACAATGATACCTACAATATATGCTATAGTAAAATCCCCCAGATTTTAATGAATATTTAAATGGAAATACATAACTATTCATCCCCCATGGTTCTGTTACTATTGGAAATGCTCCTCCAACAAGCTGAAACTTTCCAATGATGTAACATAGAAGTGTACATTCTCCACATTTTGACTGTTAGCAGACATAAGTTATTTCAGAACTGTGAGGAATATGGATTATTATTTACTCTCAGCCATGTTCCCACACCAGCCATCTGCTGTCAGATAGCAGAGGTAGTAAACTCCACAGGGGGGCCCTGCTTCAAAGCCCAGCCAAATGGCAGAGAACTTCTAGCAGGCCACCTTTGCTTACAATTTCTCACCTCCATTCAAATAGCACGGATCCTGCAGAAAAGATTCCCTGCAGGGGGTCTAGGTAATTCCCCAGTTCAATGAACATTATCAGACATCATGGAACCGGCGATTCATAAGGAATTATGAATCGCCCATCCATCACAGACATAAACCAGATACATATTTGTGTCCCTGTGGCCACAATGAACAGGCCTGCGGTCATAGTTTGGTGATGGGATACCAAGGATATACATATCTCCCCATAAAAAACAAATAATGGTACCATGCTTGGACTCTACTGGTAGCCGGAACCCAGGCGGACCAATTGGTCCCAGAACCACCTCCTTGCAACATTCTGGTCTGGAGCCATAAACCCTAATCGGTTTTGTGGCTCATTTGCTGCCAGGCCAAGCAGAGGGGGAGTGGACCCCTCCCACAGGTCAAAAGGCTTGTGCCAGCAAGCGGGCGGGTCTTTTCTTCTGAAGGGGGGTCACGCTGCATACGTGTTTGGAAGGGACCTGGAAATGGCTGACATCACTGCCTCCCATGTGACTACAGCCAAGCCTTACAGAAACCCATTATTCATCAGAACCCAAAAGCCTCATCCATCTGGTAAACTGACTTTTGTTCTGCTTAACCATGTTGTACCACGCCATCTGTATTTACCACTCAGACCACTGTATATATTTTCTGTGTATATTATGTTATGTCTAGTGAGCTCTTAAGGCAATTAAATATATAATTTAATCTTGTGTTGTTTTGGTATCTCGATCACGAATCCCCACGTCCGTGTTTCGGCCTAGTTATACGCTACTGCGGGTTGGTTTCTCACCCTATATAATCTCGTTAGCGGACCGGGCTTATATCGAAGAGAAGCTGGTGGCAGTCGTCCCGGCCTGAGCAAGCGCTGTTTCACTGGGGCAGTAAAAAAGGCTCCCTCAGCTTGTTGACTCTCTGTGCCCGTGTGGACAGGAGGAGTCTGTGAACACTGTACCAAACTGACCTCACCTGCTCCTCAGGGACGGCGTAACGTCACACCTTGGTAACCAATGACCATACCGTATCTCGCTGGCTCTACGTAGTTGACGTCCGGTGGCAGCGAGGTGCGATATTCGTCACAAGAACTGTCTGCTAAAAAGGAAGCCAATAATCTGCCGATACTGCAGGAGGTGGTTTGTGACCACATATTTAGTGAATGGGCAGCTTTCTGTCATGGACGTTCCTGCAACAGGTGGCAGGAGATCGGTAAGACTGGCAACGCATGGTTTGATCTGACATGTTTTCCGTTTGGATCAAATGACGTCTGTGTTGTTTCTGGTGCTTGCCACACCTTCTTTCCCCAGATGTGGCTATTAGGGTCATTTAAAATTCTCTATTTATAGTTACTTCTCCCACAATGCTGTGCGGTTTATAGCTTCTGTTTGGACCTGTGGATAGTTGTGGTTGGATCTCGGGTGAGTTCCTGGTGCTTCCATTGCTCCTTTTAAGTTAAGTCTTTCCTTTCCCTTTTGTATTTTGTTTGGGTTCTGTGTGTTGCATTTCCCTATTGTTTGTATTAGGCCTGTAGGAGACTCCTGTTCATCCTTCCTTTTGGAGGAACAGATAGTCTCGTCCCGTCCCTGCCATTAGTACCAGGGTCCTATAGGGCTTGATAGGACTCTAGGTATTCCTGCGTATGAACTCACCTACCTTTGGGGTCTGTTCATACTGGTAGTCAGTCAGGATATTAATTAGGGTTTTCACTAGGAGGTGTCCATTTTCCTTCCCTAGTTCTGGGGCCTGATTCCCTGTTTCTCCCATCCCTTCCTTCCCACAACGAAGCGTGACACTTTCCACCTTAACTATTAGAGACTCCCTCTGCAAACATGCACCTTAAAGGAGTTTTCAAGGATTATTATATTGATGGTCTATCCCCAGGATCGGCCATCAATATCTGGTCAGCTGGAGTCCGACACCCAGCACCCCCGCCAATCAGCTGTTCCAGAAGAGCTCCGATACTGGAAATAGACCCCGGAACCACATAGCTGTGTCCATTTTATAATGGATGGAGCTGGTTCACATGAAGCAGTGCTGCAGTTACCGATTCCATCCACTGCACAGTGAACGGAGCTGAGTATTTCCACTACCCGGGAACAGCTGATCGGCAGAGGTGCAGACCCCACCAATCAGATATTGATGATCTATCCTGAGGATAGGCCATCAATTCTGGGGAACCCATTACAGCGCATATAGACAGGGGTTGTCCAGTTGTATTATATGGAAATAATTACATCAAAGCAAAATTGTCTGGAACTGCTTAAGAGAGATGAGAAGGCGAAAAAAGGAAGAGGATATAAATCAGCCTAATATTTGATGGTGTACTTACAGTAAGTATATAACGTTCACATTTCCAAAGACTCGCTGAGTGAAGACAGTTTTAAGCTCGGAGATGCCATGGACATCAAGAGACTCAGTCCTCCGGACGGTCACTACTTCGGTTGTACCGCTTTCTGAGGTCAGAACAGTCATTATGGAGGGGTGAATGCTGCAAAAAGTAACGAAAAGCATGAGAGGAACATGATGAAAGTAGGACTGTGAAGAATTGTAGATAGAATTAAAGGGGCAGCACACAGTGCATTCAGACAGTTCTTACACCCTTTCACATTTAGTTATATTGTGGCCTTGTGCTAAAATAAAAAAAGTTAAAATTTTTCCCCATAACTGCACTCAGTAGCCCATAATGAGAAAGTGAAAACATAATGTTAGAAATAGTGGTAGGTTGTGGTGGCTCACTATCTAGTAGTTACGGTATGGTGCTGCAAGCTCATATAGAGGGAATCACCCCACCCTCTCTTAAAAGGCAAATGTAACAATAGGAAAATGGGCGAGCACTCATACACTTGGCAACCAGATTGACATATGCAGAAAATATTTATTAAATCCCCATAAAATACAATAATAAAATTTATAAGAACAATGTAGCAATAATATACAACATTACAGTCACATATTTTGTGGTAGATATGATCGATACTATATTCGATAAGAATATATTCGATAAAAATATTCGATAAATTGAATGGTAGAAAATTCTATGTTAAAATATTTGATAGAATATTCGATACCACTCAATAGTGTCGATGAATTCAATAATATCTATCACACCGAATAATTATATCAAACTTTAGGATTCCTATGAAACTTCCAAGATTCCTCACATTTATTATTTATTGTTTTATATTCTTATATTGATATTTTAATCTTGAAAATGTATTTAATCATATTTTATTATAAAAAGTCATTTTATAAGTGTTAGCAATCAGATATCAAGTTTATATTTCACACAATGACATATCACACCAATTGGGACATCTGGGCCAAAAAACGCATGTGTCCCCCCAAAAAAACGCATGGAAACCGCAAGTAAGAAAAAGACATCAAGGCTGTATAGAATTATCCCCTGATTATGTGGGAGGATTCCTTGGCCAACTGGGAGTAGTATGAACAACCGGTGTCCGAGATTTGGGAAGCAATTAAGGAATGGATAAAAATGGAGGCAGGGCAGGCAGACACTCGACCACTGAGGAAGGGAGAGTGAATCTACCTGAAACGCGTATGGTGAAACAAGTTATGTACCTGCATTGAAAAGCCTCCGATAACACTGTATGGCCATACAGAAGAAAATCTCTACAGTAAAGGATTAACTATTCTTATCGTCGAAAGCTGCACCAAAGGAAATTGCGGGACAGAGTGGCAACTCCCGCGATCTTTGGAACTCCAGCGAAATTCAAACCAGCTTGCTGTATGGAGCGACTGAATAAGCCGGCAAATATTTAAAGCTCCATTGAAGCAATAGGGAGACAGCAGACGCTAGACGGTAAGCCAAATATCGATTTAACGTTTTCTTCGATTCAAAGTTTATATCGACCTTAAAAGGATCAGCTATAAGAGACTTTTCACATTATCAGGATTCCTGTGGACACTTTATGAACATATTGCGCTCCCAGTGAATACACCTACAACATTTTCAGTGACATTCAGTTTCCTAAATTGGGATAAAGTGCTAGAAGACAATACCCCCTCTTCCCAAATAACAGCATATATAGGATCTGGACAATACTTGAAGTTTTTTGGTGTGATATATATTATTGAATTTATCGACACTATTGTGTGGTATCGAATATTCTACTGAATATTTTAACATTGAATTTTCTACCATTCAATTTATCGAATATATTCTTATCGAATATAGTATCGATCATATCTACCACAAAATATGTGACTGTAATGTTGTATATTATTGCTACATTGTTCTTATAAATTTTATTATTGTATTTTATGGGGATTTAATAAATATTTTCTGCATATGTCAATTTGGTTGCCAAGTGTATGAGTGCTCGCTCATTTTCCTATTGTTACATAATGTTAGAAATCTTTGCTTATTTATTGAAAAGGAAAAACCCAAATCTTGCATTGACGTAAGTATTCAGACCCTTTACTCAGGACTTAGTTGGAGCACCTTTCATGAAGAAGGCGGCCCAACTTTGAAACTCATTATACTAGGCTTCGATATGGTTTCATGTTTAAAAAATAATAATAATGATTTAACTCCCTTTTGAGGACAGCTTGGTATTTGCTTCTTTTTCTCCTGGTCTTGTTAATTCACACAATGATGTCATTGTACAGGATTCAAGCGTACAGTGATGTCATATGTATGCTACACACAATGTTATCCGAGCACAGAGATAGTACACATGGTAATGTCACAATGATGTTCCAGCGGAGGAATCACACAAAGAGTGGTGCTACATTTTAAAGATAATGCATAAAGTGATGTCACATAGAGGGATAATGCAGTGATGTCACAGTAGAGGGATAATGCAGTGATGTCACATAGAGGGATAATGCAGTGATGTCACATAGAGGGATAATGCAGTGATGTCACATAGAGGGATAATGCAGTGATGTCACATAGAGGGATAATGCAGTGATGTCACATACAGGGATAATGCAGTGATGTCACATACAGGGATAATGCAGTGATGTTGCAGTACAGGAATAATGCAGTGATGTCACATAGAGGGGTAAAGGGATGATGCAATGATGTCACATAGGGGGATAATGCAGTGATGTCACATACAGGGATAACGCAGTGATGTCACAGAACAGGGAAAATTCTGTGATGTAGCAGTACAGGAATAATGCAGTGATATTACATTCAGGGATAATGCAGTGATGTCACATACAGGAATAATGCAGTGATGTCACATAGAGGGGTAATGGGATGATGCAATGATGTCACGGTATAGGGATAGTGCAAAGATGTCACATAGGGGGATAATGCAGTGATGTCACAGAACAGGGATAATTCAGTGATGTCACAGTACAGGGATAATGCAGTGATGTCACATAGGGGGATAATGCAGTGATGTCACATAGGGGGATAATGCAGTGATGTCACATAGGGGGATAATGCAGTGATGTCACAGTACAGGGATAATGCAATGATGTCACATACAGGGATAATGCAGTGATGTCACATAGGGGGATAATGCAGTGATGTCACAGTACAGGGATAATGCAGTGATGTCACATACAGGAATAATGCAATTATGTCACATAGGGGGGTAATGCAGTAATGTCACATACAGGGATAATGCAGTGATGTCACAGAACAGGGATAATGCAGTGATGTCACAGAACAGGGATAATGCAGTGATGTCACATACAGGGATAATGCAGTGATGTCACAGTACAGGGATAATGCAATGATGTCACAGTAGAGGGTTAATGCAGTGATGCCACAGTAGAGGGATAATGCAGTGATGTCACAGAACAGGGATAATGCAGTGATGTCACAGAACAGGGATAATGCAGTGATGTCACATACAGGAATAATGCAATGATGTCACATACAGGAATAATGCAGTGATGTCACATAGAGGGGTAATGGGATGATGCAATGATGTCACGGTATAGGGATAGTGCAAAGATGTCACATAGGGGGATAATGCAGTGATGTCACAGAACAGGGATAATTCAGTGATGTCACAGTACAGGGATAATGCAGTGATGTCACATAGGGGGATAATGCAGTAATGTCACAGTACAGGGATAATGCAATGATGTCACATACAGGGATAATGCAGTGATTTCACAGAACAGGGATAATGCAGTGATGTCACAGTACAGGGATAATGCAGTGATGCCACAGAACAGGGATAATGCAGTGATGTCACATACAGGGATAATGCAGTGATGTCACAGTACAGGGATAATGCAATGATGTCACAGTAGAGGGATAATGCAGTGATGTCACACTAGAGGGATAATGCAGTGATGTCACAGTACAGGGATAATGCAATGATGTCACAGTAGAGGGATAATGCAATGATGTCACAGTAGAGGGATAATGCAGTGATGTCACACTAGAGGGATAATGCAGTGATGTCACAGAACGGGGATAATGCAGTGATGTCACAGAACAGGAATAATGCAGTGATGTCACAGTAGAGGGATAATGCAGTGATGTCACAGTACAGGGATAATGCAATGATGTCACAGTAGAGGGATAATGCAGTGATGTCACAGTAGAGGGATAATGCAGTGATGTCACACTAGAGGGATAATGCAGTGATGTCACAGTAGAGGGATAATGCAGTGATGTCACATACAGGGATAATGCAGTGATGTCACAGAACAGGGATAATGCAGTGATGTCACAGAACAGGGATAATGCAGTGATGTCACATACAGGAATAATGCAATGATGTCACATACAGGAATAATGCAATAATGTCACATAGGGGATAATGCAGTGATGCCACAGAACAGGGATAATGCAGTGATGTCACAGTAGAGGGATAATGCAGTGATGTCACAGTAGAGGGATAATGCAGTGATGTCACAGAACAGGGATAATGCAGTGATGTCACATACAGGGATAATGCAATGATGTCACAGTAGAGGGATAATGCAGTGATGTCACAGTAGAGGGATAATGCAGTGATGTCACAGTAGAGGGATAATGCAGTGATGTCACATACAGGGATAATGCAGTGATGTCACAGTAGAGGGATAATGCAGTGATGTCACAGAACAGGGATAATGCAGTGATGTCACAGAACAGGGATAATGCAGTGATGTCACATACAGGAATAATGCAATGATGTCACATAGGGGGTAATGCAGTGATGTTACATACAGGGATAATGCAGTGATGCCACAGAACAGGGATAATGCAGTGATGTCACAGTACAGGGATAATGCAGTGATGTCACATAGGGGGTAATGCAGTGATGTTACATACAGGGATAAAGCAGTAATGTCACATACAGGGATAATGCAGTGATGTCACAGTAGAGGGATAATGCAGTGATGTCACATACAGGGATAATGCAGTGATGTCACAGAACAGGCATAATGCAGTGATGTCACAGAACAGGGATAATGCAGTGATGTCACATAGGGGGATAATGCAGTGATGTCACAGAGGGATAATGCAGTGATGTCACAGTACAGGGATAATGCAGTGATGTCACACTAGAGGGATAATGCAGTGATGTCACAGTAGAGGGATAATGCAGTGATGTCACATACAGGGATAATGCAGTGATGTCACAGAACAGGGATAATGCAGTGATGTCACAGAACAGGGATAATGCAGTGATGTCACATACAGGAATAATGCAATGATGTCACATACAGGAATAATGCAATAATGTCACATAGGGGGGTAATGCAGTGATGTTACATACAGGGATAATGCAGTGATGCCACAGAACAGGGATAATGCAGTGATGTCACAGTAGAGGGATAATGCAGTGATGTCACAGTAGAGGGATAATGCAGTGATGTCACAGTAGAGGGATAATGCAGTGATGTCACAGAACAGGGATAATGCAGTGATGTCACAGAACAGGGATAATACAGTGATGTCAAAGAACAGGGATAACGCAGTGATGTCACGTACAGGGATAATGCAGTGATGTCACAGTACAGGGATAATGCAATGATGTCACAGTAGAGGGATAATGCAGTGATGTCACAGTAGAGGGATAATGCAGTGATGTCACATACAGGGATAATGCAGTGATGTCACATACAGGGATAATGCAGTGATGTCACATACAGGAATAATGCAATGATGTCACATAGGGGGTAATGCAGTGATGTTACATACAGAGATAATGCAGTGATGCCACAGAACAGGGATAATGCAGTGATGTCACAGTACAGGGATAATGCAGTGATGTCACATAGGGGGTAATGCAGTGATGTTACATACAGGGATAAAGCAGTAATGTCACATACAGGGATAATGCAGTGATGTCACAGTAGAGGGATAATGCAGTGATGTCACATACAGGGATAATGCAGTGATGTCACAGAACAGGGATAATGCAGTGATGTCACAGAACAGGGATAATGCAGTGATGTCACATAGGGGGATAATGCAGTGATGTCACAGTAGAGGGATAATGCAGTGATGTCACAGAACAGGAATAATGCAGTGATGTCACAGAACAGGAATAATGCAGTGATGTCACAAACAGGGAAGCAGCAGAAGGGGGGATGCAATGATGTCCCATTCCGGTTTCTACAGCCCCTCCATTGTCATCACTAGTTGTGCTTTACCTTCATATGGAGATGGGCCCTTTATCTGTAGGGCCCCACTGCTGCTATGGTTGCTATCCTGGCACTGATGACGTCACACCTGTACACCTGCTCAGTATGGTGCATGGTGCCGACCAATGCCAGGATGTATTTCTTGCTGCTATACTCTTCCATTTCCAGCAGTCTCACCCCAATCTGAAAATCACTGTCTTTTCCCTTTTTTTTTAAATGTATGATTTTGTGTTATTTGTTACTCCACAGTGTCACATACTGTCACATGATTCCGTCATATAACATCAAAGAACAACAAATCCCAGCATCTCAAAGTATAGCCTGGCAGTGTGTGCTCATATTTACCTCTTCAGCCGCCAAGAAAGCGAAGCGATGTTATTCGCAGATCCAATTCCTATCAATGCTGGGGAGGACGCGCTGTCTGGTTGCTATGGAAACTGAGGGGACCTAACGTCAGCAGCTTCAAGTCCTTCTATTAGCCTGTCTCTGATTTGGTCTCCAAGAACATGGCCGTAGTCCAGTGTAACGCTATGGGGAGATCCCAGCACAGGAATGGCAGCCATTTTCTCGGAGACATAAGCTTACATGAGGTACAATTATTGGACGGCAGCAATCTCTTTTGCCTCTAGTGTCGAGAAGACGCCGATTGGCAGGCGCTGTAGTACGCTCTGACGTCAGCGCGCCCGGGTGCACGTACGTGCGTGAGGTTTCCGTGTGCGCTCGGAGGTTCGGTCTGCTGTGGGGTGTTTTGAACTGGGGGCACCATGGCTTCTACGGCGGCCGGGAAGCAGCGGATCCCTAAAGTGGCCAAGGTCTGTACAGGGAGCTGCTGGAAGGAGCGGGGCGTAGTGTACTGTTACCGCTACTGGGGAAGGCGCAGACGCAGATCGTCTAGTGTGAATATGCCCATAGCAGGGTCCTCATTGAGCTGCTCTCTGTCCTGTACCTTCACACTATCACCTGTTATAGTAGCTTTTCTACATAGGACGTTGAGTGAAAACCATTTATTTAAAGGTTTTCCATAGTTCTATTTTAGGATCTGAACTGCCTCCTCATTGCCCCCTTGTCTCTTCTGACAGAGGTCCAGACTTCTCTGTTTGGGCTTTATTCTCCTAGATTTGTATAGTGATCGGCCTCTGCCGGCCATGGACCTTCCTGACCCAAAAAATCTCTCTCTTAATTCGTTGGCAGTGAAGGTGTTAATAGTGCCAGCCTCGTGATGTGCGAGGCTTGACCGCCATCCTGCAGTGAGACTATAACTCCCAGCATGTCCTGACTAGTGTGGAGCGAACTTGTGTTTTAAGTTCGGCGTCTAAAGTTCGGGTTATCGAAGAATCCCGTTATGGATTCCGCTACCACGGACAAAGTTATGGTCCGTGGTAGCGGAATCCATAATGGGATTCTTCGATAACCCGAACTTTAGATGCTGAACTTAAAACACAAGTTCGCTCAACACTAGTCCTGACCCCTCCTCATATCAGGAGATGTTAAGTGTTTTAGCTTGGGGAGGTACTGATTGGAGGTCGCCGATCAGTGCGGTTGTCACTTTCCAGGGACTGACCCATGAAGACAGTTTATTCTTAGGATACTTTCACACTTGCGTTTTTCTTTTCCGGTATTGCGTTCCGTCCTAGGGGCGCAATACCGGAAAAGAACTGATCAGTTTTATCCTAATGCATTCTGAATGGAGAGCATTACGTTCAGGATGCATCAGTTCAGTCCCTCTTACGTTTTTTGGATGGAGAAAATACCGCAGCATGCTGCAGTTTTCTCTCCAGCCAAAAATCCTTAAGGCCCCTTTCACACGGGCGAGTATTCCGCGCGGATGCGATGCGTGAGGTGAACGCATTGCACCCGCACTGAATACCGACCCATTCATTTCTATGGGGCTGTTCACATGAGCGGTGATTTTCACGCATCACTTATGCGTTGCGTGAAAATCGCAGCATGCTCTATATTCTGTGTTTTTCATGCAACGCAGGCCCCATAGAAGTGAATGGGGTTGCGTGAAAATCGCAAGCATCCACGTGCGGATGCGGTGCGATTTTCACGCACGGTTGCTAGGTGACAGTCTATTCACTGTATTATTTTCCCTTTATAACATGGTTATAAGGGAAAATAATAGCATTCTGAATACAGAATGCTGAGTAGGTGATCAATTGAGGGTTAAAAAAAAATAAAAAAAATTAACTCACCTTCTCCTCTTGTTCGCTTAGTTCCCGGTCTCTTCTTTATTTCTTAAAAGATGAACTACCGGCTAGGACCTGTGGTGACGTCAGATCACATGCTCCAATCACATGGTCCATCACCACGGTGATGGACCATGTGATTGGAGCATGTGATCTGACGTCACCAAAGGTCCTTTAGCCCACAGCTCATCATTAAAGAAGTAAAGAAGAGACCGGGAACTACGAGAACAAGAGGAGAAGGTGAGTTAATTTTTTAATTTTTTTTTAACCGTCAATTGATCACCTACTAAGCATTCTGTATTCAGAATGCTATTATTTTCCCTTATAACCATGTTATAAGGGAAAATAATAACATCTACACAACACCGAACCCAAACCTGAACTTCTGTGAAGAAGTTCAGGTTTGGGTACCAAACATGCACGATTTTTCTCACGCGAGTGCAAAACGCATTACAATGTTTTGCACTCGCGCAGAAAAATCGCGGCTGTTCCCGCAACACCCGTGTGAAAGGGGCCTAACACTTGCCGGAATGCCGGATCCGGCATTAATTTCCATTGAAATGTATTAGTGCCGCATTGATGGATCCGGTCTTCCTATCTGCGCATGCGCAGACCTTTAAATCTGTGAAAAATAAATAAATACTGGATCCATTTTTCCAGATGACACCGGAGAGACTGATCCGGTATTTCAATGCATTTGTCAGATGGATCCGTCTGATAAATGCGTCCGGTTTGCCGGATTCGGCAGGCAGTTCCGGCGACGGAACTGCCTGCCGGAATCCTCTGCCGCAAGTGTGAAAGTAGCCTAACCTGATAAGTGTCTTATCGGTGGGGACCTGACAGCTGGGTCTCCTGACGGTCACGAGAATGGGGCCCGTGCTCCCCAGTTTGAATGGCGCGGCGGTCACGTATGTACGCTGCCCATCCTTACAGCTCTATGGGTCTGCGTGTCTGCTGCTCCATTCAGGTGAGGAGCATGAGCCCCCGATCCCTTGATCAGAGGGGACACCGGAGGTCAGACACATCCCCTGCCCTGTAGATAGGGCATAAGTTGTCGTCTTGGGACAACCCCTTTAAGGGTGGTTTCAATGCAGATGTTACAAGAGGGCCGGTAGGAAATGATAAAGCACCCTACAAACACTGTAGAGATTCTCTCACTTCAGCAAGTGGTACTTATCTTGTAGAGAAAGTGAATACAAGGCACTTACTAATGTACTGTGATTGTCCATATTGCTTCCTTTGCTGGCTGGATTCATTTTTCCATCACATTATACACGGCTTGTTTCCATGGTTACCCTGCAATCCAGCAGTGAAGGTCGTGCTTGCACAATATAGGAAAATGCATTCTAGTGTCTGGGACCGTGGGAAGAAGCCCCCGTCCGGGCCACCTTGTATCTGTTCTGCAGCAGTGGTCATAACCATGGAAACAAGCAGTGTATAATGTGATGGACAAATGAATCCAGCCAGCAAAGGAAGCAATATGGACAATCACAATACATTAGGAAGTGCCTTGTATTAACTTTATCTAAATGATAAATGCCATTTGCTGAAGTGAGACAACCCCTTTTTACCCTTTTTATTGTCCCTTGGTGGGGGTTGTGGACTGCTCGGATCTCATTTTACAGGATAAAAATAGTGCTGCAGCTATTCTGCCCCCCCCCCCCCCCCAAAAAAAAAAATTGCAACAGAAGTGAGGCCAGAGACTACTGATCTTCTGAATCCGATAAGATGTCAAGATCCATGTGACATTCTTACTGTCCCCACAGATATTGTGCATCTCCGAAAGGTTTCATGGAGGATTTTGGTACTGGGCACCAGGGGGCGCCCACAGACGTCTATAGCAGCATCATGTTTACACTACGCGGTTTTCATAGATGTATGTAGAATGATCATTTGGAATCTGAGCTGCTACTTGTAGTCCTCCTGGCAGTAATAACTGCTGGGTGCCACGGTGCGAGGTCTAATGCAGATGACGCACTTTGGTGTCTGATGACAGCCGCAGTCCCTGGCCCAACCGCGGATCTAATGATCCAAATTGAAATCACTGTAGTTCCCTGTGATGCTGTTCGAGTCCTTGCATTTTTGGCTGTAATACAGTTTCTAAAATGTGCCAACAATGCGGCCGTCTGAATGAGTTTCAGACGACACGTTCACTCTGTGTGGGAGCGTGAATTCCCGTGCTGAACATGACCGCATTTTTTGCGGATCGTATGTGGACCTATTCACTTCAACGGGGCCACAAAAGATGCGGGCAGCACTCCGCGTGCTGCCCGCGTCTTTATGTCTGTTCCGCAGCCCCGCAAAGATATAGAACGTGTCCTATTCTTGTCAGGATAGGACTGTTCTAATATGGCATTGGGCGTTCCGTTTTGCAAAATGGGGGACGCGCACAGCCGGTATCCGTGGTTTGCGGACTGCAAGCAGGCAATCGCCGTGTGCATGAGCCCTATAATGAGTTATAATTCTGTGTGTCCCTGCCAGACCTCACCTGTAATGATTTGTACTGATGGCGTTATGTGAGTAAGATCATTAGAGCAGAGGTCAGGCAGGAACACACAGCATTATAAATCATTGTAATGCCATGTGGTCAAGGGAAGTCTCGCTCCCACACGGAGCATGTTTCATGCTGGTCTGAAACTGACCTAAGACAACCAGGTGATAGTGATATTAAGTTTGGCTCCCTTTGTATATATGATGCCGCTGACACTTCAGTTCTCTTCATAGGTAAAAAATAAAGCTCCGGCTGAAGTGCAGATAACAGCTGAGCAGCTGCTGAGAGAAGCCAAGGAGCGAGAACTCGAGTTACTGCCACCGCCTCCCAAGCAGAAGATCACAGATGGAGAGGAACTCAAGGACTACAAGTTAAGGAAGAGAAAGGTAAGTACTGTGTGAAAGCTAGAACGGCATAAGGGGGATTTTACCGTGTCACCCCTGCCTCCGCTGGTCATTGCAGCCCCATTCTAATACATGGGCCCATGATGCAGGTGATGGGAGAGAGAAATCAGAAGACAATGTGGTGCTAAATCAGTGCTGCTTCCCTTCTATTCTCAGAATCCATGTGGATCCCTGCGCTCGGCCCCCACCACTCATAGAGTGATGGCATATGGAATGCCCCCTAAATCCTTGCCCATGTGGCACCATATGTCAGTAAATACCAGACACTCACGTATAAAGAGCACATCCCCTTTTGCCTCTGTGTGACAAGCACCTGCTCGCCTTCCTTTCCTCCACAGTGACTGTAGTTTTTAATTTAGTTCTATTCC
Source organism: Bufo bufo (assembly GCF_905171765.1). Classification (NCBI taxonomy): domain Eukaryota; kingdom Metazoa; phylum Chordata; class Amphibia; order Anura; family Bufonidae; genus Bufo; species Bufo bufo. Next base: position 511,666,931 of record NC_053392.1, on the reverse strand, counting down.
CCCCCCCCCCCCCCCCCCCACTCTGTGGTTTTTAAGAAAGCAAGCTGGTAAAAAAAAAAAAAAGCGCTGTGTAAATCAACAAGCGGTTTTCTCATTGAAATCAGTGGAAATGACTTGCAAGCATTCTCGGCGTGGTTTCATCTCGGCCTACACTGGCTTCCTGGTGAGCTTGTGCTATACACAGCAGCCAGCCAGAACCAACAGAGCTGCAGTGTGAGAAGGATACAGTTGCATATTTAAACCCGCTTTAGCTATATTGATGACCTATCCTCAGGAGCGGCGGGGTTGTTGCTAATCTAGTGGCCGGGAAGAAGGGAGTGCTCATAATTACGCAAGGGCTGTTGCTCCTGTTTCGGCCGCTGCCTTGCAGTGCCACAGATCTCAGTAGGAGAGCTCCAGGGCATACACAATAGCCCTGGAGCTGTTCACTCCAGGGGTGCAGAGCGAGAGCAGCTGCCATGCGTCAAAACCTTATCAGGCCTTCGGTAGACTTGCTGTAAGGCACTGTTATCTATATGTAACTGTTGTGCATCAGGAGTGCGCACGTACAGGTAAGCAGCGCTATGACATCACTACAGTGCCTCAAATAAAAGGTTAACGTCCACAGGGGAGACAGGAAGCAAGGTGATCTGGCACTGCTAAAGGGGTAAGAGGGAGATGAGACAACTGCTTTAAAGGGGTTATCCCATCTTATTGCTAGGATATGCCCCCATTGTCTGATAGGTGCGGGTCCCACCTCTGGGACCCGCACCTACAAGGAGAACGGAGCGGAGAAAGTTGACGACGGCGCATGCGCAGCTGCCCTCCATTCATTTCCATGGAGCCACTGAAAATAGTCGAGCGCTGGCTCGGCTATTTTTGTCGGCCCCATAGAAATGAATGGGAGCGGTGGCCACGCATGCGCGGTGCCCTCCCACTCACTTCAATGGGAGAGGCGGGGAGCTGCGCCTGGTGGTGGACGGACCCCGGGAAATCCGGGGTCCTCCAGCCACAACTCTCCCCGGCTCCGTTCTCCTTGTAGGTGCGGGTCCAAGAGATGGGACCCGCACCTATCAGACAATGGGGGCATATCTTAGCAATATGCCCCCATTGTCTAAGATGGCATAACCCCTTTAAGTGTACCTCTGGTTTCATTAAACTCCTGAGGCGTCCAATAGTCATTTGTGGTTTTAGAGATCTGTAGGTGTCCCCGCTGCAGACATTTCATAAAGCCGACGGTGCAGATTATTCCCACGACTATAAAGCAGCAGTCGTTCTTTTTTGCAGGATCTGATGCAGCAGATTTCATTTTTCTAATATATTCATTTTCAGGCCTTTGAAGATAACATAAGGAAAAACAGAACTGTTATCAGTAACTGGATAAAGTATGCACAATGGGAGGAAAGTCTAAAGGAGGTTCAAAGGTAAGAGCACAGCTTTCTGTCATTGGTGAGGGTCCCCTGAGCTCAGGCGGCCATTTAGAGTAAGAGAGTCCCCCCGACTGTCCCTTAATGACGGCCGATATCCCTTTTTACTGCTAGCAGTCTTTAATGGCACTCATTCCAGTGAGTGGTGATCTAGAATATCATCTGCAAGGGAGATTGAGCATTTGTGGGTCAGGTACCTATCTGAAAAATGTACAGTTTTTGCCTTCGTGTTCGCTGTAAACAAATCGCTTTTATGAGCGTGTGATTGCGGTGAGAGCAGAAGTAGGTGCTGTCACTCCCTTCATCAGTCCTGGAATCCACGTGATCACTGGGTGACGAACACGTGACCATGATGATAGGCCACTTTCACACTTGCGTTGTTAATTTCAGTATTGAGATCCGGCTCAATACCAGAATTAAACTGATCCATTTTGATTAGGCTACATTCACACGAACGTATTTTGTTTCCGTGTCCGTTTTTTTTTTTTTTTTTGAGGATTGGATGAGAACCCATTCATTTCAATGGGTCCCCAAAATATGTCCGTTCCGTAGCCCCGCAAAAAAAATAGAACATGTCCTATTCTTGTCCGTTTTGCGGACAAGGATAGGCATTGTTACAATGCATCCGCCAAAAATTTGCGGACAGCAAAACACATACGGTCGTGTAAATGTTGCCTTAGGATGTGGTTGTGTGAAATCAAAACGGAAAAAAATGGATCAGTCATTAAATACATTGAAAGTCAAAGGGTGACAGATCCGTTTTTTATTTTTAATTTTTCCGTTTTTATGACCAAACGGAAGACATCATGAACGGATCTCTTTTTCCATTCAGAATGCATGAGCACTAAACTGAAATGTTTTTTTTTCCGGTATTAAGATCCTCCGCCGGATCTCAATACCAGAAAATAACATCACAAGTGTGAAACAGGCCATAGTTGTCATTTGTCAGGGGTGTTTTCATCTGGGGCTGCTGCGGCAGCTCTACTAGAACATAAGTAATAGTATGTCTCATAGGTCGCAATAACCCCTGTACAAGCGTCATAGCCACCTGTACCGGCCATTTTACGCTCTATAAAGGGCACAGGAAGTACAGCGATACCGCTGGTGCCTGAAATATCCAATAGCAAAGCTCTGTACAGTAAGGAGCTTTCTTATTTGTAAGGAAGCTGTTGATTGGTCAGTTTGTGCGGGCTGTGGCACCGCGATCTTTACTGATACTTCTAGCAGAGTGGTGGTGGGTTAAGCAGCCTGCTGGTGGGCAATGGGCATTAGTGAATATTGGACAGGGTGCCTCCAGTGCCTAGCGCAGGCAATGATAGCCAGGTGATAAAGTACAGAGAAGTCATACACTATATTGTGCATGAGACTGTACTTTATCACTTGGCTATAATTCCCTGCTTTGCATTCACCCCAAACCCCTCCCAGGGGCTTATTAACCTTAGCCTGGCGGAAGGGGAGACAGACTATTTACATGGGACTGTATGTTGGAGACACTGACGGGAGGGCTGATATGTTATTTTACATGGGTTTGTATGTTGGAGGGGGCTGAATGGTTCCCCTGCATAAATACCAACTCTTAGGGCATGTTCACACCAACGCAGTTTATTTCTGTTGCTCTGCTCCATTAGGGTCCATTCACACATCCCTGTGTGTTTTGCGGATCCGCAAAACACGGACAGCGGCAATGTGCGTTCCGCATTTTGCGGACCGCACATTGCCGGCACTGAGAGAATATGCCTATTCTTGTCCGCTGTTGCGGACAAGAATAGGACATGTTCTATTTTTTTCAGGATCGGAATTGCGAACCTGGAAGTGCGGGTCCGCAATTCCGGATCGAGGCCGCACGTCGTGCGGCCCCTTAGAAATGAATGGGTCCGCAATTCCGTTCCGCAAAATGCGGAATGGAATTGCGGATGTGTGAATGGAGCCTCATAGGAACAGAACAATGAAAATGACAGAAGTGTCAGCACATAACTGAGATGAACGGAGCTGAACGGACTCTGGTGACTGTAATGGAGTCCATTCAGTTTCTTTTTGGGATCCTGTCTTTTTACCGGACAAAAAAAGTGCTTCTGCGACAAAGGCTACGAACGGAGCCTCCAACACTGATGTTAACAAGCCCTTAACATTGTGTAGGCCTACGTATTATTTATTTGAATTACTTAACTTTCGTACTCCTCCTCGGCTAAAAAATACTCCTCAAAAATGCTAAGAGTAGTATTTTTACTCTTTGGGAAAAAATGTAGTGCGACTGCGACCTCTGGTGGGGATAGATAGATGACACCTGGAACCCTATATATCTATAGTTGCCTGAAACAGCTGATTGGACGGAGTGTTAGGTCCCCACCGATCTAACATTGTTGACCTATCCTGAGGAGAGATCATCAATATCTGTAACCAGGACCAAAACCATGTGTGCCTTCAGGGATGGCCACCACGCTTCTCCTGTAGCAGTCCCTGCAGTGTATTTGACTGGTAGCTACATTGTGAGTAGGGTTATTCATATCAGATGCTTGTGTTACTGTATTTTCCATGATACCCATTAGGGATCGACCGATTATCGGTTTGGCCGATATTGAGGATTTTGAACGTTATCGGTATCGGCATCTATTTTGCCGATATACCGATAACGTATTGGGAACACAGAACGCGCTGCTCTCAGCGCTCTCTGTGTTCCCTCCGCAGCACAGGGGAGAAGGAAGTAGTGTCTCCTCCCCCTGTGCTGCTGCTGCCGCTGCCGCCAATTAGAGGAGAGAAGATAAGAGGAGGGGACGGGCTGTGGCCACCGCTCCACCAATGAAGATGAGTCTTTCATTCATTCATATACAGGAGGCGGCAGCTGCAGAATCACATAGCCGTCTCCCGACCTCTATGAGCTGTAGCTGCGGTCCGCGGTAGTTAACTCCTCAGGTGCCGCGGATCGCAGCTACCGCTCATAGAGGTCGGGAGCCGGCTATGTGATTCTGCAGCCAGCTCCCGCCTCCTGTATATGAATGATTGAGAGACTTATCTTCAGTGCGCCCCCCAGTATTAATCATTGGTGGCGCAGTGCGCCCCCCACCCCCATCCCAATAGTAAAAACATTGGTGGCGCAGTGCGCCCCCACCCAGTATTACTCATTGGTGGCAGTGGCCACAGGATCCCCTCTCCCCTGCTCCTCCGATTGGAGCCCCAGCAGTGTGATCCTGGGGCTCCGATCGGTTACCATGGCAGCCAGGACGCTACTGAAGCCCTGGCTGCCATGGTAAGCTCCATGCTGCTGTGTGCACTATGCACAGAGCAGCAGGGACAGTGTGATGTCCTATTCACCCTGATAGAGCTCTATCAGGGTGAATAGGACAAGGGTTCTAGTCCCTAAGGGGGCTAAAAGTTAGTAAAAAAAAAAAACACAAAAATATTAAGTATAAATGAAAAAGATTAAAAAAAAATAATAATAAATAAATACACATTAACAATAAACAAAAAAAATACACATTAACAATAAACATATTAATTTTCAGCAGATTTGTGTAGGGTTTTTTTTTTTTTTCTCAAAAATGAAAATTCCCAGAATATCGGTATAAATTATCGGCTATCGGCCTGAAAGTTCACAAATTATCGGTATCGGACCTAAAAAATCAATATCGGTCGATCCCTAATACCCATTTCCCTTTATGCTGTCTGTAGTTATTGTGGATGCAGGCGGAAACGGGCGACCCCTTGTGTAGTAAGTGACTTGATCGTATATCATTCACATTTGCAGTGGTAACGCTGGTCAGTATTTAGCCATGTCTCCTACGATATTTGTAGGGTGTTTTTTCTGTATTTTCTCTATCTGTAGAGGATTACTGTTGTTTTGTTTCTGTAGAGCCCGATCTATATACGAACGAGCCTTAGATGTGGATCACAGGAATATTACATTATGGCTCAAGTACGCAGAGATGGAGATGAAGAATCGCCAGGTTAACCATGCACGTAACATCTGGGATAGAGCCATCACCATCCTTCCTAGAGTCAACCAGTTCTGGTAAGCAGGAAGCTAATGGTACTCAGGTTAGTGACATGGTTCGTCCGTATACTACATTTCATGGTTCATTTTAAAGGTACAAGTACACCTACATGGAGGAGATGCTGGGCAACGTGGCGGGCACAAGGCAGGTGTTTGAGCGCTGGATGGAGTGGCAGCCTGAAGAACAAGCTTGGCATTCCTACATCAATTTTGAGCTTCGGTACAAGGAGGTTGACAGAGCACGGTCCATATATGAAAGCTATATCCTTTCCATTGCTAAAAGTTCTCACTGTATAGATCACAAGACCAGTGTGTACCATGCCTGATACCCAGCTGAAAAAGACAAGGCGCTTTGTGAGGATAGTCCCGGTTGTCAGGTATTCTCACTTGCAAGGCAGGCATCTAAGTATACTCCTTTCTTATGTTTTTTTCCCCCCAGCTGTATAATAGGCTGTCCTATACCTGCAGTCTTAGACTGTCAGCAGTGGGGACCACTTACGGTCGGGAACCCTAGGTGGTTTTCTGGCTTGTTACATTGGTAATGTCTGAAATTATTGCTACCTAGGCTGAGATTCGGAGATCCAGCAGCCTGATGTCAGCCGGGCACAAAACCTTTGCATGCAATGGTTTTTGTAAATCACAGAAAAAAATGCACCAAACGGATATGCCACTGACTATACTAGCTGGTCATACAAGTAGATATTAAAAGCTGAGACTTTTGCCAATATCTTCCTGTCAGGAACACATCGGAGCCCTTAATGCACCACGTCACGGTCTCTCAGCATGGCAAGGGGTCCTACCACTACGCTAACTATGGTGTGAACAAGGTCTGAAGGTGATGAAATCCAGCTCACAGCCAAGCTTCCACACAACCGCATAGCAGGACAACTAATGCAATGTGAATGAAGCCAGACTGTAAGCCACACCCATATCGGACCGTGTGATGGAGGTTTCCAGGGGCAAAAGAGTGTTTAATGCCAGGTAAAGGCACATTCAATACATATAAAACAAAATCACAGAAATATCGTGGCAAATATGGGGGAACTGCTCAAACCCCAAACACTGTAGCGTGTTTCTCATTGGGGGAGCAGTCCCACCGCATGTGGACCGCAGCAAACGACCATGGTTGGTCCAGCCGAAACCCAGCATTTATGCCGGAAATTGTTTGGATCACTAACGGAAATCATTGCGGTCAATGAGGATCTGGCGTTGAAGTAGAAGATCTGGCAACTCTGGATCCTGTGATTTAGAGCAGGCTGCCAGATCTCTACACGGAGATGTGAACGAAGCCTTACAAATGTGCATCATTTCACACAGACCTTTCAAATGCAAAATAATGGGAATACCCCTTTATAGTCTTTTCCCATCGTAGAATGGCTAAGCTGTTTCTGTAGTTCTCACTACCTCTGGCCCGCCGCATCCATGCGGGGTGGGGGGGCATTCCAGAGATAGTACCTATTGGACATGCCCACAAAGGCACTGGATTTCGGCTGCAGGAAAAGAAAGATCTCACAAGTATACAGGGCTGGCCGGAGGATACAGGGAAGGAGTTAGGCACGAGTAAGGCCGGGGGGGCCTGGGCACTTGCAGCAAACATGCCGTCCCTGGAAATGGCTAAAACGGATGCAAAATGGGCATTCCAGATGCTCAGGATTATTATTATTATTTTTTTTAATGATCTGTTTGTTTCCTGTTTTTCTTACGGAACGGAAAATAAAACGGCGATGTGAACCAAGCCTAACCAGTTTAAGCTAAGGAAATGCGACATTTCTTGAACCATGCGCTGGGTCGTGAATTTGAGTGTTGGTGTTTCTTTTTAGTTTTGAGACTGCTGCAGGTAGAGAAGACTGTGGGGCACATTTACTAAGGCTGTCTAATAGACAGGCAGTGACAAAATGCACCAAATGTCTTACGCACATCTGTGTGATGGATTTGGCGCGTCTTATATGAAGTTAGACACTTTCTATCCCTTGTATCAGCTGAAGACTGGTCTAACTTCACACAGTTTTTGGTGCCAATAAACTTGGGCATGCTTTTAAATAAATCTGACGTATTTTACACCTAACCACGTCCCCTTGTGTAGAAGCTTTTGGTGCCAATCAATAATAAATGTTGTCTAAATTGAGTTGTGCCAAACAGAAAGCTTGCGGCAGAATTGTTGCATAAGCGCCCTGGAACACGCGGGCCTGTGTGTGCAGATTTTCCTTAACACACGTGCACTTGTCATTGTACACCCCGATGTAAAGAACTGGATCAAGTACGCCCGGTTTGAAGAAAAGCATGGTTACATAGCTCATGCGAGGAAGGTTTTTGAGCGTGCAGTGGAGTTTTTTGGAGAGTATCACATGGATGAGAATCTGTACGTAGCTTTTGCTAAATTTGAGGAGAATCAAAAAGAGGTGAGTTCATTGATTTTATATTTTTCCCAGTTGCATTTTCTCAATTTTCTGTTCACGCTTGAATTGTATATAAACAGTCTATAGGCTCGTGCACACTGGTTGCAGACCTTTAGCATGGAGCCATACAGCCTCGATGCACTGCTGTTTTTTTTTTTTTGTTTTGTTTTGTTTTAGAGTACTTTCACATTAGCGTTTTTCTTTTCCGGCATAGAGTTCTGTCACAGGGGCTCTATCCCGGAAAAGAACTGATCAGGCATATCCCCATGCATTCTGAATGGAGAGTAATCCGTTCAGTTTGCATCAGGGTGTCTTCAGTTTAGTCATTTTGACTGATCAGGCAAAAGAGAAAACCGTAGCATGCTACGGTTTTATCTCCGGCGAAAAAAACTGAAGACTTGCCTGAATGCATAGGAATGTATTAGTGCCGGATCCGGCATTCAGGATACTGGAATGCCCGATCCGTCCTTCCGGTCTGCGCATGCGCAGACTGAAAAAAAGGTGAAAAAAATAAATGCCGTATCCGTTTTGCCGGATGACACCGGAAAGACGGATCCGGCATTTCAATGCATTTTTTTCGACTGATCAGGCATTTTTAAGACTGATAAGGATCCTGATCAGTCTTACTAATGCCATCAGTTGGCATACGTTTTGCCTGATCCGGCAGGCAGTTCCGGCGACAGAACTGCTTGCCGAATCTCTCTGCCGCAAGTGTGAAAGTACCCTAAATGAGACTGTAAATGTAATATTACTTTTGTCCACAAGGTGGCAGCGTGTCATTTCATATGAACTCTGAAGAATTATTATCATTGTTAGGGATCTTTCACACTTGCGTTGTTCTGTTCCGGCATAGAGTTCCGTAGTCGGGGCTCTATGCCAGAAGAATCCTGATCAGGATTATCCCCATGCATTCTGAATGGAGAGAAATCTGTTCAGGATGCATCAGGATGTCTTCAGTTCCGGTACGGAACGTTTTTTGGCCGGAGAAAATACCGCAGCATGCTGCGCTTTTTGCTCCGGTCAAAAATCCTGAACACTTGCCGCAAGGCCGGATCCGGAATTAATGCCCATTGAAAGGCATTAATCCGGATCCGGCCTTAAGCTAAACGTCGTTTCGGCGCATTACTGGATCAGACGTTTAGCTTTTTCTGAATGGTTACCATGGCTCCCAGGACACTAAAGTCCTGTTTGCCATGGTAAAGTGTAGTGGGGAGCGGTGGAGCAGTATACTTACCGTCCGTGCGGCTCCCAGGGCGCTTCAGAGTGACGTCAGGGCGCCCCACGCGCATGGATGACGTGATCACATGGATCACGTCATCCATGCGCATGGGGCGCTCTGACGTCATTCTGGAGCGCCCCGGGAGCCGCACGGACGGTAAGTATACTGCTCCCCCGCTCCCCACTACTACTATGGCAGCCAGGACTTTATTAGCGTCCTGGCTGCCATAATAACGCTGAACGCATTTTGAAGACGGATCCGTCTTCAAATGCTTTCAGTTCACTTGCGTTGTTACGGATCCGGCGGGCACCTCCGGCAAATGGAGTACACGACGGATCCGGACAACGCAAGTATGAAAGAGCCCTTAGGCACCATTCACACGTCCGTAGAATGGGTCCGCATCCGTTCTGCAATTATCCGGAATGGGTGGGGACCCATTCATTCTCTGGGGCCGGAAGAGATGCGGAGAGCACACTAGGTGCTCTTCGAATCCGAATTTCCGGAGCGCGCCCCCAATCTTCCAGTCCGCAGCTCCGCAAGAAAATAGAGCATGTCCTATTCTTGTCCACAATTTGCGGACAAGAATAGGCATTTCTGTGGGGGTGCCGGCCGGGTGTATTGCAGGTCCGCAATTTGCGGATCCGCAATGCACTACGGATGCCTGAATGGACCCTTATAGTTATTATTACACTGCCAGAATATGAAAAAAGAACATCTGGAAAACCTAATGCTATTGAGCTGAGACTGACAAAGTGTAAACTGCTAGTGGTGCTTGGTCAATGACCACACTACTAAGGTGGTGCCCCCTTTATTTTGGGTTCTGCAGCAGGGTGTATGTTGAGGCAGGGTCACATTAATACTGGGTGGCATCTCCCGTTGCTGTGATACAGCCTGCCACTCTGACATGGTAACGCGGTCATACAGATGCTGGATCCGTAGATCAGCCAAGATGGTTGTCAGCTGCTGTGCATGGGAAATCTGTCGCCCCATCCAGTCCCAGACATTCTCAATAGGGGAGAGATTTGGTGATGGCGTTTGCCAGGGGAGCTGCTGGATATCATGAAGCATATGTTGCATACAGCAGGCAGAGTGTGGGCAGGTGTTTTCTTGTTGGCGCACCACATCAAAAAAGGCAGTAGGACTGGTCCACAATACCCTGGACATACTGAAGGCTGGTCAGTGGTGCCTTCACAAATCCCAGATGGTAACGCCCCACAACTTGACACCTCGAGTTTCCGCACTATGCCTGATGACATTGGGTGCTCTCCTGTGAACTATTGGTGGCCATCAATGGCAACAGTGTTCAGTGATGAAAGCAGGGTCTGCCTTGGTGCCAATGATGGCTGTACAACAGTTCACAGGAGGGCTACTGCCATCATGCATATTGCAGAGACACTGGATAAGGCTTAACAAGTTAAGTAATGGATAGCGAGAGTTTTATATCGCAGTCTTCTGCACTTTTCTAGTAGATAATGTAAACTCATCGATCACTGCCAGCCTTATGTATACTGCATATGCGGGGCAGCACGGTGGCTCAGTGGTTAGCACTGGTGCCTTGCAGCGCTGGGGTCCTTGGTTCCAATCCGACCAAGGACAACATCAGCATGGAGTTTATGTTCTCCCCGTGTTTGCGTGGGTTTCATCTCCCACACTCCAGGATATACTGATAGTGAGCTCCAGTGGGGACACCAATTGATGCTAATGTCTGTAAAGCTCTGCAGAATGTGTCAGTGCTATATAAGTGAGTAAAATACATTAAAAAAAAACATTATAATAAATGTCACAAAAGCCCGTCACTTTGTGATAAAGATAGTTGACACTGGTTTGCACTTGTAATAGTCTATTTAGTCTATTTCTGTTTGTTTCAATTGTATATTATCTTCCTACTGTGTTATGCAGTCAGAAAGGGTACGTGTCATATACAAATATGCCCTGGACAGAATCCCGAAACAGCAAGCCCAAGACCTGTTCAAAAACTATACTGTATTTGAAAAGAAGTATGGTGACCGGCGAGGAATTGAAGATATCATTGTGAATAAGAGGAGGTTTCAGTATGAGGAAGAAGTCAAAGTAAGTAATCACATCTTCTTTCCAGTGCCCTCATATTTCATGTCGTGAGACTTCTCGTTTCCATTACCTTGCCTAATAAATCAATTATTTTCCTTCAAGGCCAATCCCCATAACTATGATGCCTGGTTTGACTACTTGCGATTGATGGAGAGTGATGCCGATGCAGACACAGTCCGAGAAGTATATGAACGGGCTATTGCCAATATTCCACCCACTAAAGAGAAGAGGCACTGGAAGAGATATATCTATTTATGGATAAATTATGGCTTGTATGAGGAGCTGGAGGCAAAGGTATGTAGAAAGCCACCCGTTACCTGGGAGACCCTGCACTCCAGATTTCTGATTTTGCAACTTTTTAGGCTTATTTGCACATAAAGTTTGACATGCTTATACCACTCACTCCTGATTAAGAAGTGGGTGGGAAAGTTGGCATGGTTAGTCCATCGTAAAAGAGCTACTAATTATTAATGCCAATGCTGAATATTAATCAGTGAATAATAATGTGCAAATATTAATAATTCCGCCTATCTTCAAGGGTCACTAGTAGGGATCGACCGATATTGATTTTTTAGCGCCGATACCGATAATTTGTGAACTTTCAGGCCGATAGCCGATAATTTATACCGATATTCTGGGAATTTTCATTTTTGAAAAAAAATTATTTCCTACACAAATCTGCTGAAAATTAATATGTTTATTGTTAACGTGTATTTTTATTTTATTTTTTAAAATCTTTCTTTTTCATTTATACTTTTTATTTATATATATATATATATATATATATATATATATATATATATATATATTATTATTTTTTTTACTAACTTTTAGCCCCCTTAGGGACTAGAACCCTTGTCCTATTCACCCTGATAGATCTCTATCAGGGTGAATAGGATCTCACACTGTCCCTGCTGCTCTGTGCTTTGTGCACACAGCAGCATGGAGCTGAACATGGCAGCCAGGGCTTCAGTAGCGTCCTGGCTGCCATGGTAACCGATCGGAGCCCCAGGATTACACAGCTGGGGCTCTGATCGGAGGAGCAGGGGAGAGGGGATCCTGTGGCCACTGCCACCAATGATTGATACTGGGGGTGGGGGGGCGCACTGCGCCACCAACGTTTTTCATACTGGGATGGGGGTGGGGGGCGCACTACGCCACCAATGATTAATACTGGGGGGCTTGGGGGGCGCACTGCGCCACCAATGAAGAGAAATCTCTCATTAATTCATATACAGGAGGCGGTTGCTGGCTGCAGAATCACATAGCCGGCTCCCGACCTCTATGAGCGGTAGCTGCGATCCGCGACACCTAAGGGGTTAACTACCGCAGATCGCAGCTACCGCTCATAGAGGTCGGGAGCCGGCTATGTGATTCTGCAGCCAGCAACCGCCTCCTGTATATGAATTAATGAAAGACTTATCTTCATTGGTGGAGCGGTGGCCACAGCCCCTCCCCTTCTTTTGTCCTCTAATTGGCGGCAGCAGCAGCATCGGGGGAAGGAGACACTGCTTCCTTCTCCCCTGTGCTGCTGAGGGAACACGGAGAGCGCTGAGAGCAGCGCGTTCTGTGTTCCCAATACGTTATCTGTATATCGGCAAAATAGATGCCGATACTGATAACGGTCAAAATCCTGAATGTCGGCCGATTAATATCGGTAAAACCGATAATCGGTCGATCACTAGTCTCTAGGGGTTGCCTAGTTTCCCTCCCTTTTTCATTGGTATAACTCTCTATTACCTTTCCTTATTTGTTTGCGCTAAGCCACGACAGTGTTATAACGAAAATACTTTTATTGTACACAAATCTAACACAGTATGTTGCATAAAATATATAAACACAGTAAAGTTTCAGTGTACTTCAGTACACATAACCATCAAAAGGTATTAAGTATACAAACTCTACACGTGGAATTATATTCAACACATCAGCTACAATACCTTACAGTACTACTGTCCACCCGCAATTCTACATGCACAATGCACTCATTACTGCACCAGTGACCACAAAACCCACCTGGCTCTAACTGTCCCTATAACTAAGGGATACACAATAAAAGGCTAAGGAAAAGAAGTTTGCTGTGTGGATAACAGCGGGACAAGGGGTTAGGGCTATTAGCAGAGGGTAAGGTAGCATAGGGTCCGTAGGTGAGAGGAAAGATACTTAGGTTGCCTCTAGCTCCAGCAGAGACTTTCTTAGAGATGATGGTAAAGTGTGTGGAGGGCAGGGTGTCCAGTGTGCAGTCTCATTTGAGCTACCAGTGTTGGGCTATTTAAGCCCAAAGTGCTCTTCCCCCCCCTTCCCAGCCTATGGCGCAGGGATATGACATCATGTGCAGGAATGCAGGTATCATTTTGACCATCTGGACTCAAGGAAGTTCCGAGATTGTAAAAGGTAGCTGAGAAAGACCCAAATGTGGCTTGAGGATACAGAACAAAGGGCCCCAGGATCTGTAACTAGCAGTATCCTATCCAATGTGTCAAGAGTTAGGAAGGAAGACTAATGAATCTTTTGATGCATGTGTCTTTACAGAGGAAGAGGTTCTAAGTCAGCTGTCTAAAATTAATACAGATAAGTCACAGGGGCCTGATGGGAAACACTCAAAGCTATTAAAAGAGCTCAGCGGTGAACTAGCAAAACCATTAACAGATTTATTTAACCAATCACTGGTAACAGGAGTCGTCCCAGAAGATTGGAAATTAGCAAATGTTGTGCCCATTCACAAGAAAGGTAGTAGGGAGGAATCGGGCAACTATAGGCCAGTAAGCCTGACATCAATAGTGGGGAAATTAATGGAAACCATACTTAAGGGGAGGATTGTGGAACATCTAAAATCCCATGTATTGAAAGATGAAAAACAGCATAGGTTTACTTCAGGGAGATCATGTCAAACTAATGTTATAGATTTTTTTGATTGGGTGACTAAAATAATAGATGGAGGAGGTGCAGTAGACATCACTTATCTAGACTTCAGTAAGGCTTTTGATACTGTCCCACATAGAAGGCTTATCAATAAACTGCAGTCTTTTGCTTGGACTCCCATATTGTTGAATGGATTAGGCAGTGGCTGAGGGACAGACAACAGAGGGTTGTAGTCAATGGAGTATATTCAGACCATGGTCTTGTTACCAGTGGGGTACCTCAGGGATCTGTTCTGGGACCCAAATTGTTTTATATCCTTATCAGCAAAATTGCAGAAGGCCTCGATGGTAAGGTGTGTCTTTTTGCTGATGACACAAAGATTTGTAACAGGGTTGATGTTCCTGGAGGGATACACCAAATGGAAAAGGATTGAGGAAAACTAGAGGAATGGTCAAAAATCTGGAAACTAAAATGTAATGTTGATAAGTGCAAGATAATGCACCTGGGGCGTAAAAACCCAAGAGCAGAATATAAAATCAGTGATACAGTCCTAACCTCAGTATCTGAGGAAAGGGATTTAGGGGTCATTATTTCAGAAGACTTAAAGGTAGGCAGACAATGTCATAGAGCAGCAGGAAATGCTAGCAGAATGCTTGGGTGTATAGGGAGAGGCATTACTAGTAGAAAGAGGGAGGTGCTCATGCCGCTCTACAGAGCACTAGTGAGACCTCATTTGGAGTATTGTGCGCAGTACTGGAGACCATATCTCCAGAAGGATATTGATACTTTGGAGAGAGTTCAGAGAAGAGCTACTAAACTAGTACATGGATTGCAGGATAAAACTTACCAGAAAAGATTAAAGGACCTTAACATGTATAGCTTGGAAGAAAGACGAGACAGAGGGAATATGATAGGAACTTCTAAATACATAAAGGGAATCAACAAGGTAAAAGAAGAGGAGAGAATATTTAAAAGAAGAAAAACTGGACATAGTTTTAAATTAGAGGGGCAAAGGTTTAAAAGTAATATCAGGAAGTATTACTTTACTGAGAGAGAAGTGGATGCATTGAATAGCCTTCCTGCAGAAGTGGTAGCTGCAAATACAGTGAAGGAGTTTAAGCATGCATGGGATAGGCATAAGGCCATCCTTCATATAAGATAGGGCCAGGGGCTATTCATAGTATTCAGTATATTGGGCAGACTAGATGGGCCAAATGGTTCTTATCTGCCGACACATTCTATGTTTCAGAGCATCTTCCCGCACAAGTAGGCCTGAGAGGAAATTAAATGGTGTGTGTGTGTGTGTGTGTATATATATATATATATATATATATATATATATATATATATATATATATATATATATATATTACAATACATACATACACACACACACACACACACACACACACACACACACACACACACACAGGTGCCTATTTTGACACATACCGTATTTTTCGCCCCATAAGACGCAAAATGCCCCTGGGAGGAGGAGCTGGGGGCCGGCAATAGCGGCGGGGCGGTGCAGTCAGTGTACTATAGTCCTGCCACTCCGGTATACTAATATAAAATGTCTTATTCAATTAATAGTTATTAAATATGTCCCACCACTCCTAATAGTACCGTACATCCTAACCGCTTCAGTAGAATGCCGGCCGGGCGGCAGCGTAACTCCCTGATGTCACGTGCCTGTGCCGCCTACTTTATGAATGAAGCAGGCGGCACAGGCAAGTGACGTTAGTGAGTGACGCGCCGGCCTGCTGGCATTGTACAGAAGCTATTAGGATGTACGGTACTATTAGGAGTTGGGGGACATGTTTAATAACTATTAATTGAATTAAAGACATTTTACATTAGTATACTGGAGCGGGGGCAAGGGGGGATCTGTGGATGACATTTTTATGGGGGACATCTGTGAATGGCACTGTTATGGGCTGGGGGGTCTGTGGATGGCACTGTTATGGGGTGGGGGGGGTCTGTGGATGGCACTGTTATGGGGTGGGGGGGTCTGTGGATGGTACTGTTATGGGGTGGGGGGGTCTGTGGATGGTACTGTTATGGGGTGGGGGGGGGCTCTGTGGATGGTAATGTTATGGGGTGGGGGGGGTCTGTGGATGGCACTGTTATGGGGTGGGGGGGGGTCTGTGGATGGCACTGTTATGGGGTGGGGGGGGTCTGTGGATGGCACATATATAGCAGTGCCACCCACAGATCCATCCCCCATAACAGTGTCCGTCATAGATTCCCCCCCCCCGCATAACAGTGTCAGTCATCCACAGATCCCCCCCCATAACAGTGTCCGTCATCCACAGATCCCCCCCCATAACAGTGTCCGTCATCCACAGATCCCCCCCATAACAGTGTCCGTCATCCACAGATCCCCCCATAACAGTGTCCGTCATCCACAGATCCCCCCCCCCCTCTATAACAGTGTCCGTCATCCACAGATCCCCCCCCCCTCTATAACAGTGTCCGTCATCCACAGATCCCCCCCCCATAACAGTGTCCGTCATCCACAGATCCCCCCCCATAACAGTGTCCGTCATCCACAGATCCCCCCCCATAAGTGTCCGTCATCCACAGATCCCCCCCATAAGTGTCCGTCATCCACAGATCCCCCCCCCATAACAGTGTCCGTCATCCACAGATCCCCCCCATAAGTGTCCGTCATCCACAGATCCCCCCCATAACAGTGTCTGTCATCCACAGATCCCCCCCATAACAGTGTCCGTCATCCACAGATCCCCCCCCATAACAGTGTCCGTCATCCACAGATCCCCCCCCCCATAACAGTGTCCGTCATCCACAGATCCCCCCCCATAACAGTGTCCGTCATCCACAGATCCCCCCCATAACAGTGTCCGTCATCCACAGATCCTCCCATAACAGTGTCCGTCATCCACAGATCCCCCCTATAACAGTGTCCGTCATCCACAGACCACCATTAGTTCCAAACCCACCAAAAGCACACCTTTTGGTTAAAAAGTATTTTTTTTCTTATTTTCCTCCCCAAAAACCTAGATGCGTCTTATGGCCCAGTGCATCTTATAGGGCGAAAAATACGGTAAACTACATTTCCCTTTTACACCTGTAGAGATAAGCCAGATTGATCAACTGCGACTTTTTTAAAAGTCGTAGAAATTATCACAATCTCACTCCAGTTGAAGGGTGGTGTAAGTGGAGCAACATCTCAAGACAGAGGTGAAAAACGTATAAATGCACCAAGTTTAGCAACTGTCATGCGACATTTGGTGCAAATTACGGCAATGTGGACTCCTGTAAACCTGACTTTTGAAATTGCCCACATGGTAAATCTCCCTTTATATCTCTGTCATGAGTTCAACCATCTTGTTTCTGATTTACAGGATCCGGAAAGGACCAGACAAGTATACCAGGCTTGCTTAGAGCTAGTACCTCACAAAAAGGTAATGGAAGTTCATTATTACTGTTCTTGTGGAGTCAAAGTGAACTACTAGTGGTTTAGTTTGGAGGTGAGATTTGTCGTCATGTGTATATGCGGGTATATACTAGGGGTGGGCGATATGGCCTAAAATCTATATTGCGATATAATTTTAAGCATGTGCGATATGCGATATATATCGCAATATATTGTTTTCTATATTTGGGGGGGCGTGTTTAAACTTTTTTTTACTTTTTATTTAATAACTATTAGTCTCCTTAAGAACGTAGAACCCTTGTCATATTCACCCTAATAGAGCTCTATTAGGGTGAATAGGACTTTACACTCTCCCTGCTGCCCTGTGCTTTGTGCACACAACAGCAGGGAGCTGATCCCCCTCCCCTAAATGGTGCCATCCACAGATCCCCCCCCGACGCTCACAGGAATACATTTAAAAACTAATCAGTAACTTTAACTTTATTCATTGGTGATCTCTTTACTGTATACCTTACTAGGTCTTAGCTCCGATAACAGCAGGCAGTGCGGGGGGCGGCGCTCACTCACTGACGTCACGCGCCTGCGCCGCCTAGTGGGAGGAGCAGGCGCATGACGTCAGTGAGTGAGCGCCGCCCGCACTGCCTGCTGTTATCGGAGCTATGACCTAGTAAGGTATACAGTAAAGAGATCACCAATTAATATAGTTAATGTTACTGATTAGTTTTTAAATGTTCTACTGTCAGCGGCGTGGCCCTGTATATTCTAACCCCCAGGCAAGCGTCCCTGTCACCATGGGAACGCCTGGGGGTTAGAATATACCATCGGATTTGAGTTTTCACGCGCTCACTGAGATCGTGAAAACTCAATGATTTACTGTCAGTCCCTCCCCTCCTCCTCTTTTGTCATTGGTGGTCAGCGGCAGCCGCGCACAGTGGGGAGGCAGGGACTCTCTCCTTCTCCACTGTGCCCAGTGTGCCGGCTCAGGAGAAGATGGTGCGCGCAGAGAGCGCGATCATATCGCGGTCCGGCAATATAGGCGATATGCTCAAAATCCATATCGTGGCACAAATTTATATCGCATATCGCCTATATCGTCTATATCGCCCACCCCTAGTATATATTGTATACTGCACATACTGGTATTCCTACATTCAGTGTATGCAAATTGACTCTCCTACAGAAGGAAGACAACTGCGTCTCTAGTGCCCCCTGCAGGTAGCCACCCTGTAGGTTATTGCTCTGAGCCATTAATGGGAGTCCGTCGCCTCCAGAATCCGTTTGATAGGAAGCATACCACCATGTAGTATAGGTGCCCTGAAACATAAATAGACATTTCTTGTGAAAATCTGGTCCTCGAAATCCTGAGAAATGTCTTTTTTAAAAAAAAAAAATTATTAAGCAGGTTTTCGGAGCTCTGTGGGCAGGGATTTTTGGTTTGCTGCACCTTCGCTCCATCATAACGCCGTCCTGCTCCTCCACCTCTTGTTTGATAGGCAGTCCCTGAGATTTCAAAGCCAGTGGTGATGACACGGGGAAGCCAAGTGCACAGAATTGAGCGGCTCTGCCCACGGTGCACCGAAAACTGCATATAAAAAGGAGCATTTCTCACGATTAGAGAACTGTGTTTTAACAAGAAGGGTATATTGATATTTGAGGACACCTCCTGTTTGTGGTGGTATGATTACTTTTAAACAGATTTTGGAGATGACAGACTCCCTTTAACACAGACCTGTTCCAAAAAGATGTCCTCTTCCAACGAATTCTGGACCATCTTTTGTTAGGACTCTGCATTGTGCTGTTCCTCTATAATTCCTCCAAGGAATTTATGAATAAATTAATAGCTTGGTGTCAGTATTTGGAGGTGTCCCACTACAGTTTTTCACTGCTTTGACCCTTTGTCACTTTATTAGAAGGGTTGTTACCCCCCCAAGGGGCCTTTCTGTCAGACCTCCCAGCATGGCTTGTCTCCCCAAATCGGCATCTAGTTTGTCAGTTCATGTGGCCGCTCCAGCCAATGACTGCCCGCATCAGTGACGTGTCCCCATGCATTATGTCACTGGGTCACGTTACGCATAGGGGACACATCGCAGTGGCCAGGTGACCTGCTTCAAACCAGGTGTTGACGCGCTGAGACTGGCAATCTGACTAGGATCGAAGGAGCCAGAACCCAGCTGCAGCGATGAGGTAACTATGATTCCCTCTGCAGGTCAGGTCATGCTGGGGAGTCTCCCAGAAAGACCCCCTGAGAGTGAACAACCCCTTTTATTTTTTTTAATTTTTTTATCAGACCATTTTTATTATTAAACAAACAATAGGGCGGTGGCTCACTCTAAACGGAGATGTGGAACAGGTGCTGCTAGCCCAAATATGAGGGATACCCACCCTCAAAAGGTAAATGGATAAAACTAGAATAATGGGCGAGCACACTTCATTTGTATCATAGAGTGCATAAAATATTTAATTAAATCCAATAAATCGACACGTGTATAAACATAAAATCAAGTCATACAATAATAAAATACAATAAAATATCATAAAACTTGTGTACTTGGAATAATACACTTATAAATACCGCAGGTGAATGGGATGGTTTGCACAATGTGCTAAAGTCCAATTGCTGGTGTTGGACCAGATTGTCATATATCTATAGGGCCGGATCACACACCTGTAACAAAAAGCACCTCCACGTCCACAAGCATGGCCATGCTGTGAAATTGAATCGAAGGACTTTTCCAATAACTAGAAATATATTGGCGATTCACTGTACCCTCTCCTTTGTGCCGGACGAAATCCCGTTTGGAAATCCCGTGAGACTTCGGGTAAGTCAGCTGCAGCTGAACGTAGTCAGACGCCGGCAGTGTCCCGCGCTGCCAGACTCACGCTGGAAACAGACCGTCCACCACGAGGGAGGTAAGAAGCTTTCATATACAAGCTGCTATATTTACAGTGATTACGGGACTTTATAATACGATTCAGCAAACTGGTGTACAAAATCAGCACCCAAGGTTTGGGGAATATACAAGAGACTGAAATAGGTGATCTTTATACCTTCTATCTATATTGGAGCTACTACCAGCATATATCTGTGCAATAGACCTGTGATTGGAGATCTCCTGGACAGGAGAATTCAAGATATCTCACTAAATTAGCGGACTTCCATATGATACTTATAGGTATATGACAATCTGGTCCAACACCAGCAATTGGACTTTAGCACATTGTGCAAACCATCCCATTCACCTGCGGTATTTATAAGTGTATTATTCCAAGTACACAAGTTTTATGATATTTTATTGTATTTTATTATTGTATGACTTGATTTTATGTTTATACACGTGTCGATTTATTGGATTTAATTAAATATTTTATGCACTCTATGATACAAATGAAGTGTGCTCGCCCATTATTCTAGTTTTATCCATTTTTATTATTACTTTTGTATTTAAATTAGGTGTACAAAACAGGCAATACATTGATCCCCACAAGCCCCCTCCCTCCTCCGTGCATTGCCCTTCCTTCCCTCAGCAACATTTCTACACCTCAATTCCTTTATAAGGTAACCATTGCCTTTTAATTTATTTCTAGCAGAAGTAACAGAGGATCAGCACAACACGTAGCTATACGATGCTCCATAATGGTTATTTTATTAAGGAATGCAAGTATTTACTAAGCTAGACATGACAGGAGAGCTGCGGGGTCCTCTTAAAGAGTCTTTAAACTTGACTAGATGATGTATTTGATTTGAAGTTTGCAGACAATGGGTCTAATATTTATTTTCTTCCTTCTGGACAGAGCTAATTTGAGTACTTTGCATAGCATATTTCCTACACCGGCTGGTTCTTCACAAGGAGAAACCAGCGCCTTCTAAGATCAGGCTGTATACGACTGTAGCCTCTGTATACACTGCGCTGTGTCTTCTCTTGGTAGTATACGCTCCCGCCCGCCACTCATAGGATTCCATTTGTAAAAAAAACTTTTAAAAAAATCATAGTGTATGGTATTTATTTGCAGTTGCCCACTTTATTAGACAGTGTAGTTTGCTGCACTTTGCAGTACAACTGAAAAAACTGTTGTTGCTTTCCATTGGGTTTTAAGGTCAAAGTGCTGTGCAGTTATTTTACCAGGTCATAAAAGAACAAAAACCCATTGGATCCCCAAAAAGGGTCCTAGTGATCTGTATAGCATAAAAACCAAATAAACTTGTGCGAGCACGTTAGTGCTCAGTGTTTTCTGCCATCCCTTTCACATAAAGTTGATGTTTTTTCATAGGTTTTTTTTGTTTTGTTTTGTTTTTTCAGTTCACTTTTGCAAAAATCTGGCTAATGTATGCAAAGTTTGAAATCAGACAAAAGAATCTTCAATTTGCACGAAAAGCCTTGGTAAGTTTAACTAACTGCACATGTCCTAAATCTTATTGCACTTTTTCCTGCTGAAGGCTTAATTATCTGATATAAAGGTTGAAAGGGGTTCAATGGGATTGTCTGGAAAGCTTTACTCACCTGCCACAGTTCCACATGTTCCAGCTCTGCAGGTCCAGTCCCTGGGGTGCAGTTGTAGAATTTTTCATTTCTACTATAATGAAAGGGGTTTTCTGAGATGTATATACTGATGACCTATTCGGAGGATAGGTCATCAGTATCTGATTCGTGAGGGTCCAACATTTGTTGAGAAGGCGCAGCAGTAGCGCCACGGTCTTCTCTCAGCTTTTCCTAAGCCATGAAGGATAGGTCATCAGTTCTAAAGGAAAACTTTAAGCGTTTTACATGGTTTTTATTTTTTATTTTATATATATTTATATTATTATTATTATTTTTTTTTTTTTTTTGTCTTTCTATTAAAAAGAAAATGTGTGTGGGTAGGTCGACAAGAAATCAAATTTTTAAGGGTTATTTACAAGTGGTTTTAAAAGGTTTCCTCATTCTTTCCTCCGTTTCTTTTGTTAATATAGCCAGGAGGCACAAGACAACTGCTGAAGGATTTTTTTATTTTTAGTTAGGCTGCAGCATACTTCCCATGTATAGTCCCAGATATATAAGACCAGCTCTTACGTGACTCTTTGCTTCACCTTAAATAGATATTGAGTAAATATCGAGTAGTTTATTATAAGAGGGCACGGAAAGTATGTAATGACTACAGCCAGAGAGAGTAAAGAGATGGGCCATGTGGGGCAGGCTCTCTGGTCTCTGCTTGTCAACTTTTGGCATGAATAAGGATTACGTGATCCCCAAGAAGCATATGACCCTTCCATTTGCGGTTCTACGGCCCCCTGAGTGTGCTGCTACAGCCATGGATTTTGCTGCAGCAGTGATGTCTCCTCCAAGCGGCGGTGGCGACAGGGTGACGGAGAGTCACTCTGTAATGTGTAGAGTGTACTGGGCGCCATGTACCTGCACTGATTATCGAGGCGTCCATTTTCCATTGTAGCGCGTCCCTAATCGTAGTGCGGGCCGAATCTTCCCCTCTTTCCCAGTTAGGTGGCAGAGTTGTCATTATGTTTGAGGCCAGGCCCCAGGTCCCAAAGCAGGTGGTCCCTTTGGTACGTCATTTTGCCTGTGCGTCGTGTTGCGCAAAGAATGGGCATGTTCCCCGTCTAGGGTGGTACAGGACGTCTCCAATACCAACAAGGCCATTGTGGAAATATTGGGGCGTCTGTCAGAAAGGCAGTGCTCTGACCGGTCCGACTCTGGGGATTATGAGGCGCGTGCCCATCGCAGCCGTCCCGCAAAAGGGTGTCTGTGTCCTTTATCCTTTTCCGGAGGATTTGACTAAGAAATGGTCGTCCTCACTTATATTGGACCCGCCAGATTCCCGCTTGGCTAAACATACTACCTTGCCAATGGCGGATGGGGCTTCTTTCTCTGATATCAGAGATAAAAAACTGGAAGCGTTTACTAAATCTGCCTTTGAAGTGGTGGGCACAGCGCTGCAGCCGGTATTTGCCTCTACATAGGTGAGCAAGGCTATGGGGGAGTGGGCAAGTAATTTACGTAAGAGTCTCGACTCAGGAGTCCCCTCCGGGGAACTTGCAGATATGGCCCTGCAGCTCTCTCATGCCAGTGCATATATTTGTGAAGCCTCTTCGGACGCAGCCAGACTTTTGGCGTGCTCAGCCCTGTTAGTGGCTATTCGCCGAACCCTATGGCTCTCTTGCTTGGCACCAAATAATACTTCAAAGAGGACCCTGACGGCCCTCCCCTTTTCCGGCAGCAGGCTTTTTGGTAAGAGCCTGGATGAGGTCATTTCGGATGCTACAGGTGGTAAGAGCACGCATTTACCACAGAATAGCGGGCGGTCTAATAGGTCAAAAAAGTGGAAGCCTTTTTTTTCGCCCCTTTCAGAGTTTTTCCAGCCCCAATAGGGTGTCCGACAATTCGGCCACGGATCAGAAGTGCAAACCCTCATTCAAGCCTCGCCCTTCCTGGCGTTCCCATCAACAGGGCTCCAAGTCCTTTAACCCCAAGAGCTCCACTGCATGATGGGAGGCTCCTGGCGCCCTCCGTTCGGGTGGGTGTCTGGCTTCATTTGTTTCGGCCTGTCTGGCTGGCTCATGTCTTGGACGCGTGCGTGAGAGAGGTCATTGCAGAGGGCTACAATCTGGATTTCAAGTCCTCCCCTCCGTCTCGTTTATTTTTTTCGGTCGTCTTCTCCGGCCTCTCCCTCAGCTGCAGATTCCTTTTTTCAGGCAATTCGCACGCTGCTGCAGCAAGGTGTGATTGTTCCAGCTCCTGCACAAGACCATTTTCGGGGGTTTTATTCCAATCTTTGTGATCCCCAAAAAAGAGGGAACGGTCAATACCAGAACGCTTCAGCGAGTCAGGTTCCAGCTGGGACTGCTCCCCAGCTTCTCTGGATTGGCCCATGTGTTTCCCTGCCCTGTTTCGCCAGGCCCTCAGATGGTGGTTGGTCTCTCCTATGTTGACGTCGGGCCGCTCGTTCCTTCCCCTCAGTTGGAAGGTGTTAACAACGGACGCAAGCCTCAGGGATTGGGGGGGAGTGTTGGAAAAATCTCTCTGTTCAAGGGGTATGGTTACGTGAGGAGCGCTCCCTTCCAATGAATATTCTGGAGTCGAGGTCGATTCGACTCTCTCTGCGGCATTGGGCCGACCATCTCAGGGGTTGTCCATTTCGGGTTCAGTCCGACAACTCCACGGCGGTGGCGTACCTCAATCACCAGGGCGGCACCCAGAGCCTGGCAGCCATGGAGAAGACTGCACTGATTTTCAGCTGGGCGGAGAAACATGTTCCGGCACTATCGGCAGTTCACATCCCCGGCATCAACAAACTGGATCTGGGACTTCCTCAGCCGGAAGCGTCTCAATCCCGGAGAGTGGGCTCTTCACCCGCAGGTCTTTCAAGCCATCTGCGAGCGGTGGGGGGGGGGACCGGATGTAGATCTCATGGCCTCCCGCTTCAACAACAAAGTCATGGACTTTGTTGCGCGGTCCAGGGACCCCTTGGCTCTGGCGTGCGCGGCACTGGTGATTCAGTGGAGTCAGTTCACGTTTCCTTACATGTTACAGGAGAGGTCCTCTCATTCTGCGTCTCCTCCGGAAGATCAGCTAAGAGGGACTGCCCGTCATTCTCGTGGCCCCAGATTGGCCACACCGGGTGTGACTTGCGTCTCTGGTCACCCTTCTCACCAACGAACCCTGGCGTCTTCCTCTTCGGGAGGACCTTCTGTTGCAGGGGTCGATCTTCCACCCGAATTTAGGCTGTTGAAGCTGCCGTACTGAAGGCTCTGGGTTTTTCAGATGCGGTGGTCCAGACCATGATACGGGCCAGGAAGCCGTCGTCTTCCAGAATCTACCACCAGACCTGAAAATTCCACTTTAGTTGGTGTGAGTGGCATCAGCTGCCTCCTGTTCAGTACTCTTTGCTGCGACTCTTGGCTTTCCTGCAGTCAGGCATGGACTTGGGCTGGCTCTCAGCTCCCTCAAAGGGCAAGTGTTGGCTCTCTCCGTTCTTTTTCAGCGGAATTTGGCTTGACTTTCGGCGGTTCGGACTTTTCTGCAGGTGGTGGCGCATGCTGCTCCCCCTTTCCATCCTCTGTTGGATCCTTGGGATCTTAATCTAGTTCTCCAACTCAACGCTCTCCAGTCTTCTCCGTTTTGAACCCTTGCAGCAGGTGTCTCTTTGCTTCCTGTCTTACAAGATGGCGTTTTTGGTGGCAATCACGTCCATCCGTAGGGTGTCTGAACTCGCGGCTCTTTCATGTCGGTCGCCTTTCCTGATCCTCCATCAGGATAAGGTGGTCCTTTGCCCTGTGCAGTCCTTACTGCCGAAGGTGGTGTCCGCAATCCATCTAAATGAGGAGATTATTCTCCCTTCATTTTGTCCGGGCCAGTCTCATCCTCTGGAGCGGTCGCTCCATACCCTGGATGATTTGGTATGAGCCGTTCGAGTCGATCTGTCCCAGACGGCTTTTTTCAGGTGGACGGATTCCCTGTTTGTGATCCCAGAGGGGCTGAGACGAGGGCTGGCAGCATCGAAGATGGATTCATTGTGGAAGCGTACCGTGTAAATGGCCAGTCCCCAACCTTCCGGGTGACTGCTCATTCGGCTCGGGCAGTGGGGGCCTCTTGGTCCACGGGGCTACGGCCCTTCAGGTGTGCAAGGCTGCTACCTGGTCGTCTTAGCATACTTTTTCCAAGTTTTACAGAGTGCACGCCTTTGCGTCTGCTGGCACTTCTCTGGGGCGTAGAGTTTTGCAGATGGCGGTTCTCTGATTGACGGGAGGGTTGCTTGTTATGCCCACCCTTGGGGACTGCTCTGTTACGTCCTGCTCTGTAACGTCCCATTGTCAAGCCTGTGTCCCCCGATGATACAGATGAGAGAACTAGATTTTTGTTCTTACCGTAAAATCTGTTTCTCTTCCGTTAATTGGGGGGGGGGGGGGGGGGCAGCTCCCACCCATTCTTTTTGTTTAGGGGCCTTTTCAGGCCTGTTTGGTTCTGGGTTTATACACAGTGTGATTTTTTTTTTTTTTTTTTTTTTTTTCTTCTCCTACTGCTTTTGCACTAACTGATTTAGCTTAGTCCCTGTAGGAAGGGTAAAGCTGAAGGGGAGGCGCTTATACTTTGTGTGCTTAGTGTTGCTTCCTAGCGGCAACAGCTGTACCCATAGTCAATGCCTATTTCCCCCAATGAACAGAAGAGAAACTGATTTTACGGTAAGTACAAAAATCTAGTTTTTAAATGAATATCAGAGCATAACTTATGCCATGTTCTACCTAGTGCAGGGTTCAAGTGGAGCTTGACCCAGATTGTTGGCATGTGGTGTTCCCTGTTACTCACTTTGCATTCTGTATCGCATATGTGTCCGACATATCACTGACCACACTTACAATTTTCTTTTATCTAGGGCACCTCTATTGGAAAATGTCCCAAGCACAAGCTATTTAAGGGTTACATAGAGCTAGAGCTGCAGCTTCGAGAATTTGACCGATGTAGGAAACTGTATGAGAAGTTCCTGGAATTTGCTCCAGAAAATTGTACCACATGGATTAAGTTTGCAGAACTGGAGACCATTCTGGGTGACACTGAAAGAGCCTGCGCTGTGTATGAATTGGCTATTGGACAGCCACGACTTGATATGCCTGAAGTAAGTCACTTTCCTTATTTGCTTTGCATAAGAACTAAAGAGCTCTAAGGAAGCCACTTGACTCACGCTGAAGATGTGATCTGATTGGTTGCCATAGCCAACACAGACTTTCTTACATTATCATTGAATATTAATAGCCCCTAACAGGCTAACTTCACACAGTGCGGTACAATACAGGTCTATGGGATTGTCCAATCCCCATCTACATGCTGACGTTTTTTTTTTAAATGCACATTTCTTTGTGCAGACCTGACTTTTACATCTATGTCATACCTTTTAGGCTACATTTACACAAACGTATTTTGTTTCCGTGTTCGTTCAATTTTTTTTTTTGCGGATTGGATGAGAACCTATTCATTTCAATGGGTCCACAAAAGATTAATAGAACATGTCCTATTCTAGTCTGTCTTGTGGACACAGGCATTGTTGCAATGGATCCGTAAAAAATACGGATGCCATACGGACGTCATCATTATTTTTATTTTTTTACGGACCGCAAAACACATAGCCATGTGAATGTAGCCCTATCTTGCAGATTGCTCACAGATTTCTTCCATTGCTTTCAATAGGACACACATGACACAATACAGAGGAAAAGTCTGCTGCAGATTTCCCCACGGGAATGGCTGTGGATTTCACCCTCTCAATTATTTGTCCTCGATCCTGTGGATAGCGGATAACTTCAAAACTTGGCACATGGCCCTTTAAATGGGGGAGACAAAATCATTATCTTCTATTGGTTACATAATAAAGAACCCACAATGACCCAAAATGAAGAGATTACAGAGTTTACAAGCTCATTAAAGAGCATCCATTAACAGGATCAATTTATTAATCCAGGGTTACTGCCTGATGGGGTTGATCCTGCTGGTTAAAACTATATCTCTTTTGTTAAAATCTGTGTTATTGTGTTGAGGATATTTATTCACCAGTAATCACTTGTTTATTCATAATGCTTCAGTGCACCATGGGGTGGCGCTTTGGAGCACCACAGCTCAGCTGTAGTATAAATTATTTTCTGTTAAAAACCTTTTCCCGAACTCTGGTTTGGTTCCAAGGTACCCCTTGTAACCGAACCTAGTTCGGGAAAAGGTTTTTAACAGTAGAAATACATTTTTTTAAGTTATTACCCGAAGTCTCGCGAGAGTTCGCAAAGTAATAACTTTGCCTCATCTGAGCCAATACATTCTACTACTGTACGGAGAGCTCGCTCCGTACAGTATTCAAACAAAGTTTTATGCGGATCGACTTCGGATGTTTCATGTGAAGTCGATTCACTCTTCACTCATCCCTAGTTATGGGCACCCTATGATCCAGCAGCAGTGGTCGTGCTTGCACACTATAGGAGAAAGCAGAAGCCTACACGCACTCCCACGTTCCCGGCCACCAGAGAGGCCAGCGCTTTTTCCTATAATGTACAAGCACGGCCACTGCTGCTGGATTGCAGGGGGGTCATAACCCCTGGATGTGAGTCATGTATAATGTGATATCACAATTAAAGGGAGTCAGTCATCAGCATTTCACTTTTTTAACCCTTCCCATAGCTCCCTAGCATGCTTACAGTTAATAAAAACGTTACCTCTGGCATCAATCCTGGACTTATAAAACCATCAAAAACGATCTTTATAACATATGCAAATGAGGGCTCGCAAGTGCACAGGGGCGGGCGTTACCCTCGTAGGTGCCCTGCTAGCTCAGCCTTTCCATTGCTTCCCTCCGCCCCTTCTTACCCTCCGCCCGCCCATCCTTTCCCTCTGACCGCCTATCTACCAACTTGTTAGTCCGCCGAGATCCCGGGCCTGCGCACTCATTCCTTTGGCCGGCGCATGCGCACTGCGATGCCCATTCTTTGTACGGCATCACAGTAATTAATGCGCATGTGCCGATGGACCGCCTCCGCCGATGGACCGCCTCCTTTGTTGTGTTTTTGCGTCTTCAGCCGGCGCATGCGCAATAGTTACTGTGATGCCATACAAGGTATGGGCATCGCAGTGCGCATGCACCGGCCAAAGGAATGAGTGCGCAGACGCGGGATCTCGGCGGAATAACAAGTTGGTAGATAGGCGGTCAGAGGGAAAGGATGGGGCGGGGGGAAGCAATGAAAAGGCTGAGCTAGCAGGGCACCTACGAGGGTAACGCCGCCCCTGGGCACTTGCGAGCCCTCATTTGCATATGTTATAAAGATCGTTTTTGATGGTTTTAGAAGTCCAGGATTGATGCCAGAGGTAACGTTTTTATTAACTGTAAGCATGCTAGAGAGCTATGGGAAGGGTTAAAAAAGTGAAATGCTGATGACGGACTCCCTTTAAGCCAGCAAAGGAGGCAATATGGACAATCACAATACATTAGTAAGTGTCTTATATTCATGTTATTTACATGATGAATGGCATCTGCTGAAGTGAGACAACCCTTTTAATATATAAATTCTACTGGACGGCCACGGATTTTAACGAGAGGTATAATTTTTATCAGCAGATCAACTCTACCAGGCAGTATGCCAGGTTTGATCTGGTTGATCCTGCTGAAGATTATCACTGTGTAAAAGTAGATTAAATCTGAAGTCAGTTTCATGTTTGCATATTGCCCATAACCCTGATTATTTCACGTGCAGGTTCTCTGGAAATCTTATATTGATTTTGAAATAGAACAAGAAGAATTTGAGAAGACAAGAAATCTGTATAGGAGACTTCTGCAGAGAACACAGCATGTCAAGGTATTAAGGGCTATGCGTGCAGTCATAATGACAAGTGTCCTTTGTCTCTGTTCACATCTGCGCTGTAGTTTCAGTGTATAATGAAAACCACAAGGCAACAGCTATCCACTATCACTAAAGCAGGGATCTGAGCCCTTTGTTGCTTTTCACTGCACAGTTGCGGAGAACTTTGAATGTCAAATATCTATGCTGCTGCTCCATTCATCGTCTTTGGGACTGATGGAGACAGCCGAGGGCAGCACTTCACCTCCACTCCCTTCAAACTTATCCCCACAGTGATCTTGCAGTAAGGTCTCATGCGCACAACCATGTCCGTTTTGCGATGCGTCGTGTGGGGTCTGCTTTTTTGGTGGACCCGTTGCCTTAAATGGGTCTGTGGTCTGCATTTTGTGGACATATTCAGTCTGTTCATGGAACAGACATATGGATGCAGAAAGCACATACAGGTGAAACTCAAAAAATTTGAATATCGTGCAAAGTTCATTTATTTCAGTAATGCAACTTAAAAGGTTAAACTAACATATGAGACTCATTACATGCAAAGTGAGATATTTCAAGCCTTTATTTGTTATAATTTGGATGATTATAGCTTATGAAACCCCAAAGTCACAATTTTGAGGTCCCCTTTGCTCAGGGGGTATGGATTAATTAGCTGACTAGAGTGTTACACTTTGAGCCTAGAATATTGAACCTTTTCACAAAATTCTAATTTTAAGCTGCATTAATGCAATTCCTTTTAATTTGCATTACTGAAATAAATGGACTTTTGCACAATATTCTAATTTTTCGAGTTTCACCTGTAATAGGAAGTGGGTAATCTAAAATTTAAACTTTAATATTTATTGGTAATGCAGATAAAAAAATAGGTTCCAAAATAAAGTGTGCTGTAGACAAACCTTGGGATAGAAATAATGTATAAACACTAGGGCAACCTAAGCGTCTATCCCAAATGAAAATGACAAAAAATACACAATAATAGTGCACGGCGACACCAGTAACCGTATTGTCCTACCGGTACCGCGGAACAGGATGCAGATCGATCACCACCGTCGTCAGACCTTCGATAAAGGTTTCTCCAAAACAAAAGTTTGAAAAATATATAAACATCAGGCAGTGATGCACATGTGTGCAGGGTCCCTGTTAAGGCCCTATGGCTAGCTAGGCGATATATCCCTAATACTAGATGTAGGTAGCAGCCTCACCACAGGGCACTCGTCCTGACAAGGACGACCCCGTCCGGAACCTGTCCCTAGAATGAATAAACTATGTGTCCCTAAAACAAAAAAGAACTCCCTACATGCATGTTTGTGAAAGATTCAGCTGCGCCCCTACGTTAATATAGGTACAGACACTATTTAGGGTGTATCAAGTTTGCCTGTATCTACTCATGTTACTCTTTCTATCCTGTTTACAATATTTGGTGCCAAGATATGTCTAATGGCCTTCACATTTTAGTGTCTGGTTTTGCCATAACCCAGGGATTTTATGTCTAGTCTGTACCTGACTGGACTGCCAAAATACTGCCTCTTACTGATGGCCCGATTCTGGGCTTTGATGCGGCGCTGACAGGACGAGTTCCGAGCGTTCTGCCACCCCGCATCACCAATAGACAACTGCCATTAGTCTCTGTCTATAGTATTGCTGTCAAACAGCTGACAGCCGCGGCATCGTGAGAACATACGAGGCCGCGCATGCGCAGGAGAGAGCCGGTATCTATGGCATTTCCTTGCGTTCCAAACCTCGCTTCTGACTCTGCGGTGAGCGCATGCGCGGCGCCGATGTGCGAGCGCACGGATGCGCCCATTGGCCCTGCTACATCGTGGGCGGCGGAGGCGGCAGCGAGGTGAATATTTAAACATGGTGTAAACGCCAGACAGGTTGGCGTCCCATGTGCAGCTTCTCCTATACCATGTCACTGCATGCACCATAGTCTCCTTATCTATAGAGACCGCCCAGGGAGGTATCCACCATCTGGTTACCCCCACCACTGGCTGACATATTTAGTTAGGCTGGTTTCTAGGGATTAGTGTCCATCATATACCTATCCCTAGTACGTTTTCCCTCATCTCTCCCCTGATGAATTGCCTTCTAATTTGTTTTTTTAGGCAGTGAAACATGCGTGTAGGGAGTTCTTTTTTGTTTTAGGGACACATAGTTTATTCATTCTAGGGACAGGTTCCGGACGGGGTCGTCCTTGTCAGGACGAGTGCCCTGTGGTGAGGCTGCTACCTACATCTAGTATTAGGGATATATCGCCTAGCTAGCCATAGGGCCTTAACAGGGACCCTGCACACATGTGCATCACTGCCTGATGTTCATATATTTTTCAAACTTTTGTTTTGGAGAAACCTTTATCGAAGGTCTGACGATGGTGGTGATCGATCTGCATCCTGTTCCGCGGTACCGGTAGGACAATACGGTTACTGGTGCCGCCGTGCACTATTATTGTGTATTTTTTGTCATTTTCATTTGGGATAGACGCTTAGGTTGCCCTAGTGTTTATACATTATTTCTATCCCAAGGTTTGTCTACAGCACACTTTATTTTGGAACCTATTTTTTTATCTGCATTACCAATAAATATTAAAGTTTAAATTTTAGATTACCCACTTCCTATTATTGCCCTTTTCACTTGGTAATCTGGAGTGCCAATTGCCACTATTGTGACCTCCTATGTCAGTACACTTAGTTTATGAGTTTCACCTGTAGATGATCCGCATGTCCATTTTGTGAAAAGATAGAACATGTCCTATACTTGACTGCAAAATGCGGACCACAGACCCATTGAGGTCAATTGGAGCAACTTTAAGCAAATCTGAAAATTCTGGTTTTGACAGGGGTCAGTAAGCACAATAGTAGTAGTGAGGAGCTGAGCAGATGGATATATAGTATAGTGTTATTCATTTGTTCATTACAATCTCTGCTCTTTCTGAGCTTGGTAGCCAAATGGAGGTGTTTGATATGATGTAAAAGCGTCTGTACAGAGATCGCTGTCTGACACTGATAAGACCTCCCACTTGGCTACTGAGCCGAGAAAGAGCAGAGATTTTATTGAATAAATGACAAGTAAATATATTCCCATAACACTATATATTGATCGGCTCAACCTCTCGTTGTGTGACAGATTCTCTTTAAATTAGGCCATGATTCCTGTACTTTAGCAGCGGAGCTCTACGTCCTGCAGGCCCTGTCTGTCACACCTGTAAGCTCACAAGGCAGCAAGTTACTTGAAGAAATATCAAAAAATCTAAGACAAATCTAAGCACGCATTTTAAGGCCATTGAAACAGAATTTTATATTTTAATATAATGGTAATTTTATAATTACCAATCTTATAGTGGATTATGCAGCAGAGTCATGTAACTTTACGACGTAGTTCAAAAAGGGGATAAATGTAATCATGCTTTCCAGATGGTGTGTGTGTAATATATATATATATAATGTGTATATGTATGTATGAAGGTAATGTATTCAAGCTCTGAACTTCTGTATCCCCCCCATTAAACGGACCCCTACTTTTGCTTTCCAGGTCTGGATAAGCTTTGCTCAGTTTGAGCTCACCACTGGGGGCAGTGATACATTGGTAAAATGTAGACAGATCTACGAGGAAGCGAATAAGACGCTGAGGAATTGTGAGGAGAAGGAAGAAAGGCTGATGCTCCTAGAGTCCTGGATGAGCTTTGAACAGGAGGTTGGAAGTGAATCCACACACCAGAGGGTGGCTAAGCTCATGCCAGAGAGAGTCAAGAAAAGAAGAAAACTCCAAGCTGAAGATGGGGTAAGACTTACAGCCGCTCATAAATCTGTTGTCATTCTCTGTGATATCATTACTGTTAATGGCAATTACCATACCACCATTGATCTTCTATATTAGCGTCATAACCATACAACATGATAGACCATTTTGTTTAAGAGATTCTGTCACCAGCAACCTCCCTATCAAGCTATAGACACATAGCTGTGGTTCACCTGATTAAAACGCTGTTTTTCTTTTGCTGATCCGAGGCTCCGTTCCTGAGTTATGATACTTTTCATAATATGCAAATTAAGCCTTTGGTGCAATGAAGGCATCACCATTGCTCTTGTTGCTCCAAGCTCCACTCATTTCTGTGGTCAGCCCCTCCATGGCTGCTTTGCCCCTTCTTGGTGCCCTCAATTAAAGCAGCCAGGAAGGGGCCGGCCACAGAAAGGATAATGATGCCCTCATTGCACCAAAGACGTAACTTGCATATTTAGAAAAAGTATCATAACTCTGGAACGGAGCATTGACAAAAGAAAAACAGCATTTTAATCACGTGACGCACCGTTACGTGTCTATGGAAACAATTGGATAGGGAGGTCGCTGGTGACAGATTCCCTTTAAATGCTATGAACACCTACAGGGGGGCTTTTTCTTTTTAATTTAATGATTACATTTTACTCATTTTGGTCTAAAAAAAAAAAAAATTTCAATTGGTCTTTATTTTTTAAAAAAAGTCTTCAATTTTTGTGATACAGTGTTAAATTCCAATTTGTTTGCAGACTGTCACTTTCCATCAGATGACCGCTCGTGTGTAACTCTTATCTCTGAACTTCTGTTATAAAGCAGGATCAGCTGAGCAGATTGATAAATGGTTTTATGGGAAAGATTCAGTATAAGCTATACTTTACTCATAAATTTCTGCTCATTCTGGACTTTAAAGTCACAGAGGCGGTCCTATCAGTGATTGACAGCTATCTCTGTATACACAGCCATAGAGGAAGGCTGTCAATCACTGATAGGATCTCCTCCTGGACTTCAAAGCTCAGAAGGAGCAGGAATTTAAAAGAATGAAATACAATTTATACCTAATCTTTTCCCATAAAGCTAGATATCAATCTGCTCAGCTCCTCCTGCTCTATAACATGCTGCCTGTAGCTTACATTGCATTTTCATGGTGACAGGTTCCTTTAAGCTATCGGCAATGGCCAGCAGAATGTTGCCCAAGCATGCTGGACATACCTTTGTCCTTTCTGTTTGCAGTGAATGTCCTGGAAAAGCAGCTTTAGGGCTCATTCAGACGCACACGGCCGGTATCCGTGTTTTGTGGATCCACAATTTGCGGCCATCTGAATGAGCCCCTAATATGGAAAACGGCTCCAAAGTGCCCAGGGGGCAGACTTTAGTTTTTGAAGGGCCCAAGGCCACTGCGCATCCCCATGCTGTGTATCTCCCCCAAGCTGCTCTTCACAAGCATCACTCTGATGCAGCGTTTCTCTGCTGCTTGCTCCTTCAGTAAGCTGCACCCGTCATCCTCCCCCTCGACGTCAGGGTGATGCCTCAGCAAGTCTCACGCAGTTGGCGTGTGCTGCGCTTCTGGGTCATGCGCAGTACAATTCTCTGAGGCATGTTCTACGCAGGTGATGAAAGCACAGCACATGGCGCCTGCACGGGATGTGCAGAGGAATCTCCCTGACATGAGGAAATGGAGGAGGATACCAGGCACAGCTTACGAGAGGAGCAAGCAGCAGGGAAGCACTGCATCTACGTCACGTTGGTGGAGGGGAAACCTTTGCAGCATAGGAAGGGGGGGGTGACACAGCACGTGGATGAGTGTCGGGCTGCCTGGGCACTTTAGAGCCATTTTCCATACAACGTAAACTGCTTTTCCAGGACATTCACTACAGAGACGATAGAAAGGACAAAGGTATGGCTAGCATGCTTGGTCTACATTCTACGGGCCATTGTGGATAGCGTAATCTGTGAAACTTTGGTGACAGACTCCCTTTTAAATGTGTGCTTATGAGCAGCAAGGAGCGCAGTGATGAGGGCCACACATGAGCCGTCAGGGATTCTCTCTGACAGGACTCACTGTGAACAGGACATCTGTACAAAGAGAAGGGATATAAAGTTTTGACCAATTGGAAAAAATGATTTGTAGCCTAAAATGAGTAGAATGCAGTACTAAAAAAATAAAAATAAAAAAATTGCCCCCTAAGGTATTCATAGCTCTTTAGGCTCATATACATTGGCAGATTATTGGGCTATTTATCGGAAATGAATATTCATAAAACAAAGCGACTATTCACCGCCCTATAATTGGACCGTACAAATGTCCAAAACGCTTGTTTGTAGGGCGATCAATCGTTAATGAATGCAGCAGTTATTCCTGATTATTATCCTGTGTATCTCCCCATATAAAAGGGGTAAGGCTCTGTTCACACCATGTTTGGTGCATATAAATATCAGGAAAATCTCCATAGTTTAATATACATGTCATTAATTCCTGTAGTTCTAAAAAGTGCACATATTTTTGCGGAATGACCTTGTATTACAAAACCTGGTCTACAACAGTTTCCAAACAAGGTATATGGCGGCACACTGGCCTGACGCTCGCCTATCATGTCCAGCTTGTACTGTGGTGTGAACAGACCCCAGACCTATATTCATGAATAAAACCTTCTGTTACCAACTTACATTTGTGACTGTGATGTATGTTTTTTTTCTAGTCTGACGCTGGATGGGAGGAATACTATGACTACATATTTCCTGAAGATGCAGCCAATCAACCTAATCTTAAACTGCTTGCCATGGCCAAACTCTGGAAGAAGCAGCAGAAAAACGAAGATGATGATGATGATGACGATGATGATGATGATGATGGGCAAGATCCCGATAAAGACATTGATGAGAGCGCTTCCTGACACATGGATGTGTAGGATATTGCTGCTTTCGCTTTTTTTTACTGCCCTTTATATCTCCTTGTACATATCTCAGACCAGAATATTTGTTAATGAGCAGTCCAGGCCTCCTATGTGAAAATAAAACATTTAAAATAATGAGTTCATAAGTGAGATTTCTCTCCACGTGTTCCTTCACCGAGAAGTAACTTCAAGAAACGTTCATTTAAGGAACTCTCATTAGTAATTAACCCCTTCTCTATGCTATGACTGAAATATGTCATAAGCAAAGGCTGGTTCGTGCTCTGATCTTGGAGGCACTGCTACTGCGCAGCATCAGCAGGAGCCCAGTGGACTCGCATAAGGGCCTGTGTCCATTATGATGCCAACCCTGACAGTTTAACCTCTTGGATGCTGCAGTCAATAGCAAAAGCTGCATGTAAGTGGTTAGAGGAAGGGGGGTCAATATGGCAAAAAAATATGTTTTAATAATATTTAAAGGGCCACTTTCCTCTGTATTAATCACATATTAACCTAGAAGGCTAGTTTCACACTAGCGTTAAAATCTTCCCGCAGGCTGTTCCAGAACAGGAACAGTCTGCCAAAACTCATCGTGTCCGGCATAGCGGGATACTGCCTTTCCCTGCCCGAGCCCATTGACTATAATGGGATTTGACCTATTTCCGGCCAAGCAAAGTTTTTTTTCTAGATTTTAACGCTAGTATAAATATTTTATGTCATTTATTTTCTTTAAAGAATGGGTGAATGGTTTTCTGGATATCATTTTTTTTTAAGTCAGTCCATGTATTCCACTTGCTGTCTTAGCTCTTTAGCTTCCTAGCACATCAGACCAATGATGTGTGACTCAATTAGAACATCACAGATTTCACTAGTCGATGCAATTCTCTTCTGTGGACATCTTTATCTAGGCGTATCAAGAGAACAGTTGAGATCTGGTACAGTTATCCCACTTCTGCACCTACTATCATCATACCTAGATCCCGCTCTACACTTAATATCATGAGGATCATCTCCTCACAGCAGCAGTAACCTGACAGGGGTTAGTTATTAGTTTTGACTGCTACAGTACTTCCAAAATGAATAACAGCCAAAAAAATGTAAACATTTTTTTTATGAAAAATGCCTATAAAAAACTACCCCTTTCTCATAGTGTCCCTTTAAGTGTAAAATTATCACAAAAATAAAAGGGATTGGTATTGCTCTACCTTGAACACTAAAAAAAAGATATTTTATATACAGTCATGTGAAAAAATTAGGACACCCTTTGAAAGCATGTGGTTTTTTGTAACATTTTTAATAAATGGTTATTTCATCTCCGTTTCAACAATACAGAGAGATTAAAGTAATCCAACTAAACAAAGAAAACTGAAGAAAAGTCTTTTCAAGATCTTCTGTAAATGTCATTCTACAAAAATGCCTATTCTAACTGAGGAAAAAGATAGGACACCCTCACATGTATTCCCTCTTAAATTGGCTCAGATCTCACACAGGTATATCACACCAGGTGCACATAATTAGTAGATCGTTACTCTGCATGTTGAATGAGGCTTGCCCTATTTAAACCTCAGACATTTAGTTTGGTGTGCTCCTGACTGTTGAAGTGAGAGTGAGCACCATGGTGAGAGCAAAAGAGCTGTCAGAGGACTTCAGAAAAAAGATTGTAGCAGCCTAAGAGTCTGGGAAGGGATTTAAAAAGATCTCAAAAGATTTTGAAATCAGCCATTCCACTGTCCAGAAGATAGTCTACAAGTGGAGGGCTTTCAAAACAACTGCCAACATGCCCAGGACTGGTCGCCCCAGCAAGTTCACCCCAAGAGCAGACCGCAAGATGCTAAAAGAGGTATCCAAAAACCCTAAAGTGTCATCTCGAGAACTACAGCAGGCTCTGGCTACTGTTGATGTAGAAGTACATGCCTCTACAATCAGAAAGAGACTGTACAAGTTTAACTTGCATGGGAGGTGTGCAAGGAGGAAACCTTTGCTTTCCAAGAGAAACATCGAGGCCAGACTGACATTTGCCAGAGATAAAGTTGACAAAGACCAGGACTTCTGGAATAATGTTCTTTGGACAGATGAGTCCAAAATTGAATTATTTGGACACAACAGCAGAGGACATGTTTGGCGTAAACCAAACACAGCATTCCAAGAAAAGAACCTCATACCAACTGTGAAGCATGGAGGTGGAAGTGTCATGGTTTGGGGCTGCTTTGCTGCAGCAGGACCTGGTCAGCTCACCATCATAGAATCCACGATGAATTCTACTGTGTATCAGAAGGTGCTTGAAGAACATGTGAGACCATCAGTTAGAAAATTAAAGCTGAAGCGGAACTGGACCATGCAACATGACAATGACCCAAAACATACTAGTAAATCAACCAAAGATTGGCTGAAAAAGAAGAAATGGAGAGTCCTGGAATGGCCAAGTCAAAGTCCAGATTTGAATCCCATTGAGATGCTGTGGGGTGACTTGAAAAGGGCTGTACGTGCAAGAAACCCCTCAAACATCTCACAGCTGAAAAAGTTCTGCATTGAGGAGTGGGGTAAAATTTCCTCAGACCGATGTCGAAGACTGGTAGATGGCTACAAGAACCGTCTCACTGCAGTTATTTCAGCCAAAGGAGGTAACACTCGCTATTAGGGGCAAGGGTGTCCTATCTTTTTCCTCAGTTAGAATAGGCATTTTTGTAGAATGACATTTACAGAAGATCTTGAAAAGACTTTTCTTCAGTTTTCTTTGTTTAGTCGGATTACTTTAATCTCTCTGTATTGTTGAAACGGAGATGAAATAACCATTTATTAAAAATGTTACAAAAAACCACATGCTTTCAAAGGGTGTCCTAATTTTTTCACATGACTGTATATATATATATATATATATATATATATATATAATTATATAAAATGAATTTTTTTGTAAAATTTTTATCCTTACTGTTTAACCCTTCAGATATCGCTGTCAATAGCAACCATGACATCTGAGCGGTTAGGGCTCGTTCACACGAACGTGTGAAGCCCGTGCCGTGGACAGCTAATTCCGTGGGGCAGCCGCATTGGGATCGTGGAACCATTCACTTGAATGTGTCCGCGATCCCTCCGTTCCGCAAAAAGATAGAGCATGTTCTATCTTTTTGCGGTGCGGAGGAACGGAACCCGAGGAAGCACTCTGTAGTGCTTCCATAGTGTTCCGTTACGTGCTTCCGTTCCGCATCTCCGGATTTGCGGACCCTTTGAAGTGAATGGGTCCCCATCCGTGATGCGGAATGCACGCGGAACGGTTCCCATGTATTGCGGATCCGCAAATGCGGTCCGCAATACGGCAACGGGCAGCACACGTTCGTGTGAACAAGCCCTTAGTCAGAGGGAGGAGGCTCCTTCTGTCCTCTGATTGCCTCCGTAATGCAATCGTGGGGTTCTAAGTGGTAGTCCTGGCTTCCAAGGGCCCACAGGCCTGTCATGTTAACACTGTTCTGACAGGGTGTAATACAATGCTGGTAAAATCACCATACAAGCAACCACATGTTAAAAAAAATATATATATATATAAAGGGGAACAAAATTAAAATTATCCACCTTTCCCAATTTATCATATTATGAAAAATATATATAATTGTTATAGTCAAACAAAAATCTAAAATGTCATGTTATTTATCCTGCACAGTAAACTGTAAAAAAAAAAAAAGATTACAATGGCAGAATTGCTGTTTTTTCTGGTGATCTTGCCTCCTGAAAAACAGTGGAATAAAATAAAAAAAAAGTTGCATGTTCCCCCAAAAATTTATGGTGTTTAAAAATTTTTTAAAAAAAAGTTTTTTAAAAGTAGTATAACATAAATACAATATAAATGTATGCTGCCATAATCATAGTGACCCACAGAATGAGGTCATCATGTCATACTGAACACTAGGGATGAGCGAATCCACTTCGGATGAAACATCCGATGTCGATTCGCATAAAACTTCCTTTCAATACTGTATGGAGCAGAAAAATCTATTTTACTATAGGGATGTAGAAAAGTGGTATGTGATGCACACTTATGGCCTGCAGTGGTGGCGTATGCGTAAAACATAATCTCACAGCTTTGCAGCTGGAAAATATTTGATTATTTTTATGGTCATCCTTGTTTTACCCCTTGAGCCCCAGAAGATTTTGTCCGTTTTGCATTTTTGTTTTTCCCCGGCGCCTCCCCAATGGCACTGACAGGAGGGTATCCCTGCCCCCTGGACAGAAAACAACACTCGAGCTCAAGATTAAAAGGCCTCCTCTCCTTACCTAAACCAGTGTTTCCTGTCCCCGGATAGCGCGGATGCTCCTGTCATTCCTTGAAGAATTTGCACGGCCTTACTAATTTCCCCAGCCGGGAGGGTTGCTGCAGAGGTCGGAGGTTCCGGGATGCTTGGGCTCCCTTCTCCATCCTTTGGCATAAGCCCTTCAGTGGAAGGCAGCCCCGGGCTTCTTACCCTATACGTGGCACGGGGAGGGGCTACAGAGTGGGAGATTTAAAGCTGGAATGGTGCCTGGCAGCATCAGTGGCGTTCTCCTGCATGATGTTGGCTCCCCAGGATGATGCGTCCTGCAAGCCTGTGGATCCAGGAAGTGCCCTAAGCCTATTCTCCTGCTATATTGTGCATGGGTTGAATAATTATGTCATCCTCAGTAGGACACTATAGGGGTGTTTTGGTGGTGGAGGTAAAAGGGATTATAGATTACAAGCCCAAATTTTGATCTTTGTTTTTTTAGAACATAGAAACCTCCACTACCAAGACATCGGGAGATTCTGGGTGGAAAAAATGTCCTATTTGCAAAAAGACATTTACCTCTAAGTCCAAGAAAGCTCTATGTGGAAAATGTACTCAGAAAATTGTATCTGAAGAGTCTCCCTCCCTGAATATATGCGAAGCATGATCAGAGAAGGAAGTGAAAGCGGCAGTGGAGTCAAGGTTACCGCCCTCTTCCCCACAGGCGGCCATCTCTCAAAAAACCCACAGCCCCCCTTTTTGCGAATCTGATTTTGATGAAGGGGAAGTATTTGTGGGGCAGCTCTGAATCCTCAGAAGATGGATATGGGAAACCATTATTTCTGCCAGAGGAATCAGAGTCTTCTAAAAACAATAAGACAAACAATGGATATAGAAGACCCTAAAGAAAGCCGGTCGGTTCAAGACCAGATGTTTCAGGGTCTGGTAGAGAAAAGGAGACGTATTTTCCCTGTACACAGCAGTATTAGGATTAGGAATCTAATCTCTAGAGCAGGCAACCTCAAACTGCGGCCCTCCAGCTGTTGCAAAACTACAACTCCCAGCATGCCCGAACAGCCTACAGCAGGGCATTGTGGGAGTTGTAGTTTTACAACAGCTGGAGGGCCGCAGTTTGAGGATGCCTGCTCTAGAGAATGGAAAGACCCAGAGAGGAGAAACCCTGTTAAGAACTCCTTTAGGAGAAAATACCCATTTGCGGACTCTGATGCGGCACTATGGAATAAAACGCCCAAGGTGGACGCTCCAGTAGCATGCATCTCTAAGAAAACCTCCCTCCCATTCGAGGATATGGGTTTGTTACGCGATCGCATGGATAAGAAATGTGAGAGCATTCTCAAGAAGGCGTGGGAAACAAATACCGCAATGCGAAGGCCCAGTATTTCCTCCACCTGCACGGCTAGATCGTTGGCAGCCTGGCTGGACCAATTGGAAAATCATCTAGCAGCCGGAACACCTAGGGAAGAGATCTTAGCTTCCCTACCAACATTAAAACAAGCAACAAGCTTCCTTGCCGATGCCTCCACTGATTTAGTGAAGTTATCTGCCAGATCAGCCGTAATTTCTAATGCGGCAAGAATTACCATCTGGCTTTGTTCCTGGTCAGAAGATACATCCTCAAAAAATCGCCTATGTTCTATACCCTGTGAAGGAGATCGTCTCTTTGGGTCGGTTCTGGACGACATCCTGGAGAAAGCGTCTGACAGAAAAAAAGGATTCCCAACAGAGAAGCGCTTTTTTCAACAAAGACGGTCCTTTTGAAATCAAAGAAACCGGCAAAAAGGCAGATCAAAAGAAAAAAAAATACTCTGGGAAATGGCAATCCTCTAAAGGTAGAGGAAAAGGGTTTCTCTTTAACCCAGAAAACCCGACAAAATCCTCCCAATGATGCCAGAAGCCCCGTCTGAGCAAGATTGAAAAATTTTGTTTCGGAATTGAAAATGATAGACACCTCCCCGTGGATTTTAAACTCCATTCGGGAGGGATTCAGCCTAGAGTTCATTTCCCATCCGGGAAATCTTTATGTAATCAATCAGCCAATACCTCACTTGGAAAAGCAACGGTCCTTGGAATCCGAGATACT
The DNA here is from genome assembly GCF_905171765.1 of Bufo bufo. Classification (NCBI taxonomy): domain Eukaryota; kingdom Metazoa; phylum Chordata; class Amphibia; order Anura; family Bufonidae; genus Bufo; species Bufo bufo. Next base: position 511,624,285 of record NC_053392.1, on the reverse strand, counting down.
ACTTCTTCTCCAGAAACAGGTTTTGATCCCGGTTCCAGAACACCAGGAAAAAGAAGGATTTTACTCTCCAGTGTTTTCAATCATGAAACCAGACGGGTCATTCAGACTCATAATAAACTTGAAGAAACTAAACAGGTACCTGACATACAAAAAATTCAAGATGGAGACCATCAATAATACCGTAAATATCCTCCCTCAGGATTGTTATATGGTAACAATGGATCTACAGGATGCATATTACCACGTACCAATACTCAAGAAGCATAAAAAAAAAACTAAGAATTGCGGTCTACATAAGAAATCACCTTCATCATTTCCAGTTCCAGGCCCTGCCCTTCGGGCTATCGTCGGCCCTACAGTTATTCTCTAAAATAATCTCGGAAGTAACAGGATATTTACATCTGCAGGGAATACTCATAATTCCCTATTTGGACGATTTTCTAGTAGCAGCCAGAACAGAAGACGAACTTCTGCTTCACCTAGATCAGGTAAAACAGACCTTCCTTTCACTGGGGTGGGTGATAAACCACAAGAAATCAGACTTTATTCCTTCTCACAGGAAGATATTTCTAGGGGTCCTTCTAGATTCAAGTCTTCAGATGTGCTTTCTTCCGGAGGAGAAACAACAAATCATAGATCAACTGGTCACTCAATTTTGCAGACTAAAAAAATCCACAATCTGGAACATCATGACCGTGTTAGGTGACCTAACGTCCTCTATAACCGCAGTCCGTTGGGCACAAAGCCATACAAGAATATTACAGTCCTTTCTTCTAAATTCTTGGAACGGTACTCAAACCTCCCTGGGAAAAAAAAGTATGGCAAATTTGGTGAAGATCGGTCCAGTCGTTTGGTCGCGCATAAAGAATAGACGGACAGAAACTCATTTTTATATACACTGCTCAAAAAAATAAAGGGAACACAAAAATAACATCCTAGATCTGAGTTAATTAAATATTCTTCTGAAATACTTTGTTCTTTACATAGTTGAATGTGCTGACAACAAAATCACACAAAAATAAAAAAATGGAAAACAAATTTTTCAACCCATGGAGGTATAGATTTGGAGTCACACTCAAAAATAAAGTGGAAAAACACACTACAGCCTTATCCAACTTTAATGTAATGTCCTTAAAACAAGTCAAAATGAGGCTCAGTAGCGTGTGTGGCCTCCACGTGCCTGTATGACCTCCCTACAACGCCTGTGCATGCTCCTGATGAGGTGGCGGACGGTCTCCTGAGGGATCTCCTCCCAGACATGGACTAAAGCATCTGCCAACTCCTGGACAGTCTGTGGTGCAACATGACGTTGGTGGATAGAGCGAGACATGATGTCCCAGATGTGCTCAATTGGATTCAGGTCTGGGGAACGGGTGGGCCAGTCCATAGCATCAATGCCTTCGTCTTGCAGGAACTGCTGACACACTCCAGCCACATGAGGTCTAGCATTGTCTTGCATTAGGAGGAACCCAGGGCCAACCGCACCAGCATATGGTCTCACAAGGGGTCTGAGGATCTCATCTCGGTACCTAATGGCAGTCAGGCTACCTCTGGCGAGCACATGGAGGGCTGTGCGGCCCTCCAAAGAAATGCCACCCCACACCATTACTGACCCAATGCTGGAGGATGTTGCAGGCAGCAGAACGTTCTCCACGGCGTCTCCAGACTCTGTCACATGTGCTCAGTGTGAACCTGCTTTCATCTGTGAAGAGCACAGGGCGCCAGTGGCGAATTTGCCAATCTTGGTGTTCTCTGGCAAATGCCAAACGTCCTGCACGGTGTTGGGCTGTAAGCACAACCCCCACCTGTGGACGTCGGGCCCTCATGGAGTCTGTTTCTGACCATTTGAGCAGACACATGCACATTTGTGGCTTGCTGGAGGTCATTTTGCAGGGCTCTGGCAGTGCTCCTTCTGTTCCTCCTTGCACAAAGGCGGAGGTAGCGGTCCTGCTGCTGGGTTGTTGGCCTCCTCCGCGTCTCCTGATGTACTGGCCTGTCTCCTGGTAGTGCCTCCATGCTCTGGACACTACACTGACAGACACAGCAAACCTTCTTGCCACAGCTCGCATTGATGTGCCATCCTGGATAAGCTGCACTATCTGAGCCACTTGTGTGGGTTGTAGACTCCGTCTCATGCTACCACTAGAGGAAAAGCACCGCCAGCATTCAAAAGTGACCAAAACATCAGCCAGGAAGCATAGGAACTGAAAAGTGGTCTGTGCTCACCACCTGCAGAACCACACCTTTATTGGGGGTGTCTTGCTAATTGACTATAATTTCCACCTGTTGTCTATCCCATTTGCACAACAGCATGTGAAATTGATTGTCACTCAGTGTTGCTTCCTAAGTGGACAGTTTGATTTCACAGAAGTGTAATTGACTTGGAGTTACATTGTATTGTTTATAGCAGTTGAGCAGTATATATATAAGAGATATTGTGCCTGTGAATAAACCAGTAATATGTTTTAGGATTCTAAGCATAAAAAACACTATTGTGAATAAAGTAAGGATATAGCATTTTACTATGGGTTAAATCAAAAAGAAAACAATAACAGAAAAAAACATATAAATCTCTACTGAGACTTGAAGTTAGGATCTCTACATGCAACCCTGACCGCTTATCACCAAGCTATAGCCTTACCACATAGAGAACAATTGTTTATCTATACCTAGAAAGTGAATACATATTACTTGTTTCTTAAGAATGATATATTGTGCATACGAATAAAGGAGTAATATGTATATTAGATTTCTAAACATAGAAATTTCACTTCTCATTATGGTAAGGTTATAGTACATATCATATACACTACCTACATGCTAGAACATAGCTCTGCCCTCACCATGCTGATGTCTAGCCCTGTCAATCAAGGGGAAGTGTGCAGGGCACAGAGGGTGTTACAAAAGCATTGTATTAAGGATTTAGCCCGTTCCCTGGTGTTCCAACTTGCTCTTTTGCACATTAATTAAAATCATTTCTCTGCAGCTGTTTAGCATACAGACAAAAGAAAGGTATAATATTACTAAGCATGATTAGCCCTACCAGGCAGTGTGACTGGCTTAACAGGGTTGATCTTGCTGACAAAGCCTCTTTAAATGAGTCGGGCCACAGAGCTCCCACCCCTGCCTGGCTACCGTTCAGAAAAGTGGCGAGAATGTCAGAAAAGTCTAAAAGCTCAATTTTTCACTCACTTTCACATATTTGCTTAAATGGGGGTCGTTCAATGCAATGTAACGGTAGGGTGATCTTATAATCATGACTTCCTCAGCACCTACATATATCAATTTCTACATCTCCCAATTCAAGCCCTGAACAGACATCAAGATAGAGCCTTAGAAGCCCTTTTAATACAGAAAGAAGAATAAGAAAGAAGCAGTATGGATGTACAGGCAATGTTACTTATTCAAATGGACGAGGGCATGCGGTTGATATACAGAATGGACAGAATTTAGGAAGCGACTAGTGAGCTGCACAATGTTTGCGTTATGGGGACCCAAACCTAACTGATAATGTAGCTTATCCAAATCAGCAACTTATAAGCTGCTTCTATTAAGAAAAAAGTGGCCACTGTTTCATCAAACTGAGTACTGGTGAGTATAAGAAACTAACATTCTCTGCTGGAGCAGTACTGAGAGACGAGATAGCTGTCAGCTCACATACACACTGTCTACAGAAGAGGAGAGAAGAAGTGCAGTGAGACACACACATTGTACTGTACAGATAGAAGTATATGGAGAGGGATGAAGAGGGAGCTGCTAGAAGGAGAAAAAGGCATTTTAGGGTGGGTTCATATCTGCGTTCTGGATTTTGTTATGACTTTCCGTTATAAAATGGTTATAACGGAAAATAACAGAATCCATAAGGCGGAAGGACAGAACCGTTATGCTGCCCATAGACTTGTATTATGACGGAATGCAGTCCTTAAAAGGCATTCCGTTTTGCTTTCCGTCTTAATAGTAGTCTATGGGGAAGTATAACGGATCCGTCTGGTTTCCGTTATGCAGAACGGAGAAAAAAAAAGTCCTGTCGACAGGACCCAGACGGATCCGTTATGATTCCCCTCAGACTTCTATTAAGACGGATCGAAGCGGAATGCCTCTAAAGGATTCCGTTATTTTCCGTTATAACCATTCTATAACGGAATCCAGAACGCAGATGTGAACCCACCCTTACTCTGATATGATGTATTTCAAACTTTCTTATATTCACCTGTACTATTGATTCATGCAAATTTAGTTGAAATGGTAGTGACGGTTTAAGTTTTGTGATCACGACAGAATGGGCACTGTTAAATTAAATGGGTTATCCCCCAAAAAAATTAAAATCTGTATTAATGCAAACCATTACTGCAAAAAAAAACTGCTCTCCAGTGTAATTTTCACCCTTTTTAGCTTCATTAGGGTCAATTCACACGACTGCGATCGGTCCGAGAAAACACAGGTCGTGTCTCGTCCGTATCTTGTGCCCGAAATGGCTGAATAATCGTTGTTTAAGATACAGTCAGTTTCTATCTGATGATGTGAGCACAGTACAATAGACCAGTGATCAGACTGCATCATAAATCACTATGATGCAGTCCGTTCGGGTGAAGGGATCCGTAGTCGGTCCAGGAGATGCAGCTAATACACGACCTGCGTTTCCCAGACCTGGTGGCCCACACGGACTGCAGGAGAAGGTGGAGCATCATTTCTGTCATAGGAGTAAGAGCTATCATAAAGAAAAATGTAAGGTACATAAAAAACTAATAATATTTTTATTTCATGTATAATGCATAACATTTTTTTTTAAAAGCCATATTCACTGCATCGTAATACTTTAAGTAGTCTGCAGTGTGAGAGGAGTGGCAAATGAGTAAGTAGGTAAAGATTGATGCCTTCCATTGTACCTTTATTATGACCGACAATGATAGCTTTATGTTCGGGAATTTGGAACAGTGACATTTTTTTAATAGTAGCTGGAGGTACGTTTTAAAGTGGCTGCGTCACCAAAGAGAATTTGGGTCCTGGGTCTGACTCCCGACAAAACCTGGCAAACAGCTGATTTTGCCACGAGATGCCATAGCCACCCTTTCCCTACACAAAGCAAATGTAATATTTCACAGCAGTGATTCAGATGAAAGGCTGGCTATGTAATATTTGGGGAGGTTCCAGTCTTCCAAACAGGCTCTCCAAAATGTGTGTCCTCAGCGGAAGTGTGAGGTAGAACGCCCAGATGGCCATATTGTAGACATGTATTCTTGGATGGTAAAGGGGTAGTGAGAGATGGTCTCTTTTGGACGACACCATTTATAAGAGAAGTGAAGAAGCTCATGTAAATCCACTGCATCTATTTTTAACAGACACATTACCAAGTTTAGTTGTCTACAAAGCAGTCGGGCATTTTCCTACTGATTGACTGTAGTTTACAAATAAACCAAAAATGTATAAGGACGAGTAAAGCTTTTGGCAAAAAATTGAGCCAACGTGGATTGCTGGGTGATTTCTGCTCTGACCGGGGGCAGACTGGGAAAAGTGGCCCTGAAAAAATAAATAAATAAAAGTGGCCCCATGAAATAGGCAGGTCCAAATTGACAGAAGGCAAGACAAAAGAAGTAGGCGGGGCCAGCAATACCATAGTGCAGGACAAAATACCGCCCCAGCGGAACCAAATACCACAGTGCAGCACAACATACTGTCTCAGCAGAACCAAATACCTCAGTGCAGCACAACATACTGCCTCAGCAGAACCAAATACCACAGTGCAGCACAACATACTGTCTCAGCAGAACCAAATACCACAGTGCAGCACAACATACTGTCTCAGCAGAACCAAATACCACAGTGCAGCACAACATACTGTCTCAGCAGAACCAAATACCACAGTGCAGCACAACATACTGCCTCAGCAGAACCAAATACCACAGTGCAGCACAACATACTGCCTCAGCAGAACCAAATACCACAGTGCAGCACAACATACTGCCTCAGCAGAACCAAACACCACAGTGCAGCACAACATACTGCCTCAGCAGAACCAAATACCACAGTGCAGCACAACATACTGCCTCAGCAGAACTAAATACCATAGTGCAGCACAATATACTGCCTCAGCAGAACCAAATACCACAGTGCAGCACAACATACCGCCTCAGCAGAACCAAATACCACAGTGCAGCACAACATACTGCCTCAGCAGAATCAAATACCACAGTGCAGCACAATATACTGCCTCAGAAGAATCAAATACCACAGTGCAGCACAACATACTGCATCAGCAGAACCAAATACCACAGTGCAGCACAACATACTGCCTCAGCAGAACCAAATACCACAGTGCAGCACAATATACTGCCGCCCGCCCCATAGTATGAAACTGTATGATCGTCCTGAGGACGGTGATACAGTTGAATTCAGGAAGGCACCTTTAGCTGTTGGCCAGGTACATAAGTACCTGATGCTCCCACCGGTAGGGCATTTGCCCTTTTCCAATATGGCCACCCTGACGTATGCATGCGTCCGCGCATGCGCTCATTACCGTTGGTGACCGCAATCTGCCCCTCTCCAATATGGCCACTTTGATGTGTACCTGCATCTGCGCATGCGCCGAGGACTATTGGTGACCACATCCTGTTAGGTCTATTGCCCGCGCCGCCTTCTCGTCCTCACGCAATACTCCGCTCTAGTGCGCAATTGCACTAATTGAACTTTTGTGAGTGACTGCGTAAATGACCAATGGCAAGACCAACACCATTTGGTATTCTCCGGCCATTAATTAGCGCAAACCAATAGCGCACCTCACATTACCATTTATACACTGATCGCCATCATGGCGGATATGCCGGCTCGATACTCACGCTTATGAGATATAGGTAAGAAGGCTTGCTTCCTCTGTTCACTTTATGTACTGAATCGTTACTATTGCTGTATATTGTTATGGTGAATCTCCACTATTATTAAACGCCAATTCAGTCCATCCTGTTCTTTATTTTATCGATTATTGAAGCGCCCCATGTGAGCCTGTTTCTGGTAGATTGCATTGCATGCTTTTAATACTATGTTTTTCTACATGTTATGGCCTGGTCTGTTGCTTTCTTGAATGTTTTCTCTTTATGCATATCAGATATGCAATAGAGGCACTAGCGAGCATATATCTAATGGATGTTTTTCATTTTCACTTACATGTATCAGCCTGATGAAGGGCGCAATATGTAAAGCCCGAAACGTTGCTTTCCAAAATGATGTAAAGTCCAGCTGAATAAAACACAAATTGCAATGAAAATTTCTTGTGGTGTGCTGTATGAAACTCTGTTCAAGTACCTGATGCTCCCACGTTTATTAATGCTGAGAACATCAGATCTTTATATACCTTGCTGACGGCCATGAAAAGGGATTAAGTGGCCCCCTGGGCATCGGCCCACCAGGAATTTTCACTGTAGGGTCTAAGGCCAATCCGCTCATGGCTCTGACTACTGCAGAAATGTGAATGCAGCTCTGGGCTCATTGAGACAAGTGATTGTCACATCTGTTTGCTGTCCGAGTGTAGAATGGACAGTACATGGACTGAAAACCTCACCTATTAAACAGAATGTCACCTACCTCTACTGTATTTAACCAAAACTTTCTTCGGTATGCTAACAAGCCTCAAAGTGCCCAGTGGGCATCAAGAACAGTTCAAGGAGCCCAAGCCTGCCTCCTTTAAGTGCCCAAGTCCGCCTTTTCATTTGTTCCCAGAACTTCTCCTTGCGCTTTCCAATCTGTCCCTCCTCCGCAATGTCACTATCTTCTTTCAACTCCACCCATGATGTCACCACTTGTCTTAAGCGCAGAACAGGAGACTTCCTCAGTGACTTCTCTGCAGTGGGCATCAGACTCACTGTAGGTATAGCGCATGCAACGGAGCCATTGGCGACATGAGATTTTGCTGAGGCAGACGCCGACGTCGTGGGCAGAGTTGTAAGAAGATGGTGACGTCGCAGAGGAGGAGGTAGACTTGGGCTCTTCGAACCGTTGTTGATGCCGCACTGGGCACTTTTTCTCATTAGCATACTGAATAACATTCATTTTCTGCTTTTCCGAAATATGGATAACCCTGACAAAAGTATAGTTTTAAAGAAGATAGACGGAGCTACACTGCATTGGTTAACTACAGTGGAAGCAGGAAACGGATTCCCTTTAATGGGCCGTTTTACTTGTTTGATTTTCTTCATGGACCATCGATCTGGTCAGACAACTGGGTAGCATGCACAATTTTGTTCAAGTTTTCAATCTCAATTTCAAGTCAATGAAAAAAAAAATGACAGAACATGGACCCCATCCATCCACCAGCTGCCTTAATACAAGATAAAAAGTGCTTTCATTCTAAACACTTCCAGAATGCCAAGAAATAATCCAAGCTGCCCCCCCCCCTCTGTAAACATAAAAGGTAATAATTGCCCAAGTTTTTTAACAAATTGTAGAAATCCTTCATTTTCCTAGTGTCACCCCCAGAAATGATCATACACGTTCACTATAGTCTCTAGAACAGCAGCACATTTTATTCCATCCATTGTTCAGATCAGCTTTTTACAGCATCATTAGCTCCTAGACGCGGAGCACATTATTACAGCTGGCTGGCAGACTGGAGCAATATATATATATACACACACACAGAAGGTTCTTGGGCAAAGTCCCGGCTATATTAATACGGACACGCTCCCTATGAGTGCAGCAGGTCTGTGGAGCTGTCGGTAATGACTAGATAATGGCCGAGGCAAACTATACCGATTCACAGTACAAATTGTTTGTATACGGAGGTTTTAGGAGCAATGATTTGCTCTACATTAAAGAGAATCTGTTACTGAGTTACATGATGCAGTAATAATCCCATGACTCCTGCTCCTACTAAAACCAATGTATCTTCTTGTCTCCCCAAAACAGCTCTGCTCCTCCACTGGCTGTCTGGACTGCAATACCAGATGCAACTTTCTTCTAATCCTGGTCATCCCCTTTAAATAGTGTTTCCAGGTAGGACATTATTTTTAATAGGGAAAAAAAAAAAAAAAAAGCGTTACCTCACCAATCCCCTCCTGCTGTCCATTTCACTCCGGCTAGACACACAGACAAAGGTTTGGAAAGTGGGTCCCCACTGAGAGCCAGTGATTGACACTGATGGAAAACCCCTTTAAAAGGAGCTATGCTACGTTTTAAAGGTATTTCCTAGCCACAGGATGGGGGGGGGGGGGGGGGGGTCAGACTGCTGTGACCTCCACCACTTCTAGGTATGGAGGCCAGATCCCCCATCTTGAAGGAGCGTCAGGGCGGCATGCACCCTCTCGCTCCCTTCATTATCTAGGGCAGGGATGCTCAACCTGCGGCCCTCCAGCTGTTGCAAAACTACAACTCCCAGCATGCCCTAATAGCTGTAGGCTGTCCAGGCATGCCAAGAGTTGTAGTTTTGCTGAAGGGCCGCAGGATGAGCATCCCTGATCTATGGGACTACCGAACAGAGCCGAGCGCTGTACTCTGTTGTCTCCGGCAGTCCCACAGAGAATTAATGAATTAATGGCGCAAGCTTGACTTGCTGCTCCATCAGGGTGGGTGGAAAGAGTTCTTGGGATCAGAGGGGGAACCAGCAGACACCTACTGATCAGTTATCCCTTATACTGTGGATGCGTGGTCATTTTTTAAACTTGGCAAAATCATTTAAGCTTCCTTTCCATGTCCTGTATGCAAAGCTTACACCACTGTACCTCTATCCTCATATTAGTATATTTGACGAGATTGCACCAGAAGGTTCCTGAGTGACAGGTTCTCTTTAAAAACACCCTTCGTACAATAAATCTGATTTAAAAGAAAAAAGTTTTATCACAAACTTTAAAACCGCAGAGAAGAACCTAAGTGAGGTCTTGGTTCGGCCTTGCAGCAGAATAGCATGTCGCTAATGGAATAGTTCATGCTTTCCTCTGATGGGATCTGTTCCAGAGCCATAAATCTGGCTGTGAGTTATAGATAAATCTACTTTATCAGAACTGGTGGGGAGAGGAGAGGAAATGATGATTCTTAGCTAGGGGGACAAGTCTGACAGCATAAAAGTTCTTAACTAATAATCTGCAGGTAGTCGGGTGATAAACCAAAATATCACAAGTAGGACATAACTGTCAACAGATCAAAACCAGAACAAAGATGGCTATACACATTAGATGAAAGGAGTTGTATCATATCAGACTTTGATGGCATTTCACTAGGAGTCAGCTAGGTGCAGGTCCCACCTCAGAGATCTGCAACTATCTCCAGAACGGACCCCCGAAGTGAAGAAGAGCTCACCGCGCATGCGCACCGTGCTCTCCATTAGTTTCTAATGGAATTCTCAATGTGGCTGAGTGAGCGAGCTCTGCTATTTTGGCAGATCCCATGGAAGTGAATGGAGAGTGCATGCATCGAGCAAGTGCAGCCACCGCTCCATGAACTTCTATAAGACTGCGAGAGTCGGCAGTGCCATAGAAATTAAATGAGGGCGGCTTGTCTCCGCTCACTTGGGTCCTGTCCTGCACCTATCTGACAATATCTAAGATGAGACAACCCCTTTAAGAGAAGAGAACTGCCAATTTCAGTGGGACTGGGTCATCACCTAATGTTTATGGAGGCGTCTTATCCCCAGACAGCAGATGTCAGGGAAAAGTAGGATAGAACGTAATGAATGACCACATTCTCAATTTTTTGGGTTCTCGGGGGAGGTAAGCGACTTCAAGGGGTGCCTGGCAGCGGCTTTCTCCCCATTCACAATACACGCAGCCTCAGCCGAGCGTGCATGTGTAGGGTAGTCAGGGTCAGAAGAGATAGCTATTGACCGAAGGAGTGTTCAGCCTACATCTATCTAAAGTGTATGGCCAGCTTTACCGTGCACATGTCCATACAAAGTGTAATGACATAGTTTTGGAGAACATGGCATAAAATATTCTTAGCAGTGTGCTTAAATCCTGTAGGACTAATTTAGTATTGTGCTAAATATACAGAATATGCAAATCTGATCAAGACTACTTTGCCCAAGAACCATAGCTAAGGTTATTCAATGTCCTCCGGCCTGACTGGGTGCGGCAGCGGTATGATGGACTTCTTCTCTGTGTCTCTGGAAAGTGCCTTTCTCATGTCTGCAAAGAAAGCACAAGGTATTAGGTTACCCTACAAGAATGACCGAAATCACACACACTACAGATAAAGTAAACGTAACACATGATCCAGCCCAACCAGAAGACTTCTTACATTTATATCCCAAGCACCCAGTGCATAGGAGCCAGTAGTACAACGTCTTATTTTTATATATGGCAGAAAGTAATGGACCTTTTATAGGGTGCCCAGAAATTACTACTGCATCACAGACACTACACTGAGGGGTGGCTAATGAGTTCCTAATGTATTATTGTCCAGATACATAATTGTATATCTGGAATATGGAAGATAAATGATAAGATATAAAGTTCAAGGGCAGAACTAGATAAACCCTGTATTTGGTGGTGGCACTGATCTCCATGCAGAGACGATCGTCCTATCGCAGTTAGAACAGTTCCTATAAGATTCGGAATATATTTACATTATTGCTAGAATATGCCATCACTTCGTGATCGGTGAGGGTACAAACTCTGGCATCCACAGCAATCCTAAGAATGAAGGGGATGCACCATCCTCCTTCACTCATTTCCCCCTGCATATTGGTCCCCATTGGAGTGGATAGGACCAGCTGCAGCTCCCTGCACAGCAGAGTAGAAGTGGCGGCAGTGCGCAGGAGAGTGCTCCAGCCTCTTCCTTGGCCCGCGTCTTCACATCTATCAGTCACAAGGCCTTTCCTCTTTGATTGACAGGGCCCAACGTGCCTGAATCTGTCAAAGTGCAGAAGGTGCGGCAGCTGCAGAGAGAGCAGAACCTCTAGGTGTAACAGAAACGCCCCCGTTGCTCTTAGAGGCTCATTTGCATATATTAAAACATCATTTTCTGAGCAATGTGGGCACATATGAACATGGGACCAACACAGATGCCTTCAGCTGTCAAGTGCACATGTAACAGGTCCGCCAGTGTCATAGGTGAAAATCTGCAGACAGATGCCCTTTAACTGCTGGAAAACCCCTTTAAATTCTTCAGGATAACCAGCTGGAAGGCTAATGTTTGTCTGTGGGGATTATAAAATATGACTTACATGTCTAATGCCACAAATTGTAAGTGGAGTTTTACATCAAGTAGTGACCATAGGGGAGATAACCTGATGATATCAGCAATTCCATTAAAGGGGTTGTCCGGGTTCAGAGCTGAACCCGGACATATTCCCTTCTTCACCCAGATAGCCCCTCTGAGATGAGCATTGGAGCAAGAAATTCATTCACGCTTCGTTCACTGGTAAAATGCGAAATGCGTTATGGATTCCGTTACCACGGACCATAATGCAATTCTATGACGGAATGCCTTTAGAGGCATTCCATCATAATAGAAGTCTATGGCCTGCATAACGGCTCGGTCCCGTTTCCGTTATGCAGCCCATAGACTTCTATTATAACAGAATGAATAACGGAATGCCTCTAAAGGCATTCCGTTATAGAATTGCGTTATGGTCCGTGGTAACGGAATCCATAACGCATTTCACCTTTTACCAGTAAACGAATCGCAAACAAATTTCATAACCGGAAATTCGCTCATCTCTAGATCCGATGCTCGCCCTTGTGCTGTGCTGTATCCCGCAGGGCATGGCCATTTTTGTTTACATTTTTACACTGCTAGGCGGAGGCTTCCACCTAGCAGTGTTGCCGAAGAGGTCACCGGCACTAATGGGAGGGCCCTAGCCATTTTACAGGCTAGGGCAGAACTAAAACCCACCCCTTAGTGCTGGTGACGTCACCGGGAACACTGCTAGGTGAAAGCCTCCGCCTAGCTTATCCTATGGAGAGTCCGGTACGTCACTGGATCTCCATAAAAAGCCCTTGTCCTGTGCAGGGCAAGGGAGGGCATCGGAGCATGAATGTATGCTGCGATGCTCATCTCACTGTTTGGGTGAAGAAGGGGATATGTCCGGGTTCAGCTGTGAACCTGGACAATCCCTTTAAAATGTACCTCCATCAATATTCTCTAACCCAATCTGACATTGAGCATGGGGAGGGACAGCTGCTGAAACAACCATTTGATGCCTGGCTAGTATCACGCATAGGTCCTATTTAATTATAAGAACCCCTGCCCAATACTTTCTGGGCATCATATGGTTACCTGAGCAACTGTACTGAGTGCAGCCGTATCTGTCCGCGATCAATGTCCGATCGGGTGGGAGAGTACACTTGGGGTACACTGTAAGCAACAGGACGTCCACACCCCCAACCTCAAATCAGTTTGTATTCAACACTTACCATAGGCGTCCTCATCTGGCTCCCCATTGCTGGCTGAATAATACTCGATCACGGTCCTGTACACACTGTAACCCAGCTGTCTGTACATGTTAACTGCAACCTGATTGGACACTCTGACGAAAAGATCCACAAAGAACCCTCCTTTCCTGAATACGAGGAAGCAGGTATTAGTACACCGTATAAAAGCCAGTCTGTGCTGTACACAGAAGAGTCGTCACCTTTCAGATATTTCTTCCAGGAGCTCCATGAGTTTAGCAGCCAAACCAAGACGCCGGAATTCAGGAGCTACAGAAAGTGCTGTGACGTGGCCATGCCACTCCTCTCTGGCCACGGATCCTTCAGCTTTCCCCATTACTGCAGCAAAACGAATAGGATTACTTTCAGAGAATAATGTGGTCTTCAAACAGCTCATGGGACACACGACAGACTAAGGGCTCATGCACACAACCAGATGTTAGGTCCACATCCGATCCACATTTTTTGTGGATCGGGTGCAGACAGACCCATTCATTTCAATGGGGCAGCAAAAGACGTTGATTGCTATCCCCATCTGTATGTCCGTTACATGTCCTATTCTTGTCCGTTTTGTGGACAAGGATAGGACATTTCTACAGTAGCTTGAAATAATTGGTGGCATGTACACGGCCAGGATTCGCGATTTGTGTCTCTGTGGTCACATGCACATGTCACACAGACAGGACGTTATCACTGGTCTGGCGGGGACAGAAGCAGTGGTGCTGGAACAGGGGGACTTTCTAAAAGGAGTTTTTTTTTTTTTGCACATCACTCTTGCGTGTTAATTTTTCATGTAGGTTGGACAGCCTCTTAAAACCTCCTCACATAGTCAGTATTTCTAAACTGTCACGTCCTAGGAAGCGGCCAATTAGTTTCATAGGAGTATCGAATGGCCAAACCTTTGGTCTACCTTAATATCTTGATCAGAATAGAGAATGGGGTTTATTTCAAGATTCAAATTACTTTATTCTATCCTAGAGCTAAAATCAGGGCTAATGGCCTCCTCTCCGATATATTTCCCCTTCACAGAGGTACATGAGAGGGATGCCCCGTCTTCCCGTTTGTATTCACTATAGCAATATTAAGAAGATCTGCATTGTGACATTTGCTCTTGACGAAGCCACACGGCTACCCTGGACCGACCACACTGACGTACAGTGCCTTGCAAAAGTATTGACTTTTTTCCTGTTTTGTAACATTACAGCCTTAAGTTCAATGTTTTGTTAATCTGAATTTTATGTGATGGATCAGAACACAATAGTCTAAGTTGGTGAAGTGAAATGAGAAAAATGTATAAATAAAACTATTGTTTAGAAATAGAAAACAGAAAATTGCCATGTGCGTATGTATTCACCCCCTTTGTTAGGAAGCCCATAAAAAGCTCTGGTGCAACCAATTACCTTCAGAAGTCACATAATTAGTGAAATGATGTCCACCTGTGTGCAATCTAAGTGTCACATGATCTGTCATTACATAGACACACCTTTTTTGAAAGGCCCCAGAGGCTGCAATGCCTAAGCAAGAGGCATCACTAACCAAACACTGCCATGAAGACCAAGGAACTCTCCAAACAAGTAAGGGACAATGTTGTTGAGAAGTACAAGTCAGGGTTAGGTTATAAAAAAATATTCAAATCTTTGATGTTCCCCAGGAGCACCATCAAATCTATCACAACCAAAAGGAAAGAACATGGCACAACAGCAAACCTGCCAAGAGAAGGCTGCCCACCAAAACTCACGGACCGGGCAAGGAGGGCATTAATCAGAGAGGCAGCACAGAGACCTAAGGTAACCCTGGAGGAGCTGCACCGCCGGTCGCACATGTGTGTGGCCGTTCCATTCATTTCTATGGGAGTTCCAGAGACAGCCGAGTACAGTGCTCCACTATCTACGGAATTCCCTTAGAAAATAATGGAGTGGCCGTGCACATGTGCGACCGGACTCTTCGGTCATTTTAGGTGAAGCAGATTTTGAATCCCCTTTAAAAATGGTATGCATGAATCTGCTCTAAAGAGGTTTTCTGTGGAAAGCAAAATAAAAACACAAATGGTTAAAAATTAGACAAAAGGCATAGCGCACCCCTTCCCTCCCAACCTGGTCCGATCCTTGCTTCTGAACTGACATCCTGGAAACCCCAGGAAAGGCAAGCTCAAAGGGACCATGAAGTGAAGGGCTTCGAGGATTGGGGCAGTGTCTGGGGATCGCGTGGGTGAGCACGGTTTATTTTTAACCCTTTGAGGCTCATAAAAAAAAATGGAAACTTCTTTGTCAACCTGTGCTGTGACACTGTACTCACCCCTCACTTATGGCATGTATACCTACATAGGACATATAATGTACATTATCCTATAGAAAAATACTTACTGTAACCCATAAGTTCTCCACCAGGCGCCTCGGCAACAATGAAGTATTCGGGCCAGTGTGCCAGGTACTGTAAGTAAAAAGGGATCCCATACTACCGCTTCTGTTAAGGAGATCTGAACCAATAAGAGTAGGTGACATTATTGTCATCACTGGGACAATATCCCTTCATATGAAGAACTCGGGTGGGTTGAAAAAATATTCAAAAAGGATACAGTTTCTGTGAGAGGATCCAAATTTCTGGAAAAGAAGAGTCCACATATTATAAAGTGCTTGACAAGGCCGCACACAATACCGCAATCTCATCTGAGCAGATTTAGCTGAATGGAGAGGTGGCCGCCGCTTGCGCTGTGTGCTCTCTTTCACTTTGGAGATAGGTGTGGGTTCTACCTTTGGGACCTGCCCCTATCTCTGAGAAGGGAATACCCCTTTAAGAATTACCCAGTTGTAGTGTCTGGTTTGTAAGACCACAGCTGAACATCAGTCATCTCCAAAAAACGTATCCGGTGGATGCCGAACTATAAATCGCTTGTCCTTCACTACAACTGATGTCCTCAACCATCCTCCGATACAGGGACAGAGTTATCAATGGGTCTAAAAGAAAGGGTCTTTGGTGCCACTACTAGTAACCAATCACAGCTTCTTTTACCAGAGTTAAAGGGGTTGTCCAGGATTGCCTTTTTTGAAGTGAAACATACTTACCTGCTGCCCTCTGCTCTGCTCCGGCCCCTTCTGTCCTCCGCTGTTTTCTCCGTAGTCCTCACATGTAAACGTCCGGTACAGATGGGGGTGATGTGCGCTGCAGCAGTTAATGATTGGCCTCAGCGGTGACAGGACCCCAAGCAGCACATGACTGCAGAGGACAGTCACTGGCTGTAACGGGCCGGCGCATGTGACTAGCCAATCCATGCCGGGACCGAAGTGCAGTAAAGACAGCCAGGGACTGAGTTGCCAGCAGGTAAGTATGCTTCCCTTCACAAGTCTGGCAGAGAGGGGTGGTATTTTTTTTTTATAAATGCAATTGTGGACAAACCCTTTAAGGAATGAAAGCTTAGCTCTGATTGCTTGCTACGGGTAACAGCCAGTTGTTTTGATACACGAGATCCATTTGCCCCGTTATCACCGAGCCCCATACATCTCATCAACCTCCATAAACCAATAGTCCCCTGTGAAATAAAAGGCCACACCCCAAACGGCTGCCTGTAGAGTGTGCAGGAGACGGCGGTGTACACACGGTCAGGTAGACAAACCGGCTGCCATCCAAAATGGAGAGGCTATGGTGAGACACCCCTTTAAATCCTGCCCTACAGACTCTTCTATATATGTACTCCGCCTGGACTTCTAATAGACTTTTCCTCCCAGACACCAGTCCTACAGGCCTATGGAAACTTGTACTTGGAGTCATATAAGGAGCCCAGAGAAAAGACACCCCTAAATATCAGGTGCACTCCCGCCCCTTGTCTCACATGTTGTTGAACCGAAAGAGATCATCGCAGGTGAAGGCTCTGAGCGAGGTCATCCTCCCTCTGGACCAGCAGCTAACCGGGCAGCACTGGCGGAAGTCGGGCAAACACGGAACGAAAGCGTGCGCGGAAGTGACGTCAGAGCACTGGCAAAACACTCGGCTGCCATGCAGGATACTGGTTGGGTGGACTATGGGTCGTCTTGGCGACGTGAGGGGCGTGCATCAGTAGCTGGGCGGGGCTTAGTGAGTTATGGCCAATCTGTAGCAGCTGGCTGACTATTCTTATCACCAGCCTGCAGTCGTCACTTGTCAGTGCAGCTGCCAGCACGTTCCCATTTATAGTCACTGTCTATATGTCCTAGAGGGAGCTGAGAGTCGTACAGCTGTGACAAGTGGCATTCCACAAATGTCGGCCGCCTTCCTGAAGGCTTTTGACTGTAGGAGTTAGGGAACGATCTAAAAGAAAATCTGCCTTTGTTGCCCTTAGCGACCAATCACAGCACAGCTTTCATTTCTTGTAGTGCTTTTGAAAAATTAAATCTTTGCTATGATTGGTTGCTATGGGCAACTAAGGGGGAGATTTATCAAACTGGTGTAAAGTAGAACTGGCTTGCCCACAGCAACCAATCAGATTCCACCTTTCATTTTCCAAAGAAGCTGCGAAGAATCAAAGGGGAAATCTGATTGGTTGCTATGGGCAACTAAGCCAGTTTTACTTTACACCAGTTTGATAAATCTCCCCCTAAGAGTTTTTGCTTTTAAGATTCTGTCAGAAATTTGCCCTAAATGTACAGGAAACACTAAGGCCTCTTTCACACAGGCAAGTTTTCCACGCGGGTGCAATGCATGAGGTGAACGCATTGCACCCGCACTGAATCCGGACCCATTCATTTCTATGGGGCTGTGCACATGAGCGGTGATTTTCACGCATCACTTGTGCGTTGCGTGAAAATCGTGTGTTTTTCACGGAACGCAGGCCCCATAGAAGTGAATGGGACTGCGTGAAAATCGCAAGCATCCGCAAGCAAGTGCGGATGCGGTGCGATTTTCACGCACGGTTGCTAGGAGACGATCGGGATGGAGACCCGATCATTATTATTTTCCCTTATAACATGTTTATAAGGGAAAATAATAGCATTCTTAATACAGAATGCATAGTACAATAGGGCTGGAGGGGTTAAAAAAATAATTTAACTTACCTCATCCACTTGTTCGCGCAGCTCGGCTTCTCTTCTTTCTTCTTATTTGAGGAAAAGGACCTGTGGTGATGTCACTGCGCTCATCACACGGTCTGTCACATGATCCATCACCATGGTGATGGACCATGTGATGAGCGCAGGGATGTCATCAAAGGTCCTTTACCCAGGTCACTATTGATTTCTCCTATAACTGGGGCTGACATAGTAGCCCCAGTTACAATGGAAATACACCCCCCAGACAGGCTGTACAGCAGAATACTGCGCTGTACAGCCTCAGTGCAGGGCTGATCGTGGTCTATGGAAGACCCGTCAGCTCCTGCACTCCCCCGTCCCCGGCGGTCACATGACCACCGGGCTGGGACAGGAAGCAGCATAGAGCTTCCTGATCTGTATACACAGCGATCTAGAAGGCATTAACACCCATAAACGGTCCCTGCCTTCTCCCTAGGGTGCCCTGCTGTCACTGACAGCGGGCGCCCCTGCTCGGCAGCAGCACGATAAGCGCGCAGCTGCCATCTCTGAAAGGACGTTCCAGAACGTCCATTCAGAGATAAACCAACCGCCCAAGGACGTTTATAGTCAATGGCCGGTCGGGAAGTGGTTAAATACAATTGTTTTAGTAAAGTTCCTCCCACATAATAAAAAAAATCTAAATTAGTCAGACATCAGGGGCATTGCACTTTGCGTTAGCTGAACGTGATTGTCGCATTCGTATAGGATACTGGTTGGGGCCCATACTAAGTTTTGCAATGGGGCCCTATGATATCTGTGTATGCCCCTGCTTTATGTCATTTGTGTGTTAACTCACTCTCCAGTAAAATTGGAGATTTTCCTAGCTATTGTAACGGAAAATATGGATTTTATTGAAGACAGGAGGCTCCCATTGTGCATAACTTTCTTTACTACTCCCATTAGCAGCAAGAATAAGTATTACAACAGGTGAAAGAAGTTTTTTCAAAACAGGTAGTAAATATGTAAATGAGGAAGTCCAGGTAGCCAATCAGTGATCCTCTTAGTGTATAAATCATGGTGTTGGTATAGATTCTGCCTCTTTCTTGATGGCTTGAGATGTAGTAAGTAGAATTAATTAAATGGATCTTGAGTATAAACAGAATGTAGAATAAATCTGGAGGGAACAAAACCGGAATAACAGGAACATTCGATGGTCGCTGAAGGATTGAGGAAATTGAAGATATTCTAGTATGCTATGGAAACAGAAAATATATATACAATTAGGGTTGGGTTAATAGGGGGGGACAATGCTCGCCTCCTGTCTTCAATAAAATCCATATTTTCCGTTACAATAGCTAGGAAAATCTCCAATTTTATTGCGACAGGAGGCTCCCATTGTGCAAGTTTAAAGCTAAATGTATATCAAAAGTCACAAATGTAGTTTATATGATAGACATGGATACATGAGAATCCGGTTTAAAATAAAAAGTTTTAAAAGTGGATTCTGAAGACCAATCCGCGGCCTTCAAAATCTCAGAGAGGGAAGCTCCTTTTTGGAATGCTTTAGTGGAAACCGCTCCTCGAAGAGAATGTGGGCCAAAGATTGCTGTATCAATTCCTGCCATTTGCATGGTTAGTTTAATCCATCTTGCTAATGTAGGGGAAGATACTGGAAGATGTGGTTTGCAGAAGGAGATAAGGAGTTGGGAAGATTGAGGAGAGCGTAAAGATTGGGTCATGGATTCGTATGTTTTTAAACAACGGACAATGCATAGTTTGTTGTTAGAAGGAAAGGCCGGATAAGATACCGTATGGAGATTGGTTTTGGTTCTTCTGGTGATTTGGAAGGTTACACCGTTAGGTGTGAAGAATCTGTGGGAGATGTCTAAGGCTCTAACGTCTGAAACCCTTTTAATGGATATGAGACATAAGAGGGTTGTGATTTTAAAAGAGAGTAATTTTAGTGAGAGATGTTCATTATCTTCCCACGTAGAAAAAAAGATTTAGAAGGGAGGTAACGTCCCAAGTGGAGTGATATCTAGGTCTCGGGGGGTTTCTAAAGCGAATACCTTTCATAAGTCTACAAACCATGGGATCTTTGCCCACGGGGATTGAGTTAATAGGGGCATGTTCCGATGATATTGCAGAACGATAGAGGTTTATGGTCCTATAAGCTTTCTCCATATTAAGAGATTCAGAAAGAAAATTTAATATGTGGGTAATAGGTGCATGAATGGGATCCAGGTTCCGTTGAGTGCACCAATGAAGCCAAATTTTCCAGGCTGATCTATAAGCTTTTTTTGGTACCCGGGGCCCATGCGTCAGAGAGGATGTCAATAGTAGATTGTGAAAGGTCGAGGTCGATTGTTTGTTGCCTGAGATCAGCCAAGCTATTAGAGTTAGGTGTCCCGATAGGATTAGAGGGTGTAGGTGACCCGAAGGGTCTCGGAGCAGATCTTGGGGAGAGGGAAGAATTCTCGGGATATCTATCGTCAGACTGAGTAGTGTGGGAAACCATGTTTGAGACGGCCACCATGGGGTGATGATCACTAGTGTGGATTTCTGAGTGATTGTCTGAAGTAGAACTCTGGATATTAGTGCAAAGGGGGGAAAGGCGTAAAGACGTCCTTGTGGCCAATCTTGGCGGAGAGCATCTAGGGCTAAGGCTTCTGGATCCGGGCGCCAACTGAAGAAGGTGGGAAGTTGGGTGTTCAGTCGTGATGCAAATAGATCTATGAGGAGGGGACCCCATAGATTGTTGATTTGTTTGAAGATGAAAGGGTTCAATTGCCAGTCGCTGGAATCCGTAAGGTATCGGGAATTCCAGTCGGCAACTGAGTTTATTATACCTGGAAGGTATTCTGCTTTTAGAATGATATCCCTGTCTAGACAGAAGTGCCAAAATTATTTGGCAATGTCGGTTAGAATCTTGGAGGTAGTGCCCCCGAAACGGTTGATGTATTGAACTGCCGAAATATTGTCCATACGTAGAAGGATGCAGCAGTGTGATTTGTCTTTCGCGAAACTTTTCATGGCGAAAAAGGCGGCTAGTAATTCCAGACAGTTGATGTGTAGCTGAGATTCTGAACCTGACCATTTCCCTCCTGTGGAATAAGGACCACAACGAGCGCCCCATCCCGAAAGGCTGGCATCTGATTCTAGAATCAGATCTGGTAGGGAATTGAATATCATCTTCCCATTCCATGTCTGAATATGTTGAAGCCACCAAAGAAGTTCTTCTTTGGCTTCTGAGGATAGTGGAATTTTGTCCGAATATTGTAGGCCCTCCCTTAAATGTTGAGTTTTTAGACGCTGTAGGGCTCTGTAATGTAATGGGGCGGGGAAAATTGCTTGTATGGAGGCCGACAAGAGGCCCACAATTCGTGCAATGGTTCGTAGTGAGACTAGATGTTTGTTTAGTATTGAACGGATTTCTCTTCGAATCAAAGTGAGTTTTTTGGTAGGAAGACTCAGTAGAGCAGAGTCGGTGTTGATATTGAATCCCAAAAATTCTATTTCTTTGGATGGGGATAGTATGGATTTTTTGTAATTGACTAGAAAACCCAGACTGGTTAGAAGAGAAATGGTCCATTGTGAATGGGTAAGGATTAAAGAGTGTGATTGTGCCATAATTAAGATATCGTCCAAATATATAATTAGGCGTACCCCTCGGGATCTTAGGGATGATATCACTGGTTTCATTAATTTGGTGAAACACCAAGGGACGATGATAGGCCAAATGGAAGGCAAGTGAATTGCCATTTTTGGTTGTTCCAGAAAAATTGTAGAAAAGGTTGATGGAGAGGATGTATGGGTACAGTGAGATACGCGTCCTTCAGATCTATTTTTATTAGCCAGTCTTGAGGGAGTAATAGGTCCCTGAGAAGGTGAATTCCCTCCATTTTGAAGTGATGATAAGTCACAAAATCGTTGAGGGTTCTCAAATTTATGACCGGTCTGTGACCTCCGTCTTTCTTTTTTACTAGAAAGATGTTGCTGATAAAATCTGGGGATAGAGGAGGTACTTGAATGATAGCTCTCTTGTGGAAAAGATCTAGTATCTCTGACTCTATGAGGTCTTGATCTAGAGTGGAGAAATGTATTGGTTGAGGAATGTGGTTCTGTGAGGGAGAGGATTGGAAATCTATCTGATATCCTGAGATGGTGTTCAGGATCCATGAGTCTGAGGTTAGAGAAGACCATGTTTGGAAAAAATGTTTCAGTCTTCCCCCTAGAGGAATGTGGGAATAGTTTGGGGTAGAAGAGCTTACCTGATGATGGTCTGGATCTAGGGAAACCTCGTTGGCCTCGGGTTCTCCACGGGCGTCCTCTGGTAGGGAAAAATGGTGTAGTGGATGGTGTGAAGGTATAAGGTCTGTCTGGTTTGGAAGGGAGCCTGCTGAATTTGTCTGAATTGTGAATTTCGGCTGGGAAAGCGGCCCCTGCCTTTCCCAGCCCTGCCAAAAATTTTGGGTTGACCCACTTTCTTTAGGGATGTTTTGGCCTTATCGAGGGAGGAAAATACTCCAACAAATTTCCCTATCTCTTTGATAAGGGAATCTCCGAACAGGAAGCCTTCAGCCGACTCATCAGGGTCTGAATTGGCCAGATGAGAGAGTTGTGGGTCTAATTTCATTAATATATTGCGTTTTCTTTCCGCACTCAGGGCGGAGTTAACGTTTCCAAAGAAACAGATGGCTCTTTGGGCCCAGCCCCGAAGGACCGACGTGTCTACTGGTTGGCCTGTAATAGCGGATTGCTCTGATAGATCTAATATTTTTGTGAGGGGTCCTAATAAATCTAGAAGTTTGTCTTGGCAAAGTTTAAAAGATCTGTCCAGACCTCTTTTGGGGTTCTTACCGTTTTATTTAAATATTTAAAAATGATAGGGTCTAGCTCAGGAGTTAAGGATTTTTTATGTGGTAAAGTTGGTCTTGGACATTCTGCTTTTAATTTGTTTTTGGAGGATCTATCCAAGGATTTATTGACCCAGTGCATCAGAAATTTTGAAATTTGAGGTTGGGGAACCCATTCTCCAGATCTAGGGTGTTTTATCTGGTCGGGGTTAAAGAAAGGGATACCCTGACTATCTAGAATGAAAGATTCTGGGATTTGGCTGGTTGAAGGGGATTCTTCAGGATCCTCGGGATAGTCATCCTCATAATAAAATGGGAGTTCGTCTTTCAGAACTGAATCAGAATCATCTGATGATGCAGAGGAAGATATTTCTTTGTAAGAGATGAACTTAGCCCTCTTACTGGCTGTCATAACCCGGCTATTGGTAGTCTCCTCCCGGGTGGAGGGTCCTTTGTGGGGATTTTCGCCACCATTACCTTTGCCGCATGGTTTATGCGGACATTCATTAAAATTTTGACCCTTTCCCAGTGTGTGGGATTTTGGGTCTTCTGAAAACCTTCTCTTTTTGGCTGTTTTGCCCGGTTGTTTAAAACCTTTGGCCAGCTCCGTAATTGAATCTTCCGCAGAGAGGAAGTTGTCAGTCGGGGTAGATGGAAAATTTTGAGGGGACCTTTGGTTTACTACTAGTGAAAGGGATTTAGCAATGGAGTCCTGAATGGATACCATGGCTGACTGTATTGCCACAGATACCGATTTTGAGACGGATTGATCCACCATTTGTTGGATAGAATCCGAAATTAATACCTCATATCCAATGGGAATGGGTTGAATGGATTGGGTATTAGTTTGTTCCTCAGAAGGATTCATATTGCTAAATAAGTGGATATGAAATGGAAGAGAAAAAGGGGTAGAAAAATCAGTGTTTTATACTTGTATGAATACAAGAATGCGCATTCAGGTACACATACTTAGTCAGCATAAATGTATACAGACCAGTATAAGTCCCTGAATGCATGCACAGTAAATATATAAAATATACTTACAATTAGATAGAAGAGGTAGATATATATAAGAATGTGTATATATGTGTATATATGTAACAGTCGTTTTAATGTGAGGAGTAGGAACTGTACCGACGTGCTTTGTCACTGTGAGGTGATTTAGCTGCGCTGAGGTGATTTGGAAAGCGTGCGCAATCACCTCACAGACCAGAGAGTGGAGCGCTCGAAATCTCGCGATACACGAGACTTCGGCTTAGAATGGGAGGAAAACGGTGCCTGGGGACTGAAGGAGGAAACGGAGGTAAAATTGAGGGTACAGTAATGGGTGGAAGGCCGAATTGGGTATATAAAGCTCGCAGGGGAAGATTTATTAAGTCAGTGAGGAGACGCACTACCGCAGTGACAAACGGTGGTTGAGGATACAGTGCCTGACCGGGGAAATGCGCCAGTGAAGCACCGCATGTAAATATAGAAGATAAACACATGAAATTACATTTTATGCATTTAAAAACATAAATGGTTAATATATAACAAGGTGAAACTACTAATACATATCTTTCCTTGGTTGGGAGCAGCAAGAAAGAGGCAGAATCTATACCAACACCATGATTTATACACTAAGAGGATCACTGATTGGCTACCTGGACTTCCTCATTTACATATTTACTACCTGTTTTGAAAAAACTTCTTTCACCTGTTGTAATACTTATTCCTGCTGCTAATGGGAGTAGTAAAGAAAGTTATGCACAATGGGAGCCTCCTGTCGCAATAAAATCACATTTATTCCTTTTGAAAACGGCTCCCAAGTGCCCAGCTGAGCAGGCTTTGTCTGAAAGTGCCCAAACCCACCACCCTTCCCCATCTTCTGCTTCTCCCCTAACCTCCCAATGGCTTCCCCTCCTGATGTCAAAGCGATGCAGATCCAAATCTGGTACAGGCGCTCTGTGCTTTACGTCTGGTGCCTGCACATTACATTCCTTTATGTGGGCTATCTATTCAGGAAACTGTGCGGTTGCACATATGGAATGTCCACAGTGTGCACAGTTACTTCATATTTCTGTATTCCTGGACCTGAACCCATCCGACTCCTTGAAGAATGAAGGATGGTGGGAGTTTGTCAGTCTTGACTGCAGCTAGTTCTTCCATTCTTATCATATGGTTGAGACTTTTAAAAAAGGCGCTCCTAGGAGGAGGTCCAGTATAAGTGGCTATGGTATGAAATGCTGCACTAGAAAATGTCTAAACCTTTAAGATCTTTTAGAATTGTCTTGAAATCTTAGCGAAAATATGAGTATAAGGAGAACACCTTCTTCCATAGGATCTAGATTTCCAGGGATTCCTAACATATATGAACCTGTGTCTCTCCCTAGTTGCAACACCTACAACATCAAAAAGTTAAGGAGTATATTTTAAGAAGCAAGTCTGGAGTTTATACTATCTAGATAGAACCTTATACCTCTTTTCCTGCTTGTATCCGGAAATAGAAGATTAATGTGTGTAGACCTTAGTCGCCTCCACCTTCAGTTTACTCATAGAACAAAGAGACAGTATAAGATGCAAAGTTTTAAAAAAAAATGGGAACTTTCTATGAAGCCTGCTGGAAAATAGGGACTTCCAAAAACTGGTGGCATGTGGCCAGGTCTAAAGGTAAATTGTCATCAGGGTAATTGCTGAATTTCAGTAGGGTATTTATGAGATAGAACCTAGTCCTGGAATGGGGGGGGGGGGGTGCCATGGAAACGGTCTGTGATACATGTATATAGTGTAGCATGACACAGATAATTGAACAAGCCCACTGCCCCACTTTGTGAGCCAAAACCCAAAGTGAAGCCACGGTATAACGGATAGATCTGCACCTGTTCTGTGATTTTGACCCACACCTGGTTTTGGCTCAGAAATCACTGACCAAACACTGAAGTGTGAACGAGGCCTTACTATAGATTCACTAAAAGCATAAGTGGTTGCAGTGGGACGAAAGACAAAATAACATACATATAAACACATATATTGCCACCGTCTAGGACCGCGGTAAGATAGCAATGGTTAGATCTTGCCCCGTCCTGTAGACATACGATCAGATAGACAGTGGATGGCGTCAGTGCCCCGGTGTAATAATGGGCACTGGTGACCAAATGCTTCTGTGCGTATGGCAAACTGGACACTCCTATAATGCCCTGGTCTAGAGCCCTCCCTATACGGATGGTTAGGGGCTATCCTCAGACCTGCCTCAACGACACAGAGCACCCGCCCCGACAGGGGCGACCCCAAATAAAGCAATATTTAATTGGCAGCAAAATGGATGAACTTTTCACAAATTCACACACTGCAGCCATTTTCTGCAAGAGCATCTGAACGTAACTCACCACACCTTGTCTGGTGCAGACTTGGTGTGGATTTTGGCACTGCAGAATTTTCTGTAGTGGACCCACTATGTGTGGCTGTATGCTGGAGAGATCCTGTGTCTAGGACAAGTTCTTTTGCAGTATGTTGCAGATGCCTGATCAATGATTCCACCAACTGGTACTCGAACACTGGTTGGTCGCTGTCACAGGAAGTACGGGGAAGGAAAGACAACCAAAGGGAACCACAACTAAACAACAGACTAGGCCCCAAACCTAGGGAATAAAGAGGTCACCTCCCAGCATTCCCTGATACTCTGACCTAAGCTGCTAACAACATGTGCAAATCTCAATGGTAGAAATGCACATGCACAGGAACCTGAGACTGCTGAAACACTGCACCAAACCCTCAGCTTAGGGAACAGGGAAAGAGCCAGCGGCTCCTTCCAAACTGAAGGAGCTAGTGTCTCCCTGAGGCCTAGTCAGGACAGACACACCAAGAAAAGGTAAAGGACTTAGCTTGAGATGTAACTGGAACAGGAGAACCACCACACAAGCAGAGCAATCCAAAGTGAGAGGTGGAACATATAAAGAGCCACCTGACTGATAATGAGCAGCATCTGCGAAGGGGTGGAAACCTGTCAGCAACAATGAAAACGAGAGAGATCTGTCAGATAGACTCCTGAGTCTTCCGTCTATCAGACAAGCATGTCAAACTCAAAGGCTAACATGGGCCAAAAAAAACAAAATTTAAGTTTATGTGGGCCGCATCAAAAAAATAATAATATTTTTTTACAATATAATGCAGACGGATCCGTTCTGAACGGATCCACCGTCTGCATTATATGAGCGGATCCGTCTCAGACGGATCCGCTCTGAACGCAAGTGTGAAAGTAGCCTTAGGGGCGAGAACCTGGGATCTTTCATCCCTTGTCCTATTCAGCTCTATCAGGGTGAATAGGACTTTACACTGTCCCTGCTGCTCTGTGCCTTGTGCACACAGCATCAGGGATGTTACCATGGCAACCAGGGCTTCTGTAGCGTCCTGGCTGCCATGGTAACTGATCGGAGCCCCAGGCTTACACAGCTGGGGCTCCGATCAGAAGCTGCCACTGCACCACCAATGAGGGGGAGGGGAGAGGTCCCTGTGGCCACTGCCACCAATGATTTTAATACTGGGGGGGTTGAGAGGGGCTGGCGCACTGTGCCACCAATGATTTTAATGGGATGGGGGGTTGAGGGGGGGGGCACACTGCACCACCAATGATAAATTACCCCTTTATACAGGAGGCTGGTACTGGCAGATCAGCAGTTAACCCCTCAGGTGCGGCACCTAAGGGGTTAACTGCCTCTGATCGCAGCTCCCTGTCAGCGGCAGGGTGCCGGCAATGCGATTCTGCTGCCGGCACCCGCCTCCTGTATTGTGTTAAAGACTGACTTTCACTATCAGGCCACACAGAGCGGCGCCCAGCGATGTCTCAGCACTCACCATTAGTCCTGGGCGCCGCTCCGTTCGCCTGCAGTGCTCCATTACTGTCTCCTCTCCTGCTCCACATGCTGCTGATTACTATCGGAGCGATGGGAGGAGACATCAGCTTCACTAGTGGGCGTTCCTTCTTCCTGGCTGTAGCGCTGTCCAATCGCAGCGCAGAGAGAAGGAACGCCCACTAGTGAAGCTGATGTCTCCTCCCATCGCTCCGATAGTAATCAGCAGCATGTGGAGCAGGAGAGGAGACAGTAATGGGGCACTGCGGGCGAACGGAGCGGCGCCCAGGACTAATGGTGAGTGCTGAGACATCGCTGGGCGCCGCTCTGTGTGGGAAATGGGAATAGTCCTATCATTGGTGGCTCAGTGCGCCCGCCCCTCCTCCGCCCCTCTCATTGGTGGCGCAGTGCGCCCGCCCCTCCTCCCCCCCTCTCTTCTCATTGGTGGCAGCGGCAGCAGCACAGGGGGGAGGGAGGACAGCTTCCTTCTCCCCGTGCTGCTGAGAGAACATGAGCGCGCCGATAGCAGCGCGCTCATGTTCAGAGATACTAGACTGCCGGGCCGCAAAGATATTCATTGCGGGCCGCATGTTTGACACCCATGTTCTAAGATGTCTCCCAGGGCCAGCGGTGACAGTCGCAGGCACAGCCACACTATACCCAAAACTCAGTGAGACCCCTTTTATATAACTTTTTATCTATACACTATACACGGCTTCGCACAGTATATTTAATTTAATGTTTCTGTGTTGTTTCAAATAATGTTCCAGTTTGGTCCCTATCTGGATACCCAGGTACAATAGAGAGTCTGCTGGGGTCAGTATACTAACCCGGAAGTTGTGGCCCCGTGGAACCGAGCGTCTCAGTGGAAGAAATTTGGATTTTTCCCAGTTTATGTCATATCCAGATAGTGATCCGAACTCATCCAGACTTTCCATAACCCTGGGCAAGTCTATATACCCCTTCCCCAAAAAGAGCAGCATATCGTCCGCATATAAACTAATTTTGTCAGCTTCTCCCTCGCACCCGAAGCCCGATATTTCCACATCTGTTCTAATTTTGCATGCAATTGGCTCCAAGAACAGCGAGAAGAGCAAGGGGGAGAGGGGGCAGCCCTGGCGTGTTCCTCGGTTCAGGGGAAAAGGGGCAGAGTATTCACCATTTATACGTACCCGAGATACCGGGTTTTGGTACAGAATGCGAACCCATCTGGAGAAATATTCGCCCACCTTCACCCGCAATAATACTCTCCAAAGGAAGGACCGCTCCACCCTGTCGAAGGCCTTGGCGGCATCCAAGGACAGGATGGAGCAGTCCCCCCCCGTCCCCTGTCTGGATGTTCAGGAAGGCCCGCCTTATATTATCCTGTATGTTTCTTTTGGGAATAAACCCGGTTTGATCTACATGGACGACTTTATGTATGACAGTTTTTAATCTGTTGGCTAACAGCTTGGCAAGAATTTTATAGTCTGTATTCAACAGAGAGATGGGGCGGTAGGAGGCAGCTAACAACGGATCCTTCCCCTTTTTAGGGATCAGTGTGATAGTGGCCTCCATCCATGAGGGGGGTAGGGAACCCATCATCCAAGATTTATTTAGTACCTCCAACATTTGGGGGAGAATCGTTCCCTCATGTTTCCGGTATACTTCAAATGGGAAACCGTCCACCCCTGGGGATGTGTTGCCCTTGATAGATTGCAACGTAGTCTGTAGCTCTGTCAGTTGTATAGGTCTATTTAACCAGTCAAAGTCTTGTTGGTCAAATTCAGGGATCTCAATGTTATCCAGATATTGATCTATTTTTCCTCCCTGATTTTTAGGCCTGGCTTGATATAGTGTCGTGAAATACCTAGTGAATTCCCTAAGAATGTCATCAGGGTCTCGTAGGATGTTCCCTGCCTCTGCCCTAATTCCCATAATATTGGAACCTCCCCTTTGATTTTTAACTATCATAGATAGTAATCTGCTTGGCTTGCCGGACTCACTAAAACTCCTCAACCCTGAAAAAAACATTTTGTTCTGTGCTTTTTTGTGTAGATATTGTTTATATTCATCTTGTGCTTTTTTAAGTTGAAGTTGTTTTTCTGGGGTGTTTGCGTGGATAATCTCATTCGTTATCTGGTTGAGCCTCCCTTCTATTTCTTTTTGAGTTTGGGCAAAGTGATTTTTCTGTTTCCTGATTTCGTATGAATATATACCCCGAAGGTATGCCTTAAGTGAGTCCCAAACCATATGGATGTGTGTTGAATTCACATTATCCCTCCAAAAGAGTTTTATTTCTTCATTAATCTTATCTAGATTCCTTATCATTGTCATCCAGTGGGGGTTGAGTTTAAAAATTCTATTTGGGTTTGGTTTCTTAGGACTGTCCAGTGTTACCAAGACCGGGCTATGGTCCGAGATACCATGACTTTCATAATTCATTTTTTTTACCCTATTGATGAGCCCGGGGCTGGCGAGAGCCAGATCAACTCGGGACATGGACCTATATGTATTACTGAAGCAAGAAAATACTTGCTTATTTCCATAAAGAGATCGCCATATGTCAACCAGTGCCATCTCTGTGCAAATTCTAGATAGCACTGTACTTGATCCTAGATTTAATGTTTCTGTGTTGTTTAAAGATATCGATAGTATCCCCCATAACAGTGACCTCTACAGCACCCCGCCCCTTGAACAGTGAACTCCACAGTCCCCCACCACTTAACATTGACCCCCCCACAGTGCCCTGCCACTTAAAAATGGGACATCCATAGCAGCCCATCCCCTTAATTTTGACCTTCACAGCAGCCTGCCCTTTAACAGTGCGTTTCACAGCACCCCACTCCCTTAACAGTGACCTCACAGTACCCCGCTGCCCTAACAGTGACCTCACAGTACCCTGCTGCCTAAACAGTGACCTCCACAGCAGTTGCCCCTTTAATAGTGACTCCTGCCCCCTTAACAGTGACCTCCACAGCAGCCTGCCCCCTTAACAGTAACATCCACAGTGAACGCCTCTTTAACAGTGACCTCCACAGTCCCCGACTCTTTAACAGTGACCTCCACAGCGCCCTGCCCCTTTAATGCTAGGGATACACGACGACATGTGTCGCACGACATTTTGTCTCAACAATCTTTATAATGATAGGCTATGGTGTCGCACTGCGACATGTGACATGCTGCGACATCCAAGATGGATTTTTCTGCGACTGTCGCATCGCAGCATGTCACATGTGCAACACCATAGCCTATCATTATAAAAATTGTTGCGTGACATTGGTGCGACATCAATGTCGCACGACACATTATTATTATTATTATTATTATTATTATTATTTATTATTAAAGCGCCATTCATTCCATAGCGCTGTACATATGAGAAGAGGTATACATACATAATACAGACAATTGCACTAATCATAAACAAGACGAGTTACAAACTGGTACAGAAGGAGAGAGGGCCCTGCCCGTGAGGCTTACAATCTACATGGTATGGGAGAAGGACACAGTAGGGGAGGGTAAAGCTGGTCATGGCGGTATGGAGGCAGCAGGGTCACTGGTTGTAGGCTTGTCTGAAGAGGTGGGTTTTTAGGTCTCTTTTGAAGGATTCCACTGTAGGTCTGATATGTTGGGGTAGCGAGTTCCAGAGTGTGGGGGATGCACAGGAGAAATATCAGAGGCGATTGTGGGAGGAGATAATAAGAGGAGAGAAGGAGGTCTTGAGGATCGGAGATTGCGTGTAGGGATGTATCTGGAAAGTAGCTCAGAGATGTAAAGAGGGGACTGGTTGTGGACAGCCTTGTATGTACTGTATTTGTTAGTATTTTGAACTGAATTCACTCGGCAATGGGGAGCCAGTGAAGGGATTGGCAGAGGAGTAACAGGGTGAGAGGTGGATTAGTCAGGCAGCAGAGTTGAGGATAGATTGGAGGGGTGCGAGAGTGCTAGATGGAAGGCCACAGAGGAGGATGTTGCAGTAGTCTAGGCGGGAGATGATGAGGGCATGTACAAGCATTTTTGCAGACTCAAAGTTGAGAAAAGCACGGATGCGGGAGATATTTTTGAGTTGGAGGCCGCAGGTGGTGGAAAGGGCTTGGATGTGCGGTCGGAAGGAGAGGGCAGAATCCAAGGTCACTCCAAGGCAGCGGATTTGGTTGACTGGGGAGAGTGTGCAGCCATTGATCGTGATTGATAGGTCTGTTGGGGGTGTTGAGCAAGATGAGGGAAAGATGATGAATTCAGTTTTATCCATGTTAAGTTTTAGAAAGCGAGAGAAGGAGGATGTGTGAAGAAGGCATTGTGGGATTCTGGATAGTAAGGTGATGATGTCTGGACCAGATTAGATTAGGTAGATTTGTGTCATCAGAATAAAAGTGATGCCAAAAGTGTAGATCGAGAAGAGCAGGGGTCCTAGGACAGAGCCTTGCGGGACACCATCAGAGAGGGAATGAGACAAGGAGGTGGTGTGAGAGTGGGAGACGCTAAATGTCCGCTCTGTGAGGTATGATGTGATCCAGGGGAGGGCCAGGTCAGTGATCCAAAGAAATGAGAGAGTTTGTAACAGAAGGGAGTGGTCGACAGTGTCAAAGGCAGAGGACAGGTCAAGGAAAAGGAGTACAGAGTAATGGTTTTTGGTTTTGGCTGTTAGTAGGTCATTGGTGACTTTGGTGAGGGCAGTCTCAGTCGAGTGGTGGGGTCGGAAGCCAGCTTGTAGCCGGTCAAAGAAGGAGCAGGAGGAGAGGTGAAAGGACCGTTCGGAATGGACATGTTGCTCAAGTAGCTTTGAGGCATATGGAAGAAGTGATATGGGGCGATAACTGGACAAAGAAGATGGGTCAAGTGAAGGCATTTTGAGGATGGGTGCAATGGTTGCATGTTTAAAACCAGAGAGGAAGACACCAGAGGTTAGTGATAGGTTGAAGAGATGAGTTAGGACTGGGATAAACACTGTGGTGAGGTTAGGGATGAGGTGGGATGGGATTGGGTCAAGTGGACAGGTGGTGAGATGTGATCTGGAGAGTAGAGTGGAGAGTTTTTCTTCTGTAATGGTGGAGAAGCGGGTTTTGGGAGAAGAGGACTGAGCAGTTGTGTAGAGGGCCTGTGGGGACAGTGCACTAAAGCTTTCTCTGATGTTGACTATCTTTTGTTTGAAGTGTGTGGCAAAGTCTTCAGCTGAGATGAGAGGGTGGGGGCGCTGGGGGACGGAGAAGGGAGTTAAGTGTTAAAAAGTTGTTTAGGGCTGTGGGACAGGGAAGGATTGCATTGTATGCGGTGAATTGATCTTTAGGATGGGATTTCTTCCATCGCCACTCAGCAGCCCTGGAAGCTTGTCTGTGTTTTTTGGTCAGGTTGGTGTGCCAGGGTTGTCTGTTGATTTTTTTCGGGTTTTGTTGTGTGTGAGGGGGGCAACAATGTCCAGAGCTGTACTTATTGTGGTGTTATATAGGGTGGCAGCATCTGGGTTTTGGAGGGAACAAATGGTAGAGAGTGGCAGAGAGTCAGAAAGCAAGCGAAAGTCAAGATGTTTAAGGTTCCTGCGGAGGTGTGTTAGTGTGTGGACCGGGGGAGCAGAAGAGACCAGTGAAGAGAAGGTTGAGTAGGTTGTGGTCCGATAGGGAGAGAGGCAAATTAGAAAGGTTAGTTCTGTAGCAGTGTAGTTGTGCCCTATGTGTTGTGCGACTTATTGTCATGCTACACATGTCGCCAGCCTAAAGCTGACCTACAGCAGTGAAGAAAAATGGCTGGGTTGTTATGGAAACCTGGAGTAAAACTGTGTGTATGTGGAGACTAAGGCCCTTGTATTGGCTAATGCAGGTAATTTTTTGAGAATATCTCAGGAACGGTACATCTTTGAGAGCTGTGACCCCCCCCCCCCACAAGATTTCTTTCCAGGTAGCAAGGGATATGTATGCCAATTTTTCGTTGAAATCGATAGTTGCGTTTTTGAGTGATCGCGGAACATACATACAGTTGTGTTCAAAATTATTTAACCCCCAATGCTGTAAAGGGTTTTAGGGAATTTAGTGTACATTTGTAATTGTGTTCAGAATGAAATCTTACAAGGACTTTTTAAAGAACCAAATGCAACTAAAATGACATCAATTGTTTTTGTAATACAGTATTAAATGTTTTTTTTTGTGATTTCTTCATTGACACAATATTTCAACCCCTTAAAGACTACCACTCTTAAGAACAGAGGTTCATTCAAGTGTTTTTTTGATCAGGTATTGAAAACACCTGTGGATGTCAAGGAGCAGCAATCAAGCATAATAAGCACCAATTAGGCAGATTTAAAAGGACTGTGATACTCAGCTCCTTCTAGACATTTACTGGTGTGTTTACAAACATGGTGAAGTCAAGAGAATGGTCCAGGAAGACAAGAGAAGAGGTGATTTCTCTTCACAGGAAGGGCAATGGCTATAAGAAGATTGCAAAGATGTTAAACATACCAAGAGACACCATAGGAAGCATCATTCGCAAATTCAAGGCAAAGGGCACTGTTGAAAGGCTACCTGGTCATGGCAGAAAGAAGATGCTGACTTCGACTGCTGTGCGCTACCTGAAGCGCAAAGTGGAGAAAAGTCCCCGTGTGACTGCTGAGGAAATGAAAAAAGATTTGTCAGATGTGGGTACTGAAGTTTCAGCTCAGACAATAAGGCGCACCACCTTATTGTCCACAGTGAACGCGCACCCCCTTATTGTCCACAGAACTCCCAGGCGCACCCCCATGCTGTCTCCAAAGAATAAGAAGAGTCGACTGCAGTATGCCAAAAGTCATGTGGACAAACCACAAAAGTTGGGATAGTGTTCTGTGGACTGATGAAACAAAATTAGAACTTTTTGGGCCCATGGATCAACGCTATGTTTGGAGGAGGAAGAACAAGGCCTATGAAGAAAAGAACACCTTGCCTACTGTGAAGCATGGCGGGGGGTCAATCATGCTTTGGGGCTGTTTTGCTTCTACAGGTACAGGGAAGCTTCAGCGTGGGCAAGGTACCATGAATTCTCTTCAGTACCAGGAGATATTGGATGAAAATGTGATGCAGTCCGTCACAAACCTGAGGCTTGGGAGACATTGGACCTTTCAACAGGACAATGATCCCAAGCATACTTCCAAGTCCACTAGAGCATGGTTGCAGATTAAAGGCTGGAACAATTTGAAGTGGCCATCGCAGTCACCAGACTTAAATCCGATTGAGAACCTCTGGTGGGACTTAAAGAAAGCAGTTGCAGCGCGCAAGCCTAAGAATGTGACTGAACTTGAGGCTTTTGCCCATGAAGAATGGGCGAAGATACCCGTAGATCGCTGCAAGACACTTGTGTCAAGCTATGCTTCACGTTTAAAAGCTGTTATAACTGGAAAAGGATGTTGTACTAAGTACTAAGATTGAATGTCACTTGGGGGTTGAATAAAACTGATAATGATGTGAGCACAGAAAAGACATTTGTGGTTATTTCATTATAAATGTTATGTTATATTTGTCTGACTTACAAGTGCCTCTTTGATTTAATTGTAAACAAGATGACTGAAATGATCAAAATCAATGTCAAACTGGCCAAAAACACTCAATTTCCTCCTGAGATTTTTTATGCAGGCGGCTCGTCTGGTGTTGCCTAGGCATTGGAAATCACAGGACACTCCAAAAATGACAGAATGGTTGGAGACGTTTGAGAACTTACGTAGAATGGAGGAATTGATTGCAGAGGATGCGGGACTGGATCAGAAATACCTGAAAGTGTGGAGGCCATGGATTCTGTTTAAAGGGTCCCAGAGGTTTATGGATTGGCTAGATCGGTACAGATAGATTGTAGATGCTTGCTTGCATTGAAGATACTTGCAGTATGTCTTTACCCCTTTGTGTTTTATTTGTCTTGTCTAAGTCCGTCTCCCCCCGTTTGTCCTGTTTCATGTTCGTCCATAGGCTTTAAGAAACACTCTTCGCCATGGGTTCTATGTAAGTGAGAGCTTGCTTAAATTAATGTAACCCTATTGATATCGCTTTTAATTATGTTGTGTTTCGCACTTTATAATGGTACATGTTGTTACATTTTTTATGCCTGAATAAAATAATTGAAACACTCAATTTCAGTGGGGGTTGAATAATTTTGAACACAACTGTACATATATACATCCTTCTTTTTATATATATATATATATATATATATATATATATATATATAGTTTGGAAATATTTGCATGCTTTTTTAGTGTTCCTTAAAAGTACTTCTTGCTTCAAGCAGAATAAGCCATCAAGTGTGTACATAACTATTAACAGTGGCTACTTTAAGGCGGTTGTCCGAGTGGATCTTAAAGGAGTTGTCCCAGTGGAACTTTTGCAGCAATTACAGATGCAAGACTCCTTGGGTGTCTTCATTAGCTTAGCACATGTAGACACTGGAATTTTTTGGCCATTTTTTCAGACAAAACTGCTCCAAGTTAGATGGGTTACATTGGTGTACAGCAGTCTTCATGTCATGCCACAGATTCTCAATTTGATTGAAGTCTGGCTTTTGACTAGGTCATTTTAAAACATTTAAATACACATTGAGTCACATTATTATGACCACCAGCTAATATCCAGAGTAACTGCTGTGTGCTGCATGGATAGCAGTTAGATGGGCTAGGAGTGACTCAGTAAGGTCCTGATAGGTTGTCAGAGATGACTGCAGTGCATCCCACAGCTGCTGGAAGGTGTATGGGGGAGTATCCATAGAGCTAACATGACAAGGTGATCCCACAGATGCTCAATTAGGTTAGATAAATAAAGTGCCCAGGGTAGTACTTTGAAGTCTTGGTCATGCTCTTCCAATTAATGTTGGATATTTCTAGCGGTATGACATATTGCATTGTCTTGCTGGCAGATCCCATCCACTTCAGGGAAAACAATCAGCATGTATGGGGGCTTTCTAGATCTGCAAGGATGGATCCATATTGACAGCGCCTTCCTCATGGATGAGTGGGCCCAGAGAATTCAACTAAAACATCCCACAGGCCATAATGCTGCCACCACCAGCTTCTGTTCTTCCAGCAATGGTTGCAGGGTGTTTGTTCTCTGATGTTTCTCACCTGACACACCAACACTCATCCGTTCGACGAAGCAGAAAACGTAATTTATAGGAGTACAGTAGGCAACCCTTTGCCAATCAGCAGAGGTCCAATTCTGATACTGCAGTGAAAATTGAAGCCTTTTCTGCCGATGCAGAAGCAGAGGTGCAGTGACCATCCGTCTGCTTCGGAGTCTCTTAACAGTAGGGTTCGCTGAATAGTTGTTTCAGACACACGTCTGGTAGCCCCCTGGTTAATTTTGGCGGTGAGCTGCTCCATTATAGCATGTTGGTCCACCGCCGCACCTTTGTAGCCGATCTTCACCTTTTATATCAATGGCACGTGGTGCTCCGCAGTTTCCACGTTACTTATTCACTGTGGTTCCATTTGTCCACTCACGATACACTTTCACCACAGCAGCACGTGAACAGTTCACAAACTGCGCAGTTTCAGAAATACTGCCACCCTTGGCCTGAAAGCCAATAATCTTCTCTTTTTGCAATTCTGATAAATTGTCCTTTTACCCATGACCGCAACGAGGGATATGTGTGCAGACAGCCTATCGCACACCTTATATACCCACCTAGCCAGCTCACCGCATGTGACTTCTTTCATGAGCTACGTGCTGCTGATGTTGAAAATAGGAATAATAATAATCTGACTCGCCATTGCCCCATTAAAAAGTAACTTCTGTCCGAGTCTTAAGTCTTTTGTCCTGACTGGGAGTTTGTAGGCATCCTTCTCAGGTGAGTCCTGTCTGCCACTCCCAGCTACTATATTAGTTTCACTTTCACTTGCAGTCATTGCCAGATATAGTCCTTACTTCCAGTTCTATTCTGACCTTTGAAGGAGATCGTTTGATGGTGTTGCTGTGGAGCTCTTGTCTGGCGTGGACTGTCGTGATTGGGATCGCCTTCTCTGCTCGTGACTGGATAAGTCTATCTCTGATATACGTTTGTTTGTTGCTGTCTTCCCCTGCTGTTCTCCTAGACATGAGTGATGGTGACTAGTGCTCCCATCGGCCTTTCCCCACTCTAGGCTTTAGGGTGACTGAGGGTTTAGGCATCCTGCTCGCCGCACGGGTTCACACCCCGTCTAGGGTATCAGGGCAGACAGGTGCCAGCTTAGGGTTAGTCAGGGGTGGCCATACTATTCCCATCCGTAGATTAGGGTCTCCCTATCCCTCCGTCTGGTGCGACACGACTGCTGCTGGGGTAGCGGTCGTGACAGTATATCTGGCCTTTTAAAAAAAAAAAAAAAAAAAAGAGTGACATTTCTTTTTTTTTCTCTTTTGCTTGCTGTTTTGCTTTGTATTTTTCTGTTCCACTATGGATCCGGTTACGGTTTTGGCAAAACAATTACAGGGATTATCCCTTGAAGTGGCAGGATTAAAAACAACAGTGCGGCAGCAGCAGCAGCCATCCTTGGGTTCCACCGTTGCTACGGGAAACCAAGGTACTCCTGAGCCAAAAGTGGCTTTACCTGATAGGTTCTCAGGAGGGAGAGATCAATTTGTAACCTTCAGAGAAGCTTGCAAATTGTTCTTCAGGTTACGCCCTAGATCCTCCGGCGGTGAGGAACAACGGGTGGGTATTGTAATTTCTCTCCTGCAAGGAGATCCGCAGGCTTGGGCTTTCTCCCTACCATCAGACTCTCTGGCCTTACGATCAGTGGAGGAGTTTTTTGAAGCCCTGGGTCTCGTATATGATGACCCGGACAGGGTCTCACTGGCTGAGTCTAAGCTACGTAGACTTCGGCAAGAGAACCGGTCTGCTGAACTATATTGTTCCGAATTCCGTAGGTGGGCTACTGATACGTTATGGAACGACTCGGCCCTTAGGAGTCAGTTCTGCCAGGGGTTGTCTGAAAAATTAAAAGACGCGCTGGCGGTATACGAGGTCCCTGGGTCTCTGGAGGCTGCTATGTCTCTGTCCATAAGAATCGACAGACGACTCAGGGAGAGACTATTACATTTTACGGAGGCCTCTATAGGGCAGGGATCGGTTTGTTATGATCCAGTCGAACCAATGCAAATAGGGGGCGCCACTAGACGGGTGAATCCTCCTAAGTTCCGCTGTAGGTCAGAGGTTTGTTTTCGTTGTGGGGGGAGGGGTCATTTTGTAAAGGTTTGTCCCTCAGAACCCAAGAGACCACAAACAAAGGAGCCGCCGGGAAAACTAGAGTCCCCAGATTGTGCGGAGGATAACAGTCTGGGCGTATTCGTTTCCTCCATACGCATGTCTCAGTTTTTGTTGTCCGCTACCGTTGAGGCGGGCAATAAGACTGAGATCTGTTCCGTCTTTTTGGACAGTGGGGCGGGGGTCAACTTGGTGGATTCACGGTTTGCTCAGGCTCTGGGTTTTACTCCAGAACCGATACGCAAAATTATTCCTGTTTTTGCCATCGACTCCTCCCCTCTTACTCAGAAAGAGTTAACTCAGATCATTCATAATATCCATCTGCAGGTAGGGGACCTCCATAAAGAGCATATCTCGTGTTATGTCCTGGACGGTCTTCCGGCTCCTATGGTATTGGGGCTTCCCTGGCTGGTGACTCACAATCCAGTGGTGGATTGGCAGGCCGGGGAGATTGTGGAGAGGAGTGAACATTGTAAGGACAACTGCTTGAGTAGTAGGTGCTCTACACTCTCTGTAACATCTTTACCTGCTTTTCTGTCAGATTTTATGGATGTGTTCTCTGAGAAGGGTTGTCAGGGGTTACCACCTCATCGTCCATATGATTGCCCGATTAAT
Source organism: Bufo bufo (assembly GCF_905171765.1). Classification (NCBI taxonomy): domain Eukaryota; kingdom Metazoa; phylum Chordata; class Amphibia; order Anura; family Bufonidae; genus Bufo; species Bufo bufo. Next base: position 511,584,494 of record NC_053392.1, on the reverse strand, counting down.
CTACTACCTGGGGCCAAACTACCTAAAACCCGGTTATACAATCTTTCCGGCCCGGAGAGGAAGGCTATGAAAGATTATATTTCGGAGAGTTTGGCTAAGGGACACATCAGACCCTCTTCTTCACCTGTGGCTGCAGGGTTCTTTTTCGTTAAAAAGAAAGATGGGGGCCTACGTCCTTGCCTGGATTTCCGGGAATTAAACCGGATAACTATCCGAGATCCCTATCCTCTTCCTCTCATTCCCGACCTCTTTAATCAGGTTGCTGGTGCTAAATGGTTCTCCAAAATGGATCTCAGAGGAGCCTATAACCTGGTTCGCATCAAAGAGGGGGATGAGTGGAAGACGGCTTTTAATACTCCGGAAGGGCATTATGAAAATCTGGTCATGCCATTTGGTCTTACTAATGCGCCTGCGGTATTCCAACATTTTGTCAACAATATTTTTAGTCACCTTATCGGGAGATTTGTTGTGATATATCTTGATGACATCCTGGTCTATTCCCCGGATCTGGATACACATAAGATCCATGTGAGACAAGTGCTGCAGATATTAAGGGCCAACAAATTGTTTGCTAAGTTAGAAAAATGTGTGTTCGCCGTAAAAGAACTGCCATTTCTGGGGTATGTGTTGTCAGATTCAGGTTTCCGCATGGATCCAGAGAAAGTCCGGGCGATTATAGACTGGGATCTGCCTGAGAACCTGAAGGCATTGCAACGCTTCCTGGGGTTTGCCAATTTTTATAAAAAGTTTATAAAAAACTATTCCTTGGTGGTCAAACCACTGACGGACATGACCCGAAAGGGATCCGATTTTTCCAAATGGTCACATGCAGCCAAAACTGACTTTGCATCTCTGAAGGAGAGATTCACCTCTGCCCCTATTCTTGTACAGCCAGATGTCTCGCTTCCTTTTATTGTAGAGGTTGACGCATCTGAGGTGGGGGTGGGAGCGGTACTATCTCAGGGCCCATCCCCTGGTGAATGGCGTCCGTGTGCTTTCTTTTCGAAGAAATTGTCTACTGCAGAAAGGAACTATGATATTGGCAACAGGGAACTTTTGGCTATTAAGTTGGCTTTTGAGGAGTGGCGTCATTTTTTGGAGGGGGCGGTTCATCCCGTCACGGTGATTACTGATCACAAAAACTTATTATATCTGGAGTCTGCTAAACGTCTCACCCCTAGACAGGCACGGTGGTCGTTATTTTTTACTAGGTTTAATTTTGTAATAACCTATCGCCCGGGGGCAAAAAATACTAAGGCGGATGCATTGTCTCGAAGTTTTCCTGGAGGGGGTGATGTTGAGGTACCAAATCCCATTTTGCAAAAGGGGGTGGTGGTCTCTGCATTACACTCAGGTTTGGAGGGGAGGGTGTTGGAAGCTCAGGGGGACGCCCCGGCCTCCCGCCCCTCGGGTAAACTGTTTGTGCCAGAAAATTTACGACTGGAGATACTAAAAGAACACCATAACTCCACACTGGCAGGACACCCAGGTAGTAGGGCAACCTCTGAGTTAGTGTCTCGTCGGTTCTGGTGGCCTAAATGGCGCCAGGAGGTGTTGAATTTTGTGTCTGCATGTGCTACCTGTGCTCGTTCTAAGGTAGATCATACTCGTCCGGCAGGGCGTCTTTTACCTCTGGCCATCCCCAACAGGCCTTGGACGCACCTGTCAATGGATTTCATTACGGATCTACCAGTATCAGCGGGGAAGACTGTTATTCTTGTAGTTGTTGACAGATTCAGTAAAATGGTGCACTTTATTGCTCTTGCCGCATTGCCTAATGCTAACACACTGGTTCAGGTTTTTATTGACCACATCGTGAAGCTTCACGGGGTCCCTTCCGATATTGTTTCGGATCGTGGTACCCAATTCGTTTCTAAATTTTGGAAAGCTTTTTGTTCTCGTTTAGGGGTTCATCTGTCGTTTTCTTCATCTTTCCATCCACAGTCCAACGGTCAGACTGAACGTACCAATCAAAACCTAGAGACATATTTGAGATGCTTTGTTTCCGAAAATCAGGAGGAATGGTCATCTTATTTACCGTTAGCCGAGTTTGCCATTAATAATCGTCGTCAAGAATCCACCGATAAGTCACCATTTTTTGGTGCGTATGGTTTCCATCCTCAGTTTTGTACGTTTAGTGAGGGGGGGCCGTCTGGGATTCCCGAGGAGGAACGATTTGCGTCTTCACTTTCTTCAGTGTGGCAGAGTGTGCAAGAAAGTTTGAAGAGAATTGGTGGTAGATACAAACGTGCGGCTGATAGGAAGCGCTCTGAAGGTCCGGACCTTGGGGTGAATGACTTGGTGTGGTTGTCTACCAGAAATATCAAGTTGAAGGTTCCCTCGTGGAAATTAGGTCCGAGATTTATTGGTCCTTATAGGGTAATTAAGATCATTAACCCGGTGGCTTTTCGTCTGGAGCTACCTCAGACTCTAAGGATCCATAATGTCTTCCACAGATCTCTGCTTAAGAGATATGTAGAACCTCCTGAACCATTGCCACTACCGCCTCCACCGGTGGTTGTTGATGGCAGTCTTGAGTTTCAGGTAGAAAAGATTGTTGATTCACGATATGTTCGCCGCTCTCTTCAGTACCTGTTGCACTGGAAAGGTTATGGTTCCGAAGAGAATGTGGGTTCCAGCATCAGAGATAAAAGCGGACAGACTCATTCGGGCTTTTCATAGCTCCCATCCGGAGAGGCCTGGTCTTGAGGGTCCAGGGGCCCCTCGTAGAAAGGGGGGTACTGTCACGACTGTGACTGATCCAGACAGGTCTGGGAGGAGAAGGTCGCAGCGACTTGCTACTCGCGATAGCTTGTGAGTTTGCTCCGTGGTTCAGGGTATGTCATCTGGGTTTTGCCTTGTGAACCTTTTTGTCCTGACTGGGAGTTTGTAGGCATCCTTCTCAGGTGAGTCCTGTCTGCCACTCCCAGCTACTATATTAGTTTCACTTTCACTTGCAGTCATTGCCAGATATAGTCCTTACTTCCAGTTCTGCAACTTGGAGAGAGAAGTGAAAAACAAAGTTGCGGCACTCACCGAAGTGTATCAAAAAGTATCCTTTATTGTAGCTTCCTCAACAGGTAGCTGTGGGGATCCAGGGCGGACACATAGTTGCGAGCAGCGACGGCCGTTTCGCGCGCTCAGACGCGCTTCCTCAGGCCACTGATTACGTCATTGCGCATACGTGCGCTTTATACAAAGTGGATGAGGGGACGGCCGACGCCGTCAGCAAGTATCTCACTCCCACGGATATGACGTGTTAAAATTACATGCAAAACGACAGGTGAGATTACAATCATATGGTTAATTGGGCCAGAATTAGGACAAATAAAGGGAGCATATACATAGAGAGGACGAATGTTGCAAAATACATATTAGAGCATGTAAGAGATTCGGAAATGAGATAACTGGTCTAAGCTACGGTAATGGATCAGAATGCTTTAACATGGACCAAAGTCCGCGGTACGTGTATAAGGCCTGATAGAACAGCTACAAAGCTTTTTGCTGCAAGGGATGAAAAGGGAGGATCTGCTTCTACATGGGAAAGACAAATCGCCACAAAATCCCTCCATATATGGGCGCCTGGAATGTCACAAGAATACAGACATGTCATTTCTGTCATTCATTCCTACCGCATGCATGGCTTCCGTACGCATAATCCACCTTGCCTCCCTCTGCAGGAGTAGGCGATGCCGGTCACCACCCCGAGGGATAGGGCGGACATGCTCTACGCCCGCAAAGGAGAGACAACGCGGATACGCGTCGTGGGCCGTGCGGATATGTTCAATGAGGCGAGGGCTGCCTTTGCCTGATCGAATTGAACCAACATGTTCGCGAATGCGCTCAAAAAGGGGGCGAATTGTCTTTCCAATGTAGAAGCGTCTGCAGGGACAGAAAACTACATATACCACGTATGACGTACGGCAGTTAATAAAGTCCCGTACTGTATGTGATACACTGCCTATTTGTAGATTCCTGGAACAGACATTAAGTGTGCAAAAGGAACAATGGCCACATCTAAAATTGCCCATCGGTTTCTTTAACCAAATTTCATCTCTTGGTGAAGAGAAAACACTTCTGACTAATTTGTCTTTGATTGTGGGGCATCTTTTAAATGTGACCAATGGTCTATTTTCAGTGAAGCTATTAAGAGTGGGGTCTCCCTTAAGGAGGTCCCAGTTTCGATTGATACTCTGCCGGACCATTTCGGCAACCGGACTATATTGGAATGTAAAAGCGAAGCGTGAAGGTTTGGTACTGTTGCTCCGTTCAGTGAGCAACGAATTACGTTCAAGTGTGGATGCTTTTAATAAAGCTGAGGAGACTTCTCGCGGCGGATAACCCCTATCAATGAGCCTAGCCCTGAGTTCCTCAGCTTGGCGAAGGAAACCTTCGTCCGTGTCATTGATTCTACGCAGACGGACAAACTGCCCGTATGGGACTGCGCGTGTGACGGATGCTGGATGGAAACTGGTCTGGTGGAGGAGCGAGTTAGTCGCTGTCGGCTTGCGATAACCACAGGTGTGTATCGCTCCATCTTTAACCATAACATGTACATCTAGAAAATCCAGAACTTCACCACCAAAATTGATGGTGAACTTCATGTTCATGTGGTTACATACGTTAAGATGGTCGACAAATGCACGACAGGACTCCTCGCTCCCCGACCAGACCAAAAAAATGTCGTCCACATATCTCAGAAATAGGCTAATGTGTCTCACATAGGGGTTATCCACCGCGAAAATATAGGTCTCCTCAAATACCGCCAGGTACAGGTTGGCGAATGTGCACGAAACAGGCGTGCCCATTGCCGTACCTAGTACCTGGCGGTACCACTGTCCATCAAATTGAAAGACGTTGTTTGACAAAACAAGGTCCAATGCCCTGTGGACGAATTCAATGAAAACCGCACTCTTATTGCTTCTGCTCAGGACTGTGTCAACAGCCCTCAAACCAAGATCATGAACCGGTGGCCGGGTGAGGGACGCCCCATTGTGGCGGGTATCGGTTCAGTGCTGGAACCTTTATCCGGCTATATTGATTGGCTCCTTAGACCTTTACTAAGGAGCACTCCGACATATCTTAAGGACACGGGAGACTTCCTCCGGGCACTCCGTGCCTTGGAGTGGCGGGAGGAATTCAGTCTCGTGTCCTTAGATGTCGAGAGCCTTTACACCAGAATACCCCATGATCTTGGTTTGAGGGCTGTTGACACAGTCCTGAGCAGAAGCAATAAGAGTGCGGTTTTCATTGAATTCGTCCACAGGGCATTGGACCTTGTTTTGTCAAACAACGTCTTTCAATTTGATGGACAGTGGTACCGCCAGGTACTAGGTACGGCAATGGGCACGCCTGTTTCGTGCACATTCGCCAACCTGTACCTGGCGGTATTTGAGGAGACCTATATTTTCGCGGTGGATAACCCCTATGTGAGACACATTAGCCTATTTCTGAGATATGTGGACGACATTTTTTTGGTCTGGTCGGGGAGCGAGGAGTCCTGTCGTGCATTTGTCGACCATCTTAACGTATGTAACCACATGAACATGAAGTTCACCATCAATTTTGGTGGTGAAGTTCTGGATTTTCTAGATGTACATGTTATGGTTAAAGATGGAGCGATACACACCTGTGGTTATCGCAAGCCGACAGCGACTAACTCGCTCCTCCACCAGACCAGTTTCCATCCAGCATCCGTCACACGCGCAGTCCCATACGGGCAGTTTGTCCGTCTGCGTAGAATCAATGACACGGACGAAGGTTTCCTTCGCCAAGCTGAGGAACTCAGGGCTAGGCTCATTGATAGGGGTTATCCGCCGCGAGAAGTCTCCTCAGCTTTATTAAAAGCATCCACACTTGAACGTAATTCGTTGCTCACTGAACGGAGCAACAGTACCAAACCTTCACGCTTCGCTTTTACATTCCAATATAGTCCGGTTGCCGAAATGGTCCGGCAGAGTATCAATCGAAACTGGGACCTCCTTAAGGGAGACCCCACTCTTAATAGCTTCACTGAAAATAGACCATTGGTCACATTTAAAAGATGCCCCACAATCAAAGACAAATTAGTCAGAAGTGTTTTCTCTTCACCAAGAGATGAAATTTGGTTAAAGAAACCGATGGGCAATTTTAGATGTGGCCATTGTTCCTTTTGCACACTTAATGTCTGTTCCAGGAATCTACAAATAGGCAGTGTATCACATACAGTACGGGACTTTATTAACTGCCGTACGTCATACGTGGTATATGTAGTTTTCTGTCCCTGCAGACGCTTCTACATTGGAAAGACAATTCGCCCCCTTTTTGAGCGCATTCGCGAACATGTTGGTTCAATTCGATCAGGCAAAGGCAGCCCTCGCCTCATTGAACATATCCGCACGGCCCACGACGCGTATCCGCGTTGTCTCTCCTTTGCGGGCGTAGAGCATGTCCGCCCTATCCCTCGGGGTGGTGACCGGCATCGCCTACTCCTGCAGAGGGAGGCAAGGTGGATTATGCGTACGGAAGCCATGCATGCGGTAGGAATGAATGACAGAAATGACATGTCTGTATTCTTGTGACATTCCAGGCGCCCATATATGGAGGGATTTTGTGGCGATTTGTCTTTCCCATGTAGAAGCAGATCCTCCCTTTTCATCCCTTGCAGCAAAAAGCTTTGTAGCTGTTCTATCAGGCCTTATACACGTACCGCGGACTTTGGTCCATGTTAAAGCATTCTGATCCATTACCGTAGCTTAGACCAGTTATCTCATTTCCGAATCTCTTACATGCTCTAATATGTATTTTGCAACATTCGTCCTCTCTATGTATATGCTCCCTTTATTTGTCCTAATTCTGGCCCAATTAACCATATGATTGTAATCTCACCTGTCGTTTTGCATGTAATTTTAACACGTCATATCCGTGGGAGTGAGATACTTGCTGACGGCGTCGGCCGTCCCCTCATCCACTTTGTATAAAGCGCACGTATGCGCAATGACGTAATCAGTGGCCTGAGGAAGCGCGTCTGAGCGCGCGAAACGGCCGTCGCTGCTCGCAACTATGTGTCCGCCCTGGATCCCCACAGCTACCTGTTGAGGAAGCTACAATAAAGGATACTTTTTGATACACTTCGGTGAGTGCCGCAACTTTGTTTTTCACTTCTCTCTCCAAGTTGCAATTTGTATACTATACACTATTTTGCTGAGCACCACGTTTAGAAGTGTTCCTGACTGCATCTGGCTCGGTTTTTGCAAGGCGTATTCAGTGCATGCAGTGCCGCCTGTTCACGGTTCACGTCTCCCTCCTCTCCTTACTTCCAGTTCTATTCTGACCTTTGAAGGAGATCGTTTGATGGTGTTTCTGTGGAGCTCTTGTCCGGCGTGGACTGTCGTGATTGGGATCGCCTTCTCTGCTCGTGACTGGATAAGTCTATCTCTGATATACGTTTGTTTGTTGCTGTCTTCCCCTGCTGTTCTCCTAGACATGAGTGATGGTGACTAGTGCTCCCATCGGCCTTTCCCCACTCTAGGCTTTAGGGTGACTGAGGGTTTAGGCATACTGCTCGCCGCACGGGTTCACACCCCGTCTAGGGTATCAGGGCAGACAGGTGCCAGCTTAGGGTTAGTCAGGGGTGGCCATACTATTCCCATCCGTAGATTAGGGTCCCCCTACCCCTCCGTCTGGTGCGACACGACTGCTGCTGGGGTAGCGGTCGTGACACTGGAAGTGTAGGAGCACATAAGCAGGATGAAAACAAAACTTGGAGTACCACAGGGGCACAGACAGGAAACAATGCAGGATAAACACAGATAAATTGCAATAGCACTAGACTATCAAACACCTTTGCTAGTCACCAGGGAATCCTGCATGGAGAGGGCTCCTTAAATACCCAGGGACCCCTAGCCATTGGTTGGGGAAAGATTTGGAAGCACACACACTGGCCCTTTAAAAGGCCAGAGATGAGCGCATATACCCTAAGGGAACAGAGGCTGGAGTACTAGGCGAAGCAAGGAGGCAGCAGCATGGTGAGTAGCATGGCATAGCTGCGGTGGCCATAGGCAGCTGTTCTATGGACAGTTACATCCATCTCTGCTGAGGACCTTTAGAGCTCCTTCAGTGTTGTCATTGGTGATTTTGTTGAATTAATGCCTTCCTTGCCTGGTTGGTGATTTTGTTGGGTTTCTCTTGTTAGCTGTGTAGCTGTGCCATATGTTTTCCATTTTGTCATAATGGACTTAATGGTGCTCTGTGGGATGTTGAACATATGGGATGTTTTTTAATAACCTAAAGCCTCATGCACACGTCTGTGGAACACGGACCGTGAGATACCGGCCTGGATTCCTGCTGAGTGCAGGAGCGCATGACGTCATTGGTTGCTATGACGCCGTGCGCTTCGTGCCGCCGCTGCTGTACAGTAATACACTGGTATATCGCAGCGGCGCTGTATACAACAGTTGTGGAAATTTTATTAGGATGTGTATTTAATATATTGTGTATTGTCACCATGTCTCTCAGTGTCAGGGTAAACCATTGGAGTGGATATCTTCCTGTGTATGTCCTGTCACAGCTGCTGGGCGCAGAGGTCTCCGTCGGCGAATGGTCCATGTGCTAAGCACTGGGCTGTGGACCGGGAGAGACTGATGTGTTCAGCAGAGCAGTGTTTTGTTGGCTGATGTATGGACGCCGGCTAGGGCCCCCGCGCAAGACGCGGATTTATTGGCTTCGCGTGGATGCATTTGTTAAGAGAACAATATAATGAAAGGAACGTGCGTTTGTTGTCTCTAGTGCGCCTGATCAGCTGCTGGAGATAATGACGTTGTCCTGTAAATAAACATGCATGAGGATCATAGTAATTTTATCCGGCATTGATCACTGAGCAAGGCTGGATAAAATTAACTCCAGTGGTAATGGTAGCTTATTGCATACATGTGTTTGTTGGCTAGGTTATTCTAAATGATGGTGTCTTGTCTTCCTATGTCATCACTTCCTGTATGTCATCACTTCCTGCATCCTTGTTATGGGCCAGCCCCTTTTACACCTTTTGTGAGTAAATAAAAGAAACAGACTGGGCAGGGGGGAGGAGGAGTTGCTCAGAAGAATTCAAGCAAGATGGTAACACCTGTGTTACACCTGAGGAAAAGGGACTCTACATTTCCTTACACAAAGTTTGATGCGAGCAGATTACAACTATTAATATTTCTACAACACAACCAATGACGCCGTGCGCTCCTGCACTCAGCAGGAATCCAAGCCGTTATCTTACGGTCCGTGTTCCACGGATGTGTGAATGAGGCTTAACTCTGATCTATACTTCCCCTCAACCATGTCTCTATGCCTCATTCACACGTCAGTGTTCGGTCAGTGATTTCCATCAGTGATTGTGAGCCAAAACCAGGATTTGAGCCTCCACAGGGATAAGGTATAAGGAAAAGATCTGCACCTGTTCTGTGTTTAGAGCCACACCTGGTTTTGGTTTACAATCACTGATGGAAATCACTGACCAAACACGGATGTGTGAATGAGGCATATTGCCTCATTCACACATCCGTGTTTGGTCAGTGATTTCCATCAGTGATTAGAGCCACACCTGGTTTTGGTTTACAAACACAGAACAGGTGCAAATCTTTCTGTTTTGGAGAGCTCCTTGGTCTTCATGTTGTTTGCTTAGTGTTGCAAACATCATGTGACCGATCATGTTACAGTTTAATTGCACACAAGATGACCTTATTTAACTAATTGTTTGACTTCAGGTGTTGGGTTTGGCAAGCCTTATTTAGGGGGTTTATAGCAAACGGGGTGAACACATTTGTACTCACAACTTTTCTGTTTTTATTTATTTTTATACAATGTATTTTTTCTTTTCATTCTGCTGTAACAATTTGAACTATTTTGTCAGGTCCATAAATCTAAATAAACCCTTCAGGACTTGCGCAGTAAATGTATGGCGCAATTCAGGGTTTTCAAGATGACACCCGCTCAGGAGGTGAGCAGGTGCCATAGCCCCTGTGTGCCTGCTATTTTACCCAGCAGATACCTGGCGGCGGAGTCAATGATCGGCAATAAAACCAATTACAATAAGAGTGTTGCTGCATCCCAAAATGCCAGCACTATTAAAATATAAAAATATTCATCCATTACGGAGTAATAGTAAAAAAAAATTTCATGGGTGATTCCGTTTTTTTTTAGCACTTTTTATTCCATTTTTTGGAAGATACAGCGACAAAATAAGTTATACACACTCCAAATTGGTATCAAGAAAAACTACAGATCACTCCACCCTCCCCTCCATAGACGTAAATCTAAAAAACGTATGCACGTCAGAATATAGTGATGCAAAGTAAAAATTAGTTTTAATGCAAGAATGTGGTATCTGAAATCGTACTGACCCACAGAATGAAGTTAAAAGGTCAGTTATACTAAATAGGGATTGCCGAAAAACCAAATCCATAAAACTATGGTGGAATAAAAAAAAATTCCAATTCCACCCCATGTGAATTTTTTCTCCAGCTTCCCATTACATCATATGCAATAATAAATAGTGCCATTAGAAAGTACAACTTGTCCTGCAAAAAACAAGCCCTCTTGCTGCTATGTAAACAGGAAATATAAAAAAAAAAAGTTATGGCACAGGAAAGGCTGGGAGTAAAAAAAACTAAAATGGAAAATCACTGGGTCCTTAAGGGATTAAAATCCATTTAAACTCTAGGTTGCTGCAACAAAATAGGAAAAACAAGGTTGAATACTTTAGCAAGGCACTGTAATTGTGTACTTTTAGGAGATATAAAATTAAATGATCACTTCTAAGTGATGTAATATGAATTGTTCCCTCTCTGCTGCATTACGCTTGCCAACATAAACAATGCAGGAGGAAAATATTCATTCACCCGTGATAGAGATTTCAAAGAATTCTGGCATATACAGACAGACAAATACTTTGAGGAACAACATCTGACCTGAATTAGAGTATTGTTAGCAGACCAACATTTGTGAAACTAATATATTGGAGAGTAGTCGTGTCTGTAAATAGCTTGTCTTACTGCAATATTAGATCAACGGACGCATTAAACGTCCCATTCAAAAAAATTCTCCCCTTCAAATGTGCGCTCATTTTACATCCACTGTACAAACGCAGATTGAGAACCACATGGGCCCCCGAGATGCACCATTCGTGAGGTAAATACTTTGCTGTTCCCTGACTGGGGGGGAGGAGTAGGAATTTTGATACATGTTCCATCAAGACATGAGGTTGGCCCAGGAAGAAGAAGTTAGGGGCAACTTTTCAGCACTTGAGCAAAATTTGGCGACTTTTTGCATTTCTACACCACTCACTCAAGTTTTGTAATGTGGGTGGAAAAGTGGCTGTGGTTAGCTATGTTAATTAGTTTCACTCCAGATTTATCATTGAGATAAGTTGCAATCTCACTCCAGGAGGAAGGTGGAGTAGTAAAACTGGAAGAGCTTCTCTAGACAAAAGTGTTAGGATCCATGTCCTATTCTTGTCCGCAGCTGGGGGCAAGAATAGGAATCCTCTATATAGTGCCGGCGATGTGCAGTGTCAGTGTTTTGCGGTCCACAATTTGCGGACCACAAAACACTACGGATGTCTGAATAGACCCTTAGGTCTAAGGATAAGACATTTATCAAGTAACATGAGACATTTGATAAATGTGGCATAAAGTATTCCAGCGCAGACTCAAGCAAACACAAGTCTGGAATGGTGGCCTGAAAAAAGGTGAAGAAGCTTCGACTTCAATATCGTCATAAAAAGCGTCGGCTCGAGTTTGCAAAAAAGTACGAACAGTGGACAGTAGAAGATTGGAAACGGGTGATTTAGAGCGATGAGATGAAAGTCAATAGACTGGGATCTGATAGGTGCAAATGGGTCTGGAAGAAACAATGGAAAAGGAGGCTAACTGAACGAGAAATTGAAGGAACTGCTAAGTTCGTTGGAAGAATCCTGGCGATATGGGGTTGTTTCACAGCCAAAGGTATTGGATACTTGGATCAATGGTGGTCTCAATGCTGAGCTACAGTCAGTTCCATAAATATTGGGACATCAACACAATTGTAAATTTTTTGGCTCCATACACCACCACAATGGATTTGAAATGAAACGAACAAGATGTGCTTTAACTGCAGACTGTCAGCTTTAATTTGAGGGTATTTACATCCAAATCAGGTGAATGGTGTAGGAATTACAACAGTTTGCATATGTGCCTCCCACTTGTTAAAGAACCAGAAGTAATGGGACAATTGGCTTCTCAGCTTTTCCATGGCCAGGTGTGTGTTATTCCCTCATTATCCAAATTACAATGAGCAGATAAAAGGTCCAGAGTTAATTTCAAGTGTGCTATTTGCATTTGGAATCTATTGCTGTCAACTCTCAAAATGAGATCCAAAGAGCTATCATTGGGCTGAAAAAAACAAAACAAACCCATCAGAGAGATAGCAAAAACATTAGGCGTGGCCAAAACAACTGTTTGGAATATTCTTAAAAAGAAGAAACGCACCGGTGATCTCAGCAACACCAAAAGACCCGGATGACCACGGAAAACAACTGTGGTGGATGACCGAAGAATTCTTTCCCTGGTGAAGAAAACACCCTTCACAACAGTTGGCCAGATCAAGAACACGCTCCAGGAGGTAGGTGTATGTGTGTCAAAGTCAACAATCAAGAGAAGACTTCACCAGAGTGAATACAGAGGGTTCACCACAAGATGTAAACCATTGGTGAGCCTCAAAAACAGGAAGGCCAGATTAGAGTTTGCCAAACAACATCTAGAAAAGCCTTTCCAGTTCTGGAACAACATCCTATGGACAGATGAGACCAAGATCAACTTGTATCAGAGTGATGGGAAGAGAAGAGTATGGAGAAGGAAAGGAACTGCTCATGATCCTAAGATTACCACCTCATCAGTGAAGCATGGTGGTGGTAGTGTCATGGCGTGGGCATGTATGGCTGCCAATGGAACTGGTTCTCTTGTATTTATTGATGATGTGACTGCTGAGAAAAGCAGCAGGATGAATTCTGAAGTGTTTCGGGCAATATTATCTGCTCATATTCAGCCAAATGCTTCAGAACTCATTGGACGGCGCTTCACAGTGCAGATGGACAATGACCCAAAGCATACTGCAAAAGCAACCAAAGAGGTTTTTTTAAGGGAAAGAAGTGGAATGTTATGCAATGGCCAAGTCAATCACCTGACCTGAATCCGATTGAGCATGCATTTCACTTGCTGAAGACAAAACTGAAGGGAAAATGCCCCAAGAACAAGCAGGAACTGAAGACAGTTACAGTAGAGGCCTGGCAGAGCATCACCAGGGATGAAACCCAGCTTCTGGTGATGTCTATGCGTTCCAGACTTCAGGCTGTAATTGACTGCAAAGGATTTGCAACCAAGTATTAAAAAGTGAAAGTTTGATTTATGATTATTATTTTGTCTCATTACTTTTGGTTCCTTAACAAGTGGGAGGCACATATGCAAACTGTTGTAATTCCTACACCGTTCACCTGATTTGGATGTAAATACCCTCAAATTAAAGCTGACAGTCTGCAGTTAAAGCACATCTTGTCCGTTTCATTTCAAATCCATTGTGGTGGTGTATAGAGCCAAAAATGTTAGAATTGTGTCGATGTCCCAATATTTATGGACCTGACTGTATAACATTGAACCTTGGAATTATCCAATCATTGGGTACCTGTACTCAGATAGGGGTCAATAGGGAACATCAAACATCTCTAAGGTAGCCCTGTCTCTCTTCCCCACTCACAGCGGAGACAGGGGAGAGGAAGAAGGCAAAGAAAAGAACCCCCGTTGCAGAGGCCTGACTGAACGCTCTCCAAGACGGAGAGTATATATAAGAACAAAGAATGAAAAAATGAATGAAGAGAAACATTATCAAACTGTGTTGGTAGTGATACAGTCTGTGTAGACTTCAGTGCCGCCTTCCAGTGTGACGAGTTTAGGTAGGAGACGGTCGGTAAGAATCCTCTCACTTGTAGATGCTTCAGGTCGGCGCATCCCGGGGTCTAGGACCAGACAAACCCTCTTGTGGAGAACGGTGTCTCTTTTGCCGAATTGTTTACCAGATCGGAGGAGGAACAGGTGGCGACTCAGGAACCTCGCAGTCGTCAATAGGAGTAACAGGAATGTCCAGGGCAGAACAAAATGTTGGCAGATCTGCATGTGATCTCAGGGTAGACGTTTTGCCATTTTTTGAGACTACTAATGCAAAGGGATATCCGCAGCAATATAATATTTTCTTCTCCCTCAGACATAGTAGGAGGTGATGTAGTGATCTTCTTTTTTGTAGTGTCAGCCAAGAGAGGTCTTGATAGAGCTGTACAGTGGAACCATGGAAGTCAATAGATCGTAGCAAGCGGGCTTTAGCCATGATGGATTCTTTGAGTTGAAAGTCATGTACACAGCAGATTACATCTCAGGGTTGTGTGGAGGAATTTTTTGGATGCCCTGTGTGCCCGATCTAGATTGATAACCTGGGGTGATTGTGAGTCCAATATAATGTTGAATAATTCTCCCAGCATGTCGTGCAAATTTTCATCTGTTTCACATTCAGGTAGTCCTCTGATTCGTATATTGTTTCTGCGCCCCCTGTTGTATAGGTCTTCCAGGTGTCGGGTGTTGTCTTTTATATTTCGGGAGTAACAGGTGATAACTGATTGTAGGTGACCTATGTATCTGCGGGTATCATCATGCTCAGTTTCAATAGAATCGATGCGAGCTGACATCTGCTTAAAATCTTGACGTAAAGAAGATATTTCTGATTTACAAGAGCTTCTCCCCTCTGCTATTAAGTAGTGTTGATCACGAATATTCGAATTGCAAATTTTTATTGCGAATATAGGTATTTCGAAAATTTGCAAATATTTTGAATATAGTGATATATATTCGTAATTTCGAATATTCAATACTTTTATTGCGTATTTTTGTAATGCGAATTTGCGTAATGCGAATTTTTATTGCAAATTTTTCAATTGCCGAGTAAAAACATGATTCCTCCCTGCTTCTTGCTTGTGGGCCAATGACTCATTAGCCCACAAGCAAGAAGCAGGGAGGAATCATAACTTTAAATGGGAAAAATTCTGAATATTCTAAAAAACAAATATATAGCACTATATCGAATATATTATTTTTTTCGAATATTCGTAATATTCTAAAACAAGAATATATAGCGAATATTCGAAAAAAAAAAGAATATAGAGCAATTTAGCTAATATAGTGCTATAATCTTCTTTGTCTAATAGTTGTAATTTTTTTTCTCATCTGAACTTCAGATTGGAAAAAATTATAGCACTATATTAGCTAAATATGTCTATATTCGTTTTTTTTTTCGAATATTCGCTATATTGCTATATATTCTTGTTTTAGAATATTACGAATATTCGAAAAAACAAATATATTCAATATAGTGCTATGACTCATTGACCCACAAGCAAGAAGCAGGGAGGAATCATGTTTTTGCTCGGCAATTGAAAATTTAGCGATAGAAAATTCGCATTACGAAAATTCGCATTATGAAAATTTGCATATTACGCGATCATTACCTTGTCGATTTTTGGAGCAAAAAAAATCTGCGAATATTCTACAAAATATTCGCGAAATATCGCGAATTCGAATATGACCCCTTCCGCTCATCACTAAGGTGTCAAGGTGGCTTCCGCAGATTGGTCCCTAATACTAGTATACTGCCTCTCTTTGGACCGAACACGCCCATCTACCTGGGACTTTTGAGCAGAGAACGTATGTAGCTGATTCCTACACTGCCCTGAATATTGTAGGAAGCGGAAGCCACCTTGACGCCTGGTAGATGGGCCCGACACACGTTTGATCAAATATGTGCACTAAGAGCTTCCATTAACTCATTTATAGTCGGTATTTTACCACTTTTATCTAGAATGACTCCCATTTCTTAGCTCTATTGTTTGTATATATAACGGTGTGCAGCCAATATATTTTTTATAATCATGTTTGCTTCATGGATATGCACCTGTGATTCTGAAGGTTCTAGTCTAATTTCTCTCTCTCTCTCATATATATATATATATATATATTATATATATATATATATATATACTCCTATACATACTGTGGTACCAGCTTTTCCAATGAATTATGGGTTTCAAGCTCCACCCTATTTCAAAAAAGTATCCCCACAAATGTAATACATAAGACCACACATATTATCAAACCACATAACCATTTATTATGTGCCAAATACATACATTTCACAATACAAAGTAATCCAGAGAAGACTCGAATGTACGAAGCTGACGTTACAAGAGCACACTGCCTTGTTCCAACATACAGAGTGAAAACACATTTCTTATGTTTTTGCATTTTAATACATTTTATCTTCCTTAAAAACTTTTTTTTTTACCTTTTTCTTTATTTTAAAAGCAAACTACGTAACATGAAATTACTTTAAATAATTAGTGTTTTACTTTCCTGAAGTCATATAAGTGTCTTGTACATTCTAACAGAATTACAGGGTATGTACCTGCAAACCCATTTCAAGATTTCTCTCTATAACTCTGCCGTGGTCTGGGCCAGCAGACGAGTACAGTACTGTTATAACACAATATTATATCAGTCAATGCCATTCGCTACATTCTATTCCCTTTCCTCGACCCCTCTCATCTGTCCAGTCCATCCAAAAACCTTAGTCGGTGCTGGCAATAAAAGACTTTGGTTGGAGGGGTTAAAGCAGTTGTATCCATAAAGCTTAAATGAGGCTTCCAGTTTTATGTAAGTACGCCTTACTCATCGAAGAATTAAAAACTTTGCGTGTCAGCTCTTCGGTTTTTAAAACCTATGCTTGCTGTCAGCGATTATACACATATACTGACTTCACAAGCACTGCGCGTTTTTGAACAGCACTATGTCAGGACAGGTTTTCAGCCTCTTACATGTAAGCAAGAATGTTTCCAAGCCGAGATCTCGATTTTACACTCAAGTCATAGTAGATCACTAGAGATGAGCGAATTTCATGTTCTGAAATTCATTCACGCTTCGTTTGGTGGTAAAAGCAGAATTGCGTTACGGAAACGCAATTCTATGACGGAATGCATAACGGAATGCCTTTAGAGGCATTCCGTTAATTATTCTGTCATAATAGAAGTCTATGGCCTGCATAACGGATCCGTCCTGTTTCCGTTATGCAGGAGAGGACTCCCCTGCATAACGAAAACGGGATGGATCCGTTATGCAGGCCATAGACTTCCATTATGACCGACTGAATAACGGAATGCCTCTAAAGGCATTCCGTTATGCATTCCGTCAAAAAAATTGCGTTATGGTCCGTGGTAACGGAATCCATAACGCAATTCTGCTTTTACCACCAAACGAAGTGTGAATGAATTTCAAAATATGCCATTTTCTCATCTCTAGTGATCTACATTTTACTGTACAACAAATAAGTTGCATTTATATAAAGCTGGATAACCTCTTTACAAACTACCCACTTCTTTAGTCCAGTGGTAAGTACTCATTTTTACATATTTTTTTGTGGCTAAAACGGCAAGCCATATATACCGTAAATATATGTATATCGTCAGGTTTTACGCGGTATATATAAGGAAATATTTCAGAGCTGGTTCATGATCTCATCTATCTTATTCACTTTCCAGAATACAGCTTGATAATACTAGGCATCTAATACTCCCCTAAAATCACATACAGTACTTATAAATTGTCGGGGGAGGGGCATTATAGTCAGGAACAGTTTACAGTAGTCATCGATATATAGTCCTTGGAAACCTGGTTTTCCAGCCTTATTCCTTCCATATTTTCCAACTGAACATCTCATTAAAAAGTGGACAAAAACTTGTGCTGGAGGTAACATAAGTAATGTAAAGCTATAGACTGATTTTCAGAGACATCTACCTTCTAGAAAAGATGGGTCCAGGACAGTTGACACCTCCCTTAAGGAAGTGTATAAGGTTACAAAAGAGGGCCCCTAATTTATGAAAATAATACCACTCTTCTCCATGAGTGATGTGTGGTATTGCAGTTCAGCCTCATAGACTTGTATGGAGAGGAACTGCAATACCCGACAACGTCCATGGAGAAGCTCGACAATTCTGGCAATGAGTCTAAGCCAGTTTTCTGGATTCTCATACAACCCAGGGGTGGCAAGATCTTCAGCCATGTTAACGTGCCCATAGACACAAGATAAACATTTGACCAAAATGGCTGTTTTCAGTCATTTCAGCCAACCATTGTTCCAATAATCGTGAATGATTGTTCTCAATAACTGATGGCGGACTCGTCTGCCAAAGATGCGCTCGGCAAGGTTGGATAAATTTAGCTGTTGGCAAGAAATGACATGTGTATAGTATGGTGAGGCAGATTCAGCCAATCATTTGCCATCTTACTCAAGGACCAGGCAGTCTGGCTGTTGGGATTGTATGTACAAATGTCCACGTAGACGCATTATCGGCTACAGCATAGCTGATCACCGCCTCATGTGTATGGCCGGCGTTAAGGAAGCAATGGAGACAAGCTGAGGAAATCCAGTTGAAAAGCTGTCATGGCATCCGTGGGCATGAAAACCAACTCTCTCTTTTAGCTAGTATTTATTGGCACACGTATCGGCACTGGATACGGCAGCCAAAGTAATATATATGGAAGAAAATGCTTGCTTTGAGAAGGTATAAGGCCAAAGAACAGTAAGGTTATGGTAAGGCAGCAATATTAGACAAATATTCAGATCATAGCGGAGATGATTTACTTAAAACCAGATCCGTAGGCATGAAAACCAACTCTCCACCTGGCATATTTTATCTAATATTTACGGGCACATTTTATGGCACTGGATACTGCAGCCAAAGTGATATGTGTGGAAGAAAAACTTGCTGTGAAAATGTATAAGGCCAAAGCACAGTAAGGCCTCATGCACACCACCATTTTTGGCGGCTCGGGTGCAGACCCATTCACTTCAATGGAGCCGCAAAAGATGCGGACAGCACTCTATGTGTTGTCCTCATCCGTTGCACCGTTCCGTGGCCCCGCAAAAAAAAAAATAGCATGTCCTTCTATTCTTGTCCGTTTTGCGGACAAAAATAGGCATTTCTACAATAGGCCGCCCATTCCATAAATTGCAGAAGGCACACGGGGGGCTTCCATTTTTTGCGGATCCGCGGTTTGTGGACCGCAAAAAACGGCACGGTCGTGTGCATGAGGCCTAAGGCAGTGATATTACACAAATGTTCACATCACAACGGAGATGATTTACTGTCTTAAACCCAGATTGTCAGCTTTAACCTGATCATCATAAGTGTATTAGAGACTACAGGAGAAATATTACATTCAGAAATTTAGTAAGTTCGTCTTTGTCAAAAATTGCTTTCGAAGCAATGCCTTCTGACTAAGCTTCAGCCTAGTTGGCTCGTGCACAACTATCACTTCATTTTACTGTCACCGTATTTCACTTGCAAGTAATCCCTCTGCAATATCTTCCCTTCTAAAGGGGGACCTGCAATATGTAACAGACTCCTTTTGGCAGCTGAGATACTAAAAGATACAAAACACACACGTACATAAAACCCTTCAAAACACCTTATAAAGCGAACACTGCTTATGACAACTCATGTGATATATCCAATACAACATATAGATGTGATGCTCTAGAGCCAGCAAGAGATAGCATGTTCTTATATATTAAATGTTAACTACACATGCACCTTTATGACTTACACTTAAAACAGTTTTCCGGAAACTGTCCTACTAAAGAAATATATCTAGAATGCAAAACTATGATGAATTTGACATAATAACCTTGTCATAGTACTGTGATGCACTGCATCGAACAGCGTAGTCAATTGCTGGTGACAGTGAGATAACGGCAGCAACATAATAGTCATTGTAAGTAGTGTGTACTGTCTAAATCTTACATTTCTGCACAATAAAGACATATCAAAGGTCACCAGAGATGAGCGAATTTCAGATTTTGAAATTCGTTCACACTTCGTTTGTTGGTGAAATGTGATTTGCGTTATGGAGTCCTCCCCTGCATAACGAAAACGAGACAGATCCGTTTTGCAGCCCATAGACTTCTATTATGACGGAATGCCTCTAAAGGCTTCCGTTATGCATTCCGTAATAGAATTGCGTTATGGTCCGTGGTAACGGAATCCATTACGCAATTCACCTTTTACCAACAAACGAAGTGTGAACAAATTTCATAAGCGGAAATTCGCTCATCTCTAAAAGTCACCTTGGATTGTTGCACAATATTACAGTTTTTTAGGCAAGTGTCTAATGGAGGACATGTCACCGTTCCTGACTTGTACGCCTCATGAAATTCCAATTTTGGAGCAGCATTTCTTAGAACTCCGCCTTGTGCTGTAAACTGACAACCTGGTGCTACTATTCCTCTTTCCAAAGGGGTGTGTACCTATGCCAGCCCTGATTGGACAGTATCAGACTATGTATGAACACCCCCTCCCCCCCCCCAACTGGTAACACATCATTTATTCATACATTTCCAGGAGGAGCAAGAGAGTAACAAAACAACATAGGGTTCTAGGAGAAGATGCTCCAGGATTTCATGTGGAAGGCATGCATTCACTAAAACAGACAAGTCAGGAGAGCAGACATGTCCATGTCCATTATGTTATGTCTAGTACAGGGCTTGAGGAGGTGGTGCATGGGATTTAAAGACATGCCTTCACGGCCTGCACTAGGCATAACACAAGGTCTCCGTTTTACCTGAAGTGTTACTTTAAGGGTCCATTCACACGGCCGCACCTGTTTTGCCGTCGCTTGTGGACCGAAAATAGGGGCGTGTGCATGGGCCCTAGGTCCAAGGTTACAATTAATGCAATACTGACATCATAACATAACCAGTGATTATACACAATGGCACAAAAACTCATTGTTTATAAGAATATTAGATCCATATAAACTAGTCCTATGGGAAGGGATTCCAGAAGCCCATCCATTTCAGCAGATGTGACACCTTCTGGTCCTCTACTGGCAACCTTACATTAATTCCAATGGCACTTGAATTTTTTTTTAAATGTACAAATGTTCTTCCAGGTGTGGACAATGTGTACTTTTCCACCACACTGGTTAACGCACGTTACGAGGGAGATGTCTCCAGGACAGGTTCCCTTTAGATTACAACATCTGTAGGACAGACTCAAAGCTGACCTAGTAGGTGCAGTTCTGGCAAGCTGACAATCAAAGGCAAAGCCATTACATACACTGGATTGGATGTCTCTCAATAGACCTTAAATGAGATTCCCACGATTGATATTTGTAATTATTTATCCTCCATTCACAGGACAGGGGATAAATGTCTGATCACTGGAGGACACACAGCTGGGACCCCAACCGATTGCTAGAAAAGGGTTCCCGAGCTCCCTGTTTGAATGAAGCAGCAGTCTCTACCACTGCAAGTCTATGGGACTGATGGAGACAACCATGTACAGCGATTATACTGTCTAGTGACATCACCAGTGATGCAAGTGATACATTTTATCAGTACTTATTGATGTCTATATTGGAAAATAGAAGTTAAAATAAGTCACACACTAGAACAGCTGCTTATAACTAGGAGTCCTTGTCTTAAAAAATACATCATATATACATCATATGAAAGACTCCACTTCCAAAGTATATATATATATATTACAAAATAACAGTACAGCTGAGGACACGCTCTTGTAACTCGGGACATTTACATATGTGAGAGGGGTTGCTGTGTACTAAATGGACAAACCCAAATTTCAGTGCCAAATAATTCTACGAACACAACGTCCTCTTTCTATTCATTTTTTGTCCACAATTATAAAAAAAACAACAACGTTTAATAAAAATTAAAAAAATGACACAGGCACAAAGCTTCTGTCATTCAGTACTGTCCATGGACAATGGCGTCATCTCATGTGTAACCAATCACTACAGTCCCCAATGCTGTCCACTGCTCCACACTTTTGTCATCAGAAGCCCACTGACACGGTTGATCCAAGACATCTGAATATCACAAAGCCGATTCCATGGAGATCTTAATTTCATCACATCTTGGCCACTGTATAAGTGTTCGGTAGCACAAAATGCCCAACAGAGGGAGATTCCATCCCTAAAAGAGTATACAACTCTGACAGGTATGATACCGAGTGCAAAACTAGCCACTGCCGAGCAAAAATACATCTAAAAATCTGCATCATCGTCATTGTTGTTGTCGTCATCATTGTCATAGCTGATGATCCCCTGAAGGTCATTATTGATGCGCTTATACACAAAATGAAAGACTTGGAGGTTTGGTCGACTGTGGATCTCGGCTTTGATCTTCTGTGGGTAGGTGTCTTCGCTCAGCTGCTGCCAGGTGTCGTCAATGTAAAGGAAGAGGCCGTAATTCTCTGGATCCTTTACGTTGAACCTCTGGGCACACATCTGGCACACGTCATCTGTAGTGGTATAGGGTTTAACGATAAGAGTCTTGCCTGTACACCCATTGTCCACCTCCTGCAGCGCCACCCTCAGGTAGTTCTGTAAAAACATGGACAATGTCAAGAAATCATACAATAGATGTAAAGGGAACCTGGCACATTAAAAATGCAGTCCTAGGCTACTTTCACACTGGCGTTTCTGGGTCCGCTTGTGAAATCCGATTCAGGGCCCAAAACTGATCAGTTCAGCCCCAATGCATTCTGAATAGATAATGATACGCTCAGAATGCATCAGTTTGCCTCCGTTCAGCCTCCATTCCGCTCTGGAGGCGGACACCAAAACGCTGTTTTGATGTCCGTCTGACGGTGCGGAGCCCAACGGATCTGTCCTGACTTACAATGTAAGTCAATAGGGACGGATCCGTTTTCACTGACACAATATGGTGCAATTGAAAACGGATACGCCTCCCATTGACTTTCAGTGTAAGTCAACACAGATCCGTTTGCATTATCATGAACAAAAAAAAAAATTATTATTATTTTTTTTTTTCATGGTAATGCAAACGGATCCGTTCTGAACGGATCCAAGCGTTTGCATTATAGGTGCGGATCCGTCTGTGCAGATACCAGACGGATCCGCACCTAACGCAGGTGTGAAAGTAGCCTTATCTGCAGGCAGCATGTTATAGAGCAGTAGGAGCTGAGCAGATTGATATATAGTTTTGTGGAAAAGAATCGGTATAACTTGTATTTTATTCATTTATATCTCTGCTCTTTCTGGGCTATTCAGTGACTGACAATTATAGACGATCATAGAGGGGAGGCTGTCAGTCACTGGACTTCTAAGCCTCAAAAAGAGCAGAGATATGATAATAAATGAATTAAAAGTTCTACTGAAACTTTTTCCAAAAACTATACATCTGCTCAGGACCTTCTGCTCTATAACAAGTTCCCATTGATGAGTATTCTCCCTATTCATAGTATAAGGAGTTGTATACTATAATAACTGAAAATATAATGATGAATTTATGACACCGGTACATGGGAATATGTCTATTAAGGTTTTTAGTCATCCATGTCCTAGTCTGATTACTGATGGTGGTGATAGATGGAAGACATGATGGTACCCCAAACATGTTTGGAAATGATAGAAATGAATATAATTGGTTTACTTTTATAGGTAACTCATTTAGGACATTTAGAAGTTAAACTCTGACACTGTATATAAGGATATGGCCTGCAAGATGTGATACATCATACCTGAAAGTCATCAATGGATGGAATGGTCCTATTTGTAGTCCTCCTCTGGTGCCACTGTTTTAATGTGTCTCTGGTCTCTGAATTTAGTAACCGTGAGGCTTGTTCCTCCTGGAAATTCTTGATCAAGGACAGGGCTCCATAGGCACTTGTCAAGTAGTAGCCTCCTAGAAGTGAATCAATTCAGGACCTATGTTAGAATCGTACATTCACAGCTAATAGAAACATTTACAGTAGTCTATAATGCTTGTACCTGGACAAATCCTTACAACTTTTAGGCATATATTATAGTTCAATATAGGGCCACGTGCTTTGAGGACCACATTGTCACATTGTAAAAAAAAGTAGGACTATCTATCCATCTATCTATATAATCACCTTATTCAATAAGACTTTACAACTGTTTAAAAGGGGGGTTCTTCGCTTTCAACAATCCCCACTGGTGGTCCCCCTGAAATGATCAAAAGTTCCCCTGTTAGGACCCCTAGTGTTCAGCTGCAATCTGTTGGGGAACCGGGGGATATTTTACATCACATAGTGCTCATTCAAATCAATGGGTTGTCTGTGTAATGAAGGACAGGACAGGTCCTCCAGAGCGAGAGGGGAGTTCTTTGTTCAAGATCCATATTTCTAGACCAGAATAGACAGGGATGAGCTGTGATGCTAGGGAGGCTCGTCCCCGTTGCGGCCTGCTATTGGATGCTGCGGAGATCAGGAGCTCTGCAGGTGCCGGGGAGCGGGATAGGTATAATCTATATGAGGGGCCCGTTTTAGACATTGGATAACTCCTTTAACCAAAACTAGCGAGGAATATTGCGGCATCTGCACTGGAGCGGTGGGAACTGAAGAGTCGAGCAGTGTTTTTTTTAATAACATTTGCTGCCTATTTTTATTATTATTTTTCAAAAATGAAAACCCATTTAACGCTTTAGGAGACAATACAGGACATGTACATTGGGACATGTCTCTAAAAAGTGTAACTGTGCCGACAGTTTTCTGTTGGTAAAAATGACACATTTTATTATGACATGGGCTGTACTGTTTTTGTAGATTATTTTGGCCTGCAATGTGTCCACTTAGAAAATATTACTATATATGTAAATCTATACATCTGTATGACGTTGCTTTGTTATCTCTTGATGCCAGACCAGGAATATTGTCTCCATGACAGAGAAGAGCTTCTATTTCTAGGCTTTGATTAGACAAGACCAGGAAGCAGGCGGAGGCTTCCCCGGGTTATCGGAGACACACTGTACAACTCACTCAGCAGGATGGAACAATTTAGTTTAACTTGACCATAATTACGTAGGAATTTTGCAGTGGAAAAATCGTGCTGTACGAAAAATACTACTGGGCAGAGAAAAAACATGTATAGAATAGTCTTCCTCATCAGGAAAAGGGTAAAGGCCAATATTAGGATTATATATCATTATTGAAGTTACTAAACCCCTTTCCGAATTACCCAGCACATAAAGTATCTCCATTATTTACATATTACACACGCAATGGGAGGTGACTTCACTCTTGATAAATTGCCAGGAATAACCAGCATAAACAGAATTTACTGGACTATAAGACTCACTTTTTTTTAGCAGGAAAAAAATAAAATGTTGCTTAAAAGTGTGTCTTATAGTCTGCAGTCAGGGTAGTCCAGTTTTAGTTAGAAGAAATAAAATATTATAATTCCATAGCTTACCAAGGCAGAAATGACCTGACATTGTGGGGAATGATTAAAATACCCTCAAAGAGGAGCTGTGACTAGTCCGAACACTGGCAGCACTGACTGGATAGTATCAGACAGTCCAGAGACCCCCTTCCCCCAACTGGTAACACCCATCTGGACCTTCATTGCAAACTGGCAGTAAAACATTCATAACTTCTAGTAGGAATAATATAAAAATAGCACAACATAGTCATACGAATAAATACTCCAGTCATGTCGGGAGAGGTGACAGGTCCTCTTTAAGAACACATTATTATTATCATCATGACAATTATTTGTGCAACCACCCATACATACATAGCCATATTTTACCTTCTCCATGTAGCAGTGATGGGTCCAGCAATTCCATCATATATTCAATTTCAGTGTCAATTTCCAGCATTTCACACTGAGCAATGACATAAGTTAGTACTGGCAAAAAGTCATCTGCGCCGTACATCCTCCCTGGCAGACACAGAAAAATAATGATTTCTATACAGTAGACAGATTACATCATTACTTGAAATAAGTAAAAAAAAAGGCACAAAAATACGATGTATAGTATTAATAAATAAGGACAGGAATATAAAGCAAAAACAAGTCATAAAACAAAAGTAACTCCCAGCAAATACAATATTCTCCTATTGCTTTGTTAAATCAAATTTTTGGACTGCGGCTTCTTTCAAGAGCAAATAATTATGGGGGTTCTGCCCTGTGATTACAGGAATGCAGAATTATATGGCAATCCTCCAGAGCTAAAATCGATGCTACAACTGGTCAGTGGAGGTTTGTCATAAATAGGATTCTTCCCTCTATTAGCTTCACATGGAGATGGACTGATTGTAGGGATTGTTCAGAGGCTTAAAGGAGTTGGCCACTTTCTGGCTACTTGTGACTAATGTGTATATAAGATGACTATATGGCACTTACTGATATTCTGTGCCGTTTGCTATCTTTTATAAGCCATGCCCCTTGTTAGGTAAATCTTCTGTGCTGTCCGTATAGAGGTCCTGTCCACAAGATGGCCGCTGATGGAGGGTCATATCCTAGTTACTCAGTCTCTCCCATACAAACAAACTGCAATGAACTTACAACAGTGCAGTGTATTCGAACAGAGAAGACATCACAGAGGTTATTTTCCTGGTCACATGACCCTCCATCAGCAGCCATTTTATGGACAAGACCTCTGTGTGGACAGCACAAAAGACTTGGCCAACAAGGGGCGTACTTTATGAAATGTTGAAAATGGCACAGAACTTTAACAGAGGCTATGCCAAATAGTCATAATAAAAACACAATGGTCAACAGTAACCAGAAATCGGCCAATCCCTTTAAGACTTTAAAGAGTAACTAAACTTTTGAATACAATTTTAACAAGATGTCCCTAATGCCCTAATAATAGTTTTTGTAATATACTTTATTAAGGCATTTTGTATCTTTATTACAGTTTCCACCGCCTGAAGCGCACCATTCTCTGACATTTCTGTACACCGCTGACTGCTCAGAGGTGTACGGAGTACGGGCTGTAGAAATAGGGACACAGCATAGCGAGTACGGGCAGGAGCACAT
The DNA here is from genome assembly GCF_905171765.1 of Bufo bufo. NCBI lineage: Eukaryota > Metazoa > Chordata > Amphibia > Anura > Bufonidae > Bufo > Bufo bufo. The sequence continues at coordinate 511,557,570 of NC_053392.1, read as the reverse complement.
ATTGCTGCTCCTGCCTGTGCCCCCTGGAGGTTTACTAACTCCTGGCATAGCACAAGGGTACCCTATAGCTACAGTATGCCAGGATTAGCTGAGAGGAACGGGCTCCTGCCTGCTTCGCTCAGCTAAGAGTCCTGCACGCATTCCGCTCAGCTAATCCTGGCATAGAACATGGGTACAGGTTAGTAAACCTCTGGGGGGCACGGGCATGGAGCAGCAATATGCGCTCCTGCCCGTACCCCATGCACTGCGGCCCCATTCATAAAGTGTCTACAGCCCATACTCCGTACACCGCTTTAGGAATAAAAATACAAAATGCCTTAAAGGGGTTGTCTCACTTCAGCAAGTGGCATTTATTATGTAGAGAAAGTTAATACAAGCCACTTACTAATGTATTGTTATTATCCATATTGCTTAGTTTGCTGGCTAGACGAATTTTTTTTATACACCTCTCGTCTCCATGGTTACGACCACCCTGCAATCCAGCATCGGTGGCTGTGCTTGCACACTATAGAAAAAAGCACCTGCGCCTCTGGTGGCCGGGACCATGGGAGTGCACATAGGCTAGCGCTTAATCCTATAGTGCGCAAGCACGGCCACTGATGCTGGATTGAAAGGTGGTCGTAACCATGGAAACGAGATGAGTATAATGTGATGGAAAAATTAGTCTAGCCAGAAAAGGAGGCAATATGGACAATCACAATACATTAGTAGGTGGCTTGTACTAACTTTCTCTACATGATAAATGCTATTTGCTGAAGTGAGCCAACCCCTTTAATAAAGTATACTAGAAAAACTATTATTAGGAACATCTTATTAAAATGTTATTCAAAAGTTTAGTTACTCTTTAAAGAAGCATTCATATCAATTCAACACCTTATAGAATATTTTACGTTTAATGGTGATGATCAGCGCGTTCTTCCTTATTCCTACTTATCTCTTTGTACAGTACTATGATCCTGTCTTGCACAGTAAGGGCAATTTAGCCCACACAGTTTTATATTGGGCAACCTGTAATTTCTGTGGATCCGTACTGTGGATCGGGTCATATTGTACCCCTGTATGGAGGCAGGCTCTAACGGATACCATTACGAAAATCTATCTCTGTAACATAGCGGCACATTGCAGCCATACGGACTCTGTGTTGCACCATGCAAAATTTGGCATCTGCGTCACCTGTTGTAAGAAAAAGTTCCAGTGTTGTCCATATCTAATAAAACCTGATGGGGGACGATTTCAGCTGTTAATACTGGAAAATATTATGCAACCCAAGATTACTACTAGATATGTAATGCAAAGCGCACATGTTCTTGATATTGATTTTAACTGTTAAACAGTTTTTTAGCATGTAAGTGATTTCCAATTCTGTACAGAATATAATGGTGGTATAGAACTAGGACCAGGCCGTCAGGCATAAAATAAAAACAGCAACACATTATGAAGTAGGATACTTTGATTTGAAGAATTTCCTTCCTGTGCCTGTTTTATATATCCACTGAATTAAAGGGAAATCGGATCGAATGCGGCAGATCTGTACCTGAGTTATTCTCCATGCACGTATAAATCAGCTTGCAGATTCTCAGTAACAGCATCACTTTCTTCTCTGGAGAATACATTTTCTGCATGGTAGAGAACTTGACTCTGATCTTTTCCACATCTACTGCCTCGGGGGTTGGCGTCAAAACTCCGAGTTCCTGAGGAGTCCTCTTTTTTACTAGTAACAGGTTTTCCTTCAGCTGGCTCCAGGACCCATCTGTCATACGGAAGTTCTTCAGCATGTTTTCTATGTGGCCTTTCAGGGGCTTTAAGATACATTTGTGCATGGCCTTCTCTAGTACCACATCTGAAATAATTGAAGCAGGACAATGAAGAGAACAGACATAGAAAACCAAACAATGTATATACTGCAGCAAAGTCAACGGGATTAGCAGATAATCCTTCTAGAGTCTAGACCTTCACCATGGCTTGTCCTATTTTGCATTTTTTATATCTTTCTTTACCGTGTCCTTATCCCCTCCAATGTGTATGGTCATCCAACACCAATTAATCAAACCTATGTAATAATCTAATGGTCGCTGAATCTATTAAACAGCACATGACAATTACCAGATACATTGTCAATGAATATAGTTGTCTTCCACCACAATGTGTTCATGACCAGAGGCCTAACGACCTCTGTTTTATACATGATAAGCTGCTCTCAGCAATATCCTATTACGTACCATCCCTCATATCAAGTAACACCATGGCGTTCCTCCAATAATAACAGCACTCCTAGAATTCCTCCTGATATGTGTCATCTCTCACCGTTTCTGGAAAAACTGACAGTAATATTGGCCGTATTACTTCTACTTATAGACAAAAGGCCATTGGGATGGAGCTGACTGCTTGAAGATAGATCATCTCTAGCTAGTCTACAAAACTCACTGAGCAGCTCCAGAAACACATGTCCATAGTAATCTTCTACTGATCCTCAGTGAGAGCCTGAATTATAGACCAGAGCAGCATTCATAATTCTGCTGGTTGTTTGCAAACTTCTCAACAGACACATCTAGAGAACTTTAGCTAAGTTACTATGATACAAAGAGGGAACGCATTTCAGTTCTTTCTATCGTGTATGGCCGGCTTTGGACAGTCATTCAGCTCTAATGTTATTCAAGATTCCTTGAATCTAGAAGAACAACCAAATGTCCTAAGTCTTTCCTATTACATAAATGCATTCTACTTGACAGAATGATCATCATGTATATCATGGTCATTGCTGATATTCACTCAGGAAATCTATACTATGAAGCGAATTATCTACATGAATTGCCCAGTCATAACCTGCCTGCCCCTGCTCATGTGTTGGGCTCTGTACTATGAATAGGTAGTAGGACTAAGGAGTGGTCTGCAACAGATAAGCAATGCTGAAAGATAGAAACTATGAAACGGCCAATGTTCTGCATTCCTGATGAATCACGTACTTGCCGGCTATGAAAATACAAAAAATAAACCCAGCATTACAATGGAGACTTCCCAAGAACTGCTTCTGACAAATGACGGCGTCCAATCAATTTACTGCACATATAAGTCAGTCTAAGAAATGTGCATCTGATTTACCCCCTGATGTAATTGGATGTTCTCCTAAATCAGAAATTTAAACACTGTCTTCACCTTGAATTGCTTACGATACAATCTTTACGAAACAGAAATAGTGGCAATATCTACTAAAGGGGGCAATTCCTTTATACAAATGACTGGTGGTCCAGGAAGCAGAGAGAGCACTCACTGCGCATGTGCTAGGACCGATGTCAGATGATTGCTGTGATAAAGGAGCATCTGAAGCCACAGGACCGCATACATCACTGAGGACTTGAAGCCGAGGTGTATGCACCTCCGATCACTGCGCATGTCAGGACTGCAGCAACGCAGGGAGGTCTTCTGCGCCTGTGCAAGGTTTTTCACGGCCAGGTGCTGGCATCAGAAAGGCAAGGGGCAGTTTATGAGAGTGAGAGGGGAGGTCTGTGAAAGCAAGATGGGCAGGGGAGCGGGGTGATGACTCGCCTCATCCAGCGCAATGCCCTATTGACTCCATGACCTATCTGTTGGTGACGTCAGATAAATTTTCAAAGTTGATTTTTGACATAAACGCACTACTTTTGAGCATAAACAAAACCATTTTGTTAATAATGGAAGCATGAACAGTAGGAACTTCTAAATAGCTCTATAGGTCAATTCTGATGACAGGTTTCCTTTAAAAGGGAATCTGTCAGCTCCAAAACACCCCCTAATCTAGAGTAAATGGTGTATAGGGTCAATGACGATGAGTTCAATTATGTAATTTTTATCTTCATACTCACTTGCATTCTGACGCTGTGCTCCCACAAACCAGCAGTAAAATACATTGTGAGGACTCCTGAGCTCACGTACATAAAGGAGAGGACTCATGGAGAAGTCCTCTAAATGCATTTTGCTGCTGGTTTGTAGGACAGTGTGGGAATGCAAGTGAGTATGAAGATTAAAATGACATAAATCAGACTCTGCATCACACTATACACCACTTAGTCTAGTTTGGAGGCTGTTTTGGAGCTAACATATTTCATTTAAAGGCTAAGTACAGCTTCAAGGGCAATTGTATTTTACCGATTTCGAGCTAAAATTTTTTTTTTCAATTGTTCTTTATTAAAAATTTTGAGCCGTTCTGTCACAAAGGATTAACTGTTTTTCTAGCTGTGTGAATGGTACTTTGACTTTGTGCCGGTCATCTGACGGGCTCCTGATCTCTGACCTTATAAACACTCATTATAGCTCAATTCTTATTTTACTGATAAGAATGTGGCTTAAATACTGTAAGTGTTTTAGTTATTTAGAGATGAGGTTTTTATCTCTAAATAACTAAAACACTTACAGTATTTAAGCCACATTCTTATCAGTAAAATAAGAATTGAGCTATAATGAGTGTTTATAAGGTCAGAGATCAGGAGCCCGTCAGCTAAGCTAGCTGACTGAAGAGAGTGAAAATACAGATCCTGCTACTAGAGAAACTCAGCCCTATACAGAGAAAAGGGCTCTGAATTTTAAATAAAGCTCAAAATGAGTATAATGCATGTGTTGTTTTCTACCACCAACGTTAACTATGCAAGGCTTTAGTAACAAAAGGCGTTTGTTGCCACTTTTGGTAGGTGTTTGCCCAATTTATGGAAAATATGGCCCCAGTCTATTCTGTCTCTGGTTAGAGATTATATTCACTCGTATTTATTATTTATTTTATGCACTTATATAGCGCTACTATATTCTGCAATGCTTTACAGACATTAGCATCACACTGTCCCAATGGGGCTCACAATCTAAGGTCCCTATCAGTATGTCTTTGGAGTGTGTGAGGAAACCAGAGTACCCGGAGGAACTCATACTGTCCCTTCCTGTACAATTTTTCTACTGTAGCGTCTATACATACATTGAGCCTATGCCCTGGTCAAGGTTAAAGGCATGGCCATGGCTCTGATATTAGCCAAGTCATAATCAGCATGGGTTGGTCGCTTCTTATACAAATAGCAGGCTCTGTACATTAAAGAGGTTTTCTGGGAGTTAGAAATTAGTGATTGATCCTCCGAGTCTCGGCACTGATCAGCCATTTGAACACCGATGCTCCGGCGACTGCTGCCGTCTCCTCACAGCTGACCAAGGATAGCACCATACATTGTATAGTGGATGGGTTTGGTATTGCAGTTTGGGCCCGTTCACTACAATGGCGCTAAGCTGCAAATAGGCCATGTGACCGATGAACGTGACATCACATGGCCTAAAAGGAGGCTGCAGCGCTCAACAGCCTCCTCAAACACCTGATCAGCGGGAGTGCTAAGAGTTGGACCCCACTATCCTGAGGACAGATCATCAATGTCTTATTCCCGGAAAACCTCTTTAATAATGAGCTCTTTGCATTAAAGGGATTCCCCATTAGATGAACAGGGTTTATTAGAATGAGTGCTGTATCTTTTCCCAGTTTCTAACTAAACACCAGTTTGGCCCAGAGATCAGATCTTAGAGCAGACATGTTTGCTTATACACAATAGGCCTCATTTATCAAAACTGTCTAAAAGAAAAACAGCCAGGACACATGTAGGACTCAGTAGATGAATATTAGCCTGTTTTTATAATGTGCCTGTCCTTTCAGGAGATGACATGTATATTTATCAGTGACATTCAGGCCGAGTGCCTACTCAGCTGGCGTTCCCTCTCTCTATATCACACACAAAGAGGAATTACAATATCTCGCACAGCAACAGAATAACAATGATGTCACCGAACACTGAGACCCTTTATAGAGCCGTCTTACTGACTGTAAATCCACTGTAAGCAGTCCTTTCACTCTTGTTCTACAACTTCATAAATAATGATGATTATTGTGATTTATTTATTCTGAAGAGGTTCCAGCCGTAAACCCGGAGATTACAAGACACAAAGACAAAACTACAAAGATGGCCACTCATGTTAACCAGTCAACTTCATTGGGCCAACCAACTAATGTGTATGGATTTCAACATGACCGATCCTTTTGTTTTCGGGGTGGCGAGTAGCTCCTAGAGGTTCTGACAGCTTTCTTCCCTCTCCCCGTTCAGAACACTTGCACACTCTGTCGAGCCTAGGATGCGTGTGCATGGTGGGGTTGGGAGAAACGACTGTCAGCTGAATGTATGTATGTAATCTATGATGTATGGCCAGTAGGGATAAACAAACTTCATTTTTTGAAGTTCGAGTTAACGCTGAATTGCGTTATGGATTCCTTTACCAAGGATGGAATGCATAACGGAACGCCTTGAGAGGCATTCCATCATAATTGAAGTCTAAGGCCTGCATAATGGATACGTTCAGTTCCCGTTATGGAGGAGAGGACTACTGCATAATGGAAAGCGGACGGATTCATTATGCTGCCCAGAAACAACGATTTTAGGTGCCGGCCGAAAGACACGCTCATCCGTTGAATGAGCATTTGCTCATTCATTGAGTAAGCTCCAGGCATCTTTTACAAAGGTCAATTATCGGGAACGAACACTTCTACAAACATTCATCCCCAATAATTGGCCTGATTATCGGTCCATGTAAAAGGACATATAGGGAAAAATGTATCATTAAGCCCCTTCAAGCCTCTTTCTGGCGTAGAAAAGTCGCAAATCTACCGGGTTTGCAACTTTTCAATGCATTTGCGACTTTTCTAGTTGCAATCTGAATTTTACAATGCCCTCGCTAAGTCTACGAAAAGGGGGCGTAGAGAGGGCAGAGTGAGGGAGGGGCCAGCGGCCCCAGCTAATTCATCATTACTTATCCTAGAAACCGGCGTGAATAATGACTGACGTCTACGGCAGATCGGAGAACCTGAGGAGGCAGTTAATTTATGGTAAAGCCTACACCTCGTCATAAATTACATGCCTCCTCTGGCTGCGCAGGGCCTATCGAGACCAAGGTAACACAGGCCGGCTTTGATAAATCAGGGTCATAGTCTCTGTTGATACTTGTGTTACGCGCAGGAACAGTGCAGTCTACAGCACAGAAACCAGACAGAACCCATTATACAGTAAGTCAATGAGATCCTTCAGGATTTATATGGCTATATTTGGTTCCGTCCAGATGTTAGAACATTCGTGTGAACAGCTCACCATGGACATTCCTTAAAAGTAGAACTTTGCTAGAGCAAATCTGATTTAGGGGGCCTTCACGGAGCCTTCAGCTCCGTCCATCTGAATGGGGTTGTTTTGGTGGGAAGCACATGGATTTCTGCAGGCCTTATTCAGATGAATGGAATGTATTTTTAGTTGCAGAATTTTCTTCAACAAATCTGTCGTGTGTGAAGGCCTCCTAATCCTGTAATGAGTGAGAAGGTAAGTGTACAGCCAGCAGAAGGCAAAGTTACTTATATAGCACTAGATGATACTGACAAGCACCAGCGTCATCAGGTCCACGGAGCTATAGTACTGGCAGAGATCTCGGGCTCCGACACCATTGTGTTCATGTCACTCTCACAGAAGAACTTCCCTAGACATTGGACTAAAGAGTCGCTTCATTCACTGCAATTAACCTGCTATACCTACGGAGGGCAGTGGCTGGTGTCGGGGTGAAGGGACTACAGGACATTATGTAGTCCCGCCAGTCACCTCCAGCCTCGGCAGTGCTGACTAGCACAAATAGCTTCCTATTAAACTATGCCCATGCCAAAACCACATGGAGTTTCAATATTAGTCACAGGTTTCTGTCTGGATGATTGAGCAATGCAGCTTTGTTATGCAGACATAGGCGATGTGAGGAAGGTTTCATCTGAAGAAGAAAACCTTTGATTTCACTCATGGGTTACACCAGATGATGTGAAGTAACAGAACGTCCCGATCAATGATACCATACGCTTTGTACTGTAGTCTGTCTAACGATAACCACGCGGAAATAGTAATGTTTAGTGTTAAATGGGGTGTCCAAGAATGAAAAATCTTGGACGAGCCCCCCGATTGTCTATACTCATCTCTTCTTCCGGTGCCACCTGTCCGGTCCTCCTGCCATTGCTTTTTTACACACTGCAGCAGTGATGTGCAGGTATACCTCACTTTGTCGCTGCAGCCAATACCTTTCCTTATACTGCTGAGGACAGTGATTGGCTGCAGCGCTCACATGCCGTATACCTGTGCAGTCTGTGAACAAGCAGCGGCAGGAGGACTTGCATTAAAAAATAAAATAAAAAATAACTAAAAAAAATGAATATGGAAACCCAGCCCATGAATTTGATCAGAATGAAATAAAGGAGTATTCGGGCTTCACAGTATTGATGCAACGGTGAAGGGTAACTACAGCTCCCTCTCATTCAAGTGACAAAGCTGTAATCATCCCGCTCTGCCGCTATTGTAGACGGTGTGCAGGCAAACCCTGAGGAAGCGACGGCGCTTGCACCAGCTCTTCGAGCTCTTCAATCAGCTGATCGATCTGATATTTGCGGCCAATCATGAGGACAATATTTGAAGCCAGAATTCAATTTACAATTGAACACTAATAGGAACAAATAGGACAAGCAAACAGAAAACCCAAATGACGTTGTCCAGATGCGAGCTCATTTGAAGTCCTTACTAAGTGCCTATTATGTAATCCTGACCCCGCGCCAGATTTACTTGTTTATATAGTTCCATAGCCCTAAAAAGGTTATCTAATTTCTGGTCATTTTATTTAAAACATAAACAATTATTTCAAGAACAACAACAACAGTCCAATTGCAAACAAGTAGTACCAAGACATCCAGGTTCTCGCCGATGCACAATAGTATCGGCAGCTGCCAACAAATAGGGTACCACAAACGGGGGTAGACTACCAGCAGATAAGCCAAATACTTGGCCCCCTGTACCACCCATGCAGCCAGTACAGCTGTACAGGGGCCCGGAGGGGGCCCTTTGCAGCTGTAGAGCAGTAGCAGAAGTGACCAGGCTGCACTGCTAAGCTGAGATTGGGGCTCAGTGGTGAGACGGCACCGAGCTTAGCGCTGCAATGGGGGTTCCCAGACATAACTTTGCTTTGGGCACCAGAAATACCAAATCTGCCCCTGACCACTTAAGGACACCTGGGAGATACATGTAGAAAATACTGTATGGAGAGGACTGTCGCTGTACAATGTGTCTTCACTAATATATACAGTAGATGCCCAAACACCACAGAGAAGCATCACCATTGACTCTTCTGAAGCCAAAAATACATAATATTGTATAATAGACAGTACAAACCTCATCAGAAACCTAATACTAAAGTGTTGTGTAAAGATGAGTTCACACCACCGCTAGTTATAGAAAGTACTGGATTTGGCACATAACAGACAGAGCTGAACAGACTCCACTCAATACAATGGAATAATGGAGTCCGCTCAATTTTTGTTCAGGAACCTGTTTTTTTACCAGACAGTCCTGCATGCAGGACTTTTTTTGTCCAGTCTTTTTGACAGAATCTGCAATGGAGACCCCGAATGCAGATGTGAACAAGCCCTAACTTTTAGAATAGGATGACTTTCACAAGGAGGGACTTCCCGCGTTCAGCGGGCTGCAGGTATACAAACATGTCTGGTTTCTAGGACCTGTGGGTGGAAGAATGAGACAGCATATCAGGTTCATACTGGCTAGTAAAGCGTTGACTGTTACATGATACCATGGGTTGCATTCATTAGCACCGTCACAGGGATGTAAATACCGTGGTTCATTTTAGCGATATATTAAAATGTCGCATCGTCCATTTGATCGACTTTTGCTTCATTAAATTTTATCTTTATGGAAAAGCAGATGTGTTACCACAATGTAACAACCTCTTATCACTTGAACAGAATACAGGCTACTGTAATTGGTGCTTGTATTCCGGTGACTGAATCTGCAATGTCTTGCAGCTTCGCACTCCCACATATAAAAGGGAGGGATGTCACTGACTTGCGAGTTTTACAATTCCCTTATAATTAATATAGTTTCAAAGGTGGAGTTTTAATTTGAATTCTATTTACAGTAATCCCTTGTATATATAATTAATACACTGTCAGCAGATTTGTACGTATGAAACTGGCTGACCTGCACTTGGCAGCTGAAGACATCTGTGTTGGTCCCATGTTCATATGTGCCCGCATTGCTGAGAAAATGATGTTTTAATATATGTAAATGAGCCTCTAGGAGCAACGGGGGCGTTGCCATTACACCTAGAGGCTCTGCTCTCTCTGCAACTGCACAGACCTCTGCAATTTGATTGAGAGTAAAAATGTCATTACACCTGGTCCTGTCAATCAAAGTGCAGAGCGCCCGACAGTTGCAGAGAGAGCAGAGCCTCTAGGACTGATGAAATCCATTGTGGTTGCAGCTGAAACATTCCCATTCAGATGAACAGAACTAATTATAGTCACTTCTGCAATAAATCTGCAGAGTGTGAATATGCCCAACAAGTCCTTCGGCAAACATGGAAGAGCAAATGATAACTGAAACTTCTGCACATTCCAAAATTGTGTTCAATACGGTTTTTATTGATTTCTCTCATCTTTTTATGGTCAAATCAGATAACAGACAAAAAGTTTTGGTTAGCAGACCTTCTTGAGGTCTACTGACTGCCCAGACAGGAAGACATGAGGAAAGCATGGTAATGTGGTGAACCTGATAAGGTGGTGAGCCGTGTGCTTTCCCCATGTCTTATTATCTGGGCAAGAAGTTGGCCTGACGAAGGTCTTCTGACTGGCTACTTTCACACTAGCGTTTTTCTTTTCCGGCATAGAGTTCCGTCACAGGGGCTCTATACCGGAAAAGAACTGATCAGGCTTATCCGCATGCATTCTGAATGGAGAGAAATCCGTTCAGGATGCATCAGGATGTCTTCAGTTCAGTCATTTTGACTGATCAGGCAAAAGAGAAAACCGTAGCATGCTACGGTTTTATCTCCGGCGAAAAAAACTGAAGACTTGCCTGAATGCCAGATCCGGCATTTTTTTCCATAGGAATGTATTATAAAAACCGGAACGCCGGATCCGTCCTTCCGGTCTGCGCATGCGCAGACCTTTAAAACTGAGAAGAAAAAAAAATACCGGATCCGTTTTGCCTGATGACACCAGAAAAACGGATCCGGTATTGCAATGCATTTTTCTGACTGATCAGGCATTTTTCTGACTGATCAGATCAGTCAGAAAAAATTACATGCGCTTGCATACAGTTTGCCTGATCAGGCAGGCAGTTCAGGCAACGGAACTGCCTGCCGGAATCAAACAACGCAAGTGTGAAAGTACCCTTAAAACGTTCACTTATAATCTGATTTGTCCCTTAAAAAGATGAGAAACCCCAAAAAAATTGGATGTTCGGACGTTTCAATTATCACCAGTACAGGTGGTTTGGGAACCTACTGCCAGCACCTCCCTGATATAAGGAGTGCTGTGATTTTCCTCTTCTATTACGACAGAGGAGGCACGGTAATAACAAATTCCCTGCGCCTGTCCTAACTGGAGTTTGGTCTTCCCCATCACTCTCATGGCAGAGGCCATGTTGGTGGGTTGTGTAGCTATCCAATCTGCCATACCTGGGCTCTGTTCACATGAAACCAGAAACCCTTTGAATATCTTGACTACCTTTATTGTTTTCTACTTTTTTCGACGCGTTGGTTCATTGTTACTAGACATTACTGTTTTCACACATGTTCCTTATACAATTGCTTGGACCTAATGAATCTATTGTCAATGGTTCACCAAGAGACACACTTAGCGCTCATGCACACGACCGTTGGCTGTTTTGCGGTCCGCAAATTGCAGATCCGCAAAACACGGATACCAGCTGTGTGCATTCCGTATTTTGAAGAACAGAAGGGCAGGCCCCTAATAGAACAGTCCTATCCTTCTCCGTAATGTGGACAGTAATAGGACATGTTCTATTATTTACGGAACGGCCATGTGGACACAGAATGCACAAGGAGTCATTTCCATTTTTTTTTAGCGGTCCCAAATAAAATGGAACGGACATGGAAAAAAAAAATATAATGTTTGTGTGCATGTGCCCTTACAGAAAGAGTTTTTGCCTGGACCCTGCATAATTCCGCATGGAATCGCTATGGTTTCTTACTACAGAGCCACAGGCTATCCACCACTGTATGGTGCGTCTACATGGAAAAATCAGTGGCCCTTGGAGGTAATATGGGCCCCCAGCAAGTAATGAACACCAGTTTATGGATACAGCACAGACCAGCAGTGGGCATGAAGCCTAGTGCATCCTTGCTGCCATAGTCACTCCAGAAGCACTGGCATTTCCATCATTGCCCATGCAAACAAGTAGTATTTGGGAAGGGTCTAACTTGCAACTAAAGCCAAAGATTGTAAAAAATACTACTGCAACCAACAAAAGTAATGGGAAATAACCAAAAGTACCAAAAATAATTCCAACTCCATATACAAGATTCTACAAAAACACCTGTGCCCATGTCCGGATTTTGGTCCGGAAAAAAACAAGTCTGCAAAAAAACTGATACTTTCCGTGGACATTCCACATTTTTCTCACTCCCATCAACAGAAAGAGCTATTCTTCTTGGCAATACGGAACTGCTCTATATTTTGCAGACGGGCCACAAGGATCTGCAACCTATATGGATGTGTGCATAGATATAAGGGCTCATGCACATGAACGTAGTTTGGTTGGCAAAAAAAATGCAGCTCGGATGTGGACCCATTCACTTTGAATGGGACCGCAAAAGATGTGCACATCCGTTGCTCTGTTACGTGGAGCCGCAAAAAAAGAAAGAAAAAAGAAAAAGAAAATGTCCTATTCTTGTCCGTTTTGCGGCTAAGAATAGGCATTTCTATTATGGGTGACCCGTTCCGTACCGCAAATTGCGGAACGCACACGGGCGGCATCCGTGTCTTGCAAAACAGCCACGGTCGTGTGCATGAGCCCTAAATGTGGAAACATTTCCAGATGTGTGCATGAATAGTAAATAAGCAGTGGACACCAATGCCAGCCACCTGGCGCTTATAGGTAGGTAGCACGTCTGTTCACATGATTAGTCTGACATGAGATCTACCATTCTTAGTAATGCAATTAGAGAAGTAATCCCTCTTAGGACAAGCTGGTGCTCGGCACTTACTACTGCCGCAGTCGAAGAATGCCCACGATTGATCTGCACCCTCCTATAGACCTCCGAGAGGCTTATACCAGGTTTTTGTGTTTTGCAGAGGCCCCGCATAGAAGGGGTGCAGACAAGCAAAGACTTAGCAGAAAGCTATTTTAATTAGCATTGCTTGTGCCAAGCCTGGGATTGAGTTTCCAGACTTTTTACTTCCACATGAAAATCTGAATTCCAGGCGATGAGTAGCCTGGCAAGATACCTTCCTGGCAGCATCCAAGGAAAAAATAAAAGGGACGGGCTAAGCAGAAGAAATTCCTAAGGGTAGCAAGGGCTGCAGGTCCTGGCATATGTTAACCTCTTGGTTACTAAAGCATATTTAACAGCAAAAAAAAAACTGTCTATACGCGATATTAACACATTTTTAGTGCATCACACAAGTATAATGTTACATTCTTATATTTTCCTCAAACCGTCCAGTACAAGATCTTGAATATACTCATCACTGACCCAATGTTACACAACCAACAAGCCATAGATCAAACGCCCTGGACAGAGGCATAAGTACATGCAGCAAGTGGTTTCTGTTACTGGATCCTTTTCATGTTTCCCAAACACCCCCACCCCCCTCACCAGATGACGTTCCTTTTACTTAGACCGTGCCTTTAAATGGATAAACAAAAACATCTGGGTCAGCGCCTGTGTGGAAGCACTGTGCTATACCGGAGTATATCATAGGGTGTCTATGGGATTTGGGACATGGAGCGTCATGTGTTAACCATAGCTGGATATGTAATAGTAAAGTTACATAAGGAAATATCAGTATGAGTAATAAGTACCAGATCATGGCCGTCATAGGGGTCAACACAGGCAGTACGCTATGTCATGAAATAACAGACTTGTCTCACCTATTTGATCTTCTGGGATCAGGGATTCAATCGGAGGGTCTAGTTCGGAGCTCTGTGCCAAGTAATTCTTAACCTGTGTCATAAACTGTCGGATGGTGTGCAACATATCTGTGCTGGAGACGTGGCAGTCCTTGTTCTCCTGCAGAAAACTGATGTAATCCTGTACGAGGCACCCGAAATAAGTGCACTTGTCCCTAGACAAGGCTGCTATCTTCTTAACCATCTTCTTCTCTGGGGTCACCAAGGAACTGAACACGCCGCTCACTTTGCGCAGGTGAGTTTTCACAAGTTTAGAAAGTCCCAAAGACGTGGCCCTTTTATTTTTGGACTTTATTGGAGGCGCCATACTCTCCTGATCGCTCTCTTCTTCACAATCCTCCAAACTGTCGCCTTCGTAAAAAGGGGGCACCATGCGGTCGTACTCAAAGGAGTCTGATGACGAGGTGGAGATGCTCATGTCGCTCAGGCGTTGCATGCGTAACGTGCCTTGGACAGGTGAGTTGCTGATCTGACCCACGTTCATGTTCTGCATTGGTCTCTGAGGTGGAGATTCTTCAGGCTGAGAGTCAAATGAAGATCTACAGGAACTATTGAGCGATGGGCTGTGGTCGCTGCTTTGCCACCTGTGAATGGTAGCTTGTTTCTTCAAGCGAGGAGGGGGGATAGGGGTAGCAATTTTAGGAGAGTCCAAGTTCCCGTGCCGATTATTAATAAGTGTTTCTGGCATGCTTGGCTCTGACTGTACAGCTCTGGACAGCTGAAGGTTTGTGCGATGACTGTTAATGGAAGGGGGAGGGGGCCTGGGAGGTGGTGATTTCGCCCTCTCTATGCCATTTGTTTCTTGGGTTCTTGTGCTGTCCCTCTTAAAGCTTCCTCCTGAGTCCTGGCTGTGCACTTTTAAGAAGAGAGGATTAATGAAACACAGAGCGCCGTTGGTCTGGCTACATTCCAGTTCTGAGGGTGTTCTGGTGCGGAGAGAATGCACTCCATTTATAAGAGGTAGATGATGTGACTGCCTCTTGACGCTGCCTTGGGGGAGAGGCTTGAGAGAAGGTGGAGGATATTTTGGTCTGATGTTTACAGAAGATTTCCAAAAGTCTTGGAAGAAAAAAAAGAAACACATAAAATCCTCATTGTGTGAACAAAACATGTGCTCAAATGCATGAAATTTGTAGAATCAAGAACTTTTACAAGTTTTATAACAAAAGGGATCAATCTAATGGGATCTACTACAAGAAGACAAACCACATCGTCTGGCTGGCACAAGGACACTGGCACACTATCATACTTAGGGTTTTGGTTTCACACTACAAACTCACATTGCAGAGATGGGAAATTGCAGACATTTTATTGTCCCTGGAATAAAAATCCAAATTGTGAAGTATCAGGATCTGGTCTTATGAACAGCCATGAAAATTAAAGGTTTTGTGGCACAGGATGTGGGATAATTAACTGATTGGTGGGGGTCCGACTGCTGAGATCCCAACCAATCCTGAGAACAGAGGTTCCATGTTTCCTGCTGCCCCATTCATTCATATAGTACTGCAGTAGACAGCCGAGCCCCATCAGGTCAGGAACATGGGACCTTGCTTCTCAAGATCAGTGGGGGTCCCAGCAGACAGACCCCCATCAATCAGTTAGTTATCCCCTTTCCCATGTATAGTGCATAACTTTGATACTTGGCACGACCACTTTAAAGAAATAATTCATAATCTTGTATACTTTACATTTAATAAGATCTATTTTTTTACCATGCTACCTTTTTATCGTCACTTAGAACAAGTGGCTTTTCTATGCTAATAATATTGATTATTTCATCATTTCAAATTTTTCATATCATTGGCTCCAATTTACTAATGTCTCAGCTAGTAGCGGTGCCTGTAGAGTCACAGCTCCAGAGCAGAAGCAGAACCTATGCCCTTTCTCTGTTAATTGAAGCGGCTGCGCAGGCAGGAAATTGTCCGAACCTGTCAATCTAGCAGCCTCTTCACCTGCGTGGACATCTAACCACAGGTGAACAAACCCTGCTGATGAGAGAAACCGATTTGTTGGAATCGATTTGCTCATCTCTATCATGAATGCATGCGAAAACCGGGAAGCCACAATGCAGACAACGAGCACACATGTAATTTTACAACAAGTCAAATCAGTTTTTAAAAATAATTGCTAGGGTGCCTTCACACGTGGCAGATATAGATACGCTTTAGCGCAGCAAACATAGAGCCCCCAAATGGAGGGGGCTTCAACCAAAGAGGTTCTACCTGGTTTCAGAGTCTAGTTTAGTAAGCCTGTAAGTATATTGTGTATGGAGGTATCTTTCCCTAGAAGCAATGCTTCAACCAAGATGTTGTAAGGAGCCACAAGATGCCTGTGTGCACAGGGCCTTAGATACTGAGCAGTTGATAAATGATCCTCATCCTCCTGTAGATCACATTACCACATTATGCAATAGGCATGAATATTGTAGAGTGTATACGTACCGGACCAAGCTAAAGAACAGCTTTCCTGAACCACATTTGCAGGGATTGTTCTTGCAGGGAAGTGAAAAGTATTTTGCAGAAAGGGCAGGCAAGGCAAAAGGAAAAAAGCTGAAAGCTCCTCTTCTTCACCAGTCTCTTAAGACAGCCCAGGTCATCAGCTGCTCAGCTTTTCTTCCTTCCCTCGCTTGTAAACACACAGCTGCATGCGTGTGGATTGCAAAACTTGGAATCTGGCATTGAGCGTGGTCAGAAGAATGACACGCTGTGTGCTTTTAAAGATTATAACAATGAGTAACAGGAAGCTCTGCTAGGAAAGCTAACATATGTCTGGCCTACTTGTAGGAGGCCCAACACTGGGCCAGAAGAGCAGGAAAGACGAGCGCGCTTACATGTTTATCATATGCAGGCCAAGTAGTTTGACAGAAAATCCGCTATTTGTAAGTTTCTAAAGTTAGCTTCGATGTGGATATAAGTTTAAATTACAGACAACAGCTTCTAAATCCAATAGAAAGTTTGGAAAATGAACGCTGCAGAGAAGCAGTCCCAAACATATGGCAGTGATTTTGTAAAAGACAGAGACACTGCTGTAACATCTAACTCCAGCAGAGGGCACCAGATCCTTGTTCAGGGCAGCCAGGGAAAAAGATTCAGCCTGCACAGGAAGTGGGCAGGGAATACTGTTCCAGTGTGTGAACGTGCGTGCTGAGACCAAGTGTGTAGCTCTCAGGTATCAGAGCAGATATGGCTTTTGTTAATCGCATCCTGCACAAGGTTCACATCCTATAGATAAATTTATGCCTTCAAAAATGCGCTGAATTTTCAAACCCACATCTAACGCTCTTTTGACAAGATGCTTCAACCATCATGTTTTTCTACTTAAATTTATGGCTCTAGGGGGAAATCACATTTTCCAGGAATTAATCATCATTGCCTACCCTAATTATAGGCCGCAAATGTTTGATCATTGGTGATTCAGCCCTCGGGATCCTTCAGATCAGCAGTAGCAAAGAAGCCATGGCTCACCAGCACCATCATTATTTACACAAGCACAGCAGCTCATCTGCCATGGGCGGCTGCGCCTGGTACTGCAGTTTGGTCCCATTCAAGTAGGCTGCAGTACTGGGCACAACCAAATTTCTACGTACGGTGCTGTTCCTGTGTGAACAATGGAGTTGTACAAAATTTCATGGAGCCCTAAACTAAAAGCCTGATTGTGAGGAATGTGGAATTATGATCCAATGCCAGTCATAATCTATTTCCAGCCATTTGCTGTCAGATAGCAGAGGGCGTGAACTCCGCAGGCATCCTGGCTTTAAGCAGGCCATGCATTTGAACGAATTCACACCTCACTCAGCCAGCACGGAGGCCAACTCCAGCCAGTACTGGTCTCAGCCAGTACTCAGATCAATTAAATCCATCAGACATCATGGCACTGGAGATTCATAAGGAATTATGAATTGCCCGTCCATCACTGGCATAAACCAGTTATATATCTGCGACCCTGGGGCCAAGACGGACATGCCCCTGGTCGTAGTTTGGGGGTCGGGTGCCGGGAAGGGGAGATACAGAGATCTCCCCACAGGAACCTAATAACGGCTCCATGTTTGGTCTCCACCTGTAGCCAGCACCCAGGCGGACCCGTTGGTCCCAGAACCATCTCCCTGTGACCTTCCGGTCTGGAGCTATGGGCCCTGATGGGTTTTGTGGGTCTTTGGCTACCAGGACCAGAAAGGAGGAGTGGACTCCTCCCAGAGGCAGGGAGGGCAGTGGCCGACTACAGGTGAAAAGGCTGATGCAGGCCAGAGGCCTAGTCGTTCTCTAAAGGGGGGGTCACATCGAGTACTGTGTTTGGAGGGACCGTGGACCAACTGCTGACATCACTGCCCCCCTGTGACTACAGCCAACCATTACAGCAACCCAGAACTCATTACATCCCAAAGGACTACTCATCCATCTGGTAACTGACCCTTGCTCTGTTTAACTCTGTTGTATCGTACCACCTGTATTTGCACATCCGACCACTGTATATATTCTCTGTGTATATCATGTATTGTCTAGTGCGACCTTAAGGCAATTAAATATACAATTTAATCTTGTGCTGTCCTTGTATCTCGATCATGAATCCCCACGTCCGTGTTTTGGCATAGTTATACGCTACTGAGGGTTGGTCTCTCACACTATATAATCCCGTTAGCGGACCGGGCTTATATCAAACGAGGAACTGGTGGCAGTGTACAGGACTGAGAAAGCTCTGTTTCACTAGGGCAGTGAAAAGGCTCCCTCAGCTTATCAGGGGTGTAAGCGAGTGTGGAGTTACACCGGAGGCCGCAAGGACCAACCGTCGCTCACCCCCCTGCCTCTCTGTGCCCGTGTGGACAGGAGGCGTCTGTTTAAAATGTATCAAGCTGACCTTACGTGCTCCCAGGGAGGGCGTAACGCCACTTCTTGGAAACCAGTGACTAAACCGTATCTTGTGAGCTCGTCGTAGTAGACGTCAGGTGGGGCCGCGAGGTGTGGTATTCGGCACACTGATGATCTGGAGAAGGACCCTTCGTACGAGTAGTCGCTTCCAATCATTTTCCCATATAAACATGTCTGTCAATCACCCTACAAATGAGCAAACGATTCTTTTTCTTCGCCTGTATCTTTTATGTGGATGTGGATCATCAGTAGCACATTTCCTTCTGTAAATGGGGATGTAAATAGAGCTAAACAGGCGCTGAACGACTTGCTAGACCGTCAAATGGTACTCATTATGTAAAAGGATCCTAAAGCCTATCTAATATTTTAATGAAAAACGTAAAAAATATAGCGTGAGATGAGGTAAGCTGCTAAAAAAAGTTGCATTTCGCAGTTACCCGTATGTGCTTGTGCTCTGCGCCGCACATTCTGCATTAACTCCAGAAAGGTCCTTGAGAAATGTTACCTCCGAAACGCGTTGGGCTTGAGCCTTGCAGCAATCTGTGCTGTCTACTTTCACTTTTGGGCAGAGACGCCCCACCAGTCAGGGTGTGCACGCTCATGCAGACTCACAGACCAGTGGGGGAGCATTACCTGAAAGCACCTGATGTGAAGACACTACGTGGATTTCAAACTCCAGAAGAGGAAGCTGCACCACTCAAACAATACTGTGGGAGACGAAGTGTGAAGGCGCAATAACATGGGTTAGTGCTTGTTCATGCCATTGAGTCCCGTAGTAGTACCACTGAGTGTAGTGTAGCCGCTACCCAGTAGTGTGAGCTTCGATTAGGAAATGTGGGTGGCATTCATCATTCACTGTGTTTGTGACTTTGCCACTTTCCAAGAAGGGAGAGCGGTGGAGCCAGGATCATTTATCTTCTTTTACACCAGTTTTCTGGCGTATAAGTAGACTGAAAACTATACCAGCTCTGATCTGCCATAAACTTGAAGCTAGGCGCTCACACTGCTGGAGAAAGCTCCTAATTTATGACGAGGCCTGTGCCATGCCATAAATTAAATGTATCCTCCAGCAGCAAATGAGATATTTTAGACTGCTAAATCATAGGCACGTTTGTTTTAATCATCCCCTCCCACTGAAATTAGGGTCCCTTTCAGCGCTAATTTTTTTGTTTTGCCTGATTCAGTTAGCCATTTTTTGCAGTTCATAGGCCATTAGATTTATGTTTGGCAAATTTAAGTGAATAGTAAGCAATCAGTTCACTGAGATTCTGCTGGACTCGTGAAAAAAAATATATCTACTGCCAAATACTGTAAGGAACCTCTGCTGTGATACTCCTATTTATTAGTTTTTCATTAGAACTTTTATTTTATTTTGTTTTTTGACCACCTCTGGGATGCTCACCTACCAGGAGAACAGGGGTCTCCTGGACCTCGTTCCACTAGGTGAGGTAGCTGCACCTGGCCACTGAATGCATGGGGATTTGGCAACCTCATGTTAACTAGTCTCTCCATTTACATCCATGGGAGTTACAGAAAGAGCCAATAAAGCTTCACCTACACAAAATATACCAGACTTTATGTTTTACATCTGCTCACAACATGTCACCTAGCAAGCACTTCATATTAACCCACTTAGACCTTATTCACACGTCCGTATCTGTGACAAAACGGTCACTGTTTCATTATTGAGAATGTCCTTGAAGGGTCTATTGTTGGTCCACGTGACCATCCGTATTCCATGTACACTGCTAGGATAAAAAATTTAATTTCCAGAGCATCTTCTACCAATCGTCAGTGAAAACCATCTGTATTCTGCCACTTTAGTGGCAACAGTGGTCCACATCATGGGCCAAAGTAGCACATGCCTCCAGTGATTCTGAACCACAGTCAATGGAAAACCACTGATGTGTGAATAAGCACATTAAAGAGTAAAAAAAAAAAAAAAAAAAAAGTTTGCAAAATGACTGATCTTTTTTTGGGCTTCCCTAACGTGTTTCCCAGCCATATTATTCCTGGTTTCACATGCACAGCTAGATGCATTACTCTCACAAGCAGGGGGTGTCTGCCTTCTCGTGAATCTGCCAGTACTGTATGCAGTGACCTCACTTCCCTTACTACCTACTACGTTTGTTTTCTTCTATGGAGCTGATAAGGAGAAAGAGGTCACACTTACAGACACACAGGAATCTCTATGCTATTCAGAAGCAGTGTAGAAGCAATTCCATTATCAGGCTCAGGATCTCAGCTAGCTCTGACTTCAGGGTCTCTGTAACCAGGGACGGATCTAGCCTGACAACAGGCAGTGGACTGCACATTAAGTGGAATTGAGAACCCTAGTGGCATTTTTTTATTTTTTGCTAATTACACTATTCTCTATTAAAGGGGTTGTCAACGTCTTCTTATCTCATCTACTATGCATGAGTGGAGCATTGGAGCACTTCCTTGCACTGATGCTCCCCCTTGCCTTGCCCTGCATAGCGCAGGGCAAGGTCTGTTTGTTTACTGCCGGTGACATACCGAGCTTCTCCGTACTATGCCAGGTGGAGACTTTCGCCTAGCAGTGAGCCCGCTGACATCACCGGCACAAATGGGCGGTCTGTAGTGCTGCCCTAGGCTGTTTTAGAGGTGGGTGTTAGTGTTACCTGCCTCAAAAACAGCCTAAGACCACCCATTTGTGCCAGTGACGTCACCGGGCTCCCTGCCCCTTTATAGAACCCGTTATATTAATTTGTATGAAAGTAGAGTGACTCTTGAATATCACTGAATGCGTGTGGTCCATGTGCCAGCGTATAATTCTCTATCGTGTCCTGTGAAGACATTCTCTACTAGATGCAATGCATTTCAAACCTATGGTCTAAGCACTTTTATGGGTGACATATTGTGGCTCCACACAACACACCTTAGAATGGGACATATTTAGCAAAACATTTACTCACCAATCCCCAGTTGAGAAATATCTTCAAGTTCAGCATCTGACTTGGCTGTGGCAATGGCATGAGGCAACTTCAAAGTGAAGGGAAGGACGTCCCTGTTGGCAAAATAAATGAAATGTAGTTATCTTACAGTCTTCGTGTTCCATTTAAAAGCACGTTTCTTGGAATCACTTGTAGTAAAACTTTTCTTCACTTTTCTACCCGGAGGTTTATTTATGTTGTTATTATCTCTATGGAGAGGTTTAATTACTGAGCACCAGAGCATATCCCAACATGACATGGCATAACCATAACTATGAGGGAACTTAAAGGCGTTGTCTCACTTCAGCAAATGGCATTTATCACGTACAGAACGTTAATATAAGGCACTTACTAATGTATTGTGATTGTCCATATTGCCTCCTCTGCTGGCTTCATTCGCTTTTTCACCACATTACACTGCGTGCAGAATTATTAGGCAAATGAGTATTTTGACCACATCATCCTCTTTTTGCATGTTGTCTTACTCCAAGCTGTATAGGCTCGAAAGCCTACTACCAATTAAGCATATTAGGTGATGTGCATCTCTGTAATGAGAAGGGGTGTGGTCTAATGACATCAACACCCTATATTAGGTGTGCATAATTATTAGGCAACTATGGGTCAAAAGAAGGACTTGACAGGCTCAGAAAAGTCAAAAATAGTGAGATATCTTGCAGAGGGATGCAGCACTCTTAAAATTGAAAAGCTTCTGAAGCGTGATCATCGAACAATCAAGCGTTTCATTCAAAATAGTCAACAGGGTCGCAAGAAGCGTGTGGAAAAACCAAGGCGCAAAATAACTGCCCATGAACTGAGAAAAGTCAAGCGTGCAGCTGCCAAGATGCCACTTGCCACCAGTTTGGCCATATTTCAGAGCTGCAACATCACTGGAGTGCCCAAAAGCACAAGGTGTGCAATACTCAGAGACATGGCCAAGGTAAGAAAGGCTGAAAGACGACCACCACTGAACAAGACACACAAGCTGAAACGTCAAGACTGGGCCAAGAAATATCTCAAGACTGACTTTTCTAAGGTTTTATGGACTGATGAAATGAGAGTGAGTCTTGATGGGCCAGATGGATGGGCCCGTGGCTGGATTGGTAAAGGGCAGAGAGCTCCAGTCCGACTCAGACGCCAGCAAGGTGGAGGTGGAGTACTGGTTTGGGCTGGTATCATCAAAGATGAGCTTGTGGGGCCTTTTTGGGTTGAGGATGGAGTCAAGCTCAACTCCCAGTCCTACTGCCAGTTTCTGGAAGACACCTTCTTCAAGCAGTGGTACAGGAAGAAGTCTGCATCCTTCAAGAAAAACATGATTTTCATGCAGGACAATGCTCCATCACACGCGTCCAAGTACTCCACAGCGTGGCTGGCAAGAAAGGGTATAAAAGAAGAAAATCTAATGACATGGCCTCCTTGTTCACCTGATCTGAACCCCATTGAGAACCTGTGATCCATCATCAAATGTGAGATTTACAAGGAGGGAAAACAGTACACCTCTCTGAACAGTGTCTGGGAGGCTGTGGTTGCTGCTGCACACAATGTTGATGGTGAACAGATCAAAACACTGACAGAATCCATGGATGGCAGGCTTTTGAGTGTCCTTGCAAAGAAAGGTGGCTATATTGGTCACTGATTTGTTTTTGTTTTGTTTTTGAATGTCAGAAATGTATATTTGTGAATGTTGAGATGTTATATTGGTTTCACTGGTAAAAATAAATAATTGAAATGGGTATATATTTGTTTTTTGTTAAGTTGCCTAATAATTATGCACAGTAATAGTCACCTGCACACACAGATATCCCCCTAAAATAGCTTAAACTAAAAACAAACTAAAAACTACTTCCAAAAATATTCAGCTTTGATATTAATGAGTTTTTTGGGTTCATTGAGAACATGGTTGTTGTTCAATAATAAAATTAATCCTCAAAAATACAACTTGCCTAATAATTCTGCACTCCCTATATAGACTGCTCATATCCAGGGGTTAAGACTACCCTGCAATCCAGTAGCGGTGGTTGTGCTTGCACACTATAGGAAAAAAGTGCTGGCCTCTTTGGTGGCTGAGACTGTGGGATCGCCCATAGGCACGCATGCGCAAAAGCTCCCTTGCCAGCCACCTTATATCTGCACTTCTGCAGGGGCCCTAACCCCTGGAAACGAGCCGCACTAAACTCCCAACAGTGCAGATGACAGGTGCAGGGTATTTAAATGGAGGAGACTGGATCTGCTTGGTCACATGACTCTCCATTACAGGACCTCTGTGTGTACAGGACAAAAGATTAGACCAACAAGGGGGTCATAGCTTATGAAATATATAAAATGGCGCAGGATATAAAAAAAGGCTGTATTAGTAAGTGCCATATATTCTTCATCTTAACTACACATTGATTGACAGTAGCCAGAAAGTGACCAACCCCTTTAATTAGTAGACTACATTGTGAAAATCTTATTGTACTTGCATGCGCTGCAACAGCGAAGCAACCAAAAACTGCAACATTACACAATAAAAACATCTGCAAAACTTTGGAGAGTAGTTGAGCTTTTCATACAGGAAATGTTCATAGTAATGTTTCTAACACCACAACACGATACGGTGGATTTCCATGGTGCAGCGTTCCTAACCAATGGATAAGAAATCTATAGCAAAACTGCAATAAATATGTGACTAATAGAACATGCAGCAGTAAAAAACAACAACTCCAAGATACAGTTTTAGAGAATAGGGACACTTTACAAGACCTGCTTCCTTATTAAAGCCACAGTATGTAAATGTGGATAAATGTAAAGTTCTGCATCCGGGTATTCATAATCAACAGGTAATATATGTCCTAGGAGGAGTAACACTGGGAGAGTCGCTTGTAGATCAGACTAAATAACAGCACCATGTCAATCAGCTGCTTCTAAGACCAGCACAATACTGTCATGTTTCGGCAGGACAGGGACATAATATTGCCACCAGGTACATATTAATGCAACTTTACAAATTATTGGTGCAGCCCTATGTGGAATACGCAGTTCAGGTCACAGAAAGGATGCCCTGGAGCTGGAGAAAGTACAAAGAACGGTGACTAAACTGATCAGGGGCATGGGATTAAAAGAATTACATTTATTTAGTCTTAAAGGGAACCTGTCACCTGGATTTTGGGTATAGAGCTGAGGACATGGGCTGCTAGATGGCCGCTAGTACATCCGCAATACCCAGTCCCCATAGCTCTGTGTGCTTTTATTGTGTAAAAAAACAGATTTGATACATATGCAAATTAACCTGAGATGAGTCAGAGCTTGAAAATATGACTTCTCTGGTCACACAAGTAAGATATGACTCTTTTGTGTTAATTAGCATATGTAAAAGCACAGAGAGCTATGGGGACTGGGTATTGCAGATGTGCTAGTGGCCATCTAGCAACCCATGTCCTCAGCTCTATACCCAAAATCCTGGTGACAGGTTCCCTTTAAGAGACAACTAATACCCTCAAAGGACATGGGGGCACTGACATGCCTTCTTTACTGTAAGAACTGTGAATCTGTGAAATAGACTACAGTTTACAGTAAAAAAAAAAGGCTTAGATGATTTCCTAGAATTAAATAACATTAAATGGGTTATCCAACCCCTATAATGACCATGACGGGGACGAGCCGCCCTAGCGTCACCCGCAATGCTGGGGAGCCTCGTCCCCATCGCGGCCTGCGATTGAGTACCACCCACTCCCACCCCTTCGACGGAGGTTTTATTCTGCACGACGGGGAGATGCAGCGGTTGTAGTGCGGGGATCATGAGCGACGCTGGTGCCGGGGTAAGTATAACCTATATGAGGTGCCCGGGCATTATGGGGGTCAATATTGGGGTTGGATAACCTCTTTAAAAGAGTTTTCTGAGATTTTTGAACTGATGATATAGATAGATTCACTAAAATACTGAGTAATATAATCTAAGGGGCAGAAATCTGCATCATCACTCAGAAATCATGACAAAATGTACATTGTTACATAGAGTTAGCTGAAAAAAGGCATAAGTCCATCATGTCCATCGAGGGGCTGTGAATGAAGGTAAGGGGAGTGAGACCCAGATTTCTACACATTTACATAAGCATTAAAAGGATTTACTGAGAATTTTAAACTGATGGCCTATCGAGGCGCTGTGCTTGGTGAGCAAAGCGAGGGCCGTGGCGCTACTGTGAGCACTGGTGCCTTCTCAAACAGCTGATCGGCAGAGGTCCCGGGTGTCGGACCCCCACCTATCAGATACTGATGACCTATCCAGAGGATAGGTCATCAGTTAAAAAATCTCTGTAAATACTTACGTAAATGTCTTACCTTCATTCCCCTCCCTTCCCATCCCCTGGGTGAACTTGGTGGACATATATGATATATTTTCTTCAGCCATACTAACTATACATTTGGTCATGATTTCTGAGTGATGATTCTGCCCCTGAGATTGTATTACTCAGTCTTTTAGTAAATCCATGTAGCCTGGTAAAGTAAGAGAAACTTAATAGCTCCCTGCTGTAAATAATGGAGTGCAGTAATAGGTTCACTTGCTCGTTATCCTTGAATTACTTGTACGCATGGCGTTTTCAGTACAGCTTCCATGACTGCATGAGGTCATTCCACTTTAAACAGAGAGGTCAAGGAAGACAGAGCAAGCACTGCGGGCAACAACGCCAAAATGCCTTTTATTCCTATAGTATCAAGCTCTGCCTAAACCCAGCATGGAACGAAGAAGTTTATTTGAGGTTACTTAGGATGCACAGTCCAAACACATCATTGTATAGAGCAGCCTGGAGAACGGCCAACAGCTTGAAACAAATCTGTATGAATCGAGAGCTTCTGAGGTCAGCCTTAAATACCAGGCAACCTGATCGCAGAGAGGAATTGTGCTATGTATCACTACTGGGGGACTGTTAGGGTAGTGCAGGAGATGAAAGCCTCAGTCTTGATGAACAGTTACACATAATTTACGTGTAGTATGTATGTTTATTGCCAGAAGTACTGATAGATCAGCAACCACTGCATGCCAACAGGGACGGATAGTGGCGAGAAGTTTAGGAATGAATTGCCAGCAGTTTGCAACGAAGGTCCAGATGAGTGTTACCAGTTGGGGGGGGGGGGGGGGGGGGGGGGTGTCCCTGCATAGTCTGCCAGGGTTAAACTGTACAGGCAGGGCCGGCCTTAGGTGTTCAGGCGCCCTGTGCGAGCTAACCTTGTGGAGCCCCCCCCCCCCCCCTGGCATCATGGCATAGGCTGGCTGACTATCCAACCAAGTAGTTACCAGCCCATACACCCCAAAGGCCGGTGTAATGTTATACTTCCCTACTTCGTGAGATTTCCCTACCCTCGTCACTTCCGGTCGCACTGGACATGACGTGAGGAGGTGTGCAGCGCCGCGCAGGCGCACAACGACAGGTTAGGGAAATTTCACAGCAGAGTGCGCATGCGCCAGGAGCCTCGCCGGCGGTTAGGGTAGGGAAAAACTATGGGCCAATGCGCAGGCGCAGTGATCGGATGGATGTTCTCAGCTGAACACCGGCCGACACTGCGCATGCACCGGGAGCCTCACCAGCGGTTAGGGAAGGGAAAAATTACGTACGGGCCAGTGCTTTTTCCCTACCCTAACCGCTGGTGAGGCTCCCAGCGCATGCGCAGTGTCGGCCGGTGTCCAGCTGAGAAAATTTGTTTCCAATGTAGTATTAATAACTAAACAATTAAATAATAAACATATTGCATTGTTTACTTACCACCAGGACAATAAGATGATCTGGACTCTGGCTGCAGTCTGGCTCTGGGGACTCCATTGTCACTCTCTTCTCCCCCTCCTCCCTCCCTCCCTCCCTTGTCACTCTCTTCTCCCCCCCCCCTTCCCTTGTCACTCTCATTATTCCACACCCCCCTCCCTTGTCACTCTCATTATTCCCCCCCCCCTCTCCCTTGTCACCCTCATTATTCCCCCCCCTCTCCCTTGTCACTCTCATTATTCCCCCCCCTCTCCCTTGTCACTCATTATCCCCCCCCCCTCTCCCTTGTCACTCTTATTATTCCCCCCCTCTCTCCCTTGTCACTCTCATTATTCCCCCCCCTCTCCCTTGTCACTCTCATTATCCCCCCCCCTCTCCCTTGTCACTCTCATTATTCCCCCCCCCTCTCCCTTGTCACTCTCATTATTCCACCCCCCCTCCCTTGTCACTCTCATTATTCCCCCCCTCCCTTGTCACTCTCATTATTCCACCCCCCCTTGTCACTCTCATTATTCCCCCCCCCCCTTGTCACTCTCATTATTTCCTCCCCCCCTCCCCCTTTTCACTCTTATTCTACTCCCACCTCTAGTGTAGCGTGGCCGAGCTCTGTTCGATCCGCGGTACAGGAGCATTTGTTTCCTGTACCCGGCCGGACTGACAGGAAGTGCACACTAAGTGAGCACTTCCTGTCAGTCCGGCCGGGTACAGGAAACAAAAGCTCCTGTACTGCGGATCGAACAGAGCTCGGCCACGCTACATTAACAGCACACAGCAGGCGCAGGCAGGATTCTTTAGAGCGGCAAGCGCTCAGCCTCAGCCGCTCAGGCGGCGCAGCATGAGGGGCGCCGCCGGCCGCCCGAACTTATATAAGCAACTTTTTTATTTATTTTTTTAAACCGCAACGGGCCCAAGGGAGAACACAAGTGCCGCCTCGCCTGCCGCATATTACATTGCGAGCTGTCGGCCACCCGGCGCCCCTGTTGCTATGGCGCCCTGTGCGGCCGCACAGCCCGCACACCCCAAAGGCCGGCCCTGTGTACAGGGACACCCCTCCAACTGGTAACACCCAGGTGGACCTATATTACAGGCTGCTGGCAATTCTTTCCTAAACTTCTAGTAGGAATACCAGAGGTAGGGCAGGGCAAATAATCAAATTCAATAGACTAATTTGCCCTTTTACTGTCTGATGATTTTATTTTAAAAATCGGCATATCAAATTTTGTCTTCTCCGCTGTGTCGTCTCCAGTCCCTGCTGCCCTCACCATTAATCCTGGCACGGGCGGCCGGGACTGAAGAGACCCCACACAGGCTGCGCTGGTATATGAACTGCCTTATCACAGCCACCACCTGCTTCATCTTATTACACCTCTGAGACTGTGCTGTGCCCAGATGCCAACATCTTACTGCGCCCATGGATAGCCCCTCCAAGAGGTGAGAAATACAGCGCACCCCTCTATACAATGCATCCCCTATATACAAGGTACCCCCTCTATATACAGTGCATCCCCTATATACAATGCATCCCTCTATATACAGGATACCCCCTCTATATACAGTGCACCCCTATATATACACAGGATACCCCCTCTATATACAGGACACCCACTCAGGATACCCTCTCTATATACAGGATATCCCCTCTATATACAGTGCATCCCTCTATATACAAGATACCCACTCTATATACAGTGCATCCCTCTATATACAAGATACCCACTCTATATACAGTGCATCCCTCTATATACAGGATACCCACTCTATATACAGTGCATCCCTCTATATACAGGATACCCCCTCTATACACAGTGCACCCCTATATATACAGGATACCCCCTCTATATACAGGACACCCCCTCTAAATACAGGACACCCACTCTAAATACAGGACACCCACTCAGGATACCCTCTCTATATACAGGATATCCGCTCTATATAGAGGATACACCCTCTATATACAGTGCACCCCTCTAAATACAGGACACCCCCTCTATATACTGGACACCTTCTCTATATATACAGGATACCCCCTCTATATACAGGATGCCCCCTCTATATACAGGATACCCCTTTTATATACAGTGAACCCCTCTATATACAGGATACACCCTCTATATACAGTGCACCCCTCTAAATACAGGACACCCCCTCTATATACTGGACACCTTCTCTATATATACACAGGATACCCCCTCTATATACAGGATGCCCCCTCTATATACAGGATACCCCTTTTATATACAGTGAACCCCTCTATATACAGGACACACCCTCTATATACAGTGCACCACTCTATATACAGCGCACCCCTCTATATACAGGACACACCCTCTATATACAGTGCACCACTCTATATACAGCATACCCCCTCTATATACAGTGCACCCCTCTATATACAGGACACAGCTTCTATATACAGTGCACCAGATGTGCCCCCTTCACAGGAAGTGAAAAAAACAAACAATAAATACTCCTCGCCTCAATCACCTGGCTCCTCCGATGATCTGCGCTCCCCATCAGCAGCAGCAGAGGCTGATTCCCAGCCTGCCCCGCTCCTCCTCCTACACAGATCAGCAGGACCATGTGTGAGGACATTGTGCTGCTGCTGCAGTGGAGCGCTGGCAGCTCAATGGTGGAGCGGGGATCAAATAGTTCCCTTTCCCTGCTTCAGTGGTGTGCATACGGTGTTTGGCAACTCGGGGCGGGTCCTTTCTCTGGCACCCCCCCTTCCCAATACTTAAAAAAAATTGTACCCCCTCACAGTAGTATTGCTCTCATTGTACAACCTTCACAGTAGTTTTGTACAGAAGTGTGCCCCCTCACAGTAGTTATGCCCACATTGTGCCCTCTCACAGCAATTATGCCCTCTCTATGCCCTTTTCACAGTTGTAATGCCCTATCTGTGCCCCCTTCACAGTAATAATCCCCATTGTGCCCCCTTCACAGTAATAATTCCCATTGTGCCCCCTTCATAGTAATAATCCCCATTGTGCCCCCTTCATAGTAATAATCCCCATTGTGCCCCCTTCACAGTAATGCCCACTGTGCCTCCCTCATTGTAGTAATGCCCACGGTGCCCCCTTCATTGTAGTAATGCCCTCTGGCTCTGTGCCCCTTCCATAGTAGAAATCCCCATTGTGCCCCCTTCACGGTAATAATGCCCACTGTGACTCCTTCACAGTAGTAATGCCCACGGTGCCCCCTTCATTGTAGTAATGCCCTCTGGCTCTGTGCCCCCTCCATAGTAGAAATGCCCATTGTGCCCCCTTCAAATTAGTAATGCCCTCTGTGCCCCTCCATAGTAGAAATGTACTCTGTGCCCCCTCCATAGTAATAAAGACCTCTGTGCCCCCTCCATAGTAATAAAGTCCTCTGTGCCCCCTCCATAGTAATAAAGTCCTCTGTGCCCCATCCATAGTATTCAGTATTTTGGGCAGACTAGATGGGCCAAATGGTTCTTATCTGCCGACACATTCTGTGTTTCTAATAAAGACCTCTGTGCTCCTTCTGTATTAAAAACAAAAAAACACAGTAACTACTCACCTTGTCCCATTCCTGAAGCTCACAGTCCTCTCTTCCCTGCAGACACAGGTCGCTCTGCAGCACTGTGTGGGTGGGGCCTATGCAGATTATCGGTCTGCAGGCTCTGCCCACAGGCCGGCAGCGCGATCTGTGTCTGCAGGCTGAATGGTGGAGCAGAGAGAGGTCTTCCTGCTTCACCATTCAGAGCGTGGCTGGCCTGAAGGAGGGGAAGAGCGTGGGGAGCTGAGCGGTGCGTGACAGGACCCAGCTCCCTGCGCTCCAGCAATGAGCGCTTCCATCTGTATTGATGGAAGCGCTCATTGCTTCTAGCCTCTGGCAGCTGTGCTGTGGGCCCTGGCACTTGCCGGGTGCTGATGGCGGCCTTGGTATAAATACATCAGGGGTCAGTACAGAGATCTCTCCCATCATCTATTTATATGTGACAAGGGACATCCTCTGCATCTGGAGGAAAGAAGGTTTGTACACAAACATAAAAGAGGATTTTTTACGGTAAGAGCAGTGAGACTATGGAACTCTCTGCCTGTGGAGGTCAATTCACTAAAAGAGTTTAAGAGGGGCCTGGACGTATTTCTGGAGTGTAATAATATTACAAGTTATAGCTACTAGAGAGGGGTCGTTGATCCAGGGAGTTATTCTGATTGCCTGATTGGAGTCGGGAAGGAATTTTGTTCCCCTAAAATGAGGAAAATTGGCTTCTACCTCATGGGGTTTTTTCCCTTCCTATGGATCAACTTGAAGGATAACAAGCCGAACTGGGTGGATGGATGTCTTTTTTCAGCTTTACAAACTATGGGGCACATTAAGACCGGCGTTTAAATGCACTGGCGGTGGATCCGCCGAAGTTATGTAGAGGTGCCGTCCTCTACATAACTTCAGCGCATCTAGCGCCGATTCTAAATGTAAGACAGTTTCCTTGCTATCTTACATTTAAGCCATTTTCTACGCCTAAACCAGACATAGAAAATGATGAATGAGACAGGCCTGCCGGCTAGTCCCCTTCCCGACCACGCCACGCCCACTTTTTTAGACCTGGCGCGAGCGGGGAAGAAGTTGCAGATTCTGCTGAAACATGGCGTGCGACAGAATCTGCGCCAGATATACGCCACTAAAGTGGCATATATCTGTTCGGAAATAACCCCCCATGTTACTATGTTTAGTGGCATAAGAATGCAAAAAGTTGCTAAATATTTGTGCAAGCGAGCCCTAAAAGCCCCATTTTTACAACTTTTTAAAGCCAGAATTCTGAAGTGAAGGCATGATAAATCAGGGCCTAGGAATATTTGCAAAAAAAAAAAAAAACTGTTGTGAAGGTGGATCATATATATATAGTTTCCAAATCCGTTTGTGGCATTTACAACATCCTCTCGGTGGACAGAACAGTACGAGGTGCAACAAGTTTATCGTGTGATTCATTGATTTATTGTTCCGTCGGGCATGCTTCCTGGGAGAGAGAAAAGTCCCTTGGGAGGTGGAAAATTAGATCACATTTCGACCAATGATGGCACAAACCCATCATTAGCCATCTCTGCCTAATGAGTACATGGGAGCATTGGGTACAGATGACCCCATGTCACTTCCTTTCATTGGAGCTGAAATTATTACATTTTTACTTGGTCTCCTGCCCGGACAAGCATTATCTCCATTCAACTGATCACATGTGCTTGTCACAGGCATTCCTAAACAGCAGATCCTAGCCCCGAAGCATAATAAAGCTTTTACTGTGCAGCGTAAACCACAGATTGTTATCAGGTCAAATAAAAATGGTAAAAATGAATAATAACAGAACATGGCAAGCACCACCATAAACAGATAAGCTTTTACAGGCAGTCACTCAAGGCTCCAACCTTAACATAATCGTGGGAGTGAACCTTTTACATTAGGTAACACATGATTCACAAATGCCCTGCTACATTCCCATTTCCATCATAGCTAGGAACTCATTCGTACACAATGCGGTTGGTTGCCCTTAGGTCTGTCCTCTGAGGAGCCGCAAGGCACTGCTGATGCACCACGCATCACAAATAAACACAAGATGACAAATAGAAAAACGCAAGGTCACCCTATATTATATCAAGATTTCAACTGTGAGATGTATTAAAATTTGGCTCAAAATGGTAATTCTCTTTGAATATACAGTATCTTCTAACATGTCTAAGGAGGACGTAGGTGTGTATATGGGAGGGGGGGGGGGTTGATGAACCAATTGTGAAGAACAGGCAAGACACTTTGGCCAAGTTCACACGAACGTGTGTGACCCGTGCCCGTGCTGCGGCCCGCAATGCACGATCGCCGGCCGTAGGTCAGCCGCATCGGGTCGCGGACCCATTCACTTTAATGGGTCCGCGATCCGCCCGTTCCGCAACCCCACGGAACCACTCCGTAGTGCTTCTGAGGGGTCCCGTTCCGTGCGGCCGTTCCGCAATACTGGATTTGCGGACCCATTGAAGTGAATGGGTCCGCATCCGTGATGCGGAATGCACACAGAACTGTGGCCGTGTATTGCGGGCCGCAATACGGCCACGGATCACACACGTTTGTGTGAACTCTGCCTTCCTTAAACCCTTTGTCACAAATTAGAGAGTCAGAATCTCCATTGCTTTAAAGGAGTTGTCAGAGATTTGGATATCTGATACATGGGTGTGGGTCCGACACCTAAGACTTCCGCTGATCAGCTCTTTGAAGAGAATGCGGCGCTGCAGCCTCATCCTAGGCCAGTGATGCTACGTGCATCGGTCACATGGCCTAGGCGCAGCTCAGTCCCATTGAAAAGAGGTTGGACAACCCCTTTAGGGTCCATTCACACGTCCTCAAAACACAGACACCGGCTATGTACGTTCCACATTTTGCGGACTGCACATGGCCGGCCCTGTGATAGAAATGCCTAGATTTGTCCGTGGCTAAACAGTTAAACTGTTAAAGATTATCTGTCAATTCTATAAATCCAGGAGTTCCATATGGAGGGTCAGTGCAGTGAGGGGTTGGGAGAGGGTGTGCCAAAGGCAGGAAAGCTGAGGAGCTGAGGCGCACTGAGGTACTAGGACACACCCCTTGGCGCACTTAGGTGCTAGGACCCGCCCCTTGGCGCACTGAGGTGCTAGGACCCGCCCCTTGGCGCGCCGAAGCTCTAATTTGCACATTAAACTCTGTTTTCTCTGGAACGACACAATGGAATTTTACCACCCAGGTATCATTTTAATTAGCAGGATCAACCCTACCAGGTAGCATGCCTGGTTTGATAGGGTTGATACTGCTGCTAGGTTCTGTTCAGGTTAAAAATACTAGTTGTATTTTCTTTCAAATGAAATAGAGCTGTATGTTATATTATGCGGTGAAAAGAATAAATGCAAAAGCGGTGATTTTCTTTGCAGCACTTTTTATGTGAGTTGTTGTCTTAATATGTCACAGCTACATTCCAATGTATCTTACCTGCTGATGCAGTAGAAAGCGACAAGCCTAAAAACATCCGCAAAGCTGATTCCAGAGCCTTCCACGGAAAAAGCTGGGGAGACAAAAGATAATGGACACCGCGTAAGACCACAAACAAGACCAGATCCTGGTGTTTTTCTGCAGAGAGTAAGCAGTAATGTTTTGCAAGTATCAAACAAAGCAGTGTTCTCCTAATTGAAAACAACTGTGCCGGGCGCGATTCTGTGCCAGAAGAGCAATTCTGCTAAATATAAGGAGCCTGGAATTTATGTCCCTTTCCTCATTCCTAGAACATTCACTCATCCTTAAAAAATGGGTCAAAACAGATCAGAGTTGCACAATGAAGGAGTCAGAAAACAAAACAAAGGAACTCACATGATCCTCACAATTCAGTCTGACTTTCCCCACACAAATGTGGCGCTAGTAGTATTCGGGCCTCTTCACACAGGATGTTTACTTGTGTTATCACGGCAGCCACATGTGCAACGTTAATGAGAAATCATGAAGTTTCCATTCATGTGTCTCCATTTCCCCCTCTATTACAGCGTATAAACTACTAAATGGGGGGAAAAGTCTCAAAAAGTGTATAAAAGGAATATAAAAAGTAAAAGAAAACAATAAAAAAAAGTTTGTTTTAAAGGGAATGTATCTATATTTTTTAAAACAAATTAAACCAGATACTGATACATATTCTTTTTCTAATCTGTTTTTATTTCCTGAAATTTTTTAATTTGTATTTTCTGGACTTGATTTTGGGGTCAGCAGCAGCTCAGGCAAGATGGCTAACAACATTCAGAGATATGAGAGCCGCCACATACCAGAGAAACCTGTATTCTGGAAGGGAATCGTTGACATCTACGGAAGTTAAAAAGTAAAAGAGAACTATAAAAAGTTTTAATTTAATGTTTTTTTAAACGAATGTCTCATCTATAATTTTTTAACTAATACCAGATACTGATACGTTATTTAATGAAATCGCATTTTTATGTTAACTTTTTTTTTTTTGTATTTTCAATTTTTTTTCCATGTCCTTGTCTATATTTTTAAGAAATCCTAAATCATGCAGTTTTCCCACTGGCCACTAGGCCCAAAATAAGTCACGACTTCCTGTTATTTGAGAGCAGTCACATAGGTCATGGACACATAGAGAAGGACTGACCACTTTGATTTCTATAAGAGAGTTTTCTAGGCATGCCCTGTGACCTGTGCAGAGGTCAAGAGGGAGTAGGTAAGCTGTGATATCACTTATTGTGAGTAGTGGAGCTTTTGTTATCTCTACAAAGGTGATAACTGCCATTGTAATCCTGCCTGTGATGATAATGCAATGGCTACTGAATGGTTACTGTAAAGAACAAGAAATCTTGACATATTATTAGGCCTAGTGGCCAGTACGAAGGTTGCACAATTTTAGGTATTTTTTTTAATATACCCTATAGATAGTGACATTAAAAATTAAAGCAAAAATCACTAGAAATTCAAAACAAATTTTAACATAAAAACATTGTTTAAAGAGCAGGTAATTTTCTGATGACATTTTCCATTTAAAAGGGTGTTCCAGGCGCCTGCTATTGTTGACGTATCCCCAGGATAGGTCATTAATATCCAATAAGTAAGGGTCCAACACCCGCCACCCCCACGATCACCTGTTCCCTGCAGCCCTAAATGGAGCAGGAAGCACAGATCCGTTTAAACTATAGAGGTCGTGTGGGGTTACTGCAGATCAGCTAACATTCACTTTAATGGCGTCAGGGCCACTGCACTTTGAACAGTGCTGTGCTTCCAGCTCCATTCAGAATGCCAGAGGATACAGGGGGCAGCTGATCAGTTGGGGTGCTGGGTGTCGGACCTTTACCAGTCAGATATTAATAACCTATCTTGAGGATCTGTCATTAATATCATGAGCCTGGAAAACCCTTTTAAAGGGGTTGTCCGGGCTTTTTCATATTGATGACGCATCCTCAGGAAAGGTCATTAATATCAGATAGGTGGGGGTCTGACAACCGGCACCCCACCGATCAGCTGTTTGAGGAGACGGTGGGTGCTGTGCTAACCTGCCATCTCCCTTGTCTCTTCCTGCTCTGCTGCTGCTATCCCATAAACATACAGCGGTGAGCAGAAAGAGAGAAGAGAGACAGCACGTGCGCACAGCGTGTGCCGTTTCCTCATACAGCTAATAGTGGGGGTGCCAGGTGTCGGACCCCCGCGGATCTGATATTGATGACCTTTCCTGAGGATAGGTCATCAATAGTAAAAGCCCGGACATACTCTTTAAGCCCAGACCTTCTCTGCATATTACTTAGGCCTCATGCACACGGACGTTGTTTTGGTCCGCATCCGAGCCGCAGTTTTGGCGGCTCGGATGCGGACCCATTCACTTCAATAGGGCCGCAAAAGATGCGGACAGCACTCCGTGTGCTGTCCGCTTCCGTTGATCCGTTCCGTGGTCCGCAAAAAAAATATAACCTGTCCTATTCTTGTCCGTGTTTTGCGGACAAGAATAGGCAGTTATATTAATGGCTGTCTGCGCCAATCCGCAAATTGCGGAACGCACACGGAGGCCATCCGTGTTTTGCGGACCGCAAAACACACAACGGTCGTGTGCATGTAGACTTATGCTGATAAATATGACTTAGAGCAGCCGTACTATTGGTATAATCCATGGAAGGAATAAAAGTATGTAAGTATTCGAGATGTTTCCTCTTGATATGAAATCTTATGTGACCTTAAAGTGAAAATGCAAACAACTAACTCAGTGGGAAAGCTCCATAGTTTTTTATATTATCCTTACATTAGTCAAGCTGCGGCACATATTTCCCTATAGGCCAAAGGAAGACAGGCTTACTATGCCAGGTTTAGATATTTGCTGATGACTGTTCAACATTTGGCTGTGTTTGGACAAAACATAAGAGGCATATCAGAGACAATCTGGTCCGAGGCATGTACGTAGGCGGCTAACTGCATATACAGCTACGGCAGCATAAAGCTTCTCAGAGACAAGAAGATGCCAAACATCACACCCATCATGTGCCAGGAAGGTCTAATAAAAGCAGACACGGAGAAAAGCTTCACAAAGAGAGAAAGCTGAACTTAGTGAGTTTGGTCAATTCTATGGATTTCTCAAAAAGTATCTGACACAAGAAGACACTACAGTGATCCCTCGAGATACAATGGCCTCAGGTCATAATATTTTCAACATACAATGGTCGTCCTGGAACCAATTAATATTGTAACTTGAGATCCCATTGTGTTTCCCTTCTAGATGATACTTACACGTCAGAAGATACAACACCGAACACCAAAACCCAACTTTTTTTGGGTTATTCAGACGACCGTATTTCTGGGTCTGTAATTTATAGAACAGGTGCGGAGCCATTCATTTCAATGGGGTCGCCAAAGATGCGGACAGCACATGGTGTGCTGTCCGCAACTGTTCCAGGGCTACGCAAAAAAATATAGTGCATGTCCCATTCTTGTCCATGATTGTGGACAAGAATAGGCATTTCTATCTAGGGCTGGCTGTGGGCATTCCTCAAAATGCAGAACGCACACGGCCGGTATCCATGTTTTGTGGACCGCAAAACACTTACGGTCGTCTGAATGGACCCTAAAGGTGCCAGTACACATTGGATGAGCCTGAGCCGCACCAAGCAATGTGTCCCGACTTTCCCTTGACAGATGATGTTGGGAAAGAAAGATGGCGTGTGCTGAAATTCCACATACCTGATTCTTTGTTCTCCTTTCCCGAATAAAAACGCATGCATGCACGGGCCAAGTTGGTCATGCATTTGTAAGGGAAAGTCTAGCTGTCAGGGGAAGTCTGCATTTGTAAGGGGATTAGCTGTGGACGGAATGGGTATTTGGCTGATGGCTATTGAAGATGTATGGCCTTAAAGGGAATATGTCACCAAATAGTTTTTTGTCAGTTAAAACCAGATAGTAACACAAATTAGTTTTTCTATTTTTTCCTGTTTTTATTTTCTGCAGATTTTTTTTAATTCTATTTCCTGAACATGATTATGGGACAGTCATCTTGTGAGCTGTTTAATAACATTTGGAGATATGCTTTACAGCTAATCCCTTTGACTTACATGGGAGAGTTTTCTAGGCATGCTCCGTGACCTTTGAAGAGGTCAGGAGGGAGCTGATAATCTGTGATATCACCTATTGTGAATGGTGAATTCTGTGTTTATATATATATATATATATAGTGGTATCTGTCATTGTAATCCTGCCTGTAATGATAAGCAGGTAACTGCAGTAAAGTGATCTGTACAAATCACAAATACATACGAAGTAGGCTTAGTGACCAGTCCGAAAACTGCAGGATTTTATGTTTTTTTTTTTTTTTTACATATACAGTCGTGGCCAAAAGTTTTGAGAATTACATAAATATTGGAAATTGGAAAAGTTGCTGCTTAAGTTTTTATAATAGCAATTTGCATATACTCCAGAATGTTATGAAGAGTGATCAGATGAATTGCATAGTCCTCCTTTGCCATGAAGATTAACTTAATCCCAAAAAAACTTTCCACTGCATTTCATTGCTGTCATTAAAGGACCTGCTGAGATCATTTCAGTAATCGTCTTGTTAACTCAGGTGAGAATGTTGACGAGCACAAGGCTGGAGATCATTATGTCAGGCTGATTGGGTTAAAATGTCAGACATGACATGTTAAAAGGAGGGTGATACTTGAAATCATTGTTCTTCCATTGTTAACCATGGTGACCTGCAAAGAAACGCGTGCAGCCATCATTGCGTTGCATAAAAATGGCTTCACAGGCAAGGATATTGTGGCTACTAAGATTGCACCTCAATCAACAATTTATAGGATCATCAAGAACTTCAAGGAAAGAGGTTCAATTCTTGTTAAGAAGGCTTCAGGGCGTCCAAGAAAGTCCAGCAAGCGCCAGGATCGTCTCCTAAAGAGGATTCAGCTGCGGGATCGGAGTGCCACCAGTGCAGAGCTTGCTCAGGAATGGCAGCAGGCAGGTGTGAGCGCATCTGCACGCACAGTGAGGCGAAGACTTTTGGAAGATGGCCTGGTGTCAAGAAAAGCAGCAAAGAAGCCACTTCTCTCCAAAAAAAACATCAGGGACAGATTGATCTTCTGCAGAAAGTATGGTGAATGGACTGCTGAGGACTGGGGCAAAGTCATATTCTCTGATGAAGCCTCTTTCCAATTGTTTGGGGCATCTGAAAAAAGGCTTGTCCGGAGAAGAAAAGGTGAGCGCTACCATCAGTCCTGTATCATGCCAACAGTAAGGCATCCTGAGACCATTCATGTGTGGGGTTGCTTCTCATCCAAGGGAGGGGGCTCACTCACAATTTTGCCCAAAAACACAGCCATGAATAAAGAATGGTACCAAAACACCCTCCAACAGCAACTTCTTCCAACAATCCAACAACAGTTTGGTGAAGAACAATGCATTTTCCAGCACAATGGAGCACCGTGCCATATGGCAAAAGTGATAACTAAGTGGCTCGGGCACCAAAACGTTGACATTTTGGGTCCATGGCCTGGAAACTCCCCAGATCTTAATCCCATTGAGAATTTGTGGTCAATCCTCAAGAGGCGGGTGGACAAACAAAAACCCACTAATTCTGACAAACTCCAAGAAGTGATTATGAAAGAATGGGTTGCTATCAGTCAGGAATTGGCCCAGAAGTTGATTGAGAGCATGCCCAGTCGAATTGCAGAGGTCCTGAAAAAGAAGGGCCAACACTGCAAATACTGATTAATAAATGTCGTGTAATTGTCGGTAAAAGCCTTTGAAACGTATGAAGTGCGTGTAATTATATTTCACTACATCACAGAAACAACTGAAACAAAGATCTAAAAGCAGTTTAGCAGCAAACTTTGTGAAAACTAATATTTGTGTCATTCTCAAAACTTTTGGCCACGACTGTAGATACTGACATAGAAAATTAAAAATAACCAACAATTCTTTAAAATATGTTAAACATAAAAACATGATTTGAACAATAGGTCA
The DNA here is from genome assembly GCF_905171765.1 of Bufo bufo. Classification (NCBI taxonomy): domain Eukaryota; kingdom Metazoa; phylum Chordata; class Amphibia; order Anura; family Bufonidae; genus Bufo; species Bufo bufo. The sequence goes on along the minus strand of NC_053392.1, from coordinate 511,517,059 downwards.
TTTTCTGATGACTTGTTCAAAAACTGATGACTGGTAAACACAAAAAAAAAAAAAGTAATATAACAAAGAAAAATGTTGACACTAATCTAATAAAAAGAAAAAAAAAAAACACCAGTGCTCAAGACAGATTATTCTGAAGGTAAATGCTTCACTTACTATATGAACTTTCTCTAATCACAAATTCTTGGAAACAAGATCCAAATTCTTCTGGAACCCGAAGTGAAATGACTTTCTTCTGGAGTTTTGAAGATTTCCGCACCAAAAAGGTCTGTTAAGAAAGAAATTCAAAAAGGTAAGTGGTAGGCCTAGAATAGAAAAACGCCAGAAATGTCAGATTTTCTCTCTAACTACAGTATATAAATTAAGCAAACCAAATTACCCTGACTTTTGGTCTGCTGAATTTCAATTAAAGGGGTTATCTGAGAAATAATAATGAGGTAATTGTTATCACATTGGCGCGGGTCCAAGTCCGTGCAACCCTGACGATCAGCTGTTTCAGGGAGTCAGGACATTCACCTGAGCTCTGTTGAGTGCTACGGTCTCCCAGCAGCTTACCAAGCACGGCGCCGTGCATTGTTTCTTGGCAGTGCTTGGTATTGCAGCTCAACCCCATTGACTTGAATAGGGCTGAGCTGCAACAAGGCCAAGTGACCGATGTACAGTGATGTCACTGGCCTAGAAAGAGGCCATGCTGCTCACTGAACAACCGGCCTCTTCTAATAACCGACTCCCGGGACCCCCACAGATCTGATATCCTTTCCCGGAAAACCCCTTTAGTATTGGCCATTAGTTATTTAGTAAGAACATTAAAAACTATGTAAAATTCTATCATTGTTTTTTGATATCGTCTAATTAAAGCAATATAGTGATGTTTTATTAATGAATCAATGTTGAGCATACCCAGTTAACACCTTAAAGGATAACTGTTGTATTAATTATTTTTTTGGAGTATTGGATTGTGGTGATTAATATCACCTTGGTGGCCCTATTTCAACTTTTCACTGTGTATTCAATTACCCCTTAATTCTACATTTTTGTTCCCTGTACTGCCTATTTTTACCTGTGCTTAAAATAGTGTTGCTAGGCATGGTCCGTCTATCTGTTGAAGGACGGAGCACGCTGCGTGCAGGGTCACATTACTGACAGCCAGGGACTGTAAGTAAATGATTAAAGCCAGGTCCTCCCCAGCAGCTGATAACAGTGCCTGGGCTGTGTGCACTTCTCCCTGTCCCTGCGCTTGGCAGACGCTCCCTCACTCAGCAGAGCTGGAGAATGCAGAGTTGGAGCAGCGCAGAGCAGGGAAGGGAGATCTGCCGTCTGCTCAGTGTATAAATGAAGGCAACATGTGGTAAGAGGACCCCTTTGTGCTGCAGGAGATTAACCCTTCAGGGGGGAGGGCTCTGGTTACTGACACTTTTGGGGGGGCTATTGTTACTGGCTAGTGAGGGCAGGCGGGATTAGCCTCAGGGTGAGGGCAGTGGCGGCCATCTTAACTGAATAGTGAAATTGTAGTTTTATGCAGACTGGTTGCTAAGGGCTGAATCTTATTAAATATGGGGTAAGTCAGTCTAATAGTAACTGATTCTGGATTATCATGTTATTAGTAACTACATATATGAAAATTTAAATTAGGGTCTAAATGTGACAGTTATCCTTTAAAGGAGTGTTCCGGTAATATTGATTTTTAAGCAAGTGCCCACAGCACTGGCCAATGGCTGACTTCAGTGTTGACGTGCTACTTGTGGCCACAACACCGTTGAAGCCACTCATTGGCTGGAGCGGTACATGTGACCATGACCATGCACTGCCAGTTGTAAACAGTGCAGGGACCGGAAGATGGAGAATGTAGAGGCAGGGTGGAGGACCGGAATGGCAGGGAGCCGGTATTAAGTATTAATCTTCTATTTTAGGGGCAGGTTGCGGGCACTTGCTTAAAAATCAATAACAGAAAACCCCTTTAAGAAAGCATTACAGCCCCATCTGGGCTTCTATGACTTAAAGACCCAGTGAGCAAAGTGATGTAGTGAAAATTAAGAGCTTGTGACAGTCATCCCCTCACCCCCCATTAGAACTAGACGAAATGTAGCCATCTTCAAATATTCACATTTGGGGTCCTTTATCAAACTGGTGTAAAGTAGAACTGGCTTAGTTGCCCATAGCAACCAATCAGATTCCACCTTTGATTTTGGACAGCTCCTTTGGAAAATAAAAGGTGGAATCTGGCTGCTATGGGCAACTAAGCCAGTTCTACTTTACACCAGTCTGATAAAGGACCCCAATTGTTCTTTTTCATACTGTATTCCATTTCCAGGCAGATATTTTTTAGCACACTCCTGACACGTCCATTTTAGAACGTGTATGGGAATTATGGAAATAGCAGCGTGCACTGGCTCAGCTGCCTATATAACCTGCATAGACAGGATGGGGAGAGTAGTCGGCATGCTCAACCACTATCCTCCTTTCTTTCTTGGTCATCTTCATCTGGTCACAGGACTCAGTTTCTCCTTATGGCTGAAGATCCCAGAGGTGGGAACTAGGGTGGCCAGACGTCCGGTTTTCTGGCTCCCTGTCCTCCGTCCGGCGCAGGGCCTGGACGGACACAGGGATGCCCACCCTTTCAGTAGCTCACGCTCAGACAGCAGCACTGCGCTGTATAAGCGTGAGCTGCAGTAACTGACTGAGGCTTCTCTCACCCCCAGTCAGTCAGTAGAGCCGCAGACATGGCTCCCTGTGGCTGACTGAGGGGGAGAGAAGCGCCCCGGCTGCTCCCAACTCACTTTCCCCTCAGAAACTTCTTCCTTCTCCTCCCCCGTTTTCCCCCCAGGCGGTGATGGGGGCGTGGCTTGACTGAGGTGGGCGTGGTTTATCGGTTTGGGGACGTGGCCGGTGAGGTCCGGCTTTCTTGTGTGAAGTCAGTGGCCACCCTAGTGGGAACCTATCAGATAATCATGAAGGAAATCTGTCATCAGGAAAGTCAGCGTTACACCCGGCACAATGCCTTGTACGACTAGCTCAGCTAAATGTCATGACACCATTCACTTACTGATTAGTTGCTGCATTCTGGAGGAAAAGTCATTTTAATCCTTATGCAAATGAGCAGTTGAGTGCACGAGGGAGGAACCTAGAAGAAGAGGGCGGGTCCGGCAGAGGAAGCGGGAGGAGTAAGGGTGCACAGATTACCTGTGACTGCATCACAGTGAATTCATTGGTGACAGACTCCCTTCAAGTGTCTTTGTGAATATGTCTTAGAAAATGATTGTGAAGTTCCCAAAATTGACTTTGGTGACAGACAGTGAAATGATTGCTGGATACACAGTAATGCAGTTATACTACAATTTACTAAGGCAGGGATCACATCACGTTTTTTTCCCATCAGTTTAACGTATACAAAAAAACGTATAGGTTAAACGGATGCCTCAGAGTGACTGATGCCATACCATGGAACCTGTTCACCATAGAGTTCCCTTGTAATAAAATAAAAAAAGTATACGTTTTGTTTTACCATTGTAAAAAAAATATACTTTTTTTTACCGGACTCTGCAGGATACAAGAGTGTGGTGTGCTGCGTTTTGTATACTTCAGACAGAGTCATAAAACGTGATGCGAACCCAGCCTAAGATAAAGGGGTTTTCAGGGACTTCAAAACTGATGTCCTACTATCCTTAGGATAGGTCATCAATATTATATCAATGGGGGAAGGACTCCTTGCACCCCTATCATCAACTGGTTGAAGGGACCCTACATTGCTTAGGCTACTTTCACACTCACGTTTTGTGCGGCTCTGTCATGGACGCATCTGTTCAGATAATGCAACCGTCTGCATCCTTTCAGAGCGGATCCGTTTGTATTATCTTTAACATAGCCAAGATGGATCCGTCTTGAACACCATTGAAAGTCAATAGAGGACGGATCCGTTTTCTATTGTGCCAGTGAAAACGGATCCGTCCCCATTGACTTACATTGTGTGTCAGGACGGATCAGTTTGGCTCAGTTGGATCAGACGGACACCAAAACGCTGCAAGCAGCCTCCAGAGCGGAATGGAGACTGAACGGAGGCAAACTGATGCATTCTGAACGGATCCTTTTCCATTCAGAATGCGCTAGAATGCAAACTGATCGGAAAGGCAAAACGCGAGTGTGAAAGTAGACCTACCAGGCACAGCATTATAAATTTTGTGGTGGCTGATATTGCAGCTTAGTCCTATTCATTTGGCACAGCCAGTAAAAAATGTACAGATCTGTGCCTGGCAAGCAATGAAGAGGATGCCCTGCTCACCTGAGGGCCTTGGCCCATCCTTAAGACGGGTTTACACGGGCATGGCTAAAGCCGATTGTCGGGAAGGAAGCTTTCCTCCCCGACAGTCGGCTGCCCATTCAGTGAAGGAGACCACTACCCAGAAACTATCATTTATGTGCCTGCACGAACGTCAAGATCGTTCATCGGGTCATCGGCACCACATTTAGACGGGCAGATTGTCGGGAACGAGCATTCGCAGTAACATTTGTTCCAGATAATCTGCCCGAACATCAGGCCGTGTAAATCCACCTTTAGGCTAGAGTCTACTCTAGACCATCAATATCAAAGTCCTGGAAAACCCCTTCAGACTAAAGCTTTAGTCACCCGTAATCTTGCATTGCTAAATCTCATATATAATGTTTGGACTGCACAACCATGCATCAGTCCATCGAGGAGTCATCGTATGAATCTATCAACACAGAAAAAAACAGGAAAATGCCAGCAGATACAATCACTTTTTCCCTACAGTCACGCAGGCTTCTGGAGGCTGGAGAACAGCCATCAGCTTGTGTACGCAAGATAAGACAGAGCACACCGTGACTCACGACTGTCAACTTGTCCATTCATATAACATGCTATCGGCAATTTTAGCGATTGGCAGTGTCCCTGATGCCAAGTTACGCCTTAAAACTAAATAAAATCCTTCACCCCGGGGTGGCTAATGTTTGTGATGAGGTTTTCAGCTTTAGCGATGGGGAGTGATTAGGAAAAGCAGGTGAGGGGTCGCAAAAAGGGAAATATAGCAGTATTTCTTTTTTATAATTTCATAAAAATAGACTTTTTGTAACAAGAGAAGTCAAGGGATGTTCTTTATTATGAAAATCACTCTAAGGGGGCATTCACCCAACCATATGTACCGGTATTTGTATGATGTCCATGTGACATCTGTGTTGCATCCATATATTTTTTTTTGGGTGGACTTCAATGGATCCATGGTCCGCATTAGCAGCCAAGAATGGGACATGGTCTATCTTTTGCGGAATGGACATATGGATGCTGAAAGCCTCTTTGAGATAAAAAATAAAGTCTGTTCTATTCTTGCCCTTTACAGACATAAGAGACACTAGGTAAGTATGACAAACATCAGAGTTTGGTTAAACTTGTGGGAACCGGAGAAACTCGGTATAGTCTAGATCGTATAAATAATAATAGAACAAAATATCTATCAAATTTCCTTGAGAGAAGAAATGTATGGCAGGAGTCCAGCCCAACGGAAACCACTCCAAGAGTAAGGAGCGCCAAGCTCAATCTTACCCTCGACAGCTCAGCACAATTGCAGACCACAACATCTAGTAGCCTCTGAGGTTCGCCTGAAGTTCAAAAACAGAATCATCTTTTATGCAGTGGTCATCATGATTGTGGTCACATCAGGGGAGGTGTTTGGGGCTCTGTTTTTTTATTTTTTTTTATTTAGGGTCATTTTTTGTCCTTAAAAATAGTGTAACCAGCTGATATCTTGTGCAGCTGCCGGGGGTCTGGAATGTCATGAAGTCCATCCAGAGGGAATCTTCACTTTCAACAATGTTCCATTGTATTCCCAAAACTGTGCAAATAACAGGTGCTGCACAGTCCAGGACTTGGCTCCGGCAGCCTGTGTGTATACTATGCACATGTCGTGCCTGTATAGGGATAATACATACTTCATCTGTAGCAGTACACGGAAACCTCGCCAGAGACCACCTGAGAAGACCACCGCGCTAGCTAAACAGATTTCAGTTCCATCACCTACTATGTATATTGGCCATGGTATTTAAAGAGGAGCTGTCACCTCTCCTGATATGTCTGTTTTAGGAACTACCGTACTTGCATTCCCCATGTAACAACCATTCTGGAGCATCTTTTTCATATAACGCTGTGCCATTCCTCTATTATTCCTATTACAGGTTATGAATGAATTGCCATTATCCACACCGATGGTGCATGCACCAGAACAGCGCCAGGTGACATTACATTGTCACTGCGTGGCCCTGCGCTGGGCGCAGAAAGGGGCGGTGCTTTAGTGCGACAAGAGCAATGGCGATCCCCTTATTGCACCAAACAGCTCATTTGCATATTATGAAAAATGCTCATATCTCAGGAACAGAATCTCTGATCTGGAAAGGGAAAAACATTTTATTCAGGTGACCTACAGCTATTGAGCAGTGCTCTTGGTTTGCCATGGCGGTCTCTGGTGACAGAATCCTTGTTCTTGCTGTAGTAAAATGATTTCCCAGAGAAAGTATTTCCAAATGCAGCAAAATATCTTCACAGGCAGTGAGGTGTGGGAACGCAGGTGGGAGAGAGGCCTGCTCTGAACTCATAGCATTTAACTGCTGCTGCCACTAGGAGGCACTCTTTACATAAAGATCTGTACAGCTCCCACTGAGATGAATAGCCATACAAATCCATATGATGTAGGCTCCCCCTACTGGTGACTACATGTAGCCAAAATGTTTATGCTATCTATCAATCAATATACAGTCATGTGAAAAAATTAGGACACCCTTTGAAAGCATGTGGTTTTTTGTAACATTTTTAATAAATGGTTATTTAATCTCCGTTTCAACAATACAGAGAGATTAAAGTAATCCGACTAAACAAAGAAAACTGAAGAAAAGTCTTTTCAAGATCTTCTGTAAATGTCATTCTACAAAAATGCCTATTCTAACTGAGGAAAAAGATAGGACACCCTTGCCCCTAATAGCGAGTGTTACCTCCTTTGGCTGAAATAACTGCAGTGAGACGGTTCTTGTAGCCATCTACCAGTCTTCGACATCGGTCTGAGGAAATTTTACCCCACTCCTTAATGCAGAACTTTTTCAGCTGTGAGATGTTTGAGGGGTTTCTTGCACGTACAGCCCTTTTCAAGTCACCCCACAGCATCTCAATGGGATTCAAATCTGGACTTTGACTTGGCCATTCCAGGACTCTCCATTTCTTCTTTTTCAGCCAATCTTTGGTTGATTTACTAGTATGTTTTGGGTCATTGTCATGTTGCATGGTCCAGTTCCGCTTCAGCTTTAATTTTCTAACTGATGGTCTCACATGTTCTTCAAGCACCTTCTGATACACAGTAGAATTCATCGTGGATTCTATGATGGTGAGCTGACCAGGTCCTGCTGCAGCAAAGCAGCCCCAAACCATGACACTTCCACCTCCATGCTTCACAGTTGGTATGAGGTTCTTTTCTTTGAATGCTGTGTTTGGTTTACGCCAAACATGTCCTCTGCTGTTGTGTCCAAATAATTCAATTTTGGACTCATCTGTCCAAAGAACATTATTCCAGAAGTCCTGGTCTTTGTCAACTTTATCGCTGGCAAATGTCAGTCTGGCCTCGATGTTTCTCTTGGAAAGCAAAGGTTTCCTCCTTGCACACCTCCCATGCAAGTTAAACTTGTACAGTCTCTTTCTGATTGTAGAGGCATGTACTTCTACATCAACAGTAGCCAGAGCCTGCTGTAGTTCTCGAGATGACACTTTAGGGTTTTTGGATACCTCTTTTAGCATCTTGCGGTCTGCTCTTGGGGTGAACTTGCTGGGGCGACCAGTCCTGGGCATGTTGGCAGTTGTTTTGAAAGCCCTCCACTTGTAAACTATCTTCCGGACAGTGGAATGGCTGATTTCTAAATCTTTTGAGATCTTTTTAAATCCCTTCCCAGACTCATAGGCTGCTACAATCTTTTTTCTGAAGTCCTCTGACAGCTCTTTTGCTCTCACCATGGTGCTCACTCTCACTTCAACAGTCAGGAGCACACCAAACTAAATGTCTGAGGTTTAAATAGGGCAAGCCTCATTCAACATGCAGAGTAACGATCTACTAATTATGTGCACCTGGTGTGATATACCTGTGTGAGATCTGAGCCAATTTAAGAGGGAATACATGTGAGGGTGTCCTATCTTTTTCCTCAGTTAGAATAGGCATTTTTGTAGAATGACATTTACAGAAGATCTTGAAAAGACTTTTCTTCAGTTTTCTTTGTTTAGTTGGATTACTTTAATCTCTCTGTATTGTTGAAACGGAGATGAAATAACCATTTATTAAAAATGTTACAAAAAACCACATGCTTTCAAAGGGTGTCCTAATTTTTTCACATGACTGTATATCTACCTATTTATCTATCTCCTATCTATGTATCTCATATCTATCTACAGTTAGGTCCATATATATTTGGACACTGACACAAGTTTTTATTACCTGTTTACTAAAACATATTCAAGTTATAGTTATATAATGGACATGGACAAAAACTGCAGACTTTTAGCTTTCATTTGAGGGTATCCACATTAAAATTGCATGACTGGTTTAGGAGTTTCAGCTCCTTTACATTTGACACCGTTTTTAAAGGTACCAAAAGTAATTGGACAATTGACTCAAAGGCTGTTTCATGGGCAGGTGTGGGCAATTCCTTCATTATTTCATTCTCAATTAAGCACATAAAAGCCCTGGAGTTGATCTGAGGTATGGTGCTTGCATTTTGAAGATTTTGCTGTGAAGTAAACATGCGGTCAAAGGAGCTCTCCAGGCAGGTGAAACAAGCCATCCTTCATCTGCGAAAACAGAAAAAAAACATCCGAGAAATTGCTACACTATTAGGAGTGCCAAAATCTACAGTTTGGTACATCCTGAAAAAGAAAGAAAGCACTGGTGACCTCAACAATTCAAAAAGACCTGGACACCCACGGAGGACAACAGTGGTTTATGATTGCAGAATAATTACCATGGTGATGAGATACCACTTCACAACAGCCGACCAAGTGAACAACACTCTCCAGGATATAGGCTTATCAATATCCAAATCTACCAGAAGACTGCATGAAAGTAAATACAGAGGGTTCACTGCACGGTGCAAGCCACTCATAAGACTCAAGAATAAGAAGGCTAGATTGGACTTTGCTAAAAAAAAAAAATCATCTTAAAAAACCAGCACACTTCTGGAAGAACATTCTTTGGACAGAATATCAAGATCAACCTCTACCAGAATGATGGAAAGAAAAAAGTATGGCGAAGACATAGTACGGCTCATGATCCAAAGCATACCACATCATCTGTAAAACATGGCGGAGTCAGTGTGATGGCTTGGGCATGCATAGCTGCCAGTGGCACTGGGTTCCTAGTGTTTATTGATGATGTGACACAGGACAGAAGCAGCCGGATGAATTCTTGGGTTTTCAGAGACATACTGTGTGATCAAATCCAGCCAAACTGATTGGTCGGCGTTTCATAATACAGATGGACAATGACCCAAAACATAAAGCCAAAGCAACACAGGAGCTTATTAAAGCAAAGAAGTGGAATATTCTTGAATGGCCAAGTCAGTCACCTGATCTGAACCCAGTAGAGAATTTCAATTGTTAAAGACTAAACTTCAGACAGTAAGGTCCACAAACAAACAGCAACTGAAAACCGCGGCAGTTAAGGCCTGGCAGAGAATTAAAAAGGAGGAAACACAGCGTCTGGTGATGTCCATGAGGTCAAGACTTCAGGCAGTCATTACCAACAAAGGGTTTTCAACCAAGTATTGGAAATTAACATTTTCTTTACAATTATTTAATTTGTCCAATTACTTTTGAGCCCCTGAAATTAAGGGATTGAGTTTAAAAAATGCTTTAGTTCCTAAAATTTTTATGCAAACATTTTGTTCAATCGACTGAATTAAAGCTCAAACTCAATCTTCAGTTTCATGTTTATGCGGATGATACACAACTGTACTTTAGGATTAGCAAAGGAAGAGTTGATCAAGTCGATCTGGCCGGATGTCTCTTGGAGATCGATCACTGGATGAGTGCCAATTATCTAAAGCTTAATGGCACCAAAACTGAATGTATTACATTCAGTGACCAGAAAATTACACCCTCAGCACCCCAATGGCCATTGTCTTTTGGACCGGTCCCTGAGACAGCCATCCAGGTCAGGGACTTGGGAGTGGTCTTGGACTCAAGATTAACCATGGCTCCTCAGATAAATCAGGTGGTTAGTACCTGTCACTACCAGCTGAAACTTCTGAGGAGGATCTTAATATACATCGAATCCCCTCTCAGGAAAGCCTTGGTCGGAGCAGCGATCAGCAGTGGGTTGGACTATTGTAATGCCTTGTACATGGGACTCCCTAAGAAGAACTTGCATAGACTTCAACTTGTGCAGAATGCCGCAGCAAGGCTACTAACGGGTGTTGCCCGTCGAGAGCATATCACTCCCTCTCTTAATGCCTTGCACTGGCTCCCCGTCCAACAATGGGTGATGTTCAAGATTGGATGCTTCATGCATAGGGTATTCCATGGTGTGGGGCCCCTGTACCTGCGACGTAAATTCACCAGGTTGAGGACATTGAGGTCTAGTAACTCTGTGAATAACATCCCGCAAGTTAACAAGATCAGACGTGGAGGCAGATCCTTTTCGGCTCAAGGGGCCAGATTCTGGAACCACCTACCCCTGGCCCTGAAAATGATTCCCAGTCTTCTCTCATTCAGACGTGAACTGAAAACCGTTTGATCTTCCTATATAACACTTATTTTTGGTTCATATAATTTGGGGGTTTTCCTAAATTTTAGTCTATAAATTCACGGTTGGTAATGTCCCTTCCATTTTAAAGATACTTTTTCCTCACGTTTATTAATTTTGTTCTCTTTGCATTCTCTATATCTCGTCCGAACCCTTTGAACCTTGAGATCCCCCTACCTTCCCTCCCTTTCTCTTGATTCCCCATTTGATAAGGGCTAGGAAATTGGTCTCTGGAATAGGTGCCTTATTCTCTAGGCCTTTGCGGCCCATGGCAAAGTGTCATGCCTTCTTCTTGAATCAGCCAGCTAAGCGCATCGAGGCCCTAAGGTTAAGACTGCGTGTACACAAGACTATACATCATCATCATCATCATCATCAAGGCTGAAACTCTGAACTTCAACTGCATCTAAATTGTCTTGTTCAAAATCTATTGTGGTAATGTACAGAACAAAAATTAGAAAAATGTCTCTGTCCAGTAGACATCGCTTATCTAGACTTTAGTAAGGCTTTTGATACTGTCCCACATAGAAAGCTTATCAATAAAGTGCAGTCTTTGGGCTTGGACTCCCATATTGTTGAATGGATTAGGCCGTGGCTGAGGGACAGGCAACAGAAGGTTGTAGTCAATGGAGTATATTCAGACCAAGGTCTTGTTACCAGTGGGGTACCTCAGGGATCTGTTCTGGGACCCATATTGTTTAATATCTTTATCAGCGAAATTGCAGAAGGCCTCGATGGTAAGGTGTGTCTTTTTGCTGATGACACAAAGATTTGTAACAGGGTTGATGTTCCTGGAGGGATACACCAAATGGAAAAGGACTTAGGAAAACTAGAGGAATGGTCAAAAATATGGCAACTAAAATTTAATGTTGATAAGTGCAAGATAATGCACCTGGGACGTAAAAACCCAAGAGCAGAATATAAAATCTGTGATACAGTCCTAACCTCAGTATCTGAGGAAAGGGATTTAGGGGTCATTATTTCAGAAGACTTAAAGGTAGGCAGACAATGCCATAGAGCAGCAGGAAATGCTAGCAGAATGCTTGGGTGTATAGGGAGAGGCATTACCAGTAGAAAGAGGGAGGTGCTCATGCCGCTCTACAGAGCACTAGTGAGACCTCACTTGGAGTATTGTGCGCAGTACTGGAGACCATATCTCCAGAAGGATATTGATACTTTGGAGAGAGTTCAGAGAAGAGCTACTAAACTGGTACATGGATTGCAGGATAAAACTTACCAGGAAAGATTAAAGGACCTTAACATGTATAGCTTGGAAGAAAGACGAGACAGAGGGGATATGATAGAAACTTTTAAATACATAAAGGGAATCAACAAGGTAAAAGAGGAGAGAATATTTAAAAGAAGAAAAACTGCTACAAGAGGACATAGTTTTAAATTAGAGGGGCAAAGGTTTAAAAGTAATATCAGGAAGTATTACTTTACTGAGAGAGTAGTGGATGCATGGAATAGCCTTCCTGCAGAAGTGGTAGCTGCAAATACAGTGGAGGAGTTTAAGCATGCATGGGATAGGCATAAGGCCATCCTTCATATAAGATAGGGCCAGGGGCTATCCATAGAATTTAGTATATTGGGCAGACTGGATGGGCCAAATGGTTCTTATCTGCCGACACATTCTATGTTTCTATAACTGTATCTATCTATCTATCTATTTACAGTAGAATGCAGTATATATTTGTTCGGTTGGGATACCCCCTTTATGGGAACCATGATCATGGACACCCTTGTCTCTGACTTTGTGCCTCCCCTGCCCCCCATTGGGGCCTTGGTGACATGGACTCATGACAGGTTGGTCTGTCCACAAGTTGAATAAGTATACTATGTATTGCTCTGATTCAGTCTATCCGTGACTTTCCCTTGTTTTCGGAGGTATCCGGGGTCACATTATTGTGACACCCTGATGTCCCATCCCTATTGGTGCTGGGAGATTGTTCCAAGTTTTTCTATCTATCCTTATCGTCCTACAGGCAGCACAACACAAAGGGTTAATGTCTTGCTTCTCCCGTCTAGGACAGAAGATAAATCATTAGTAAATCAGACTAATTAACCCCTCTATAAAGGAGTGCACACCCACTAGGTAGATGTGTTTTTATTCCCTTCTGTCTAGGACAATGAAGCTCACACATACAGCGGCTCCTCCTCCTCCTCCTCCTGTCAGTATGGTTGCTAAGCCTGATATTATATAGCTGGAAGTGGTTTCCAGAATATCATATCAGGTGCTGGAAGAGAGTCCATTGTTATATGCATGTTCTAGAGCTGGTGGTGTGCTCCAAAGTTAACTGCAGGTCATTACTGAACTGGAAGTGGGTTCCAGAGTTATTTGCATGTTATAGAGCTGGAGGGTTGCTCCAGAATTAGGCCTCATGCACACGACCGAATTTTGTTTCCGTGTCCGTTCCGTTTTTTTTTGCGGATAGGATGCGGACCCATTCATTTCAATGTGTCCGGCCGAGAGCTTTCCGTGGTAACCCGGCCGGGATTCCTGCTGACAGCAGGAGCGCACGGCGTCATTGAATGCTATGACGCCGTGCGCTAATGCCATCGCTGTACAGTGATCACTGTACAGCAGCGGCGGCATTAGCGCACGGCGTCATAGCAACCAATGACGCCGTGCGCTCCTGCTGTCAGCAGGAATCCCGGCCGGGTTACCACGGAACGCTCTCGGCCTCGGAACACGGCCGTGTGCATGAGACCTTAACTGCATAAAATTACTGATCTGGAAGTGGTTTCCAGGATTTATTTTCCCTATCAGTGTTTTCCATGGGAGGATTGAGCTGAGATTTATCTTGGAGGTTCCTGGTGAGTTTCTCATATGCATCGGGTGTTCCCTGCTAACTATCAATGTATGGTTCAGGGTGTGTCCCTGTGAGAAGTGCCGGTTTGGCTGTTACAAGCACTGTTATTGCCTTCAGGTTAGCAGCAGTGTCTCCATCTCAGGAGCCATTTTGCAGTAGAAGTATACAGGAGCAGCTGCGCTAGACTTGATGGGTAACATGTTAGGTAAAAAATGGCACAAGAGGTTAACTAACTCTCTCAATGTATTTTATTAGTTTGTCAAAATGGTATGAAATAATTCTGCGTCATGTGTTATCAAAGTCGTTTTTAGCTCAGCTACATTTGTGGCTCTGCACAGTGTGAGATATTACTGTAGCAATGAAATCACAGCAGCTCTAAGGATCCTGGGTCTTGGAATGGCTCATATGTAGCGTGTATGTATGCGTGAGCGAATTATTATGTTACAATTACAGAACTCTGCAAAGAATCCCATAAAGCCCTAAATGTTAGTATGTGGACAATGTAGGAGATGTGTGGACAATGTAGGAGATGTGTGGACAATGTAGGAGATGTGTGGACAATGTAGGAGATGTGTGGACAATGTAGGAGATGTGTGGACCAACTGTGGACAATGTAGGAGATGTGTGCACCATTGCCTCCCTGCTGAAGGTCTCCAGTGCAGACATGGTGCAGAGATTGCAGAATGGTTTACTTCTCATCGGTCAGAAGCTTTCACTCTCTATGGCAGGAGTATGGTTCCAGCCAGACAGGTAACATTTATGTGGGAGCTAGATTACAGCCGTGTCTTACAGATCCTGCAGTCTCAGCTCAGCGGGGTAACCCCCTAAGGTAATATTCCAGTGGCCGGTCTGTCTGGGAAGACTTTCTTCTGCCTGTCAGGTTATCCCTATGGTCAGAAAGATTGTTTCCTTCTGAAACATTAATTCATGTCTCTGGCGGAGAGCAAAGCTTCTTTGGCTTAAGATTCCTGGTGTCATAGGGATTGCTTCCCCATGAGGTTTTGCTTAGTCACTAGGATTTGGGGGCCATTCTTAGAACCATATCCGATTTTGCGGACCACAAGTTGCAGATCCATAGGACCTGGATCCACCGTATGCATTTGCGGTTCAGAACTTCCTGCCCTATATGGTAATGCCCATTCTTGTCCGCAATATGGAAAAGGGTGGGACATTTTCTATCTCTTTCGGGGCCGTGAAACGGATGTGCAGATGTGGACGGCACACTGTGTGCTGTCTGTGTCTCTCAGTCCCACTGTCATAATGGGTCCGCATGGGATCTGCAAATTTCGGGACGTGTCGGAATGAAAAAAATTCTTTCATGTGAATGGGCCCTGAATGTCCCTCTCAGTTCATGTGATTTTATTTTTATTTTTTATGTTCTTTATTCAATTTAATCGGTTAAGCCTCCTATTCCAGCCTGGGATCGGGCTGTTCTCCTCAAGACCCTGGTTGAATCTCTATTTCAGCCTCTTACAGAAGCACCAGTAAGGTTGGTATCTTGGAAGGTTTTATTTCTGGTGGCATGTGCATCAGCCAAGAAGGTGTCAGAGTTTGCAAGAGTACTTTTCTGAAAGTACATCAAGAAGACTCTATTTTTAGGTTGATGCCCTATACCCTATACTACAAAAGCTCTCATCTGACATGAATGTAAGTTAAGAAATTCCTCTCAGAATCCTCAATCAGCTGAACAAGACAAGCTTCATCTACTGGTCATTGGAGAACCAGGGTCCTTCAGGTCGGCTGACCAGCTGTTTATATAGAGTAGTATAAAAGCCAGCAAGCTACACTGCTTGGATTAGGAATAGTATTAAAGTCTGCTTCTAAATTCTGAGTACTCCAGTTACCAGGTGGAGTTACAGCACACTCAACTTAGTCTCTTGGGCAGAGGAGGGAAGAAAAAAAACAAAACAAAAAAACATTGGATCAATTTTGCAGAACCTCTACATGGTCTTCTCCATGCATCTTTACAAAACAATATAAGTTGGATGTATCTGGGGCTTGCGATTCAGCCTTTGACAGACAAGTGATTATTAAGGCTGCGATTTCGAACCCCCCCCCCCCCCCTTGTATAATACCGCTTTTCAGATCCCTTTGTGTTGTGCTGCCTGTAGGACGATAAGAAAAGTCTAAATTTGCTTACCAAAATGTCTTTCCTTGAGTCCAAAGGCAGCACAAATATTCCTCCCTTAAAAAGACATTGCTTGGAAAAAACACCTCTACCTAGTGGGTGTGCACTCCTTTTATAGGGGGGTTAATTAGTCTGATTTACTAATGATTTATCTTCTGTCCTAGACGGGAGGAGCAAGACATTAACCCTTTGTGTTGTGCTGCCTTTGGACTCAAGGAAAGATACATTTCGATAAGCAAATTTAGACTATCTCATATCTATCTATCATCTCTTGACTTGGAGAAGTAATCAATTCAGCAGAGATCTCAGAAGGGGACTGAACATCAGATCTGGTATGGGGCCCTATGATTTGATTACACCCCGATTTGCCTGCCTTTATTGGACATGATCCTGATATTTGCTATATACCGTATCAATCATGTGTATGTCATACAATCTTCACTATTATATCTGATCTATATTATATTTTATTTTGAATACAGCAGTGGATGAGGTTCCTCAAAGGAATGTGAACCCATTTGCAATGCGGCTCCTTCCCCGACTCTAATCCAGCATAAGAACCTTAGTATTACGATGCCGTAAGTCCGTCCATTATAACCTGTACGTACCCCTGGAGGCTGATCGTGGAGGACGCCTTGGACCTTGTCATCACTCAAACCGAGCTGAAGCCACACAGGATGAGTGTGGAGAAGTTTATCCAGGATGCTGGGCTTGTAGGCCACACTTTCATACCCTGAATCCCGCAGAAAAGCCTTCTTTTCAACCAATATGTTCTTCTCCATCTCTTGTTCAATGCTGTGTAAAGAAACAGAAATATTTAATGACGTCTCCCTGGGGTTCTCAAAATGACGATTACACCCCTTCTAATCTAATCGGGGTGGAGTTTTCTGCTGTCAGACAGAGATATTATTTGGCAGTGGAGCAACTTTTGGTGCTTTCTAGATGATCTGGACTTGATGTTAACTGGTTGAATATTTTGGCAGCACATGGCATGCTTTATTTCAGCTGGTAATGTGAAGTGATGTGCTGCTCCGCTAGGAATCAAGCAGTTCCTTGAAGGATTCCGCTCTTCTAGCTTTTAGTGACTGGCACATTAACTTTGCATTATTTTGTTCAGCCTTGATATATACTGTAATACTATTCTGTGTAATATCACTGATATGCTGAATGTGATATAGGGTAAGCAAGCAGAGGTATTGGACCTAATATCTGTGGGAGAGAGGAGAAATTACAGATCTGAAAAAAACCCAAACATATTTATTAAGCCCCTATGCCAGAATATTGTTATAAAATAAAGTCGCAAAACGTGGGTCTGATTTTTTTAAACATTATTTGCACAAACATTTTTGCACAAATGCTGTTTTTATACCACCCTTGCCACTTGTGGGTGTAGTGGGGACAGGATCCAATGGCCCCAGTAGAATTATCATCTTATACGTCAGTTTTCTGGTGTAAATAATGACTGAAATCTATGGCATTCTAAGTGCACGAACTGCCAGAGGAGACGCTTACAGGCTATGGATACTTTTGGGGCAATTTTTTTTTTTTTTTTATTGCATGTTACTTCATTTTGGGATAAAATCATTTTTTCAATGGGTTTTTTATTAAAAATGTTTAGCTGTTTTTGAGATACAAGGGTTAAAAACCAGTCTGTTTGCACAGTATCACTAGCTGACTGCTCCTGTGAAATTTCTGGGATCTCCTTACCTCATATTCTTATCAGTTCTATAAGAGATTAGCTATGAGTGTTTGAGGTCAGGAGATCAAAGATAAGGCTTCACATGAGCTGTCAGCTGATGGGACTGAGAAATGATACTCTGAAACAGCCTGATTTTTACCCCTGTATCTCAAAAACAGCTACATGTAAAAATAATAAATGTTTTTAGCCCAAAATGAGTAAAATGCAATCATAAAAATTGGCCTGAAGGTGTCCATAGCCTTTAGTTTATGATGAGGTGTGCATGGGGATATCAAGACTAACATAGAAAATGTCATTCTTCATAAATTACCCCCACAGTGTCATACAGTACAGACTCGAAAGACCACTAAAGATATCGCCATGACATAAGTTTGGTGTAGGCGGCGTGTGCATTCAGGGCAGGGTGGTGGAAACCATCAAATAGTAACATTAAAAGGGTTTTTTCGAGCCGTTAATACTGATGACCTATCCTGACACCCGGAACCCCCGCCAATCAGCTACTGGAGAAGACACTGGCACTCCTGTTCATGCTGCGACCGTCTCCGTGCTCACATGGCCGTACATTAACAGCTGTGTTTGGCTATCGCAGCTCAGACCTATTCACTTCTATGAGGAGGAGTTGCTCCTAGGCCACCTGAGCAATGAACGTGACATCACATGGCCTAGGGAAAGCAGTGAGAAGGCAGCGGCCCTACTGCGAATGCTGCTGCCTTCTCCAGCTGGTTGGGGGGGTCTCGAGTATCAGACCTGCACTGATCAGATACTGATCTAGTCCGAGGATAGGTCATCAATATTAACATCTTTATAGAAACACTCTGGACAAAGCGGATACATAAGGGCAGAATTACTAATCCTGTCTAATAGTCAGACAATGTAAAGGTGCGCCAAATTTATCACAGTGGCGTTTGCTGCATGATATATTTGGTATAGCATTATAGACCTTTTTTTTTTTCTAGCTTTACAACCATTATTGGTTGGCATACTTTGTGGCAACATTTTGGCGCCCGCTGGCACATGAGAAGCCACACCCACTTTATTGTAAGCCATGACGCCTATTGTCAAACATTCCTAAAGCACCTAATAAATGCGGAGCAAGGCAAATACGATGACAGCTTCTTGCTGCAAATTAAAGTGTTTTCCCCTGGGTATGAGTTAAAATGGCTGCCAGCAACCTGTCCTAGAATGGTTGCCTCCAATTGCAAAAGGGGGCAGAGCCTCACTACACACTGAACTGCCCTACAATAGATGGCAATGATGTGACCCTACCTACGATATGCCATCATGGCTGAGCAGCCTGACAGGAAAACTCACCAATATGTGGTATGTGCAAGAGTGTGATGTGTAGTTAGGCCTCGTCCCCTCATCCCCCAAAGCAGCTCAGCACGTGGAGGCAACCAGTCCTGCTCACATTCTAGGACAGGATGTTGGCGACCATTTTAAATCATTCTCGGAGAACCCTTTATGACACCTGGGGAAGGACCATACTGGGGGGTAATGACATAGGGATTTTCCCCTTAGATTTAGAATCGGCGCTGGATGTGTCGAAATTATATAGAGGCCTGCACCTCTTCATAACTTCGGCAGATCCACCGCAAGCTATAGGAGTTAAAACCGGCATCTAAAACGCCGGTCTTAGTAAATTACCCCATATTCTTGTAATTAATTCAATGTCTATGGATTTTTATGGATCTAAATCAGTTCTTCCTCCAGGCCATGTACATGCCCTGTAAGTTTAATGTGTTCTTCAGATAAGGCCTCCTGCACACGAACGTGTGTGCCCCGTGGCCGTGCTGCGGACCGCAATGCACGAACACCGACCGTGAGGCAGCCGCAGCGGATCACGGACCCATTTACTTTAATGGGTCCGCGATCCGCCCGTTCCGCAAAAAGATAGAACATGTCCTATCTTTTTGCGGAACGGAAGTACGGGACGAAACCCCATGGAAGCACTCTGTAGTGCTTTCGTAGGGTTCCGTTCCGTGCTTCTGTTCCGCACCATTCCGCATCTCCGGATTTGCGGACCAATTGAAGTGAATGGGTCCACATCCGTGATGCGGAATGCCCACGGAACGGCGCCCGTGTACTGCGGATCCGCAAATCCGGTTCGCAATACGGCAACGGGCAGCACACGTTCGTGTGCAGGAGGCCTAAGAGTTAGTACCATGAAGTCTGGGTGTGTATCCTTAAAATAGCACAAGCAACACCATTATCATGGCTGTTGGCTTGGGCGTAGTCGGAGAAGAATGCATATTTGATGTAAAGTAGTGGTAGCAGAGACAGGCACATGATGCTCCGCCGCACTGCTACTGACTGTATTACAGATACGGACTTGTCTTGCTCTATGTCTCCATCTAGTGGACACACAGGTCATATGCAACGGGTAAGAAAAAAATTAAATAAATGATGGCTGATATACCATCCTGTAACAAATATAAAACTCTCTAGTAATTAATAATAACACTGGAATCATCCTTAGTATTGTTACAATATCTTTAAATCTATGCACAATTTTCATGTTCAAAAGGGAACCTGTCCCGTGGAGCATGGTGTCTGATCTGTGAGCAGGATATATAGCAGGGATCAGCGACCTTCGGCACTCCAGATGTTCTGAAACTACAACTCCCAGAATGCCCCATTCACTGCTTATGGGAGTTGTGAGAACAGCCGAGCATGTTTGCATGGTGGAAGTTGCAGTTTCACAGCAGCTGGAGTGCAGAAGGTTGACGATATCTGATATATAGTATAATGGGAAAAGATTCGGTCTAACTCAGGCATGTCCAAGCTGCAGACCTCCAGCTGTTGCAAACCCACAACTTCCATCATGCCCGGACAGCCTACAGCTATCAGCGCATGCTGAGAGTTGTAGGTTTGCAACAGCTGGAGGGCAGCAGGTTGGACATCCCTGGTGTACTCTGTATTTTATTAATTAATTATTGATTAGGAGTCCACTGGGCAGTCTCACTCAACGATTGGCAGCCTTCCCTGTATGAGCATGCATATACAGATAGCTGTCAATCGCTCGCTGGACTCCAAAGCATAGAAAGAACAAGGATTTTAATGGAAAAAAAAAAAAGTTTTTTCCGCAAACTTGGATAGTAATCTGTTCAGTGCTCCTGCCCTATAACATGCTCACTGCAGACAAGACTGTGTGGTCAAGGTGATGGTTCCCTTTAGGAATTGCAATTTGTATACAGAGGAATCGACAGAATGTAATTTATATGTTTTAGAATAAACCATGACCTTACAGTCAGCTCTTCTGCTCTAATCCAAAGCAGCACAATGAGGACTTGGCCTGGGGACTGTATGAAAGCCCGTATGGCCTTGTTCACACTTCAGTGATTTGGTCAGTGATTTCCATCAGTGATTGTGAGGCAAAATCATAAGTGGAGCCTACTAATGGGAAGATCTGCACCTGTTCTCTGTTTTTAACCCACACCTGGTTTTGGCTCACAATAATTGATGAAAAAGACACTGACCAAATGACTGAAATGTGAACTAGGCCTTAAGCTGCACAGCCTCTATTTGTGCTTTCATACAGGCTCAACTGGAGCTCATGCGTATGAAGATACTTCCCCCTAGAAACAATTCTTCAAGGGGGGGGAACACCTCCACAGATGCAGAGTCCAATGGGGTTGGCCACAATTTATCTTCATGGAATCCAACAGAAAAAAACTCATCTCTCATGGATGTGCAGTAGAGCAGTGTTCCTCCACTCCAGTCCTCATGGCCCATGTCATGCCCCACTTCTGGGTCATACTGTTGTTGCCTCATTGTCATGTATTAGTCTGCATTGCATTGTATGTAGTTTGTCCCTCTGCTCTGCCGCCTCCTTCCTGTTACATCATTCTGGTTCTTCCGTCTCTCAGCTAGTAGAGCCATCATGTTTTTTTATACCACTGTAATGGATATTTACAAGGGTTTGGCTTGAATAAACCTTCATACCTTCCACGTGTCCTTACAGAGGAGCTGAAGCTATCTGACCTCGTCTAAAGGTGATAAACAGAGGGTCTTACAGATCTGGAGGGCCATATCTCCTCAAAGACTCCATCTTAGACAGAAGCCTCTCTACAAAGTCAGAATAGCCCACCTGCTGGTCATGATTTGAGAATATTCCACAAAATGAATACCTGTGGTAAGTCCTCATGCACTGACACTCATTACAGTCCCTGACAAAAGTCTTGTCCCTTCTCTATTTTGTAGAAACTCCTGCTATTAAACTGACTTAATTAATCAATTGGTGTTAGAAATAGCTCATATGAAAAGCTAAAGCCCTCCCAAATGATGTTTAATGCACTGAAACAAATTAGTTTCACTGAAAAAAGAGTTATCATTTAATCAAGACAGAAAGGTCAAATTTTGGCAAGACAAAAGTTTTGTCGCCTATACAGAAATTGAACAACTTTACTGCAAATCTAAAAATATGTCAGCAAATTAAGTAGTGGTGCTGTGAGATCCAAATTTAATATCTTGTATGACTTCCATGAGCTTGAAGGACAGCATCAATGCGGTTTGGCAAGGATTCATACAATTTATTGATGAAGTCATCAGGAATAGCAAAGAAAACAGTCTTGCATGCCTCCCAGAGTTCATCAATATTCTTTGGTTTCGTCTTCCATGCTTCCTCTTTTATCCTACACCACATATGCTCAATGATGTTCATGTCTGGTGACTGGGCTGGCCAATCCTGGAGCATCTTGATCTTCTTCGCCTTAAGGAACTTTGATGTGGAGATGGAAGTATGCGATGGAGCACCATCCTGCTGCAGAATTTGGCCTTTTTTATGGTTGGGAATATAAGAGGTAGCTAAGATTTCTTGGTATTTTAGACTATTGATGTTGCCTTCCACCCTGCAGATCCCTCGCACACCCAGATACTGGATGTAACACCAGACCATGATTTTGCCTCCACCAAACTTCACTGTTTTCTGGGTAAATCTCGGCTCCATGCGGGTTCCAGTAGGTCTCCTGCAATATTTGCGGTGACTGTGGTGTAATTCAACAGAAGATTCATCTGAAAAAGCCACCTTCTGCCACTTTTCCAGCGTCCATCCTTTTAGCAGGCTGTGGTCCTTGGCAAATGCCACACGGTTTTTCAATTGTCTTTTGTTTAGTGCTGGCTTATGGGTACTGATTCGACCATGGAGGCCATTTCGAGACAGAATCCGACAAACTGTTCTGGTTGACACAGGGACTTCAGGTGACCAGGTCTCGTGGAGCTCTGCTGCAGTGGAAAATGGGCTGGCCTTGGATTTTCGAGCCAACAAACGGTCCTCTCGAGCAGTTGTCTTGCGGGTTGGCCTGACCTGGCCTTGTCCAAAACGTCTCCAGTCTCTTCAAATCTTTTTTTTAGCCTCTGAACTTGACGCTGAGACACATTGAAGGTGTCTGCCACATCAGCAGTGGATCTGGTCTTCAGCCTCTTGATAATCAACACTTTAGTCTCCGGGTGAATCTTAGGCATGTTTGCAGAGGTCTAGTTGCAGTTGATGTGAAGGTCTAGTGTACTGGGGTTCTTTTTATACACACCTGAGACCTAATTGATCCATTATTAGTCACAGGTGACGCTCATATGACAAGGCGACAACACTTATGTCTTGGCAAAAATTGATTCAATGGGCTTTACCAAACTGAATATTAGAATACTTTTTGTAGTTTCGTTTTGCACTGAAACATTATTACAAAAGCTGTTGGGATTAAAATTACCCATTTCTTGTAACAAAATTATGATTAGAAATATATTTTAGCGGCACTTCAGGTCACTTAGTACACAAGCGACAAGACTTTTGTCAGGGACTGTATATCACCTGCTCAATACTAAGGAAATCCTGAAAACATAACCGGCAGGTGGGCCCTGAGGACTGGAGTTGAGGAACACAGCAGAAGAGGGCCCAGGCACCTCTATGGAAGTCCTGATATAGATGATATAATGCACAAGAGGCACTTTGGCAACGAAAATACTGAAGTGTTAAAATATCCTGGGCAGTTTGTATGCCAAAATCAAGTTAACAGGTTCAGGGGTTGTCTGAATGTTTAAAACTAATGACCTGTCCTCAAGATAGGTCATCAGTGTCTGATTGGTGGGAGACAGACTCCCAGCACCCTCTGCCAATCAAGTGTTTGAAAAGCCAAATAATTTCAATGGGACTGAGCTGCAACTAGGTTATGTGACCGATGAATATTACTTCAGATGGCCTAGGAAGAGGACATGGCACTCTCTGGAGTGCTGTGGCCCCTTCAATCAGTTGCTGGGTGGAGGTGCTAGTTGTACTCCAACCAATCAGATATTGATGACCTACCCTGAGGATAGGCCATCAATATTATATTCCTGGAAAACTCCTTTAAAGGATCTGTGTCCTATCTGTAGAATGCAGCATATCGTAAAAGGTACACTGTAGGGCGCACATGAATTATATTGACTGTCTATGGTATTTACGGTATGTACATGCTTGCAATTAGCCACACCAAGACATGGTGCCGGAAGAAGGAAGGAATATCGGCTCTGAAATATTCCAGTTTGTATGTTCCTCATCCAGAGTTTAGGAAAACCCCATTAAATATCATCCAAACAAATTCCAATGGTTGGTTGAGAGCATATCCTTATTTACTGCCACTTTTCCTCCTACTTAAATGAAGTGTAAATTGAGAAAATGTACTGACGTAAGACACACACTGTTCATCACACAGTCACCTACACCGGTGGACTTGTATATAAGGACTGTCCTGTACACTGGGTTCTGTGACATGGAGCGTCATTATTGTGAGTGTTTAGGACGCTTCCTGTATCCCACAGGCCGGCACATCCTGTATGACTTCTCATCGCTGCCGACAATTAGAAATATGCAGCTTTGGCGACACAACTCCTGGGGAAAGAATTAGAACATTAGGGAGGGTCTGGTAAACACATTAGAACTGAAAGTACCGCTCTCATGTCGTAGCCAGCTGGACCGACAGCATCAAAACGAAACCTGTTTTTAGGCATGGTAACGACGACTGTATGCCAGCTTGAAGGCAGTAAAAGTTGGTGCTAAGAAATAGATTCTTCTTGAAGTAGAAGGAGCGCAGAAGCAGCAGTTTATAGATAATAAATATATAATAATTTCTCAACCAGGGTCAGCCTTGGGTTCCTTGGGCCCAGCAGAGAAAATTATTCATGGGGCCCAACCTCCATATCACCAATAAAGTCTAATAGGTTTTGATTCAAATAAATAGACTATAGAAATAGAATAGAAATATCAAACTGGTGTAAAGTAGAACTGGATTACTTGCCCATAACAACCAATCAGATTCCTCCTTTCATTTTTCACAGCCCCATTGGAAAATTAAAGGTGGAATCTGATTGGTTGCTATGGACAACTAAGCCAATTCTTCTTTACAACAATTTGATTAAT
This sequence comes from Bufo bufo, assembly GCF_905171765.1. Classification (NCBI taxonomy): domain Eukaryota; kingdom Metazoa; phylum Chordata; class Amphibia; order Anura; family Bufonidae; genus Bufo; species Bufo bufo. The sequence goes on along the minus strand of NC_053392.1, from coordinate 511,492,257 downwards.
CTCCTAGATTGTTTCTAAAGGCAGCTCCAAATGTTGTTTTTTCTCTGGACCTTTGGAGCCCACTATGGTATCAGAGCCTGGGCCCACCAGAGGATCCTCTGGTACTCTGATGGGCCAGTCCGACACTGTTCTCAAATATGGAGAGTATGAAGGACCACGAACGTCACAAAACGTAAGCCGGAATAACAACTACTCACAAGGGGAGCTGCAACAGGGCTGCACCAAAATCAAGGGCGTAAGCCAGTGGAGGGCACATTTTGGATTCTAACCTGACCTAACCTACTAGAGGGCGTCCAGCTGCACCAGGAACTGAACACACTGGGGAAGAGTTACTGTGGAAAATCCAATTTGTGCCAAAAAATTGCCGTGCATGCTTTCTGCCACATTTATCAAGTGTATTAGGCTACTTTCACACTAGCGTTCGGGGCTCCGCTTGTGAGCTCAGTTTGAAGGCTCTCACAAGCGGCCCTGAACGCATCCGTACTGCCCCAATGCATTCTGAGTGGATGCGGATCCGCTCAGAATGCCTCAGTCTGGCTTCGCTTGGCCTCCGCACCGCTCAGCAGGCGGACACCCGAACGCTGCAAGCAGCGTTCGGGTGTCCGCCTGGCCGTGCGGAGGCAAACGGATCCGTCCAGACTTACAATGTAAGTCAATGGGGATGGATCCATTTGAAGTTGACACAATATGGCTCAATTTTCAAACGGATCCGTCCCCCATTGACTTTCAATGTAAAGTCTGGACGGATCCGTCTGAACAACTTTCAGACTTAGAATTTTTTCTAAACTATAATGCAGACGGATCCGTTCTGAACGGATCAGTCTGCATTATAGGAGCGGATCCGTCTGTGCAGACACCTGACGGATCCTCTCTGAACGCTAGTGTGAAAGTAGCCTTAGTCACTTTTCTTATCTTTTTACTCTTCATATGACAAGGAGGAGGGCTTAGCAGAATGAAAGGAGACATGAATTTAATGACCCTTTGTGAACCAAAAATGTTGGCACATTTTTGGAGTAAAACTAAGTCAACTTATAGGTGGCGTAAACGTAGACTAGACAGATTTATCAGCATCAACCACTGTGATAAATCTGGCACAGTTTAAGACTCTAGACTGCAATAGTAAGACTTCCTCGCAGTCTCCTCAGTTAGTGGCAAAAAGACCAGACTTCTGAGCGGTGGACTGAATTTAGGTGCACGGAACTCATGTGACTTCAGCCTCACAGGACCACCAACGTACACTGTTGCACCAGGAGTGTGAACACTTGTGTCCCGGTCCTGACGCAGTAATGCTGGTAGCACATCTAGCTCGTACAGCCTATGTGATGCTCTGCAGATATTAACAAAAGAACCCCCCGGAGCCGTGTGTAACAAGGTATTTAGTGGCTCTTCACCTTCATTTCCTAGTAGTTGGTTGTTACACGTGCTCGCCTCCATAGGACTTTAACCTCTCAGTTCAGTCTAGGCCTAGAAGTGGAGGCTGGCTTATGTGACAGAAGGGCTGCAGCTACACCGTAAGCGTACATGCACACTGTCCATGTTACACAGGATCTTCCTGCCAAAAAATCTGTGCCATACTACAGTAACAGCTAAATAGTGAGAGTCTCAAAATCACATGTACACGGTGTGCAAATTTTCCGTGTGGAAATTGACCTGCAGTGCGGATTTTAAAATCTGTTTGCACATACCCTTAAAGTCTACGGTGGGAAAACCCTGTTCCATCAGAAATGATGGAATACTAGAGAAGATATGCACTGGAAATGCTACTGAAGTGAATGGAGAGAGCTGCACATGCGCAGCCACTGCTCCTTCCCTGGTCGGACGCCACAGGGTAAGCAGGCCCCCGAGCCTGGACCTACACCTATCAGACATTTATGGCATAACCTGTTGTAAATACTGTTTTAAATTATACAGATACCAAGTTGTACCCATTAAAGGCATATACAGTACAGACCAAAAGACACCTTCTCATTCAACGAGTTTTCTTTATTTTCATGACTATGGAAATTGTAGATTCACACTGAAGGCATCAAAACTATGAATGAACACATGTGGAATTATATACATAACAAACAAGTGTGAAACAACTGAAAATATGTCATATTCTAGGTTCTTCAAAGTAGCCACCTTTTGCTTAGATTACTGCTTTGCACACTCTTGGCATTCTCTTGATGAGCTTCAAGAGGTAGTCCCCTGAAATGGTTTTCACTTCACAGGTGTGCCCTGTCAGGTTTAATAAGTGGGATTTCTTGCCCTATAAATGGGGTTGGGACCATCAGTTGCGTTGAGGAGAAGTCAGGTGGATACACAGCTGAGAGTCCTACTGAATAGACTGTTAGAATTTGTATTATGGCAAGAAAAAAGCAGCTAAGTAAAGAAAAACGAGTGGCCATCATTACTTTAAGAAATGAAGGTCAGTCAGTCAGCCTAAAAATTGGGAAAACTTTGAAAGCAAGGGCTATTTGACCATGAAGGAGAGTGATGGGGTGCTGCACCAGATGACCTGGCCTCCACAGTCACCGGACCTGAACCCAATCGAGATGGTTTGGGGTGAGCTGGACCGCAGAGTGAAGGCAAAAGGGCCAACAAGTGCTAAGCATCTCTGGGAACTCCTTCAAGACTGTTGGAAGACCATTTCAGGGGACTACCTCTTGAAGCTCATCAAAAGAATGCCAAGAGTGTGCAAAGCAGTAATCAAAGCAAAAGGTGGCTACTTTGAAGAACCTAGAATATAACATATTTTCAGTTGTTTCACACTTGTTTGTTATGTATATAATTCCACATGTGTTAAGTCATAGTTTTGATGCCTTCATAGTCATGAAAATAAAGAAAACTCTTTGAATGAGAAGGTGTGTCCAAACTTTTGGTCTGTACTGTACATGTGGTACATATAAGGTTCTGTGTCATTTCCACTATGTCTAAAATCAGATCGAGTTACAAACCCTACCGTAAACTGCATGTGTCCTGTGTATGTTCACAATCCTGCTATTCTCATTATGCACATACCTATGTATTACCATGTATACTGCACTTTACTCACTAATGTGGTAGCAAATCAATAACTGCATGTTTTCCACTATTACGTCAAAATCTACACAAAGGAAGGGGACATAAACAGCAGCCAACGGAAGGTGGGACAAGCCTCCCTGATCAAGCTGGAAAGTGTCTGTGTTCCAGTAAAAGCTCTATGTATTATATGTGATTTCACTTTCTGATCAGTTACAATCTTTTTCTATTTTCATGAAATATCAGTCCATGGTTTATTCTCTGGGATGAGGTAAAAATATTCTACACAACTATGTGCTCTAAACATCTACACGGTCTACCAGATGCTGGAATACTAATAGTGACAATGACAGTGGCAGCCACCAAAATTCCCTAAAGGGTTGTCACCCAACTTGACACGTTTGTACTGCTATGCGGAGTTACATCATCTTGTTTCCCTTCCTCTTTTTATTAATTACTTCATATATAGTAATATTCGTAAGCCAGAAGGCTCTGTATTTATACGTTTTCTTCCAATCTTACTACACTTTCATGCTCCCCTGCTAACATTTAAAGACTTTATATCTTGGTATCATTTTTTTATTGAATCTACTATGACAAAAATCAACCATTTGTCCTCTGCAGCCTGCATGTGTTCGCATACATTGCAGGCTGCTCAGTTTTATTAAGAGTGAAATCCATCAGGCAAGCTCTCTGATAGCTCACTCTGTAGCACAGGGATCAGCAACCTTCAGCATTCTAGCTGTTGTGAAACTACAACCCCCCAGCATGGTCCTTTTACTTCTGTGGGAGAACAGCCAAACAATTGTACCGGAGGAGTGCCGGAGATTGCTGACCCCTGCTCTAGCATCTCTGTTCTCCGGACCGTTCTTTTAAGATTACAACAGAATAAAATAAACTTATATCAGAAAGATGTCAGCTATAACAGATCAGGAGGGAGGGATGCTACAGACCAAGCCATCCAAGCTTGTCTGATGGATTTCTCTCTGAAAAGGACTGAGCAGCCTGCAATGTATGTGAACACATGCAGGCTGCAGAAGACAAATGCTTGAACATTTTTAATTAAATTCCAAAGAAAATGATTTTTTCAAATAAACCAGTCAAACAACCAGAGCAGAAACTGTGCCCTCTTCAGCTGATCAGCAGTTGTGCCGGCTGTCATACCACCCATCAATCTGTGATAGGCCATCAATATCAAAAGCCGTTAAAATGACCCTAAATTAGCAGTCCCTCAAGGACAGAATCCAGGAATCTATATTTTCAATACCGTTTCACATTTTAGAGGGAAATGCTCTTTCTCTCATCTGTACTTTTACTCCTGAGGGCCAAGATCTGATCACTGCCACTTGGCAAAAATATCTCCATTGTTACGGCAATGAAAGTCAAACCATACTTAATTAACATCCAATGCCCTCCCCCACCTTTCCTGTCTCAACTCTCCCGCTGTTCTGTGATATAACAATGGAAAGAAGTAGCCAAATGTAGGAACACAGCATTTACTGAAATGTAACATAGGGGTGCATTATTATGTGATAATATATCTGTGGTGAGAATGCCAGATTTATGGTTCTGGTTGCTTTCGCACTGATATTTTTCAATTCTATATTCAAGGTACCCATGCCATTAGTGAGTTAAATGGGTATTCTCATCTTTCAAATGTATGACATATCCAGAGGATATGTATATAATATAAGGATAGGTCCCTCTGGGACCCGCACCTTGTCCAGAAAGGTGGTTCCCTGTCGAGCCTGGTGTCGGGCCACTGTCAGTGGAGAGCTGGACGGGCATGTGCACCACTTTCCATTCACTGTTAGGAAACATGTTTGTCTGTAGTTGGAACATCTATAGAAGAGAATGGAAAGAGCCACGTATGTGTGGCCACCTCCCCATACACAGCAGTTTTGGCACCAGACAGTTAAGGGTGTCATGAGGAAGAACCTGCATTTCTTATGGACATGCCATAAATGTCTAAGATGAGAGAATACCCCTTGAAGTGGGCACCTCTTAGGCTTTTTGAACCAGATCATCTTGGCGAGGGATCAAAATCTATTAAATCATTAGATGGTTTGCCACTGAAATCAATGGGGTGTCCACGTATGCATGACTGTGTCAGGTACAGACCATCAATATACTATATAATCAAATTCAGCAGATTCAGACAATGCAGCTGTAGAAATCTGCCGGAGTAATTGTTTCTTTGGCTCCCATATTCAGCACCGTGTAAGATTTTTAATTATTTTGTATTTGTGTTATTTTATTTAACTTTGTATATATTCACATCTATTGTAATGTCTCAGCTTTTGACCTTTAGTTTTAAAGATACATTCCTCTCCAAACCAGTTAGGGCTAGTTAGTGATATCAAGATACGGTCCAACTGGTCAAACACAATTAACATATCAAAGGCAACAAAACCAATTGTCTCTTAGTTAATAAAGTCGTACACATTCAGGAGAGCGGTGGAAACTGCTAGAAGCTTTAACTTCTAGTTTCTTCCATCAGTCATGCCAGGAATTACCTGGAAAGTGCTAGAAAGCTAACAAACAACCAATCATGACCTGCTAAGGTATATCATAGTAGGTTTTTAGAACTAACTCTTAAACATATAAATAGTCAGAGGCAAGGAAGGGGACAGCAAGGAGGAGAAGAGGAAGAAGAGACTGAAGGTACTAGAGGGAAACAACCAAGAGGACACCAGGGAGTCCATCACCTAGAAGTTCCAAGACCAAGGCCTTTTGCACAACACCACTCTGCTCCAACAAAGTCAGAAGGGGGAAAGTGCTACCAAATCCAGAAAGGAGAGATATACTATATATATATATATATATATATATATATCTATCTTTGTTCCTTGAAGGTCAAAGGCCGCAGACAATTGTATTGTGTTATTCGCTGTGGCTCTTTTGATTAGGGGCGTATTAGTTTCTTCTTCTTCTCCTCACTGTATTGTAGTAGTGTGCTTATTTCTGTGTGTATTTAAGGTGGTGGCCTTTTGTAACAAGTGATTTTCTCATTATATAAATATTTGTCATAAAATACAATTTGTTGGTCGGTTATTTCTTTGCCACATCATCCCAGAACTTCTACCAAATATTCATAGTAATAATTTCTTACAACCGGTGTGCCGACTGTAATAGTAGCCATACGGCTCAATTACTTGCACTGAATATGAAAACCTAGAAGACTGGGGAGAAGATTAGTATTGTCTGGATTTCTGCACACAATTCACTGGTATGGTATACTGAAGATTTCTATCTAGTTATGTGAAATATTTCTGTCACCACTTTTATGGTGTCCCATCTGAAGGCAGCAAAAACCCTTAGTAAAACGCTGGGTCAATTACTTGACCCAGTGGTTGTTCCAAAATCTGTACTGAGCAGCTCCAATGCAATACAGAGCAATCACTAAGGATTTCTAATACTCATGAGCTCCTGCCCCCCCCCCCCACCTATTTCTATAGGAAAATATGTAAATCAGTTGGGGGGGGGGGGGGGGGGGTTGGCGACAGTCAGAATCTCATGAATAAGGGGACACACCAACGTGCACTGTATATTGCATTGCTCCATTCAGCCATGGATGATTCCTTCATGGATTGTCAAACTGTGTCAAGAAGGGACATGTTCTTGGCATGGTTTCCATGCATGCCAACTTGCCCCACTGACGAAGGCTTCGTTCACATCACCGTTCTGGCTTTCCGTTCTCCTGCTCCATCTAGGAGCAGGAGAACGGAAAGGACGGAAAAGGCACATAACTGACGCCAAACTGAGTCAAACGGAGCCTAAGGACCCCATAGACTATAATGGGGTCCGTTATGTTTCCGCTCAGAAGATGATTTTTAAGCGGAGACAAAAGTTGTGCATGCAGGACTTTTGTCTCCGCTTAAAAATCATCTTCTGAGCGGAAACATAACGAACCCCATTATAGTCTATGGGGTCCTTAGGCTCCGTTTGACTCAGTTTGGCGTCAGTTAAGGACCCCATAGACTATAATGGGGTTCGTTATGTTTCCGCTCAGAAGATGATTTTTAGGCTACATTCAGACGTCAGTATTTTTCTATAATCCGATTTTCTGTCCGTTTTTTGCGGATCCGTTGTTCCTGAAAATGTTTCCGTATGTCATCCGTTTTTTGCGGATCCGCAAAAAACGGAAACATGTATAAATTTCAATAAGCAAATAAAGTTGTTTGGATTTCTTAAAAAAAATAAAATAATTAAAATGTAATTTCCAGGAACGGATTCCGTATAAAACGGATGACATACGGAATGACATCCGTTTTTCATCCGTTTTTTGCGGATCCATTGACTTTGTATTGTACCAGGATCCGATTTTTCAGGAAAAGAATAGGACATGTTTTATATTTAAACGGACATGCGGAACGGAGCAACGGAAACGGACAGCACACATTGTGCTGTCCGTTTTTTTCCAGGACCCATTGAAAATGAATGGGTCCAGATCTGGTCCAGATCTGTTCCAGAAAAAACGGAACAGATCAGGAAAGAAAAAACGGACGTGTGAATGGACCCTTAAGCGGAGACAAAAGTCCTGCATGCACAACTTTTGTCTCCGCTTAAAAATCATCTTCTGAGAGGAAACATAACGGACCCCATTATAGTCTATGGGGTCCTTAGGCTCCGTTTGACTCAGTTTGGCGTCAGTTATGTGCCTTTTCCGTCCTTTCCGTCCTCCTGCTCCTAAACGGAGAAGGAGAACGGAAAGCCTGAACGGTGATGTGAATGTAGCCTAAGGTTAAAACCATGGGCAGATCCACAGAATGCCAAATAAAAAATTCACAGGACACCCCTTACCAGCCTCACCTGCCCCTGTCTCTGTGATATAGCCATCTTATCTAAGAGAAAATCCATGGATCAGACATTTGTTTAACATGGCGTGTGTGGATTCATTCCTGTCCTACAGCGTCAGGCAAAAGTACGGACCAAAAGTGGTTCATGAGAATACAAGAGGTAGTGCAGATGGTGGATCGCATGGTATCGATGCACAACACGTAGGCATAGGTGTGATCCAACAGAACCAGGTACTGCAGGTTCACCCTTCAAGACTCCACAGAATACAAGGAGATTATGGAGAGGTCACAAGCCATGAATGGCTCATACAACCTGCCCGTCCTGTTCCCTCATGTTGCGGTTTTTCATTTGCACTGAAATATTTTCTTCAATGATAAATATCACCCTCCCTCCATTTTTCACCAGCCTAAGGAAATCACTGCAACGGACTAAATTCCTGGGTCCTTGCATATTGCTATACACATGGGAGGGGAAGGAGGAGAGTCTCTCTTATGGTTATATAAGAGACATTTCTGTTGTTTGCACATAATAATAAACTGCTGACATATTCAAGGAAGTTGTCCTAATAACTGTGCATGCGCATAGCGAGATCCTGTTACCATCTACTGGGTAAATAATAATTGTTAACACTTAGTCATCAGGACGTTTTCCATTTACTCAGCAGCCGTGCAATGGGCTCAGCTATGGCAGAGAAAGCACTACCAGACAGGTTACTGTATAGAATCCTACAACGTGAAGGCAACGTATACAATTCATCTTTTCATATTGTAGATTACAGAGTCTGTTTAGGCAAAGTGTGAAGCCCCTGACCCTATTATTATCAGGGATAACCCTAGCTCTAACCAAAAACTTTTTTATACATTTTATAGAAGAATTAGTTATTCTAAGGTCAGAGTAAAAATAACATTATTCCATACTTTATATATATATATATATATATATATATATATATATATATATATATAATTACAGTTCCACAGTAATACAACCATCATTATGAACGGATCCGGTTGTATTATCTTTAACATAGCCAAGACTGATCCGTAATGAATTCCATTGACAGTCAATGGGGGACAAAGCCGTTTTCTATTGTGTCTGAGAAAATGGATCCGTCTCCATTGACTTGCATTGTGGGTCATGCCGGCATGTTGCGGTTTGCTCTCCGGTATGGGAATGCAACCAAACGGAACGGAATGCACTTTGGAGCATTCCATCCTGTTCAGTTTTGTCCCCATTGACAATGAATGGGGACAAAACGGAAGCGTTTTTCTCCGGCACTGAGATCTTATGACGGATCTCAATACCGGAAAATGTAAACGCAAGTGTGAAAGTAGCCTTATGATAGCCCACTACTGACTAGATACTAGATCATTTACAGTAGGGCTGAAAAGATTACTCGATTTGAATCGAGTAATTCGACACAAAAAAATCCTCGATGCAAACAATTTGCATCAAGGATTCGCTTGTGTCATGTGACCACGGAGTGGGAGTGAAGCGCTTGCTATTACTCACCGCTCCGTGGTCACCTGTAATGTCCTTTGACAGCTTGTGTACTCCAATCATGGCAGGGTCTCCCTCTCGCCTTCAAGTACAATGTTCAGTACCAGAGAGTAGGCAGTTACACGGACACCTAGGCTGTAGTCCGCACAGTACAGGCAGTGCGCAGGATACTTTAGGCTCACAGCAAGAACCCGGCGCGGGAAATTGAAAACTGCATCTCAGAGCCAGTCAGGCGGCCAGTGACACCAGCTCAGTGTTCCTCCTCCAATGCTGCCCGTGCCCGAGATGAAGAGCGGCCGAATTCTCCACTGCTTGAGGCCGGGCGTCGTCTGTTCCTGGGAGCACTCTGACGTCATCGACGCAGGCGCAGTGGAGATGCCGGCGCAGTGAGCGGTCCAACAGTCGCTGCACCTGCGCCGAATACAGACGCACACGGCGCAGGCGCGAGAATTCCGCCGCGATGGAGGCTGTCAATCTAGAGGAGATGGGCGGGCTGGAGGGACGAGCTGGGCGGCAGACATGGCGAGTGGACGGAGCCTCTAGGTGCTGAAAAGACACCCCCATAGCACCTAGAGGCTCATTTGCATAGCAATAAAAGTTTGTTTTTTAGGGTAACCGCTGCAGAGAAAGGTATTACAATAGCATGGTTAGGTACAGCAGACACTAGCAGATCGCTAGTGTCAGACAGCTAATTAGGTCAAAATGTGGTGGTAGAAACCCTTTAAAGAAAAGTATCGGTACTCGTACTCGGTCTTAAAAAAATGGTATCGGGACATCCCTAACATTACTGAAAGCTGTTATTATAAGGTAATTACAGATCATTGACAGACTATGCCTAGCTCTAATAAACTAGCAAATCAAAAAATATGAGTTACCCTTTAAAGGGAATGCATCATCAGAAAATCAACTACTGCTTAAATCCCATTTTATGTTAAACACATTTTTAAAATTTATTGGTGATTTTTTAATTGTCCATGTCATTATCTTTATGTAAAATAAATTCCAAAAATCTTGCAGTTTTCACACAGACCACTAGGTTCAATAACATGCTCAGATTTTCTGATACAGGTAACTTTTCAGTAGTTATCTCATTATCATCACTGGCAAGATAACAATGACAAATATCACCTATATATTCAGATAACACAGGATCGACCAATAATATGCCCAGATTTCCAGTTCTGTACAGGTAACTTTTCAGTAGTTATCTTATTATCATCACAGGCAGGATAACAATGACAGATATCAACTATCTACACAGATAACACAGGATCCACCATTCACAGCTTATCTACTCCCTCCTGATATCTGCCCAGGTCACACAGCATGACAAAAAAACTCTCCCACAAAAGTCAATGAGGTCCTCTCCTGTCCACTGTGTCTATGGCTCATGTGGCTGCTCTCAAAGAACAGAAAGTCTTGACATATTTTAGGCCTAGTGGCCAGTATGAAAACTGCAGTATTTTAGGATATAAATAGTGGCATAAATTTTTTTATAAAAAAACCCCAAAATCCTATTATATGTTTACCATAAAAACGTGATCATTTTCTGATGACAAATTCCCTTTAAAGGGAGCTAAGAAAGGTGATGCCCTAATAATGTGGAATTAGTGGCTACATTTTTGCCCACTACAAGGCTTGCCAGATAAGAAGCTCAGCTGTCAGCAGCCCTGAAAGTTTTTAGTGCTTTTGCTTAAAGGGCATCTGTCAGCAGATTTGCACCTATGACACTGGCTGACCTGTTCCATGTGCACTTGGCAGCTGAAGGTATCTGTGTTGGTCCCATGTTTTATGTGCCCGCATTGCCGTTTTAACATCTATAAATGAGCCTTCAGCTGCCAAGCGGACATGTAACAGGTCAGCCAGTTTCACAGGTACAAATCTGCGTGCTGACAAATGCCCTTTAATTGCACCCACTAGTTCGTTGTACCTTGATAGATACCTCAAAAGGGGTTGTCCCATGAAAAATATTCTACAGTTTTCAAACCAGCACCTGGATCGGAATTCTTTTGTAATTAAAAATTTAGCATAGCTACTGAGTTATTCAATAAAATGTATCTGTATATCGCCCCCTGTTTGTTTTTTTTGTTATTTATTTGTCCTTCTCACTGATATGGTCACACATGCTCAGTTTCATCTTTCAACTGCCTCCTTAATAGGGAGAGAGCTGAGGCCCGCCCCCTGAGCTGCAGCAGAAAAGACACGCCCCCTGAGCTGCAGCAGAAAAGACACGCCCCCTGAGCTGCAGCAGAAAAGACATGCCCCCTGAGCTGCAGCAGAAAAGACACGCCCCCCGAGCTGCAGCAGAAAAGACACGCCCCCCGAGCTGCAGCAGAAAAGACACGCCCCCCGAGCTGCAGCAGAAAAGACACGCCCCCGAGCTGCAGCAGAAAAGACACGCCCCCTTAGCTGCAGCAGAAAAGACACTCCCCTTGAGCTGTCAGCTTGAGGTAAATCTAGCAGAGCAATGAATGGGGAGATCTCTGGATCCATGTGAGGTACAGGGCTGCTTCTAGCTTTGTCTGATTTTCATTTTTAACATTAGTCATGGGATAACCCCTTTAATAGAAACAGAACTGATGACAGGTAGATCAACGCAAAGCCTGTGTAGACCGGAGCTGGCCATACACTTTAGATAGCTCACAGCTTGTTCATCCGACATCCATTACTCCGGACACTAATATACACATGCACACTCCGGATAGTAAAATGTGCACGTGTTCACAATAGGGTGTAAGCCGCTGACAGACACATCTAGTGGTGGTATGTGGCATACTGAAATCCAACAAGATCAACCTGACTTTTCCCAAGATCTAGTACTGGGGACAGGACACCCCAGACATACACATTAGATGGCAAGTTCTACTGAAGTAGGTAATGGCCATCTTAAATGGGGTTTGTCCCATCACTACAACGTATAAGTAGATGTTTGATTAGCGGGATCCAATGGATTTGGCCCCAGTCGATCACAAGAACGGGGGACTGTGTTTCCCCATCTGAATGAAGTGGTGGACACACAAGAACCTATGCAAGGTAAGGAGAGGCTGGGCGGAACACCCTGAATCCCCTGGTCGATCCCCGCAGCACGAGCAACACAGGTGCGGAGGTACAAACGTGATCAAATGGAGCTGCCAAACAGGTGGTGCAACCGGAAAAGCAAATAGCCACAAATTCCACGAGATAGGAGAAGATAATAGGCGGCACTCACCCAGCAGTACCTACAAAATTCCTTTATTTCATCGGGGATACAGGGGCATACAGTCATCAAGCATGCACAGCGGCGACGGCCGTTTCGCGCAAGGCTGCGCTTCTTCAGGCCGCTGACGTCTCCTATCTCACACAAGAACTTATACCCGGCTATCTCCAGCATCCTGTAGAGTTAAGTAGAGAAGCAGAGGGATGTGTGTCTGCCACTGTATTCAAACAGGGGAACATAGGCCCCCTGTTCTTGTGAATGGAGAGGACCTAGAGAGTGGAACCAGGCAATCAGAAACGACCCCCCCCCCCCCCCCCCCCCCCCTTAGTCAAAACCTTCATCCAGCTCCACAGGGAGAAAAATGGCATCCTCTAATATATCATATACTTACTATGGATACATTGTAGCTGACAGTTTAGTATTAATAGGTCAGACATAGCTCTCACTACCAGCGTCAGGGAAGGTCCATTCCCTCTTCTGTTTTAGGCTACTTTCACACTTGCGTTGTTGTTTTCCGGTTTTGAGATCCGGCAGAGGATCTCAATACCGGAAAAATACGTTTCCGTTTAGTCCTCGTGCATTCTGAATGGAAAAGAGATCCGTTCAGGATGCATCAGGATGTCTTCCGTTCCGACAGCATTCCGTTTTGTGACCGGACACAAAATGGCTGCAAGCTGCAGTTTTGTGTACGGTCATAAAAACGTTAAAAAAAACGGATCCGACACTGAAAACAATGTAATTCAATGGTGTCGGATCCATTTTTTATGGAGCCTAAAAAACCAGGTCACCCATTGACTTTTAATGTATTTAGTGACGGATCCGTTTCTTTTCGGTTTTGATCTCACACAGCCGCATCCTAACGGAATAGATGTATCCTGATGTGCAAAATCAAAACGGATCAGTTTAATTCCAGCATTGAGATCCTCTGACGGATGTCAATACCGGAACTAACAACGCAAGTGTAAAAGTAGCCTTAGGAATTTATCACCAAGTGGAGGGGAACGGGGGAACAATCCCAAACCTTTCAGTGAGGTACATTTTCTATGTTCCCTCGTTTAGGCGCCATATTTTTTTGGGTTGAAAGAAACTTCTGTTATATCAGCAGCGTGCGTGCTAGTGACCCTTGCTTCAGGGGGAAACCACGGTACTGGGCAGATAAAACAAAATCTATCCAATCAATATTTTTGCACATTAGCAGGAAACTGCCCGTCAGCCCTCGAAAGACATTCAGCGGGGGTCTTTCAACAGAAAAAAATCTTTCCTCTTCAAAAATTCACAAGATTCTGCATCAAGATCTATAACAAATCACTGGAGAGTCTGAGAGACCCTGGGAGCTATGGATGTCGCCTACGATGTCACTGCTCCTATGACAGTAAATGATGGCAGTGGTGGATCTGTCACGTGTCGGACACCAACGATGCCTTATGGACCACATCAGGGTTCCATCGCGGTGTCAAACTGCAGGAATCTGTGATGATGGCTCCTAAAAGTGCCTTTAATGCAGATGAGAACACAGCCTAACACGTGAGAAGATAGAATAGAAGAATATCCTTACACATGCCCTTTATACACTTGGCTAGAAAAAAGTGAATGTATTCAGTGGGGTTAAAAGCATTTTCCCGGGAGTTCAATAGGTCAGGACAGGTCTTCATTATCTGATCGGTGGGGGTCTGACTCCCTGCAACCAATGTATTCGCTGTGTGACGGGACCATGGTGTTCCGGTGAGCGCTGCGTCCTCATCTTGGGCTAGTGATGTCATGTTCATCAGTCAATTGGCCTATTCAAGTGAATGGGGCTGAGCGGCAATACCAAGAACAGCCGTTATCCAATGGACGTCAATGTGCTTGGTACGCTGAGAGGAAGCCGCAGCAATCGCTTGCGCACCACGGCCCCTTTAAACAGCTGATTGGGGGTGCCAGAAGTCAGACCACCACAGATCTGATATAGGATAGGAAGCCATCAACGTAGAGGTTCCAGAAAACTCATAATGTTATTATGTAGCATATTTTTTGCCTTCATTTTCTATCTTTTCTCACTGCACATGACGAAGCCACGTGTCTATGCAGTGTATAAGAAGTAGAACAGCCGGCACTCCGTTGTGTAGTGAGCGGTGCGCGCGTCTAGGGTCGGCGTGCCCATCAATCCAGGTACAAAGAAGGACGGCACTCGCTACGATGAATGCAATATTATCTTTTTTAATTTCCACATGGAGGAACAAATTAAGTGACGCGTTTCGACTCAACAAACAAACGAGTCTTTGACAAAGACTCGTTTGTTTGTTGAGTCGAAACGCATCACTTAATCTGTTTCTCTATTTGGGAATGAAAAAAGATAATATTGCATTCATCGTAGCGAGTGCCGTCCTTCTTTTTACCTCTATGTAGTGTATGTCACAAATGCCTGAAGAAGGGGAGCACCCTTGAGGCGTCATGGTAGCATAGTCTTGTGCCCGGTCTGCCGCCGTCATTTGGCCTTTTTAAAAACATGGAGTTTGATATGTGTTGATTCCACTTTTTGAATAATGATGACATAAAGAAGATGTTAACATAATAGAACGGCCTCTTTTGTTGCTTGAAAAACATATATCTGCTAGTGACTTCACCCAGCCTAGTCCGACTGGTATCACAGCCACTGCTGCCATAGTCATAAGAAGATATTAGGCAAAATGTGCAATCTGTGGCTGGCTGGAAGCTCCTGTCTATTACTTAGGTCAATAACCTCCATTGCAGGTCAGCAAATATACAGGCGACGGAGCTACACAAACATTATTTAACCAGATTTAAGCCTTGTGTAATAGTCGGCTGAGTGAATTCTGTTTAGTCAGAAGTTTCCATCTGAGCACAGGATTACCACTGCGAAAGTGTAACTTTGAAAGAATCTTTTAAGCTGACTTAATTTTTCAGACTTTTCGGACATATAAAACGGTATGATTACTGTAAGGCAGGGAAAGATATCATGTGGCGATATTATAGACTTGTATCCGTACACTGTACTATGGTAAGAGCTGCTGAAAGTTTTTTATACGGATGTCCGCTCAAGAACAGCAAATGGTTAATTCAAGTACATTACAAACGTTCATCAATTTAGCTCTTGGATTTAACGCCGAAAAAATATTGGAATATCCTTTTGTCTAAAAAGGCTTACACCGCAGCGTATATTTTATTAAACCTGAAAACCATGACATGAAATGAATCGATTTACATACAATTCTATAAAAATCTATATAAATCGGCCTCATATTTGGCCGTCCTATGGGAATGATACCAATAAGGCACCGATGTATATATATGCCTATGTATTATTGCTTGAAATAACGTAGAGTGTGAATCCCATCGGGATCAGGGACCGATATTGGCAAATGCGGTTTGTGTACAACGCCGTGGAATACGTTGGTGCTATATAACTAGTGGTTAATAAGTATGACAGTTTAACTGTCTTTGTCGATCGAGATCACTCGCCATTAAAGCCAGAGGAAAAAAGTGCCGACAAGTGTAAAAGCGAAGGACAAACTCTCCAAAACAACAATCCCAAGGTACACGGCCTCACCTCAAGCACTCGATCAGCTCCTCTTCATGACGGACGCTGAATTCTGTCTGTACCATCTCCTGTTTCAATTCCCCGATCTCTGTGGCAATGGTGTCAATGAGCTGAGGAAGGACAAAACACACTGACGTGAGTTGGTTGGAGAGGGGCGTGCTCTGTAACCTCCGGCAGGTTTAGTCACTCCGTGGTGAGGAGGCTGTCGTGATTGAGAAGCTGCACGCCCTCGACTTCCCCAAATTCAGAGGCAGAGGACGCAGCACAGGAAACATTCCCGAGTACACAGCATAGACAGAGTTAATAATTAGAAATGAAAGAACACTTGTACTAGGATGTGACCTGCCAAAAACCAACATCACAGTACATCATTATACAGTAAAAGCATACAACAATACTCAAAAAAGTGTCCAGTTTGTAAAAATTGTCAAATTGTCAATTTGTGTAAATTGTCAATTCAAGTGATTTTTCCCAAGAATGTAATTATTCGGACCTGGTTGGTTGGACATTGCCATAATGTAACCACATGACGGCGCAGCACCGGGACTCCCTCCTCGTGGTTCTACTGAAGCTTAGGTCACTACTGGGTGCCAGGGTGTCTACATTTGATTCAGGGGAACCGCAAGGGGGTCTGGGTGTTGTGCCTGCAATGAACGCGAAATGTGTCTATATTGCAGTCATGTGATTAATGAGGTCCGGCTAAAAGTTTTATTTGAAAACCCCCTACATCAAGTAAAGTTTAACCCTTGTACGATATTAGGGATTGCATTATGAGCCTATAACTTATTATTATTAAAGGAGTTAGGCTGCTTTCGCACTAGCGGCACGGACCTCCGGTAGGCTGTTCCATCGGGTGAACAGCCTGTCGGATCCGTCCTGCCGCTAGTAAACGTGTGCCCCCGGACTGCCGCTCCGTCCCCATTGACTATAATGGGGGTGGTGCAGAGTTCCAGCGGAGGCACGGCAGCGCACGGCGAGAGGCTGCCGGAATAAATGTCGGACATGTCGTAGTTTTATTCCGGCAGCCTCAGCCAGAACTCCGCCCCCATTATAGTCAATGGGGACGGAGCGGCAGTCCGGGGGCACACGTTCACTAGCGGCAGGATGGATCCGACAGGCTGTTCACCCGATGGAACAGCCTACCAAAGGTCCGTGCCGCTAGTGCGAAAAAAGGGGTTGTCCGGGCTATATATATATATATATATA
Organism: Bufo bufo; assembly: GCF_905171765.1. NCBI lineage: Eukaryota > Metazoa > Chordata > Amphibia > Anura > Bufonidae > Bufo > Bufo bufo. The sequence goes on along the minus strand of NC_053392.1, from coordinate 511,475,014 downwards.
TATATATATTAGCTTTGCTCGGGTATATTTCATCTATTTCATTTAATGTTTGTGTGTGTCGTTAAGATATCAACACTATCCACTATAACAGTGACATATACAGCACCCCGCCCCCAAAACAGTGACCTCCACAGCCCCCCACCACTTAACACTGACCCCCCCACAGTGCCTCGTCCCTTAAAATTGGACCTCCGCAGCAGCCCACCCCCTTAACTTTGACCTTTACAGCAGCCTTCCCCTTTAACAATGACTTTCACAGCATACCACCCCCTTGACAGTGACCTCCACAGGGGCCCTCCCCTTTAACAGTGGCCTTTACTGGATCGGGGGCGTGTCCTTTTGAACAGCTTACTCTAAGACAGCAGCACTGTACTGTCTGAGTGTGACCTGCAGGGAGAAAGTCACCCTCCCTCCCACCCCTGCAGCTGACAGAAGTTGATTTGTACCTTCATTTTTTTAAAATCCCTGTCGGCTAAGGAGTGGAGCGAGCGTGGACTAACCAGATACGGGCGTGGCTTAGCGGGACCTAGAAGTTGATTTTTAACTTCATTTTTTCAATCTGAGTCGGCTGAGGAGTGGGAGGGGGCGTGGCCTAACCAGATCGGGGCCGTGTCCTTTTGAAAAGCTCACTCTAAGGGTCCATTCACACGTCCGTAGAATGGGTCCGCATCCATTACGCAATTATGTGGAACAGGTGCAGACCCATTCATTCTCTATGGGGCCGGAAGACATGCGGACAGCACACAGTGTTCTCTCCGCATCCGCATTTCCGGAGCGCGGACCCGATCTTCCGGTCTGCAGCTCCGGGAAAAAAATAGAGCATGTCCTATTCTTGTCCGCAATTACGGACAAGAATAGGCATTCTATGGGGGTGCTGGCCGGGTGTATTGTGGATCTGCAATGCACTACGGACGTCTGAGTGGAGCCTAAGTGAGTGTGAGCTGCAGGGAGAAAGTCTCCCTTCCTCCCACCTCTGCAGCTGACAGAAGTAGATTTTTACCTTCACTTTTTCAATTCCTGTCGGCTCAGGAGTGGGAGGGGCCTAGTTTAACCAGATAAGGGGTGTGGCTTATCGGGACCTGGAGGAGGGGTTTTAAGTCTTTTGAGGGTGGACACATTGTGTCAGGGGGCGTGTCTGGGCTCCTTCCTGCAAGAGTGACGCCCCTCTGGGCTCCTTACTGCCTCATTTGCATACCAAATAAACTGGATTTTCAGATGATAAAAACATCTATTGCTGGAACAAAGGCACATCTTGAAATAAGGCACTAAGTGCTATTAGGCCATGGCTTTACTTCAATAGCAATTATCCTGGTGACAGATTTCCTTAAAACTCCTCTACAGCAGTGAAGATAAATGGCTGGGTTGTTATGGAAACCTGGAGTAAAACTGTATATGTGGAGGCTGAAGGACCTGCGAGCATCTATTGGCTGATAAGGGTCATGTGACCAGGCTTCTATTGGCTAATGCATTTTTTTGGGAATATCTCGGGAACGGTACGTGCAAGAGAGCCGAGACCTGGTCTAAAACCTTCCCGGACACCTGATGTACATGTGTGCCAAATTTCGTGATTGTAAATGCGACAGTGCGGATTCCTTTAGCGGACATACACACACACACACACACACACACAGCTTTAAATATTAGATTGATGACCTATCCTCAGTGCATCAATATCAGATCGGCAGGGATCCAACTAACTCCCATCATCCACACTGATCAGATGTTTGAAGGAGCTGTGTCACTTGTGTACGTGCTGCGTCCTCTTCAATGGTGACCTGCACGCCATCTTCCGTGTAGCAGCGTTGCACTTAGAACTGCTTGTCCCATTTAAGTGAACATCTGCAGCCCGGACAACCCCTTTAGGGTGCATTCACACGACCGTATGTTTGCTCCGCATCCAATCCACATTTTTTGCCGATAGGATGCGGACCTATTCATTTCAATGGGTCAGCAAAAAAGTCTGCATCCGTATGTCCATCCCAAAGTCCCGCAAAAAAGATAGAACATGTCCTATTCTTGTCCATTTTGTGGGCAAGGATAGGCATTGTTACAGTGGATCCGCAAAAAAAATACAAAATACATATGGTCGTGTGAATGCCCCCTAAATGTCCTTTTTATATGGACTGATGTTTCAAACAATTATCAGGAATGATAATTGCCTGATCGTCAGGAGAGATGAGGGCTGCATTTACATGCAGCAATCACCTCCACTGTATGGGGACAAGTGATCGCTATAGTGAAAGCTTGGAGAATCTCTCTTTATACAGGACGATCTCCTGCTATTAAATGCCGATTTTTTGTGCTAAAATATATGATCAGCCAATGAATGAGCATCTGCTTGTTTATCGGCTGATCGCTGGCACCTTTAGGTTCACCAAAAATCAGGAATGAGTGTTTCTACAAACATTCATCCCCAATAATTGACTTGATGATCACTGCATGTAAAGGTCCTTAATTCAGGAATTCAGGTAAAGTGTAAATTCCCTGCAGCATGTTATAGAGCAGGAGAAGCTGGGCAGATTGATAGTTTTATGGGAAAAGATTCAGTAAAACTTGTAATTTATACATTAATATCTATGCTTTATACACCTATCGGTACAGGAGGGAGGGGTTATCAGTGATTGACAGCATTGTGTGCATACAGACACAGCTGTCAGTCACTGATAACCCCGCCCTCTGTACCAATAGGTCTTCACAGGAGGTGAAAAAAACTAAAATATAAATGTATAAAATTACAGGTTTTACTGAATCTTTTCCCACAACAATAAATATCAATCTGCTCTGCTCCTCCTGCGCTATAACATGGTGCTTTCAGATTGAATTGTATTTTGTGGTTACAGATCCTCTTTAACAGAGTCCCTTGAGGAAAGAAGGAAGAGGGTGGATACGACTAAAACCTTTAAATATGTTAAAGGTTTAAATAAGGTTCAGGAAGGAAGTGTTTTTGATAAGAAACTGAACTCACGAACAAGGGGGTACAATCTGAAATTAGATGGGGGGGGGGGATCAGATTCAATAACAGAAAATATAATTTTACTGAATGAGCAATAGATGTGTGTGTATATATATTCAAAGAGAAAGAATACTATAAGGGTAGACTCGATGGACCATGTGGTCTTTTCTGTCATGATTTTCTATTAACAAAAAAAAATAAATCGGATTCCTGCACCGGTAGGTAAAAGAAACTCTCCAAAAACTATTCTGGAGAGTGGAATACTTGCTCAAGTTGTTATAATTATCCTCAGAAATAACTGAATACAATTTCAAGGTCAAATTGATCTCAGCAAAGTGATCATTAACTTGTACCATAAAGACCTACTAAAGAGCCATACACAGCTGCACCTATTAAAATGGACTATGTCACAAAGAGGTGTTCATGTCTATAAAATCGCCCCTCGAGTTACCCTACTGTCGGCACTGAGAGCAGCACTAAAACACAGTCTGGACTGCTGCGCTGTTGTTAGGGTACTCCCACACTAGCGTTATTCTTTTCTGGTATTGAAATCCGGTAAAGGGTCTCAATACCGGAATAAAACGCATCAGTTTTGTCCTAATGCATTCTGAATGGAAAGCAATCTGTTCAGTATGCATCAGGATGTCTTCTGTTCCATCCCTTGTACGGTATTTGACCGGACAAAATACCGCAGCATACGGCTGTATTTTTTCTGCACAAAATCCCGGAACACTACTGCACTTGCCCGATGCAGCATTAATTTCCATTGAAATGTATTAATGCCCGATCCGGTACCAAGTGCTCAGGAAATTGCAGCATCACCGGACCCGGTTTTCCGGTCTGCGCATGCGCAGTTCTTTCTAGCTTTGAAAAAATTAAATACTGGATCCGTTATTCCGGATGATACTGGAAAAACAGATCCAGTATTTCAATAAATAAGTCTAACGGATCCGGAAAAAACAGATAACCGTTTGCATACGGATTTCCGGATCCGGCAGGCAGTTTCGGCAACGGAACTGCCTGCCGGATTCTAACAACGATAGTATGAACGTACCCTAACATAAAGGAGAGGACTCCTGTGCGCATGTACGACAGTCCTGACAGTGGAGGAATGGGGAAGCCACAGGAAAATAAAACCTATCAATCAGCACTCTATGGCCCTGATTTATCATACCTTCACTCCAGAATTCTGGCATCAAAAAGGTTGTAAAATAGGGCTTTTGCGACTTTTTTGCACTCGCGCAAAAATTTGCGACTTTTTACATGCACTTCAGCAAAATTTTGCGACTTTTTGCATTTTTACACCACTCACTGGAGTTTTGTTATATGGGCGGGAAAGTGGGTGTGGTTAGCTATGTTAATGAGATTCACTCCAGATTTATCATTGCGACTTTTTGAAAAAGTTGTACTCTCACTCCAGGAGAAGGGTGGAGTAGGAAAACTGGAGCAGCTTCTCTAGACAGAAGTGTTAGCTTTAAGGACCAGCCAAATTTATCAAAGAACCTGTGACCATTTGATAAATGTGGCACAAAGTACTCCAACACCGACTGGAGCAAAACTGACTTTAAATATTCTCCTAATGATAAATCCCCCCCCTTTATCTGCAGTACTGCTCATGTCCAAGATTGTGGCGACAGATTCCCTTTTAAATATAAATGAATAAAATACAAGTTTTACTGAATCTTTTCTCACAAACCTATATATCAAGATGTTCATCTCCTCCTGCTCTATAACATGCTGCCGGCACATCAGACACTATGCTTAATGTCACAGGTCCCCTTTAAAAGGCTAAACCGGTTAGTCTGTGTAACTCTAGGATCTGGTCCGTCCCAAAGGACTCATCTGCTCAGCCCATAGACGACTATAGTGACGAGGCAGTACTGAAGTCACACCATTCCCCATTACAAACTCCTGTATTATCTGTCTCATTCACACGTCAGTGTTTGGTCAGTGATTTCTATCAGTGATTGTGAGCCAAAACCAGGACTGGAGCCTCCACAGACATGAGGTATAAGCTAAAGATCTGCACCGGTTCTGTGTTTAGACCTGAATCTGGCTTTGGCTCAAAATCACTGACGTGTGAACGAGCCCTTAGGGGAAGAACCTCTTTAAAGTTGGTCTACAGTGCAGACTAAGATTTTGCAAAAATAAGCCAAGTTTGCCATGAACCACAAAAAAAATTCATAAAACTTTTCCACCTGTTAACAACATAAAAACGTGTAGAGACCTTTCTAACCGATTTTCTAACCTCCGTGTAGCATAAGTTATACTTATTTATGGCCATAAACTGATGAACGTACAATAGAACTTCCTGGGCATTGTTCTCTCATCCCCTTTTCCAGGGTGATTTCCTGTTGTAGAATACTAGGAACTTAGATATCTCAAAAGCCTGAGGATGAATGATTTCAAGGGAAATAATTCATAAAGTGAAAGCATTTAAAATCCGTCAATATAAAGAGAATCCCCCTGCAACATACACAAGGAAGTCTACAAATGGGCTACACAACCGAACACATCAACGGATTTCAAGTCCTAGTAAAGACAACTGTTATAATGCTGCACACAGAGCCACCACCAGGCCATTACTAGGAACTGCACCACAATACCTTACCAAACGGCACTCTCAGACACAGGGTGTTGCTATGGCTGATTTTGGGAAAATTGGGAAAAGGTGCCTTAAAGCCTGTCTTGAATGAAGAAATACTGTAAATTATAATTACCAGATTTCTGCTGATGCAGGGATTTATTCTGATTGCTATATCCGGCACCGGCTAATTCATTTTCACTGCTGTCTCATCAAGGTTGTTTTGTCTTCCTGGATCAATGCTGCAGGAGTGTAGGATAAACTAGCTGGACCTACAGTACAGACCAAAAGTTTGGACACACCTTCTCATTCAAAGAGTTTTCTTTATTTTCATGACTATGAAAATTGTAGATTCACACTGAAGGCATCAAAACTATGAATTAACACATGTGGAATTATATACATAACAAACAAGTGTGAAACAACTAAAATATGTCATATTCTAGGTTCTTCAAAGTAGCCACCTTTTGCTTTGATTACTGCTTTGCACACTCTTGGCATTCTCTTGATGAGCTTCAAGAGGTAGTCCCCTGAAATGGTTTTCACTTCACAGGTGTGCCCTGTCAGGTTTAATAAGTGGGATTTCTTGCCTTATAAATGGGGTTGGGACCATCAGTTGCGTTGAGGAGAAGTCAGGTGGATACACAGCTAATAGTCCTACTGAATAGACTGTTAGAATTTGTATTATGGCAAGAAAAAAGCAGCTAAGTAAAGAAAAATGAGTGGCCAGTCAGTCGAAAAATTGGGAAAACTTCAAAAGTAAGGGCTATTTGACCATGAAGGAGAGTGATGGGGTGCTGCGCCAGATAACCTGGCCTCCACAGTCACCGAACCTGAACCCAATCGAGATGGTTTGGGGTGAGCTGAACCGCAGAGTGAAGGCAAAAGGGCCAACAAGTGCTAAGCATCTCCGGGAACTCCTTCAAGACTGTTGGAAGACCATTTCAGGGGACTACCTCTTGAAGCTCATCAAGAGAATGCCAAGAGTGTGCAAAGCAGTAATCAAAGCAAAAGGTGGCTACTTTGAAGAACCTAGAATATGACATATTTTAGTTGTTTCACACTTGTTTGTTATGTATATAATTCCACATGTGTTAATTCATAGTTTTGATGCCTTCATAGTCATGAAAATAAAGAAAACTCTTTGAATGAGAAGGTGTGTCCAAACTTTTGGTCTGTACTGTATGTCAACTATGTCAACCTTTTTAACTTAGCAAGTCACCAGAGAAAACCTGTGCAGACATTAAGCCAACAAAAAATGTTGGGAGATTTCAGCTCTGAAGTCCAGAGAATTGTAATGCAGCTTTAAGTTCTAATACATGCTGCAACTCAGGATAAGGGTTTATTCACACATCCGTAGTTCTGGGTCCGCATCTGTTCCGCAATTTTGCGGAAAGAGTACGGACCCATTCATTTCAACGTGGCTGCAAAAGATGCGGACAGCAAACCACGTGCTGTCTGCATCTGTAGTTCAGTTCCGCAGCCCCACAAAAAAAGATAGAGCATGTCCTATTCCTGCCCACAATCGTGGATAAGAAGAAGCAGTTGTATCATAGGGCCAGCCATGTGCGGTCAGCAAAATGCGGAACCCACGCGGCCGTTATCCGTGTTTTGCGGATCTGCAATTTGAGGACCGCAAAACAGTTACGGACATCAGAATTGACCCTTAGTACAAGATAAGGAAACAAATATATTAAAATATTATCTGTAAAGTTTCTCAACTTTGTATGTATGCTAAAAGGGTGGGGAAGAGTGTTAAGCAGGCATGGGATTCAGCCAGTTCCCTCCAGTTCTCCTGATCTGGTTGTTAAAATTACAACTGGATCGGAGAACCGTGTTACCAGCTGAGTCCCGATCCGGTGCTCTGGCGGCGGCAGGGCAGCTGGAGAGGTTCATTTTCATTGCTTCTCGCGCCGCTGATAGTTTAGCTCCTTTTAGTTGGGTGGTATGTGTGGTGTAGTGTATATATGGTGTATTTATGTATGTGCGTTGCATATATATGGTGCATGTATATGTAAACATGTCGTGGCGCCGCATGTTTGCCATTGAGTAGTGAACCTGTTGTTAAAAGTTTGAATCCCACCCCTGGGGTTAAGGCTAGCAAAGCGGAGCATGGATCTTAACTTTTTTTTATGTCACTGTAAGTTTACTTTCACAGGTTTGTTACTTAGGATTTTTCTGGGTGCAGAGCACTTTTGGGTGTCGCTCCTCAAGATCTGAAGGGCAGAAGAAGATGATACAGCTGTGGCGCAAACGAGGTAAGTAATAAACTTGAACAGTTGTCCGGTTGTTTAGGAAACGCGTTATGGAAGAGAGGGTTAAACAATCCCCTCAGCCGGAGTACGGTTCCTGAAGGTCTGGACGGAGAGATGTTGTGTGGATATCAGGTTCCTCACCCATCTCAACACTGGCTCCCACTTCTGAGGGAGCTAAACCTTCGACTTGTGGTTCTTGGTGGATGCTGGAGTGGCAGCTCAGCCAGAAGCAAAATCGGGTTTGCATAAGCTTTGGTGAAGACGGGCTACCGATCCCTGACCTCTGCAGGGCCTCATGACGGCTTTTGAGTCAAGAGTGGGGACTGTGTCTCCAAATTAGGGACACTTAGGATGTATGCATGCTGACCCGTATCTACAACATGTAATATACTTAGTTATTATCAGTTTAGATCTGTCAGCGCCTTATATAATTACACTCTGTTGCTATTTGTGTAAGAGGATCTTCTAAAGTTCTGAGACATGGCTGTGTTCTGCTTACATCCTTCCTGCTGTTTCCTGCTACTGTACAGATAGTCTTTGGAGAAAGTCCAAGTGACAAGAAAAAATGAAAAGAAGAAGAATGAGCTGCATGCTTAAAATAATGATCGGATACAAAAATACAGTTGCCAAAAGAAATTCTAAAGGAAGCAGATTTCAAACTTTACTTGTCAAGAAGAACACATAAGACATCCTGCTTCCAATGTTAAACAATGGCCGAATGACGGCATTTATTTATGAAGAAACGCATTTACATAAAGCACACAACAGAATGCAGTTAAGGGGGATCGGGCGCCAGTTTTATGCTGTGCTATCTGCTGGCAGCATAACCTGGTGACATATACCTGAGCAAAAGCTGGCTCACCTACTTCAACTGATCCAGTTGTTTTGCTAAAATATGTATTAGGGTACTTTCACACTAGTGGCAGGGCACTCCGGCAGGCTGTCCCGAAGGGTGAACAGCCTGTCGGATCCGTCCTGCCGCTAGTTCACGTGTGCCCCCGGACTGCCGCTCCGTCCCGATTGACTATAATGGGGGCGGGGCGGAGTTCGGACGGCAGCCAGTCTAAAAGTACTGCATGCAGTACTTCTAGTCCGACCTCCACTTGGCGTGCGCTGCAGCCAGAACTCCGCCCCCGCCCCCATTATAGTCAATCGGGACGGAGCGGCAGTCCGGGGGCACACGTGAACTAGCGGCAGGAAGGATCCGACAAGCTGTTTACCAGCCGGAACAGCCTGCCGGAGTCCCCTGCCACTAGTGTGAAAGTACCCTTATCAGCCAAGCACTAGAGACCGCTCAATAAAGAAAACAACCTCTGTCTGTCCATGCCACTTTTGGGCTTTAGAACTACATAAAATATTTGCACTCTGGAATGTTTTGCTTTTTTTTTTTACACTGCGTGCAGAATTATTAGGCAAATGAGTATTTTGACCACATCATCCTCTTTATGCATGTTGTCTTACTCCAAGCTGTATAGGCTCGAAAGCCTACTACCAATTAAGCTTATTAGGTGATGTGCATCTCTGTAATGAGAAGGGGTGTGGTCTAATGACATCAACACCCTATATCAGGTGTGCATAATTATTAGGCAACTTCCTTTCCTTTGGCAAAATGGGTCAAAAGAAGGACTTGACAGGCTCAGAAAAGTCAAAAATAGTGAGATATCTTGCAGAGGGATGCATCACTCTTAAAATTGCAAAGCTTCTGAAGCGTGATCATCGAACAATCAAGCGTTTCATTCAAAATAGTCAACAGGGTCGCAAGAAGCGTGTGGAAAAACCAAGGCGCAAAATAACTGCCCATGAACTGAGAAAAGTCAAGCGTGCAGCTGCCAAGATGCCACTTGCCACCAGTTTGGCCATATTTCAGAGCTGCAACATCACTGGAGTGCCCAAAAGCACAAGGTGTGCAATACTCAGAGACATGGCCAAGGTAAGAAAGGCTGAAAGACGACCACCACTGAACAAGACACACAAGCTGAAACGTCAAGACTGGGCCAAGAAATATCTCAAGACTGATTTTTCTAAGGTTTTATGGACTGATGAAATGAGAGTGAGTCTTGATGGGCCAGATGGATGGGCCCGTGGCTGGATTGGTAAAGGGCAGAGAGCTCCAGTCCGACTCAGACGCCAGCAAGGTGGAGGTGGAGTACTGGTTTGGGCTGGTATCATCAAAGATGAGCTTGTGGGGCCATTTCGGGTTGAGGATGGAGTCAAGCTCAACTCCCAGTCCTACTGCCAGTTTCTGGAAGACACCTTCTTCAAGCAGTGGTACAGGAAGAAGTCTGCATCCTTCAAGAAAAACATGATTTTCATGCAGGACAATGCTCCATCACACGCGTCCAAGTACTCCACAGCGTGGCTGGCAAGAAAGGGTATAAAAGAAGAAAATCTAATGACATGGCCTCTTTGTTCACCTGATCTGAACCCCATTGAGAACCTGTGGTCCATCATCAAATGTGAGATTTACAAGGAGGGAAAACAGTACACCTCTCTGAACAGTGTCTGGGAGGCTGTGGTTGCTGCTGCACGCGATGTTGATGGTGAACAGATCAAAACACTGACAGAATCCATGGATGGCAGGCTTTTGAGTGTCCTTGCAAAGAAAGGTGGCTATATTGGTCACTGATTTGTTTTTGAATGTCAGAAATGTATATTTGTGAATGTTGAGATGTTATATTGGTTTCACTGGTAAAAATAAATAATTGAAATGGGTATATATTTGTTTTTTGTTAAGTTGCCTAATAATTATGCACAGTAATCGTCACCTGCACACACAGATATCCCCCTAAAATAGCTAAAACTAAAAACAAACTAAAAACTACTTCCAAAAATATTCAGCTTTGATATTAATGAGTTTTTTGGGTTCATTGAGAACATGGTTGTTGTTCAATAATAAAATTAATCCTCAAAAATACAACTTGCCTAATAATTCTGCACTCCCTGTATAAATACAACTCTGAAGACTTGAGGTGAGTATTTTGGAGTATGTACAGTATTGTGCAAAGATATTAGGCAGGTGTGAAATATATATACGCTGCAAAGTAAGAATGTTTTAAAAAATTGAAGTGTTAATTGTCTAATTTTGATCACTTAACAAAATGCAAATTGAATGAAGAAAGAGAAATCTAAATCCAATCAATATTTGGTATGACTCCCCCTTGCCTTCACAAAAGCATCAGTTCTTCTTGGTACACTTTGACACAGTTCTTAAAGGTAACCTGTCACCGGGATTTTGTGTATAGAGCTGAGGACATGGGTTGCTAGATGGCCGCTAGCACATCCGCAATACCCAGTCCCCATAGCTCTGTGTGCTTTAATTGTGTAAAAAAACAGATTTGATACATATGCTAATTAATCTGAGATGAGTCCTGTCCCTTACTTATCTCAGGGACAAGACTTATCTCAGGTTAATTTGCATATGTATCAAATCGGATTTTTTTACACAATAAAAGCACACAGAGCTATTGGGACTGGGTATTGCAGATGTGCTAGCGGCCATCTAGCAACCCATGTCCTCAGCTCTAGACACAAAATCCTGGTGACAGGTTCCGTTTAAAGGAACTCGGCAGGGTGGTTGTTCTAAACATCTTGGAGAACTAACCCCCAGATCTTCTGTGGATGTAGGCTTGCTCAAATCCTTCTGTCTCCTCACGTAATCCCAGACAGACTCAATAATGTCTCTGTGGAGCCATATCATCACTTCCTGGGCTCATTGTTCTTCTTTACCCTAGAGATAGTTCTTTGGAGACAATCAGATGCCTCCTTGATGGTATTGCATGATGGAAAAGTATCTGCATGTATTACCATTGAGAACACCATGAATCCTGACCATATCCTCAACTCCATTTACTGAAATGCAGCTCCAAACTTACAAGAAACTCCACCGTGTTTCACAATCACCTGAAGACAGGTGCTTTCCAGCCCTTCCGGAAACCAAACTGCCTTCTGTTATAGCCAAATAGTTCAAATTTTGACTCATCAGTCCAGGGGATCTTTCTTGCATAGTTGAGTTGTTTGGCCTTGTTTCCATGTAAATGGTATTGCTTTTTGGCTGCAATGCTTCCACCAAGACCAATTCTGGATAGACTTCTCTTAACAGAAGATGGGTGTGCATGGGACCCACTAGTTTCTGCTAGTTCTGAGCTGCTGAATATCTTTTAATTACAATGGGTAGTAAGTATTATGGGGCGCATTTATTAAGACTGGCGTTGTAGACGCCGGTCTTAATAAGCCCTATAACTGGTGGTGGATCCGCAGGAGTTCTAAAGAGATCCATGGCTGCTTCTAAATGTAAGACAGCTTCATAGCTGTCTTACATTTAGACCATTTTCTGCGCCTAAAACTGGATTTGGTTAGGATTAATGGTGTCCTAATTGCTGAGAAATACAGGCAGATACTATGCCCATCATGCAAAACTATCAGGGAGCTGTCTGATTAGCTCCAAATGTATTCTGCAGCAGGACAACAACCCCAAACACACAGCAAATGTTATTAAGAAGTATCTTCATTGTAAAGAAGAACAAGGAGTCCTGAAAGTGATTATATGGCCCAACAGAACCCTGATCTCAACATCATCAAGTCTGTCTGGGATTACATGAAGAGACAGAAGGATGTGAACAAGACTACATCTATAAAAGATCTGTGGTTAGGCCTCCAAGATGTTTGGAACAATCTCTCTGCAGAGTTCTTTCAAAAACTGTGTGTAAGTGTACCTAGAAGAACTGATGCTGTAGTGAAGGCAAAGGGCCGTCAAACCAAATATTGATTGGATTTACATTTTTCTTGCTCATTCACTTTGCATTTTGTTGATTGATAAAATATTACTTCTATTTTTTAAAGAAGTCTTCCTTTGCAGCATCGGCCTGAAAGGTATGCACAGTACTCTAGATATACACTTTATGGGCAAAAGTATTGGGCCACATCTCATAATCATTGAATTAGGGCTGCAGCTATTGATTATTTTTGTAATCAAGTATTCTACTGTTTAATCCAACCATTAATCAAGTACTCTAATAAGAAAAAAACGAATTAAAGAGAATGTTTTCCTTTATAACCCCCCACCCCCACCCCCATTGCCATCAGGCTCCCCCCCCAGTGCCATAAGCCCCCCAATGCCATCAGCTCCCACACCAGTGCCATCAGGTTCCCCCCCAGTGCCATTATCTCCCCCTCCTAGCCATCAGTCTCCAGCGCCAGTGAAATAAAATACTTACCTTTCCTGTAGGGGCGCCTCCGACACTCTGCAGTTGCATAGTCTGTATGTCATGAGGACAGTGCAGCGTGGTGCCAGTCGGTGGGAGACCACTGAGCGTGAGTAATAGCAAGAGCGTCATTCATGTTCCGTGGTCACATGGCACAAATAAATCCTCAATGCAAAAAATTTGCATAGATAATTTTTTTGTGTAGAGTTACTCGATTTAATCGAGTAATCGTTTCAGCCCTACATTGAATTCAGTACAAAAACTGTGCACCGGGAACTTCATGGCAAGGGTTTCCATGGACAAGCTTCTCTGTCTGGCAGTCTGATGGACGAGTCTGGGTTTGGCAAATTTCAGGAGAACGTCACCTTCCTGACTGTACTGTGCCATCGGTAAAGTATGGTGAAGGAGGTATAATGCTAGGGAATTTTTCAGTGATTGACCTCAGCCCCTTAGATCCAATGAAATCTTAATGCTTCAGCATGCCAAGACATTTTGGACAATTAAATGCCTCCAACTTTGTGGGAACAGTTTGAGGAAGTACATTTTCTGCTCCAGCATGATCCATGAAGGAATGGTTGAGTGAATTTCACTGGCTGCACAAAACCCTGACCTCAACCCATGGAACATCTTTGCGCTGAACTAGAATGGAGATTGTGAGCAAGGTCCTCTTGTCCAACATCATTGTCTGACCTCACAAATGTTCTTCTGGATGAGGGGGCAAAAATCCCCACAGACACACTACAAAATTTTGTGGAAACCCTTCCCAGAAGAGTTGAAGCTCACCAAGATTAGAATGCTGGTTTGTAGAAATCCAAGCAGCACACAGTTAATGCAGACCCAGAAACGACTTGCAGGTGAAGTACTGACGAGGCAAACAGAAGGCAGCCAGGCTAAGGAAGTGAGCACAGACGGGGAACACACAATTCACAGAGCACAGTTCACCCACTATAGAAGACCACAGTCAGAACGCACGACACAAGCAAGCAGCATAAACAGGAAGGTCAATTGTGGCCAGTATGCAAGAGCGCAAGCGGCCAGCCTACACGACCGCACTATGACAGGGTGCCTTAGATACCCAGGGACCCCAGCCATTGGACTGTGAAGGATTTGGAGATAGAGATTGGAGTAGAAGGCAGAAGCATGATGAGTAGCACAGGTATCATACCCACAGGGAAGAACGGAGCAGAGGCGGACATAGACAGCTGACCAAACAGGATCTTGATACATTATACACTAAAGACAATGGTGTATTTCTGGATGTATGCTCATTTGAAGACTTCTGAAATTCTTCCTACACAGATGACCTAGTCATGGAGCACATCGATTGGTGCTGAAGAAGATAAAAATGGAGTATGCTGACCAGATCAGTATGCACGAGAAAATATCAAAGAAATGAAGAAAGTGATTGAAGTCCTGGAAAATGTGACAGATGAGGAACTGGCATTGGAAGCTTTCTTAGTATCATTTATGATGATCCAACCAAAGCATTCTCCTAACACATCCAAAGGAGTTCCCTCATCACAGCTGCCTTACACAGTCCTGTCTATAGCCCATGAGCGGCTTCGTCACAACCAGCAGTCCGCAGCAGTGACGTGTTCACCATGGACATTGTCCGCAACAAAATCTGCCATATCTGAAGGCCCCCTAAAACTGATCACTCAATGAATGGGGCAGAAAGAAATCATTGTTTGGCAGCAGCACATCTCTCAGCAAACGACAAATTTTCATGGGGAACAGAGATTGCCGTAATGATCATTCATCCCAATGCAGAGGTTATGACTGCTGCATATAAATGGCTCACCAATTATGGCCAGATTAGATATGACTTCCCTTACCGCAAGTCTCTCGTTCTCATGGTAGGCCTCACAATGTGCTATATTCAGCAGTATGTAATCTAAGTGAAATTGCATCCCTAAAACATCTTGGGACTTTTGGCATAATCTGTGGGTTTGGTGCTCCAGTTTTCTGGTGTAAAGTTCCCACCATCAGGTTGATCGTCTTAGAGGAAAGCAAAAGACCACCAGGGGGCATCAGAACGAGTATATCTGAGCAATATCTGGACACAGGAACATCTTTTTAAGGGTACTTTCACACTAGCGTTTTTCTTTTCCGGCACGGAGTTCCGTCCTAGGGGCTCAATACCTGAAAAGAATTGATCAGTTTTATCCTAATGCATTCTGAATGGAGAGTAACACTGGGTTCAAACCTGAGCGTATTTGATATGCGCGTTTAACGCGCGTTTTTGTCCATAGTCAACGCGCATATTACGCGCGTTTGTGTGATTGCCAGCAGTGTCCTATGGCCGCAAACGCGCGACAAAACGCCCCAAAGAAGCTCAAGAACTTGTTTATGCGTCGGGCGTTTTTCAGCGCGTTCGAACACGCTGTAAAACGCGAAAATGTGAACCAGTCCCATAGGGAAGCATTGGTTTGCATCGGTTATGCGTTTTACAGCGCGTTCGAACGCGCTGTAAAACGTGCAAGTGTGAACTTAGGGTAAGGCTACTTTCACACTAGCGGCAGAACGTATCCAACAGGCTGTTCACCCTGTCGGATCCGTCCTGCCGCTATTTCGCCGTGCTCCCGGACTGCCGCTCCATCCCCATTGACTGTAATGGGGACGGGGGGGCGAGGGGCCGCCGGACTAAAAGTATTGCATGTCTGACTTTTTAGTCCGGCGGCCTCTCACTGCACACCGCCGTGTTTTGCCGGAGCTCCGCCCCCGTCCCCATTATAGTCAAGGGGGACAGAGCGGCAGTTCAGCGGCACGGCGAAATAGCGACAGGACGGATCCGACAGGGTGAACAGTCTGTCGGATCCGTCCTACCGCTAGTGTGAAAGTAGCCTAATCCGTTCAGGATGCATCAGGATGTCTTCAGTTTAGTCTTTTTGACGGTTCAGGACGGAGATAATACCGCAGCATGCTACGGTTTAATCTCCGTCCAAAAAATTGGAACACTTGCCTGAACGCCAGATGCGGCATTTTTTTCCCCCATAGGAATGTATTAGTGCCGGCATTCAAATTGCCGCATTGACGGATCCGGTATTCCGGTCTGCGCATGCGCAGACCTTTGAAAATTTTAAAAAAATAAATACCGGATCCATTTTGCCTGATGACACCGAAAAACGGATCCGGTATTGTAATGCATTTTTCTGACTGATCAGGCATTTTTCAGACTGATCAGGATCCTGATCAGTCAGAAAAAATGACATGCGTTTGCATACAGTTTGCCTGATCAGGCAGGCGGTTCAGGCAACGGAACTGCCTGCCGGAATCAAACAACGCAGGTGTGAAAGTACCCTAAACTGAATCTACTAATTGAAACATTATTATGGTTTGCATATAGCACAAATGAATAAATTATAACCTGCATCCTGGAAATTCCCCAAACAAACCCCATGTCAATGAAAGACACCAAGTTTACAGAACAAAACAGGATGAGGTCTTTGTGCAAAATAAAAGCTCGTTATGTTGTTTCTCTTTCTCTTATTAAAATTAATCTCCAGCTTGTAAAATGTTCACGCTCTTCAGCTTCTTAATGAAGAGCAAATTACCTTTTGTACCACAGATCTGTTTCCCTGAAATGCTTTGTTAAAGAACAAAGATA
This sequence comes from Bufo bufo, assembly GCF_905171765.1. Classification (NCBI taxonomy): domain Eukaryota; kingdom Metazoa; phylum Chordata; class Amphibia; order Anura; family Bufonidae; genus Bufo; species Bufo bufo. The sequence continues at coordinate 511,458,414 of NC_053392.1, read as the reverse complement.
TCCTAAATTTCGAGGAGGAAACCATCAGCAGTAACCCATTCCCTGATTGAAGCAGATTGAGTGATAGATTAGTAACTACTCTTCATATTGCATATTATTTTCCTCTACTAAGGTGACCATACACATGACATTAATGCTGGCCAAACCTTAACGAGGTTGTGTCACTTCAAGCAAGTGGCATTTATCATCTAGAAGCCACTTACTAATGTATTGTGATTGTCCATATTGCTTCCTTTGCTGGCTGGATTCATTTTTCCATCACATTTTACACTGCTCGTTTCCATGGTTACGACCACCCTACGATCCATCAGCGGTGATCGTGCTTGCACACTATAGGAAGAAAGTACCAACATTTGTGGTGCCCGGGACTGTGGGAACTCGCAAAGGGTGGTGCTTTTTCCTATAGTGTGCATGAACGGCCACCGATGCTGGATTACAGGGTGGTCGCAACCATGGAAACAAGCAGTATATAATGTGATGGAAAAATTATTCCAGCCAGCAAAGGAGGCAATATGGACAATTACAATACATTAGTAAGTGCCTTGTATTCACTTTCTCTATATGATAAATGCTGATGTGAGACAACTCCTTTAAGGACCGGCCAAACATAAGGTGTAAGGGGGTGTCCGGATTTTCCTCTTTCAGAACACATGCACGTTTGGTTGTGCCAAGCATAACCGTGTATGTGGGTGTCAAGAGGAAAACCTTTTGCCCAAATGAACATGGGAGAGGACCGGTGGGGTTGCAAACTGTCTGAAGAGTCCTAAAAATGCCACTATGGGGCAAACACATTATATAAAAAGTGGATGGATGCCCAATATTGCAGTCAGTGGCAAAAAAAGGTGATTTTGCTTTATGGACTACAGTTAGCCATTACAAAAAGTTGCCCAAAATGGCAGATCTAGACCATTTCACAGTTAGAAAACTTTATGAAATGAAAAGGGCAAGACCAACTTCCAAAAAGGTGATCAATCATGATGGACTTCTTCAGACGGCTGTTGGCAGAAACTATGGAGGACATTTAGTAAGACTGGTGTTTTACACGTCGGTCCTAATATAGGCCCCATGCACATCTCCTAGTAATTGTGGCCCTTCTGTGCAGGTCAGAACTAAAATCTACACCAGCAAGGATCAGATATAATCTTTGACAGTTTTCGGGCATGTGCTGGGCCGGCTATAGCCCGCTCCCCACACTTCTTGGAAAAGTCAAAGTGCTGCCATAATATTGAAACTGTATGCTTGTTCTAACGATTGTCCGTCCCCACACAGTTTGGCCCGTGTAAATGGCCCTTTAAACATAACTTGTAATATGGTTGATGGGTGCGGATTCCACGCTAAAACTGGAGAATTGTCCATTTTGGGCTAAAAGGTCCTAGGTTTATATTTGCAGCATCTTTCAAAAATGCATAGAAAATGTCACACATTCTTGTCGGCAAGCTACTGTTCCTAATGTTTTATGTGACGGAGCTCCAACACTGTAATAGGCTTTCCCAGGATTGTAATATGGACAGCCAATCCTTGGGAGAGGCCATCAATATCTGATCGGCGGTGCACCCCCGCCGATCAGTTGTTTCAGAGTAGCTCCAGTGCTTGAAGTTGGCAGAGCTCCATCCCTTGTGTAGTGGACGAAGCTGGTTACTGCATTGCTCTTCCCAGTGGGAGCACTGCTGGAGCTGCTGCAGAACACCTAATTGGCAGGGGTGACCGGTCTCTTCCACTTTGTTGGTAGTGTAAAACACAGATCCACAATGTGTCCGCTACACTGAGGATAGGCCATCAATATGAAAATCTCGAAAACCCCCTTTAAGATGACACAATGCTACTGGTTCTACAATATGCCGGTGTCTTTCATAAAAAGAATATAAAGGTCAGGATAACAATATAAAGGTTGGAGAAAGAAACTTTTCATGGCAATATACAGTAAATCTGTAGTCCTTTGAGAACCTGTAATCCCGTTATATCCAGCTTGTTTCCCTTTAATAAAAAATAATTACCAGTCTGGGCACAGGACGGATTAGAAGTGAACTTGATAGGAGTAGGCAACACATGCAGAGCGCACACAAGCACCCCCTGTGCACAGCAACGTCCTTAGATGATCTGCTGAACTTCCACCCCGTGTGGAGAAATACTTCACTAACCAACAAGTAATGCACTCTTGGCAGACAACACGGAACGTCTTACAGTTACCTACAGGAGGATATTACTAAAAATCTAATGTTAATCAAGCAAACAGGCCTGACCTGCAATAACAGACATGGCCCATGGTCAATAGTGGCGCTGTTTCTGAAAAAAACAGACCTTTTTATAAACATCAATTTGACATCTAATCATCATTAAAGGGGTTATCCAGTATCTACAACAGCCCCCCCATGTGCCGGGCCCCTCTGTGGGAATATACTTACCTGGCTCCCTGCCCCGCCGCTTCTTCCTGTACACGGATGGGGGGGGGCAGCCAATGGCAGACGGGGACGAGCCTCCCTAGCACTGCAGGTGACGCTAGGGAGGATCGTGGGGTGGGAACTGGGGGTTCTGTTGTAGATACTGGATAACCCTTTAAGTTTCTACACCACAGTGTGAGTTCCGGCTACCTAACCCATGACAATTCAATCTGCATTATTTTCTTATGATTGTAGAGGTTGTGACGACACCTCCTTTTCGTACCAGTGAAGACAGGCAAAAGCTGCCCAGATTTGGAGTTGTGAAATCAGTTCCTTCTTTCAGACCACAACTCAAAAGGGGTTATCCCGTGAAAATTATCTATTAGCTATCCTACGTCAGCCCTATAGGTGGTGGAACGTAATGCGTAAGACTGCTCCATTCTGTATACAATACCTAAATAATATATTCATACAGTACCAAGTAACATAATACTACCACAGAGTACACATAAGGGTACTTTCACACTAGCGTTGTTAGAATGCGGAAGGCAGTTCCGTTGCCGGAACTGCCTGCCGGATCCAGAAATCCGTATGCAAACGGATATCTTTTTTTTTTCCGGATCCGGTAGACTTATTCATTGAAATACCAGATCCGTCTTTTCGGTATCATCCAGAATAACGGATCCGGTATTTAATTTCTTCCAAGCTAGAAAGAACTGCTCATGCGCAGACCTGAAAACCGGATCCGGCGATGCAGCCATTTTTCTGAACACCTGGTACCAGATCCGGCATTAATACATCTCTATGGAAATTAATGCTGGATGCGGCAAGTGCGGTATTGTTCTGGGATTTTGGCCGGAAAAAATACCGCAGCATGCTGCGGTATTTTGTTCGGTCAAATGCCGTAAAAGGGACGGAACGGACGACATCCTGATGCAAACTGAACGGATTGCTTTCCATTCAGAATGCATTAGGACAAAACTGATGCGTTTTTTTCCAGTATTGAAACCATTACCGGATTTCAATACCGGAAAAGAATTACGCTAGTGTGAAAGTACCCTAACACTGTCATATATTTCCCACACAACACTACCTTCCACTGCCCAAATAAAACTGCATATTACTGGCCAAATACTGCCACATAATGCAAATAGTTAATAGAGTACCTGGTGGTCTAGTGCATTGGAGGGTAAATGGTAAAATCCCTGGTGGTCTAGTGTAGAGAGGTGGGTTAATGGTAAAGTCTCTGGTGGTCTAGTGCATTGGCGGGTAAATGGCAAAGTCCCTTGTGGTCTAGTGCAGTGTGTGTGTGTGTGGGGGGGTTAATGGTAAAGCCCCTGGTGGCTCACAGCAGTAAAGGTTTACATGCTTCTTTCTATTATAGGAGTCTAGTGTTTGAAGACCCCTTGAAAAGTGACTGCTCATAGTCACATATTATAAGCCCCGTTTGGAACAGGGACTGATGTGACAGTCTGTGTAGAGCGCTGGAGAATATGTTGGTGCTATAGAAGCATTTTGCTCATTTGCTGGATGAGCGGCAGAAAATTCACACAGGGCAATCATCGGGAAGAGCATCTGTAGGAAAGATCATTCCCGATAATTGCCCTATTAATCTGTAAATGGTCCCTTACTCTTTAATTAAAATCATCAGTCCTACTACGGGAACCAAAATGCTCAGAGAATTTCTCAGCTGGAAGTAAATTTGCTTTAAGGTTGATTGAGCTTAATTGATGTGGTTATGTGGTTGCTACAGATTATATATGAGGGTCATTTATAACGGAAACCTTGATTACAATCCGTGGGTAAAAGAAAAAACTCCATGGAGTAAAATCTGAATGATTCAGTTACGAATATTTTGCTAAACTATGGATGAAAAGTGATGACAAGAAAAGGGCTAAACTGTTTTAGTTATCATCTGGCATGGAAGCAGCATGGAGATGCATGACCAGCACCAAAGTAACCAAAGTAACCATGTACTATGTAAAGAAATAAAGTGCACTTAAAGATTTGAAGCGATTAATTCACTTTTTGGATTTCCAGCACCAAAGTAACTCTGCCCTGTTCACTTTATAGGATCTGCAAAATGGGGTGCATTATTCCCCGATTTTGACGCCTGTTGAGTGGGGTGTCGTATTTTGATCTTTTAAGGTTATGTCCACACGGGGTGTATAACATGCAGATTTGCCGTCCAGAACTACAACCAGAAAATCCACACAGCATTACCTAGAACAGGCATCCTCAAACTGCGGCCCTCCAGCTGTTGCAAAACTACAACTCCCAGCATGCCCGAACAGCCTACAGGTATCAGCCTACAGCAGGGCATTGTGGGAGTTGTAGTTTTACAACAGCTGGAGGGCCGCAGTTTGAGGATGCCTGACCCGGAAAATGAGGTTTGTTTGCTGCAAAGAAGAAGTTTAGCACCCCCATCACCAACACCACTGACCCCATAGCAGTGAGAATATCGCTGTTTGTGGTCGACTATAGCACTACAGACTGAACTACAAAAATGTCAGAAAAGAAATCAAAATCCTCAGCAGACGTTCACAGCGCAAGTGTGAATAATAGACCAAGTTCATTCTTTAGGAAAAGAAGAAGATCAAATTGACGGCAGGTGCCATACTGTCCATGAAGACTATAGACTGCTTTACAGTAGTCTGTATCCTACATTTCATGTAGATGGAAGAAAAATGTAAACCTTTCCCCAGCGTCTGAGGGCTCTCTGGAGCAGTATGGCGGTCACTAGTGCTGCTCTGTCACATCCTCTTATATTACACACAAGTGGGGGCAAAAGACTCAGGCTTTCCATTCACAGCTCTTGCCAATTGGAGCATAGCAAGCCGGCATGGTTTTAAGTGCATAGCAAGCAGGCATGGTTTTAAGGCTACGATAACAGGGGGCGCATAAGTAGGTGTGTGTGTGTATATATGTTATACAGTTTAAATACTATTTTATTGAATAACAATACAATTAAAGAGGTTTTCCGTGACTCAAATACTGATGACCTATCTTCAAGTCATCAGTATCTGAATGGTGTTGGTCTGACTCCCGCGACCCCTGCCGATCAGCTCTTTGAGAAGGCAGAGGCGCTCGCAGTAGTGCCGCGGTCTTCTCTTAGTTTTCCCTAGGCCAGTGAAGACACGTTCATCGCTCAGCCTCATAGAAGTGAATGGGGCTGAGCGCAGTACCAAGCACAGCTGCTATACTACATATGGTGCTGTGCTTGGTGAGCACGGAGAAGGCCGCGGGGCTCACAGAAGCGTTGGTGTCTTCTCAAACAGCTGATCTGTAGGGGTTCCAGGTGTCGGACCCCCACAGATCACATACTGATGACCTATTCTGGTCTTTGGAGTGTGGGAGGAAACTGGAGTACCCGGAGGAAACCCACACAGACACGTGGAGAACATACAAGAGCAGAGCCTCTAGGAGTAATGATGCTATGTTATAGTCCGTGATAACAGAATACATAATGGAATTCCCCCAGAACCTGAATGCCGAACCCGAACTGGAAAAAAGCAAGTTCGCTCATCCCTACTCATCCCTTGTTCCTGGCAGACAGGCCATGCATTTACATTCAATCTTCAAATAGAAAACGGCCAAATGATATGTGCCCCATCTACAGGTCTTATGCGGCTGATGGTATAAAATACGTTTTCTGACAATCATAAAACCCCCTTAAAGTGATGATCACATTACAAACTCATTTTCCTATTTCAAGGAGCTTAAACAGGTTTTCTCACTTCAGCAAATAGCATTCATGTAGAGAAAGTTAATACAAGGCACTTACTAATGTATTGTGATTGCCCATATTGCTTCCTTTGCTGACTAGACTCATTTTTCCATCACATTATACACTGCTCGTTTCCATGGTTACCCTGCAATCCAGTAGTGGTGGCCGTGCTTGCACACTAACGGAAAAAGCACAGGTCTTTCTGGTGGCTGGGACTGCAGGAGTGCGCATAGTCCAGCACTTATTTCTAAAGTGTGCAAGAACGGCCATTGTGCTGGATTGCAGGGTGGTCGTAACCATGGACATGTGCAGTGTATAATGTGATGGAAAAATGAATCCAGCCAGCAAAGGAAGCAATATGGATAATCACAGTACATTAGTAAGTGTCTTGTATTAACTGTCTCTACATAAATGCTATTTGCTGAAGTGAGACAACCCCTTTAAGCTCCTTGAAATAGGAAAATGAGTTTGTAATGTGGTCATCACTTTACAACTCTGCTCTTCCCCTTACCAGCCACTGTGTGATTTATTGTCCTCCATTACGATGACACGTCACACGTTCTAGGTGGCCAGGTGATGTTATTTTCATATTTGGGTTTGTCGGAATACCCCTTTAAATGGGTTTTCTAGTACTTAGATACTGATGCCCTATCCTCAGCACAATGGCTCATGCACATGTATGTATGTATTTAATGGAACGGAACAGTTGGCCCCTAATAGAACAGTCCTATCCTTGTCCGTAATGCAGACAATAATAGGACACGTTATATTTTTTTGAGGAACGGACATACGGAAATGGAATTCACACAGAGTAAGTTCATTTTTTTTTTGCAGACCGTACATGGAACTATTCATTTCAATGGGTCTGCAAAAAAAACGGAACTTGCTCTGTGTGAATTCCGTTTCCGTATGTCCGTTCCTCAAAAGAATAGAACATGTCCTATTATTGTCTGCATAAAAATAAAAGACGGAACGGACAAGGAAAGAAAATGCGTTCGTGTGCATGAGCCCTAAGGCTACTTTCACACTGGCATTCTGGCTTTCCATTTCTGAGATCCGTTCAGGGCTCTCACAAGCGGTCCAAAACGGATCAGTTTTGCCCTAATGCATTCTGAATGGAAAAGGATCCGCTCAGAATGCATCAGTTTGCCTCCGTTCTGTCTCCATTCCGCTTTGGAGGCGGACACCAAAACGCTGCTTGCAGCGTTTTGGTGTCCGCCTGACGAAACCGAGTAAGTCAATGGGGACGGATCAGTTTTATATGACACAATCTGACACAATAGAAATAGGATCCGTCCTCCTTTGACTTTCAATGGTGTTAAAGACGGATCCGTCTTGGCTATGTTAAAGATAATACAAACGGATCCGTTCTGAACGGATGCAGACATTTGTATTATCTGAACGGATCCGTCTGTGCAGATCCATGACGGATTCGCACCAAACGCGAGTGTGAAAGTAGCTGAAGTCATCAATATCAGATAGGTGGGAGTCCAACAACCAGCACCGCCATGGCCGTCTGTCTTGAGCAGCGACTGGCATCAATTGCAGGGTTTGTAGAAGATGGTAAACCTGGCGCTGCGTTACACCCTTCAGGCTCAGCGGTCGAGCTCACTGCTCCACATGTGGTTCTGCTTATCACACCAGAGCCGCGGCAGCAGGAGGAAAAGCTCAGGAGCTTCCAAGCTTCACTTGGAAAGTTTATGGGAAAATGAAAGAAGGATCTGACAGAAATAGCAGGTGCTTCTATAAAATGTCGGTTCCTGTGCCCTTAATAATCCTAACAGACCAGGGGGATGGATTTTAAAGATGTTATAAAATAACGTATTTCCTCCACCCCCAGTGACAGGCAACATACGAAAAAATAACAGTGGGCGTGATAGCAGATATATTCAGGTCAGTGAAGATCAGTGCAGTGAGCACCTACCTACTTAGGCATCTTGCACAAGAACGTTGTGCATCCGTTCCGTGCATTGGGGAACGCGCAAGCCTATGATATTATGTCAGATTGCTAATACGATGCACAAATAATTCTGTCCCAAGCAGTAAAACAGTCACTGTAGTTTCACAGAACTTTGCATTTATCAATAGTACAGGTGAATATAAGAAACTTTATAATATATCTCATCAAAGACAAAATGTGTTGTTCTAGGGTCACTAGCTGTTTCTTCACTTTCCCCCTTGTATAAACTTACTTTGTCTCTGAAATTTGCAAAAATACATCTTGTTACAACAAGATGGGCTGCCTGCTCACTGTAGGATATACAGTACAGACCAAAAGTTTGGACACACCTTCTCATTCAAAGAGTTTTCTTTATTTTCATGACTATGAAAATTGTAGATTCACACTGAAGGCATCAAAACTATGAATTAACACATGTGGAATTATATACATAACAAACAAGTGTGAAACAACTGAAAATATGTCATATTCTAGGTTCTTCAAAGTAGCCACCTTTTGCTTTGATTACTGCTTTGCACACTCTTGGCATTCTCTTGATGAGCTTCAAGAGGTAGTCCCCTGAAATGGTTTTCACTTCACAGGTGTGCCCTGTCAGGTTTAATAAGTGGGATTTCTTGCCTTATAAATGGGGTTGGGACCATCAGTTGCGTTTAGGAGAAGTCAGGTGGATACACAGCTGATAGTCCTACTGAATAGACTGTTAGAATTTGTATTATGGCAAGAAAAAAGCAGCTAAGTAAAGAAAAACGAGTGGCCATCATTACTTTAAGAAATGAAGGTCAGTCAGTCAGCCGAAAAATTGGGAAAACTTTGAAAGTAAGGGCTATTTGACCATGAAGGAGAATGATGGGGTGCTGCGCCAGATGACTTGGCCTCCACAGTCACTGGACCTGAACCCAATCGAGATGGTTTGGGGTGAGCTGGACCGCAGAGTGAAGGCAAAAGGGCCAACAAGTGCTAAGCATCTCTGGGAACTCCTTCAAGACTGTTGGAAGACCATTTCAGGGGACTACCTCTTGAAGCTCATCAAGAGAATGCCAAGAGTGTGCAAAGCAGTAATCAAAGCAAAAGGTGGCTACTTTGAAGAACCTAGAATATGACATATTTTCAGTTGTTTCACACTTGTTTGTTATGTATATAATTCCACATGTGTTAATTCATAGTTTTGATGCCTTCATAGTCATAAAAATAAAGTCTATCTCTCTCTACACCCTATACAAATAGAGACATACTACCTAATACTGGATACTGTATGCCCATTGTGTAAGCAGTCATATAGACACCTGAATATTACGTACATACATGTAATACCACAAAAGGAACAATACTTGTATGCGGCCATAAAGCAGTTTACCTGTTTTGCAAAGAATGTACTCTGTTGCCTGGGTTCCATGTTAAAACTTAATCTAATATAGCTAGCGGTATGCATACATACAGCAGTGTTAGGTTTGGCCCGATGGAGCTGTGTTTGTCATTCAGCACAACTTGTCCTGATATGATGGACTATCTGCGGTTTTACATGGGACAGCAGGTGCCCTCCTCGTGGTGCACTGAACGGGTCTGCTACAACTGTACAGACACGGACCCTTATGTAAAAGCGTAGAAGTTCTTTCATCTGCACAGCTCGACCAGATCATGGGAGACATTCAGAATTACATAGAAACTCGCCCAAAACATCACAAAAAGGTGAAAGTTCTTTACCTTAAAAAAGCTCTGTCTGTCTCCCGGCCGACACACTTCCATAGTCATCTGGGAGGACTTGTGCTGGACGGCTTCTGTGCTTTCCCAGCACTTCTGAGAGGAAGGACATGTTAATGGTTAGGGCAGTCTGTAGGAAATTCTTCTGCAAGCCACAAAATCAGTCACAACACGCACTCTGCCAAGATGTTTTCCGTCAACGGTGCCTGACCATTCCATCCCCGTCTCTGCTACTCGGCCCCATCTCTAAGGCACAGAGAAGGAGGTGGGGGGTGATGATGCCGTAAACTGGCGGCACAGTGGTCAGTGACTGGCGTGGGAAGTCACCGTCTTATTTTCTCCAATGCATTTTTCTCTTTCCTCTAATGGGAAACAACTACTGCTACGCAGGAGGCTCATGTATCAAAGCAGATTCCCCGAAGGAAAATACGGGCAGCTGGAGAGCAGAAGGGGTTAATGCAATCTGGATTTCACAATAACACTAAGGGCTCAGGCACACGAACGTGTCCGTTCCATATATTTTTTTTTTTAGCCCATATGCGGAACCATTCACTTCAATGGGTCCGCAAAAAAAACGGAGATGACTCCATGTGCATTCCATTTCCGTATGTCCGTTCCGCAAAGCAGATAGAACATGTCCTATTCTTGTCCGTTTTGCGGACAAGGATAGGCATTGTTACAATGGATCGGCAAAAAAAACTGATGCAATACAGATGTCACATGGACGTCATCCGTATTTTTTAGGGATCCGTGTTTTGCAAACCACAAAATACATGTAACATAAGTTGGTGTGCATGAGCGCTTTTTTTGTGCAAATTTCTGTGCGTTTCCTCCCCACATCGAAATAAAAGGCCGCAGGTGTTACTTGCAGGTTTTGGTGCGGATTTTCCGCAGATCACACCCTTGCATTAAAAAGAGTGAAATCTGCGCAAAAAAAAATCGTACAAACAGATGATATGCTGCAGATTTCTAAATCCGCACGGCAGGTCTATTTCCGCACGGAATAAAAAAGGAAAGTGTACATGATGATGAGATTTGTCTGATCTCATATACTTTGCTGGTACCGTATTACACAATCCGCGCAGAAAAATGTGCGTAATCCGCAATGTGTGCAGGTAGCCTAGAGGCGGAAAGCCTTCTGCAAGTCTGAGCAGACCTACCATGAACCTGCTGCTGACTGTGGAGAAAGTCCTATTTACTTACGAGGTCGCTATGAAGAGAGCACTGACCTGTATACTGCTGGTACTGTTTCAAGATGGATCCTGCAGAAACTTTGGCGTATTCTACGGGATTGTGTATGACAGTACACGCTGAGATACAAGACGTCGGACTGCAAATACACAAACCAGTGACTATTCTCAGGTGCCATAGACAGCACCCTGGGTATGGGCTCATGCACACGACCGTATGTATTTTGCGGTCTGCAAAAAACGGATCTGCTAAAAATACGGATGACAACCGTTCCCTAATAGAAGAGTACTATCCTTGTCTGTAATGCAGACAATAATATGACATTTTCAATTTTTTTGAAATACGGACATACGGAAACGCACACGGAGTAACTTTCGTTTTTTTTGCTGACCCATTGAAATGAATGGTTCCGTATACAGTCCGCAAAAAAAAAATGAACGGACACGGAAAGAAAATACATTCGTGTGCATGAGCCCTAAGGTTGGAGTTTGCAGATCCACCTTTTAAGGTTTCCGCTACCCTAGAAAATCACATGTCATATTGTGACGCGGCAGTCGCAAGAAATCCAGACATTTCAGGTTTTGTGTCGCACGTTGTGTGCGACTCTTACTCCATTGACTTGTAATGTAAGTCACACATGACACGCGACTTACCTGTAACTTGGTTGTGTTGTCACAGCAAAATCGTAGGGAGAGATTTATCAAACTGGTGTAAAGTAGAACTGGCTTAGTTGCCCATAGCAACCAATCAGATTCCACCTTTCATTTTCCAATGGAGCTGTTATATATGAAAGGTGGAATCTGATTGGTTGCTATGGGCAACTAAGCCAGTTCTACTTTACACCAGTTTGATAAATGACCCCAATCATTCTAAAATAGCTGTGCGACAGCAAGTTGCAGGTAAGTCTACTTTCACACTGGCATTTTGGCTTTCTGTTTGTGAGATCCGTTCAGGGCTCTCAGAAGCGGTCAAAAACGGATCAGTTTTGCCCTAATGCATTCTAAATGGATAAAGATCTGCTCAGAATGCATCAGTTTGTCTCCATTCCGCTCTGGAGGCGGACACCAAAACGCTGCTTGCAGCAAAACGGATCTGACACAAGACAAAACGGATCCGTCCCCCATTGACTTTCAATGGTGTTCAAGACGGATCCGTCATGGCTATAGAAGACATAATACAACCGGATCCGTTTATGACGGATGCATGCGGTTGTATTATTGTAACAGAATCCATGACGGATCCGCAAAAAAGGCTAATGTGAAAGTAACCTAAGTCGCACATATTTTGGCGCCGTGTAGCTAAACCCTTACTATGACCTCTATGGCCTCCAAAACAAGAGTGGGTAATTTATAACTACCTATTATCCTGAACGTTATTCCTGGAATATCATTTTCATATAGAAATCTGCGCCAAATTGTTTAGGAACCCGCATTGCTGTCCATAGGGACACGTTTGTTTTTTTTTTTATCCGCATGAAGAAGCAAGGGAACGTTCACACATCGGATTCTATCTGTGAAAAAATCTGCCACATGTTCCATGGCAGAAATCTCTGTGGTTTCTGCCACGGGGTTTCAGTCCTGCTCTCAGCTGTCCCACTGAATGAAGCTAAACTGTGAGAATGCGCCCTGTGTGGCTTTCCGAGGTGTCAGTGCCAAGAATGGACGCACACATTTTTGGCGCAGTTTCAGCATGTTTTTCCCTAAAGCGTTACTTCTTGATGCGGTTTGCGTATGGAAATGGCAGCAGCTTAGTGCACAATGATTAGCCCCGCTGAATGAGGGTGCACATGCCCTAATTGGACACATCGTGGTCCGAATTGATAAAACAGTGTGCCTCACATTAAGGGCTCGTTCACACGAACGTGTGCTGCCTGTCGCCGTATTGCAGACTGCATTTGCGGATCCGCAATACACGGGCACCGTTCCGTGTGCTTTCCGCATCACGGATGTGGACCCATTGACTTCAATAGGTCCGCAAATCCGGAGATGCGGAAAAGAAGCACGGAACGGAACACTACGGAAGCACTACGGAGTGTTTCCTGGGGTTCCGTTCCGTGCCTCCGCACCGCAAAAAGATAGAACATGCTCTATCTTTCTGCGGAACGTAGGGATCGCGGACCCATTCAAGTGACTGAGTCCACAATCCCCAAGCGGCTGCCCCACGGACGGTGCCCGTGCATTGCGGACCGGGCACGAGCTTCGCACGGTCGTGTGAACGAGCCCTAATGGTAAGTAATCAGGTACCTCAATAAAAAAAAAAATCACACACAAAGAAAGCCAACTAACAGGCGGTATAAACTCAGACTAGTCAGTGTAAGGGTCTGTTCACACGACCGTGCCGTGTTTTGAGGTCCGCAAATTGCGCAAAACATGGATGCCGCCCGTGTGCCTTTTGCAATTTGCAGAACAGAACAGGCGGCCCATTATAGAAATGCCTATTCTTGTCCGCAAAACGGACAATGACAATGTTTTATCATTTTTGCGGGGCCACGTAACGGAATTGAAGTGAATGGGTCCATTTCTAGCGGCTCGGATGCGGAACAAAACCACGGTCGTGTGTACAAGCCCTGAAGGTGCCGCACCAGATGTATGAACCAGGATCCGTCACTGTGATAAATCTGGGGCAATTTTAGACTGTTCAGGGGCAATGTAGCAATATGGGACTTTTTGGGCTTTTTTGCTTCTTTTTGTGTCTGTTTTGGTTTTAAGTTACTTTTTTGCGACAAATTTACAAAATGTTCCATGACAGGCAAAGATCACTCCACTTTCCTGGAGCAGTGCGTGCCATACATCACCCCCTTAAATATAGTAAAGTAAAGTAAATCTGCCCCAGTGTATGGGTAAAGCCTAACAGCAACCCTCAGTGCCTTCTCTCTATTAGACAGGATGCAGGGGACTGAGCCTATATGAGGGGTGTTCTATGATGAACTTTGGGAAAGGGCCCATATAGTGATCTTGAACAGGGGCCTCTACCGCCTGCGTCCGTCCCTAGATTTGTATTGTAAGGGCTGAGATCCGGGCAGGACGGGCTGAGGACTGACCTCTTTATTACACTGGAGCACAGCAGTACACAGAACCCTGCCCTTCACGCATTAGACAATGTAGCACGCCTAGACCTCAGTTCCCCTTTCTACAAAACACCCCTAATGTAAATTGCAGCCAAGGCTTTGTTGCTGAATGTTAAGAATTCCCCCCCGTTGAGTCGCTGTGACCTGCTTACGATCTCCTTTCAAGTCCCTTGTCTTTTCTGTAGATTACACTGCACCTGGAGAACCTGACGTAGGTGGTGCACACAGGTATAAGAGAGGTGCACCCCTCCTGCACTGCCTACAGTCTTATCTGGAGAGGGAAGATTAGCCAGTTCCCCAAGTTCACATATGAACTCATTTGGGAAAAGATCCAAGGTTTTCTGCTTGAGCGGAGTCATATGTTCTTATCCGTGTAGTTATGTAATCAACTTAAAAATTCCAACTATAATATTAATCTTCTGGAAAGTGCAAGTTCCAGTGAAGTGTAATGTGACCCCGGTCTGTTCTGTGTTACTGACAACTAAGGAGACTAGAAGGAGATATAGTAGTCATGCCATAAGGTAAAGGTAACATCACAACTAGGGATGAGTGAAACATCCGAAGTCGATTCGCATAAAACTTTGTTTTGAATACTGTACGGAGCAGGAGCGCCGTACAGTATTAGAATGTATTGGCTCAGATGAGCCGAAGTTATTACTTCGCCAAGTCTTGCGAGTCTTCGCAGAATAACTTAATAAATTAATTTCTACTGTAAAAAAAAAAAAAAACATTTCCCGAACTCGGGTTTGGCTCCAACTGGTACTTATTCAAACAAAATATTATGCGAATCGACTTTGGATGTCTCATCCCTAATCACAACACTACACCGCCAGCTGAAACTAAAAGCCCTTTAACACAGGCTGATGACCGGTCATATCGACCTTTGTTCCTGATCGTCTCTCAGTGTAAACAAGCCCTGCGCCCAAGACAAGTGAGAAAAACGCTCATTTGATGTTTATCATCAAAATGATTACTTTTTGGCAGGACAGGGGATATGCTGCCAATAAACAATGTAACTATGAGGGCAGAAGTCTGAACGATCATTCATTCCTTGTAATCGTCAAGAGAAAATACAAGTAAATGAGCTAAATAACTACTTTTGCACTTATTTTTTGGCTTTGTGTACTGTTTTAAGTGCTTTACTTTTTTACTTATTTTTTGGCTTTGTGTACTGTTTTAAGTGTTTATAATCTCGTGCTGTGTCTGTGTTTCTTAGATTTCTCATAAAGTTACGATTACGTTTATTCTTGTGAGCTCACCATTAGTTCCATACGCACATTTTTATTGAGTTTTGTGGCTTTAGCGCCTACTTTTATTCATAAGCAGTGCCTGCCATATTTGTTCTTTTAGGCAATGATTCTGGGTGATCGCCCTCGGCTCCATCTAGACAGCACATGTACCCATCTACTTTAAAGAAGTACCCTACACTCCAGAATTCTGTTTTCAAAGTTTCACAAATTAGGGGCTTCTCCACTTTTTTGGGATCACTTGATCCAAAATGTTGCAGCTTTTTTACACCACTCACTTCAGTTTTGAAATGTGGGTGCGGTTAACTATGTTAATGAGTTTAAATTCAGATTCATCAACTGAGATTCTTTAACCACCTAACTGTTTTGCCCGAGTCCAGCTCCGGCAGTGGGAAAAGTATCTAACTGGAGGGGGAGGACTGCTTTAGATGCTGCTATCTCCTGAAAGGTAGCAGCTAGAAACATGCAACTGGTCTTGTTTGAAAGCTGACATTCCAGGCTTTTCAAAATGACCAAAATCACTGTTAGAAATCGAGTCGGTAATAATTGCGGGTAAAACCTGCTTTTACTTTCACTTTCAGCTGCATTCACAGCATCCCGATTTCTATCAGTGATATCTTCCCATGTACTGAACATATTGCTGTAATTCTGGTATTGTCTGATTCAGGACAATTCAGTAGCATCTAAAGCAGCCCTCCCCCTCCAGTTAGTTACTTTTCCCACTGCTGGAGCTGGACTGGGGCAAAACAGTTAGGTGGTTAAAAGTTGCAAGAAAATTCGCAAACTCACTCCAGTAGAGGGGTGGTGCAGGAAATCGGCAATGGCTTTTCAAGACAAAAGTGTTAGGTTTAAAGATGCATCAAAATGAACAAACAACATGTTACATTTGATAAATTTGGTGCAAAGTATGCCACCACAGACCTCTGTAAAACTGAATTCAAATATTCCCCTCGTGGTAAATTCCCCTATTTAATTTTTTTTCTTTCTAACCACAACAAGGGAGGGGGAGTAGAACCACTTTATACTTGCATTAAAAAATAACTTTGTTCCTGGTGCTGCATGGTCATGTGACCTGCCTGACTGGCGGACTGCCTTAAGTAAAACGTTTTATGCAAGTCTATGAGAACCTTGATGTGAGTCTCAGTCTTCTGGCTTCCATCAGGTAAATGGAGCCCTATGGACATATTTGACATGAACGTCAGGAACTTAAATGGGTTATCCAAGAATAAGGGCTCATGCACACGATCGTATGTATTTTGCGGTCCGCAAAAAAAATGGATCCGCAAAAAATACGGATAATATCCGTGTGCATTCCGTAATTTGCGGAACAGAACAGCTGGACCCTAATAGAACAGTACTATCCTTGTCCGTAATGCGGACAATAATAGGACATGTTCTATTTTTTTGCGGAACAGAAATACGGACATACGGAAACGGAATGCACACGGAGTAACTTCAGGTTTTTTTTGTGGACCCATTGAAATGAATGGTTGAGCATACGGTCCACAAAAAAAAACGGAATGGACACAAAGAAAATACGTTCGTGTGCATGAGCCCTAACACAGACCTCCCAGAGTGGCCGAGCTGCGGTGGTGATCATACTTACCTGGTCCTTGCCGCTGGGTTCTGCATCTGTTAGGCCTGGGTGGGCTCTTCCTCTCCCTGCAGAGCTTTAATCAACATACATTGGAGAGGGTGGATCTCACGTGACCGCTACGGCCTGTGATTGGCTGCTCCCTCGTGTCACCTGACCAGTTGTTGTGAGAACAGGTCATCGCTGTGGCTTGTGATTGGCTGCAGTCATCACGTGTCCCCCATGTTGACGGATGTTGGCTTCAGAGCCGCAAAGAGCGAGAGACCTGGGAGTGACAGAGACCAAACCCAGCTGCAGGGACAAGGTAAGTATGATCTCCACCAGGGGTTGGCCACTCTGGGAGGTCTGTATTAGTCTTGGATAACCCCTTTCCTATTCAGAAATCTATATGCAATTTCACAGCTTCTCTTATAACCAATTACTCATTTCCTTCCCAGATTATGACTCAAGCCTGATCATTGTAGCTGCAGGTTTATACTACCCAAAGCTGGCATACAAAAAAATCGCCACCACCCATGCCTTAGCTAAAACAATGCCACAGTGAGTTTCTAGATCCAAGTAGGCAATCAGGCTTACACAATGGAAGGTGTTAGGTATAGAAAGTCATCGCTGATCTGAGGAGGCACTGTCATTCTGTAATACTCCACTTCTGTGTGTTTTTGGAAGGATTTTGAAGGGTTAGAGGATTAGGTCATTGTAATTACTATGGGAAAATGATACTGGAGCACATTTTCCTTCTGCCTAATTATGAAAAAGCAACAAGCAAATTGTGCTAAATAACATTTTGAAGGAAAAAATGGAAAATGTGAGAGGGTTAACAGAGTTTCCAACTATGCGCGATGTCCCTACTGCGCCCGTACAACCTTCTTCCTGCAGAGACTGGTAGACTAGACATTTCCTCATCCAACCCAGTGAATTAATGAGGGCACTGACAAAAGAGAATTACAGCACCATATTACTTCGAGCTTCCTGAAAAGACATAAAACTAAAAACAATAAAACCTTTTGCCCAATGATATCAGAAAATTACATTTAGGCATGAATGCAAGTAAACTTACAATGGACAAAAATTGATACTATAGGGGAAAAAAATCTCAGCAATATATCTCATTGCAGGTTGATAAGTTGCATACATTGGAGTTCCTCATAGATCGTACTTTGTCTCATATTGCAATTAAATCTGAGCAATATACAGACATCTTGTGTTCCAGAACATCATCCATAAAAATCCCCTTAATCCTCCCTATCCTGTGTCTGAATGCAGAAGGAGCCTCCCCCCACTGCTGTCAGCAGTAGGACACAACAATTTTTTGGCCACCCTACTGAACAAGTCCCACTTACCAGCCGAACAGCGACGTGATCTACAGGACATTAACCCCTATGTTTTCTACAGGATTTCTAAAAGGATGACACTGAAAATCCGTCAGGCTGACAGTGGGGACAACTTTACGTCCTGTTCACTTTTATCATATTTGTAGTCTTATTGTTCCTTTAAACTGATGTTCCTTTAAACTGAGTGTAAACTCAAAAGGGGTATTCCCATTTTGTAAAGTGATGGAATATATGCCATCCCCTTATGATGGATGTGGGTCAGCCAATAGTCCTGATTATGTTTTTCCCTGCAAGCTGGTGCCTGAGGCCACCTGGCTGTGGAGAGAACTGTAGCTTTCCCAATTCTATTGAAGGGGTTGTGCTGCAGTTCCCATGAATTAGCGCTACGTCCAATCTCATGATTGGTGAGGGTCCTAAAGGCTTTATTTAATTTACTCTTTGTTGATATGGTACATACCATATCACAATGGATGAAAAAAGCTTTCTATATGTCAAAGGGGCTTATTTTTTCCCATTTTCCCACTTTAACAACAGTAAATACAAAACAGAAGCCCTGGGATAGGGCTAAGGATCAGATTACATCATCCCATACAAGTCTATGGAGATTAGCCGTACTGAGCAGGAGGTGAAGGAGACAGGGCTCCAGAAGAGACAACAAACAGACTTCCAGCTAAACAGACAGTTTCTGTATCTGCTCTTATGCTTTATTCACATCAACACAGGCCAGTACTTCTCGTTACTGTTCAGTTTCCCTAAAAATATTTGAGCTTCAGGAGATTTGACATGTCCAACCTTTCTTTAATTTAGAAAACCAGCTTGATCTCTTTAGGCTACTTTCACACTTGCGTTCGGTGCGGATCCGTCTGGTATCTGCACAGACGGATCCGCACCTATAATGCAAACGCTTGCATCCGTTCAGAATGGATCCGTCTGCATAACAGTTTTTTCAGAACTGAGTTTTCACATCGTGAAAACTCAGATCCGACAGTATAATTCTAACACAGAGGCGTTCCCATGGTGATGGGGACGCTTCAAGTTAGAATATACTAAGAACTGTGTACATAACTGCCCCCTGCTGATTGGCAGCACCCGATCTCTTACAGGGGGCTGTGATCCGCACAATTAACCCCTCAATTGCCTGCGTTAATTGTGCGTTAATTGTGCCACCCCCCTCCCTCCCCAGTTTTAAATTCATTGGTGGCCAGTGCGGCCCCCCCTCCCTCCCCAGTATTAAATTCATTGGTGGCCAGTGCGGCCTCCCCTCTCTCCCCCCCCCCTAATTAAAATCACCCCCCTCCCCATCATTGGTGGCAGCGGAGAGTTCTGATTGGAGTCCCAGTTTAATCGCTGGGGCTCCGATCGGTTACCATGGCAGCCAAGACGCTACTGCAGTCCTGGCTGCCATGGTTACTTAGCAATTTTAGAAGCATTATACTTATTTGCGCTGTCTGTGGCCGGCCGGTCGCTCCTCTTACTGGTAAGTGAAAGGTCTGTGCGGGGCATTGCTTATAGCACAGACCTGTCACTTACCAGTAGGAGGAGCGCCCGGCCTGCCACAGACAGCGCAGGTAAGTATAATGCTTCTAAAATTTCTAAGTAACCATGGCAGCCAGGACTGCAGTAGCGTCTTCGCTGCCATGGTAACCGATCTGAGCCCCAGCGATTAAACTGGGACTCCGATCGGAACTCTCCGCTGCCACCAATGATGGGGGGGGGGATTTTAATTAGGGGGGGAGAGGGGAGGCCGCACTGGCCACCAATGAATTTAATACTGGAGAGGGAGGGAGGGGGGCCGCACTGGCCACCAATGAATTTAATACTGGGGAGGGAGGGGAGCCGCACTGGCCACCAATGAATTTAATACTGGGGAGGGAGGGGGGGCCGCACTGGCCACCAATGAATTTAATACTGGGGAGGGAGGGGGTCTGGCCCCCGCTGCCTGGCAGCACCTGATCTCTTACAGGGGGCTATGATACGCACAATTAACCCCTCAGGTGCGGCACCTGAGGGGTTAATTGTGCGGATCACAGCCCCCTGTAAGAGATCGGGTGCTGCCAGGCAGCAGGGGGCAGTTATGTACACAGTTCTTAGTATATTCTAACTTGAAGCGTCCCCATCATTATGGGAACGCCTCTGTGTTAGAATATACTGTCGGATCTGAGTTTTCACGATCTAACTCAAATCCGATGGTATATTCTAACATAGAGGCGTTCCCATGGTGATCGGGACGCTTTAAATTAAAATATACCATCGGATTGGAGAAAACTCCGATCCGATGGTATATTAATAGGAACTCCTGACTTTACATTGAAAGTCAATGGGGGGCAGATCCGTTTGCAATTGTACCATATTGTGTCAACGTCAAACGGATCCGTCCCCATTGACTTGCATTGTAAGTCAGGACGGATCCGTTTGGCTCCACACGGCAAGGCGGACACCAAAACGCTGCAAGTTTAGTTTTGGTGTCCGCCTCCAGAGCGGAATGGAGGCGGAACGGAGCCAAACTGATGCATTCTGAACGGATCCTTATCCATTCAGAATGCATTGGGGATGAACGGATCAGTTCGGGGACGCTTGCGAGAGCCCTCAAACTGACCTCACAAGCGGAACCCCAAACGCAAGTGTGAAAGTAGCCTTAAAGAGGTAGTCTCACCTCAGAAATGTCGGCATACTGATAGGTTATGCCACCAATGTCAGATATCCTACCTTCAGAAGTGAATGGAGGGTAGCTGCGCATAGGCAGCCACTCTCCGTTAATTTCTATGAAAGTTCAGAAAATAAAAGTGTGCTGGCTTGGCTATTTTTGGCAGGCCCATAGAGTGGTGCCCGCCCTTGTGCTCTCCTTCACTTTTGGCGGCCTGTTCTGATGATATAGGGGGTACCAGAGATGTGACCCACACCTATCTGACATTGGTGGCATATCCTAGCGATATGCCACCAATGTCTGAAATGATAAAACCCCTATAACATAGGTGGCAGGCAAAGAAATGAAAATGCAGATACATACAGTTGCAAGAAAAAGTATGTGAACCCTTTGGAATGATATGGATTTCTGCACAAATTGGTCATAAAATGTGATCTGATCTTCATCTAAGTCACAACAATAGACAATCACAGTCTGCTTAAACTAATAACACACAAAGAATTAAATGTTACCATGTTTTTATTGAACACACCATGTAAACATTCACAGTGCAGGTGGAAAAAGTATGTGAACCCCTAGACTAATGTGAGATTCAGGGGTCTCTAGGACCAAAGCGTGGCTTGATAACACCTCTCTGACTGTATTTTTATATTTATAAAACATACACTTTTATTAGTTTCACTTTAAAATCTCTGGGACTCTAACTGAAAAGGATTAAAATTCCTCAGAGTTAGAGAGGTGGGGATACGTGTTTTTTTTGTATCAATTGTATCACTGTATCAGACACACTTTGTATCAAATTGTATCACAGGTCAATCCCCCTTTCCTATTAGCAATTGTTCTGTATCTAAACACTAGCTGTATATTTAGCTGTGTGTTCTTTCCCACTTTGGGGACCCTACCTCTCTAGGTCTGAACTAAAAGCTATGCCTGCATCCCTACATGTTTCGCCGTGCTGCCGGCGTCTACAGCAAATGGAATAGGCATAAAGACTTAGATTATAAAAAGCTGTATGAGCCAAATGATCAGGTTCCTGCATGTCTTCCATGGGTCATATGGATATTAAAATACAGACTACAGCACATAAAGAAATAATATTAAATAATACAGTCCCGATATCAAAACCGGTCCCTCTCACCAACAAAAAGGAAAGAAATGATGAGAGGCTAAAGAAGTAGAATGAACCCGGATGTAAGGGGTTGTCCTCCTTCCTTGTGGGCACAGCTGCACTAACACAAAGATGCACTTCAGCTGCTCGGTTTATCAAATGCTGGCACCAACTCTGTTTTTTTTATGTTTTTGGCTATAAAAAATGTTCTTCAAAGCACCTCTGTGTTAAATTTTCTCAATGTTGAACCCACAAAAGAGTTTTTATACAAAGAGGTGGTGTTTGCCAAGCAGAAGTCTTGTTAAAGCGTGAATATTAACATGCTGAATAGTGCACATGGACAATCGTACTCTACAAGAGCTGCCTCATCAGCTGTAAACATCAATAGTAAGAATCACCGTAGAATGTGGTATTCCCTAACTGGAAAAATGTGGATGACAACCAGAGGTGTGAAAATAAGGAGGACGGAGGTTGGAGACGCAGCTGGGTGCTCAACTGCCCCTCTACAACATAACAGCACCATAATTAGCCACCTTTACCCTTTCCAGACCCTGGCACCCAGCGGTAGAGCTTTTAAAGTTGTTTTACAGTTTTAGATCAGTTTCCGACAGGAATTGATGCCACTATACCCGTATGATGACCTACAAATGATACCTGAATTGAAATGTATGAGTTGTCATAAAAGATTTTAACAAACGTATGAGCCTAAATATATAAATATATGACAACCATGAGCGGACTGACCGTAGACTCTACAGGAAAACTTCAAACTGGGCCTCCTAATGGCCGCCAGCCAAGTAACTAATGATCTGATGCCGCCAGAGCTGGGAGCGTCAAATACCTATATACCAAGCTGGCAGCTACAGTTGCCCTCCTGACCCCTAAATTCAACTGTACTGACATCCTAAGGAAGCTGGATTAGGATTACAGAATGTGATGCTGGCCACCACAGTGGGACATCTTCTGCAGAAGTGTTTTGTGATGCTGGATCATTATTTTTTGATGCACTGTGGTATTTGGCTCTGCTAGCCCTGCCTACATGTGTTGGGTCCACCTACTTTTGTTGGGTCCACCTACTTTTGTTGGGCCCACCTACTTTTGTTGGCTCTGCCTTCTGTCAATTTGGACTTCCCCCTACAACATAGTTTTTTGCAGGGCCACTTTTGTAACAGAGGCTGCTGTGCGCGGCTGTTCCCCTGCTTACCACCGTGGTCCCGGGCGCCGTGTTCAGCGGTGATCTGCTGCCAGTGCTTCCCATTCACAGCTGCAGTCCTGGCTCTGTCTGTGTAGGTACTGTTGTTCTGGGATCCGCTCCACAGTTTCCTCTTAGCCCAAGCCACAGCCCCATGTTGTGATCAGTCTGGAACAGATCTATTAATACTGTCACAGGGAACTTGGCGACCTTATTATTTTTAAATAATGGCGGAGTATGTCTTTAATGCTATCAAATATCTAAAAATGATGTGGTTAGACCAGGGGTGCACAACCTGCGGCCCCCAGAGCCATGGTTTGCGGCCCCCGCCCTGCTGGGCAGAAACACAGCTGATCCTGCAATCAGCTGTGTTTCTGCACAGAGCGCCGCACAGCAGATGGATCACAGGTTTTGCTCCTGCACTGTAGCAGGAGCAGAAAAGGTCCCCGGGTATTAGTGAGAGCGGGAAAGCCGAGGAGAAGACAGAAGCGCTTTATTAGCGCTTCTGCTTTCTCTTCTATGAGCGCTCTGCAGTGTAGACCCAGCGATCACGTGATCTCTGGGTGTCTCGGGAACAGAGGAGCGCTGCCCTGGTAGAAAGCCTCCGCAGCAGGCTGGTTTCCCTGTAACTGGGGCTCCTTTGGATGCTCCAGTTACAATGGAAATAGTACAAAAAAAAGTCACTTATTGTCTCCCAAAGGTGACCTCTTGGGGACAAATTATGTGGTAAAAATATATTTTAAAAAAAGTTAAAAAATGATTTTAAAAAATTTGAAAACTAAATAAATTAAAAATAAAATAAAATAAAAAGGAAAAAGTGCTTAATAAAAGAGAGTGTTCACTGTCCCACCACAGTCTTTTTATGAAAAAGTGCAAAATTAAAAAAAGTGACAGTGTCCCCCAAGGTCTTTTTATGACCTCTTGGGGGACATATTATGTAGCAGAAATATATTAAGTTAAAAAAAAAAAAATGATACATAAAAGAAAAGACACCCACACCAATCAAAACCGTCACCATTACCGCCCCATTCACGTGAAACTTTTCATATTATATAGTAAAATACACAAAATAGAGAACTAATTATAATAATTAATTTGAACCACCACGCGTGCTAAATCACAAAAAAGTGTCTGGTCATTAAGGCCTTTTTGGGCCTGGTCATTCAAGCGTTAACCAATAGGCACCTTCCCCACTAGCAAGGTAATGTGCTTACTGGTTACTGCATGACGCCTATAACTGGATTGGCAGGAGATGGTGATAACCAGTGAGCTCCGTCCTCTGCAGTGAAGGAAACAGCTGATTTATAAATAGGAGGCAGGATGGAAGGAAATGTCGCCACTTTTCTGGTAAAAATGAGGCCTGGAGCATGGCCTCTGAAATAGAAAATTCATAATTACCTGCTCCACTCCGCTCTGGTCCTGTGCGCTGCCTCCATCTTCCGGTTCCCGCTCTGTTTATACCTGACAGTGCATAGCCATGGTCACTTGCACGGCTCCAGTCAATGACTGGCTTCAGCAGTGACACGCTGCTTGTGGCCACATCACTGCCTAAGCCAGTCATTGTCTGGAGTGGTGTATGACCATGTCCATACACTGCCAGGTGTAAACAGCGGAGGCAGTTCGAAGAACCGGAGAGGCGGGGAGCAGGTAAGTATAACTCTTCGGTTTCAGGGGCTATGCTGCAGCACGATATTTGGGACAATTACTGGGAACAAGTGTTCATAAGAGAGCTCATATCTTATATCTGGCCGGTATAATCGTGCAGCCGATCAGTCGATAAACAAGGAATTGCTCATTTGTCGGCTGATTTGCATATTTTATCAGGATGAAAGATGTCCTATTATCTGCAGCACGACTGTGGCAGTGATCACTCCTCCCCAGTCACTTTGCACTGGCTTGTGTAATAGGCAGATGAGCGCCGATCAACATTTTTTTATTGGCGGCCCCTTTAAAATAGAGCGATGTGACAATGCGGCCCCCAGACCAAAAAAGGTTGTGCACCCCTGGGTTAGACAATAAAGGAGATCTCCTGGATTAAAATCTAGCTTTTAGATAACATGTGGAAAGAAGATCATTTTACCACTACCATTCTGTTACGCCACAGATTCTGTAATCCTGGCTCTGGCTGAGGGCTCGGCTGCCAACATGTCAACCATAACATAGATGCAGCTGAACAGATCGGAGAAGATCTGGTCGACACATCAGTGGAAGAATCCGCAGCCTGAGTCAGGCGGTCATGAGAGCACAGCCCAGATTGTGGAATCGGCTGAGTGACGGGAATGGTAAGCAGCGGATGTCTGCAAGCTAGGATTTAGTCAAAGCCCTGGAGAACCTCGTTCTTAAATAGCTCCTACACCTGCTCACAAGCCATGTCCCTTTCACTCCACTCTAGCGCCCATTTTAAAAAGACACAAATGCAAGAGCATCATAGTAATAGTGCAAAAATGTCGCAACAGTGCGATAGTCAGGTCTCATAGCCGTCTTATGGCAGCGTTTTCACTCATACCACATTGATAAATAACAACTTCCTTTCTCTTTTCTCGGGATAGAAGATAAAGATATCGGCAAATGAGGAAATTAATGACAAGTTGTTTATTAATATTCTCCTTCCCCACATTCTTTCATATGAAAACGGATATTTTAAAGTCAGGGGAAAACCAGCTTCCTTAAAACCGAAATTAATGAATTAATAATATGAAGTGGGGGAATACCATGGACCAGAGAATACAATCTAAACGGTTCAGGAGGCAATGGAACACTTTGGCAAAGATGGTTTTTGGCTGCCAACTAGCTTGCCAAACAGGTATGGGAGCATTCTTCAGTTCACTTTTAGAAAGGCCATTCAAACCAAAGTATACATTGGCACATGGTGAATGAATAGATTGCTAAAGTAACAAGAAAAGTTTCCATAAGTTCCACATAGTAATAGACAGGAAGCAATCCATAAATATAGAACTTTGAGGTTTGTGGCCAAGATATGTGGGTAAAACATCAGCAGCCATAGATAAGTTATTTTCTCTACCTATACCTGGAAATGAAGAAAACCTAAGGACAAAGGGAAACTCTAGAAACAATTGGTGCGCTCTGAATAACTGTGTCCATCTCCTCCATCCGCTATGCAGCAGCCTGTAGCGCAGTAACGCTCACTAAGGATGCTGGATGCCCTCCACATCCATTTCTGGTCTACAGCATGCTGTACAGTGATGGCCACTGCTCCCCGGCTGTCCAGCAATCAAAACCAAAGTTTTCAATCTTTCAGTTTTTTATCCTCAGTATATGCCATCATATTTTTTAAACTTTTTCTAAGGGTCCATTCACACGTCCGCAGAATGGGTCCGCATCCGTTCCGCAAGTTGCGGAACGGGTGCGGACCCATCCATTCTCTATGGGACAGGAATAGATGCGGACAGCACACAGTGTGCTGTCCGCATCCGCATTTCCAGAGCGCGCCCCCAATCTTCCGGTCCGCGGCTTTGGAAAAAAATAGAACATGTCCTATTCTTGTCCGCAATTACGGACAAGAATAGGCAGTTTTATGGGGGTGCCGGCCGGGTGTATTGCGGATCCACAATTTGCGGATCCGCAATACACTATGGACGTGTGAATGGACTCCAAATCTTATATATATCTTACAATCATAAGTTAAGATGAACAACTATGCACCCACACCAACCCCCTCCCTGGTGACAAAAAAATCCATGATATTACATCACAGACCAAGGAAGCCAAGGTTTATCAGATTTATCCACTTTCTCCTTGATTTTAGCCCAAATTCTTCACCTCCAAGCTTCACATTGGATGGCTCATATCCATTTTTTCTTAAAGATTTCTTTCCTAGCCATAAATACAGCCCCACACTTTCCGTTTTGCGGACAAGAATATGCATTTCTACTGTTGGGAGTGAAAAAACTGTGGACTGCACATGGCCAGTATCTGTGTTTAGCGAATTTCGCAATTTGAGGGCTGCAAAATGGATACAGTCATGTGATTGAGGCCTTATGATGTATAGGATTGAAAAAGGGTGACCTGTGTCTTTTTTCAACCTAGCTATATGACACCCCTTCTTATCATGGATTTATCACACAGTTTATTATTTTATATTTAAATGGTCACTAACTTTTCACACAACTTTTCATAAATCAATTGTGTAAGTGACCACAAAAAACGTAATAATATGTAATAAGTGAGAAATGTCTAGTTCTCCTGTTATCAGCTGTTTACCAGCCCCCTCCCCTGCTAATTGCTTTTCACTTTGAAAAATGCCTTTTTCCCATCCATGACAGAGGGTGCAGGAGGATCTTGTTATACATGCCAATGCAAGCCTATGCGGAGGGGAAGGAGTGAGCAGGAGCTGAGGAGGCAGATACAAAGAGGCTACACAGCTACATAGGATGGTTTAGCTGTGCTTCCTTCACAATCATACAGGTCAATAGCTCTCTGTAATGTTCTTCATTAATATGGGGCTGCTTATAAGTGAGTAAGAGAAGGTTAGGAAGCAGATTCTCCTCTACTTTCTATGTGCAGTGGATGGCAGCTAGTATCTACCCACCATATCTGAGAGAACTGCAAACCAGATATTCAGCATGCACAGAGAAAAGCTGCGACATATCAAAAGTTTTGATTGTTTTGGTTCGAGTGCTGAGACCCCTGCCGATAGTTAGAACGAGGAGAGAGAAGCAATAACATAGTGTGCTCTCTCCATCACTGCAGAGATGGGCCCATAGACTTTCTATTGAGTCCATCTCGCTCCCTCTTCTGCAGTGAGCAGTGAGTGTGCTCCACATGAGAGCATCTCTCTCCTCATTCTAGGGATCGGCGGAACCCACCAATCAAAACTTTTGCCATGTTGCTGTCATATCAAAAGTTTGCCCAAAGTACAACGACACTTTAAATCTTATCAGTCCAACCATATTCTTAAAAACTACAATACTGTTTTTTTTTTGAAACTCCCTAAAATATTCACAATTTAAAGGGTTTCTGTCACCCCGCAAAACTCATATTTTTTTTTTTGGATAGTTAGATTGCTCATAGTGCGATATAGCAGAATATAATGGTATTACTTACTTTCATGCGGCCGATTCTTTATAAAACGAACTTTTATAATATGTAAATGAGGGCTCTACCAGCAAGTAGGGCGTCTACTTGCTGGTAGCTGCTGCAGAAATCCGCCCCCTCGCCGTGTTGATTGACAGGGCCAGCCGTGATCTCCTCCTCCGGCCGGCCCTGTCAGTAATTCAAAAATCGCACGCCTCGCGTCATTCGGCGCAGGCGCTCTGAGATGAGGAGGCTCGTATCCTCAGCACTCCCTCAGTGCGCCTGCGCCGATGACATCACCGAAAGAGAAGACGTCATCGGCGCAGGCGCACTGAGGGAGTGCTGAGGATACGAGCCTCCTCATCTCAGAGCGCCTGCGCCGAATGACGCGAGGCGCGCGATTTTTGAATTACTGACAGGGCCGGCCGGAGGAGGAGATCCCGGCTGGCCCTGTCAATCAACACGGCGAGGGGGCGGATTTCTGCAGCAGCTACCAGCAAGTAGACCCCCTACTTGCTGGTAGAGCCCTCATTTACATATTATAAAAGTTCGTTTTATAAAGAATCGGCCGCATGAAAGTAAGTAAGAGCATTATATTCTGCTATATCGCACTATGAGGAATCTAACTATCCAAAAAAAAAAATATGAGTTTTGCGGGGTGACAGAAACCCTTTAAGTAACACTGAAGACTCTTTTCGTCCAATACAAAATCTAAGTATTCTGACCCTTGGAAGGCATGCAGTATTGTAGTCGCACAGTAGTGAAATTCCTACTATTCCTACAAGCGCTAAAAGATGTACACAGGAAATGGCAAGAATTTCTGAGAAAATAAAGACCATTACCGGTATATGATAAATGTTACAAGAGTCCTATATCATAACGCGATATTCTACATTATTATATTATACAGTCTTTACATAGTAGAACAATCTTTTACAGCTTTTAGTGTATTAGGGTAAAAAGTACAAAAAACTTTCTAAGTTTTTGACTCCTCATGTTCAAGCAGCCAGAACTTTTTTGTTATTTTTTTTTTATTGACATAGCTGTCAATAGTTTTATGCAGGAGAAACTGCATTTTTTGGTACTGTTTATGTGTACACATAAATTATTTAGCAATGTATATATAATTTTTACAGTCTTTTTCACTGACAGCATGGCACTCCCTTCCGAGTATGACCAGTGATGGAGGGGCATGTGACACGGCACATCCATCAGTGGCCTCTTTGGATTAACATTGAGATACACAAGGGAAACAAGCGCATGCACAGTGCAGGGTGGACTGGGAACTAAAAGTGGCCCTGTAAAAAAACTAAAAGTGGCCCCATGTTGTAGACAAATCCAGATCGACAGAAGGCGGGGACACAAAAGTAGGCAGGGCCAGCAGTACCACAGTGCAGCACAAAATACTGCTGCCTGCATTGCAGTATTCAACGGTATCACTGTCCTGAAGAGGGTGATACAGTTGAATTCAGGAAGGCACCTGTGGATGCTGGCCAGGGACACGCTCCTAGTATTAATTAATGCTGAGAACATCAGATCATTATGCACCGAGCCAGCTGCTGTGGGGAGGGCTCAGGCTGCCCCCTGGGCATTGGCCCACTGGGAAAGCGACCCCCTCGGGCTTTGGCCCACCAGGAAATCTGCCTGTAGGCTCTATGGCCAGTCCACCCCTGGCACAATGTCATGCACAGTGTTATTCAATGGAGGCCACTGAACGATGTATTGGATCATGTGCCCCTTTATCAGTAGCATGTTCTGGGTTGGGAGTGCATACTTGCCAAAAGTCCCAATTTTCCGACCTGTGAAAGATGTGTGCAAACATGCCCTAAAGTATTTTGTAGGTGTTTAAGGGGTAGGGCTTAAATGTTTGCAATTTTTATATTAAAAAAAAATTACTGTATAATATAAATAAGTACCGTATCGGCGGTGATGAAGATTGTACTAAACAATGGTAAGGCTCTATACATATGAAGACATTGGCACTGATATCCTAATGACATTATATTAGTGATTGTTTCTAGTACTTTTGGGAAAATAAGGATAAAGTTTCCAACCCCAAATAGATAGTCTGTTTAGTACAAACCAACAAAAATGGACATAAAAGATTTGACACCTATTTCATCTAATAACTCAAATAACGTGTAGTCCACGGATGTTTTTTGCAGGATAATAATACATAGACAGCAAAAACATCATAAATTACACAGGAAGGTAAAAGCACAGATCCAGTATGAGGCCATAAAAGTGACAGCTAAGGCCTCTTTCACACTTGCGTTGTTGGGATCCGGCATGCACTTCCGTTGCCGGAGGTGCCCGCCGGATCCGGAAAAACGCAAGTGTACTGAAAGCATTTGAAGACGGAACCGTCTTCCAAATGCGTTCAGTGTTACTATGGCACCCAGGACGCTATTAAAGTCCTGGTTGCCATAGTAGGAGCGGGGAGCGGTATACTTACAGTCCGTGCGGCTCCCCGGGCGCTCCAGAATGACGTCAGAGCGCCCCATGCGCATGGATGACGTGATCCATGCGATCACGTGATCCATGCGCTTGGGGCGCCCTGACGTCACTCTGGAGCGCCCGGGGAGCCGCACGGAAGGTAAGTACACTGCTCCCCCGCTCCCGCTACACTTTACCATGGCTGCCAGGACTTTAGCGTCCCGGCAGCCATGGTAACCATTCAGAAAAAGCTAAATGTCGGCTCCGGCAATGCGCCAAAACGACGTTTAGCTTAAGGCCGGATCCGGATCAATGCCTTCCAATGGGCATTCATTCCGGATCCGGCCTTGCGGCAAGTGTTCCGGATTTTTGGCCGGAGCAAAAAGCGCAGCATGCTGAGGTATTTTCTCCGGCCAAAAAACGTTCCGTTCCGGAACTGAAGACATCCTGATGCATCCTGAACGGATTTCTCTCCATTCAGAATGCATTAGGATAATCCTGATCAGGATTCTTCCGGCATAGAGCCCCGACGACGGAACTCTATGCCGGAAGACAATAACGCAGGTGTGAAAGAGCCCTTAACGAATAAAGTAAAAGGCGAAATAACTGGCGTGAGGTCATAGAAACCAAATACCAGAGAATAAAAGGTCCCTTCCGATGAAACACAACAATGACACGCTCTCATCTCAGCAGGTGCCGGAGAAGAAATAGCAGGCAGATCGTAGGAAACAGGAGCGTATTACAGTTCTGTACAAGCTGTAGGGAGACGCGCGATGACACCTATAGACTTCTATGGGGCATTTCCCATCAGATCTGGTATTACAGCGCTGCTTCTGGTGGAGAGTAATGTGGTGTTGTAAGCTCGGACATACAAGGACACTGGCAATAAAACCGCATGTCCGCCTTTAAGCCCCCTTATACTGTAATATAAAGTAGGAAAATGTGTCCTGCTGTATTGTAGGGGTCTACTATGCATAGGTGTGAATGCAAACCCTTAGACCCCTTTCACACGGGCGAGTTTTCCTCGCGGGTACAATGCGTGAGGGGAACGCATTGCACCCACACTGAGTCCTGACCCATTCATTTAATTGGGGCTGTGTACATGAGCGGTGATTTTCACTCGTGCGTTGCGTGAAAATCGCAGCACGTTCTATATTCTGCATTTTTCACGCAACGCAGCCCCCATAGAAATGAATGGGGCGTGAAAATCGCATAGCATCCGCAAGCAAGTGCGGATGCGATGCGATTTTCATGCATGGTTGCTAAGGAGACGAGGGATGAGCGACCCGGGTCCCCATTTACTTTATTATGTTCCATTATAACATGGTTATAATGGAAAATAATAGCATTCTTTAATACAGAATGCAAAGTCATCCACCTCACCTCATCCACTTGATTGGGCAGCCGGGATCCTCTTCTTTGTTCTTCTTGAAGGACCTGCAAAACGACCTTCGCTGACGTCATCGCGCTCGGTGACATCAGCGCAGGTCCAGCTGAATGAAGATAGAAGGTCTTTCTATCTTCATTCAGCAGGACCTTCACTGACATCATTACGTCGTCAAAGGTCCTTTTGCAGGTCCTGAAAGATGAAGAAAGAAGACGTTGCCGGCTGCGCGATCAAGTGGATGAGTTAATTTTTTATTTTTTTTTACCCCTCAAGGCACATTTTACTAAGCATTCTGTATTAAGAATGCTATTATTTTCCCTTATAACAATGTAATAAAGGGGAAAAAATACAGTGAATAGACTTTAAAGGGACTCTGTCACCACTTTCTAACCCCCCCTTTTAAAAGTATTGTTCTCTCCATGGCGCCCTTGTGATTACAAAGGTGTTGTTATAACATAAATTCGCCGTCTCGTTTTGATAAAAATACCTTTTATCTAACCTGTCAATCTTGTGGATAAGGTGCCCAGGGCGTTTCTGAAGGTCTGAAGCTGCCGCCCGCCGCCGCCGTTGGTGCCCAGCTCCTCCCCTGATCCTTTCAGCGCCGCCTGAATGTAAAGAAATCCGCCTCCGGCTCTCGCTCAGTGCCCCCTCCTCCTTTTCAAAGATCCCGCGCGTGCGCACAGGCCTGTGCCTGATGCGCCCGTGCGGACATTTAGAATCAGCCTCATTGAGCGAAGTGCGCATGCGCGCACTTCGCTCAACCTCCTCATAAGACGAGCACTGCAGCCTGCCACTTAGAGCCTGCGGCTCCATACAGCGCTTGGCAGGCTCTGAGTGGCTGGCTGCAGTGCTCGTCTTATGAGGAGGTTGAGCGAAGTGCGCGCATGCGCACTTCGCTCAATGAGGCTGATTCTAAATGTCCGCACGGGCGCATCAGGCACAGGCCTGTGCGCACGCGCGGGATCTTTGAAAAGGAGGAGGGGGCACTGAGCGAGAGCCGGAGGCGGATTTCTTTACATTCAGGCGGCGCTGAAAGGATCAGGGGAGGAGCTGGGCACCAACGGCGGCGGCGGCGGGCGGCAGCTTCAGACCTTCAGAAACGCCCTGGGCACCTTATCCACAAGATTGACAGGTTAGATAAAAGGTATTTTTATCAAAACGAGACGGCGAATTTATGTTATAACAACACCTTTGTAATCACAAGGGCGCCATGGAGAGAACAATACTTTTAAAAGGGGGGGTTAGAAAGTGGTGACAGAGTCCCTTTAATGGGGTCCGGCGTTGCTCATCCATATCATTTCCTAGCAACCATGCGTGAAAATCGCACCGCATCCGCACTTGCTTGCGGATGCTTGCGATTTTCACACATCACTTGTGCATTGCGTGAAAATCGCAGCATGCTCTATATTGTGCGTTTTCCACGCAACGCAGGCCCCATAGAAATGAATGGGGCTGCGTGAAAATCGCAAGCACCTGCGCGGAATACTCGCCTGTGTGAAAGGTGCCTTAGACTTTCCCTGCCATTCATCAGCGCAGGGTGCACTATGAACAGCACAGGCAGCGCACTGTATATAGGCAGGCTATTATAGCTATATGATAAAGTACATAAAAGATATAATATATTGGGCTGTAGTATTCAGGGTAAATTGCCGTGTTGGCACTTTGCGATAAATAAGTGGGTTTTGGGTTGCAGTTTGGGCGCTCGGTCTGTAAAAGGTTCCCCATCACTGCGCTAGGATATGCCCCCATTGTCTTATAGGTGCAGGTCCCACCGCTGAGACCCACACCTACATTGGAAACGGAGCCCCGCGAGGTGGTGGCCGGAGGATTCCTGTCCGGCCACCACCAAGCACGCTCCCCTTAGAAGCGAATGGGAGCGCACCACGCACGACCGGCCACAGCTCCCATTCACTTCTAAGGGCTTGACGGAAATAACCGAGCCAGCGCTCGACTATTTTAAGCGGCCCCATAGGAAACAAATAGAGGGTGGCTGCACATTCGCATTGCGCCCTCTAACACTTTCGGGGCTCTGTTCCCGATATAGGTGCGGGTCCCAGAGGTGGGACCAGCACCTATATCGGGAACAGAGCCCCGAAAGTGTTAGAGGGCGCAATGCGAATGTGCAGCCACCCTCTATTCGTTTCCTATGGGGCCGCTGAAAATCAGACAATGGGGGCATATCCTAGCGATATGCCCCCACTGTCTGTGATGAGACAACCCCTTTTAAGAGGTTCCAAATAAAAAATAAAAACTCACCGTGTTATAGTCGTGCATTAAAGTGTCCTTTGTGGAATCCTGAAGGTTTTATCGCTATATAATCCAAAATATCTAATAATCAAGTCTCATTATTTCTGGACTGAAGGAAGGGACTGTCATTTGGTACACCATTCACACCATATACCAATCTGCTGACACGGGAAATAAAGATGTCCTGTGGTCAGGGGCTTCAGTATATGTGATCAGATGACCCCGGACGCTGCCACCTGTTTTACCCACCATATGGCTAATAACATGGACAAATGGAGGCGTGCTGCTGCACAGACTTAAGACGAGTGCGTCCCTCAAGGGGCCTCGCTACAGGCGAGACAGTGAGGGAGATTTATCCGTAAGCAGACCACGCTTTCCTTTACCATGGGAGCAAAACCAGTATCGGAGCTACAAATGCTTTCCAGGAAGGCATCTTATAACTGGGTTCAAGTGTTTTACCTAACTAGTGCGATTTTAGAAATAGACACCTGAAAGAAATGCATTTCACACATGTGAAGCATAAACACCATAAAAATATAGTAAAACCCCCAAAAAACACCAGGCCAAACTTATGTGTGTGTATGAGCCCTAATAAATGCACTTTTAGAGATTAAAGGGGTTGTGTCACAAAACATAGTCTACATTTTGTCAAGCCAGCCCCTGGATCTGACTAGTTTTGTATTTGCATGTCATTAGAAATTTAACATAGCCTCTGAGTTATTCACTAAAATATATCTGTACAGCGCCACCTGCGGTTGGTTCTTTTCCTCATTTGTTTTGTCCGTCTCACTGAGTTGGTCAACCGTGCTAAGTTTAAACCGGCAACTGCCACCGTCCATATGTTCTGTTAGAAGCAGTGACCGTTACAGGGAGAGAGCTGCAGCAGAAAGGACACACCCCCTGAGCTGCCAGACTGAAGAGAATCTAGCAGAGCATATGGAGTAATGAATGAGGAGATCTGTGGATCCATGTGAGGTACAGGGCTGGTCCTGGCTTTGTTAGAAAGGTGGTATGGCTTGTAATTACACCTGCGATATCGAGGGTGAGCAGGTAAACAATGAAGGGAAGGCTGCACTCACACGGAGCGCGGCCTTCTCTTCAACCAGCTGTTTGGTGAGGGTCCCGGGTGTTGGACCCCCATCGATCTGATATTGATGACCTGAGGATAGGTCATCAAAATTAAACTCCTGGAAAACCCCTTTAATAATTGTGGAGAATCTCGGGCCGCCTGTGCTCCAGAACTGCTGGCGCAGATTTCAGGGGTCATTTGAGCCAGTTATTTGGTATAAATTATATATAATGTGCTGTACACCTAGACCCGAAACCACCCGGAATTCTAATGAAAAAAGTTTCTCTGGACAGCAGTTTTTATTCTTAGCGAGTGAGTCACAGAGCAACGAGCTGCTCGGTTATTACAGACTGTAACTTTGTGATGAATTTATTTAATATTAGGAGAAGTTTAAGCAGTTTAATTTTAGGAGAATATCACTTATACGGCATCTGTCAGCAGTTTTGTAGCTATGACACTAGCTGACCTGTTATATGTGCACTTGGCGGCTGAAGACATCTGTGTTGGTCCCATGTTCATATGTGCCCGCACTGGTGAGAAAAATGATGTTTTAATATATGCAAATGAGCCTCTAGGAGCAATGGGGGCGTTACCGTTACACTTAGAGGATCTGCTCTGTCTGCAACTGCAGCGCCCCTCTGCACTTTTATTGACAGGACCAGGCGTGATGATGTTTTCATTGCCTGGACCTGTAAGGGTCCATTCACACATCCGTGTGTGTTTTGCGGATCCACGGATCCGCAAAAGACGGACACCGGCAATGTGCGTTCTGCATTTTGTGGACAGCACATTGCCGGCACTTAATAGAAAATGCCTATTCTTGTCCGCAATTGGAATTGCTGAATGGGGATCGGAATTGCGGAACTGCGGAACTGGAAGTGCGGGTCCGGATCCGGGCCGCGCGTCGTGTGGCCCCATAGAAATAAATGGGTCCGCAATTCCGTTCCGCAAAATGCGGAACAGAATTGTGGACGTGTGAATGGAGCCTTAATCAAAGTACAGAGGGTGCAGCAGTTGCAGAAAAAGCTGAGCCTCTAGGTGTAACGGCAACACCCCTGTTGCTCCTAGAGGCTCATTTGCATATTCTAAGACTTCATTTTTCTCAGCAATGCGGCACATATGAACCTGGGACCAACACAGATGCCTTCAGCTGCCAAGTGCACATGTAACAGGTCAGCTTGTTCCATAGATACAAATCTGCAGTCGATATGCCATCAATATCAGATTGGCGGGGGGTCCGTCTCTTGCCGATCAGCTATTTAAAGGGGTGTGGCGCTCATGTGAGTGCTGTGGCCTCTTCAATGTTTAACTAGGGCCCGCTACCTGCATGCCATCTAGTTGGCAGCATTGTCCCAGTCAAGTGAATGGCATGAAACTGCAAAACCCCCCACGCTGCCACTAAGCAGACAGTGTGCAGGATGATGGACAAAGGTAGAGATTCTAATAGGCTGTAGGGCTCATACATGTGCTGTGGCCCCTGCAAATAGCTGATCGGGGAAGGAATCAAGTGTCAGACCACCCCCTGTCCCCCCCATTGATAGCCCCAGGGGTCAGCAACCTTCAGCACGCCAGCTGTTGTGCAACTACAATTCCCAGCATGCTCCATTCTCTTGTGTAATTTTTGAGAACAGCTGAGCAACTGGGAGTTGTAGTTTGACAACAGCTGATGTGCCAAAGGTTGCTGACCTCTGAGATAGCCTATCCTGAACGTGGAACAGAGCAGAGTCTATGCAGGGGAGCGCCATTGCTCTGGGTAGGGGATGGGGTTTGTCATCCCCTTTAAACAGAATTATTTCAGCGTGATATCAATTGACAAGTACAGCCTGTAAAATAACACCACCGCCATGCTGACTTGCAGGATGTGGAGTCTCACCATGAACTCTGTGGCCGCTGCATAGCAAATGAGCCTTACTTTTATTACACGCCAAGGCAAATAAATCCTCCAGCTTCAAAACAAATGTATTCATATAGATCTACCTACATGTTCATCCGTTTTATTATTATACAGGACTAAAAAAACGCGCGATAGGAAAATCTGAAGCCAGTCAACCTAGTTCTCCATCACCGACTTGGAACTGGTAAATATCATCAACCAAACGGCCAAAGCAGTGGTGTATTATCTCCGAGGACGATCACGTGCCCCTATAACAGACCAGAATGCATTCCGTTCCGGTATGTTGCGTTCCCATGTCAGACAAAACCGCTGCAAAAACCATGTAAGTCAATGGTGCCGGATCCGTTTTTTTTTCAGACATGCGCCCATTAATTCATTTTCGATATAATACAACCGGATCCATTCTGAATGGACGCAGCTGGTTGTATTATTCAAACGGATGCGTTTTGCTGTGGTTTTGAGATCCCATGCCGAATCTCAAAACCGGACAGCAAAAACGCATATGTGAAAGTAGCCTGACACACATTTGGGTTTTCAGAAAGTTTGCCGTTTTGGTATTTTTAGATCTTTTGTCAGATGTTTTTATGGTATACTGAAGTAGAAATATAAGCAAGTTTTTTTAAAAATTTTCATGACAAAGTTTTTGCAAAGACTCAGGAGGTCACTTATTAAAACAGAAATACGCCTGTATTAGGTGTATTTTAGGAGCAGAATGCGGCACAAAGTTCCTTTGCTCCCCAATCTGACACTATTCCCCACTCATGCAAGGTCTAAAAAAGTGGGCATGGCGTGGGCGGGACAGGCCGGGAGGCCCAACTTATTTACCATTTTCTACGCCTGTTATGGGCGTAGAAAATGGTCTAAATGTAAGGGTCCATTCACACGTCCGTGGTGCGTTCCCATGTCAGACAAAACCGCTGCAAAAACCATGTAAGTCAATGGTGCCGGATCCGTTTTTTTTTCAGACATGCGCCCATTAATTCATTTTCGATATAATACAACCGGATCCATTCTGAATGGACGCAGCTGGTTGTATTATTCAAACGGATGCGTTTTGCTGTGGTTTTGAGATCCCATGCCGGATCTCAAAACCGGACAGCAAAAACGCATATGTGAAAGTAGCCTGACACACATTTGGGTTTTCAGAAAGTTTGCCGTTTTGGTATTTTTAGATCTTTTGTCAGATGTTTTTATGGTATACTGAAGTAGAAATATAAGCAAGTTTTTTTAAAAATTTTCATGACAAAATTTTTGCAAAGACTCAGGAGGTCACTTATTAAACAGAAATACGCCTGTATTAGGTGTATTTTAGGAGCAGAATGCGGCACAAAGTTCCTTTGCTCCCCAATCTGACACTATTCCCCACTCATGCAAGGTCTAAAAAAGTGGGCATGGCGTGGGCGGGACAGGCCGGGAGGCCCAACTTATTTACCATTTTCTACGCCTGTTATGGGCGTAGAAAATGGTCTAAATGTAAGGGTCCATTCACACGTCCGTGGTGTGTTGCGGACCCGCAAATTGCGGATCCGCAACACACCCGGCCGGCACCCCCTATAGAAATGCCTATTCTTGTCCACAGCTGCGGACAAGAATAGGACATGTTCTATCTTTTGCGGAGCTGCGGACCGGAAGTTCGGGGCCGCGCTCCGCAAATGCGGAAGCGGAGAGCACATAGTGTGCTCACCGCTTCACGTCCGGACCCATAGAGAATGAATGGGTCCGCACCTGTTCTGCTAAATTGCGAAACGGGTGCGGACCCTTTTGCGGACGTGTGAATGGACCCTAAGACAGCTAGGAATCCACTGATGTAGAGGCCGGTGCCTCTACATAACTCCGGCGGATCCACCACCAGTGATGGGCTTTATGAAGACCGGCGTCTAAAACGCTTGTCTTAATAATAAATGTGCCCCTCCATGTTTACAGCGTTGACCATTCTTTTCAAGACTTCTGCAATTCTCCCTGGCATGCTGGATCTCAGATTCTGGGCCAAATCCTGACGGATGGCAACCCGTTCTTGCCTAATCAGAGCTTGGAGTTTATCACAATTTATCTGTTTTTGTTTGTCCATCCAGTTTTTGAGGATTGCCCACAGGTTCTCAATGGGATTAAGATCTGAGGAGTTTCCTGGCCATGGACCCAGAATTTTAATGTTTGGTTCACCAAGCCCCTTCGCTATCACTTTGGCCTTGTGACACGGTGCTCCATCATGCTGAAAAAACATTGTTCATCACCAAATTGCTCCTGGATCATTGGGGAAAGCTGCTGTTCCGTTTTGATACCATTATTTATTCATGGCTGTGTTCTTAGGCAAAATGGTTAGTGAGCCCACTCTCTTGGATGAAAAGCAACCCCACACATGAATGGTTTCTGTAGGCTTTACTGTTGGCATGACACAAGCACATGGTGGCGCTCACCTTTTTTTTTTTTTCTCCGGACAATCATTTTTCCAATTGCCGTCTGACCAGGACTTTATCAGAGAAAATAACTTTACCCTAGTCCTCTGCGGTCCAATCCCCGTACTTCCTGCAGAAGGTCTGTCTGTCCTTGATGATTTTCTTGGAGGGCTGCCCTTTTTGATACCAGGCCATCCTCCAAAAGCCTTTGCCTCACTCTGCGTGCAAATGCATTAACACCTGCTTGCTGCCATTCCTGAGCAAGCTCTGCACTGGAAGTGATTGATGATCCAATAAATGGCTGATTTAGTTGCAATCTTACAAGCAGCATTGTCCTTGCCTGTGAAACCCTGCAAAGCTATGATGACTGTACATGCTTCCTTTGAGGGATTCATGGTTAACAGAAGAAGAAAAAGATTTCATGCAACCAGTCTACTCTTCTAATTCAATCAGCATGACAAAGTGATATCAGCTGCCTTGTCCCATGTCACACTCTTCCGTGCGGGCACGGGTGCCACTCTACTCACCTGGTGTCTGTGTAGGTACACTACTCTGTCAGCAGGCCAGGGCGTCAGAGTCCTGTGTGTATTAGGGCTCGCATTCTTTGAACCTCAGTCTGCAACAAGGGTTAATCTTCTCTTGCTCTGTGAGCTGCTGCATGGCGGTGTCCAACTAATTGATATATATATATATATATATATATATATATCAGTTTCATTGCATGTGTAATAGTTCTCACATGGTCTGACTCTGCAATAGAGCTATATTTGTTTGTCTGCCTGTGTACCGTCTCTTGCCTGACTCTAGGACTCTGTTTCTCTGCCTCCTGAACTGACCTGTGCCTTTTCGCCATGCTGACCCTGAGCTGCCTTTTGCAAGAACTCTACCTGACCTGACCTCATCCTATTTCCTGACTACAAGTATAGAAAGATCTCTTGGTGTTCTGCACCAATGTTTCTGACTCATGTGGGTCAGCAGTCAACCACACAGAGACTAATGGAAGACGTGATGGCCTGATGCATTCCCTGCAATGAAAGACAGATCCCTGTATAGGGTTTAATGGGGAATACTGGGGAGCTGCCAGGATAATGCCCGCAGGTTTAGCCTTAAGATAAATCCATTGGATGGCAATTGATTTAGCTTAGTTAATCTTCATGGGAAGGGAAGACTTTGTAATTAATTCATCTGATCATTCTTCATAAGCATCTAGAGTTAATGCAAATTGTCACCCTAAAAACCGAAGTAGAAAACCAAAATTTGTGTCAGTCTAAAAACTTTTGGCCATGGCTGTAGAAATGAGCAAACTGATTTGTAAGAATTGATTTCTCTCATGAAGCAGGGTTCTGCACCTGCGCAGGTTGTCCCAGAAGCTGAGGATGCTGCCCCCACCACTTGATTGACATCTTGGATGACCCTGAAGCAACTAGTACATATGCAAAGAAACCTCCCAGTGCATATGCCACATATATCCTTAAAGGGATTGTCCACATTCTGGCTACTTGTGACCAATGTGTAGGTAAGATGACGTTATGGCACTTATTTATATAACTTTTGTTGATATTCTGTGCCATTTGCTACATTTCATATACCATGCCCCCTTGATAGGCAAGCCTTCTACGCTGTCCACACAGAGATCCTGTCCATAAGATGGCCGCTGATGGAGGGTCATGTGACCAGACACATCACAGCCTCCTGCATTCAAACACACTGCTTCTGCACTAAACTCCCAACAGTACAAATGCAGATGTATTTGAATGGAGGAGACATAACATGGAAGTGATTTGCCTGGTGACATGACCCTCCATCAGCAGACATTTTGTGGACAAGACCTCTGTGTGGACAGTCCAAAAGACTCGACAAACAAGGGGGTGCACCTTATGAATTATAGAAAATGGCAGCATGGTCATCTTATGTACGGTACACATTGGTCAACAGTAACCAGAAAGTGGCCAACCCCTTTAAGGCCCCATTAACCCAACATATGGCAATCAGTGTCCTTTTGAGTACTCTATACACAAAGACATCCCGCCGAAAAACAAACATCACCTTGTATACAGAATTTAATAATAAAAGCCTCTGGGATGGGCGACATATGGCATTGTATATATACTGGATGTATATATTGGGAAATTCTCCTAACGAACGTCCTCTATTTGCAACCTCAAAATATTAAGTATTTTCAGTTATTTTATCTTTCATTAAGGCCTCTTGGACACGACCGTATGCCCTCTGAGACATACGGTCAGTGAGCGGGCCATATGTCCTGGAGCGGCATACATCGTGCGCACGGGAGCGCACAGCATCATAGATTACAATGATGCTGTGCACGTCGGGCCGCCCGCGGGGCTATTGTCCCGCACTCATATGGTCTATCAGTACGGGACAATAGCCCCGCGGGCGGCCTGATGTGCACAGTAACATTGTAATCTATGATGCTGTGCGCTCCCGTGCGCACGATGAATGCTGCTCCAGGACATATGGCCCGCTCACGAACCGTATATCTCGGAGGGCATACGGTCGTGTCCAAGAGGCCTAAGGGACACCCTGGGGAAAACTGATGCATAGTGTAGGGCAGGGCCTGAAAGCCAGGCACAAAGATTCTTTTTGGTGTTTGAATTTCCTACATTTTTTTAGGATGGCTACGTTCACTGCTTATGAAGTAAACATTGGCATGTGCAAATGTATTACAGAATGTATCTATGTTGGAAAAAATGTTCATTTTCACTAGACATACTGGCATCAAGTAGAAGAAGCCTATACACTTGAGATAATACAAGGATTTCGGCTTCACTAAACATGTCTCCTTTTTTCCACTCCTTTGAATGTGCCCTTTAATTCTCTGGGGAGGGGGGGGGGGGTCTATTGTGCAGAAGAACTTTTGAAGTGTTCTCCTTTGTCTCAGCAGGTTGCATTCGCTTGGGAAGTTGTCCTCGGTATTCCCGCAAACACAAATGACACCAGTGTGACAGCTTTTTGCATCTTTCCAGCGCACTGTGTGTGAACTTGCCCTAACCGGGAGGATCACACGGCTTGTCTGGAAGATGACGCTCTCTGACCTTCTGCCTTTCATCTTTAATCTCCTTAGTGTTTTGCTGATTATTTCCTACAGTTTCGTCTCTGATCACTAAAGTTTGTTTTCCTGCCAAACACAATAAAAAGAATTATTGATCATACAACCCCTCCCCCCCCACCTCAGTCTTCGAGAGTTTGTCAGAAACTAAGCTTTTTACATCTTACGGCTCATTCCACCTTAAATATTTATGTCATTGCTATTGGTGCTTGCGCAATTAAACTAAAGTTTTAGATTTATTTAATGCACTTCTATAGCGCTACTATATTCCGCAGCGCTTTACAGACATTAGCATCCAGCTGTCCCCAATGGGGCTCACAATCTAAGGTCCCTATCAGTATATCCTGGAGTGTGGGAGGAAACCGGAGGAAACCCACGCAAACACAGGGAGAACATACAAACTCCATGCAGATGTTGTCCTTGTTCAGATTCGAACCTAGGACCCCAGCGCTGCAAGGCACCAGTGCTAACCACTGAGCCACCGTGCTGCCCAGTTATGGAGCCAGTACATTGTTAGGCCCTATTCACATGGCTGTATTTTTAGTCTTTGTCCAATCCGTATTTTTTGAGGGTGGATGCGGACTCATTCATTTCAATGGGGCCGCAAAAAATGTGGAGAGCACACCGTTTCCTGTCCGCATCCGTATGTCCGTTTCCCAGCTCCACAAAGAAGACAAGAACACGTCCTATCCTTGTCCGTTTTGCTTCTTACAATGGGTCGACACAAAAAAAATAAAAATACGTATGCAACACAGACGTCATCCTTATTTTTCTGCAGATTCGTGTTTGGGCTCATGCACACAACTGTATGTATTTTGCGGTCCGCACTCCGTATTTTGCGGAACGGAACAGCTGGCCCCTAATAGAACAGTATTATCCTTGTCCGTAATGCGGACAATAATAGGACATGTTCTATTTTATTGCGGAATGGAAATACGGACATACAGAAACGGAATGCACACGGAGTAACTTCTGTTTTTTTTGCGGACCCATTGAAATGAATGGTTCCGCATACAGTCAGCAAAAAAAAAAACGGAACGGACACAGAAAGAAAATACGTTTGTGTGCATTAATTGCATTAACGACAAATGCAATTAAAAGCGTGTGGAGACACAGGGAGGTGTCCGGTTATGTTTGGGTGAGATGTAAGACTACAAATTCAGGGCTTCAACCCAACAGCAGGAATGAGGAGAGAGAAGAAAGTTTATGTGTAAAACATCAATAACTGAGATTTCTTCAGCCTTAGGGCCCTTGCACACGACCGTATGCCCTCTGAGATATACAGTCCGTGAGCGGGCCATATGTCCCGGAGTGGCATTCATCGTGGACCGCTTGTGAGAGCCCTGAACGGATCTCACAAACGGAAAGCCAAAACGCCAGTGTGAAAGTAGCCATATACGGTCCATATGTCCTGGAGCGGCATTCATCGTGCGCACGGGAGCGCACAGCATCATAGATTACAATGTTACTGTGCACATCGGGCCACACGCGAGGCTATTGTCCTGCACTGATAAGATCATATGAGTGCAGAACAATAGCCCCGCGGGCAGCCCGACGTGGACAGCAACATTGTAATCTATGATGCTGTGCGCTCCCGTGCGCACGATGAATGCCGCTCCAGGACATATGGACCATATAAGGCTACTTTCACACTGGCGTTTTGGCTTTCCGTTTGTGAGATCCGTTCAGGGCTCTCACAAGCGGTCCACGATGAATGATGCTCCGGGACATATGGCCCGCTCACGGACCGTATATCGCAGAGGGCATACGGTCGTGTGCAAGGGTCCTTAAAGGGATTGTCCAGGCTTTTTTTAAACCCCCACCCAGAGGTCCTGTACCTGTGAGGAAATCTATACTTGCCTGCTCCCTGCAGCTCCGTGGCTCTCAGGCTCTCTTTAATGGACTTCCAGCCCCCATCTGTTAACTTCCATATGGACGTGGTCACGGGTACTGCTGTTGGCCTCAGCTCTGAAGTGTCCCCAAGAAGAACGTCACTGCTGGGTCATGATGTGCCACTTGGGTACACGTCACCACTAGGGCCAGTCTTTGGCTGCACCGGTGCATGTGACCCTGTCCATACAGAAGTTGACACCTGGGAGCCAGAATGGAGCAGAAAAGTATAGATTTCTTCACAACCTCTTTAAAGGGAATGTGTCATCAGAAAATGACTTATTGTTTGAATGATGTTATTATGTTAAACATCTATATTTTTTTTTTATTCTTGACGAGTTTTTTTTTTTTTTTTCCATGTCTATCTATATTTAATATATATATATATATATATATATATATATATATATATATATA
Source organism: Bufo bufo (assembly GCF_905171765.1). Taxonomy (NCBI): domain Eukaryota; kingdom Metazoa; phylum Chordata; class Amphibia; order Anura; family Bufonidae; genus Bufo; species Bufo bufo. The sequence goes on along the minus strand of NC_053392.1, from coordinate 511,413,440 downwards.
TATATATACACATATATAATCCTGCAATGTTTGCAATGGCCACTAGGCTTAATAATGGTTCATGATTTGCTGATCTGCACCAGTAACTTTTCAGTAGCTATCTCGTTATTATCACAGGCAAAATGTAACAATGACAAATAACACCTAAATATAGATAAGACAGGATCCACTATTCACAATAAGTTATATCACAGCTTATCTTCTCCCTCCTGACCTCTGCACAGGTCACACAGAATACGCCTAGAAAACTCTCCTATAGTGGTCAACGGGGTCAGCGCCAGTTCATTGTGTCTATGGCCCACGTGGCTGCTGTCAAAGAACAGGAAGTCAACATATTTTAGGCCTAGTGGCCAATGTGAAAATTGCAGGATTATATACATTTTTGTTTAAATATAAAATATTTATGGTCCGCAATTGTGGACAAGAATAGGACATGTTCTATTTTTTTCAGGAACAAAATTGCGGATCCCGAAAAAACGGATCCCGAAAAAACGGATGCGGATCCCGAAAATGCAGATGCGGATCCAGGAAATGTGGATTTGCATCCGTTCCAGCCCCATATAAAGTGAATGGGTCCACATATTGCGGAACGAATGCGGACCCAAATTACGGACGTGTGAATGGACCCTAAGGCCTCTTGCACACAGCCGTTGTGGTTCCGTTCCAATGCCCGGGCAACGTCCGTGTGGTGGCTGGGACAGATCCAGACCCATTCAACTTGAATAGGTCCGTGATCCGTCCGTTCCGCAAAAAGATAGAACAAGTTCTATTTCAAGTGAATGGGTCTGCATTAGTGACGCGGAATGCACATGGCCAGTGCCCCGTGTATTGCGGAACCGCTGTATGCGGCCCGCAAAACGGCCACAGGAGCACAACGGTCGCGTGCAAGAGGCCTAATGCTGCCATCTTTTTCTGTAGATTCTTATTTGACATTTTTATTTTTTCCGCTAACTGCCAGAAATATGCAATGTAATTGCAATTTTCACTTGAGTGGACATAGAAATCAGAGTTACCAAGGTGACTGGTATTGTCAGAATAATATTACCACCACTCGGCTGTCAAAAATAAATTAGTTTAAAAAACTGCACTCACATACAGAATATATGGATGTAATGCAGATCTATGTAAAATACACATGGGGAGCGGTGAGCAACTGACAGACACTGTCACATGTGGCCCTAAAATGTCCAACCTGTGGCCCCTGCATACTATCTTTTATCTCAGTATCCATGCAGGATCAGCTCCATGCACATAAAAGTTTTGTCTGATGCTCACTACATAAAATAAAAAAAAATGACTGTCTGTTTAAAAAAAGGAAAAAAAAAAAAAACTCTTGCCAGTGGGCGGTCATGTGATGCTTTAAGACATGTCACCGCTGAGGACAGTGATGGGTTGCAGTGGGCAAAGTGACCATGGATGCGATGACATGATATCTTCTCTGCTGGGGTCTGGAAGCAATAGGGGCAGAAGCCACAGCACTGAAACTAAGAGGCTTTCAAAAAGTGAGGGTTTTTTTTCAAAACAGATTCTTGGCAGTCAGTAATTTATATGGGGGGCGGGGGGCTTTAAATAGGAGCAGTGCTGCAATACTCATTGTGGAGATGTGCTACGAGGATAGTGTCGTTGCACCCAGGGCTAATTAGCACCTTTGCAATGGAGAGGGTACATGTACAGGTAGTACATGCTGTTTTTGTTCTGTACTTTTTTTTGTTTTTTGCAGTTTTTACAGCAGAACAGTGTCGACAACCGCTGCAGACTTTTCTGCTACAATTTCTGGTATGTGTAAACGTACCCTCAGGCCTCTTGCACACACGGCGTTGTCAGGGCCGTCTTTAACAAGGGGGCAAAAGGGGCAGCTGCCCCGGGCCCAGTTGCTCCTGGGGGGCCCAAGGCAGCTGCCTCTTGAGTCCTGCTAGCCACTGCCCCGGGTGTCAGGCTGTCAGCTACACAGGGGGTGCTGCCATGCCTGCCGGCACTCCAGGCAGCGTACTGCGAGAGCTGTGATTCTCTAGGACCTTAGATTACATCATCACCATGTGACCAGTAACCTAGCCATGTGACCAGTAATATTGCTATGAGGTCATCAAAGGTCCTACCAAGAGTGTTGCTGTAGAAGTTTGCCTTAACTGTGGAGCTTTTTTTGTGAAGATTACATCAGAAAAATGTGAAAGGGGCTGTTATGCTAATATATTGTAAACTACTGTATAGTGTGGGGTACTGTATACTGTGGGGGGCTGTATACTGTGGAGTGCTATACTGCTGTACTGTAGTGTGGGGGGCTGTATAGTGTAGGGTGCTGTATAGTGTATAGTTTGGGGTGCTGTATACGGTGAGGTGCTATACTGCTCTACTGTATACTGTGAGGTGTTGTATACTGTGGGGTGCTGTATACTGTGGGGTGCTATACTGCTCTACTATATACTGTGGGGTACTGTATAGTGTGGGGTGCTATACTGCATACTGTGGGTTGCTGTATACTATAGGGTGCTATACTGCATACTGTGGGGTGCTGGGGTGCACTGTAACACTAGGGTGAGCCGAGCCCTGGTCTCCTTCCTGCAGAGCGGTGCCCACTTCCAGCCTGAGCCCAGCTGCCCAGAGCACTGATCCTGAGCCGCTGGAGTCTTCAGAACTGGAAGTATTTACAGTCATTCACTGTACTCTACCGAGTGTGGATTTTTTGTGTGTGTGTTGTGATGGAGGGCGTGATTGCCTGCTAAGGTGTGGGAAGGCGGGATCCAGGGGGCCCAAGTAAATTTTTGCCCAGGGTCCAATCAATATTAAAGATGGCCCTGGGCGTTGTGGTTCCATTCTGTGAATTGGCGACCACAATTTGCGGTCTCCAATCCACGGGCAACATCCATGCAGCAGCCGGGACGGATCCCGACCCATTCAACTTGAATGGGTCCGGGATCCATCCGTTCCGCAAAAAGATAGAGCGAGTTCTATTTTTTTGCGGAACGGAAGCACGGATCGGAACCCCATTGTCACTAGAGAACACTATCCTCAGCCTCGAATGGCAATTTATGAGAGACAACAGCAGAAACATTTATTGGCCCCTTAAAGGGAACAGCGGAAACAGCGTTTCATGTCCTGCTGGTGCAGGTTACACGCTGGATTCTGGCTACACTCTACAAACAGATGACGACTTTCAGGCACAGACTTTGATCTGTCATAAATGACACTCTGTAGACATATTACTGCAGTTAGTGCCTCACCTAAATTCCAAATGAAGTCATTGCATATCTCTTGGCACAAGATTACGCTTCGTTACCACTACACAATGGGAACAGTCCTTTCTTAAACCTTTACTCCACCAGCAGTTCATATCCGGCAAAGAAAAGACGTCCCTTTGCTTCTTGTCCTCTTCTGATGGCAATATGAAGGGGGGGGGGGAGTGTAACTAAAGGGCAGTGTCTTATAGGACAGTGCCGGGGGAAGATTTCAGAGGCAGAAAGTGCCCCTCGGCGGTTTATGCCCACCACTTTCCTGAGCTTTAATGCAGCGAGGAAAGTAAGGAGGGGGAGGGGGATGCCTCCTGGGACACATATTCGTTTTATAGCTCTGTGGGGGAGAGTGGCGTTTGCAAAGCCGTTGGTGTAGGCGCAATGTGGCATAGACCTCTTAATAAATTTGGCGCATTTCCAGGCACTCCGTTAGCGAGACTTTCAAATCTATGCCAGCTATGAGCTGGAGTAGATTTAAACCATCATTGATGCCAGTTTCTGCCGTAAATGATCGTAAATCCGGCGGGTTGTGGGAGGCCACGCCCCTCCTGCTAAGTCCCACCCACTTTCCCCTAGCACTTTTAACCACCTCCCATCACACTAACGCCGATAGGCGTCAGGACGGTGGTGCTCTCAGGTCTCGATGACGTCAATAGGCGTCATCTCGTGAGACCCGAGATTTCCTGTGAACGCGCGCTCACAGGATCGCAAGGTAAACAAGTTGATCTACAGCCTGCCAGCAGCGATCATTCGCTGGCAGGCTGTAGATGTGATTTTTTTAACATCAGAAGGGTATATTAGACGCTGTTTTGTTAACAGCGTCTGATATACCTGCTACCTAGTCCTCTGGTGGTCCCTTTTGCTTGGATCGACCACCAGAGAACACAGGCAGCTCTGTAAGTAGCACCAAGCACCACTACACTACACCCCCCTTGTCACTTATTAACCCCTTATGAACCCCTGATCACCCCATATAGACTCCCTGATCACCCCCCTGTCATTGATCACCCCCCTGTAAGGCTCCATTCAGACGTCCGTATGTGTTTTGCGGATCCGCAAAACCCGGACACCGGCAATGTGCTTTCCGCATTTTGCGGATCCGCACATCGGCAGAACTATATAGAAAATGCCTTTTCTTGTCCGCAATTGTGGACAAGAATAGGACATGTTCTATATTTTTGCGGAACGGAAGTGCGGACCCGGAAGTGCAGATCCGCAATTCCGGATCCGAGCGGGACAAAGTCTGTCCCCATAGAAATGAATGGGTCCGCAATTCCGTTCCGCAAAATGCGGAACAGAATTGCGGACGTGTGAAAGGGGTCTAAGGGTCCCTTATCACCGCCAGTTAGTTAGCTACTTGTTAGGTAGTTAGCGCCCAGCCCACCGCACTGCAGTCACTGATTAGGCGCTGATTAGCGTCATCGCTGTCGCTAATCAGCACTAGTACTATTTAGTATCTGTAAGGCCCCTTTCACACGGGCGAGTATTCCGCGCGGATGCGATGCGCGAGTTGAATGTATTGCACCCACACTGAATACCGACCCATTCATTTCTATGGGGCTGTTCACATGAGCGGTGATTTTCACGCATCACTTGTGCGTTGCGTGAAAATCGCAGCATGCTCTATATTCTGCGTTTTTCACGCAAGTCAGGCCCCATAGAAGTGAATGGGGTTGCGTGAAAATCGCAAGCATCCGCAAGCAAGTGCGGATGCGGTGCGATTTTCACGCACAGTTGCTAGGAGACGATCAGGATGGAGACCCGATCATTATTATTTTCCCTTATAACATGGTTATAAAGGGAAAATAATAGCATTCTGAATACAGAATGCATAGTAAAATAGCGCTGGAGGGGTTAAAAAAAAATTAAAAAAAATGTAACTCACCTTAATCCACTTGATCGCGATGCCCGGCATCTCCTTCTGTCTCCTTTACTGAACAGGACCTGTGGTGAGCATTCATTACAGGTCAAGGACCTGTGGTGACGTCACTCCGGTCATCACATGATCTTTTACCATGGTGACGGATCATGTGATGACCGGAGTGACGTCACCACAGGTCCTTGACCTGTAATGAATGCTCACCACAGGTCCTGTTCAGTAAAGGAGACAGAAGGAGATGCCGGGCATCGCGATCAAGTGGACTAAGATGAGTTAATTTATTTTTTTATATTTTTTTTTAACCCCTCCAGCGATGTTTTACTAAGCATTCTGCATTCAGAATTCTGTATTCATTAACTATGTTATAAGGGGAAATAATACAATCTACAGAACACCTAACCCAAGCCCGAACTTCTGTGAAGAAGTTCGGGTTTGGGTACCAAACATGCGCGATTTTTCTCAAGCGAGTGCAAAACGCATTACAATGTTTTGCACTCGCGCTGAAAAATCGCGGGTGTTCCCGTAATGCACCCGCACATTTTCCCGCAACGCCCATGTGAAAGAGGCCTAAGTGATCAAGACTGATCGCAATCAGATCTATATCAGTACATTAGGGTCACCTTAGGCTCTACAAAAAATGCAATATTCGCCCGATCAGGCCTGATCTTGTGCGCACACTTGCGTTCGTTCAGTCCGCCCCACCGCAGTGACAGAATTTTTTTTTTCTGATCACTGCAAAAAAATCGCAAAATCGCTGCGGCGCTATAAAGATCACTTTTGAGCTTTTTGGATCTTTATTAGCGATTGCAGCTTTTTTTTTTTTGCACATTTTTTGACAGAGATTTTTTCATCCACATTGATCGATGCGAATGAAGAAATCTGTGCCGTTTATCTTTTCTTTCAGCCCAGAGGCTGAACGAAAATAAAAAATCACATTACCCGTATGCTCAATATAAGGCCTCATGCACACGACCGTGCCATTTTTTGCGGTCCGCAAACCGCGGATCTGCAAAAAACAGAAGGCGCCCGTGTTGACCTCCGCAATTTGCAGAACGGAACGGGCGCAGGCAATATAAATGCCTATTCTTGTCCGCAAAGCACGGACAAGAATAGGACATGTTATATTTTTTTAGCGGGGCGGTGGAACGGAGCCACGGATGCGGACAGCACACGGAGTGCTGTCCGCATCTTTTGCGGCCCCATTGAAATGAATGGGTCCGCATCCGAGCCGCCAAAACGGCGGCTCGGATGCGGACCCAAACAACGGTCGTGTGCATGAGGCCTAAGGGGAATAGCAGAAACTCCTAATGCTGGCCATACATGTAATGATTGCGGAGACCCTCAAATGCCAGGGCAGTACAAACACCCCACAAATGACCCCATTTTGGAAAGAAGACACCCCAAGGTATTCGCTGAGGGGCATATTGAGTCCATGAAAGATTGAACTTTTTGTCACAAGTTAGCGGAAAGGGAGACTTTGTGAGAAAAAACTAAAAAAAATATCAATTTCCGCTAACTTGTGCCAAAAAAAGAAATCTTCTATGAACTCGCCATGCCCCTCACGGAATACCTTGGGGTATCTTCTTTCCAAAATGGGGTCACATGTGGGGTTTTTATACTGCCCTGGCATTTTAGGGGCCCTAAAGCATGAGAAGAAGTCTGGAATCCAAATGCCTAAAAATGCCCTCCTAAAAAGGTACTCGGACTTTCGGCCCCTTTGCGCATCTTGGATGCAAAAAAGTGTCACTCATGTGGTATCGCCGTACTCAGGAGAAGTAGGGCAATGTGTTTTGGGGTGTATTTTTACATATACCCATGCTGGGTGAGAGAAATATCTCTGTAAATTGACAACTTTGTATAAATAAAATGGATAAAGCATTTGGATTCCAAACTACTTCTCACGCTTTAGGGCCCCTAAAATGCAAGGGCAGTATAAATACCCCACAAGTGACCCTATTTTGGAAAGAAGACACCCCAAGGTATTCCGTGAGGGGTATGGCGAGTTCATGTAAAATTTTATTTTTTGTCACAAGTTAGTGGAATATGAGACTTTGTAAGGAAAAAAAAAAAAAAAACAATTTCCGCTAACTTGTGCCGAAAAAAAAAATCTTCTATGAACTCGCCATGCCCCTCACGGAATACCTTGGGGTGTCTTCTTTCCAAAATGGGGTCACTTCTGGGGTATTTATACTGCCCTGGCATTTTAGGGGCCCTAAAGTGTGAGAAGTAGTTTGGAATCCAAATGCGTAAAAATGCCCTGTGAAATCCTAAGGCCCCTTTCACACGGGCGAGTATTCCGCGCGGATGCGATGCGTGAGTTGAAAGCATTGCACCCGCACTGAATACCGACCCATTCATTTCTATGGGGCTGTTCACATGAGCGGTGATTTTCACGCATCACTTGTGCGTTGCCTGAAAATCGCAGCATGCTCTATATTCTGCGTTTTTCACGCAACGCAGGCCCCATAGAAGTTAATGGGGTTGCGTGAAAATCGCAAGCATCCGCAAGCAAGTGCGGATGCGGTGCGATTTTCACGCACGGTTGCTAGGAGACAATCGGGATGGAGACCCGATCATTATTATTTTCCCTTATAACATGGTTATAAAGGGAAAATAATAGCATTCTGAATACAGAATGCATAGTAAACTAGCGCTGGAGGGGTTAAAAAAAAATAAAAAAATAATTTAACTCACCTTAGTCCACTTGATCGCGATGCCAGCATCTCCTTCTGTCTCCTTTGCTGAACAGGACCTGTGGTGACGTTACTCCGGTCATCACATGATCCATCACATGATCTTTTACCATGGTGATGGATCATGTGATGACCGGAGTGACATCACCACAGGTCCTGTTCAGTAAAGGAGACAGAAGGAGATGCCGGCAAGTAGACTAAGGTGAGTTAAATTATTTTATTTTTTTTAACCCCTCCAGCGCTATTTTACTATGCATTCTGTATTCAGAATGCTATTATTTTCCCTTATAACCATGTTAGAAGGGGAAATAATACAATCTACAGAACACCGATCCCAAGCCCGAACTTCTGTGAAGAAGTTCGAGTTTGGGTACCAAACATGCGTTTTGCACTCGCGTGAGAAAAATCACGCATTACAATGTTTTGCACTCGCGCGGAAAAATCGCGGTTGTTCCCGCAACGCCCGTCTGAAAGAGGCCTAAAGGTACTCATTGGAATTTGGGCCCCTTTGTGCACCTAGGCTGCAAAAAAGTGTCACAAATGTGGTATCGCCGTACTCAGAAGAAGTAGGGCAATGTGTTTTGGGGTGTATTTTTACATATACCCATACTGTGTGTTAGAAATATCTCTGTAAATGACAACTTTTAAGAAATTTTTATACAAAGTTGTCAATTTACTGAGATGTTTCTCTCACCCAGCATGGGTATATGTAAAAATACACCCCAAAACACATTGTCCTACTTCTCCAGAGTACGGCGATACCACGTGTGACACTTTTTTCCAGCCTAAATGCGTAAAGGGGCCGAAAGTCCAACGAGTACCTTTAGGCTTTACAGGGTTGCTCACAATTTAGCCCCGCCCAAAATGCCAGAACAGTAAACACACCCCACAAATGACCCCATTTCGGAAAGTAGACACCCCAAGGTATTCACTGAGGGGCATAGTGAGTCCGTGGGAGATTTTTTTATTTTTTTGCCAGAAGTTAGCAGAAATGGAAACTTTATTATTTTATTTTTTTCCTCAGAAAGTGTCATTTTCCGCTAACTTGTGAATTTTTTTTTAATCATACATAAACTCACCATGCCCCTCCGCGAATACTTTGGGGTGTCTTCTTTCTAAAATGGGGTCATTTGGGGGGTATTTATACTATCCTGGCATTCTAGCACCTCAAGAAACATATAAAAATATTACAACCCCGCAGGATGCTATTACAGTGCTGCCCCTACTGCACAATAATATTACAACCCCGCAGGATGCTATTACAGTGCTGCCCCTACTGCACAATAATATTACAACTCCGCAGGATGCTATTACAGTGCTGCCCCAGCTGCACAATAATATTACAACTCCGCAGGATGCTATTACAGTGCTGCCCCTACTGCACAATAATATTACAACCCCGCAGGATGCTATTATAGTGCTGCCCCTACTGCACAATAATATTACAACCCCGCAGGATGCTATTACAGTGCTGCCCCTACTGCACAATAATATTACAACCCAGCAGGATGCTATTACAGTGCTGCCCCTACTTCACAATAATATTACAACCCCGCAGGATGCTATTACAGTGCTGCCCCTACTGCACAATAATATTACAAGCCCGCAGGATGCTATTACAGTGCTGCCCCTACTGCACAATAATATTACAAGCCCGCAGTATGCTATTACAGTGCTGCCCCTACTGCACAATAATATTACAAGCCCGCAGTATGCTATTACAGTGCTGCCCCTACTGCACAATAATATTACAAGCCCGCAGGATGCTATTACAGTGCTGCCCCTACTGCACAATAATATTACAGCCCCGCAGGATGCTATTACAGTGCTGCCCCTACTGCACAATAATATTACAAGCCCGCAGGATGCTATTACAGTGCTGCCCCTACTGCACAATAATATTACAAGCCCGCAGGATGCTATTACAGTGCTGCCCCTACTTCACAATAATATTACAACCCCGCAGAATGCTATTACAGTGCTGCCCCTACTGCACAATAATATTACAACCCCGCAGGATGCTATTACAGTGCTGCCCCTACTGCACAATAATATTACAACCCCGCAGGATGCTATTACAGTGCTGCCCCTACTGCACAATAATATTTCAACCCCGCAGGATGCTATTACAGTGCTGCCCCAACTGCACAATAATATTCCAACCCCGCAGGATGCTATTACAGTGCTGCCCCTACTGCACAATAATATTACAACCCCGCAGGATGCTATTACAGTGCTGCTCCTACTGCACAATAATATTACAACCCAGCAGGATGCTATTACAGTGCTGCCCCTACTTCACAATAATATTACAACCCCGCAGGATGCTATTACAGTGCTGCCCCTACTGCACAATAATATTCCAACCCCGCAGGATGCTATTATAGTGCTGCCCCTACTGCACAATAATATTACAACCCCGCAGGATGCTATTACAGTGCTGCCCCTATTGCACAATAATATTACAGCCCCGCAGGATGCTATTACAGTGCTGCCCCTACTGCACAATAATATTACAGCCCCGCAGGATGCTATTACAGTGCTGCCCCTACTGCACAATAATATTACAAGCCCGCAGGATGCTATTACAGTGCTGCCCCTACTGCACAATAATATTACAAGCCCGCAGGATGCTATTACAGTGCTGCCCCTACTGCACAATAATATTACAACCCCGCAGAATGCTATTACAGTGGCTTGCTTGCACAGAACAGGAAGTCCCAACACATTATTAAGTCTAGTGGCCAGTGTGAACACTGCATCATTTTTGGTATTCTCTTTAAACATAGATAGGAATATATAAAATTATAACAAAAATCACCAAAAAAGCTAAAGAAATATTTTAATATAAAAACATGATTTAAAGGGCATCTGTCAGCAGATTTGTACCTATGGCTGACCTGTTACATGTACACTTGGCAGCTGAAGACATCTGTGTTGGTCCCATGTTCTTATGTGCCCGCATTGCGGAGAAAAATGATGTTTTAATATATGCAAATGAGCCTCTAGGAGCAACTGGGGCGTAGCCATTACACCTAATGGCTCAGCTCTCTCTGCAACACCCACATCCTCTGCACTTTGTTTGAAAGAGTCAAGTACTGAAAACATCATCAGAGAAATCCGAGCCTCTAAGTGTAATGGCAACGCCCCCGTTGCTCCTAGAGGCTAATTTGCATATATTCAAACACCATTTCTCTCCGCAATGCGGGCACAAATGGACATGGGACCAACACAGATGCCTTCAGCTGCCAAGCGCACATGTAACAGGTCAGCTAGTGTGATAGGTGCAAATCTACTGACAGATACCCTTTAAACAATAAGTCATTTTCAGATGACACATTCCCTTTAAGCAATTTACTTATAGATTTTTTTAAGTTGCTCCAACGGCGGAGTTGCACTTTAGATTTACTATCTGAACTCCGCAGCAAGAAATAGCGCTTCCAGACTGTTACTGAGCGGTCTAAGAGATTACAGAACTAGAGTGAATGTTTTGGGAACTTGGCTGGTATACGCCGTATACTGTATATATACTGTACACACTGGTTCAGACCTTTCATGGGAAAAACTGTGTGTGGTTTTGGCGGTAGGGAGCACATTGCAAGAATCGTGACAAAAAAGGCATCCTCCCGATTCAGAAATGCACTTTTTGCGTAAAGAAGCTGCTAACCTTTCAGAAAAGTGTATACACTTTTTTAAAGGGGTTATCCATCTTTTTTTTAACTCATGCTGCTTAGGCTGGGTTCCCATATGCGCTGTGAACACCGGCAGTCTGCTGGCATAGCCGGATACCACCGTGCACTGACTGTAAAGGGATCCGTCCGCTTTCCGTGCCGGACAAAAAATAGTGCGCGTGTTTTGGTTTTTTTTGTCCAGCCAAAAGCCGGCATATATGGCAGACTGTTCCTGCGCCAGAATAGACTGCCGGAGTTCACAGCGCCTAAGTGAACCCAGCCTTACAAGTATCACATTGATAATGATGTCAATGTCCCTACAGGGTCAGCACTGCGCCCCCCAATGTAATTAGGCTCCTGGCACAATGTATGGCATGTGATCCAGACCTGACTACAACCCACAATGTACACTGATTGTGCCTGCGCAGTCAAGCAGCTTCAGACACTTGACTCCGCAGACGTAACTCGAATTACATCGGGGAGCGCAGTGCTGGCCCGATAGCGACATTGACATCATTATCAATGTGATAGTTGTAAGCCACAGGGACATATTAGTAAAAAACAAAAACAAAAAAAAACAAAACTTTATGGTTAAAAAAAAATATATCAAAAAATCCAACGTCTAAGGCTTGTCTGCTGTAGACCAGGCATGCTTAAAGAGGACCTTTCACTAGTGTACAAACTAAAAATGAACTATATCAGTGGGCAGAGCGGCGCCCAGGGGTCCCCCTGCACTTACTAGTATGTCTGGGCGCCGCTCCGTTCGCCCGGTATAGGCTCCGGTGTCTGCGCTCCCTCTGCTGTACTGGACTGATTTTTTGTATGAGGCGTGTCCCTTGCTGCAGCGCACAGCTCATAGCCAGTCAGAGGGAGCGCAGACACCAGAGCCTATACCGGGCGAACGGAGCGGCGCCCAGACATACTAGTAAGTGCAGGGGGACCCCTGGGCGCCGCTCTGCCCACTGATATAGTTCGTTTTTAGTTTGTACACTAGTGAAAGGTCCTCTTTAACCTGCGGCCCTCCAGCTGTTGCAAAACTACAACTCCCAGCATGCCCGAACAGCCTAGAGCAGGGCATTGTGGGAGTTGTAGTTTTACGACAGCTGGAGGGCCGCAGGTTGAGCATGCCTGCTGTAGACAATCTCCCTCTACACAGACCAAGGATCAGAACAATCATCGGGTGGAACATTTGTACGACTGCTTGTTCCCAATAGCAGTCCTGTGTAAACGTGTCGCCGATCATAAATTGAACAAGCAAAACCCCTGATAAGTGGATCACAGGGTGACCCCCTGCTGGGTTCTCAGTGGTCACCCCCGCTAGATCCCTCACTGATCACCTGTAATCTGTGGGGGATCGATTTCCCAAGTGTTCAGATTCCCTGTAGAGCCACCACAGGCAAAATGTAAGCATAACAGCTCATGCACACGGCTGTTCAGTGCACTGGGGCACGCAACTTGCGGTCCCCAATGCACGGGCAACGTCTGTGCGGCGGCCGGGACGGATCAAGACACATTCAACTTCAATGGGTCCGTGATCCATCCGCACCGTAACAAAATAAAACACGAAGAGAAACCCCGCAGAAGCACTACATGGTGCCACTGTGGGGTTCCGTGTCTCCGTTCCGCACTGCACCCATTCACCGTTATGTGGTGCAAAAAGGCTGGGGCCTGTATATTGCAGACCCACTGTTTGCAGGCGCAAGGCTGCATTCACACTTCGGTTATTTGGTCAGTTATTTCGATCAGTTAGGCCTCATGCACACGACCGTTGGTCGTTTCCGCGTCCATTCCGCCGATTTTAGCGTTTCTGATGCTGACCTATTCATTTCTATGGAGCCGTTGAAAATGCGGATAGTTCACCGTTTGTTATCCGTGTCCGTGGTTCCAGTCCGTCAAAAAAATATAACCTGTCCTATTCTTGTCCGCGAAAAACAGTCAATGGGACCGCCAAAAAGGCGGATGCACAACCTTCTGTCATCTGTGTCCGCTTTTGTAGAATCAGTTACCTGGTGACCAGCATATATACCAGTATCCTGGGTGGGGATATTAAAATTACACTTTTTTTTACCTTCCTTTTTTTTTGGCAGTCCGCCCCAAAAAACTGAAGACACACGGAAACACAACGGCAACGGACAATGAAACAACTGATCCCCAATTTGTGGACCGCAAAAAAAAAAAACTGTCGTGTGCATGAGGCCTTATTGTGAGCCAAAACCAGGTGTGGGTCAAAAACACAGGACAGGTGCAATTCAAATAAGTACACTGATCTTAGGCCTCTTACACACTTGCGTTGTCCGGATCCGTCGTGTACTCCATTTGCCAGAGGTGCCCGCCGGATCCGTAACAACGCAAGTGAACTGAAAGCATTTGAAGACGGAACCGTCTTCAAAATGCGTTCAGTGTTACTATGGCACCCAGGACGCTATTAAAGTCCTGGTTGCCGTAGTAGTAGTGGGGAGCGGGGGAGCAGTAAACTTAAAGTCCGTGCGGCTCCCGGGGCGCTCCAGAATGACGTCAGGGCGCCCCATGCGCATGGATGACGTGATCCATGCAATCACGTCATCCATGCGCGTGGGGCGCCCTGACGTCACTTGGAAGCGCTCCGGGAGCCGCACGGACGGTAAGTATACTGCTCCCCCGCTCCCCACTACACTTTACCATGGCAAACAGGACTTTAGCGTCCTGGCAGCCATGGTAACCATTCAGAAAAAGCTAAACGTCGGATCCGGTAATGCGCCGAAACAACGTTTAGCTTAAGGCCGGATCCGGATTAATGCCTTTCAATGGGCATTAATTCCGGATCCGGCCTTGCGGCAAGTGTTCAGGATTTTTGGCCGGAGCAAAAAGCGCAGCATGCTGCGGTATTTTCTCCGGCCAAAAAACGTTCCGTTCCGGAACTGAAGGCATCCTGAACGGATTTCTCTCCATTCAGAATGCATGGGGATAATCCTGATCAGGATTCTTCCGGCATAGAGCCCCGACGACGGAACTCTATGCCGGAACACAACAACGCAGGTGTGAAAGAGTCCTTAGTAGGCGTCACTACTGGTTTTGGATCACAATAACTGATCTAAATAACTGAAGTGTGAACACAGCCTTACCAGTATATAGTTTTCATTCAAATCGATGGGTTGACCATTTAATGAACTGGCATGTCACGGCCTCCGTCGCAGGAGACTCTGGGGGAGATTTATCAAAACTTGTGTAAAGTGGAACTGGCTTAGTTGCCCATAGCAACCAATCAGATTCCACCTTTCATTTTTGGAGCAAATAGTGGCAATGAGGAGAGAAAGGCGCTCACAGGGGGAGTATGCCAAGTAAACACTATATCCAAAGATAGGGAGAAGTGGTTTGCTCACCTACTTGAGTCGCACCAAATTGGGCGCAACCACAATTAAGGCCAAATGGAAATGGTTGACGGTTGGTGCAGCCTGAACTTGTCCAATCACCTTGGGTGGGAGCTAGGGATCGACTGATATTGACTTTTTAGGGCCAATACCGAATTTGTGAACTTTCAGGCCGATAGCCGATAATTTATACCGATATTCTGGTAAAAAATTCCTACACAAATCTGCTGAAAATTAATATGTTTATTGTTAACGTGTATTTATTTTTTAAATCTTTCATTTATACATAATATTTTTTGTTTTGTTTTTTACTAACTTTTAGCCCCCTTAGGGACTAGAACCCTTGTCCTATTCACCCTGATAGATCTCTATCAGGGTGAATAGGAGCTCACACTGTCCCTGCTGCTCTGTGCTCTGTACACACAGCAGCATGGAGCTGAACATGGCAGCCAGGGCTTCAATAGTGTTCTGGCTGCCATGGTAACCGATCGGAGCCCCAGGATTACACAGCTGGGGCTCCGATCGGAGGAGCAGGAGAGAGGGGATCCTGTGGCCACTGCCACCAATGATTGATACTGGGGGCGGGGGGCGCACTGCGCCACCAATGTTTTTAATACTGGGGTGGGGGTGGGTTGCGCACTGCGCCACCAATGATTAATACTTGGGGGCTTAGGGGGGCGCACTGAGCCACCAATGAAGAGAAATCTCTCATTCATTCATATACAGGAGGCGGGAGCTGGCTGCAGAATCACCTAGCCGGCTCCCGACCTCTATGAGCGGTAGCTGCGATCCGCGGCACCTGAGGGGTTAACTACCGCGGATCACAGCTACTTGTCATAGAGGTCGGGAGCCGGCTATGTGATTCTGCAGCCAGCTCCCGCCTCCTGTATATGAATTAATGAAAGACTTATCTTCATTGGTGGCGCAGCGGCCACAGCCCCTCCCCTCCTCTTGTCCTCTCTCCTGTCATTGGCGGCAGCGGCAGCACCGGGGGAGGGAGACACTGCTTCCTTCTCCCCTGTGCTGCTGAGGGAACACAGAGAGCGCTGACAGCATCGCTCTCTGTGTTCCCAATACGTTATCGGAATATCAGCAAAATAGATGCCGATACCAATCAAAATACTGAATATCGGCCGATAATATCGGTAAAACCGATAATCGGTCGATCCCTAGTGGGAGCCACACCGCTAATCCAGTACAATAGTACTAGAAGAGCGTCGGACCATAGGAGTCAAGCGTGTGGACAACAAGGGTCGCACATTCCCAACCAGTTGTCAAACAAATTTCAATTTATTCCATGACGACGTGCTCCTTTGGAAAATGAAAGGTGGAATCTGATTGTTTGCAATGGGCAACTAAGCCAGTTCTACTTTCCACCAGTTTGATAAATCTCCGCCTGAACTAACAGATGGGGGTTTCTCATGATGCAGCCAGTCCGTGACATCAAACATCCAGAGAACAGCTGTTTCCACTGGTGCACGTCCGTCTGAACTTCTAAAGTGAGAACAATGTGCGGACAGCCCCCTGTCAAAGTAAACGGCCCTATTCAATAGAAAGACCCCTGATGCTTAGCTAATGGGGGTTGGTGTCTTATTCTAGCAGGAACCCATCCCCCCACGCAGTTCATTGAGGCGGCTGACAAGAGACAATACTTTTGTTAGGTTCGTTTACATTTTATCCTGTATTATTTTAGCAAATTTCAAAAAACTTTTTGCAAACAAGAGAGAACTCCAGTTAGACTGGGTTCACATCTGCATTGTCGGAATTGCCACCAGATACCACCGTGCACCACCGGATCCCCATTCACTTTAATAGGATCTGGCAGTAATCTGGCCGATTTCCAGAATATATGCAGACTTTCTCCGCTCTCCACAGACTTCTATGTTCACCAACTGTAACCTGATCCCTCAGTGAGGTGATAAATCTATCTTCATCTCTGCTTTCCTGAAGACGAATTTTATCAGTGAATTGATGGCTGAAGGCTGTCCAGGCATGATGGTAGTTGTAGATTTGCAACAGCTCGAGGGCCGCAAGTTGGGCATCCCTGGTTTAGACTCCCGACGATCAGACCCGTATCCCTTAGGGCTCATTCAGACGGCCGTATGTTTTGTTCCACATTTTTGCATCCGTTGTTCTGTCCAGGGGCCCCGCAAAATATATAGAGCATGTCCTATTCGCACATGACCAGAATATTTTGGACATTAACCAACAAGAGAGATACACACTTCTTTATGGGATTGTGTTGGAGATTTTTCACAACTTTTTGAAAATATTGGTGTTTTTTATACTCTATTTTTGGATCACCACTTTTTTTTTTTTTTTTATATTTTCTTCACCATATTTTTCATTGCGGTCACTATTTGTATACCAATTGCCACTTACCTTATCCAGATCATTTTGGTCATTCATTTATGCTGCTATTACTGTGACATCACATTACTGCTATCAATTTATGCTGCTGCTTCCTATATAAATATATATATATATGCTGCTATTATTTTATTCATTCTATATATTTTAATATTTAATTGATACATCAATGATACCAATAAACCTTATAGTTGATGCCATAGTGTGAGTGCTCGCTTACTCTATCTATTACTGCATGTCCAATACTTGTCTGCAATTGCGGACAAGAATAGGCGTTTTCTATGAAAGTGGCGGCCATGTGCGGTCCGCAAATTTCGGGACGCACATGGGCCGGTATCCGTGTTTTGCGGATCTGCAATTTGTGGACCGCAAAACACATACGGCCCTCTGAATGAGCCCCTATGCTGTGGATAAGGGATAAATCGATGTTATGGGAAAAGCCCTTTAAGTCGGTCCTACACCTTTAAAAAGTAGTTTCTCCCAACCCTCCTATACACATGTATATTTGGCCAAAAAGTGTCAACGAGGGGAAGGGTCCTCTCCTGCATAACGGAAACGGGACGGATCCCGTTATGCAGGCCATAGACTCTAAAGGCATTCCGTTATACATTCCGTCATAGAATTGCGTTATGGTCCGTGGTAACGGAATCCATAACGCAATTCTGCTTTTACCACCAAAGAAAGCGCAAACGAATCTCAGAACATGAAATTCGCTCATCCCCAATCGCAATGGCGGTACCAGATCCCTCACATGAGCACAGCAGCACCCATCGGACCCTGTTGACTATAATGACATTTGTTGAGTTTCCAGCATGGTTTCCATCATTTTACCGGACAAAATAGTGCTGATGAAATTCGGATGTGAACATAGCCTTATGGTATATCTGACACCCAGTTTCTGGCTGTGTGTTCCAGCAAGGAATCAATGGCAAATGGTTGGCAACAAACAGGGCTAACTAGCTAACCACCCTGTTCCTCCCCTCTTGGTAGGAGTGGACTGGACCTGCTTCCTGCCAGGAGGAGGAGGAGGAGGAGGAGGTCCTGTCTAGAGTCCGAGGAGAAAGGAAGCACACTACAGAGCTCCTGCTCCTAAAGAGGATTCTCCAGAGAGATCAACTATGTTCAAGCCTCAAGTAAATTCTTCAGTACTACATTTCCACTTCACCCATTTCTCGGGAATCAACGGCCTGAGGGAATACACTGTGACACAACACTTCATCGGGGCCACTACCACTCCCATCCTCTGCAGCGGCTCCTCTGAGGATCACTGCAGATTCCTAATGAAAAATCACGTGGATGTTAACAAGGAGTTTGAAAACCACAATGCTTTGCTCTGTGGCCACTAAGGGATTTCTGCGACTGAAAATCCGTTCCATTCACCTGAATGGGGCTCGCAGAAATCCGTGCGCTTCCCACCAAAATATTCCCATTCAGATGAACAGAGCTGGTTTTCAGTCTGCCACGTGTGACGGCCTCCTAAGGGTGCCCACGCCCTGAGACATATCTGAATGTTTAATGTATTGTTTCGCTCATGAGCCAAGGCAACTAGGGCTTGGTATGTGTGCGCTGTGAAATGAGACGCCTAAAGCTATTAAAGGGGTTTTCTGGGGATAGATATTGATGACTCCTCCTCAGGACTATCAGATCGTGGGCGTCCGACACCCCTAAGGATCAGCTGTTTTGGGCAGCAGCTGGCACCTGTGTAGTTTCCAGCACCGATGTACTGTAGCTCAGCTTCCATTCACTTGAATGGCGGCCGACTGGCAGTACGCCGGCACAGCCGCTAGATAGTGGATGGAGCCGTCTGTTCACTGTAAAGTTTTTGGCACCAGCACTTGCCAGAAACAGCTGATCTTTAATGGTGCCGGGAATTGAACCCCCAGGATCTGATATTCATGACCTATCGGGAGAAAAGGTCTTCAATATCCAAGTCCCGGAAAACCCCTTTAAGATCAAGTGAGTTTGAGCATTCTCAGTAGAGATGAGCGAATGTCTGAAATTCGTTCACGCTTCGTTTGGGTGGTAAAAGCAGAATTGCGTTGTGGGTTCTGTTACCACCGACCATAACACAATTCTATGATGGAATGCCTTGAGAGGCATTCCGTTATTCATTCTGTCATAATAGAAGTCTGCACCGCCCCAGCCAATGACACTTCAGCGGTGATGTGGCCACAAAAAGAAAGTCACTGCTGAAATCAGTCATTGGCTGGGGCGGTGCATGTGACCATGACCATGGTCAGCCGGAGGTAAACAGTGCCAGGACCGAAAGATGGAGAGAACGGAGGCAGATCGGATTATCGGAGCGGCGGGGAGCAGGTAAAGTATAAATCTTCCGTTTCAGGGGCCATGCAGCAAGAACTTGTTAAATAATCTTTTTTTTTTTTAAACACTTTAAAGGGAACCTGTCAGTATGAAAATGCAGTGTAATCTGCAGGCTCCATATTATAGAGCAGGAGGATCTGAGCCAGAGGTCGCAATAACGCCTGTACAAGCGTCATAGACGCCTGTTCAGGCCATTTTACTCCCTGGAAAAAGTCTAAGGTGGATCGATACGCCTTAGACTTTTCCCTGCCATTAATCAGCGCTGTGAACGGCGCAGGCAGCGCAGCGCAGCGATGCTGCTGCCTGAAACAGCCAATAACAAGGCTCCTTACAGTAAGGAGCTTTGTTATTGGTCAGTTTGAGCCGGTTGCCAGAGCTTATGGCACACCGCTCTGAAGTGAGGAAGGAGGCGCGCGATCCTCACTGGCGGGGTAAGTGGCCTTGCGGTGAAATTTAGTGGGGGTCCCGGATCTGAGCGCCTGGTTTTCCTCTATAATGATGAGTCTGAAGCGCTCAGCCGAGCGCTGTCTCTTTTCCCTGCTGGGTGCGGTACTAAAGACGGCCTCAATAGAAGGTCTAGGGGACCGTCTTCACTACCGCGCTCAGCAGTGAGGAAAAGTGGCTGAGCGCTTCAGACTCCTGCCTATTGAAGTCAGCGGGGGTCCCAGCGCTGGACACGCCAACAGGAGACCTCCATACAACCTCCATAACGGACAGACCTGTCACCTGTAGACCTCTACCTATGTCACTTGTCAGCTTTCTTATGAATCCATCAAGGATTTATTGCAGCATGTTCCATCAGACGCTGAACTAGGAATATTGTTTACTATAAGGATTTCTTCTGTAATGCGGAGCCGCATGGCGGCACATGGTGCTACAAGGACTGCATGTGGCCATTTACAGCCTCCAGGACATAAGGTCCCTCTGCCAAGCGCATGAAGTCTTCGCTCTAAGACTGTATAATCCAATAACCACAGCGGTGGTGGCAATTTTGTGGCATGAGATAGGGCAACAGGGTCATGGAAGACGAACTGCCCTTTATAGCAAGATCAAGCATGACACAAAAGGACAGCCTCTAGATCAGGGATAAGCAACCTCCGGAACTCCAGCTGTTCTGAAACTACAACTCTCAGTATCCTCCTTTCACTTCTTTGGGAGTTGCAAGAACAGCTGAGCAAGTGTGCATGCTGGGAGTTGTAGTTTCACAGCAGCGCTGGAGTGCCAAAGGTTGCTGCTCCCTAGATCAGTGGTTATCACTGCGTGATGTCATCATCCAGATCCACAACATGTGACTGTGGCGGTGCAAGGTATGTGCCCGGGTCTTTCGCTTGTGCCCTTGGCACCAGCATTCACCACCAACCATTGTGCCTGTGTCCCGCTCCGCCAGTGCCTCAGGTCTCTTCAGAGTCTACAAACAGCCCCGGTGGCACCAACATACCCACCTGAGAGCTCATCTACAAGAACGTAACTTTGGTGGGCAGCAATGGCCACGTGATGGATGGCATACCCCAGTGACCAGCGGCACAGAAACAGCAGCAAAAATTAAAGGAATTGTCCCAAGATCAACACTTATTTACCTATCCATACTTGACCCAGAGAACACTAGACCATGGTAACCAAGGAGGGGCCCCCAGCGATCATGTACTTGAAGGGGAAATGTCTGTTTTAGTAACGACTTGCATTTCCCATGCAATAACAATTCTGGGGAGTCAATTCTTGTGACTCTATATTGTACCATTCCTCTATTATTCCCACTAGAACTTATGAACGAATTGCTAGTAGTCTGCAATAAGGGTCCAGCTGGATGTTACCTGTTGACAGCACTGATTGAATAATGTCAGGCTGTGCAGGGACACCCCATCTGGACCTTCACTGCAAACTGCTAGCAAGTCATTCATAACTAATAACAGGAATAACAGAGGAATTGAACAACATAAGGTCATAAGAATAGATGCTCCAGGATTGTTATTACATGAGGGGGGGTGGGGGAAGGGGTGCAAGTAGTTTAAAGACAGGTGAGAAATATCGATCTTAGGACAAACCCTTTAAACCTCATAAAATCACCTCAGTGGTACCGACCCCTCAGCGCAAGTGACCTCAGTGGTACCGACCCCTCAGCGCAAGTGACCTCAGTGGTACCGACCCCTCAGCGCAACAGTGACCTCAGTGGTACCGACCCCTCAGCGCAACAGTGACCTCAGTGGTACCGACCCCTCAGCGCAAGTGACCTCAGTGGTACCGACCCCTCAGCGCAAGTGACCTCAGTGGTACCGACCCCTAAGCGCAACAGTGACCTCAGTGGTACCGACCCCTCAGCGCAACAGTGACCTCAGTGGTACCGACCCCTCAGCGCAACAGTGACCTCAGTGGTACCGACCCCTCAGCGCAACAGTGACCTCAGTGGTACCGACCCCTCAGCACAACAGTGACCTTAGTGGTACCGACACCTCAGCGCAACAGTGACCTCAGTGGTACCGACCCCTCAGCGCAACAGTGACCTCAGTGGTACCGACCCCTCAGCGTAACAGTGACCTCAGTGGTACCGACCCCTCAGCGTAACAGTGACCTCAGTGGTACCGACCCCTCAGCGCAAGTGACCTCAGTGGTACCGACCCCTCAGCGCAAGTGACCTCAGTGGTACCGACCCCTAAGCGCAACAGTGACCTCAGTGGTACCGACCCCTCAGCGCAACAGTGACCTCAGTGGTACCGACCCCTCAGCGCAACAGTGACCTCAGTGGTACCGACCCCTCAGCGCAACAGTGACCTCAGTGGTACCGACCCCTCAGCACAACAGTGACCTTAGTGGTACCGACACCTCAGCGCAACAGTGACCTCAGTGGTACCGACCCCTCAGCGTAACAGTGACCTTAGTGGTACCGACCCCTCAGCGCAACAGTGACCTCAGCTAAATTTTAAATTGTCTAAATTTGCAATTTATGCATGGAAGACAGTTCTCGAATACTGGTAATGGTTTCCCTGCATAAATAGCAACCCCTTAATGTTATGTAGGCCTTCGTATTAACTATTTGAATTACTGTAACTTTCGTACTCCTCATGGGCTAAAAATACTCCTCAAAAATGGTAAGAGGAGTATTTTTACTCTTCCAGAAAAAATGTAGCGCAACCTCTATTCTGAGCAGATTCCTATACAGTTTTATGGGAAAATATTCAGTAAAACATATTTTATTCACTGAAATCCCTGCTTTTAATGCTTAGGAGTCACACAGGCGGTCGGATATCTACCGTATCTCCTAAGCAGAGATTTAAGTTAATACAAGCTATACGGAGTCCTTTCCCATAAACCTATACATCAATCTGCTCTGCTCCTCCTGCTCTATAACCTGCTATAGATCGCACTGCATTTTCAAGGTTCCTTTTAAGACATTTATTCATTTCAATCTCAATTCCTGTATCACTCCAAAAAAATAAAATAAATGCCAAACCCCCCAACCCCTGACGTTCAGTGTGAACAGGATACATGTAGCAGTCAGGTGTCATCCTGAAGGCTGCCCGTCCAGTTCTGTAGGATTGCTGTACAGTGGAGGGGATCGCAGATGACATACACATGAATCAGGCTATTATCTGACGTCACCATTGCATGAAGTGACATGATCGGGCAAGATCACTTCCTCAGACGGCAAAGTCGACTTGGCAGGAGCTGCTCGGCTTTCATCTCCACCTGTGACATGCATCCACAGAGCGGTATATAATCACTCCAGGGCGGATGGCGGATTAAACTCCAGGAGCAGTCATCGACGTTTTAACTTATGAATAAACTATATATATATTTTTTAAATCTACCCTTTTTTATATCTATTTCGAGCCTGCCTGGTCAATTATAAGCTATAATGGCTGAGAGTACATGTATATGACAGTATTATATCTCGTATGGCTCCGAAATTCACAGCCCCCAGAACACCATGGGTCCATACCTCGTCTTCTTGTCCCCTAGAATACTGTGCCTCCTGGGGGCACCATACTGTGGTACATACTGCCTGTAGGTTCCTAATTACAGATTCATAGGAACACTGTGCGGTGCCATGCGGGGTTCACGCCTATGACGTTAACGTCTGCAGAACTTTTTGTACATTTTTTATTCGTTTCTTACACTGACCGTGCCCGCCTGCCATCAAATACCGCCATATACTGAAAACTGTCAAGTAGAGATACGGCTTTCTCAGCTGCCGTCGTCCAGTACAGTGATCTCTACCACACTTGGGGCCGTTTCTCCTGATCTGTGAAGCTGTTTCTATTAAATCTGTCCTAGGGCAGCCGGGTGACATCCCATATGGAGAGGGCTCCTGCTTGGCATAGCTATATCATGGCATGACTGGGCAGATTTGCCATTCGGGAATTTGGGAAAGATGGGTGATACCTACCTGTAACGACCGCTATAGCGGTGACTACCCAGCTTTCCCAGAAGCAGATATAACAGATAAACAGCGCTGCCCGGTGTTTAGTCTATGGCGTCACAACCACTTAGGCTGGCACAGGGGTATGGGGCATCTGACGTGACCTCCCATTAAAGTGGCACAATTTCAATTCACTTCTATGAGTATGGCTGTGGCGCGGCGCAGATGGCACCCCTATCTACAACTTTTGGTGCCCAGCACAGCCTGATTATACCAGCGGGGGGGCACAAGTCACCATCTAGCCAATGCCATATGGCTGCCATTATACCACTGCTATAGTACAGGTAACATACAGGTGTCAGAAGTTGTAGGACAGGAAGAAACTGCATTAGCCTAAAAACCTGGAGGAGGATGACTGTCAGCTCTGCGGCAGAGGAGAACGTGTGTGAATAAGGCTCTACACACAATGCTGCCAGTCACTGCCACAGTCATGGCACAGACATGCCCAGCACACCTTCTTACCTGGTGCCTGTGCCCGCTACGATCCGCCCTGTGCCCGGTGTAGACCTGCCGAGACTGGAACCGGCAAAATGAAGTGTCCTCTCCCCGGAGACATTCATAAGAAGCAAGTCTCAAGTAGCGACGCCAAGGCGCATGCGCGTCTCCCCCGTACCTCCCCCATTACTTACAGGCTGCTCTCACCCCGGGCAAGACGAGGACAATAACAAGCAGGAGGCCGGGAGGGGGCACCGTCACGTGGTGGGGCTATTGTCTGCCTGCAGTTGGGGTCTACCGGGGGCGCCACACGCTGGATGTTGCCCACTACAGCCATGGTCACTGTCTGCTGCCCAGAGAACCTCCACTGATTATACTCCAAGGGAGAGAATGGGATCCTGCCAGGGTGGTAAGGATTACATCAGATTAGAAATAGAGATATTAGATAGATTATATTAGATGGATAGATAGGAGATAGATAATAGATAGGTAGATGATAGACAGATGGTAGAATAGATAGATATAATATAGATAGATCTGAGATAGATTAAAAAAAGAAAAACACTCCCAAGTCCGGTGAAGGGTGATGGACTCACTTTTAATCACCCCAAAGGTAATGTTTCAACCAGGGACGTTGCTAGGGTCTCAGAAGATCCAGGGTCCAAGACCCAATGCATATGGCCCCAGTCAACGCCCCCTGCCCCCGCACTAGCACTGAAGACATTTTACTTGCTGCATAGACACTATCAAACATACAGGAGTATACAGCAGCACATACCTCCCACATCCAGAGCCTCCGAATTGGCGTCTCGACTGATCTCTGTCATCATCTTCTACATTAGGTCATGACAACTTGTCTCAGCCGCCTCATCTCTGCAGAGTGTGACACACAGACATCTTAGCCAGTGATGGCCAGTTCGCCGTGTTCGCCCCGCGAATACATGCGGGCTGCCATCTTAAATCACAAGTCCGGCGATGCACAGGTAAGTCCTTACCTGTGCGCGAGCCGGTCTGAAACACATGCGGTCAACAGGAGCAGGCAGGACCTTTGATGACGTCACTATGCTCATCACATGGTCTATCACATGATCCATCACCATGGTGATAGATCATGTGAGTGACCATGTGATGAACGCAGTGACGTCATCAAAGGTCCTATTCCTCACAGATGAAGACAGAAGAGATGCCGGCTGCGCGAACAAGTGGATTAAGGTGAGTTAAGGTGAGCCCTATTGTACTATATATTCTGTATTCAGAATGCTATTATTTTCCCTTCTAACCATGTTATAAGGGGAAATAATACAATCTACACAACCTTGAACCCAAACCTGAACTTCAGTGAAGAAGTTCGGGTCTGGGTACCACATTCAGTTTTTTATCACGCGCGTGCAAAACTGACTGCAATTGCGTACCTACTCGCGCGGGTTTGCCGCAACGCATCCGGACACGCTCGTGTGAAAGAGGCCATACAGTTCCATGTAAGGCTACATGCACACGAATGTAAAAAATAAATTTAAAAAATAGGCGTTTAGAAGCAGACGCACTGTCATAACCATTTTCTAACTGTTTGTGCGTCCATTTTCTCGCCATCTGGCTGTTTAAAAATGGATGAATTTTATTGGCTTATCCAACCCCCCATAATGGCCCCAATTGTAAATACTGTCCAAATATTGGCCCCACATTAATAATATCTCTCATAGTAGCCGCCAGCATTAATATTGCCCACATTATTATTTTTTTACTGCAAAAACAAACATACCTCATCCACTTTCACGCGCGGGGACACTGGATGCAGCAGGACCTGATGTGATCGTGTGATGTCATCACGCTGGGAGCGCCGGTCCTTCTGCATCCAATGAGGAGTCTGTGTCCCTGTGCTTTGGATGAGGTGAGTATTTTTAAAATTATTTTAACTCCTGAAATATCATTTCTCCCCACTGTACCCGTTTTTATCAGCTGTTAAACGGCATACTCCTGTCTAGACGGCTGTTAGAAATGGGCCTATTGATTTCACGACCAAAAATAGGACATGACCTAGTTTTGTTGGTCGCTATTTACTAGACCTTTTAAAAAAAAAAAAAAAAACAGCCATGTGAACAGCCACATAGACTGCAATTGGTTATAATTGGTTATATATGGACGCTACTTAAAGGGGTTCTGCAGTTTTTTTAAACTGATTATCTATCCTCTGGATAGATCATCAGCATCTGATCGGCGGGGGTCTGACACCCGGGACCCCCGCCGATCAGCTGTTTGAGAAGGCAGTAGTGCCGCAGCCTTCTCGCTGTTTACCGCAGGCCCGGTGACGTCATGACTAGTATCAATGGCCTGGGCGGGGCTAAGCTCTGTTAGGCCTCTTTCAGACGGGTGTTGCGGGAAAATGTGCGGGAGCGTTGCGGGAACATGCATGATTTTTCCGTGCGAGTGCAAAACATTGTAATGCGTTTTGCACTCGCGTGAGAAAAATCGCGCATGTTTGGTACCCCAACCCAAACTTCTTCACAGAAGTTCGGGCTTGGGATCGGTGTTCTGTAGATTGTAAAGTAAAGTAAAATAGCGCTGGAGGGGTTAAAAAAATAATAATAATAATTTAACTCACCTTAATCCACTTGATCGTGCAGCTGGCATCTCTTCTGACTTCTTTCTTTGCTGTGTGCAGCAACAGGACCTGTGGTGACGTCACTCCGGTCATCACATGGTCCATCACATGATCCATCACCATGGTAAAAGATCATGTGATGACCGGAGTGACGTCACCACAGGTCCTGTTGCTGCACACAGCAAAGAAAGAAGTCAGAAGAGATGCCGGCTTTGCGATCAAGTGGATTAAGGTGAGTTAAATTTTTATTTTTTAACCCCTTCAGCGCTATTTTACTATACATTCTGTATTCAGAATTCTATTATTTTCCCTTATAACCATGTTATAAGGGAAAATAATAATGATCGGGTCTCTATCCCGATCGTCTCCTAGCAACCGTGCGTGAAAATCGCACCGCATCCGCACTTGCTTGCGGATGCTTGCGATTTTCACGCAACCCCATTCATTTCTATGGGGCCTGTGTTACGTGAAAAACGCACAAAATAGAGCATGCTGCGATTTTCACGCAATGCACAAGTGATGCGTGAAAATCACCGCTCATGTGAACAGCCCCATAGAAATGAATGGGTCGGTATTCAGTGTGGGTGCAATGCGTTCAACTCACGCATCGCATCCGCGCGGAATACTCGCCCGTGGGAAAGGGGCCTTAATTTGAATGGAGCTTAGTCACGCCAAGGCCATTGATACTAGTCGTGACGTCACTGGGTTTGCTGTAAACAGCGAGAAGGCCGCGTCACTACTACCAGCGCCGCTGCCTTCTCAAACAGCTGATCGGCAGGTGTCCCGGGTGTCCCAGAGGATAGATCATCAGTTTTAAAAAACTGCAGAACCCCTTTAACCACTTAAGGACCACAGGTTTATACCCCCCTAAAGACCAGGCCCTTTTTTACAAATCGGCACTACACTACTTTCACCGTTTATTGCTCGGTCATGCAACTTACCACCCAAATGAATTTTACCTCCTTTTCTTCTCACTAATAGAGCTTTCATTTGGTGGTATTTCATTGCTGCTGACATTTTTACTTTTTTTGTTATTAATCTAAATTTAACGATTTTTTTGCAAAAAAATGAAATTTTTCACTTTCAGTTGTAAAATTTTGCAAAAAAAACGAGATCCATATAGAAATTTTGCTCTAAATTTATAGTTCTACATGTCTTTGATAAAAAAAAAAATGTTTGGGTAAAAAAAAAAATGGTTTGGGTAAAAGTTATAGCGTTTACAAACTATGGTACAAAAATGTGAATTTCCGCTTTTTGAAGCAGCTCTGACTTTCTGAGCACCTGTCATGTTTCCTGAGGTTCTGCAATGGCCAGACAGTACAAACACCCCACAAATGACCCCATTTCGAAAGTACACACCCTAAGGTATTCGCTGATGGGCATAGTGAGTTCATAGAACTTTTTATTTTTTGTCACAAGTTAGCGGAAAATGATGATTTTTTTTTTATTTTATTTTTTTTCTTACAAAGTCTCATATTCCACTAACTTGTGACAAAAAATAAAAACTTCTATGAACTCACTATGCCCATCACGAAATACCTTGGGGTCTCTTCTTTCCAAAATGGGGTCACTTGTGGGGTAGTTATACTGCCCTGGCATTCTAGGGGCCCAAATGTGTGGTAAGGAGTTTGAAATCAAATTCTGTAAAAAATGACCAGTGAAATCCGAAAGGTGCTCTTTGGAATGTGGGCCCCTTTGCCCACCTAGGCTGCAAAAAAGTGTCACACATCTGGTATCTACGTACTCAGGAGAAGTTGAGGAATGTGTTTTGGGGTGTCATTTTACATATACCCATGCTGGGTGAGATAAATATCTTGGTCAAATGCCAACTTTGTATAAAAAAATGGGAAAAGTTGTCTTTTGCCAAGATATTTCTCTCACCCAGCATGGGTATATGTAAAATGACACCCCAAAACACATTCCCCACCTTCTCCTGAGTACGGCAATACCAGATGTGTGACACTTTTTTGCAGCCTAGGTGGGCAAAGGGGCCCATATTCCAAAGAGCACCTTTCGGATTTCACAGGTCATTTTTTACAGAATTTGATTTCAAACTCCTTACCACACATTCGGGCCCCTAGAATGCCAGGGCAGTATAACTACCCCACAAGTGACCCCATTTTGGAAAGAAGACACCCCAAGGTATTCCGTGAGGGGCATGGCAAGTTCCTAGAATTTTTTATTTTTTGTCACAAGTTAGTGGAAAATGATGATTTTTTTTTTTTTTTTTTTTTCATACAAAGTCTCATATTCCACTAACTTGTGACAAAAAATAAAAACTTCCATGAACTCACTATGCCCATCAGCGAATACCTTGGGGTCTCTTCTTTCCAAAATGGGGTCACTTGTGGGGTAGTTATACTGCCCTGGCATTCTAGGGGCCCGAATGTGTGGTAAGGAGTTTGAAATCAAATTCTGTAAAAAATGACCTGTGAAATCCGAAAGGTGCTCTTTGGAATATGGGCCCCTTTGCCCACCTAGGCTGCAAAAAAGTGTCACACATCTGGTATCTCTGTATTCAGGAGAAGTTGAGGAATGTGTTTTGGGGTGTCTTTTTACATATACCCATGCTGGGTGAGATAAATATCTTGGTCAAATGCCAACTTTGTATAAAAAAATGGGAAAAGTTGTCTTTTGCCAAGATATTTCTCTCACCCAGCAGGGGTATATGTAAAATGACACCCCAAAACACATTCCCCACCTTCTCCTGAGTACGGGGATACCAGATGTGTGACACTTTTTTGCAGCCTAGGTGGGCAAAGGGGCCCATATTCCAAAGAGCACCTTTCGGATTTCACAGGTCATTTTTTACAGAATTTGATTTCAAACTCCTTACCACACATTTGGGCCCCTAGAATGCCAGGGCAGTATAACTACCCCACAAATGACCCCATTTTGGAAAGAGGAGACCCCAAGGTATTCGCTGATGGGCATAGTGAGTTCATGGAAGTTTTTATTTTTTGTCACAAGTTAGTGGAATATGAGACTTTGTATGAAAAAAAATAAATAAAAAAAATCAGAATTTTCCACTAACTTGTGACAAAAAATAAAAAATTCTAGGAACTTGCCATGCCCCTCACGGAATACCTTGGGGTGTCTTCTTTCCAAAATGGGGTCACTTGTGGGGTAGTTATACTGCCCTGGCATTTTCCAGGGGCCCTAATGTGTGGTAAGTAGGTAAATGACCTGTGAAATCCTAAAGGTGCTCTTTGGAATATGGGCCCCTTTGCCCACCTAGGCTGCAAAAAAGTGTCACACATGTGGTATCGCCGTATTCAGGAGAAGTTGGGGAATGTGTTTTGGGGTGTCATTTTACATATATCCTTGCTGGGTGAGAGAAATATCTTGGCAAAAGACAACTTTTCCCATTTTTTTATACAAAGTTGGCATTTGACCAAGATATTTCTCTCACCCAGCATGGGTATATGTAAAATGACACCCCAAAACACATTCCCCAACTTCTCCTGAGTACGGCGATACCAGATGTGTGACACTTTATTGCAGCCTAGATGCGCAAAGGTGCCCAAATTCCTTTTAGGAGGGCATTTTTAGACATTTGGATACCAGACTTCTTCTCACGCTTTGGGGCCCCTAGAATGCCAGGGCAGTATAAATACCCCACATGTGACCCCATTTTGGAAAGAAGACACCCCAAGGTATTCAATGAGGGGCATGGCGAGTTCATAGAAATTTTTTTTTTTTGGCACAAGTTAGCGGAAATTGATATTTTTAATTTTTTTCTCACAAAGTCTCCCGTTCCGCTAACTTGGGACAAAAATTTCAATCTTTCATGGACTCAATATGCCCCTCACGGAATACCTGGGGGTGTCTTCTTTCCGAAATGGGGTCACATGTGGGGTATTTATACTGCCCTGGCATTCTAGGGGCCCTAAAGCGTGAGAAGAAGTCTGGAATATAAATGTCTAAAAATTTTTACGCATTTGGTTTCCGTGAGGGGTATGGTGAGTTCATGTGAGATTTTATTTTTTGACACAAGTTAGTGGAATATGAGACTTTGTAAGAAAAAAATAATAATAATTCCGCTAACTTGGGCCAAAAAAATGTCTGAATGGAGCCTTACAGAGGGGTGATCAATGACAGGGGGGGTGATCAATGACAGGGGGGGTGATCAGGGAGTCTATATGGGGTGATAACCACAGTCATTGATCACGCCCGTGTAAGGCTTCATTCAGACGTCCGTATGCGTTTTGCGGATCCGATCCATCTATCAGTGCATCCGTAAAAATCATGCGGACATCTGAATGGAGCTTTACAGGGGGGTAATCAATGACAGGGGGGTGATCAGGGAGTCTATATGGGGTGATCACCACAGTCATTGATCATGCCCCTGTAAGGCTTCATTCAGACGTCCGGATGCGTTTTGCGGATCCGATCCATCTATCAGTGCATACGTAAAAATCATGCGGACATCTGAATGGAGCTTTACAGGGGGGTAATCAATGACAGGGGGGTGATCACCACAGTCATTGATCATGCCCCTGTAAGGCTTCATTCAGACGTCCGTATGCGTTTTGCGGATCCGATCCATCTATCAGTGCATCCGTAAAAATCATGCGGACATCTGAATGGAGCTTTACAGGGGGGTGATCAATGACAGGGGTGTAATCAATGACAGGGGGGTGATCAGGGAGTCTATATGGGGTGATAACCACAGTCATTGATCACGCCCCTGTAAGGCTTCATTCAGACGTCCGGATGCGTTTTGCGGATCCGATCCATCTATCAGTGCATCCGTAAAAATCATGCGGACATCTGAATGGAGCTTTACAGGGGGGTAATCAATGACAGGGGGGTGATCACCACAGTCATTGATCATGCCCCTGTAAGGCTTCATTCAGACGTCCGGATGCGTTTTGCGGATCCGATCCATCTATCAGTGCATCCGTAAAAATCATGCGGACATCTGAATGGAGCTTTACAGGGGGGTGATCAATGACAGGGGTGTAATCAATGACAGGGGGGTGATCAGGGAGTCTATATGGGGTGATCACCACAATCATTGATCATGCCCCTGTAAGGCTTCATTCAGACGTCCGGATGCGTTTTGCGGATCCGATCCATCTATCAGTGCATCCGTAAAAATCATGCGGACATCTGAATGGAGCTTTACAGGGGGGTGATCAGGGAGTCTATATGGGGTGATCACCACAGTCATTGATCATGGCCCTGTAAGGCTTCATTTAGACGTCCGGATGCGTTTTGCGGATCCGATCCATCTATCAGTGGATCCGTAAAAATCATGCGGACGTCTGAATGGAGCTTTACAGGGGGGTGATCAATGACAGGGGGGTGATCAATGACAGGGGGGTGATCAGGGAGTCTATATGGGGTGATCAGGGGCTAATAAGGGGTTAATAAGTGACGGGGGGGGGGTGTAGTGTAGTGTAGTGGTGCTTGGTGCTACTTTACTGAGCTACCTGTGTCCTCTGGTGGTCGATCCAAACAAAGGGGACCACCAGAGGACCAGGTAGCAGGTATATTAGACGCTGTTATCAAAACAGCGTCTAATATACCTGTTAGGGGTTAAAAAAAACACATCTCCAGCCTGCCAGCGAACGATCGCCGCTGGCAGGCTGGAGATCAACTCTCTTACCTTCCGTTCCTGTGAGCGCGCGCGCCTGTGTGCGCGCGTTCACAGGAAATCTCGGCTCACGCGAGATGACACCTTTTGGCGTTAGCGTAGCCTGGGGGAGCCGCCGCAATGACGCCTTTCGGCGTTACAGTTGCGGGAAGTGGTTAAACTGCTCACATGACCTAAATAACTACACTCTCCTCCAAGATACAGTCCCATGTAAATACCATCACTCCCCGCCCTTCAGCCCCTCCAACATACAGTGCCATGTAAATAATATCACTCCCTTCCCTTCAGCGCCTCCAACATACAGTCCCATGTAAATAACATTATCCCCTCCCTTCAGCCCCTTCAATATACAGTCCCATGTAAATAACACCCCTCCCTTCAGCTCTAACATACAGTCCCTTGTAAGTAACATCACTCTCTCAACCAAGCAGGGAGGTGGTGTGAGAGAGCAGAACTACAACTCCCAGCATTCCTCTGGCTCTCACACTATATCCATCCCTTCACTTACCTCTCCTCAGTCACAGAAGCCATCACAGTCAGGGTCTTCTCCACTAGTTCTCCTCTTCTCAGCTTAGCTCCGCCCCCTCCCTCACTTATCACATGATGGTGACATCACCGAAGGTCCTTCTCCACCACTGAGCTCCGCCTCTAGCACAGATCACCTGACTGTGATGTCATCACAGGTCCTTCAGCTCCTGCAGTGCGTCCCTGGATAGTGGTCACACTTTTTTTTCATTAGCAGGCAGTACATTCGGGGCCTGGGACAAAACATCTGGGGCCCAGGCTTGAAAGTTTTAACCTAGTGACGTCCATGGTTTGAACCCAACATAATAAGGCTTTTCTCAAGACTGAGAAAGACCTCATTGTGTTGGGCTAAAACATTGCAGTTGTGATTAAAAGTGAGTCCATCACCCTTCATCGGACTAGGAGTGCAGCCTGTTTTTTTGTTGTTTTTTGATACTCAAAGGCCCAGAGCCAACAGTCTAAGGGCCCATTCAGACGGCCGTAGTGCTTTGCAGGTCCGCAAAACAAGGATACCAAACATGTGCGTTCCGCAATTTGCGGACCGCACATGGCCGCAACCATATTAGAAAATGCCTATTCTTGTCCGGACAAGAATAGTACATGTTCTATCTTTTCTGCGGAGCTGCGGTACGGAATAACACGGTGTGCTGTCCGCATCTTTTGAGGGCCCTTAGAAATGAATGGATCCACAGACCTTCCGCAAAATTGTGGATCCGTTCATACGGCCGTGTGAATGAGCCCTTAGAGGGATACACCCACTTCACCTGTTTAACCCTTTCTACCCCGGGCCAGTTTTCACCTTCCTGCCCAGGCCATTTTTTGCAAATCTGACTTGTGTCACTATATGTGATAATAACTTTGGAATACTTTTACTTATCCAAGCCATTCTGAGTTTGTTTTCTTGTCACATATTGTACTTCATGACAGTCATACACTTGAGTCAATATATTTCACCTTTATTTATGGAAAAATTACAAATTTACCAAAAATTATGAAAAATTCGCAATTTTCAAAATTTCAATTATTCTGCTTTTAAAACAGAAAGTGATACCTCATACAATATTTATTACTTAACATTCCCCATATGTCTACTTTGTGTTGGCATCATTTTGTAAATGTCATTTTATTTTTTTAGGACGTTAGAAGGCTTAGAATTTTAGAAGCAATTCTTAAAATGTTTAAGAAAATTTCCAAAACCCACTTTTTAAGGACCAGTTCAGGTCTGAAGTCACTTTGCGGGGCCTACATAGTGAAAACCCCCATAAAGGACCCCATTGTAGAAACTACACCCCTCAAGCTACTCAAAACTGATTTTAAGAACTTTGTTAACCCTTTAGGTGTTCCACAAGAATTCACTTCTTTGGCAGATTTTCCATTTTAATCAATTTTTTTCTTTAACAAATCGAGGGTTAACAGCCAAACAAAACTCAATATTTATTACCCTGATTCTGCTGTTTTCAGAAACACCCCACATGTGGTCGTAAACTGATGTAAGAGCACACGGCAGGGCACAGAAGAAAAGGAGAGTCATATGTTTTTTGGAAGGCAGATTTTGCTGGAATGGTTTTTAGATGCCATGTCCCATTTGAAGTCCCATTGATGCACCCCGACAGTAGAAACTCCCAAAAAGTGACCCCATTTTGGAAACGGGGATAAGGTGCCAGTTTTATTGGTACTATTTTGGGGTACATATGATTTTTAATTGCTCTATGTTTTTTGTGAGGCAAGGTAACCAAAAAATGTCTGTTTCGGCACCGTTTAAATTTTTTACAGCATTCATCTGACAGGGTAGATCATGTGCTATATTTATAGAGCAGGTTGTTACGGATGCAATGATATCAAATATGTCTATTTTCTTTGTTTGTTTTAGTTTTATATAATAAAGCATTTTTGAAAAAATAATTATGTGTTTGTGTCTCCATTTTCTCAAAGCAATATTTATTTATTTTTCTGCCGATCATCTTGTGCAGGGGCTTGTTTTTTTGCAGGAAGAGTTGACGTGTTTATTGGTACCATTTTTGGGTACAAATGATTTCTTGATCATTTATTATTACACTTTATGGGGCAAGGTGACCAAAAAATTGGTAATTTTGGCACAGTTTTATTTATTTATTTTTCCAGCGTTCACCTGAATGGTTAGGTCATCTGATATTTTTATAGAGCAGATCGTTATGGACGTGGCAATATCTAATATGTATACTTTTTCTTATTTATTTAAGTTTTACACAATGATAGCATTTTTTAAACCAAAAAAAATAATGTTTTAGTGTATCCATAGTCTTAGAGCCATAGCTTTTTTATTTTTTGACCGACTGTCTTAGGTAGGGTCTCCTTTTTTGCGCGATGAGGTGACAGTTTGATTGGCACTATTTTGAGGGCATATGCCTTTTTGATCACTTGGTGTTGCAATTTTTGTTATGTAAGGTGGCAAAAATTGCTTTTTTGGCACTATTTGTATTTGTTACGGTGTTCACCTGAGGGGTTAGGTCATGTTATATTTTTATAGAGCTGTTTTTTACGCATGTGGCGATACCTAATATTTATACTTTTTTTTATTTATTATTATACCTTTTTTTTTCACTTTACCACAATAATAGCATATTTGACACAAAAGAAATGTTGTTTTAGTGTTTCATGTTCTGAGAGCTATAGTTTTGTTTGTTTTTTAGCGATTTTCTTATGTAGGGGCTCATTTTTTTTGCAGGATGAGGTGACAGTTTTATTGGTATTATTTTGTGGGACATATGCCTTTTTGATCGCTTGGTGTTGCACTTTTTGTGATGTAAGGTGACAAAAATGGCTTTTTTTGACACAGTTTTTATTTTATATTTTTTTATGGTGTTTATCAGACGGAGTGGATCATGAGATATATTTATAGAGCGGTTCATTACGGACATGGCGATACCTAATATGTGTGTTTTTTAATTTTAATTTTTTTAATTTTCTATTATAAAATCAGGGGGAAAATGTTGTTTTTCTTTTTTCCCTTGAAACTTTTTTTTATTAACTTTTGGGGGTCTGATCCCCTCTGCAATGCATTATAATACATCTGTATTGTAATGCATTGCCTGTTAGTGTATTAGACAGAGTAATACACTAATAGGTTGCCTAGGAGACCCAGCCTGAGGCTGGATCTCCTGGGCATCCGTAGAAGGCAGGTCCTGATGCCGTGCAAGTCATTGGGCAGCCTCTGCACGGCATTGGGCTGCCTTCTCACCCATCGGGTCCCTGCCACAGCAGCGCGGGGACTCCATGGGCTCCCTCACCCGCAGCAAACTCCTTCTATGTCACGGTCAGTGCTGACCGCGGCATAGAAGGGGATAATGCGCCGGCATCTGTGTCTTCACCGATGACGGCGCATATAGCAGGGGTCCGGCTAACGGGAACAGCAGGTCCCCTGCAGCTGATCTGGCGGGCGCAGCTACTGCACCCGCCTGATCAGCGTGCCGTAATAGTACTGCGCTGGGCGGCAAGTCACGTCCTGCTGCCCTGTACCATTACGGCGCTGGAAGGGGTTAAAATAAATATTTATTATAAAATGGTGTAGAATATTTTATTTTTTCTTGCTCTCTCCCTTTAAGGGAGAAGGAGGCTCCTTCTCCACTCTCTCCTGGGATTCTTCCATTGGAGGAGGTTGAGTGTTGCACCAGATTTTCGGGGGACAAAGAGGGTCCCATGCAGCTCTCACATTGTA
This sequence comes from Bufo bufo, assembly GCF_905171765.1. NCBI lineage: Eukaryota > Metazoa > Chordata > Amphibia > Anura > Bufonidae > Bufo > Bufo bufo. The sequence continues at coordinate 511,376,662 of NC_053392.1, read as the reverse complement.
TTGAATAGAAAGAAAATAAAGATCAGAAAAAAACATTCCCAAATACGAGGGAAAAAGAGGCTAAACTTATCCAACCTCGTCCTGTGCTGCTCGTCACAGACCTCTAAGGGTCCATTTACATAGGCAATGTGCTCTCCGCATTTTGCAGACCCCACATCGCCGGCACTTAATAGAAAATGCCTATTCTTGTCCGCAATTGCGGACAAGAATAGGACATGTTCTATTTTTTTCGGGATCGGAATTGCGGACACGGAAATGCGGATCCGCATCGTGCTGCCCCATAGAAATGAATGGGTCCACAATTCCGTTCTGCAAAATGCGGAACGAAATTGCGGACGTGTGAATGGACCCTAATGGTGAGAGCCAGGCCAGGAGACTAGGGTTAGTTCTTCACCTCAATTTATAGCAACCCCCCATTATTACATCATATGTGAATGAGTCAAGACCCCCATTATCATAGCACAGGTAAGTGACTCCTCTGCCAGGATTCTAATGATGATAACACAAGCAGGGTCTCACCATGAGAGCGGCCATATTAAATGTAATAAGGTACAGACTACAGATAATGGGATAGCATTTCGTACTTGCAGTACCCCAGAGCAGGGGGTATCTGCAAGTGGTGCGTTCTTTAATGTTATGGCATATAGTGCACCCAGCATAGCCATGTATGGATTGCACAGCCAAGGGTTAATAATCCTGGCTCAGCCCTTTGCAGGAGGTTGGGTGAGGATCCAGGATCAGTCCCAGATCAGTTTGGGAGATTTTAATGAGATTTCAGAGGAAGGAAACTATGTCTTAGGCCTCTTGCACACAAACATTTTTTTTCCTGTTTTTTCGCATTCCGTATACGGACCGTATACGAAACCATTAATTTCAATAGATCCGCAAACGGAAGGTACTCCGTATGCCTTCCGTTCAAAGATAGAAAATGTCTTATTATTGTCCGCTTAACAGACAAGGACAGTACTGTTCTATCAGGGGCCAGCTGTTCCGTTCCGCAAAAAACTGAATGCACACGGACGTCATCCGTATTTTTTGCAGATCCGTTTTTTGCGGGCCGCAAAATACAGAAAAATCCATACGGTCATGTGCAAGAGGCCTCATGCTCCCTCTTCTAAGGCCAAAGAAAGCTAGTGAGACTAAGAGCTGTATTACACCAACAGATTATCTGACCAATTTCTGTCCAATCAGACCAATAGTTGATGTGTATAGCAAAAGATCTCGGTGTGTAAACGGACATCTGACCAATGGTTGGTCATAAAATCTGTCAGATAATCTGTTGGTGTAATATAGCCCTAAGAGATTTCTGCAAGATCCATGGAAAGAGAGAAAGACAGAGACAGAAGGAGAACTTAAAATCTTCATGGCAAAGCACAAGAATCATCAAGATAATCTGCAACTACAGCCATTCAGACTTTGCCACAGTGAGGGACACTGTTCAGACCTGGACACACCCCTACCAGACGTGTTATCAAACCCCTGTATCTGGAATTTACAGCCATTACTGCCAAGGTACTGTAACCAGCCATAGATTCCACTGAGAGATACTATAGTAAGATAGTGTACAAAGAGGGCCACAACTTCCGTCCTTGCCTAAATCCATACATTGCTATCTGAGAGAGGATTGCACTGTGTACAGTTGGAACTGTTTTTTTGCTATAGTTGGAAGTACTACAACTCCTATTTTGCTGTACAGTAAAGAGAGACGTTTATTCCATTTCTGGCCTGGTTTCCTGACTCATACACCATACGCTGGCCATTGCACTCTATATGCCCTGCCTTGTTCCCATCCAGACACCTAACATCACGGGCACCCCAACTACCATCAGGCTGGAGCCCCCGAATCAGGGTTTGCCCAGAGGGAAGAAAGGGTATGCCTTCTCTTCAATGCATGGCCCTAGGGAGCAACGGTGAGAGGATGGCTTCCATGATTGGCTGTGACAGACAGAGCCACTACCATTCCCATCCTCGATCCGGCTCCTTATGGGCTCGCTGCATAGTTAAAGTGTGTATTGTGGTGCCCCCAGTATTTATAATGCCCCCTGTAGAGCTCCCAGTATAAATACTAGGAGCACTACAAGGTACTAAATAAATACTGGAGGCACTACAAGAGACAGTATAATTATTGGGGCACTAAGGCCTCTTTCACACGGGCGTCCCGGATTTGCTCCGGATGCGCCGCGTGTGCATTGCGGGAAAACCGCACGAGTAGGCACGAAGTTGCAGTCAGTTTTGATTGCGATTGCGTTCCAATGTTCAGTATTTTCCGGGTGAGTGCAATGCGTTTTGCAGGCGCATGAGAAAAAACTGAGTGTGGTACCCAGACCCAAACCCGGACTTCTTCACTAAAGTTCGGGTTTGGGTTAGGTGTTCTATTCATTTTATTATTTTCCCTTATAACATGGTTATAAGGGAAAATAATAGCTTTCTTAATACAGAATGCTTACGAAAATGTTGCTTGAGGATTAAAAAATAAAAAAAATTAACTCACCTCATCCAATCGATCGTGCAGCTGGCATCGTTTTCTTGCTTCTTCTTTCTGGACCTGCAAAAGGACCTTTTGATGACGTAATCGCGCTCATCACGTGGAGAGCGTGGTGATGTCAGCGCAGGTCCTGCTGAATGAAGATAGATTACATCATCAATTATTTTCCCTTATAACCATGTTATAAGGAAAAAAAATACAGTGAATACACTGTCCGAGGTAATGGGGTCCGAGGTTGCTTTCATCCCTGTAATCTTCATGCAGACCCATTCATTTCTATGGGGCCTGCGTTGCGTGAAAAACGCAGAATATAGAACATGCTGCGATTTTTACGCAACGCACAAGGGATGCGTGAAAATCACTGCTCATCTGCACAGCCCCATTGAAGTGAATAGGTCTGGATTCAGTGCGGGTGCAATGCGTTCACCTCACACATTACACCCGCACAGAATTCTCGCCTGTGTGAAAGGGGCCATTAAAATATTGGGGGCACTACAGGGAGCATTTTAAATACTGGGGGCACTACAAGGGACTAATAAATACTGGAGGCACTACAAGAGACAGTATACTAGAACTATTGGGGCACTAAGGGGCATTAAAATACTAGGGACATTATAACTATTGGGGGCACTACAGGGAGCATTATAAATACTGGGGGCACTATAAGGGGCAATATAACTAATGGGGGCACCATTACTAATGAGGGCACTCTGGGAGACAATTAGATAAACAACTCAGCAGACAGTATCACACATGATAGGATTAGATACACAGAACACCTGATGGTCAACTTTTGGAATTCCCATAGCAGTGAATGGGGAGTACACCGTGGATACTGGGGGCATTGTAAATATTGGGGGCACTAGTGGGAGCATTATAGATACTGGGGGCACTAGTGGGAGCATTATAGATACTGGGGGCACTACAAGCGGCTACTAAATACTGGAGGCACTACAAAAGACAGTGTACTATAACTATTAATATATATATATATATATAAAGGACATACACTACATTCTGCAGACATAGTGCTGTGATGTCACAACAATACTTAGTACACCAATCCGTAATATGTAGTCAGACCTGATAAAATGTGAAGTTGTATGTATTGCAAATACAAATTCGCATCAATAGCGCAGCTTTTCGCAATCACAAATATTTTGGAACACTCTATCTGCATATAAAGCCATTGTTCTGCAATGCATGTAAATTGTAATCAAATACAGTGCTGTAATGTAACATTGCTTACAGTGATCCAGAGTTCTTCCTCCCCATCGCAAAAATTGCTGCCCACCATCTTTTCCAGTCTCTGCAAGCTTCCTGCAGTTTGAAAAAAGTAGCAAAACTAGGCCAAACCAGTATTGCGCATACGCAAATACGCGCATATTACATGCCCGATTTTCACGATCAAAAAAACATCTTGAATTCTCGAATATGACTAATATTCTACTGAATTTTCGCGAAATATTGCGAATTAGAATATTGCCCCTGCCGCTCATCACTAGTCGTTAACGACATGTTGCTGCTGGAGCATCCTATCAAGCATATACAAGGTGGAGTTCCAGCACGTCGGGCTGTCACAAATCAGACGTCTGACGGGCAGGTGGTGTCGCCACTGAACGTCAGCAAGGCGAGCCATGGCCGTGTAAGATCTTCTAAAATGGCCAGAGATTTTCCTGGCCTGCCGCAAGACGTCCTGGACCCCGGGGTATTTGGCAACGAATTGCTGTACGACTAAAACGTGTGCCATGCACGGCACGTGTGTCATTTTGCCCTGTTTCAGCGCGCTCAGCAGATTGGCACCGTTGTTGCACACCACATTACCAACTGTCAAATTGAGCGGGGTTAGCCACTGATCGGCCTGTGACCGCAGAGCTGAAAGAAGTGCAGGACTGGTGTGGCTCTTGGCTTCCAGGCCCAACAGCCGCAGCACAGCATGACAACTTCTCACCTGGGACGTCGAATAGGTTCTGGGGAGCTTGGGGGGTGCAGTGGAAGAGGCGGTAGCAGTGGAAAAGGAGGAGTCAGCCGAGGAGGAGTAGGAGGAGGAGGAGAAGAGGCAGGTCTGCATGCAATCCGTGGCGGTAACACCAAATCTACCTGGGAGCCACAGGTTACATGCTTGACGGCCATCAGAAGGTTCACCCAGTGGGCAGTAAAAGTTATGTACATTCCCTGCCCGTGTTTGTTAGACCACGTGTCTGTGGTCAGATGTATCTTGGCACCGACACTGGGTGCCAGAGATATAGTCACTTGCCGCTGAATGTGGCCATATAGCTCTGGGATGCCCCTTTGGGAGAAATATTTCCTACTGGGGACCTTCCATTGCGTTGTGCCAATGGCCACAAATTTTCTAAAGGCCTCCGAGTCCACCAGTTTATATGGCAGTAGTTGGCGGGCGAGCAGTTCCGACAAGCCAACGGTCAGCCGTTGTGGAAGAGGGTTATCCGGCGTCATCAACTTTTTACGCTCAATATTTGGTGGAAACAGGTATATCAAACCCCTTAATCAGTATTTGGTGGAAGCAGGTGTATTGCAGGCGTCAATCAATATTTGGTGGAAGCAGGTATATCAATCCCCTTAATCAGCATTTGGTGAAAGCCGGTATATCAAACCCCTTAATCAGTATTTGGTGGATGCAGGTATATCACACCCCTCAATCAGTTTTTTGGGGGGCAACAGGTATATCATACCCATTGCAAATAGTTGTTCTAATAGCGCTTGTCCCTCTATATAGCTGCGGTATCACAGCAGAACCGCACACAACTGCTGCACAATACAAATGCACTATAATATACTTTCTATGTTAGAAGGTATATTATAGGTATATCACACCCCTCAGTATATCACACCTATCGATAGCACACCTATACCAGTCCTTAAAATGACTTTTGTGGCCCTATTAGCTAGCATTTGGTGTCCCTAACAGCCTGTCCCTGCTCCACAAAGCAACCTCTCCCCACACTTGCAAAAGACTGAATGTAAAATGGCTGCCAGTTCGGGTTCTGTTATGGGGGGGGGGGGGGGGGGTGTCCATGTGCTGAAACATATCAATTGGCTGTCCTGTCCCACCTGATGTGTGTGTCATGGGTCAAAGTTCGGCGCCATGCAAAAGAATATAGCGCCGGTGGACATAGCCATATGTTTGCATGTTCGGCCAATCGCGAACGAGCAAAGTTCGCCGTGAAACAATTGCCAGGCGAACCTGCTGCTGTCCTTCTCTCACTGCGCCTGCACTTAATACTAAAATGGACGGCGCAGGTGCGGGATTTGCGGGGCACGGAGGAGACCGAGGATATCAATCACCTTTACAAGGGTGTGCCAAACGGTGAGAGGACGGAGCCTGTAGGTGCTGCAGTAACGCCCCACTAGCACCTAGAGGTCCATTTGCATATTATAAAAGTTATTATTTAGCGCAAATGGCGGCAGGCAGAGAGATATAAGTCATACAGTTATGTTCTGCTGACATTAGCACAACGCTAATGTCAGCCAGCTACATAACCATTTTTCTGATGACAGAAACCCTTTCATCTTTTATCAGTAAACGAAGCGTGAACGAATTTCAAAATATGAAATTCGCTCATCTCTAATAGCTTCTGAGTTATTCAATGAAATCTATTAGTATAGCGCCATTTGCTCATTTGCATATTATAAAAGTCAATATTTAGCGCGAACGGCGGAAGGAAGGGAGATTTAAATCATACAGTTATGTTCTGCTGACATTAGCACATCGCTAATGTCAGCCAGCTACATAACCATTTTTCAGATGAATTGCATTATGGATTCCGTTACCACGGACCATGACGCAATTCTATGACGGAATACATAACGGAATGCCTTTAGAGGCATTCCTTTATTTATTCCGTCATAATAGAAGTCTATGGGCTGCAAAACGGATCCGTCCTGTTTCCATTATGCAGGGGAGTCCTCTCCTGCATAACGGAAATGAGACGGATCCGTCTGGCAGCCCATAGACTTCTATTATGACGGAATAAATAAAGGAATGTATTCCGTCATAGAATTGCGTTATGGTCCATGGTAACGGAATACACAACGCAATTCACCTTTTACCTGAAATTCGCTCATCTCTAGCAGCTATAATAATTTTTTTAATTACATGTATTGACAAAAGTATTCAGGACCAGGTGCTGGTTTGAAAAACTGTAGAATATTATTTGTGGGACAACCCCTTTAATGGTTTCAGCTATATTACATTTTTTTTGCGCAGCATTTGCTAAATTTTGATCGCCCCACGTGTGTTACTGCAACGTTATCATCACAATATCGAATACATCATCGATAAACGCCATAGCATAGGACACATCCACTGACAGGATGAATATGTCTCTCTAAAATTTATTGCACTATTTACATACACTGCATATTTATTTATAAATGTATATCATTTTATAGATAGATTTTTCTAAGAAAAGAAACACATAATATCAGCACACGAGATAACTACACATTTTGGTTTTCCATTTTACTTTACATCGTACAACAGGTATCAAAATCTAATTATTATTTCTTGTGCCTTTTACCACAATGTAAATTCATTACTATTAGTTTACACAGTTTATGACCATTCAGTCTTTAAACCACTTTTATTGTTTTATTGTCAGTCACCCATAAGGAAATCTCGAATATAAACTAGGCATCGCTGTCTTCACTGCGTGGTTGAGGAGTAAAATATACAAAATAAGCGATACAAGGCTGTACTAATTCAAGATCGGGCCTCAGATAAAAACGTGGCTGTGGTGTAACCATAGTAACCAATCAGACACCAATCAAAACTGGTGTAAAGGAAAAATTCCTTAGTTGCCCATAGCAACCAATCAGATTCCACATTTCATTTTTCAGAGCTCCTTTGGAAAATGAAACGTAGAATCTGATTGGTTGCTATGGGCAACTAAGCCAGTTCTACTTTATATCAGTTTTGATAACTCTCCCCCCTATGCTTCTGGAATATATAACTTGCATACATGGGACTGACTGAAGAAACAAACTGGTAATAGCAACCAATCAGATTGCAGTTAACATATTTATAACAAGGGTTACAAAATGAAAGCAAGCATCTGATTGGCTGCTAGTGTCAAAAACCCTGACGAGTCCTAGTTAACTTTAACAGCTACAAAATGGCTACTTTGGTTCACAACAGCAACATCATTTGGGCCTGATTACGGTTCTGTTTACATTAGCGTTATGAGCAGGGGTGCACTATCAATGAGGCCAGGTGAGGCGATCCCCTCAGGCAGCACCAGGTAGGGGTGGCAGCCAAAGGGCCATGAGCTGAAGGGAAGGGGTTAGGTTAAGGATTTGGCATTGGGGAGGGGGAGCATTGTTTCAGTTTTCACCTCAGGCAGGTGCACCCCTGGTTATGAGGGATACAAACAGTGACCAGCAGGCCTCATTGGGGTTCTGTCACGGTTTCTATCATATTGACAATTTTTCCTTCCTGTCAAAAGTGACGCACGCCCCGAGGAAGGCTCTAAGTGTCCACAAAGCCATACAACACGTAGTAAACACAAGAGTGGAGTCAGGTCAAAGCTCTTTGGAGAAATGAAAGCTGGCATCCATTGGTTGCTATGGTAACACCTTGCCATTAAGTCTGTGCTGGTTTTTATAATTGAGGCCTACTGTAGTTTTCGGTCGTTTGGTGGATTTATGTATTGCCGCATGTAGTGAGTACTGATTGTAGGGATATACTGATAGTGCAAAGCAATGGTTTAGGAATACTCAGCTACCAGGAACCAGCTTTGATTCCAAAATTTACCATCACAACAGGATCAATCCTACATTTTTAGGCTCTCATAAAAAACACATTACATATTTCATATTCTATGTTGTCCTACTTAGCACCATACATGTCATTCACAGCACAAATCTTATGAATGGTGAAAAACAATCTTTTTTTGAAGAGCGAGTATATTCATATTGCGGATATGAACCTAAGCAGGACGGCACCTTTAAGATGAAGGAGGCATTCAGATGATGGATGTTGTAAGTAGACATTAGAGAAGGTTAAGGAACTGGGACCACTGCAGGACTACCAGTGCTGATTTAATGAAGCGATAACAACTTGTCCAACTGTCTAGTGAAACTAGCGTAAGGCTACTTTCACACTAGCGTTTCTATTTTCCGATATTGAGAATCTGTCATAGGATCTCAATACCGGAGAAAAACGCTTCCGTTTTGTCCCCATTCATTGTCAATGGGGACAAAACGTAACTGAACAGATGGAATGCTCCAAAATGCATTCCGTTCCGTTTGGTTGTGTTCCCATACCGGAGAACAAGCTGCAGTTTTGTTTCCGCCATGGGATGCGGAGCAATATGGATCCGGCATGACCCGCAATGCAGGTCAATGGGGACGGATCTATTTTCTCTGACACAATAGAAAACAAATCTGTCCCCCATTGACTTTCAATAATGTTCATAATGGATCTGTCTTGGCTATGTTAAAGATAATACAACCGGATGCAGAGTTTTTCTGAACACTGCCGGATCCAGCAAAAACACAAGTGTGAAAGTAGCCTAAAGCCTTATGTGTCGTGCAGATCCATGTTGAATGCATCCATAATATGGTGTCCACAGACTTCCATGGGCACATATTGGACCTATATCTGCCTTCTTTTTATACAGATTCACACACAGGATCCATGTCTTAGGATCTCATGGTTCCGTATTGAATGTGTGCCAAAAAAAATGCAACCTGCTCAATCACATCAGTATTCTCCCATAGGCCTCTTTCACAAATCTGGAATATGCACGAATTCTGAATGATATACCATCCAGATTGTCATCAGTATTGTTTCAGTAATTCATGCGGATTTACAGTACATGTGTATTCCTTCTTTCCTGCATTTTTAGCAGCGGATCCCAGTACACGAACTACGTGCCATATACGAATTACAAATACGCTAGAGTAAAAGAGGCCATAAAGAATTTGTAGAGAATCCATCTTGTGAGGCACAGGTCCATGCCTACCAGGCTTTCTTAGCTGCCACCAGCACACTCAATTCTGACAATTGGTGAAGGACCCAGCTGAAGCACCCCACCTACAGTAGGTTACCCTTCTGCAAGTGACATGTTATAAAAGATCTATGATTGGAATACCTCCTTAGGTTTATTGTAAACGCACAAATTGATTGCTGTAGGCTCCATTGAAGCCTATTTCTTAGGTCGAACATTTTTGGGATTATTATAAAAAAAAAGTGTTATTCCAAAATATTACAGTTAGGCCTCATGCACACGACCGTTGTGTGCACCCGTGGCCGTTGTGCCGTTTTCCGCTTTTTTTCACGGACCCATTGACTTTCAATGGGTCCGTGGAAAAATCGGAAAATGCACCGTTTTGCAGCCGCATCCGTGATCCGTGTTTTATGGCCGTGAAAAAAATATGACCTGTCCTATTTTTTTCACGGCCAACGGTTCACGGACCCATTCAAGTCAATGGGTCCGTGAAAGAACACGGATGCACACAAGATTGGCATCCGTGTCCGTGATCCGTGGCCGTAGGTTAGTTTTTATACAGACGGATCCGAAGATCCGTCTGTATAAAAGCTTTTTCAAAGCTGAGTTTTCACTTCGTGAAAACTCAGAACCGACAGTATATTCTAACACAGAAGCGTTCCCATGGTGATGGGGACGCTTCTAGTTAGAATACACTACAAACTGTGTGCATGACTGCCCCCTGCTGCCTGGCAGCACCCGATCTCTTACAGGGGGCCGTGATCAGCACAATTAACCCCTTCAGGTGCCGCACCTGAAGGGGTTAATTGTGCTGATCACGGCCCCCAGTAAGAGATCAGGGCTGCCAGGCAGCAGGGGGCAGACCCTTCCCCCCCCTCCCCAGTTTAAATATCATTGGTGGCCAGTGCGGCCCCCCCCTCTCCCTCTATTGTAATTATTCGTTGGTGGCACAGTGTGCGCCCCCGCCCCTCCCTTCCTCTATTGTAATAATTCGTTGGTGGCACAGTGTGCGCCCCCCCCCCCCTCCCTCCCTCTATTGTAATAATTCGTTGGTGGCACAGTGTGCGCCCCCCATCGGCCCCCCCCCCTCCCTCTATAGCATTAACAACATTGGTGGCCAGTGTGCGGCCTCCCATCTCCCCCCCCCCATCATTGGTGGCAGCGGAGTTCCGATCGGAGTCCCAGTTTAATCGCTGGGGCTCCGATCGGTAACCATGGCAACCAGGACGCTGGTTGCCATGGTTACTTAGCAATAGTACAATAGTAGAAGATTCATACTTACCGGGCCGGCTGCTGCGATGTTCGTGTCCGGCCGGGAGCTCCACCTACTGGTAAGTGTCATTGCTAAATGAACTGTCACTTACCAGTAGGAGGAGCTCCCGGCCGGAAGCAGAAATCGCAGCTCCCAGGTAAGTATGAATCACTACTGCTAGTAACCCGCTGCCACCAATGATGGGGGATGGGGGATGGGGGATGGGGGATGGGGGGGGGGGGGGGGGGGGAGATGGGAGGCCGCACACTGGCCACCAATGTTGTTAATGCTATAGAGGGAGGGGGGCCAATGGGGGGCGCACACTGTGCCACCAACGATTACAATAGAGGGAGGAAGGGGGGGGGGGGCGCACACTGTGCCACCAAGGAATTATTACAATAGAGGGAGGAAGGCGGGGGGGCGCACACTGTGCCACCAAGGAATTATTACAATAGAGGGAGGAAGGGGGGGGGGGGCTGCACTGGCCACCAATGATATTCAAACTGGGGAGGGGGGAGGGGGGGTCTGCCCCCTGCTGCCTGGCAGCCCTGATCTCTTACAGGGGGAGATGATAGCACAATTAACCCCTTCAGGTGCGGCACCTGAAGGGTTAATTGTGCTGATCACAGCCCCCTGTAAGAGATCGGATGCTGCTAGGCAGCAGGGGGCAGTCATGTACACAGTTTGTAGTATATTCTAACTAGAAGCGTCCCCATCACCATGGGAACGCCTCTGTGTTAGAATATACTGTCGGAAATGAGGTTTCACGATCTAACTCATATCCGACAGTATATTCTAACATAGAGGCGTTCCCATGGTGATGGGGACGCTTCAAGTTAAAATATACCATCGGATTGGAGAAAACTCCGATCCGATGGTATAAAAGGGACTCCAGACTTTACATTGAAAGTCAATGGGGACGGATCCGTTTGAAATGGCACCATATTGTGTCAACGTCAAACGGATCCGTCCCCATTGACTTGCATTGTAATTCAGGACGGATCCGTTTGGCTCCGCACGGCCAGGCGGACACCAAAACGACTTTTTTTTCATGTCCGTGGATCCTCCAAAAATCAAGGAAGACCCACGGACGAAAAAACGGTCACGGATCACGGAAAAACGGGACCCGTTTTTGCGGACCATAAAAAAATACGTTCGTGTGCAGGAGGCCTTAGGCCTCATGCACACGAACGTTTTTTTTCACGGTCCGCAAAAACAGGGTCCGTAGGTCCGTGATCCGTGACCGTTTTTTCGTCCGTGGGTCTTCCTTGATTTTTGGCGGATCCACGGACATGAAAAAAAAGTCATTTTGGTGTCCGCCTGGCCGTGCGGAGCCAAACGGATCCGTCCTGAATTACAATGCAAGTCAATGGGGACGGATCCGTTTGACGTTGACACAATATGGTGCCATTTCAAACGGATCCGTCCCCATTGACTTTCAATGTAAAGTCCGGAGTCCCTTTTATACCATCAGATCGGAGTTTTCTCCAATCCGATGGTATATTTTAACTTGAAGCGTCCCCATCACCATGGGAACGCCTCTATGTTAGAATATACTGTCGGATATGAGTTAGATCGTGAAACCTCATTTCCGACAGTATATTCTAACACAGAGGCGTTCCCATGGTGATGGGGACGCTTCTAGTTAGAATATACTACAAACTGTGTACCTGACTGCCCCCTGCTGCCTAGCAGCATCCGATCTCTTACAGGGGGCCGTGATCAGCACAATTAACCCCTCAGGTGCCGCACCTGAAGGGGTTAATTGTACTATCATATCCCCCTGTAAGAGATCAGGGCTGCCAGGCAGCAGGGGGCAGACCCCCCCCCCCCCTCCCCAGTTTGAATATCATTGGTGGAAAGTGCGGCCCCCCCCCCCCCTTCCTCCATTGTAATAAATCGTTGGTGGCACAGTGTGCGCCCCCCCCTTCCTCCCTCTATTGTAATAATTCGTTGGTGGCACAGTGTGCCCCCCCCCGCCTCCCCCCCCCTTCCTCCCTCTATTGTAATAATTCGTTGGTGGCACAGTGTGCGCCCCCCCCCCCCTTCCTCCCTCTATTGTAATAAATCGTTGGTGCAAATCATTGGCCCCCTCCCTCTATAGCATTTTCAACATTGGTGGCCAGTGTGCGGCCTCCCATCTTGCGCCCCCCCCCCCCCCCCCCCCCCCCCCGATCATTGGTGGCAGCGGGTTACTAGCAATAGTACAAGATTCATACTTACCTGGGAGCTGTGATGTTCGTGTCCGGCCGGGAGCTCCTCCTACTGGTAAGTGACGGTTCATTTAGCAATGCGCCGCACAGACCTGTCACTGTCACTTACCAGTAGGTGGAGCTCCCGGCCGGACACGAACATCGCAGCAGCAGGTAAGTATTAATCTTCTACTATTGTACTATTGCTAAGTAACCATGGCAACGAGGACTGTAGTAGCGTCCTGGTTGCCATGGTTACCGATCGGAGCCCCAGCGAATAAACTGGGACTCCGATCGGAACTCCGCTGCCACCAATGATGATGGGGGGGGGGGGGGGGGGAGATGGGAGGCTGCACACTGGCCACCAACGTTGTTAATGCTATAGAGGGGGGGGGGGGGGGGGCAATGGGGGGCGCACACTGTGCCACCAACGATTTATTACAATAGAGGGAGGAAGGGGGGGGGGGCGCACACTGTGCCACCAACGAATTATTACAATAGAGGGAGGGGGGGGGGCCGCACTGGCCACCAATGATATTCAAACTGGGGAGGGGGGGGAGGGTCTGCCCCCTGCTGCCTGGCAGCCCTGATCTCTTACAGGGGGATATGATAGTACAATTAACCCTTTCAGGTGCCGCACCTGAAGGGGTTAATTGTGCTGATCACGGCCCCCTGTAAGAGATCGGGTGCTGCCAGGCAGCAGGGGGCAGTCTTGTACACAGTTTGTAGTGTATTCTAACTAGAAGCGTCCCCATCACCATGGGAACGCTTCTGTGTTAGAATATACTGTCGGTTCTGAGTTTTCACGAAGTGAAAACTCAGCTTTGAAAAAGCTTTTATGCAGACGGATCTTCGGATCCGTCTGTATAAAAACTAAACTACGGCCACGGATCACGGACACGGATGCCAATCTTGTGTGCATCCGTGTTCTTTCACGGACCCATTGACTTGAATGGGTCCGTGAACCGTTGGCCGTGAAAAAAATAGGACAGGTCATATTTTTTTCACGGCCAGGAAACACGGATCACGGATGCGGCTGCAAAACGGTGCATTTTCCGATTTTTCCACGGACCCATTGAAAGTCAATGGGTCCGCGAAAAAAAACGGAAAACGGCACAACGGCCACGGGTGCACACAACGGTCGTGTGCATGAGGCCTTACACGAATGATAACCACTGAGGCCACGGTTTTATTTTACTGCAATTTTGGATGGGGCTTTTCCAACAATAGGAACATACTGTAGCTCTAAAGCTGTCCTCCACTTAAGCATAAACTTTAGTTTCTCTGCTGCCGGCCTCCATGGATCCCGCCACTGTGGTGTTACTGCACCCAGACCTATCAGGCTGTGTTCACACCAGCACTATCAATTTCTGTTCCGCTGTTCTGATCTGTTAAAAGAGCAGAACAAGAAAAGTAATGGAAGTGCTGGATCGGGCACATAACTAAACTGAATAACGCCAAACAGACCCCACTCACTACAATAAGGTCCATTTGGTTTCCATTTGGCAGTCCACTCTTTTAGTGTTCTTGACAGTGTCTGCAATGGAGGCCCTTAACAAAGCGTCCAATGCAGATGTGAACATAGCCTTAAGTAAAGTAAACTAATTTTCAATGGGGACAGCTTTATAAAAAAAAAAATGATTGTAGGAAATACACCTATAAGGTGATGTCACAAGAAGCTTTTTGTGGCAGTTTTTAATGCATTTTATTGAGCTGCAGCCAAAAGTGGATCCAGCAGGAAGAAGTACAAATCCTTCCTTTATATTTTTCATTCCAACCAACTTCTGGCTTTGACTCAAAAATCTGCATCAAAAACTGCCACAAAAAGCCAGGTGTGACATTGCCCTTAGGGTGCTACCACACTAAATTCTTTGTTCTGTTTTCGCTAGTAAAAAAACGCCATGAAACTTATTCTTACAAACCTTTGGTGATTTTTGACATACCTTTTTTTTCTGATAGTGAAGTGTATGGGAAACATCTGAAAAAATGCTATACCTACAGCATGTTGCACATTACAGTGAGTTCAGGAAGTCTTCAGACTTTTTTCACATTTTATGTTAAGGCCCTGTGCTAAAAAAAAAAAAAAGAGTTTTCCCCCATGAATCTGCACACAATAACCCATAATGAGAAAGTTAAGAGAATTGTTTGCAAAATTATTAAAAAGGACAAACCAAAATTTAGCATGGACATGAGTAGTCAGACCATTTACTGTGATACTTGAAATTGAAAAAATGAGGAGGAAATAACTGCCTGTAGAGCTCAGAGACAGGATTGTGTAGAGGCAAAGATTTAGATAAGGGTGCATAACATTTTCTGCTGCACTGAAAATACCCAAGGGCACAGTGGCCTCCATAATTTCGTAAATCAAAGACGTTTGGAACTACCAGGACTCTTCCTAGAGCTGGCTGCCCCAACAAACAAAGTATTTGGGGGGGGGGGAAGGGCCTTGGTAAGAGAGGCGACCAAGAACCTAATGGTCATGCTGGATGGGCTCCAAAGATCCTGTGTGCAGCTGAAAGAAACTTCCAGAAGGTCAACCCATCAGTGCAGTATTTCATCAATCAGGGCTTTATGGCAGAGTGGCCAGAAAGAAGCCACTCCTCAGTAAAAGACACATGAAAACTCACCTGGAGTTTGCAAAAAAAGCATCTAAAGGACTCTCAGACTATGAGAAACAAGATTATCTGGTCTAATGACCAAGATTGAATTTTATGGCCTCAATTCTAAGGGTCACGTTTTGAGGAAACCAGGCAGTGCCCAATACTATCCTTACAGTGAGGCACAGTGGTGGCAGCATCATGCTGTGAGGGTGTTTTTCAGGGACTGGGACAGGGAATAAGAACCGGACCCAGGGTTCTCTGGACCTCAGACTAGGCCAAGGTTTACCTTCCAACAAGACAATGACCCTAAGCACACAGCCAAGACAACACAAGTGTGTCCTTGAGTGACCCAAACAAAGTACTTACTTGAACCAAGTCGAACATCTCTGGAGAGACCTAAAAATGGCTGTTCACAAACAGTCCCCATTCAACCTGACGGAGCTTGAGAGGATCTGCAGAGAAGAATGGCAGAAAATCCCCAAATCCAGGTGTACAAACTACACCTATCATACCCAAGAAGACTGGAGCTCCATACAGTATTAGAATGTATTGGCTCCGATGAGCCGAAGTTATTGCTTCGCGAAGTCTCGCGAGACTACGCGCAATTACTTCATAAATTTATTTGTACTGTAAAAAAACATTTCCTGAACTCGGGTTCGGTTCCAATTGGAGCCAATACATTCTAATACTGTACGGAGCTCCTGCTCCGTACAGTATTAGAACGAAGTTTTATGCGAATCGACTTCGGATGTTTCATCCGAAGTTGATTCGCTCATCCCTTGCTGTAATCTCTGTGAAGTACTGAGTAAAGGGTCTGAATACATATGTCAATGAAAGATTTTAGTTTTCACTTTTCAATAAATTTGCAAAGATTTTGAACATTCTGTTTTCACATTCTCATTATGGGGTACTGAATGCCGACAGAATGCCGACAGATAGGGAACATCATATCAAAAAGTGAAAGGGTCTGAAGACTTTCCAAATGCACTGTAAAAAAAAACAAGGCAGCAAAAAAAAAAGGAAAAGGCGTTGGGGGCTTCCACATGTGCTGCAAAACGCAGCACATGTGGAAGCCCCCAACGCCTTTTCCTTTTTTTTTTCTTTTTTTTATATTGTATATTTGTAGTCGCACTTTCAGACAGTTTCCTTGCGTTTTTTGCTGCCTTGCAGTTTTTGCAACAACATATCTGCGTTTATGCTGTGTTTCCATCCAGCAAAGGGAAACACACAGCAAACTTGAATTACATTAATGTAACTCAATTTTCTAATTAATGTAATTGTTGTGTGTGATTTGCTTTTTTCCCACTAACTGGATGGAACTGCAGCATAAATGTGAATATGTTGCCGCAAAAATAGCACACCGTTTTTTATACCTTTCTTGCCACATCCAAAACGCACCACTACTGCGATGTGTGGCAGCAACTGTAGTGTTAGGCTAGGTCTACACGACGACATTTGTCGCGCAACATTTTGTTGCACCAATGTCGCGCGACAATTTTTATAATGGCAGTCTATGGTGTCGCACTGCAACATGCAACATGCTGCGACTGCGACGCAACAGTCGCAGAAAATCCATCGAGATGGATTTTTCTGCGACTGTTGCGTCGCAGTCGCAGCATGTCGCATGTTGCAGTGCGACACCATAGACTGCTATTATAAAAATTGTCGCGCGACATTGGTGCAACAAAATGTTGCGCGACAAATGTTGCGCCCTATTTGTCGCGCGACAAATGTCGTCGTGTAGACCTAGCCTAAAGCCACAGCAGACATGTTTTGTAATAGCAATGAATATGCAGGCTATGAGTTCAGTGAAGAGCAGGGCCTCAAGAATAGTAGTCATAAAGCACTTAAAGAGGTATTACAGTTTTAATTATTACATTTATTTATGTAGAGAATAGAAGGTTGAACAATTTTCTAATATACATCTATTTGAAATATATTTAATATACATCTATTTATTCAATCCATACAGTAGCCTCTCCCTAAAGAAAAAAAAATTGGTACTGCCCTTTATAATCCTGTAAAATGCATCCATAGGAGAGCTGATAGGACTAAACATGGCATCAGTCATGAGAGCCATCATGTGACCCTAACAAGTATTATGTGACCTGGCTTTCAGTTAACTGCCCAGCATAACATATACAGTATATACGGCTACCTGCAGCAGTATCTCATCATGTCTGTCAGTGTGTTTTGTGTTCGTTTTTTTTTTACACTAAACTTTATTAACAACATGACAACATCACCTAGAGTCAGGAAGCCATTTTAAAACATCACCTAGAGACAGGCCGCCATGTAAATACACACGTTACTGTAATAACCACAATAAAAATCATGATTCCACCTGTAGTCCTATTTATTTATTACATGAATGTCCTGACCCAGCACTTGTATGTCATGTAACAATGCTGCTTACTGAATGTCAGGGATTAAATGATGTGAAGAATGTCACATGACTGATGTCGTGTTTCAATTAGGAAATGGATACATTACACAGGACAGATGCATGGGCTATACCCTTCTACTGCATATATGGTTCAACGCCTGATATAAGAATGGTATGTATGCAGAATTTTTAATACATGTAGAAAAGTGTATAATTTCCTATTATATAAAAAAATAAGAAAATAAAAACTGGAATATCCCTTTAAGCAATGTAGTTGATTCCCAGTTAACTCATAGGCTACCTTGCTTCTTGCTATTGACAATAGCATGCTTCTTTGACACAAAGGCCATTATTGCATCAATGATTCATTATAATGTTCTCCCATACACTGCAACAGTATACTAAACATATGATGCTATACAATCTCTGGGAATTAGTAAATTCCTGCAGGTTACTATCAGAATGTTTTAGTGACTTTGGCTGTGTAGCCCTAGGTGCAAGCTGCCACAACATAGACACACAACTCCCAGATCGCAGTGCAACCACATTCATTTTCATTATTTTGAGATCATATAGCATTGCGATACTGCAATCATTGGCTATGTCGTAGCCTTAGCCTAATGTATTTTTTGTCCATGTCGGTTCCGTTTTTTTGCGGCCCGTATGTGGAACCATTCATTTCAATGGGGCCAGAAAAAAACGGAAATTAGTCTGTGTGCATTCCGTGTCTGCATGTCAGTTTCACAAAAAAATAGAACATGTCCTATTATTGTCCGCATTACGAACAAGGATAGGACTGTTCTATTACGGGCCGGCCATTCCATTCTGCAAAATGCAGAACGCACATGACCGGTATCTGTGTTTCACGGATCCACAATTTGTCCTTATGGGAACACAACATTGCAGTTCGGATTTACAAATTTCCTAACCCATTCTTTAAATCAAGTCCTTGCAGCCACACCCTGTTCAGGTATGTAAAATAAGGCTGCCCTGTGGAAAATCAGTATAGTTGGGAGGTCTAGATAATGTATTTCAATCTTGATACCAAATATGAACAACAAAATGACAGATGATTTGCACATATACATATATATATATAAACTATTTCACATCACACAAGATAATGAAGACAAATAAAAATAACTCAAACCCAAGAAAATCAAACAAATATTGTGCAATATCAATAGAAGGTTTCATTACATCCCTTTTTCCTCCATATCAGAAATTATTTACGTAAATCTATAATAGTTTAAATTATAATGTTGATCCATAATTTAAGTGAACAAAACCCATAATAACAATTAAAATTCTATAGAAAAAAAAAAAAAAAAACTGTGAAAAAAGGTTTAAATAGCAGTCTGGTTAAATCCATTGATGCTCACTGTGAGTTAAAGCAGCTGTATTTTCCCTTACATGAAACCTGAAGAAGAGTATCACCATGATCATTTAGATTTCATTATGAAGCTCTAGACTAGGCGATTGAGTTGTAAATTTGAAAGTGTTTTCCGAGTCTTAAATACTGATGACCTATCCTCTGGATACGTTATCAGTATCTGATTGGTGGGGTTTTGACAACTGGGACTCCCGCCGATCAGCTGTTTGAGAAGGCATTGGCGCTTCTTCGAGCTCCGCTGCCTTCTCCCTGCTCACCAAGCACAGTGCCATATATAGTATAGTGGCTGTGCTTGGTATCACTGCTCAGCTACATTCACTTCAATGGGGGCTCAACTGCGCCTAGGCCATGTGATTGATTTACATGTCGTCACTTGGCCAAGGGAAGGATGAAGAAGGCCGCGGCGCTACTGCAAGCACCGTGTACCTTCTTAAACAGCTGATCGGTGGGAGTCCCGGGTGTTGGACCCCAATCGATCAGAAACTGATGACCTATCCAAAGGATAAGACATCAGTATTTAAGTCTCAGAAAACCCCTTTAAATATAGCAAAAAATGTAAAATATATATATATATATTTGAAGACCTGGAGTTCCTTTAAAGCTAGGCACACACATTCAATAGCTGTCGGCCGAACGATCGGCTTTCTCTCCAGACTCCCCCATACACAGACACATTTGGTCCGGGCAAGCTTGTATGTGTGGTCAGTCGGGAGAGAATAGAAAGCCACTGCCAGTTACTTCTGGTGGCAGCTTATTTTGTGGGAAAACAAAAGGATTGGGCCAAAATATTCACATTAGGCTGGGTTCACATCATGTTTTTGACCTGCATTTAACGTATACGTTGGGGAAAAACGGATGCAAAAGCATAGTACACTGCACTTTTCCATCCTGAAAAGTTGGGCAAAAAAAGTATATGTTAATGTATCCTTTTTTTTAATTTTTTACAATGGTACAGCATTCGTCTGAGGCATCCGTTTAACACATACGTTTTTTGCATACGTTAAACGTAAGACAAAAATGTGATGTGAACCTAGCCTTATCTGTCAGGGGAGAGTCAGGATCTCCCCATACACATTAGATGGTCAGCTGAACCCACCATTCTCAGCAGGTATAGATGACAATACACTAATGTGTATGGGACCCTTAAGACCACGTTCACACAGCAGTATTGTGGTCAGTATTTTGCATCAATATTGGTAAGCCATACCCAGAAATCAGTTCAAAACATGAAAAAACAGAAGAGGTGCAATTATTTCCATTATACATTTCTCTATAGGGTCCACTCCTGATTCCAGCTTACAGATATTAATGCAAAATGCAGAAGATTGCAGAGTAAGGCCTCATGCACACAACCATGCCTTTTTTTTGCGGTCCGCAAACCGCGGATCCGTAAAAAACGGAAGCCACCCGTGTGCCTTCCGCAATTTTCGGAACGGAAGGCCATTGTAGACATGCCTATTCTTATCCGCAAAATGGACAAGAATAGGACATGCTATATTTTTTTTCGGGGCCTCGGAAAAAAATCTTTTGCGGCCCCATTGAAGTGAATGGGTCCGCATCCGAGCCGCAAAAACTACGGCTCGGATGTGGACCATAACTATGGTCGTGTGCATGAGGCCTAAGGGTACATGCACACGTTCAGGATTCATGTGTGTTCGCAGGTAAATCCGTGCGGTCAATCCGCATCAATTGGTGCGGATTTGCATGCGGATTTGGATTTTACAATCCGCACCGCAGGTCAAAATCCGCGCGGAAAAAATCTGCATTGTGTGCATTGAGAATTTCAAATTCTCATAGAATACAATGTACATGACCTACGGTGCAGATTTCCCGCATGCAAATCCGCACGCAATCCTAATCGTGTGCATTTAGCCTAAAACAAGCCTTACAGGAAGAAAACAGGGAGCCTGTCAGCAGTTTTGATGAGTAGGGGGTGAGTGGGGGTTGGGGAGAGACGTACAAGCTGCTCTGTTTGTGGAGCGTTTCTCATCAGGAGTAGTGTAAATATGAAGTTTTATTCTACTAGATTCTACACTTGGAAGCGTACAGGGTGGGGTTTCATGGTGAAGTGCCCTCTGCTCTCTATATTGAGCTGCTTCACAGTCCCTCCCCTGGTCATCTGGTTGGATACCATATCTGTCACTCAGAAGGGATGGGCTGTAAAACATCTCAATGCAAAGCGCAGAGTGCACTTACACAGTTTCATTGAAAAGTATAGTTGACTATCCTTTTTAATACAACTGGGGCTGTGGGATCCTGATATATCCCACCCAAACATATGCTAAAAAGGACACCCTTGTCAGATACATTTGCCAACTAAAGTCTGGGCATGTCGGTGTATTCATGGTGAAGTGCAAACAGTGCACCACAGATCGGTGGGATTGTTCAGATATGGTGTAAATTTAACTTTAGCTGTGAAAATACATAAAAAAATAAAAGGCAATAACAACCATCCTAATAGATATTCCATAGTAAGTGACAATCAAGCCAAATATTTATTATTGAAAAAATAAACTATATATGGTTATGTGCTAATTATTATTTTTTGCATCTCTAAAAAAAACACTATAAAATAGGTCTCAAAGTACTCAAAAAGTTCTGTAATTTTCTTATATTCTTAAAGGGGCTGTCCACTTATATAAAATTTTTAGGGAGACATAATGGTATGAAAAGTGCAGCATTTATCTCACCGATCCCCGATGTTTACCCCACTGGTCTCCAGTTTCAGAACACACAGTAAATGGCAAGATATGCCCATTCAACATTCAGCCGATCATTGACTGGGGCAGGTCACTGCTGTGCCATTTTCTGTGTGTCATGTCGGAAACAGAAACTGGAGGCCAACAGGTACACGGTAAGTGTCAGAATGGTAGCGGTGGGGGATCAGTGAAATTAGTAATGCTTATTTTTTTACCGTTTTACTTTTATCTTTTTGAGTGTACTGATAGTAAAGTTTTACCTAAAAAAGAAACAATAAACTATGCATGCTACCTCCTCACGTCATGTCTGGTGCGACCGGAAGTGACGAGGGTAGGGAAATCTCACGAAGTAGGGAAGTATAACGTTACACCTATTTCAAATGAATATTTAAAGGGAATATGTCTTCAGAAAATGATCTGCTGTTTAAATAACTTTCTTTATGTTTAACATATTTTTAAATAATTTTTGATGATGTTATTTTTAATTTTCCACGTCACTTTTTACATTTAAGCGAAAACTAAAAACCCTGCAGTTTTTACACTGGCCACTATGTCTAATTATTGGCGCCACTTCTTGGTCTGTACAAATCACTTTACTGTTCTAATCCTGCCTGTAATGATATCACTTTTGTGTATAGATAACACAGGATCCACCATTCATAATAGGTGATTGTCAGAGCTTATCTGTTTTTCCCTTGTACAATGACCTCTGCACAGGTCACAGAGCATGCCTAGAAAACTTTCCCATGTAAGTCAATACGGTCTCCTCCTGACCATTGTGTCTATGGACAATAGGGCTGCCATAAAGCAATTTTATTAATGCTTTCTAAATGCTGGTAAGAACAGCTCAGGCAAGATGGCCGCCCCCATAATCATGTTCAGGAAAAAAAATAATAATAATCTACAATCAGATACAGGGAAAAAAAAGGAGATGTTTTAATTTTTGGTGATTAATTACAAAAATATTTGTAAAAAGGATCCTTAATAAACGTCTTGGAACTGTGGCTAAAGAGACTGGTTTAGTATATATTTAAATGGGTTGCATTTCGCTGGGATTTTCACAATTCCTACAAAGCAGGAAACGAAAATACCAAGAAAAACCACCGCAAAAATGACTCAAGTATATACACCTTTACATACATTTTTAAGCTTCGGACACACCCATACGGAACAAATCCGAGTTGACTTGAGCTCCGAATTTCAAAAGTGTACTAGTAATTTTTAAAGGGGTTGTCTGAGACTGAGAACCTCTTTTGAAATTGCCAGGCAGGGTGCAGGGATTAAAAAAAAGACTCACCTGTCACCAGCACTTCCAGTTCCGATCCTCCTTCTTCTCTGCTTTCAGTCCCAGGTGGACCAAAAATGTTATGTACCATCTTCATGCATGTCACTGCTGCCTGCCAGTTAATGGCTCCAGCGGTGATGTGTGCCAACGATGACTCCATTGACATGCATGTAGATGGCATGCCATACATCGAGTCCAGGAGGGACCAGAAGTGGAGAAGAAGGGAGGTTGGCACTGGAACCAGAGCACCGGTTCCTGGTCTCACAGAACTCATTTAAACAGTGTTCATGCTTTATAACCCCATTTAGGATAAGAAATTAGAGTTTTTTTAATTTCAAATTTAAATTTAAAAACATAGCACTGTTGGCTTTTAGAACTGCACAACAATCCAATGTGAAAGTGGGTGTTATCGTGCTCACAGAAATAAGCTGAATCAAAAGTAATTTTTATAGGGAAGTCGAGGAATATGCATCAGTCCATTGATGTCACAGTATTTAAAAACACATAAAAATATCATTGTGGTTTTCCAAAAATACTGTTCTGCAGGGGGCCTTGGCCGTCCTGATTATTACCAATTGGATAACTGACTAAAGGCCATTTTGCATTGGCCGAGGGTTGTCCATAAAAACCAGTTCATAAAAACACTTGTTCCGTGGTTCCGCAAAAAAAACGGAATGTACTCCGTATGCATTCCGTTTCCGTATTTCCATTTTTCAGTTCCGTCCAAAGATAGAATATGTCCTATTATTGTCCGCATAACGGACAAGGATAGTACTGTTTTATTAGGGGCCAGATGTTCCATTCTGCAAAAAACGGAATGCACATACGGTCATACACTCGTGTGCAAGAGGCCAAAAACTGTTTTCAATTTCTGACTGAAGATTGAATTGAAATAATATTCTTCATGGAAATACTTCAGGGGTCATTTACTAAGCTGAAATACGCCTAAATTAGTTTCTAGTTGCGCCACTATCTGCGACTTCTCACTCACGCCATGTCTAAAATTGTAGGCGTGGCGTGGGCGGGAAAAGGGAGGAGCCAGCAGGCCATCTCATTCATCATTTTCTACGCCTGTTGTAGGCATAGAAAATGGTCTCGGAAGCTGTCTTACATTTAGAACTGGCATGGGATGCGCCGAAGTTAGGGAGAGGCCTGCAACTCTTCATAACTTTGGCGGATCTTCTATCTTCATTCAGCAGGACCTGCGCTGACGTGGTGAGCGCGATTACGTCATCAAAGGTCCTTTTGCAGGTCCTGAAAGATGAAGAAAGAAGAAGATGTCGACTGCGCGAACAACAGGATGAGGTGAGTTAATTTATTTTTTATTTTTTAACCCCTCAAGCAACATTTTAGTAAGCATTCTGTATTAAGAATGCTATTATTTTCCCTTATAACCATGTTATAAGGGAAAATAATAAAATGAATAGAACACCTAACCCAAACCTGAACTTCAGTGAAGAAGTCCGGGTTCGGGTCTGGGTACCACATTCAGTTTTTTCTCACGTGCATGCAAAACGCACTCACACGGAAAAAACTGAACATCGGAATGCAATCGCATTCAAAACTGACTGCAATTGCGTGCCTACTCGCGCGGTTTTCCCGCAATGCACACGCGACGCATCCGGAGCAAATCTGGGACGCCCGTGTGAAAAAGGCCTTAGAGGTAGGTTTATGGTAACTGGTGTAAAGGAAAACTCTCTTAGTTGCCCATAGCAACCAATCAGATTCCATCTTTCATTTTTCAGAGCTCTTTTGGGAAATGAAAGGTGGAATCTGATTGGTTGCTATGGGCAACTAAGACAGTTTTCTTTTATACCAGTTTGATAAATCTCGCCCTTAGGTTTTTAGGTTTGTGTCATGGAAACATATGGAAAGGCTTCCTGTATCATCTGTAGTAAAAGTATAATTTTTATAATATAGCTAATGCTCCAGTAATATTCCTAATAGTTTCTAATACTGCTGCTTTAACTCATAGTTCTCTAAATGCAAAAAGATGTGGAGAAAATAATGTGCAGAACTTGAAAGCCAAAACTAGATGTTTAATATTTTCAATTATTATTAACTAAAGGCCTACCTGGAACAAAGATAGACCGTACCAATGTCACATGATCCATGGAGAGGAGTGGGTCATATCCCTACTATCAAATTACTACAGGCAGTACCTGGGATCAGGTGCCACTTACATCCTGGCCATTTCTTCCTCTGTCGCTGGATTGGTAACACTGCTGTGCAAATGTGGCCGTACATACATAGCATTTGTTGAACCTAGCGATCTAGCTGGGACTGACCTACTATCTAATGTGTATTAGATGTTCAGCTGGCATTTGTTTGCTAGATGTCCAGGGAAATAATAAGACTGGATATGTTGTGGGCAGGCTTATTCCTCTTTTCCAATTGAGAGCACATGTATGGCTGGGATTAGAGATGAGCGAATTTCTTAAAAGTTCGATTCGGCTTTTTCACAAAAAAATTAGCTTTGTGACGAATTACGTCACGAAGCGCATTTTTTTGGTAAGTAGCGGGTGCAATGACAAGGAGCTGCAATAGCGCCGCCCCCCGTCACTGTACCCCTTAAGATGCTGCGTTCATACATGATCGCGGCATCTGAGTGTAAAAACAGTTTAAAATTAACAATAAAAAACTTACCACCTCCATTTGCTGGCGTTGGTCTGGCCGAAATCTTGTGCGGCGCGAGATTACGTCATCACGGCGGCTGGCCGGCGTGATGATGTAATCTCGCGCCGCGCAGGATTTCGGCTGAGACCTTCAAGCAAGATGGAGGCTGGCGGCCCGTCACGAGCAAATGGAGGAGGTAAGTTTGATTTCTTTGTTTTTTATACTATTTCAGGTTAAATCGATTTGCTGACACGAAGCACGAGGAAATTCAAGGCAAATCGAATGGATCCTGAAATTCGGATCGAATTCCACTTTGTGGGATTTGATTCGCTCATCTCTAGCTGTGATGTTGAGATGAATAGCCGTCAGTCGTACAACAGAAACTGGGGGTGTATGATATGGCCACCTTAACACTGAACCAACAGATCCAACCAAAGTTGCTCCGAGTTAAGTAAATTTATTTTAAACATTAAGCACCTGGTTCCCGGTGTTTGTCCTGTATGAAATGTTTCATGCACAGCAGTAAAAAATGAGGTGAGTCAGAAGAAAACATCTTAGCTTATTGACTTTGAATAATGGTTGTATACCACACAAAGCAGCATGAGTAGATGGTGTCACTGGTGGAAGATAAATGAGGGACTTGCAATTCACAATTGTTAGACCCTCAACCAGTGATCAAGATACACCAAAATGCACCTTGACTAAATACCAGTTAGCGATTTTAACATTTGGTGCCAATACTGATAAGTGAAATAACTTCTGGTAGTAAAATACCATGGTCTACAAGTGATGTAAAAAGCCAACGGAGGGATTTATAAAGTTATTGGAAATAAAGAGTATGGCTCCTCAATCCCAACCATTCTAAATACAACAATTGAAGACAAGTTCAAAAGCAAGAAGCTGTAACCAGGTCCCTCTGACAAAACTTCTAAATTTTTACTTGAAAATCTCACTTTTCAATGCAACAAGAAACCAATCCCTCATAGTTAAAAGATAAAGCTCTCATTTAGCTCTCGCACATTATTTTAAAACCTTTCATCCTATGGATGATTTTTTTGTCATGTAAATTAGGTCTGACAAATAGTTTACAATGACCTAATTAATGGGCACTGACTTAGGTTTTGCCTGACAGTATGTAAAGAAGGTGATTTTTTCCCCCTCCAGAAATAGCTTCATTCTTGTCCATGGGCTGTGTATGATATTGAAGCTCCAACCCCACTCAAGTAAATCAAACTGAGCTGCAATATCATTCACAACCCATGGACAAGGGTGTTTCTGGGGGGAAAAAGCTTGTTAGACAACCCCATAGCTCCATTTTTGTCTGTGGGCTGTGTATGGTACCGAAGCTCCAAACCTCTCAAGTGAATCGGACTGAGCTGCAACATCAGGCACAACCCATGGACAAGGCTGTTTCTGGGGGGGGGGGGGGGGAAAGCTTGTTAGTCAACCCCATAGCTCCATGCTTGTCCATGGGCTGTGTATGGTACTGAAGCTCCAAACCTCTCAAGTGAATCGGACTGAGCTGCAACATCAGGCACAACCCATGGACAAGGGCGTTTCTGGGGGGAAAAAGCTTGTTAGTCAACCCCATAGCTCCATGCTTGTCCATGGGCTGTGTATGGTACTGAAGCTACAAACCTCTCAAGTGAATCGGACTGAGCTGCAACATCAGGCACAACCCATGGACAAGGGTGTTTCTGGGGGGGAAAAGCTTGTTAGTCAACACCATAGCTCCATGCTTGTCCATGGGCTGTGTATGGTACTATAGCTACAAACCTCTCAAGTGAATCGGACTAAGCTGCAATATCAGGCACAACCCATGGACAAGGGTGTTTCTGGGGAAAAAAAGCTTGTTAGACAACTTCTTGAACATCACATTCGTGTTGAAGCCTTAAATTTCATACCAAACATTTTCTTTCTAAAGGAAGAACATTAATATATATTTTCGAGTGCACAGTGACATTAAGATTTCCTAGTATGTACAATAAAACATTCATTTTAGCTGGTTGGAAGGAATGATAAAGGTTTCTGGAAGAATATCATTAAATGGTACTTTAAGAAAACTGCATGGTTCTCGATCAATAAACAGTTTTTCACTTGCTATATTAAATATACAGGACAATGCACCACAATGAAATAGCTGTATATATATTTATATATATATCTTATGTTTACAAAAATAAGCATTGCAGTGCGTATGTCCTCCACTAAAATCCCTGAATTAACGGCAGCTTTCATGACTTATAGAAACTACTTCTAGTATTCTTCAAATAATTTTCCTCTCTGTACATGCATAATAAATTAAACTTTTATACTGCAAAAAAATGGCTGGTCTGTGAAAACTAGAATCGGTTTTGTATGCATATTTTCTGCCTTGGTTGATCCCCTATTATGAGATCTTTTGCTTAAACTGTAAATACAATATGGCCACATCCAGTGTACACTTCAAAAACCGTCTTATGTTGTATCATCATCAAAAAGCATTTGTGCAAAATATGCCTTTTATAAGAAACCAGTGTCCATAACTGAAAAAGCAAATTATTTATGACTTCTGTACATAGTAGCTGATACCTACTATGTAGCTATGTATAGAAAAATACTGTACCAGGCAGACTAGCTAGAGAAGATAGCAGACCTTCAGGTGCCACCATGGACTAGGAAAGAACCATTAATAGTACTGAACAATTACCATATTGCATTGATTTCCATTGTTCAGCAAACCCAGCACTAGAAACACACAACTAAGGAGCAACCAATGACTTTTTAGTTGACTATGTTGCCGGTTGCAGTAATTACGAGAACAGACTGATACTGTCTCTACAAATCTACTGTTTTCTACTGTCTTACGAAAGAAATTTGTTCATTGTATAAAAAAGTTCTTTTCCTCTGTCCTTCCTTAGCAAAAATGTGAACACACTTAGTTTTTTTTTTTAAAGTTCCTATGTCAGCCTGTGACCTTGCTTCAAATGTGCACTGCTGTCCACTGGGTTCATCAAAGCTTGTTCCATCTCAATTTGGGAAAGGGTTTCAGCTATTTCATCCCTTGATATTCCTCAAAATGAATCCCTGGTAATGAATAGTTTCCATTCTTCTGCAACTTTTCAACAATCTCTAGTTATAAATTACATTAAGTTCCTCACCAAATAAATAAGAAGGATTTGTAGCAGACTTGATTGGGGCTGGCTCTGGGCCAGTTAGCAGCCTTTTATCTAAAACCCTGGTCACTGTTAAAAAGGACAACATTTTCGCAAATATTGGAATCTCAAACAATAAAAAAAAAACACAAAAAAGACTATGAAGAAAATGTCCCCATTGAGCAGAATGAGGAGCCATAGAAAGAAGTAATTCCCCTGAACAGTGACCGAGACAGACTTGACGACCTCCGGGTGCATCACCATTTTTATGGCGAGGGTCGTTTCTTTGTATTGCACCAAACAGTAAAATAAAGTCTCTGTGACACGTCTGCCTGCTAGATCAGATTCCGCCTCTGCACATGGGCAAGTTCACATAAGTGAAAACATTGAATTCCGTGAGGATGGAGATACACAGGAAGATGCTATACAGAAATATACATGTCAGTCCTAGCTTCTTGTCCAGTTTCCACTTGTTCAGGTGAACACCACAGACCTGTAATAAAGGCAACAGAGTCAGCATGTCTGTATAGGGAGAATCATAAATGTAATAAATTCTGGAAACAATTCTGGTGGTCTGGTTAAAGGGAACCTGTCACCAGGAAATGCAAAGCAATATGCAGGCAGCATGTTATAGAGGAGCTGAGCAGATTTATATAGAGTTTAGTGTGAAAAGATTTAGTATGTCATTTAGTAATTGAAATTTCTGCTCATTCTGGGCTTTGAGGTCCAAGAGGTGGTCCTATCAGTGATTGACAGCTATCTCTGTATACACAGTCATTGAGGAAGGCTGTCAATCACTGATAGGTCCGCCTCCTTGACTTCAAAGCCCAGAATGAGCAGGAATTTAAATTAATGAAATACAAGTTTTACTAAAACTTTTACCATAAAACTATATATCTGCTCCTCCTGCTCTATAACATGCTGCCTACAGCTCACACACCATGTTCAATGTGACAGGTCCCCTTTAAATGGTTTTTAAATAATTGCTAACATGTAAAAAATATGCTATTGTCTCTGGGCATCTTCTGAATGGGAATATACAGTGCCTTGCAAAAGTATCCCTTGACTTTTTTCATATTTTGGTGCCTCACAACCTGAAATTAACATGGATTGTTTGATGATTTGCATAATTTAATTTACAGAACATGCCCACAACTTTGAAGATGTTTTTTTATTTTTTATTGTGAAGCAAACAACATATAGGACAAAATAACTGAAAAAGTCAATGTGCTTAACTATTCACCCCCCTAAAGTCAATACTTTGTAGAGCCACCTTTTGTGGCAAGCACAGCTCCAAGTCGCTTTGGATAAGTCTCTATGAGCTTGCCACATCTTACCACTGGGATTTTCGCAAATTCATCCTTGCAAAACTGTTCCAGCTCCTTCCGGTTGTATGTTTTGCGCTTGTGAACAGCAATCGTTAAGTCTGACCACAGATTTTCTATTGGATTGAGATCTGGGCTTTGACTAGGCCATTCCAACACATTTACATGTTTCCCCTTAAACCACTCAAGTGTTGCTTTAGCAGTGTGTTTGGGGTCATTGTCCTGCTGGAAGGTGAACCTCCGTCCTAGTCTCAAATCACGCACAGAGTGGTACAGGTTTTGCTCAAGAATATCTTTGTCTTTAGCCCCATCCATCTTTCCCTCAACTCTGACCAGTTTCCCAGTCCCATCACCACAGCATGATGCTGCCACCACCATGTCTCACTGTGGGGATGGTGTTCTTTGGGTGATGTGATGTGTTGGGTTTGCGCCACACATAGCGTTTTCTTTGGCCGAAAAGTAAAATTTTAGTCTCATCAGACCAGAGCACCTTCCTCCACACATTTTGGGAGTCTCCCACATGCCTTTTCGCAAACTCACAACATGCCTTTTTGTTTTTTGCTGTAAGTAATGGCTTTCTTCTGGCCACTCTGCCATAAAGCCCAACTCTATGGAGCGTACGGCTTATTGTCGTCCTATGTACAGATACTCCAGTCTCTGCTGTGGAACTCTGCAGCTCCTCCAGGGTTACCTTAGGTCTCTGTGCTGCCTCTCTGATTAATGCCCTCCTTGCCTGGTCCGTGAAATTTGGTGGGCGCCCGTCTCTTGGCAGGTTTGCTCTTGTACCATGTTCTTTCCATTTGGTTATGATCAGGGGCGTACATAGAAATCACTGGGCCCCATAGCAAGCATCTGAATTGGGCCCCCTAACCCCACCCACTATCCACCCCTGGCCCGTCCCACCTCCTGTCCTGGCTCCTCCCATGCCACACCCCCATTAAAGAATCCCTAATGCCCCCCAAAATGCCTGGGGGGAAGGAGTAGGAGAGCACACTGTCCACTATGAGCCTCCCAAACCCTTAATGCCCCCCAAAATGCTCAGAACAGTGTGCTTTCCTTCTACTTCTCTTCCACCTGGGCATTTTGGGGTAATGGGGGCATAAAGGGGGCTCATAGAGGATTCAGGGGGGAGGCTCATACAGGACTGAGTAGGAGGAAAGCAGACTGTCCTCTATGAGCCCCCCAAACCCTTAATGCCCCCCAAAATGCTCAGGACAGTGTGCTTTCCTTCTACTCCTCTCCCCCCTGGCATTTTGGGGGGCATTAAGGGGTTGAGGGGCTCATAGAGGACTCGGGGGGGGGGGGGGGGGGGGAGAGGCTCATAGAGGACAGTGTGCTTTCCTCCTACTCTTCCCCGAACCTGAACATTTTGGGGTAATGGGGGCATTAGGGGGGCTCAGAGAGGATTATGGGGGGGCTCATACAGGAAAGAGTAGGAGGAAAGGCGGGACATCATATAAGGATTTGTTGGTCTGCGGGTATCTGTTACTTCTTTACAATATGCCCCCCTTGCCTGTCACTGCAGGGAGCTCGGCCCATATGCAGCATGTAGTACGCCATTACCCATGTGGAGAGTTCATGTATTAACTGTGCTCTTCAGATTAAACCCTAGGCTCTAGTATTATATGACCAGATGGTCATATAATACTAGAGCCTAGGGTTTCATCTGAAGAGCACAGTTAATACATGAACTCTCCACATGGGTAATGGCGTACTACATGCTGCATATGGGCCGAGCTCCCTGCAGTGACAGGCAAGGGGGGCATATTGTAAAGAAGTAACAGATATCACCCTGCTCCCCAGAGATTTGTAAACTAACACAGGCCTCAGGCAGCATAATATATAATATAGTCAAAGTCAGAGTCAGCCGGGCCAGGCACTGCTGCAGGGAGTGCAGCCGGCAGTGACACGGCAGGACGAACGAACGGTACTTGTTCAACTTCTGAGTCTGAGTGACTTACTTCAGGCCAGCCAGCCAGGGACACAATCGCTTCAGAATCTTCCTCTTCATCTCCTTAGCTTATGCACCCTAGCGACGGCGAAGTTCGAGCCGATTCTCCCGCCCCCTTGCGCCACTGGCCAATCAGCAGCTGCCTCAACAGAATTGCCTTGTGCTGATTGGCCAGCGGCTCGAGCGCTACATGCAGGCTGGCTTGATCCTGATTCCGCGTCAGCAGACTGTCAGGATCAGGTCAGGAGGGTCTGGTCAGGATCAGGTCAAACGGGGGGGGGGGGCTTGGCGGCGATTGCGGAAGATGAATTGGGTCTGGAGAAAAGCAGCCGCATAGCCGGCTGCAGGTCATGAGTGGGCGGGGCCAAATAGTGTGGGCGGGGCCTTCTCTGCGCTACGGGCCCCCCAGTGCCGCGGGCCCCATAGCAGTGGCGTGGTCTGCCTCTATGGACGGTACGCCACTGGTTATGATAGATTTGATGGTGCTCCTGGGGATCATCAAAGATTTGGATATTTTTTTATAACCTAACCCTGACTTATACTTCTCAACAACATTGTCCCTTACTTGTTTGGAGAGTTCCTTGGTCTTCATTGCAATGTTTGGCTAGTGATGCCTCTTGCTTAGGTGTTGCAGCATCTGGGGCCTTTCAAAAAAGGTGTGTATATCTAATGGCAGATCATGTGACACTTAGATCGCACACAGGTGGACATCATTGAACTAATTATGTGACTTCTGCAGGTAATTGGTTGCACCAGAGCTTTTTATGGGCTTCCTAACAAAGGGTGTGAATACATACGCATATGCCAATTTTCTGCTTTCTATTACAAACAATAGTTTTATTTCTATATCTTTCTCATCTCACTTCACCAACTTAGACTATTGTGTTCTGATCATCATATACAATTCTAATTAACAAAACATTGAACTTAAGGCTGAAATGTAACAAAATACGAAAAAGTCAAGGGGGGTGAATACTTTTGCAAGGCACTGTATATTCACCATGGACTGTAATAATTGCTTATTTTGTAACTGTGTAATACTTCATTTTCCCTATGCTGCAGTGAAATAGAAGACATGCTGCCGGATTCCCCCACTGATCACCGCAGATTGCTGGGTTCCCAGCTTATTGTCAGGGGGCTAAAAGGAGAGTCAGAAGGTCTTCTTTTCCACATTTATAAAATACAACAAAAGAATATGACTTAATTCTCCATAACAAATAAGAACGATTTGCTGTTTATTACCCATCCACAATAAGTAATCCAAAAAATAAAATCGTAGCCATGCAGAAGTTTACTACATACCGTAACAAACAAGGAAGCCAGGAGCAAAGCCACAGAATATATGAGGCCCCTGCTGTTAAGATGTATCTGTAATAGAAGAATAGTCATTTATTATTACACACTGGTAGTACACGGCTACTAAATACATATAACTTAGAGCAGATGTGGTACAAGATTCAAAGACCTCCTCAGATCCTTCAATAGGCAAACACAGTGGATCCGCTTTGCCCTGGTTGTTCTTTTAACACACTAACCTTTTATCTATAACTATGCATACAAATGAGATACAAATCCTCGGGGGTGTGTAGTGTTCGGTGTACTCCAAATATGGTGAAAAAGATCACACCTATGAGGATCAAATTCTTCCGATATCAATCAGGTTTAAGCCCTTCCCACAAAATGTCATAAATGTATGGCATGCAGGAGAAGTATGGAGCAGGCTCATGAGTTGAGCCTATTACATACACGTTTGGTGCAGCTGTGTAATACAGCTGGCTGACCCCCATCTGCTATGACTGGTGTCAGGTCATTTAACCTGTCAGATGTGATTGGCAGAAAAAAAGTAAAAAAAAAAACAACAGAATATAAATAAAGCAATGAACAAAAAAGAAGATTATCAGTATCACTGCATCCAAAATTGTCCGAATGGTGAATGCCATAAAAAATTTTAAATGTGTGATGCTCTATTTTTGGTCACCCTAAAAGTGATCAAAAATTTATATATACTCTAGAATGGTACCAATAAATCTACAGTCATGGCCAAAAGTTTTGAGAATGACACAAATATTAGTTTTCACAAAGTTTGCTGCTAAACTGCTTTTAGATCTTTGTTTCAGTTGTTTCTGTGATGTAGTGAAATATAATTACACGCACTTCATACGTTTCAAAGGCTTTTATCGACAATTACATGACATTTATGCAAAGAGTCAGTATTTGCAGTGTTGGCCCTTCTTTTTCAGGACCTCTGCAATTCGACTGGGCATGCTCTCAATCAACTTCTGGGCCAATTCCTGACTGATAGCAACCCATTCTTTCATAATCACTTCTTGGAGTTTGTCAGAATTAGTGGGTTTTTGTTTGTCCACCCGCCTCTTGAGGATTGACCACAAGTTCTCAATGGGATTAAGATCTGGGGAGTTTCCAGGCCATGGACCCAAAATGTCAACGTTTTGGTCCCCGAGCCACTTAGTTATCACTTTTGCCTTATGGCTCCATCGTGCTGGAAAATGCATTGTTCTTCACCAAACTGTTGTTGGATTGTTGGAAGAAGTTGCTGTTGGAGGGTGTTTTGATACCATTCTTTATTCATGGCTGTGTTTTTGAGCAAAATTGTGAGTGAGCCCACTCCCTTGGATGAGAAGCAACCCCACACATGAATGGTCTCAGGATGCTTTACTGTTGGCATGACACAGGACTGATGGTAGCGCTCACCTTTTCTTCTCCGGACAAACCTTTTTCCAGATGCCCCAAACAATCGGAAAGAGGCTCCATCAGAGAATATGACTTTGCCCCAGTCCTCAGCAGTCCATTCACCAAACTTTCTGCAGAAGATCAATCTGTCCCTGATGGGTTTTTTTGGAGAGAAGTGGCTTCTTTGCTGCCCTTCTTGACACCAGGCCATCTTCCAAAAGTCTTCGCCTCACTGTGCGTGCAGATGCGCTCACACCTGCCTGCTGCCATTCCTGAGCAAGCTCTGCACTGGTGGCCCTAAAGCCTTCTTAACAAGAATTGAACCTCTTTCCTTGAAGTTCTTGATGATCCTATAAATTGTTGATTGAGGTGCAATCTTAGTAGCCACAATATCCTTGCCTGTGAAGCCATTTTTATGCAACGCAATGATGGCTGCACGCGTTTCTTTGCAGGTCACCATGGTTAACAATGGAAGAACAATGATTTCAAGCATCATCCTCCTTTTAACATGTCAAGTCTGCCATTTTAACCCAATCAGCCTGACATAATGATCTCCAGCCTTGTGCTCGTCAACATTCTCACCTGAGTTAACAAGACGATTGCTGAAATGATCTCAGCAGGTCCTTTAATGACAGCAATGAAATGCAGTGGAAAGTTTTTTTGGGATTAAGTTAATTTTCATGGCAAAGAAGGACTATGCAATTCATCTGATCACTCTTCATAACATTCTGGAGTATATGCAAATTGCTATTATAAAAACTTAAGCAGCAACTTTTCCAATTTCCAATATATATGTAATTCTCAAAACTTTTGGCCACAACTGTACATTTCAACCCGCAAAAAGCAAGCCCTATACAGCTCTGTAAATGGAAACATGAACAAAAAAAGTTATGGGTGTCAGAATATGGCAAAGTTATGAGCAAAACCTCATAAAACAATATAAATTTGGTATCACCAATCGTACTGACCTACAGAGTGAGGTAGTCATGTAATTGTGAGTGAACGCTGTGAAAACAAAACCCCCCAAAAATTCGGAATTGTGTTTTTTTTCTGTTTCACCCAACAAGGAATTTTATTTCTCATTTTCCAATACATCATATGGTAAATTAAATGGTGCCATTTAAAATACAACTTGTTCATCCACAAAAATAAGCCCCCATAATGCTATGTGAAAGGAAAATTAGGTTATTTATTGAACATGGAAGGCGGGGAGGAAAAGATGAAAATTGAAAGATGATAATTGACCTGGTCCATAAGGGGTTAATTAAAGAGTGAGATTTATGAAGTATCTTTGTAAGCTGATTATCACTTAATTCCACATGAAACTAATTAACCTTTAAGTACGCTGCAAAATACTAATTCAATCAATATCCCATCAATAATTCCTATTATTTCTTCATACAGTTCCAAGAACTTAAACTGTGATCTCCATCTGATGACGACATGAAATGCATTTTCTGCAGCAAAACAAATCAGGAGGTAACGTTTTGTTCTAGGGATTATAGAAACTGAGACAACAGCCAAAGAAGTATTTTCCATTGTATACAATGCATTACTAATGGAATGAGTCAGGTTTTCCACATGGAGGTCATGCCAATGTTTATTAGCATATCTTGGGCAGTGTCTCGGGGTTAATTCAAAAATCCTTTTTGGTAACTGTGTCCAGGATGTTAGCAGATTTTTTAGATATTTCCTATAATGTATACATGAATAGTTATTGTTTAGATACCAGGCTATTGTTTATAGTGGGCTCATATGGAGTACAAAGCATTTTTTTTTAACATATAATGGGTTTTCCAGGTCATCAAAGTTTGAACAGTGAAGGACTGACCTCCAGGCCCACAGCAATCAGCAGACTGAAGATCCATGGTGTTTGCCGCTTCATTGCTTACATAGGCACTGTAGCTTATTCATATTGTCTGTGCCTGGTACTGCTATTCTTCCCATTTAGTCTGCTCAAATGGATGGGGCAAACTACGGTACCCTGCGTAGTCACATTTAATGACCTGCTGT
The DNA here is from genome assembly GCF_905171765.1 of Bufo bufo. Lineage (NCBI taxonomy): Eukaryota > Metazoa > Chordata > Amphibia > Anura > Bufonidae > Bufo > Bufo bufo. The sequence continues at coordinate 511,339,669 of NC_053392.1, read as the reverse complement.
GCATTTTTAAAAAATACAGTGAGGTTGGACCACCAGAAATCAAATATTGATGGCTTATCTTAAGTATAAGCCATGACCTGCATATCCCTATCCTCTGTCCGTGTCTGTCTGTTTTGTTCATGGTACTCCAATAGACAAGTCTCTGTCATTCCAGAGACTACATCTGTGCCTACTTGGATTAGTTTACAAAAAGCAGGCATGGCTAGGAAAGCCAACGTGAGAGTCCACATGTAGTCTGAGATCTAGTGACCAAAAATCTACTTATTAAAGGGGTTGTTCATTGATATTCTCTTTTTATTTTCATGACCAGTTATGTTAGGTGGACGTCCAATGAATGTGACCACACTCATATTTTACTGAAGTTCCATTACTATTGAAGCTTCCATTTGTCTGGTTAATCAGCATTTATACCAGGCTGTAATTGGCCTCTGTAAAAGGACCCTTACCGTCGAACCTGATTCTTTGCCTCATTAGTCTTTGGTAATGTTAGGCCTGTGGTCCATGCTAGCCTCCCTCTTGTTCCTTGCAGGCACAGACACTGTGCCACTCACCATGCCATCGCTGGTGTCCTCTTGATGCTGCTGCCTGATCATCCCTTAGGTCAGTGTGCACGCTCCAAAATCCTTCCCCAGCCAATGGCTGAAGGTCCATAGGTATTTAAAGCAACCTCTCAAGGTAGAGGGTGTCTGAGCTTTAGGTTCCCTGCTGACCAGCAAAGTTGTTTGATAGTCTGATGCAACTGCGATTTACCTGTGTTTATTCTGCATTATTTCCTACCTGTGTTCCTGTCGTGCTCCAAGTCCTGTTTCCATCCTGCCTATGTGCTCCTACACTTTCAAGTCCAAGTTCAGTTTCTATTTAAGTTAACCCAGTCTGTCTTCTCTGTCTGTTAAGTTCCCAGCCATATGGCAAATCGGTTAGCTGGCCCAGAGGGTTCCATTCGCTGATCCATAACAGGTAAGATTTTACTGCACAACTCTATCTCCGTTACCGATCAGATGGCATAAAACCTTTGATTCTTTATGCAAAGAAGTCTTGGGAAATCTGTTCACATATGAAGCCGTGAGATTAACAATGTCTACTGGTTATAACAATAATATTCCACAAGTCCCTCAGCAGAAATCTTGCACCAGATTACAAGGGTATGCCCACATGAAGTGGTCGTGCTGTACTTGGGGGTACCACATGAGCGGCCATTAACAATGAAAACAGAAGAAAAAATGTGGTTGTATTTAGTTAATTGGATGTAGCGGTGACTCGTACATCAGCGTTTAACTTGGCAGCAGCTGGCTGCATGGCACGTGGCAGCAGGCAGCTGCATCCGCAATGCAGCATGGCAGTTCCACGAGGTCATACCTTAAGAGTGTGTTGCTTGTTTCCAGTAATGTACAGGTGAAACTCGAAAAATTTGAATATTGTGCAAAGTTCATTTATTTTAGTAATGCAACTTAAAAGGTGAAACTAACATATGAGAGACTCATTACATGCAAAGCGAGATATTTCAAGCCTTTATTTTATTACAATTTGGATGATTATGGCTTACAGCTTATGAAACCCCAAAGTCTCAATTTTGAGGTACCCTTAGCTCAGGGGGTATGGATTAATTAGCTGACTAGAGTGTGACACTTTGTGTTTTCAATGTCCGATGAAAAATAGCCCGTTGTGATTGACGAGGAGATTCATCTTGGTGTACAGCAGCGCGGTCTGTTTGACTTTATTGTGACACTTTGAGGCTAGAATATTGAACCTTTTCACAAAATTCTTATGTTAAGTTGCATTAATGCAATTCCTTTTAATTTGCATTACTGAAATAAATGGACTTTTGCATGATATTCAATTTTTTTGAGTTTTAACTGTATATGGATGTGCAGTGCACATAATGAATTCTATGTATGCAATCAGTTTGTATACTGGGCTGTATACTATCCTGAACTGCATTTGAATTAGAAAGTGGACACCCTCCATCTTCCAGGGAACTTGCTACGTGATCACAGAGTATCTGGATGCTGGAGCCTGCAATCATCAGTTGTCACTAGGGAAAATGTAGTACTGTGTGCCATGCATTTAAAATATAGGTGATGTATGAATGTTGGGGGCCCATTGCTTTCAAAGATGATTTTGAGAGGAGTGGCAGGGCACATGCTTGAATCTCTCCTCCTTGAGGAGTCTGAACCCACGTCTTGTGACTAAGTAATACATGTTCTTCATTAGATAACCCCTTTAAGTCAATGGGGGTCCGAGAGCTGCACATTTCAAATGTTCTGTGCCTTGACTAATAGAGGTGGCCCTAAATATAGTGTTTTCTGTGAGTGGACTGTTCTAAATTTCTAATGGCTATGGGACCCTTTGACACCTATTCATACCATAAATATTACCGATAGGTTACTCTATAGACATTATTTGATTTACTTTGTAACAGTAGATGGTTATGTTCACTTTATACTATTCTATTAATGTTAACTGCTAAGGAATTGTAGATATATTTGAATTGGAAAAACAACAACCTATTCTATATTAAAATGGAACATAGACTTTAGAAACTGAAAATCATCTGGAATTCTGTGTTCAATCTTTGTCAAAGAACTTACTGTTAATGTGCCAAAAAGACTGTCTCTTGTGTCGTTAGTTTCATACAGTTTTATTATTATATGATATGTGTTTCCTACTTATATATTGCTAGAATACTAGACTTTTGCTAAGGATAATCCATAAAGTGAAAAAAGAATCATCAGTATATTCTTGGAAAAATGGGTGACAACCAATACAGCTTTCTCAAGGTTTTTTGCCTAGCTTTCCCTGCGTAATTGTGTAATGTTAAGGTATATTATATATAATAAAATACTTGATTCATCTTGTTTACCTAAATATACATTATATATATATATATATATATATATATATATAGTCAGGTCCATAAATATTGGGACATCGACACAATTGTAACATTTTTGGCTCTATACACCACAACAATGGATTTGAAATGAAACAAGATGTGCTTTAACTGCAGACTGTCAGCTTTAATTTGAGGGCATTTACATCCAAATAAGGTGAACGGTGTAGGAATTACAACAGTTTGCATATGTGCCTCCCACTTGTTAAAGAAGCAAAAGTAATGGGACAGAATAATCATCATAAATCAAACTTTCACTTTTTAATACTTGGTTGCAAATCCTTTGCAGTCAATTACAGCCTGAAGTCTGGAACGCATAGACATCACCAGGCGCTGGGTTTCATCCCTGGTGATGCTCTGCCAGGCCTCTACTGCAACTGTCTTCAGTTCCTGCTTGTTCTTGGGGCATTTTCCCTTAAGTTTTGTCTTCAGCAAGTGAAATGCATGCTCAATCGGATTCAGGTCAGGTGATTGACTTGGCCATTGCATAACATTCCACTTCTTTCCCTTAAAAAACTCTTTGGTTGCTTTTGCAGTATGCTTTGGGTCATTGTCCATCTGCACTGTGAAGCGCCGTCCAATGAGTTCTGAAGCATTTGGCTGAATATGAGCAGATAATATTGCCCAAAAACTTCAGAATTCATCCTGCTGCTTTTGTCAGCAGTCACATCATGAATAAATACAAGAGAACCAGTTCAATTGGCAGCCATATATGCCGACGCCATGACACTACCACCACCATGCTTCACTGATAAGGTGGTATGCTTAGGATCATGAGCAGTTCCTTTCCTTCTCCATACTCTTCTCTTCCCATCACTCTGGTACAAGTTGATCTTGGTCTCATCTGTCCATAGGATGTTGTTCCAGAACTGTGAAGGCTTTTTTAGATGTCGTTTGGCAAACTCTAATCTGGCCTTCCGGATTTTAAAGCTCACCAATGGTTTACATCTTTTGGTGAACCCTCTGTATTCACTCTGGTGAAGTCTTCTCTTGATTGTTGACTTTGACACACATACACCTACCTCCTGGAGAGTGTTCTTGATCTGACCAACTGTTGTGAAGGGTGTTTTCTTCACCAGGTAAAGAATTCTTCGGTCATCCACCACAGTGGTTTTCTGTGGTCTTCCGGGTCTTTTGGTGTTGCTGAGCTCACCGGTGCGTTTCTTCCTTTTAAGAATGTTCCAAACAGTTGTTTTGGCCATGTCTAATGTTTTTGCTATCTCTCTGATGGGTTTGTTTTGTTTTTTCAGCCTAATGATGGCTTGCTTCACTAATAGTGACAGTTCTTTGGATCTCATCTTGAGAGTTGACAGCAACAGATTCCAAATGCAAATAGCAGACTTTAAATTAACTCTGGACCTTTTATCTGCTCATTGTAATTGGGATAATGAGGGAATAACACACACATGGCCATAGAACAGCTGAGAAGCCATTTGTCCCATTACTTTTGGTCCCTTAACAAGTGGGAGGCACATGTGCAAACTGTTGTAATTCCTGCACCGTTCACCTGATTTGGATGTAAATACCCTCAAATTAAAGCCGACAGTCTGCAGTTAAAGCACATCTTGTTTGTTTAATTTCAAATTCATTGTGGTGGTGTATAGAGCCAAAAATGTTACAATTTTGTCGATGTCCCAATATTTATGGACCCGACTGTATATATATCAAAGTAAATCAATGTGTTCGCCTCCAAATCTGTAGCATACATTGGCTCTGATGTAAGAATTAAGTAATTGGACAGATATTATTTACAAAAGAGGCTGCACAAATGGTAGGGATGACAAGGGTTTGGGATCAAGAGTAAAGGGAATAGGCAGTGATCAAGCGAAACCACCATCTATATACTTTAGAAGGGAGTGCTAAACGCAATCAGCCTCAGAAAAGTAGACTACATTCCTCTTCATTTCACACTTTACAGCCCTGAGGTAATTAACTACTGCCCAACTAAGATGTTGACCATAACCTCTTCAATGACCTAGATCACCAAGGATGCTGACATTAACACTGTCTCAATCCTACACTGCTGGTATTAGAGGGGTCTTATGAACTTAAACATTTCCACAGGATTTTCTTTGAATGCCTGACAGGTGAGTGGACCACCTCTGGGATCCTCCCCTATGACTAATTAATAGGGAGTATAACCACCACTCTATTGAACACAATGGGAATTTCAGGTGCCGTTAATCAGTAAACTGTGGTTCTACATGAGGTGGATATGCCATGTCATACACCATTATCCCAAATCTCCAGGGATACGAGCATTAACTTCCTTATTACCTTATTCACTAGGAATGCTGGCATTAAACTCTTCACTTTATTACACTACCCATTCTTGAAAGGGGTTGGTCAATTTGTTAAAATATTTGCCCCTAATCATCAGGAGATGCACCCATAGGGCAGATAATGATGGCGGTGACATGATTTAACCACACCACCACGTTTTGTGCTGTCCCTAGATGGATTCATATCTGTGCATGCATTGAACAGTAAATGATCATATCCGGCACTTATAACCCCTTTAATTATATAGTCACCCTTAGTTCTCAAGAAACTCATGATATTGGGCCCCAAGCTCAATACCTTCAGAGGTGGTTACCACAGATGACATCTTAGTGGCCTTAAAGAACTTCCAGTTTGCTTGACACTACAGGTTAGACTAATGAAAGTGCCATACACCAAAAGGGGCTCAAAACTTTGTTGTGTCAAGAAGTCAAGAAAATCTGTAGACTGATGGGATCTTAAAACATATTCCAGCCTGAAGCATTACTATCTATTGGATAGGTGATAAATGCTAGACCCCCACTGATCCCTGCAAGACTTCAGCTACAAGTAGTTTTAATGGAATATCCTTTCAAGCCCGTGCCCTGCCCCTGAAATCACTCTATAGAACTGATGAAAACAGACGAGGACTGAGACTGGTGGGGGTCCCAGTAGTAAGACCCCCAATGATCTGACATTTATCAACCATTCAGTGTATAGGTGATAAATACTTTAGGCTGGGGTGACCCTTTCATTGTAATTACATTGATATTGTCCCATATATTAAAATCCTTTCTGTTTTTGTATAACTAAAAGGTCAGAACCGTATGAAACAGCTGGAAACGTCCATGTCTCAAGTTTATATTCCTATCTAATTGGCAATTCCCATTAAAAGTTTTGTGTGCTGAAGTAATTCACACAGGAAATAATGTCATGCGCCTTAGTGATGGCATATGGTTTTCGGCTTCGATTAAACTACAGCTGTTTTTAAAGTCACTGAATATAAACAAATAACCACTTTTATCAGAAAATAAGTAAAGAGAATACACTTCCACATTAGATGGTTCGTTTCCCTTTAGTCTAATGTGACGTGGGATTTTGGGTCCCTACACACACATATTGTGTCCCCAGCCTTATATGAGTGTGTTTCATGGGCCTAAACAAGTTGATGCCCATTGGTGATCACTACCCCTATGATTATTAACCCTGCTCCTAACCCTATAATAAATTTCATACTGAGTTCAGTCCAAAGGTTGTTTTGTTTATATGACAACATCTACATTTTTTGGCTTCCCTGAGACAAGATGATCTAGACATATTTTAGCTGCTGCATGCAAGGGGACTCAGAGCAAAACAGGGTCCAGGATCCTTTTGCCTGATAAAATGTTAGGGTCCCTGAAAGAAACTTTCGGGTACTAATGGTTTCCATCATGAAACAGACAAGGTGCTTCCATTAAAGAAGCAGAACAATGGAAACCAAAGTACAGATGTGAAGGGACCCTAATTTGTTTCATCCCTGCCCAGCTGTATCCATACATTTTGAATCCTTTAATTATTGGCAGCTGACCACTAGTCCACAGCTTCCTCTCTTGGGAGGCTGACTTCCTGTGAACTAGATTACATCAACATCTACTGTATGAAATCCTTCCTGGCTGCATATCCACCCCCTCACCAAATAACGTCTGTCTTGTTCCTTTATGCGTCCAACATACATAGAGGATTGGCACTATGTCCCACCCTATCACAAGCAGGAGGCAGGAACACAGGCTGAAACTGCATCACATAGAATACGCTAAGACTCTGCCGTATGAGTTAGGGGACAGATATTATATGCCAATTATCTATCACTTGATGCCCAATCACTGGGTGCGGAACCACTGTGTCAGCCAACCAATTTGACTTTGGGCTACACCTAATGACATTATCCTGGCAGTACCATGGTGTTCACTGTTTAATCCCACCAGGCTGCTAACTCTTGGAGTAGTCCCGGTGAGGTTGACAGCTGAACCAGGGAAGTCAGAGACACTAATATGGAATTGAGATTAAGTGGTCACTCGGACCAGGCGTATTTTCGCAGCTCCTCTGACTAGTAATAAAACTCAAATTTTATTTCAACATTTAAAAAATTGTATCAATAGACTTCTTGGGAACTTGTTTAAAAACTTCAGGAGTACAAAGAGTCAGGGTCACATGCCAAGTATTAATGTATAAATCTTGTGTGTTAACACTTCATGCTATTTAAATAAGCAGGTTGTATATCATCTCATAATTCAGATAATACTTATAGGCACCCTAACAAACTCCTGCCTAAAAACTAAAGTCCTGTGTCCCTACATGTTTCGCCGAGCCAGTCGGCGTCTTCAGGGGAAACTAAACAGGTACTATGGGGGGCGGGGTCCGGGCTTTTAAACCCTCGGTATACCTGGGCTGTGACGTTTAGCCAATGCGAGGGTCGTGTGGGTGGGCTCTCAGGTATGGACACCTATGGGCGAGAACTGTGTATGTGCGCCACATCTTCATGACGTCACCATACTGCGTCCCATTCACTTACCGCATCAGATCTCGCCCATGATGTCACATCCAGCACGCCGTTCTTGCATCTAGGCTCAGCAATCGCCTATTCATCCCACACCTGCGCTCTGTATCCACGAGAGTAACTCTTCTACGCATGCGTCCGTACTTGGTGTTTTTTTATGCCCTCCTGTTAGATTGCACATGCGTGCGGGCTTCAGGACGTCTCTATGGATATCATACCATCCCTCATATCAATATGGAATTGAGGGAAAGACCGGAGGAAGATGGTGAATATTATGTAGCTCCTATGGACCACGTTCTATAGCTGACCGACTGCCAGTTATTATATAATATTATATTTATTCCCAGGATTACATTATGTGTGTGTGTATGATGATACTTGTTATAGTGTTTATCTGACCCTGATTTTATGTATAGAATGTAAAGCCAGTATTTTTTCCGTTCTTTATGATTCTATTATATTTAATTTGGATTATTCTTCCCTTACTCACTTCTTTTTTATTTTCTATCTATAGGGCCACTTCAATACCACACATACTACATATCTGGAGGACATTTCTCTATCCCAGGTCAGTATTCCACCAGGAACAGATTTGTACCATCTTATTATGCTATATATGGGGGTGAACCAGTGCAGAATGGAGTGAAAAATGTGTATGCTCCATGATCTATGGATTGAACATTCTCTCTGGCTGTACGCCAGTTATTATTAATAACAGTGTTACTATTACCAGTATTGGATTATATATATATATATATATATATATATATATATATCCAATTATTATCTATAGTGCTATGTGTCTCATCAAGACAGATCAGTGTCCTGATTCTACTTATTGTAATTATCTATTAATTGTGCCTAATGTGACTGTACTGTGACCATCTAATTTCTAATTCTATCCATGGATCACTCCAATTCTGCATACAAGCTGGATACTCCCCATCTACAGATATTCAATTTTAAACATTTCCTGCCTCCCTAATACAGAGCTAGGCGAATCTGATGCATTTTAATCCCCACACTCCTATACTCTCCTTTCCCCTGTATCCCTTCTCATTCCAGGAAGGGGTAAGCCTCTCATTCCTGTATGGTCTATGGATCCGGCTCGGCCTAAGCTCGAGCAAATTAATATGCAGAAACTGGGTTATTATTACCAGTAAAGGATTATGTATGTTCATAATTGTCATAGATCAAGATCCTAATTATGTTTGTTGTTAGCAATGTTATTTCTCTTACCATCAACATTGCTATACCTGATCATCCCTTACTGGTCTCAATTTCTATCCATAGGTGCCTGGACTTCTCCAGATGGAAGCTTCCCCAACTGTAAGTATAGCTTATAGAGAGCCTTTTCTCCCTACTATCTCTAGGGCCACTCAGGATTGGATATTCTGTATACGCCCATTTCAGGACTACCCTACCCCTCACTTCGTCCTCCCATTCCTCCACAGTGTGAGAATAAATTTATGGGAGGGTTATGCTACTTTTTGCTCCTTATGTTTCATATCATTTCCAATCATTTACATGTGGATTGTACTGTAGCCGGTCCAATTTAACTTATAAAAATGAAGCGAAGGTAAATCCTTCATTAAGCCCATTCGGGGCAAGAGAATGGAGACAATAGATCCATTTTGTCTCCTCTTGTTGTAGTTTACGGTCTATGCTGCCCTGTCTAGGAGATGCCTAGATCCTCTGTATCCCCCAGATCTTGAGACCACTTGTATTACCATCATGGTATGTTAATAAATGTCTGGACAGGGGTGTCTCTTCATTAGTATTTAAAATACTAAGATGCTTGGAGATCTTCCTCCTTAGTTCTTGGATCGTTTTACGGATATATAATTTGTCGCACTCACACTGTATGCGGTAAACCACACCAGTGCTCTTACAATTGATGAATTCTCGTATTTTATATGTTTTTCCATCTTGAGGATTGCTGAACTCTTTCTTTGGGATAATAAACTTGCAGAAGCTGCAAGCTCCACATGGATATGATCCTATTGTCTTAAGCCATGTTGTCTTGCTTCTGGAGATTCTTTGAAAATGGCTCCTAACCAACATCTCTTTCAAGTTCATGCCCCGTCTGTATGTGATACTAGGATTCTTGGGAAGTATCTGTCTCAGATCCTTATCTGCCTTCAGGATATGCCAGTGTCTTTGGAGAATCTTACATATCTTGTCATTTTGCACATCAAAGGTCCCTATACATCTAATGGCCTTCTCGCCATCCTTTTTTCTATTGTTGAGGAGTTCCTCCCGATTAGTGTTAACGGCTCTGTTATAGGCTCGATGTAAGACCTTCTTGGGATAACCCCTCATTCTAAATCTTGAATATAGAATACTACTTTCTTTTTGGAAGGTCTCTTCGACTGTACAATTTTGTCTCGCCCTTAAATACTGGTCCACGGGGCACGACAATGACCCAAAACATACAGCAAAGTCAACAAAGGAGTGGCTCAAGAAGAAGCACATTAAGGTCATGGAGTGGCCTAGTCAGTCTCCGGACCTTAATCCAATCGAAAACCTATGGAGGGAGCTCAAGCTCAGAGTTGCACAGAGACAGCCTCGAAACCTTAGGGATTTAGAGATGATCTGCAAAGAGGAGTGGACCAACATTCCTCCTAAAATGTGCGCAAACTTGATCATCAATTACAAGAAACGTTTGACCTCTGTGCTTGCAAACAAGGGTTTTTCCACCAAGTATTAAGTCTTTTTTTGTTAGAGGGTTCAAATACTTATTTCACTCAATGAAATGCAAATCAGTTGCTATCTTTTATTTAAAGTTATTTTTTCGATTTTCCTTTTGATGTGCTATCTGCCACTGTTACAATAAACATACCATTGAAATGATACTGTTCTGAGACTTTTCATTTCTTTGTCATTGGACAAACTTACAAAATCAGTGAGGGGTCAAATAATTATTTCCCCCACTGTATAGCAGAGATGATTAACACAGAAGCAGCAACACTGAACCAAAGGAGTGTTAACCATTGCAATACTGCAGAATGAGGTGAGGTTTAATGCAGAATATTTCCAATTGACACACAGGACACAGGTTCCTGGGTAGGTTGCTGAAGCGCTGAAACTGCGACAGACACAGGGTGAGTAGAGTGGTGCCTGTGCCCATCTGAAGTAGTGGGGCAGCAGCAGGCATGGGCCACCGATGTAACACAGAGGCAAAGAACCTCTACATTATTCATTAATAATGGCCAATGGTGCACTATATAATTCTGAGCTACATTTTCTATGACCTTTAAATTTGTTGTGTGAGGCAACAGAAGTGATGTCTGCTCAGAGCACACATCTTTCTTAATGAGGTTGTCCAGCTTAGGAGCTGGTAACAAAAGTAGTCGGAAGTTGTGCCCCATTTAAAAAAAAAAACACTCATCTGTCCACAGTCCCACAATACCAGTACCACTGCCCTGTTCTTGGCTGCTTCTGGCTTGCGCCCTTGACTGCTTCAGCCAATCACTGGCCTCAGTATTCTGTAGGGGGCAGTACTACTAATTAGGGCATTATAGAAGGGAATTAATATTGGTGGGACTTTGAGGAGCACTATTACTATGGGGGGGGGGGGGGCCTCATTTTTCTTCAGAATAGTATTTGTGGGTATTGGGGAGGATAAAACTGTTGGGAATCCAGGTTGGGGTATGATGATAGAAGTGAGGAACCTAAGATGTCTGTGTGTCACACTCTGCAGAGACGAGGCACGGCTGAAAGAAGTTGTCCGAACTGAATGGAGAAGATGATGACAGAGAAGATCTAAATCAGAGGAGACGTCAGCTGGGAGGCAATGGATGTGAGAGGTACGTGCTGCTATAGAGCAAATACAGTACAATGCAGTGTGCGGGAAGGGGGGGGGGGTAGACTTAGAGAATTGGGCAATATGCATTGGGGCTTGGACCCCGGATCTTTTGAGACCCTAGCAACGTCCCTGCTCCATACTAACAAATGTCCATGCAAAACCTGGGCCAATGTGCATATATGTAATGTAATGGTAGTCTTGGATCCATGGTATGCTTGTTAATTAGTGTTCTAAGTACAACAGATAACAAAACAGAAATCCAAATATCATAAAGTTGTATGGCTTAATTTCTCCATGGGTCCACTGGAGCATAGAAACCAGAGAATATAATACGATGGAATATGCTCCCTTGATGTTCCTTGAGGGATAAAGTCTATTGTCTACAAAGAAAACTTACTCAAATATATTTGTTGGAGTTCCCAAATATGAATATCAGATACCATAATAGAAGAACAATGAGATCGGTAAAGTAATGCTGGATTTACACGCTCCGACGGGCAGCCAATTATCAGGAAGGGACTGTTCATGATCACCTCCACAGTATGAGGACGAGCGATGGCTACTGCCATTGCTCATCCCCATAAAGATTCATTGTTTCCAGGCAGCAGAATACTGTTTAGACAGCACAATACGATAATTTAGGTGTCCTTATAAATGAATGTGTTACCTAATGAACAAGCATATGAACTCTCATCCCCAATAATCTGCCCAACAATTGGGTAGTGTAGAAATGTCGGTAGACTTAGCTGTCAGAATTGCTGCTGGGCCAATTTGCTGTGGGATACCAGATACGATGTAGAACAAACCTATTAGATGCTCAAATGGGGAGGAAAGATTGCTAGATAAGAGTCTGAAGGAAAAGGGAAGGATTAGAAGATAACAGATTCCAATTAGGTGATGTACCCACAATAGTTAATCAAAAATGGGGTGGGGAACCCCATAATAGAATATATTGATTATTAGGTTTAACTATATCTAAAAAGTGTTAGGAGGCCAGACATAGATAAGGCCAGCAGGAAAAACAAAAATGAGAGTAATGCCGAGTTTACACCGCCAGGCAGATTATCAGGGGCGAATGTTTACACGAACGCTAGTTCCCGATAATCTGCTTGTCTAACGGTGCAGCAGATCATCCAATGAATGAGCGAAACGCACATTCATTGCTTTAAACAATCTTTCAAGTGGACTCCTAAATTATCATTTCTGGGCAGTAGATGGTGCTGTCTACAATATTTTGCTGCCCACAATATTTTGCTGCCGAGAAACAATGTATCTGCATGATCTGTATGTGGATGAGCAATAGTGGCAGCCATGGCTCCTCCTCATACTGTGAAGGTGATCACCTTCACTGAACTGCAGCCAAGTGGCTGCTCGTCCAAGGGTGTAAATCCAGTATAAGGGTATAGGAGCCACCCTAAGGGAATATAGGTACATTAGAACAGATACAATAAATATGTGGCTAATATAGATACCCCCCTAGAGGGAATTAGAGACTTAATTGAGGTATTGATGAGTGGGCACACCTAACTGCGCATAGTTCCCAGCTTACAGTATATATCTTCGTAAGTCCTATCCAGCTGTCAATTTAAATAACCAGTTTTTCAGTGAATAGGTTTTCCTGATTTTACTTACTTACCTCTCTGTGATATGTGTATCACACGTGTTTGTCACATTCTAGTGACGTGCTGTTCAAGCACATGTAACTGTCAGTGGTAATGGGACCAAACCACTTCCGGTCTAACCCAGGAATGATAAAACAGAAGATAGGTACAGCTATTTTCCCCCCATGGTGCACACTTTCTGACCATTGGGATTGTCAGCTCCTAGGCCAGACAACCCATTAAAAGCAGCAGTTGTCAACTGAAAACCCCATGGTTGACTGATATTGAGCATATTCCACCTCATGCTTCAGTATGAAAATAATTAATTTTAAATAAATTTGGAGGAATAACATAAAACCCATGGGAGAGATCGCCTGGGATGTGAACAGAGGTTCAATGACATCAACAAGTCAAGCAGTCAAGTTAGAAGATGCTGACTCAAATGGTTTTGGTAATTATCCAATCAACCTAACGGCTTAATCATTTCCTGGCTGCAAATCTTAATGAAGACTTCTCCATAAGATTTTTTATAAAATCTGGCCCTCTAGATTAATATTTTAGCAGAACATGCCCAGAGGAGTCAATATCTTCATGTCTTGACTTCTTTAATGTACAGAACACATTTGACTTAAAAGGTACTGTAGCTGTTGTGCACCATAGAGATCTTCCCTGGAATGAATAGTGCGTGTGTGCCCTGGGGAAATAACACTGGCCAAGGAATTTGCTCTGCCAGGAAACAAAACTGAGTGTAATAGATCTCACAGCTGGTCTCTGCTGGAACATTATCTAATGCACTAGGCAGACGCCATGCTGGCCAAACTTGCTTATTTTCATTCTGTGGATTCCAATGAATGTGGTCACTTTATAGTTTAGGAGACATTTAAGGTTCCACTGCACTCAACAGAAGTCTTCACAATGAATCAAAAGTGATTCTGTAATAATATCCTGCTTTCTAGAGTAACTTAAAGGAACAAAACTGATGCTTAAGGGAGGTGCAAGACTCAAGGAATTGAAGAACCCTAGAATGCCTGTGTCATGCATCGTGCCTTCAGCCTGTATGATTGATATGAGCACCTTATCGTAGTGTTTCTGTAATTAAGCATGATATATTAAGGAGAATCCCAGCCTGTGTGGGGTTTTTTTGCATTTGGAAATCTTATTTGAATATATAAAATCTTGCACTGAGTCAGTGTCATGGCTTCCATTAAAAAAGATGGAGTCATGGTGTCTGTTGCATTCACATTAGATGTACCGGTATGTTGGTCAAACATGCCAGTTTTGGCAGGATTGACTGACGATCTAATATTGGGGGACAGAAGGTCGAGAATATTGGATTTCAAAATACCAAATTCTTTTGTTCTTTAAAAGGGTTATCCGGGGAGCCTCTGAAATAAAACAAAAGCTTCCAGTCCCTACACTGCAGTGTTAGTACCTGTCCCATAACATTTTTAGCATTATTCTATGCATAAATTATCTCCTAAGTTACCTTAGTGCTAGGCCTCTTGTTGCTCTCCCAAACTTGTGGGTTAGAAGCAGGACTTTCATGGTCTTCCCAGCACCCTTCTGCCTCCCCTGCCATGATGTGCCTCCTCCCTAATACACCACAATATCGTTTTGGATCCGACCTAATGATACAAGATCCCAGTGTGACTTGGGATCATGTGACTATTAGCAGATGTCAGTACTGAGCCCCTTTAGGTGATGTAAGTGATGACAATCTGACATGAATGGGTGGGGAGTTGCAGCCTGCAGTCCTTTCAGTCATGTGATATGGGTCCTGTCATCACATTGCAGAAAGAAGCAATGCAACTTCTGCTATCATGTGGCCTCAGTGGGCTCAGTATGTAGTGGCAGAATGGGGGATACTGTATGCCGCTGTTCCGTTCCCCCGCTTATCGCCGCGGTTCTGGGCGCCGCGCTCAGCGGTGACCTGTGGCCCGTGCATCCCATTTCACCGCTGCGGTCCTGGGCTCTGTCTCTGTAGGTGTTATTGCTTCTGAGGATTCTGCTCCACAGCTTCCATTCAGCCCTGGACACAGCTTGAGTTCGGCTGGTTTCGTGTGACACTGCTCTAAGGGCGGAGCGCATCACTCCCTGGGCTGTGTGGGTTAGGTCAGGTGACCTCGCTGACCAACTCTGGCTCTCCTGCATATATTTAATTGGCTCAGCCCCCTTCCCAGATGCCTCAGTGTTAAGGTCCTGGTGTTTGTTGGCTCCTGATACTCTTGTGTGCTCCTTATTGTCTGATCCCTGCCTGCTTTCTTTGACTCTACTATTGGCGATCCGTATTGCCTGACCTGTACCTGTGCCGCCTGCCCTGACCTATTGCCTGTCTGACCACTTCTCTGCCTCATCCTTCGGTCCTGCACCGTTGCTCCTGGTAACGTCTCTGCCGTCTGACTACGCTTGTACTTCTGGTACCTACTCAGGTATCTCCTGGTCTGCCCGGACCAGCTGCCACTGACTCGGGGATTGCTCTGGAGTAGCCCCTGGCAACTACCCTGATGGCTCAAGTCTACCCTCACCACCAGAGGCTCTAGTGAAAACCAGGTAGTTGCTTAGTCACGCCCCTCCAGAGTATAGCCAGTCAGTGGCACAGTGGGTTCACACCCGCTGTTCTGTGACACTGATAACATTCTAGAAGAGGATTTTTGGCTCCCCAGATAACCCATTTTAAGGCAATAAATCAGGCAGTCAGTTTTTCCCCTCTCCTATTCACAACACATGCAAGTGTATGGGGTATCTGGAGAGATAGCTTGCGCCCTCCTTTTTCTCAGGGTGTCTTTGCTCCCCATCTGGGTCCCTTCCACCACCTCCATGGCTTTTTATCTATCTTCTATCTACCTCTCTTTCTATCCCTGCCTTTTTTTTTATTACCAGTAGAGCTCCTTATGATGCTATTCTTTTCTGCTAATCAAAAAAGATGTCCCACTGGTTCAGTCTACAAAAGCTCTCTTTACTCTGATGTGTTGTATATGGTATTAATGTACTTTTCTTATTTTCAATTTACTCTGCTAAAAAAAAAAAAATATGAATTACCTGACAGAAAAATGCTTTGTTTCATGATCTCATAGCTAATACTAGTTTTCCATTTATCATTGTTACATATAGTTACATGCGTTGGCTCCTACTAGATATACCCAAAAGAAGAAGAATCTCTAAATATGATTGCACTTAAAACAAGTGCTCTATTACGCTGATCTCCCTAAATCAAGGATGATCCCTTCAGGATTTGTAGTCTTACAGGAGGGGCTACAGTCTAATGAATCAGGGTTGAACACAGTACAGCTCCTCAATCTCTGGGATTTACTGGCATCACATTTAGCATCATGTTAATCTCTTGAAACATAAATAAATGACATTTGCCATCTAATAAATGTTATGCTGACTTCATATTTGGATAAATCTCACTTTTTAAAGTGTTTTACTAAATGATAAGTGCAAGCAACTTACATATGAACCATAGTCCACAGCGAGAGTCTGTAGAGCCCAAGGGAGTCCGAGGCCAATAAGTATATCAAATACATTGCTTCCGATAGAGTTGGATACAGCCATATCTCCCATACCTGCGAGAAGAAAAATATTCAGCTGAGATACATATGCATTTATATGTATGTATGAAAGTCATTAATGTTTCATTGTATTCACAACTGAATATATTTCAATATATTTCTAAATTCTGATACATTAACTATTAGGTGACAGAATTACAATGCTGCCTCTAAATTCTACATATCAGCTGGAATAAATATCCCTTATACTTTACTGTTTATTCCTTCCTTTAATAGCTCATAGTTGCAAAAAAATAGCCACTTACTAACAGGAGTAGTTGCCCACAATTGACCATACATACGTTGGTTGTGGACCATCTAAGGCTAGTTTCAGGCATGTGGCATAGCAATCTGGCAGACTGTTCTGGCAGAGAAAAGCCTGCCGGGGTCTCTAGCTGGACACTGCCGCATGTCCGCTAGACCCCATTGACTATAATGGGATCCGGCCAGTCAAAAATTGCTGTACGCAATGGTTTCTGTCCAGCCGAATCCTGGCGTTTACACTGGGGAGCGGCCAGATCCCCACCGGTTCCCATTATAGTCAATGGGGTCCGGCAGGCAAGTGGCGCTATCCGGCTATGTCAGATCCAGAGTACTCCGGCAGGCTGTTCTGGCAGAGAGCTGTGCCACATGTGTGAAACTGGCCTAATATGCATGGAATTGACCCAACAGCAGATGTCTAGGTAGGAAGGAAGGATTAGGCTTTTGGATTTAAACATTCCTGATCCTGGTTCGTGGAAAATAAGTCGGCAGCAGCTTATACCCCTCTCTCTACTGTGAACACATGCACGCTTGGCCATACTGATTATTTATATGTACATCTGTTGGCCTAACTAGCATTCTGTTGAAAGCTATCTAAGGTGTATGGCCAAAGACTCTTCCACAATTGGGCCTCATAGGCATTCATTTATAAACCCCCTAATAAACCACAGTGTTCCTCCAAATTTATCACAGATTCATAGTTTTTTTTTTTATGGATTCCATATGAAAAATCATACCTTACACCTTGTAATCACCCCTAGAAGCACTGCTCAGGCACACAGAGGTGTATGGGGGCACCTTAACAAGCCACAAGGATTGATTACTAGTCTACTGTACAAATATTAATTTCACTCCTTCTGTCTTCGTGTGCAGTGTAGATGAGGTCTTAAAGGGGTTCTCTCACTTCAGCAAGTGGCATTGATCATGTAGAGAAAGTGAATACAAGGCACTTACTAATATATTGTAATTATCCATATTGCCTCCTTTGCTGGCTGGATTCATTTTCCCATCACATTATACACTGCTCATTTCCATGGTTACGACCACCCAGCAGTGGTCGTGCTTGCACGCTATAGGAAAAAGTACTAGCCTATGCGTGCTCCCATGGTCCCAGCCACCGGAGAGGCCGTCTCTTTTTCCTATAGTGTACAAGCACGACCACCACTGATGGATTGCAGGATGGTCGTAACCATGGAAACGAGCAGTGTATAATGTAATAGAAAAATGAATCAGGCCAACAAAGGAAGCAATATGGATAATCACAATACATTAGTAAGCGCCTTGTATTAACTTTCTCTACATGATAAATGCCACTTGCTAAAGTGGCATACCTCCCAATGCATCTCAATTCACCCTTTAAGCTCTGCCCTGATCCAACCAGAAATGCCTACAAAACATCCCATAAATGCTTACTTTTAAGCATACTTGTATAAGCCACAGCTGTTTTGTGGTCTGTTTCATGGTATAATCCTGTGAAAAACGGGACGAATGGGAGGTATATTTAAGGCCTCATGCACGCAACCGTATGTTTGTATGGTATCCGATCCATATTTTTTATGGATCGGACGTGGAACGATTAATTTCAATGGGGCCACAAACATGCTGACAGCACACTGTGTTTTGTCCCAATCCGTATGTCCGTGCCTCAGTCCCGCAAAAAATAAAAAATAAATTGTGCATGTCCTATACATGTCTGTTTTGCAGACAAGAATAGGACATTTCTATAGAAGGGGAAAAAATGTCGGCACGCACTTCCAGACTGCAAAACACTTATGGTCGTATGCCTGAGGCCTAAAGGACATCTTCACTACTGCCACATCCAGCCATGCAGTGGGAAAGCTTCAGGTTAATACGTGATATATGGCACTTACACACATGGGCATACATACATCTGCCTTGTACCATTGGGATTCAGTGGTTTACTTTATTAAAGTGGCAGCAGTGGAGAAACTCTACTGACACTTATAATCCAATAGATCTAGGATTTTAGTAAAGTGAACATGAAGTTAGGAACTGTTGAAAGATAAGTAGAGAAGAGAGATATTGTAGTTCACCCTGTACACAAACCTTGTCTTGCAACTATGAGGCTGGCCATACAGTCCGGGACACTTGTTCCAGCAGCCAGGAAGGTGATGCCCATAATTACATCTGGTATTCCCAAGGTGAACCCGATTATAGTGACCTACAAATCAAGCATGCTATAGATCAAAACAAGTGTATAATACATTCTGTACGATTTTTTTGTATAATACAACATCATTTCCACAATGGCTAGGCTAACATGTTAACAGATGGCTAGCTTTCCTATCGTCACTTTAGAAAAAAAAAAAAAAAAAAGTTTTATTATTACTCTTAAAGGGATTCTGTCACCAGGTTTGACCCCCTCCAGATAAAAATATGGTTATGTTCAGGAAGCTTTCACGATTCCTAATGTGGTCTTATAAATGTAATCTGTAGGCTCATTTTGCAAAAAAAAACGCTATTACTAACCTGTCATTCAACAAAATAAGGCGCCCAAGGGGATGTAAATGGCTCCAAGCTGCCGCCCGCACCCGCCGCCGTTCGTGCCCAGCTCCGCCTTTCCCGACCTCAGCGCCGCCTCATAATCCTGTGTGACGCCTCCGGCTCTCCCTCCCTCCCCCCTACTTCTGCTCTAACATCTCGCGCGTGCGCACAGGGCTCTGCCTGATGCGCCCGTGCGGACTTCTCCGTTTGGCTTCATAGAGCGAAGTGCGCATGCGCCGGCACTTCGCTCAACCTCTCGATGACCTGCACACTGGCAGAGCCCTGTGCGCACGCGCGAGATGTTAGAGCAGAAGGAGGGGGGAGGGAGGGAGAGCCGGAGGCGTCACACAGGATTATGAGGCGGCGCTGAGGTCGGGAAAGGCGGAGCTGGGCACGAACGGCAGCGGGTGCGGGCGGCAGCTTGGATCCATTTACATCCCCTTGGGCACCTTATTTTGTTGAATGACAGGTTAGTAATAGCGTTTTTTTTAGCAAAATGAGCCTACAGATTACATTTATAAGACCACATTAGGAATCGTGAAAGCTCCCTGAACATAACCATATTTTTATCTGGAGGGGGTGAAACCTGGTGACAGAATCCCTTTAATGGAGTTGTGACAAGTCTATGTTATCCCCTATCCACAGGATAGGTGATAACTAGCTGATCACTGAGGGTCACCGATGCTGAGAATGGGACCTGTTACAGGTCGTGCACTCAAACTGCTGCTCCGTTCATTCTCTACGGGAGCACTGGAGATAGCCCAGTACAGAGCACAGCTATTTCCAGCCCTCCCATACAGAAAGAATGCAGCGGCAGGGCACAGACCACATGTTGACCTGTCCCTCCATTAGAACTGGGGAACGGGACCCTCGTTCTTGGGATCGGTGGATAGATGATAACTTGGCACAACCCCATTCAATTCTGAGTTACTATCATATTACCATTTTTATGTTTTAGGGACTGAAATTTTGCCTGTAGATGGTTTATAGGGGTTGTCCACCTTTTAGATATTGATGCCAGAACCCCACGGTCTTTCAAATTTTTTTCAGGCTTGAGCATGCCCCTTTTCCTGACACTCCACCGCCCCTGCATAGGTTTCACCCCTTTGATAGCACATCCCTCCCCTTTTCATGATGCGTTATGCCCTTTAAGAGCACCTATGGGCACCAGGGATGGTGCAACATACTGGCTCCACACTTAGTTAGGCATAGTTTACTCCTCAGTGATTTCCACCAGCGATTGTGAGCCAAAATCAGGTGCGGGTCAAAAACACAGGACAGGTGCAAATCTTTCCTTATCTCTGTGTAGGCTCTACTTCTGGTTTTGGCTCACAATCCCTGATGGAAATCACTGACCAATTCACTAAAATGTGAAGTAGGAGTTAGGGTCCATTCACACGTCCGCAAAATGGGTCCGCATCCGTTCTGCAATTTTGCGGAACAGGTGCAGACCCATTTATTTTCATTGGGGCCGCAAAAGATGCGGACAGCACACAGTGTGCTGTCCGCATCCGCACTTCCGTTCCTGCAAAAAAATAGAACATTTCCTATTCTTGTCCGCAGCCATGGTGCTGGCCATGCGGAACGCACATGGCTGGTGTTCGTGTTTTGCAGATCCGCAATTTGCAGACCGCAAAACAGTTGCGGACGTGTGAATGGACCCTTAGTGGGAGAACAAAGCTGTCCATGTGCTGTGTTAGAGATTTCCCAACACCTACAGGAGTCCAGGAGGTCTCCTCCTTTTGCGGGTGGTTCTCACAAGATTCAGGAGAGTTGGGAAATATAGGCTGAAGAGAATGTTTTCACTTTATTGGAATTACATTTACATTTTTACTTTTGCAAATTTTTGCATACATTTTTGCATAATTTTTTTTACAATATTAACAAACAATTTTTTCCTACTAAGGAGTTTTTAACTATTTGAAATACCTATATATTCCAATACATTATTGTCTGTTACAGGATGCCTATGGCTGGCCAGGCATGTTACTGTAGATAGCTGTTGCCTAACAACTATCACTTCCGACTTTCCCATACACATACTTGGTCGAGGTGGACAGGCCAAAAACCCTACCGGGATTAATCCCAGTGGACCAATGACCAGTAGGCTGCATGAGCCCCCCTCATGGCCGCTGGCCGGCTACATGACATTCTGACTCTCCCAGTGTTGATTAATGGTGGGAGTGCCAGGTACTTATGCAGCCGACTGGCTCCTGGATTCAATTGTATTTGCGGTCCCCACAAAGGCATGCGGTCCTGTGGTGGGGCATGGGAGCCGATGGCTTCCTGCCCCACCGTTCAACTTTATAGGTCTAAGGCTATAAGGCTACTAAGACGCAGGCAGTCGCGGTGTGATGACATCATTGCAACTGCTTGCTCTTGGTCCTAGGAGGAGTGATAACACCATGCTGACCTCCTGCACCGGAACGCAGCCCTCTCAGGCCACAGGTAAGAAGAGGCCTTTTAGATTTTTTTAATACCTGTGGACCATAGGGGGCATTATTGGCAACACTATGGTGGCATGTGTAATACTGGGGGCTTTACTAGGGACATTAGGGAATTACTAGGGGGCACAATAGGGGGCATTATTATTGGTGGAGGCACTGGCACTATAGAGAGCATTACCATTGCTGGGGGCATAATAGGTGGGCATTATTATTAGCGGAGGAACTATACTGGGCATTATTATTACTGATGGCAAACTAGGAGAGCGTTATTATTGCTGAAGACACTATACAAGGGCATTTTTATACTGGGGCATTATAGGGGCATTATTACTGTGGGCACAATATGAGGACTTTATAATTTCTGGAGGCACTATAGGTGGCATTATTAACCACTTGTCGACTGCCATTGACTAGATATTTTCAGGCGATCAGCATAAACAGTATCTCTGCACGGACGGTTTAAAATGCCTGTGCAGAGATCGCAGCTGCATGCTAATCGTGCAGCTGCATTAGTGAGGAGTCCGCTGTCATGGACAGCAGGGCTCCCATAGCTAAGGCAGTGATGATTTTTCACCATTACTGCGTTCCCCATCAATCTTTACACAATGGGGATCTGACAACACAAAACCCCACCGATCAGCTGTTCTGGAGTAGCTCCACCGTCAGAAGTAGGCACTAGAACTACAAAGCTCTATCCATTGTGTAGGGGACACGGCTGGTTACTGTAGTGCTGCTCACAGTCACCTCAATGGGAGCAATGCTGCAGTAACCAGCTACGTCCCCTAAACAATAGACGGAGCTATGTATTTCCAGCACCAGAGCTACTCCCAAACAGTCGATCAGAATGGGTGCCAGGTGTTGAACCTCTGCTTAACAAAATATTGATGGCCTATCCAGAGGATAAGTCATCAATATAAAAGGACTGCACAACTACTTTAAGGTACTATATGCCCTAACAAGTATTCTGACTGGACAGTCCTGGGGGAGTTTCAGTCCCTGGACTATCTGGGATTGCAGTTTGTTTACATCCAATAAGTGCTGCACTCAGTATTGATTGTGCTATCTAAGCTTCTTCATTTACTCACCATCCAGACCATCACATAAGAGAAAGCTGCGATCCAGATAGAAGATCCGATGAAAGTAAACATAAACCATTTCTCCCATCGAGGTTTAGCACAGTTGGGTACGGTGAAGTACATAAGGAAACTCAATGGCCAGGTGACCACCCATTTTAGTTTAGTAACCTTCCCAGCTGTTAAGAGACAGAACAAATACATTATGGTAAATAGCTGCATCACCCACACAGGCAGCACTTGGCATTAAGGCTATGGCTACATGTGTCGCACGACAAAAAGTCACGCAACATTTTTTGTAATGATAGTCAATGGTGTCGCACTGTGACATGCTGCGATGCGACAGTCATGCAAAAATCGAACTTGGATGGATTTTTTGCGACTGTCGTGTGCGACACTATTGACTATGATTTAAAAAAATGTTGCACGACTTTCCTGCAACAAGAAGTCGCGCAACACATGTCGCCGTGTAGCCCTATCCTAAAAGTCGGTCAGAGTATCTATGTGCTGTGTATCCACAATGTTCAGCAGAGAGACACGTGTAAGTCCTGGACACAGAAACGGCAGCAGGACAGCCTTCATGGTGTTCATTGACACAGCATATTTTATTGAGTTTTTGCAACAAAAAAAAAAAACTATGTAGAACTGTTTTTAATGGGGGTCTATATTGCTGATCATGCAGCTACACATTATTTCCAGACTAAACCAAGAAAGGACATGTCCTTTCTTGGAGAAGTTTCTGCACAGAGACTAAACACTAAAGCTGCTGGAAGATTTGGCTAAAGCCATGGTGGATCTACTGCATTCGAAATGCAAAACCATAGTAGAAGGGTTTTTGCCGTGTATTCTGAAATTTGCTGTGTGAACAGGAGAGATCCAGCCAACAAGTGTGTCCTGCTTATCCAGTGAGCAAGTGCATAGGGACAACAGGGAGTCACAGCAAGCTGAAATGGCATTAGAAAGCCGGACTACAACCTGTGTACCAGCACTATAATAGATGTATGTGAACCTTGGCTTTCAGTACATGGTGCAAAAATAACTGCAATTAAACATTTCCGTTTAATTGTTGATTAGTCCCGCACATCGACTTGGAGGAATTTTAGCCCATTCCTCCATACAAAACAGCTTCTACTATGTTAGGGTTCCCTTCTTTACAGCAGCGTCTTTTTCCTTGCAACCCTGCCATGCGCACCATTGTTGTTTAGTGTGCTCCTGATGGTGGACTCATGAACTTAACATTAGCTAATGTGAAAACGGCCTTTACTTCATTAGAGGTTACCTTGGGTTCCTTTGTGACCTATGACTTGCTCTTGGCATGATCTTTGTTACTCACTCCTGGGGATGGTAATAATGGTCTTGAATTTCCTGCACTTGTACACAATTTGTCTGACTGTGGATTGGTGGAATTCAAACTTTTTATAAATGGTTTTATAACCTTTTTAAACCTGGTGAGCAACAACAACTCTTCTTCTGAGGTCCTCAGAAATCTATTTTGTTCATGCCATGATACACTTCCATAAACATGTGTTGTGAAGATCAGACATTGATAGATCCTTTTTCTTTAAATAAAACAGATTGTCATCCCATTGATTGAAATAGTGATTGTGATAATGATCTGACTCTAATTTTACCTTCAAATTAACTGCTAATCCTAAAGGTTCACATACTTTTGCCACTCACAGACATGTGATATTAGACCATTTTACTCATTAAATAAATGACCCAGTCTAATATTTTGGACTCATTTGTTTGATTTGGTTACCTTTATCTACTTTTACGACTTGTGTGAAAACCTAACGTAGTTTTAGGTCAAACCTATGCAGAAATATAGAAAATTCTAATGGGTTCACAGGCTTTCAAGCACTACTTTAACTATAACTTATAGAAGTATATGCACAGTCTTACATTTCTGTGGTTATCCCTGGCAACTGAATATCATTTCTAGATACTATTCAGATATATACATATGTTTAGATTAAGAGACATCCAATTTTGTGTAGTTTGCACCTGTCAAGCTGTTTGGTGTTTTATATGTATTTTCAGTAAAGAACTGTACTTTGCACTGTTTGCCTCAGCGTTATTGTCACCATTCACCTGCATCATTACATCAGCAGTAACCGAAACTTGTATTCTTTACAATGTAACATTGAGTGTCTGCTCTAATGCTTTACTACCACTTGTAAAGGGTATTACTCTAGTAATAGACATATTTGCAAGCATATGCTTTTTATTTAAGCTCAGAAGGTACTGTTAAATACATGCTTTTAGTCTATCATCTAGTGCCACCCACTGGTATTCATCATGAATTACAGGCTGTAGGAAAATACAACTCTTTAACGTCTACAATGTCATTTTCCTTCTAATCCTGGGGTTGTAATCTGCTCGTATTTATCGTATCATACTTTTTAGCCATTTAGATGTAGGCTCCGTTTTGAACATCATATTAATTTCTGCTAAATCCTGACAACAATCCAAAGTTTGTCAAGACACACATCTCTAGCAGCTGAGCCCATATAATGAAATGCTCTCTGCTGCATTGTATTACAGTACAGGCTCCTGAACTAATATGACAGGAAAGGAGATCACCAGATCAAGCTCTGTACACTGCTGGGTCATTTGAGCTCTGAAATGATATATAGCTATGGACTTTAATACATGCCGTAGGTAATAACCAACAATAGATACGTAAACATGATGCATTTTTCACAGTGGATGGGCTATGTATAATATCTATTCGTACTCAGTAGAATGGTTCACTAAGTTGAACATTTTAAACTCTACTTACATTTGTTAGTACCATGTAAAGTTGATCAATAGAAGGATTTAAATACTATGGACACCTTTAAGTTGTAGCGTAGTGTGGAGGGAAGAGAGGCACTGCAGGGGGGCATTATAACTACTGGTGGCATTATAGTTACTGGGGGCACTACAGGTGGGCGTTACAACTACTGGTGGCACTACAGGGGGCATTATATCTACTGGGGGCACTAGAGGGGGACATTATAACTACTAGTGGCACTACAGGGGCAATATAAATACTGGTGGCACTACAGGGACAATATAAATACTGGGGGCACTACAGGGGGCATTATAAATACTGGGGTCACTACATTAGGCATTATGAATACTGGAGGCACTAGAGGAGGGTATTATAACAACTTGGGCTAAAATGGAAATTACTACTGAGTGGCACTTGAGTGGGGACATAAAAAGTGGTATTATTACTAAATAGGTGTGCTCAGTGTGTCAAATTATGACAAGTTACGGTCAGGAGAAGTCTTCATAGTGATCTGTGCAGGGTTGAGAAAAAAGGAAAGGGAATGACTCCAGTCATAGGAAACTTCACCTGTAAGTCACTTGCCAAAGCCATAACTTTTTTATTTTTCCATTCACGTAGCCATATGAGGGCTTGTTTTTTTTTTGCAGGACAAGTTGTACCATTGGCACCTACCTAATTGCACCATTTAATATTGCATACAATGTAGTGGGAAGCTGGAAAAATATCCTAAATGGGGTGAAATTGGAAAAAAAACTATTCTGCCATAGTTATATGGGTTTCGTTTTTATGGTATTCCTTATGCAGTAAAACTGACCTATTACCTTCATTCTCCGGATCAGTACGGCTACAGCGATACCACATTTATTTAATTATTCTCATGTTGTAATACATTAAAAAAAACTATGGATCCTCATATTCTGACCCCCATAACTTTTATATAATTACGTCTACTAAGTGAGAGTTACATTTTTGCGGGGCGATCTGTAGTTTTTAGTGATACCAGTATGTATGACTTTTTGATCACTTCATTTTTTGGGGAAGGGGGGGGGGTATGTAAAATAATGGTAAATCAGCCGTTAGATTTTGTTCGACAAACGGAATTGATACATTTATATTTTAACTGTATGAGAATTTTGGGACACTGTGGTGCAAATCATCTTTTTTATTGTTTATTTTTTTATGGGGAGAGGGGGATAAGTTGAATTTTAAATTTTTTTATTTTTTTATATTTTGACAACTTTGTTTTTTACTTTTTTTAAACTCTTATATTAAGTCCCCTAAGGGGACTTGAACATAAACTTGTTAGATTGCATATCCCATAGACTGCTGTAAATTACCGCTGTCCTGCTACTAGGCAGGCCTCCATAGGAACTACTGCTCTGAGAGGCTTGGATCCTTCAGAGGGACTAAGACTATCGCAAGAAATGAACGGCTCCCCTGATCACCACGCGGGGAGCTGTTTGAGCTCCTTGAGTGCAGGGTTCCAGGGAAAAGCTGCCTCAGATGCCACTTTTATATAATGCCACTTCGGAGCAGGTGCCATCTTTAAAGATCCAATGAGCACTGTACATGTATTGTACAAAATTTTAATGAAGACCAATTGGAAAAATTATTTTAGCCCGAGATAAGTATAATGCAATAATAAAAAAATTGTCCTCAAAGGCATCCATAGCCTTCAATTATAGGGTACAACATAGGGATCAGTTTTTCTTCAGTATTCCATGGATAGGTTAGGTAGTCAGTTTGACATTTGATAGTCAATACAGACAGAAACTTACCGGGAATATCAAATGGTGTGAAAGGTCCATCGTTATCATCATCCTCTTCTTCATCTTCATCATTTTCATTATTCTCATTGTCTTCATTTTCATTCTCAGTTTCATTGCCAGCTTCAGCAACATCTTCATCTTTTCGTGTGCCATTTGCATTTCTTTCTGTAGATATTCCAGGACCTGTTCCATTCTCAACAGCATGTTTAATAGGAATTTTAATCGAAACCTCCGATTCTCCATTTGCGTAGACTCGGCTGTTTATTAATCTCTGTCTCTGTAATGAAAAATGCAGACATTAGATATGGAATTAAAGGTGCCTTTAGCATCCTTAGGATAGGCTATTAATATTAGATTGGTGTGGTCTGACTCTTGCCATCTCTGCTGACCAGCTGTTTGAAGCGGCCAAGTTGCTCTGGCAAGTGCTTTACCACCTTCAAACAGCTGATTGGCATGGACACCGATCACTGGATCCCTACCGATCTGATATGCAACAAAAATACAAAATCTATTGTACAAATATTGACGTAAGGACTGGAGATTTGACCTTGTTTATATTTTGGATTTTCATGCATTTCTTTTAGCAAATTGCAGAGTTTTGCCAACAGCCTAATTTTCTCCATATGACACAATAGAGGCTAAAATATAGATCCTTATTTCACCATTATTACCTTATGAAGTTGATATAGATCTGTAATATGAAATTCACCTATCAGTGAATAGCTGGCAAAGCTAATTGTCATAGATAAGATTATTTCGATCTTTATGGGTAACACAGTGGCTGGCTTTTATGGGGCACCTGTAACTGGCATTGTGGCTGGCTGGGTGCCAGGGTGCACACACACATACAGAGTCCATTTATGTCAATGTATTTGCTTCTATTCTCTCTGTATCTATGGCTTGCAAAAAAAATAAAAATAAAAATAAAAAGCGCATATCTTGGCAAAAGGAATAAAGGGGGTCATTTATGAAATCAGATGTGTCCGTTTTGTAGTGTAAAAAAATCGCTAGTCACAGCAGTTGTGGCATTTCTATGGCAACTGTGGCATTTTTGCAACATTTCGTAACCCTCGCCACTTTTCACAGTGGTCTAGGTTTAAAAGTGAGATTAGACCTGGATTATGGCTCATTTACTGCCCCAGGCAAACCCTTGGTCTACTTTTACACCTAAAGGTGTAAACCACATTGCACTCACACCAAATATATTATTAAGGTGCACCAGTTCATAAATTTGGTGCAGGCGCACAACCCAAGGCCAGACCTAAAACTGACACAAAAACAACCTTAAATAATAAATGACCCCCAAATTCTTTTCTATGCAAACGTTTTATTTTCCCCTTAAATACAGCCATACTGTATAAATGAGTCATACAGTATTTGTCTATGTGCACACGGTATGTCTACCCCTTCTCCAGGCCATGGTGGACCATGATGCACACAACTGTGCATAGTTTTATAATGTTACCTACCTGCTGGTATATTTTAGTATCTGCTGGTAGCTTTTGCACAGTAAGGGCTCGTTCACACGAACGTGTGAAGCCCGTGCCCTTGCTGTGGACCGCAAATTGCGGTCCGCAATGCACTGGCACCGTCAGTGGGGCAGGTGCATGGTGATCGCAGACCCATTCACTTAAAGATAGAGCAAGTTCTATTTTTTTGCGGTGGGGAAGCACCGAACGGAACCCCAGAAAGCACTCCGTAGTGCTTCCATAGTGTTCCGTTCTTCCGATCCGCACCGTTCCGCACCTCCAGATTTGCGGACCCATTGAATGGCCACGGAACGGCACCCGTGTATTGCGGATCCGCAATACGGCAACAGGCAGCACACGTTTGTGTGAACAAGCCCTTAGGCCAAGTTAACACTTCAGTTATTTGAACAGTTATTTCCATCAGTTATTGAGAGCCAAAACCAGTGGTGAAGCCTACTCAGAGATCAGGTGTAATGGAAAGATTTGCCCCTATTCTATGTTTTTTGACCCAGTCCTGTTTTTGGCTCCCAATAACTGATAGAAATAACTGACCAAATAACTGAAGTGTGAACTTGGCCTAAGTTGCATTTGCCTCTCACTACATAATAAATATTTTGTACTCCAAGCACCTATCTGTTCACGTAGCAAGAACGTCCTGTTCTATTTGTTCAGGGCCAAGTGCTATCATCAATGCTGATGCAGGGACCAGCTGTTAACAAGCAGATGTTCTAAGTCCCAGTATTCACCATACTGACCTCATTTATCAACATGCGACTAGCCATGGAGAGACGAGTTTTTGGTGGAAAGTGGCTAGTAATCATGATCCTCAATCCGGCCTCGGAGAATGAAAGCTGGTGTGGATATGCAGAAAGAATCTCATCCACCATAATCACTGAGGTTTTACGGTGAAAATTTCCTATAAATGAAAAAAAAAAAAAAAAAGTGATGATTCTTGGACATATTGAGATCTGGTTTAAAAGAACACTTAGGAAGAAACTGAAAGCATTAATGTATAATATGTGATGCGTATTGTGACATCAGTATCCGCATTATCTTTTAGCCCTATCACCATGTCCATTAATTTAGTACAATGACATCCCTGCATTAATCTATATATATGTAAAGAAGGATGTATATATATACAGTACAGACCAAAAGTTTGGACACACCTTCTCATTCAAAGAGTTTTCTTTATTTTCATGACTATGAAAATAGTAGATTCACACTGAAGGCATCAAAACTATGAATTAACACATGTGGAATTAAATACATAACAAACAAGTGTGAAACAACTGAAAATATGTCATATTCTAGGTTCTTCAAAGTAGCCACCTTTTGCTTTGATTACTGCTTTGCACACTCTTGGCATTCTCTTGATGAGCTTCAAGAGGTAGTCCCCTGTGTTACGCTGAGCGTTCCGGGTCCCCTGCTGGTCTCGGAGCGCTCACAGCGTATGTCCCCAGGCAGCACTCCAGCGTCTCAGCGTGTGCGTCCTCGCTCTCTAGGGCGCGCGCGCGCCGGGACTCTTAGATTCAAAGGACCAGTGCACCAGTGATTGGTGCCTGGTCCAAAGGGGTTATTAAGGGTTAAGGTTGTGAGAGGCAGTGCTGACTTAATTAGGCTGCACCTGTGCACTGCCCATTTATACCTTCTCCTCCCACAGCCTTCTGCCGGATCTTTGTGCCTTGTGCCTCAGAGAAAGTGTTCCCTATGATGTTAGTTTGCCTTACCTGTTGCCGTACCCGTTGCTACCGTCCACTCGCCTTTGAACCTTTGCCGCCTGCCCTGACCGCTGCTTCGTCCGACTACGCTCTTGCCTTCTCCCTGTGTACCACGCCTTATCAGTTGCCAGAGAGGTCGAGTTGTTACTAGGGGACACGACCTGGTAGTTACCGCCGCGGCAAATCCATCCCGCTTTGCGGCGGGCTCTGGTGAAGACCAGTAACT
This sequence comes from Bufo bufo, assembly GCF_905171765.1. NCBI lineage: Eukaryota > Metazoa > Chordata > Amphibia > Anura > Bufonidae > Bufo > Bufo bufo. The sequence continues at coordinate 511,308,774 of NC_053392.1, read as the reverse complement.
GCTTAGAACCGGTCCTCTAGTACAACCCGCGCCATCGCCTCTCTGGTGCAAAGGATTCACTACCTGTCCTGCTGGTTCGTGACACCCTGAAATGGCTTTCACTTCACAGGTGTGCCCTGTCAGGTTTAATAAGTGGGATTTCTTGCCTTATAAATGGGGTTGGGACCATCAGTTGCGTTGAGGAGAAGTCAAGTGGATACACAGCTGATATTCATACTGAATAGACTGTTAGAATTTGTATTATGGCAAGAAAAAAGCAGCTAAGTAAAGAAAAACGAGTGGCCATCATTACTTTAAGAAATGAAGGTCAGTCAGTCAGCCGAAAAATTGGGAAAACTTTGAAAGTAAGGGCTATTTGACCATGAAGGAGAGTGATGGGGTGCTGCGCCAGATGACCTGGCCTCCACAGTCACCGGACCCAGTGGCGTATCTATCACGAGGCAAACAAGGCATTTGCCTAGGGCGGCACTTGCCAATGGGGCGGCAAAATGCCTTGTTTGCCCCTGTCCTATCCATCTTATATGTTGCCGCCAGTATACTCAGAAGATCCGATGGTATATTCTAACCCCCAGGCATTCCCATGGTGACGGGGACGCTTGCCTGGGTGTTAGAATATACCATCGGATCTGTGTTTTCACGATCTCAGTGAGATCGTAAAAACTCAAATCCGATGGTATATTCTAATCCCCAGGCGTTCCCATGGTGACGGGGACGCTTGCCTGGGGGTTAGAATATACAGGGCCACGTCACTCACAGGAGAACATTTATAAACTAATCATTAACTTTAATCATTGCTAATCTCTTTACTGGATATCTTACTCTGTCTTGACTCTTAGCTCTGGTAACAGCAGGCAGTGCGCGCGGCGCTCACTCACTGACGTCACGCGCCTGCGCCGCGTAGTGGGAGGAACAGGCGCGCAACGTCAGTGAGTGAGCGCCGCCCTCCCGCACTGCCTGCTGTTACCAGAGCTAAGAGTCAAGACAGAGTAAGATATCCAGTAAAGAGATTAGCAATGGTTAAAGTTAATGATTAGTTTATAAATGTTCTCCTGTGAGCACCACGGAGGGGGATCTGTGGATGGCACTATTTAGGGGAGGGGGATCTGTGGATGGCACTGTTTAGGGGAGGGGGATCTGTGGATGGCACTGTTTAGGGGAGGGGGATCTGTGGATGGCACTGTTTAGGGGAGGGGGATCTGTGGATGGCACTGTTTAGGGGAGGGGGATCTGTGGATGGCACTGTTTAGGGGAGGGGGATCTGTGGATGGCACTATTTAGGGGAGGGGGATCTGTGGATGGCACTATTTAGGGGAGGGGGATCTGTGGATGGCACTATTTAGGGGGGAGATCTGTGGATGGCACTGTTTAAGGAGGGGGATCTGTGGATGGCACTGTTTAGGGGAGGGGGATCTGTGGATGGCACTGTTTAGGGGAGGGGGATCTGTGGATGGCACTGTTTAGGGGAGGGGGATCTGTGGATGGCACTGTTTAGGGGAGGGGGATCTGTGGATGGCACTGTTTAGGGGAGGGGGATCTGTGGATGGCACTATTTAGGGGAGGGGGATCTGTGGATGGCACTATTTAGGGGAGGGGGATCTGTGGATGGCACTATTTAGGGAAGGGGGATCTGTGGATGGCACTATTTAGGGGGGAGATCTGTGGATGGCACTGTTTAAGGAGGGGGATCTGTGGATGGCACTGTTTAGGGGAGGGGGATCTGTGGATGGCACTATTTAGGGGAGGGGGATCTGTGGATGGCACTGTTTAGGGGAGGGGGATCTGTGGATGGCACTGTTTAGGGGGTAGATCTGTGGATGGCACTATTTAGGGGAGGGGGATCTGTGGATGGCACTGTTTAGGGGGGAGATCTGTGGATGGCACTGTTTAGGGGGGAGATCTGTGGATGGCACTGTTTAGGGGGGAGATCTGTGGATGGCACTGTTTTAGGGGGGAGATCTGTGGATGGCACTGTTTAAGGAGGGGGATCTGTGGATGGCACTGTTTAGGGGAGGGGGATCTGTGGATGGCACTGTTTAGGGGGGAGATCTGTGGATGGCACTGTTTAGGGGAGGGGGATCTGTGGATGGCACTGTTTAGGGGAGGGGGATCTGTGGATAGCACTGTTTAGGGGAGGGGGATCTGTGGATGGCACTGTTTAGGGGAGGGGGATCTGTGGATGGCACTGTTTAGGGGAGGGGGATCTGTGGATGGCACTATTTAGGGGAGGGGGATCTGTGGATGGCACTGTTTAGGGGAGGGGGATCTGTGAATGGCACTGTTTAGGGGAGGGGGATCTGTGGATAGCACTGTTTAGGGGAGGGGGATCTGTGGATGGCACTATGTAGGGGAGGGGGATCTGTGGATGGCACTGTTTAGGGGAGGGGGATCTGTGGATGGCACTGTTTCGGGGAGGGGGGATCTGTGGATGGCACTGTTTAGGGGAGGGGGATCCGTGGATGGCACTGTTTAGGGGAGGGGGATCTGTGGATGGCACATAGGAAGGGGTGGGGTTTAGAGAGAAAGGGGTTTGGCCTTGACAGGAAGGGGTGGGGTTTAGAGAGAAAGGGGTTTGGCCTTGACAGGAAGGGGTGGGTCAAATTTATATTAGGGGGGTGCCCGAGTTTAGTGTCGCCTAGGGCAGCACAAAACCAAGATACACCACTGACCGGACCTGAACCCAATCGAGATGGTTTGGGGTGAGCTGGACCGCAGAGTGAAGGCAAAAGGGCCAACAAGTGCTAAGCATCTCTGGGAACTCCTTCAAGAGAATGCCAAGAGTGTGCAAAGCAGTAATCAAAGCAAAAGGTGGCTACTTTGAAGAACCTAGAATATGACATATTTTCAGTTGTTTCACACTTGTTTGTTATGTATATAATTCCACATGTGTTAATTCATAGTTTTGATGGCTTCATAGTCATGAAAATAAAGAAAACTCTTTGAATGAGAAGGTGTGTCCAAACTTTTGGTCTGTACTGTATGTGTGTGTGTATGTATGTATGTTCCGCAATCACTCAAAAACATCCCTACATATACATCCCTTGCTACCTGGAAAGAAATCTTGTGGGGCTCTCAGCTCTCTAGGACAAAAAATGGCCTGCATTAGCCAATACAAGCCTGCAGGTCTTTCTCTTCATATCCCAACTGCCATACACATGGTCACATGTCCCTTATTAGCCAATAGAAGCTCGCAGGCCCTTAGTCTCCACATACACACAGTTTTACACTAGGTTTCCATAACAACCGAGCCATTTTTCTTCACTGCTGTAGTTCAGCTTTAAAGGGGCAGGGCGCTGTGGAAGACACTGTTAAGGGAGCGGAGTGCAATGTCGGTCACAGTTAAGGGGGAGAGATGCTGTTGAGGTCACTGTTAAAGGGGCGGGATGCTGTGGAGGTCACTGTTAAAGGGGCTGACGCTGTGGAGGTCTCTGTTAAGGGGACAGGGAACTGTGGAGATCACAGTTAAGGGGATGGTTCGCTATGGAGGTCAGTGTTAAAGGGGCGGGGTGCTGTAGAGGTCACTGTTAAGGGGGCGGTTGTTGTGGAGGTCACATTTTAAGGTAACAGAGCTCTGTAGAGGTCACTGTTAAGGGAGTGGGGTGCTGTGAAACTCACTGTAAAAGGGGCAGGCTGCTGTGAAGGTCAAAGTTAAAGGGATGGGCTGCTGTGGAGGTCCCATTTGAAAGTGGAGGGGCACTGTGGGGGAGTCAGTGTTAAGGGGTGGGGGACTGTGGAGTTCACTGTTAAGGGGGCAGGCCGCTGTGGAGGTCACTGTTATGAGGGATACTGTTAATATATTTTAATGACACACAAAAACATTAAATGAAATAGATGAAATATACCCGTGCAAAGCCAGGTCCTTCTGCTAGTTATCCCTATAATGGGAAATCATTATGTTATTATTTGTCTCGTTACTGTTAGATGACTGGATTAATTATTCCTTTACTATGACAATACTGTGCCTATTGCCTTTGCACTATGGGTATCACTGTGTGCATTATCCATTTATCATGATGATTTGTTTGTTATTACTGTGCAGTAACATCATACTTACCATTTAGTTGTGACCTCACTATATTTACTATCCCATTTCTCTAATATTAAACTTACTGTGTGACATTACTGTGAACATTATTTCCATTCTTTGACTTAACTGTGGGATATAAGCCTGTGTGTATTTTATCAGTAGTGTCACATCACCCTATTTATGACATCACTGTGTTTATTATCCCTGTACTGTGACATCACTGTGTTTATTATCTCTGTACTGTGACATAACTACTGTATGTTTATTATACCTGTATTGTAACATAACAGTTTACTATCCCTGTACTGTGATACTGCTGTATCTATTATATCTGTACAGTGATGCCACATTGTTTATTATCCATGAAATGTGACATCACTGTGTTTATTATTCCTGTACTGTGACATGACATTATTATCCCTGAACTATAACATCAATGTGTTTATTATATCACTACTATGACATTACATTCTTTATTACCACTGTATTGTGACATCACTGTTCATTATCCTTGTAGTGTCACATGATATTATTTATTATCTCTGTATTGTGACATCACTCTGTTTATAATCTCTGTACTGTGACATCACTGGTATACCTGTACTGTCATATTACAGTGTTTATCTCTGTCCACGTGCAGTGACATCAGACTTTCCAAATAACACATGTGGACAGGAAGTCAGTTTCTCTATGTATTCCTATGGAAGCCTCAATGTCAGTCTCATAGGAATGAATAGAGACATAACTGACTTCCTGTCCTGTGTCAGTTGGAGATCAGAGAGTTGGTCACGTGACACAGTTAAAAATTAGAAGGGAGGGGTTAGCTCACAAATACAGTCATTGATGAGAAGAATACATTCACTACAGATTACATCATGTACCTTCCTAACAGGTCAGAGAATAAAAAATTTTGGTGGGAGTTCTGCTTTAACTGAGAGAATACTCCTGAGGGAGACATTTATAGAAGGTTTAGAACCATCAAGGCCGTGCACTGGATTTAGACAGTATGGTACCGCTCGTTTATGGCACTAAGACTTTAGTGCTTGTGGAAAGGGTTAATTGCCTCTGGCACCCACCACATTTTGAGATGGACTGGTCATCCGGATCTAAGACCTGGACCCCTCAGCCTGGGAAATGCAGAAAGAGTTAATGAGAATGGAACTGCATGCCTGTAGTTATTTGGAAAGACTGCTAGATGTGTTTAGAGAGAGACTCAGGACAACTACTACCATCATTTCTACCACCCATCCACAACTATTGGGAAAATTCTACTCTGTAATATACCTCAGAACTGTGTATTTTGCTGCTCTATGAATTACTACTCCCATTATTCGTGCAGTAAAGACAGACTTAATTTGTTGCAAGTACACTCGGCCCGGTCACTGTCGCCAACATTTGCCGGCCTTCAGTCTACTTGACCTCCTGACAAACATCCACCCTCAAGGGCACCCCAACTACCACCAGGCAGAAGCCCCAGGGAGTCAAGGAATGCCGAGGGAAGAAAGAGTGCGCCCTCCATTCACTGCTGCATGGTCCCAGGGAGCACCAGAGTTAGGACAGCCACTCACCTAAACAGTGCCCTCCACAGTTCCCTCGCCCCCCTTAATAGTGACCTCTACTGAGTCTGCCCCCTTTGATTGGCTAATAAGGGTCACGTGTGTATGGCAGTTAGGATATGAGTGAAGAACCTGTCCTATTGGCTAATATATTTTTTTGGGAATATCTCAAGAACAGTACGTCCTAGAGAGCTGAGACCTTCAACAAAACCTTCCCAGACACCAGATGTACTATGTGCCAAATTTGGTGTCCAACGGTTCAGGCATCTGGATGCCAATAGAGGACAGACGGACGGACAAACAATGATTTTCATAATATAGATTAGGATCTGTAGGTATATTACCTGTACCTTTTTTGAGTAGCACCACAGTTGCATCACAGTTGATGTTGTCATCTATTTCTGCATTACTTGCCAGCCCATTTGGCAGATTTCCAGCTCCTTTTATCCTTTTTTCAAAGCACTGGTGAATAGATGAGTTGAATCTAGATAAAAAGAATATAGTCTGGATTAGTCATTGTAGAGCACACCAGCCTTAATCTCTTAAAATGTAGCAGAAATTATCTGGAGCTCTGAGTCTTTTGAAGTTCAGCTATAGACCGAATATTGTGCCTGATGGCCTATGCCCTGTCTCTATCAGTGATAGATATTTCTAGTGTTGATTTTTGTAGCTCTGTGAAATTTTGCAGTTTAGGGGACAACTGCACGGCTATAAATAAAAGTTTGTCCTTATAGATATAATCTGTAAACTAAGAAAGATAATTGAGTGCCTTTGCCTTCTCTCTGCTTTTCACCAATCAGATGCAGATCACCTATCCAGAGAATTGGTTATCAGTAACAACATCTTGAAAAAACCTTTGTAAGTTCGAACCAGAGTCATGTATACCTTTAAGGAGCTCTGCAAACGCAGTGTGAATGCAACTTAAATTTAGTTAAATTCAATATTCATGGAAACAAATTTAAAATAATTTTTGGCTGTTTTTCTTTTTCATTTTTGCAGTGCTATGCCATTGAAAATGAAATGCAAAACAGTATCCTGTAGCAGTCAGCACAGGGAGATAAATCTCCTATACAGATAGGGATACCATTGTTATTTTACTGCTGCTGCCAGTTAAAGATGTTATCTGTTAGCATAATAGTAGATGTAGAATTTAGGATGACTGTATGACAGCTCCATCATTGACAGGACAGGAAGCAGTATACATGGAGTAACTTCATAAAATGATATCCAGAAAACTATCCACCCGTTTTTTTGGGGGGAAAAATACATAGAATACTCACATACAAGCTGTTTAATGTGATACATTTTGATGGTAGGCTCCCCTTAACTTGCCTGTATAGTAAAATTTGTCCCCTTTGCTCCTTTGACTTTGTGTGGTTTTGCTCCTGATAGTCAACAAAACTTGTATTTTTTTTTTTTAACTTTACATTTGTTTAAATTGTCTGTAAAAGGTTTATTTGTATAGGTTATTTTTTTTATGTCTGATTCCCAGAATGAACAAAATGAACAAATGTAAAAGAACGGAGTTGCAAATGTTTTAATATGACAGCCCCCCAAGGGTCTTACCTATTCAGTCCCCCTCCAATCCACAGCAGATGTTCCAGTGGTACCCTACTGGTCTTTGTTTATAGGAGCCAGCAAAGACGTGTGGAACTTAATATTGGGTGAAGTAAATAAACCTGGCATGTGACATCTGAGGCCACTGATTAGTTTCAGTGGTCACAGGCTAGTATAGCACATCATGAGTAAACTAAAAGCCAAACAAGTGGAATGTTTATATCAAAAGATATCATTTATTATAAAATATAAATAATGGAGAACAACAGGATGTAATACAGTACACGGAGAAGCACAGGGTAAGTAAATTCATAGGAACCACCATAGAACTGCGCAAAATAGAGCACAGTTCTTGCGCAATGTGAAGCATAAAACAGGTGCGACCTATAAAGCAAAAGCTAAGACTCTGGGCAACCAGATAAATATCACATATATGGTCTCCCTAATAAGGGTATGGTACACAAGTACCACAGGCCAGATATAGTAACCCCAGAGTCGTAGCAGGCATGCACGGTATGATGTAGATGTCACAATCAGCCAAAAACAGTGATATGGTAAATACAAAATCACTATGCTGAAGTCAAACCATAACTAACATGCACCAAAGTTCAAGGGACCCAGCGTGGATACATACAAGGGCACCCCGCAAGTAGCATGCAACCGCGCTAAGAATAGGACGTACCTGAAGACATGGTGGCAAAATGAAAGACCGGCCCTGGGCGCGAGACCTCGACGCGCGTTTCACCTCAACGGCTTCGTCAGGTCTTTCATTTTGCCACCATGTCTTCAGGTACGTCCTATTCTTAGCGCGGTTGCATGCTACTTGCGGGGTGCCCTTGTATGTATCCACGCTGGGTCCCTTGAACTTTGGTGCATGTTAGTTATGGTTTGACTTCAGCATAGTGATTTTGTATTTACCATATCACTGTTTTTGGCTGATTGTGACATCTACATCATACCGTGCATGCCTGCTACGACTCTGGGGTTACTATATCTGGCCTGTGGTACTTGTGTACCATACCCTTATTAGGGAGACCATATATGTGATATTTATCTGGTTGCCCAGAGTCTTAGCTTTTGCTTTATAGGTCGCACCTGTTTTATGCTTCACATTGCGCAAGAACTGTGCTCTATTTTGCGCAGTTCTATGGTGGTTCCTATGAATTTACTTACCCTGTGCTTCTCCGTGTACTGTATTACATCCTGTTGTTCTCCATTATTTATATTTTATAATAAATGATATCTTTTGATATAAACATTCCACTTGTTTGGCTTTTAGTTTACTCTGGATGTGGTACAAGTGGTCATTATAGCTGTCTAAGTTGACAGAGCTGCCTTTTTGTAGGTTAATAGTATAGCACATCATCGCTGCAGCCTATTAACAAAGACTGACGGTGTGATATCTGTGCTGTATCATTAGGGGACAGAAGAGGTGAGCACTGTTCATTTTATTACCTTATACGATTACAAATATAACAGTTGCGGCTCCTCTTTTTATTAACTATCGGACAACCCCTTTAAATAACTTACTTCATTATAAGAATGTAAATAGCATACATCGTGACCAGAATGACGGACTCCCACCTTTAAAGAGAAGTAACAACAGATTTTAGAGTGTTGTGGGTAAAGTCAGAATAAAAACTCACATATACTATAGCAAAACATCCTTACAATCCCTATCCAGTCCAAACCCACACAGAACATTGCTATTTTTACTGGTTATATGGCTATTATATCTTCTTTTCTCAATGTGAGAGATTCTTGTTATATCGATCACCTACTACAGTATTACATTTTACCTTGGAAGCTTGATGGGTTATCAAGAGTCAAATATTGTGTTTTACTTACCAGGCAACTTTTTCATCATATATAAACTGTGAAGAAAATATCACAAAAATATGATTAAATCAGTGCAAAAAAGAGGGACAAAAATCATTACAATCATCATTTACATATTAATATATAACTGCTGTCTATTTCTGGGAGCAAGAACAATTCTTTATGCACCCATATTATAGAAATTGTAAAGTTAATTAAAGGGGTTGTCCCACTAAAAATATTCAATATTTTTTTTTTTAAAACAGCACCTGGATCTGAAAACTTTTGTAATAACATGTAATTAAAATGTATTATACGGTACCTACTGAGTTATTCAATTAAATATATCTGAATAGTGTCACCTGTTGTTCTTTTTCCAATTTTTCTGTCCACCTCAGTGAGGTGGACGCATATGCATAGTTCCATCCTTCAACTGCCACCAGCTGTGGCAGACAGGACATGCCCCCTGAGAAAAAACTTGCTGCCTGAGCTGCCAGCTTGAAATAAATCTAGACAATTGATATAGTGGCTCATCTGTCTCAATTTCTGGATATAGATGCACTGTTATAGGCCTACCCTACAACCTTTTGGTACTGTATTCTATGTTTGTAAATATTAACAGACACTCCATTATCTGGAACTGCCTTGAAAATTCCCATACATAAAACAGACAAACACAGTATAGATAAAAATTAATTAATTAAAAAAAACTTATTTTAAAATGCAATATATACAGCATTCATAGCAGAAATCAGATAACTTTTATATGCGTCAGTACATGATCAAAAATATTTTACTTATTGTTTAAGATTTATAAATCACTGATTGGAAATATGTATATACATAAAAAAAAAAAATTATAATAATAATAATATATATATATATATATATATATATATATATATAAAAATGCAGACTGTCTTTTGCTCTTAGCAGCTTAACATTACCACAATGAGAAAAAAAAACCTCACCTTCTCCCTGGCTGTGACGCTCTCCTTTGTGATTGGACTGCGTTACAGCCAGGGAGAAGGAGACGAAGGAGGCAAACGGAGCGGTGCCCAGAAAAAATAGCAAGTGTTATTAGATCCCTGCTCTATGCCCTACCAAACCTGCTACTTATTTCATAATGTCTGGACCCATGAAAGACTAATTTACATTAGGGATTTTCTTTAGGAAATATATATCTGTTTGTGTGTATATATATATATATATATATATATATATATAAACAATGAAACACGATGGCGGCACTGGATGAAAAAAGAAGGCGGGTGCTAGGTCCAAGGGTATAGCTGCTCACCCAATATTATAGACAGGAAACCGGACAGCACTCCAGATAAATAATTGTGGTTTATTCACCCATGTGGTGTAGGCAACGTTTCAGCTCATACAAAGAGCCTTTTTTAAGGCTTGAAAAAGGCTCTTTGTATGAGCTGAAACGTTGCCTACTCCACATGGGTGAATAAACCACTATTTTTTATCTGGAGTGCTGTCCGGTTTCCTGTCTATATATATATATATATATATATATATATATATATATATTTATATTTATATATATTTATTTCCAATCAGTGATTTATAAATCTTTCTGCTATGAATGCTGTATATATTGCATTTTAATATACGTTTTTTTTCCAATACATTTTGTTTATTAATTTTTATCTATACTGTGTTTGTCTGTTTTATGCATTGGATATATTAAAAGTATGAATTTTCAAGGCAGTTCCAGATGATTGAGTGCCTGTTAATATTTACAAACATGAAAGAAATCTAGGAGAACAAATGGACCGATGAATGGGGAAATCACTATTTTCATGTACTATATAGTGTATGATGTTTACTTTTTACATTAATCATGGGATAAACCCTTTAAAAATGGCAATATTTGCTATTTGCATGCTGTGATGATAATGTGCATGTTCACCTAATAAGTGCTGGTGACGCACATGCTCAGTCACTGTCCGCATACAGTTCTCTGCATAGTGATCCTACACTCACTGCAGAACAGCTAATATAAATAGCTTTCTTCTATACTTGTTAGAGAAGAACCCCATGAGGTAGACTGGTAATACACTGTACAGGGAAATTTCCTGGTGGGCTGATGCCCACGGGGCTGACTGAGCCCTCCTCACAGCCACAGGCTCGGTACGTAATGATCTGATACTCTCAGCATTATAGGGGTTGACTCACTTCAGCAAATGGCATTTATCATGTAGACAGAGTTAATACACTTACTAATGTATTGTGATTGTCCATATTGCTGGCTTGATTTTTCTATCACATTATACACGGCTCGTTTCCATGCTTATGACCACCCTGCAATCCAGCAGCAGCGGCCGCTCTTGCACACTATAGGAAAAAGAGCTGGCCTATGCGCACTCCCATGGTGCCAGCCACCAGAGAGGCCAGTGCCTTCTTCTACAGTGTGATAGCACGGCCACCTCTGCTGGATTGCAGGGTGGTTATAACCCCTGGAAACAAGCAGACTTAAGAATGAATCAAGCCAGCAAAGGAAGCAATATGGACAATCACAATACATTAGAGAGTGCCTTGTATTAACTTTATCCACATGATAAATGTACTTATGCACCTGGCGGACTGCTGCAAGTGCCCTCCTGCAATCAACGATATCACCATCCTCATGCCAATGATACAGTTGAACACTGTGGCAGGGTGGCAGTATACTGTTCTGCACTGTGGTATTTGGAGCTGCTGGCTATTTGGTATTGCTGGCCCTGCCTACCTATTGGACCCGCCTTTTCTTAATTTGGACCCGCCTACAACATGGGGTCACTTTTAGTTTTTTTCCAGGGCCATTTTAAGTTCCCAGTTTGGAAGAACCAGAGCCTTTGCCACAGCATCACAGTACACCTGGGTGTAACTATAGCTGTAGTATCTATACCAGCTGCTATGAGGCCAAGATGTTGAAGAAGCCAATTCAGTTGTTAGAACTTTGTACTTATTTTTAGGAAATAGCACATTTGTGGCTTCCTGCTATGACTACTATGTGGGTTCTCTGACATATGGAACCATCATCCATACCTTAATTATTGCTACTTATGCTGTTTCAGTTGCCTGTCATTTGGTGGTGGGTGTCTGTTTCATTTTGCTTGGGAGGCCTGTGAAATCTAGTTACATCCCTGACAGTTTAGCTAAGAAGACTCATTCTGCAGGGAAGTAACAATAGACTATATTGTCAGTTGCCAGATGGGGAAGGAGGCTGATTCTGTCGAGAGCTAGTCCAGCCCCCAACAGCAAAGATCAGTATGGAGCACCAAGGAGGACACAAGGAATCAAAATATTATGACAATTTTTTCATGCTACAAACTTTGTCAGTTGCTATAAAACAAGCATTAACAGACTTTTTTGTACTGATGATCTATCCTCAGAACAGGTCATCAGTATCTGATTGGCGGAGGTATGACACCTGGGACCCCAGCCAATCACTTGTTTGAAGAGAACGTGGCGCTCTGGTGAGCACTGCTGTCTCCTCACTTACCTAGCCCAGCACCGTACATAGTATAGCGGCTGTGCTTGGTATCGCAGCATGGTACTGGAATGGGACTGATGAGCATGACGTCACTGGTCTAGGGTAAGCTGTGAGAACATCGGGTGTCGGACTCCCACTGATTAGCTACTGATGACCTACAGTATATAAAAAAGTATAAAATGGCCAGAAAGACTGACATGAAAATGGCATAGCCCATTGTATCCTGCATCACAAGTACATTATTTTAATGACAATATTTACAACCCCCTGGTGAAACTAAGTAGCATCCAAAAAAACTTTCTTCTTAGGCTACTTTCACACTAGCGTTCAGAGAGGATCCGTCTGGTATCTGCACAGACGGATCCGCTCCTATAATGCAAACGCTTAGATCCGTTCAGAACGGATCCGTTTGCATTACCATGAACAAACGGATAATGCAAACGGATCCGTTTTGACTTTACATTGAAAGTCAATGGGGGACGGATCCGTTTGAAAATTGAGCCATACTGTGTCAACTTCAAACGGATCCGTCCCCATTGACTTAGGCCTCATGCACACGACCGTATTTTTTTGCGGTCCGCAAAACGGGGTTCCGTTTTTCCGTGATCCGTGACCGTTTTTTCGTCCGTGGGTCTTCCTTGATTTTTGGAGGATCCACGGACATGAAAAAAAAGTCGTTTTGGTGTCCGCCTGGCCGTGCGGAGCCAAACGGATCCGTCCTGAATTACAATGCAAGTCAATAGGGACGGATCCGTTTGACGTTGACACAATATGGTGCAATTTCAAACGGATCCGTCCCCCATTGACTTTCAATGTAAAGTCAGGAGTTAATATACCATCGGATCGGAGTTTTCTCCAATCCGATGGTATATTTTAACTTGAAGCGTCCCCATCACCATGGGAACGCCTCTATGTTAGAATATACTGTCGGATTTGAGTTACATCGTGAAACTCAAATCCGACAGTATATTCTAACACAGAGGCGTTCCCATGGTGATGGGGACGCTTCAGGTTAGAATATACTAAAAGAACTGTGTACATGACTGCCCCCTGCTGCCAGGCAGCAGGGGGCAGCCCCCCCCCCCTGTAGTTAACACATTGGTGGCCAGTGTGGCCGGCCCCCCCCTCCCTCCCCTGTAGTTAACTCATTGGTGGCCAGTGGGCCCCCCCCCTCCCCTGTAGTTAACTCATTGGTGGCCAGTGCGGCCGGCCGCCCTCACTCCCCTGTAGTTAACTCGTTGGTGGCCAGTGCCCCCCCCCTCCCCTGTAGTTAACTCGTTGGTGGCCAGTGGGCCTTCTCCCCTCCCTCCCCCTCCTAATTAAAATCTCCCCCCTATCATTGGTGGCAGCGGAGTGTACCGATCGGAGTCCCAGTTTAATCGCTGGGGCTCCGATCGGTAACCATGGCAACCAGGACGCTACTGCAGTCCCGGTTGCCATGGTTACTTAGCAATTTGTAGAACCATTATACTTACCTGCGAGCTGCGATCTCTGCGTCCGGCCGGGAGCTCCTCCTACTGGTAAGTGACAGGTCCGGCCGGGAGCTCCTCCTACTGGTAAGTGACATGACCTGTCACTTACCAGTAGGAGGAGCTCCCGGCCGGACCTGTCACTTACCAGTAGGAGGAGCTCCCGGCCGGACGCAGAGATCGCAGCTCGCAGGTAAGTATAATGCTTCTACAAATTGCTAAGTAACCATGGCAACCGGGACTGCAGTAGCGTCCTGGTTGCCATGGTTACCGATCGGAGCCCCAGTGATTAAACTGGGACTCCGATCGGTACACTCCGCTGCCACCAATGATAGGGGGGAGATTTTAATTAGGAGGGGGAGGGAGGGGAGAAGGCCCACTGGCCACCAACGAGTTAACTACAGGGGAGGGAGGGGGGCCGGCCGCACTGGCCACCAATGAGTTAACTACAGGGGAGGGGGGGGCCCACTGGCCACCAATGAGTTAACTACAGGGGAGGGGGGGCCCACTGGCCACCAATGAGTTAACTACGGGGGGGGGGGGGCGGCCGCACTGGCCACCAATGAGTTAACTACAGGGGGGGGGGGCCTGCCCACTGCTGCCTGGCAGCACCTTCCAGGCAGCAGGGGGCAGTCATGTACACAGTTCTGTTAGTATATTCTAACCTGAAGCGTCCCCATCACCATGGGAACGCCTCTGTGTTAGAATATACTGTCGGTTCTGAGTTTTCACGAAGTGAAAACTCAGCTATGAAAAAGCTTTTATGCAGACGGATCTTCGGATCCGTCTGCATAAAAACTAACCTACGGCCACGGATCACGGACACGGATGCCAATCTTGTGTGCATCCGTGTTCTTTCACGGACCCATTGACTTGAATGGGTCCGTGAACCGTTGGCCGTGAAAAAAATAGGACAGGTCATATTTTTTTCACGGCCAGGAAACACGGATCACGGATGCGGCTGCAAAACGGTGCATTTTCCGATTTTTCTACGGACCCATTGAAAGTCAATGGGTCCGCGAAAAAAAAGGAAAACGGCACAACGGCCACGGGTGCACACAACGGTCGTGTGCATGAGGCCTTATATTGTAAGTCTGGACGGATCTGTTTGCCTCCGCACGGCCAGGCGGACACCCGAACGCTGCAAGCAGCGTTCAGGTGTCCATCTGCTGAGCGGAGCGGAGGACAAACGCTGCCAGACTGATGCATTCTGAGCGGATCCGCCTCCACTCAGAATGCATTAGGGCTGGACGGATCCGTTCGGGGCCGCTTGTGAGAGCCTTCAAACGGAGCTCACAAGCGGACACCTGAACGCTAGTGTGAAAGTAGCCTTAATTAGTGTTGATCGTGAATATTCTAATCGCGGATTTTTATTGCGAATATCGGCACTTTGAGAATTCGCGAAAATCTAGAATATAGTGCTATATATTCGTAATCGCGAATATTCTATTTTATTTTTTTTTCATCAGTACTACTGCTTCTTGCTTGTGGGCCAATGAGAAAGCTGCAATATATTTTTCAGAGCTTAGCGACATCCCTAGCAACCAATAGGAAAGTTGCCTACCCCTTTACTATATAAGAAACTCCCCAGCAGCCATTTTCTACAGTTTTTTTGCAGTTCTGAGAGAGAGAGCAGTGTCATTGCTGTGCTCTGTGCTTTGCTGAGTCATCTGGATCCTTATTCAATTACATTAGATATATATATATATATATATATATAATACAGATAGTTAGTGGGAGATAGTCAGTGTAGGTTAGATAGTGATATAGTGTAGCTCCAGTGCAGGGTGTTAGGTAGTGTAATAGGAATTACTGTACTGTGATAGGGATTAGTGTCTCTGTTAGACATAGTGCTGTGATGTCACAACAATACTTGCACCAATCAGTAATATCTACTCAGACCTAATAAAATGTGAAGTTGCACGTATTGCGCAAAAAAATGCGCATCATTAATGCCGATTTGCGCAATCGCGAAAATAATTCATTGCGAATACTGTGTGAAAAATTCACGAAATATTGCGAAAACGAATATTGCCTATGCCGCTCATTACTATTCTTAATCTATAGAAGTCAAAGGAGAAGCAGAGACCCAGATGGGCTCAGATAGGCTAGGAGCAGCTGAGATAGACTTCTGGTTTATATATGTATATGTGGATTCAACATAATGCTGCACTCAAGGACATATATACCATAGAACCAGACCATACGGTTGCACTGATTAGTTTCCTTTCCTTGTTACAATGTAGCAGGAATCTGCGCAGGACTCTCCTCCAGAAATAATATTGTGGCCCATGGAAAGGGGGTAAAGGAGGAAATACACACCAGGCTCTTCTGTCCTGGGTGTCAAATACCCAATGTCATATTAGGGAGGTCATTCTGATATCCTTTTCAGGCTCCATAGACTTGTGTTCAGAAAACATAAGCCCAAGATGTAAAGTATATATAGTGATCCCTCAAGTTACAATGGCCTCAGGATACAATATTTTCAACATAAAATAGGCTTTTCTGACCCATAATAAGTTGAAACTAGACTCAACAAACAATGTCTGAGACCAATCAAGGTCACTTCTCTGGTAAACTAGTTATATTAGTTGCTAGTTAGCAGCTATTCCCAATATGTTTCATCTGTCTTAGTTATCTGTTTAGTTTTCTCAAATCTTCATTTTCTCTTGTCTTCGATGAAATTTTGGGGCTTTGGAACAGATTACTCAAGTTACAATGGTTTAAACATACAATGGTTGTCCTGGAACCAATTAATATTGTAACTTGAGGTAAAAAGCACATGTGACATATGAAATATGGATGGGAAACATATTTACTGCACTGACTTATAATGACTCACTGGACTTTCCAAATAAACTTCAATATACTAATGAGGGCAGATGGCATCTAACATCTCAGGTGAGGGTTTTAATGGTAAGGAAGCCATGGGAGTGACAGCTGAAAACAAATCAGAAGACTCATTTTGCTGTAAATAGGAAAATAATAAGAAAATAATAAAAAAAAATACAGCATTTTATTGCACATTGGTTCTGGTTTATTTAGGAAAAGGTTTTCTTTTTATTCCCTTCATTTGCTCTGGATTTCAATTTTAGATTGCACGTTCACTATCCTCTCAATGAATCACTTGTGTACGAATGTTTATGATACAAATGTTCTGCTAAATAAATTCATACCCCCTATGACCACTAGATGGCACCTCATTACTATTTCTATATCCACTGTTCTCCCCCCAGTATCTTCTCATTCACAGCGGGATATCAAAACAGGATCACAATGCAAACAACTGTACTTTTTGTAGAATATATAATGCAAAATACAATGTAATGTATTGTCATAAACTAGGATCATTTAAAAAAAAAAAAGGCCTACTCAGATGAGAGATGGGCTCAAATGTGTTAATTCCTATCATAGCTGTTGATAAATTTGAACCACTTTGAACAGGTGACCCACTCACGTGGGATAGCTTTCTTGAACTCTAGATCCATCGGCTTCTAAGTAGCTATTAGCTAAGGACAGACATGGTTTATGGCCAAAATGCAGCACTTTAGGGAAGTACAACTGTCATAGCTACAAGTGTTCTTCATTTAAGGGGTTATTTACAGGAAACTGCAGTCAGATGAAATGCAATAGAAATTATAGCTGAATGTGAGCTATGAACACAACTGAACCCCCCTGAAGGGGCAACAAGCAGGTTTATTCTCAAAAATCATTCCTTTGGCTTTTCATCAATAACACGCCCATCTGTTCACAATGTACTGTATAAAATGTATGGACACATGTTCAGTGTTATTATGGCAATATAATATTTAATATCATATTTATTGCAATATATATTTGTTAGATTTAATAAAATACATATTTTAGGGTTAGGTGTCAAAATATACATAATGCAAATGTGTCAGTGATGACGATACGACAGGGAAATGCTATTTACGCTGTAACATGCTGCAGTCTACGTGCATGTTCTCCTGGGGGATCTATGAAAGGATTGGAAAATCCAACTTTAAAGCTGGCCATACACGTTTAGCAATGGTCCGGTCAACAGTTATCTCTCCCAGCTCCCACATACACGTATATGTTTGTTTGAGCATGTATGCATTGTCAATGGGGAGAGAGGAGAAAGCCGCACCACCGACGGCGACTTATCTCCTGTGAGAACAAAAGGATCAGGCAAAAATATTCACTTTGTCTAATGCCTCTCTCCCCTACGTCATCTGTCTGTCCCCATACACTTTAGAATGTCGGACGAACCATCCGTTCCCTATGGGTTCAGCCAAACGGACAAAAAAAAGGACATGATCTATTTTCTTTGCCGGCCGTGGAACAGACGGGTGGATGCAGACAGTATACGGTGTGCTGTCCGCATCTTTGGCGGCCCCCTGAAATTAATGAGTCCATAGCTGATCCGCAAAAAATGCAGATCGGATGTGGACCAAAACCACGGTCGTGTGCATGAGCCCTTATACAGTACTAGGGTGTATAAAATGGCCATGAACGACATCAACCCCACCCCCTCCCCATTTATATCTTGGATAGCCGGCGCCCACCAAAAACCAAGACTGTAAACAGATGGCTCTAATACAAGCTCCCAATCTGCTGGAATAAAGCCTTATAAATATGTAACAGCTCTAACAAAACAGTAGGGATGGAACGGTCAAGCCTGAATTCACAAGGCTGTTCCGGCAGTAATAGTTTTTTTTCGATTTACACTTGCAAATGTTAAAAGGATACGTCTGGTTTATAGTGGCAATTTAGGAGATGGGAACATGTGCTCAAACACATAAAAAGTTTATATTTAAATAAACGTGGAATACATTTGTTTTATTGTGGTACTGGGATTCTTTTTATCTTGACAAGGAACTTTAACAAGTTTCGGTCAACAGCTGGCCATACACTTTAAACCACGATCTTCCCCATAAATATGGGAACTCAGGTTGCCAAGCTTGTGCCTATTTTCATTTACATGTGCAGTGACCACTACAGATACTGCATACTGTGTGTGCATAAAGCTCAATAATAACACAGTATGCAGTAAGCTCATAACCTCCCTCTAGTGGTGACTGCAGGCAACAATAATGTAAGGTTTTAATCAGTGTCTATGCAGGGATCATAATAAATGAACCCCGACTGCTGTAAATGTAAGTTAGGAAATTAATTTGCACAATATTTTGTACCTTCAAATAACAGTTCTAAAATGTGAAGAGTAACTTTAAGACTCGCTTGTTCTCATTGCGTTAGTAAGATTAAACTTTAGAGTAGACCATTTGCCATAATAACTAACCAGATAAGTGCAAAGGCTATGGACAAATAAAATACAGTAATTTTACATACAAGGTGATTCAAAAAGAAATGTGCAAAATTATAGCCTTGGTATTCAAAAACTGAGAGAACATAACATGAAAAGACACATTATCTATCCAAGTTTTATCTGTATACTACAAATGTTCAATGCAAGCTCCACTCGTGACACGGCAGATATCTAGGCAGTGGCCCAGTTCTGACCAGATGCGTGCCAGCACATCCTCCGATATGGACACCACTTTTTTCAGAGATGTGTTGTCTCAGATCATTCAAATCATTTGGTGGGAGATACATTGAGTTCTTGATCTAGCCCCACAGAAAGAAGTCACAGGGCAGTTAGATCTGGTTGGGTCATGGAAGTCGGCACAACATTGGTGAATCGTTCATTCCAATGTGGCCGATCCAACGTTCCAGTAGGGTTGCATTCAGATATTGGCAAACAATCAACTGGAAATGATGAGGAGCACCATCCTGCTGATAGAAAATGGCAGATCTTCCTCTATCGGTGCAATAAGCCACTCTCTTAACATTTCCAGATAGGAGAGGTCAGTGACCGTATCCTCTACAAAAATGAAGCAACTGTACAGATTTCTCCTGCTCATTGCTCGATAAGGGCCCATGGGTTTTCTGAGCCCAGATTGTAATGTTTTTGTGATAAACCTTCCCACTAAAGTGAAAGGTAACCTCATGGCTGAACACCAACCTGTCAGAGAATTTGTCTTCTTCCAATCAGCCCTGCAAGTCAATGCAGAAGTCAACATTTCGGTTTGTGGTCTGGTCTCAGCTCCTGTAGACATTGTAATCTTTTCATAAAAAATGGCCATACCATGTCTGTAACACTTGCAGTTCCATACTAGACAGCTTGGTCAAATTTTAGGACTATGCTCGTACAGTGGTCAAATCCTGCTCACTGTCTCCTCTGGTCTTCGGGTGGCCCGACTTTTCCCATAAGAACATCCAGTGGTTTAAAACTGCTTCAACCAACACGAAATGCAGTTTCTATGTGGAGCACATTTACCAAATTTATTCAGAAAATTTCACTATACTGTCACAACAGACGCCGTTTTTTGCAAATTTCAATATGCAAAAAGCTTATTATTGCTGCAATGTCGCCATCTTAGACCTGCCTCTTTGTGTATAGGATTAAACTAAGCTAAGAGGCAGATTCATGAAAACTGTCTAAGAGAAAACTGACTTTGTTGCCAATCGCAACCAATCACAGCACAACTTTCATTTTTCAAGAGCAGAATTGGTTTACTTTAATTACAGGCCTTTACTTTTCAACATTCCTTTTGAATCATATTGTATGTTAGTACTGTAGTTAGCTTAAGTTAAAAAAAAATATGTGAGCTGCCCTCCTCGGACCCTCTGCCCCCTCTCCACACACATCTGCTATGTACAACCTCCTACCCCTCCCTGCTGCTATGTGTGAAACTTAAGTAAGGGCGGATATAAGCAAAAACAGCCATGAAAAGAGGAGTAGGATAGATTTAGGTCAGATTCAGATGCACCAACAGCTAGATAAAGTACTTACACAGACTCTGCAGAAGCAAAACCCTAGGAAATTAAATGGTTGCCTGAGATTTTGATATTGTTGGCATATTCTCAGGAAAGGTCATCAATATCTGATCGGAAGGGGGTCCGACTCCCGGGACCCCCTCCAATCAGCTTTTTGGCCAGTGATGTCATAATCATCAGTCAAATGGCCTAGGTGCAGCTCAGTACTATTAAAGTTAATGGGCCTGAGCTGCAATACTAATCACAGCCGCAATACAATGTATGGCACTGTGCTTGCTAAGCTGCAAAGAGGCAACAGTGCTCACAGCTGATCTACAGGGGTCCCAGGAGCCCGACCAATCAGATATTGATGACCTATCCTGAGGATAGACTATCAAAGTACGTTTAATGAAGACTATTAGGAAGTTTCCTTTTTATTTTTGTAATGTATAGGGGCAGTGATACTGACCATTTGTGCAATATACTTTAATTACTGAAACTGTTCATTTTTTTCAGAAAAATAGCTCTAAAGTGGCCCATTTTGAGCCTTAGCAACGCTCCTTTGTCTTCTGTTTACAGAACACAGTCAGTGTTGAGCAAGTCTCCAGTTATGTAAACAGAAGACAGAGGAGCGTTGCTAAGGATCAGAATGGGCCACTTTAGAGCTATTTTTCTAATAGAAATGTACGATTTCAGTAATTAGAGTATATTACAAAAATATTTAGCATCACTGCCCCTAAAAATTTTAAAAAAAAGGCAGTTACACTTTAATTGTATAGAATATTCTTGAAAAGTATTTCTCATGTATATTGCTTTGCACTTTACATACAGTATTGCTTTGCATATTCTGTTGAATGATTTTTCACATTGATGCATTCATATTTCTGTAGTTAGACTTTATGAGGGATTTATGATTAATGAAGTATTGCACTTGTTTCATTGAAATATTTTGTGAAGGAAACAGTATGGTTTAGAGAAGGTCTATGTTGGACCAAAGCGAGTGCAGGCGGCGGTGGACAAACACTTGACTCATCTGGTGTTTGCTTTTGTCTCTTTGTGTATTAGTTAATCCAGGTCAATGTGTAGGGAAGATTATATAAAATGTCTTATATAAATTGCACACTTTCTCCAGGTTAAGGGGAAAGATGGCACACCAGTGTGGAGGTGTCACATTGAGAGATGCCGAATAATCCATATAATCCATTATTACAAAAAGAAATTGGAAGCGAGCTAAAAGCCGCTGTCCTTCCCGCATCTGTAACAAAAGGATTTGACTCAATTATGTATCTGTATTGTTTACAATCAATTATCTCTACATCATTTCCCATATGTAATGCAAAGCCATTATGTATCATTCATACAGAATCGCCTCCAAATCCCGTTCATATAAACTTATTGGTCGCTTGCCAAATCATTTCAGCTGCAACTGCTCGATAGGAACATTTTGCAGTCAACAATTTCCTTATCTAGCAGACAGACTAAAAAAGAAAATATGCCGCTTTTCTATGCAGCTGTTGGACTGACTGTATAATGAGCCTGAGATTATGTTAATTATGGTAATGCAAACGGCACTTAAGATTCAATCAGCTAAGCAGGTTAAGGTGGCAATGTGTCAGAAAGTGTCCTGCCATGAGGAGGACACAGGACAGGCTAGAGTCATTTTATCATACATACGTACCTGAGTCACCCTGCAATTTTGAGGCCAGTGCATTGCTAATTACACGTATTTTCGCAAGCAGCTAGTTCTAAGGGGAAACGAGATGCTCGTTGGGCCCCAAAATGAGCAGCATCAATGATTCCAATGCCTGCTCTACAGCTGGGATTAATAATGGCTGGCACCATGCTATGCCCAGGACACAAGAATTGTGCAGCTCACGTTAACTTTTGTACGATTCAAGTCCCATGACTTTTTCCTTCTTCCACTAAATGTCAATGAAAATATCATGGCCTTTGACTTCTATAGAGTGCAAATATCACATACTGTACTGTGTGAGACAAGGCAAATGCACAGTAATTACAGTCGCGGTGTTCGGAGGTTTGTTGGTTGCCATTTAGAAGAACAGGGTTGTGCATTTTGTGGAACTTGGTGCATTCCTAAAAGTATACAAGACGCATGGTTAGACCCAGTAGTTGCCTACTAGCCTAGGGACTCATGCACAAGGCTGTTGTTTGGGTTGGCGTCCGATCCGCTTTTTTTTGTGGATTGGACACCGACCCATTCATTTCTATGGGTCTGTAAAAAACGCAGACAGCACACGGATGCCATCCATGTGCTTTCCGCATCGGTGCGGCCGTTCCACAAATGATAGAACACGTCCTATTCTTGTCCATTCTCCGCAGCTCTATTAGGAAATGCAGCATATATATGGCCAGCATCCGTATTTTGTGGATCAAAGGTTTGCAGACCGCAAAATGGATGCGGTCGCGAGCATAAGGGCTTATAGTTTTACAGTGCTTATTACACAATAGGTCACAGTATACAGGACTCCAATTTCTAATTGTGTACACAAATAATAATGGAAGTCCCAGTGAATTAACTAATTACCAGCTCTAGATGGCGGAAGTTATTAGCAAGTTGAGCTCACAATACTTTAGTGTTTTTAATAGTTTCCCTTAAAACTTTGAGCCCTTGGCATATTCTGTACAGGGGTACTGGATTTGCTCAGAAAAATATGCTGCACTCCTTAATACGTTATTTGTGTATTGCTACATCTGTACTGAAGTGATAAATGGAAGCAGAGTAAAGATGAAAACTGCAAGATTCAAGCTTGCTGTCAGTGGTAGCTCTGGCTCAAAACGACTGCTTCTTTGCATAACGGATTCAGCAATCAATTAACCATATTAATATTTAAGATTTGCTTCAGGCTGAGAAATCAATGAGATGATTCAGATAGCTAAGAATATTTAGCTTTCCATGGATGTCATCATGTAATGTGCACTGAACACAACCTTACTGCTCAACTAAAATTTCCTATCTGCCCAATCCAGTTAAAGGGGTTCTGGGACTATCCTCCAACTTCTGAGACCCCACCAACTCTCCAGCTGTTGTAAAACTACAGCTCCCACCATGCCCTGCTGTAGGCTGATAGCTGTAGTCAGTCTGGGCATGCTGGGAGTTATAGTTTTGCAACAGCTGGAGAGCCTCAGGTTGGCCATCCCTGAACTAGTACAATGAAGGACACTCAGCGCTTGCAGAAGCTGAAACTCGCACAATCACACATATGGACTAGCCAATCTTTCTTTATGAACGATGAAGGGGCACAACAATTACTGGAGCAGGACAGCTCCCTCATTGTGCTGACCAGTGGGTGTCCTAGAGATCAGGATCCCTCTGTTGAGGATAGGCCAGAAATGATATAGTCCCTGAAAACCCTGTGACGTTACTTGCCTAAGTTCTGGTGTTTGGCCTTGTTTAGGCAAGAAATATGACCCAACGGACAGGCAGAACATATAAAACATGCTCACATTAGTCCCCTGTGTTTTTTTTTTAAAGAAGTTCCATCATTTTCAAGATTGATGGCATATTTCTAGGATATGCCAATATGGAAATACCAGATGCATTGTATGGAAGAGAGCGGCACTTTGTATCAGAAATCTATGAAGATGCATTTCTTCTTGTGAACGATGGAAGCACCAATGCCAAAGCAGAAGTGCCTAGGATTATGGCCTCAAAATTAAAGGGGTTGCTCAGTTATCAAATATTTTTGTGCAACCTGCACCCTATCGCTCTTTCCAGGCTCCTTCAGTTAACCGTTGCTTTCGCCATGTTCCATGTTCAGCTTGTAAACTTCCAGCACAGATTGGGGTCACAAGTTTACGAGCTGGGACCAGAGCATGGAGAACGGAGCGGTGGGCCGAGGGAGTATGCTTCGCCACACAGGTCCAGCGGGGAGGCTGACCAAAAAAGTGTTTGAAAGCTGGACAACTCCTTTAAAAAGTATACAACCCCTTTAAGTTCATCCAGCAACTTTATTACAGTCACAGAATGAGAATGAAGAGGGCTAGTCACGGTGATTGGCATACAGCACACAAAAGAAACAAATTAAGATTCCTTTGTCCATAAAGAATGGTTGATAAGTAATTTTGGAGACAGCTGATAAATACCTTCAAATGGAAATATGAACCAGCACAGGTGCCGGGAAGAAAGCCCAAGAATGAATTATTTAGAAGGAAATATTCACAGATTTACAATTACAAAATGTAAGCAATGAATTCTGCCATAATATACAAATACAATATAAAATAACGTAATGCCGCATAATAATCCTACACATGCAATCCCGGCTTCTTTTCTCTTTTCTCTAAGGCTACTTTCACATTAGCGTTTTTTGCGTATCCGTCATGGATCTGCAAAAACGCTTCTGTTACCATAATACAACCGCATGCGTCCGTCATGAACGGATCCGGTTGTATTATGTCTTCTATAGCCATGACGGATTCGTCATGAACACCATTGAAAGTCAATGGGGGAAGGATCCGTTTTTCTATGGTGTCGGCAGCGTGGCTTATCCGTTTTGGGCCGCTTGTGAGAGTCCTGAACGGATCTCAGAAACGGAAAGCCAAAACGCCAGTGTGAAAGTAGCCTGTGTCAGGCCATGGTGGTGATTCAGGTCAAATAAGCTGCATGGATGTAAGTAGAGGTGCAAATGGCACAGAGACAGTGTGTAAAAATCAACACGTCAGGTAAGGCTGGGTTCACATCTGCGGTTTTACAGACTGCCAGAGTTTACAGTATCCGAATACCAACCGCCCATTCACTGTAATAGGATCTGGTGGCGATCCGGTTGCTTACTGGCGTATGTGCCGGCTTTCGGCTGGAGAAAAAAATGCTGCATGGAGCAATATTTGAATTTTTGTCCGGCCAATGGCCGGCATGTACTCCGGTTGCTGTGAATTCTAGCAGTCTGTTCCCCCAACGGAACAGACTGTCGGAATTAAGGACGCAGATGTGTACCAAGCTTTAATAAGCAACCAACTGAAGGACAGCAGTCTGGTCAGCAATAGAAACACAAAGGGGGCAATTACTAAAGCTTTTACACCCCTATTGTGGCATTAAAAAGTCCCAAATTATTGCACACGCCCCGTTTGCACGATAATTTGTGACTTTTACAACCCTTCTCAACACTTTTCTGAACTTCTGCCAGAAACGGCGCCTAAGTTATCATGCCTCTTAATAAATTAGGCACATCTCTCTCCAGAGTAGTGGAGATCAAGACTGACATAGGAATTGGCAGTCTTGATAAATCTCCCCAGTAGTGTCACTCTCGGCTCTCTCAGTCTCCGAATTGAATGCAGCTTTTACCAGGTAACCTGCCATGTCTCACAAAGGGTCAGTGTTCGCTGTTGGAGCATACTCTCTTCTTGTCTAAGGTGGGAACGACACACTCTTTTATAACCTGAGCCACTAGGCCGCCCATGTGGCATCTCTACATCTAGGCGTAATCCTTTTTGGTAATCTGGATTTTTTTTTCAGAATGGTACAATTTTTTTTATCTTATTTAATTTTTTATTCAGTTTTCTGTACATGATTCTCATTCTGAGATGGTCTTAGTAGCATATACAGATCACATATGCTTTACAGTAGCCACGTGAGTGATAAGCCATAATGGGATGCGATGTGCACTGATGCTAGGGAGGCTCGCCTCCGTCACCGCCTGCCATTGGCTGCTCCTATACGACACCGGATGTTTTCTTCCGCGCATGGGGAGAAGCAGCAGCGGTGGCGCGGGGACCAGGAGCGGCGCGGGGAGCTAGGTAAGTATATTCAGTGTGAGAGGCCCTGGCATATGGGGGATATTTTTATGTCTCGGACAACCCCTTTAATGAACATAGATCTAGCATTAGGAGACATAAAGAATGTATAATTAAAGAACTGCGGAGTTAAAGTGAGAGTAAAGAGGAAAGAAAATATGGTGAGACTAGTGTGGCACGACATTTTTTGGAAATGGAACATCAATGCTGCCAGGATCGCAGAGTGGCGGTGATCCCATAAAAATGAATGGGATCGCCACGGCAGTCGCAAAAAATCCAACTGTGTTGGATTTCTTGAGACTGCCGTGGCAATCCCACTCATTTCTATTGGATCACCGCTACTCTGTGATCCTGGCCGTGACAGCTGTCGCGCGACCGGTGTCACCGTGTAGGTCTAGCCTAAAGGTGAAGCTTCTGGTAGACATGATGGATTGAACAAGACTGCTGTGTGGCGGTATTTTTTTTTTACCCCTTGTAACTATGTCAGCGATTGTAACAGAAAGGTAACATATTTAAAAATATATATTTTAGTTGCACTAAACATTTTTAAGCATTTTCCCGGGTACAAAAAATACAAAAATAAGCGTGACATAAAAATCTAAGTTTCATGTATGCATGAAAAAAATGCCAATAACTGAATGAAAAAAGTTATGGCTTTTGTTGACACGTACCCAAAAAAGAAAAGAAAAAAAAAAGTTAAATATGTCTGGTCACGAACATATTAAAAAATATGTTTAACATAGAAAACAGATTTTAACAATAGGTCACTCTCTGATGACATGTTCCCATTTAAGGAACTCTGTTACCAACAACCTCCCTATCCAACTGTTTGCATAGACACATACTGTAGCTGTGGTTCACCTGATTAAAATGATGTTTTTACTTTTTCTTAATATGCCTTTGGGACCCGCACCTACACCGAGAACGGAGCCTCAAAAGTTGGGATCACTGTGCATGCGCAACCGCCCTTCATTCATTTCTATGGGCCCGCCGCTGGCTCGGCTATTTCCGTCAACCCCATAGAAATTAATGGGAGCAGTGGCTGCGCAAGCGCGGTGCGCTTCCATTCCCTACTACGGAGACAGCGTTTGATGATGGCCAGACCTACACCTATCACACAATAGGGGCATATCCTAGAGATATGCCCCCATTGTCTCTGATGGGAATAACCCTTTAAGCTTAAGAGACTGGAGGGCAGTATCACTCAGTTATTGACAGGCATCAATGTATGAGCATACAAACAGGGAAGATTGTAAATCAGTAAGACTGCCCACCAGATTCTTAAAACTAGAGGAAATAGTGGTTAAATACATTTATCGGAATCTTTTCCCACAAATCCATATATCAGTCTGCTCACCTTCTCCTGCTCTAGTGAGAAAATTTGCAATACGACAGAAAAATAGATTACCCATTTTTATCACACTGTATAATTATGCAGAATGTCCAGAAGAAGGAAGGGACCTCATTACAAAGATAAAAATGGGTCCCCATTAGGGTGCTGGGTTTTGTCACCTAGAACACACACCCTTTTTACCACCCTTTGGCCAATTCCTCGCCTCAGTAATACAGTTCCTCTGTGTAGGGGAGTCCTAAAAAGGTTAATAGAACAAGGAGGCAAAGTGCCTCCTAACAGCTGCATGGTCTCCCTATATGGTACATACACCCTTGGGTGCTTCTGTACATATCATATTTAGTGCTGAGTCGCTAAACTTTTACCTAAGCAGCCATCTATCATTTATGGTTGCTGATTCCTACTAAGCTCTACAAAGTCCCTTAGTTAGGCCTCATGAACACAACCATGTCCGTACTTCAGGTATCTCACGTGAGTATTCCTTTTTATTTTCTCACTCCGCAATATGGACAACAATAGGGCTTGCTCTATAATCTGCACCAAGGCCACACAGATCCACAAAAAATACAGTTGTGTGCATGGCCCCATAGAAATGAATGGGTCAGTGGCCTATCCGCAAAAAATGGATAGCACACTGAAGGAAAATAAAGGCCTAAACCTGTGCGCCACACTGATGATCAGAGTCATAGCGACATCATTATTCACCGTGATAAATGTACTTACTATAATTAGTGCAATAACAGACAAGGTGTAGTAGGAAGCATCTCGCAATAAACACCAAGACGACAGGACGACCACCTGAAAAAACAAAGAAACAGGCGGGTGAGTACCATTGCAAATGTATGTCATTATTTATTGTGCAGTGACCATCAGTATCCACCTGAGATATGCATTTCAGAGCTGCAATCCCAATTCAGCTGGTTACTGTTGGAAACAGTCAACCCCCCTGCAGCTTCGCTGGTGGCTATATAGTAACTTGTTTCAACTGAGATTACTGTACAATGTGTGATATAAAGTCTATGGTTACTGACAGGTGAGAGCGTTTTTGTTGTGTTTAATTTGGTGTTTTTCACAGCATTTTTTTAGGTAAAGAAACGCAGTGAAGTTACTATAAAAGTGTTTTGGGGGATTACTGTGGTTTTTATCAGATATGGTCGTGCAGTTGCTTACCTCCTGTACATCATCCCCATGCTTTTTTTTTTATTTGGCATTGGCATGGTCATGTGACCACAACTCAGAACAGAATATAGCAATAAAGGTAAAATAAATGCATTACTAAATTACAGCCACCTTCATAAATGGCTATTTTAAAGAATGTTGATGCAAACCGGAAAAAAACACCTTTAATGTCTAAAGTCAAAAAGTCTATATACCAAGTATTTCGGTTTTTGGCGTTTTAGGGGTCAGTGATTTTTTTTTTTTCAAAATTCAACATGTTCTGGCATTTTCCCATAGATTTTATCATAGGACTACACAGCCTTAGAAGCGATACAGCCATGTAGCTTGGATGGCAGAAGAGGAGCCCGAGAATGACTGAATCGGCAACTAAAAAGATGAAAAAGCAGGTCGCCGTGTGTTTTGTTCATTCTCCGGTTAAAGGGGTTGTCAGCTTTTTTTACATTAATGACCTATCCTCAGGATAGGTCATCAATATCACATGTGCGGTGGTCCAACTCCCAACACCCCCGATCAGCTGTTTGAAGAGAAAGCAGCACTTGTACATACGCTGGCTTCTCTTCAATGTTTACCTGCTCGCCGTCGCAAACGCAGCGATGAGCAGGTGTAATTACATCTCAGCCGTCCCATTCACTTCAATGGGATGGCTCCTTGTAGTGAATACTACAGAGACATCGCATAGAAGTGAATGGGACGGCTGAGATGGAATTACACCTGTTCAACGCTGCAGTTGTGACAGCGAGCAGGTTTGCAATACAAGCGCTGCTTTCTCTTCAAACAGCTGATCAGCAGGGGTGTTGGGAGTTGGACCCCCGCAGATCCGATATTGATGACCTATCCAGAGGATAGGTCATCAATAGGGATGAGTGAATCGACTTCGGATGAAGTGGTACCTTGGAACCGAACCCGAGTTTGGGAAATGTTTTTTTTTTACAGTAGAAATTTATTTATGAAGTTATTATGCAAAGTCTCGCGAGACTTCGCGAAGTAATAATTTCGGCTTCTAGGAGCCAATTCATTCTAATACCGTACGGAGCGCTCGCTCCGTACAGTATTCAAACTAAGTATTATGCGAATCCACTTTGGATGCTTCATCCGAAGTCGATTTGCTCATCCCTAGTTATCAATATAAAAAAAGCGGACAACCCCTTTAATGTGAATTTTTTTTCCTGAACCGGAAAGTCGATTTAAATAAAAGTTGTGTTTTTCTCTCTATTCTAGATGTGACTTACAGATTGAAAATGTTTACCTGCAGCACTTATGGTATATGGTTCCAGTCCCAAGGGCAGTACTTGTGGAGGTGGATAACTGACAATTTCATATAATAACCAAAGAAAAGGGACCAAAAAATAACTGTGTGCAGCTACTGCTGGTAAAGACTCAGATAATAATTCTTTTCACCTAATGTTTGACAAATGAGCCCAAACAGTGGGCTCTGCTGTACTTAATTTGTTATCGCAGTGGGTAAATGTTCCCTATGAAAAGTGTGGGAGGTAAAACATTCAGCTCTCTGTTTGTTAACAATTTCTCTATTGTAACACAAAAGCAAATGTAACCCACAGGAACAGAAGGACTATTAAACTGGCTCACGGGAGCGCAAAAGGGCCTTTCTTGGATGCACTGTAGGCATATTAAAAATTTGAATATCACGTGATGCAAAACTTAAAATATAGACCAAAATTCCTCTGAATAGTTATATATAAACTACATATACAGTTGCAAGAAAAAGTATGTGAACCCTTCGGAATGATATGGATTTCTGAACAAATTGGTTATAAAATGTGATCTGATCTTCATCTAAATCACAACAATAGACAATCACAGTCTGCTTAAACTAATAACATACAAAGAATTAAATGTTACCATGTTTTTATTAAACACACCATGTAAACATTCACAGTGCAGGTGGAAAAAGTATGTGAACCCTTGGATTTAATAACTGCTTGAATCTCTTTTGGCAGCAATAACTTCAACCAAACGTTTCCTGTAGTTGCAGATCAGACGTGCACAACGGTCAGGAGTAATTCTTGACCATTCCTCTTTACAGAACTGTTTCAGTTCAGCAATATTCTTGGGATGTCTGGTGTGAATCGCTTTCTTGAGGTCATGCCACAGCATCTCAATCGGGTTGAGGTCAGGACTCTGACTGGGCCACTCCAGAAGGCGTATTTTCTTCTGTTTAAGCCATTCTGTTGTTGATTTACTTCTATGCTTTGGGTCGTTGTCCTGTTGCAACACCCATCTTCTGTTGAGCCTCAGCTGGTGGACAGATGGCCTTAAGTTCTCCTGAAAAATGTCTTGATAAACTTGGGAATTCATTTTTCCTTCGATGATAGCAATCCGTCCAGGCCCTGATGCAGCAAAGCAGCCCCAAACCATGATGCCCCCACCACCATACTTCACAGTTGGGATGAGGTTTTGATGTTGGTGTGCTGTGCCTCTTTTTCTCCACACATAGTGTTGTGTGTTTCTTCCAAACAACTCAACTTTGGTTTCATCTGTCCACAGAATATTTTGCCAGTACTGCTGTGGAACATCCAGGTGCTCTTGTGCAAACTGTAAACGTGTAGCAATGTTTTTTTTTTTGGACAGCAGTGGCTTCCTCTGTGGTATCCTCCCATGAAATCCATTCTTGTTTAGTGTTTTACGTATCGTAGATTCGCTAACAGGGATGTTAGCATATGCCAGAGACTTTTGTAAGTCTTTAGCTGACACTCTAGGATTCTTCTTCACCTCATTGAGCAGTCTGCGCTGTGCTCTTGCAGTCATCTTTACAGGACGGCCACTCCTAGGGAGAGTAGCAGCATTGCTGAACTTTCTCCATTTATAGACAATTTGTCTTACCGTGGACTGATGAACAGCAAGGTTTTTGGAGATACTTTTATAACACTTTCCAGCGTTATGCAATTCAACAATTCTTAATCGTAGGTCTTCTGAGAGCTCTTTTGTGCGAGGCATCATTCACATCAGGCAATGCTTCTTGTGAAAAGCAAACCCAGAACTGGTGTGTGTTTTTTATAGGGCAGGGCAGCTGTAAACAACACCTCCAATCTCATCTCATTGATTGGACTCCAGTTGGCTGACACCTCACTCCAATTAGCTCTTGGAGATGTCATTAGTCTAAGGGTTAACATACTTTTTCCACCTGCACTGTGAATGTTTACATGGTGTGTTCAATAAAAACATGGTAACATTTAATTATTTGTGTGTTATTAGTTTAAGCAGACTGTAATTGTCTATTGTTGTGACTTAGATGAAGATCAGATCACATTTTATGACCAATTTGTGCAGAAATCCATATCATTCCAAAGGGTTCACATACTTTTTCTTGCAACTGTATATATATATATATATACACATGTATATTTACACACACAGTCGAGTCACATTATTATGGACACTTCCTACTTTCGATGTCGGCAGTGCATAGCTCATAAAGTGTGGTTAGCTGGCTTGATGGGTATATAAGATGTGCAATATACAGGCACACATATCCCTCGTTGTGTCATGGGTAAAAGGGATGATTTATCAGAGTTGTCAAAAGAGATGGCTTTCAGGGCGGAGAAGAAGACTGAACGACAGGCTCATCTCATTCACCATTTTCTATGCCTGTTTCAGGTGTAGAAAATGGTCTAAATGTAAGCCAGCAAGGAAGCTGTCTGACATTTAGACTGGCGCTGTGCCAAAGTTATGTAGAGGCCTACGTCTCTTCATAACTTTGGCGGATCCATCACCAGCTATAGCGGTTATGAAGACTAGCGTTTTAGAATAAATGACCCCCTAAGTGTGTTTCCCTTGTGCGCGAAGTAGCCATGGTAAGCACTTGGCATAACTACATGACGTACATCCATGAGTATAGGCAAGATTATTTGCATGCAGATACACTTTACTTTTAAAGAAATGTGTTACAAGAAGACAGAAATCTCAGTGGATAACCATTTAATGCAGATAATTATATATAAATTCCTAAGAGACTGTAGCCCTTTCTAGCTATGACTTTAGATGCAGCTAGATATCAATATTTAGTTATATATAATTGTGACTTTTTATACTGTTCCCAACTTATTTCTGGAACTTTTAGTTTTACAGTTCACATTGCACATTCACATTTTCCCAAGATTTCTTTGGGCACATTACCTTTTAGACTTTTCTTTTTCACAATTAGGGGTGGAAATGACATACAGTCAGGTCCATAAATATTGGGACATTGACACAATTGTAACATTTTTGGCTCTATACACCACCACAATGGATTTGAAATGAAACAAACAAGATGTGCTTTAACGGCAGACTGTCAGCTTTAATTTGAGAGTATTTAATTTGAGAGTACATCCACATCAGGTGAACGGTGTAGGAATTACAACAGTTTGCATATGTGCCTCCCACTTGTTAAGGGACTAAAAGTAATGGGACAATTGGCTTCTCAGCTGTTCCATGGCCAGGTGTGTGTTATTCCCTCATTATCCCAATTACAATGAGCAGATAAAAGGTCTAGAGTTAATTTCAAGTGTGCTATTTGCATTTGGAATCTGTTGCTGTCAACTCTCAAGATGAGATCCAAAGAGCTGTCACTATCAGTGAAGCAAGCCATCATTAGGCTGAAAAAACAAAACAAACCCATCAGAGAGATAAAAAAAACATTAGGCGTGGCCAAAACAACTGTTTGGAACATTCTTAAAAAGAAGGAATGCACCAGTGAGCTCAGCAACACCAAGAGACCTGGAAGACCACGGAAAACAACTATGGTGGATGACCGAAGAATTATTTCCCTGGTGAAGAAAACACCCTTCACAACAGTTGGCCAGATCAAGAACACTCTCCAGGAGGTAGGTGTATGTGTGTCAAAGTCAACAATCAAGAGAAGATTTCACCAGAGTGAATACAGAGGGTTCACCACAAGATGTAAACCATTGATGAGCCTCAAAAACAGGAAGGCCAGATTAGAGTTTGCCAAACGACATCTAAAAAAGCCTTCACAGTTCTGGAACAACATCCTATGGACAGATGAGACTAAGATAAATTTGTACCAGAGTGATGGGAAGAGAAGAGTATGGAGAAGGAAAGGAACTGCTCATGATCCTAAGCATACCACCTCATCAATGAAGCATGGTAGTGGTAGTGTCATGGCGTGGGCATGTATGGCTGCCAATGGAACTGGTTCTCTTGTATTTATTGATGATGTGACTGCGGACAAAAGGATGAATTCTGAAGTGTTTCGGGCAAAATTATCTGCTCATATTCAGCCGAATGCTTCAGAACTCATTGGACGGCGCTTCACAGTGCAGATGGACAATGACCCAAAGCATACTGCAAAAGCAACCAAAGAGTTTTTTAAGGGAAAGAAGTGGAATGTTATGCAATGGCCAAGTCAATCACCTGACCTGAATCCGATTGAGCATGCATTTCACTTGCTGAAGACAAAGCTGAAGGGAAAATGCCCAAGAACAAGCAGGAACTGAAGACAGTTGCAGTAGAGGCCTGGCAGAGCATCACCAGGGATGAAACCCAGCATCTGGTGATGTCTATGCGTTCCAGACCTCAGGCTGTAGTTGACTGCAAAGGATTTGCAACCAAGTATTAAAAAGTGAAAGTTTGATTTATGATTATTATTATTCCCATTACTTTTAGTCCCGTAACATGTGGGAGGCACATATGCAAACTGTTGTAATTCCTACACCGTTCACCTGATTTTGATGCAAATACCCTCAAATTAAAGTTGACAGTCTGCAGTTAAAGCACATCTTGTTAGTTTCATTTAAAATCCATTGTGGTGGTGTATAGAGCCAAAAATGTTAGAATTGTGTCGATGTCCGAATATTTATGGACCTGACTGTATGTGCAATCCGTGCTGCCTTACAGGGGATTGGGTGAGGGGGCCCACTGCCACCTATACATACAGTAAGCTATTATTGTTTATAAGACCTCTTGCACACGACCGTATGTATTTTGCTGTCCACAAAAACGGATCCGCAAAGAATATGGATGACATTCGTGAGCATTCCGTCTTTTGAGGAACGGAACAGCTGGCTCCTAATAGAACAGTACTATCCTTGTCCGTAATGCGGACAATAATGAGACATGTTCTATTTTTTTGCGGAACGGAAATACGGAAACGGAATGCACACAGAGTTACTTCCGTTTTTTTTTGCGGACCCATTGAAATGAATGCTTCCGCATATGGTCCGCAAAAAAAACGGAACGGACACGGAAAGAAAATACGTTTGTGTGCAAGAGGCCTAAGGCTGCATGTAAGGGAATGGGCTAATTAATTTCATGGCTTTTCATTGGACTGTTAGAGAGATACAGGAGTTGCTATATGATGAACTATTGGAGACAAAGGGGCCCTCTTACTGGTCTTGCACAGGGGCCATTTGCTGTCTGTATGTGCCCCTGTTCCTGTTTCTATGTATGGATACATCACTTTTTAATAGTTACAGAGAATATTCAGAATATGTATCCTTATAACTTCCATGAGGTTTGTCATATAGCAAATATGAGATGGGGGAGAGGGTCTGCTTAGAGTTGATTTATGAAGTATTTGGAAAAGTACTTCCCCCCCACCGATTTTTTATGTTAGTTTGAAGACACAGCCCTGTGAAGTGAATCAGCCAGAGAGAAAGCTTAAAGGGAACCTGTCACCAGGATTTTGTGTATAGAGCTGAGGACATGGGTTGCTAGATGTCCGCTAGCACATCCGCAATATCCAGTCCCCATAGCTCTGTGTGCTTTTATTGTGTAAAAAAACTGATTTGATACATATGCAAATTAAGCTGAGATGAGTCCTGTCCCTGAGATGAGTCCAGCGTGAAGTAGCCCAGCACTGCGCCGCATCCTCCGAATCTCCTCCTTGCTCCCCGACGTCAGAAAGCTAGAGCGCCGTAATCTCTCGATGCGTGAGCTAGCGCATGCGCAGTGTCGTCATAGTGTTCCTTCCCTGTGCTGGCATCAGCCTCAGGGAATGAACTGCGCATGCGCGCGCATTGCGAGATTACGGCGCTCTAGCTTTCTGACGTCGGGGAGCAAGGAGGAGATTCTGAGGATGCGGGCGGTGTTGTTTTTTACACAATAAAAGCACACAGAGCTATGGAGACCGGGCATTGCGGATGTGCTAGCGGCCATCTAGCAACCCATGTCCTCAGCTCTATACACAAAATCCCGGTGACAGGTTCCCTTTAAAACCAGCTAAAGTTAAGAAAGAGACAAGAAAACATTGAAAAGCATTCCAGTGTTTAGAGACTGTGTGTGTAGAAGCTCTGTGGAGATAAACTGATTAAAGAGAAACCTATGGGCTCCACAGCAAACCTGTTCAGGAGATTCAAGTCTTCTAGTGCCTGGATGGACCTAAAAAGGCAGAATCCAGATATGCCCACTGTACTACATCCTGGTGTGGAAACCTGTAGTACTATTAACTGTGAGTACAGCAACCTGTGAAAAAGGTGCAGAACTTAGACCTGTTTCACACTTGCATTGTTGTTTTCCAGTATTGAGATTTGGCAGAGCATCTCAATACTGGAAAAAAAAACCTTTCTGTATAGTCCTCTTTCATTCTGAATGGAAAGAAATCAGGATGCATCAGGATTTCTTCTGTTCTGAAGGCATTCCATTTTGTGACCGGACACAAAACTGCTGCAAGCTGTGGTTTTGTGTCCATTCATGAAACGAAAAAAAAAAAAAAAAACAGATCCAGCAGTGAAAGCAATAATAGTCGATGGTGACAGATCAATTTTTTAGGAGCCTAAAAAAATCGGACCCGTCACTTATTGACTTTCAATGTATTTAGTGACGGATCCATTTTTTCCTGTTTGTGATTTCACACAACCGCATCCTAATAGAGCGGATGCATCCTGATGTGCAAAATCAAGACGGATCAGTTTAATTCTGGTATTGAGACCCCCTGCCGGATCTCAATACCGGAATTAACAATGCTAGTAGCCCTATCCCTCATTCGCACCTCAGTGTTTTGGTCAGAGATTTCCATCAGTGATTGTGAGCCAAAACCTGGTGCGGCTCTAAACACAGAACAGGTGCAGATCTCTCCACTATACAGTACCTTATGTCTGTGGAGGCTCCACTTCTGGTTTTGGCTTACAATCACTGATGGAAATCACTGACCAAAACACTGATGTGTGAATGAGGCATTAGTCTGATGTTGGGGACCGCCCTGTGGTTGCATAGTGAAAGAGAATTGTTGCCACCCTATTTCTGGATGCTTATGCTAGAGTCAGCTAGAGAAGTGCAGTGCGAGAAAAATTGCTTTAAAGAAGCATCTTGGACTATTAACTACCTTTGCAGCCGTGTACCTGTAAGAACTGCCAGTCCATGCTTGCAGAGATCTGTGCCTAATGTACCTAAACTTTATTCTTCAGTAAAGAACTGTTCTGCTGTTAACCACGTCTCATTACTGCCTGCACCGACACACTGCATGGCCATACCATCATTGGCTGCCAAGGAATCACCATTAAGGGCACCCCAAACCACCATCAGGTAGGAGAAACCCCAAAACCAGGGTGTGCCCTGAAGGGAAGAAAAGTATGCCCACCTTTCCCATCACTGCAGGACCAGGGGAGCGCCAGAGTGAGTAACAACTACAATCACCATTCTTGCTTCTATCTCCCCCTCTCCTGGGCTCGCTGCAATTGTTCCACTGATTACTCCATAGAAAATAATGCTTATTTCCTGGTGGAGCGCCACACTTATATGAAGCTGTTATTTTTAGTTTTATCGTGTAAATTGCTGTCTCTGTAACTAAGGCAGATCATTTGATGTCAACTCTTTAGTCGGAGAAGGAACTAGTTGGTCAATTGGGATTCATTAAAGGTGATGTTGAATTCCCTTGTCATACCCATTGAAGTTTCCTGTATGGAAAAATTGTAACATCTGGTAATAAATAGCATGTGTGAGTGCTGCTTAGTAAGGGCACTTAAATATTAATCTTTATGTCTATCTATACCTATCTCCTTTCTATACCCATCTCATATCTATACCTATCTCCTATCTATACCTATCTCATATCCATATCTATCCATTTCATATCTATATCGATCTATCTCATATCTATATCTATCTCATATATATTATCTATCTATCTATCTCAAATCACGTGTACAAGTACAAGTTGTGTTCCCATATTTTGGAGGTTTGAGGGGGGATTTAGTGAAAGCATAAAGCTCACTACTTCAACAACTTAAATTGCATCTGTCAGCAAGATCAAACCTACTAAACCAGGCATACTAGCTATTAGCATATATCATGCAGAGTAAAACAAACACTTTGTGGCCCTGTTTTAGACAAATCTGAAAATCTGTTTTATCCATATGCTAATAGGTATTCAGTGGACAGAGGGGTAGGCCTGGCCCCTTGGAGCACCATGGTGCTTCTCCTCCTTTGCCGCTCCTCTTCTCCCCTTGAGTGACAGGGCCAAGCATCTTCACTGTCTTCTTTCCTTGGCCCTGTAATCGTGCGCATGAGCTGGTGAATGTTAATCAGTGCATGCGCAGTACAACTCTGCTCTCCTTCATGCTAAGATCCATACTGTGCCGATGATGTCAACCTCCACCTGGAGAGTGGTGAGGCATGCTCACGCTTCTTCCATGCTGCTCTGGAGTCTGTCAAGTCGTGCGTCCCCTCTTCCAGGTGGAATCTGATGTCAGTGCCGCATGTGCAGTTTGGATCTCAGCATCGGGGAAAGCTGACTGAGATGTACTGCGCACTTGCTGATTGAACATTCACCACTGCATACAGTATGTGAGATTACAGGGCCAGTCAGGAAGACAGTGAAGATGGTGCCCCTGTCACTCCAGGGGAGGAGAGGAGTGGTCATGGAGGAAAGGTGGTAATCAAGCACTGTTCCCATGGGCTAGGCCTGCCCCACGGTGCATTGAATACCTCATTAGCCTATGGAATATACTGTAGATTTCCTTAAAATAATTCTATGAATTTCAACTATAGATGGGTCATTTCACTCATCATGATGAACCCTAACAGGCAGTATGTGTGGTTTAAAGGGGTTGTCCGGGTTCAGAGCTGAACCAGACATACCCATAATTTCACCCCGGCAGCCCCCCTGACTTGAGCATCGGAGCAGTTCATGCTCTGATGCTCTCCTTTGCCCTGCGCTAGATCGCGCAGGGCAAGGTCTCTTTTGTTTACAATCACACACTGCCGTGCGGAAGCTTCTGCTGGCAGTCTGTTCGGGGACGTCACCGGCTGTGATGGGCGTGCTTTAGCGCTGGCCTAGGCGTTTTACTGGCTAGGGCAGCACTAAAGCCCGCCCATCAGTGCCGGGGACGTCACTGAGCTTCCTGGCAGCGCCATGGAGAGCCCGGTACATCACCGGATCTCCAAAAAATGCCTTTGAACTGCGCGATTTAGCGCAGGGCAGAAGAGAGCATCGGAGCATAAACTGCTCCGATGTTCCTGTCAGGGGGGGTGCCTGGGTGAAAATGGAGGTATGTCCGGGTTCAGCTCTGAACCCGGACAACCCTTTTAATAGGGTTGATCATGCTGACAGATGCTATTTAATTTATACTTTAATCAAAAATGTTATATATCATAAAAATTTTACCAGCCAGCCAAAACAATGGTCCTTCTCAAACTACCATATAGTGCCAAATGGTGCCCAACCTTAAATAGTGCCACCAGATAACAGTGCTGTAAAGTCTTGGCCCTAACCCTCTCTATGAGTGGTGAAATCAGAAGTGGTGGAAGCTCTGAGGCATTAGTGCTCTTTTGTCCTTGATATAATCTAGCCCTGCTTTTTATAATAAAAGAGAACAGTGTCCTCAACAATCTTCTAATATACAGAACATGTATTACCAGAATAACTTTATAATCACTTTTTTATATCTTTTACGTACATAACTGGGAATTATGCAAAGAGCAATCCCCTAATAAAATCCAAAACAGATTTCCAGGACAGGGATGAGGAATTTTAAAGGGGTTTTCCAGGAGTTTGAAAATGATTACTTATCTAAAAGGATAAGTCATCCATATCAAATCACAGGGGTGCAGCTCCTAGAACCCCCTCCGATCAGCTGTTTGAAGAGGCTGCGGCACTACAGTGAACGCTACGGCCTCTTCCTAGGCCAGTGATGTCATGCTCATTGGTCATATAGTCTAGGCGCAGCTCAGTCCTATTCAAATGAATGGGCTAGAGCTGTAATACCAAGCACAGCCACTGTACAATACACGGCGCTATGTTTGGTAAGCTGGAAGGAGGCTGTGCCATTCTGGTGAGCCCTGTGGGCTCCTTCAACAGCTGATCGGCAGGGGTGCCCGGAGTCAGATCCCCACCGATCAGATACTGTAGACAGATCCTGAGAATAGGTCATCAATATCGAACTTCCAGAAAACCCCTTTAATATTCCTCATCACTGTTTTGGAGATAGCAGACATGAGTTATCTAATAACTAATGCTGTGTCTATTAGTTATAGCAGATTTACCCCGTCCATAATAAACCTTCTTCCTCTGATTTTATTAGGGGATTGCTCTTCACATAATTCCCAGTTATACATGTAAATGATACATGTTGTTCATAGTAAACCTGTCTAGAGATGAAACAACTTATGTAGCTTATAGGCACACCAATATTCGTCCAGATTATTGGGAACGACTGTTCCTGTGAACGGTTGTTCCTGATTACCTGGCCGTCTAAATGTGCTGCTGATCACCCAATGAACTTGTGAAACGCTTGTTCATCGGGTGATCCTGTCGTTAATGCAGGAACCACCGATCATGGCTTCTGAGCAGCCAATCGTGTGGTCTAACAGCAATCTGCTGCTTAGAAGCCATGACTCTGTATGGCGACAAGGGATCGCAATAGCCGTCCCTCGTCCTCATACAGTATAGGAGATCGCTGCATGTAAATGCGCGGCCTCCTTCACTGAACAAGCAGCCGACTATCGGGAAGGAACGCTTCCTTCCCAACAATCAGTTGCCCATCAAAATCCATCTTTAGCCACCAGAGATATACAACAAAAGGAAGCAGCAAGACTTGAACTAGCCAGCCATCTAACTTGTGCTCATGTGATGAATACT
The DNA here is from genome assembly GCF_905171765.1 of Bufo bufo. NCBI lineage: Eukaryota > Metazoa > Chordata > Amphibia > Anura > Bufonidae > Bufo > Bufo bufo. Next base: position 511,267,741 of record NC_053392.1, on the reverse strand, counting down.
TTTATCTATTATCACTTCTTATTACTATATGTCATCACTTTCCTTGTTCTGTCTAGACATATTAACACCATACAGAAATCACAGACAAGCAGCGCTATGGGGGAGAGTAATCAAGGAGAAATGACACAAGTACTTAAGGACAGCATTAAGGACACACTGATATCCTCTGCCCTTTAATATGACTCATTTTGTTTGGTCATTATTTGCATTTTGCCAAAAGGGTTTAAAGCAATTAGGGAAAGACGAATTGATCTTAAGCTGCTTGATACTCTATTCCAAGAGGGTCGTTTTACAGAACCACAAGCAGTGATATAACATTATGAAGGCGAGGGTAATCAGTAACATAGCTCTTGTCCTCCATCCATGGCACCATTAGCAAACTGTTTACATTAGTAATTCATATGCACTGCAACAAAGGGATTTAGGCCTTTTTTTTTTTTTACACACTGCATACTCCTCTATAAGGCCTCTTGCACACGAATGTTGTGCATCCGTTCCGTGCATTGGGGACCGCAATTTGCAATGTCCGTGAGGCGGCCGGAATGGATCGAGACCCATTCAACTTGAATGGGTCCGGGTCCACATCCGTGATGCGGAGTGCACACAAGCCGGTGCCCGTGTATTGCGGGCCGCAATACGGTCACAGTCACACAACGTTCGTGTGCAAGAGACCTAAGGCAATATCAGGTCAATTACCATATTAGATATCCCTATACTTCCCCCCTGATTGGGGTGGTTTCATTTGAATCTGCATGACTCCTAAATCTCCATGTTGCCTTCCTGGATGGTTCCTAAAATAAGAGTCTAAAGGCCTTTTCACACAGACTGAAAATCAGGGCAATAACTGGGAATGAGTTCCCGATAATTGCCGTTTGTAAATGTGCTGCTCATCATTTGATGAACGAGCAAACAACTGTAGTAAAGATCATTCAGCCTCAAAATACAACCCTGATCACTGCTGCGTGTGAATGAAGCTAATGAGCAGGTAACGATCAGGAATGTTCTTCCCACTCTGTTGCCCATCTAAAGGGGCTTTAAAGGGAATCTGTTACCAGCAACCTCCCTATCAAACTGCATAAAATGCATTGATTCAAATGCTGTTTTTCTTCTGTTGATACGAGGCTCTGTTCCCGTGTAATGATACTTTTTCTTAACATTTCCCAGTTTAGAAAACAATGGGGGTGACCATGTACAACTCTAATGCCAGGAATGGTAAAATAATTGTGAACATTTTTTCAGACCACAGCGAAACAAATCAGAATTGCCCAGCGGCTCTCAGGATGAACGTGCAATGTGATATTGTCCCAAATTCATGGAGAAAAACATGAAAATGCACAAAAATGTCTAGTGTTTGTGGGGTTTTGCTCTGGTAGATAGGGTAAGCAGACGCAGTACAGAGGCAAAATACAAGTTCTTAACTCAAACTTCAGTGTTTATTCACACTTGCGGCAGTTGCATAAAACAACACGTCACTTTGCAGTCTTTGGTGTTAATTCACACACAAATGGAAAGTTCAATTTGCACAAGTCACCTTGTTGGCAGTTCTGCCTCCAGTAGTCCACAGCAGGCTTTAGGGGGCCTGTTCCCCCTGCACATGGGTCTCAGCCCTCCAGTCCGGCACAAAGCCTCCGATCCCAACACAAAGACTCATCTGCCGAGCCCAGCTGCCTATTTAAGGACAGCCAGGTGCTGCCAAAACCCGGACCGGCACTTAAACTCCGTTCCGGTATTTGACCTTACCTGGCTGGAAACCATCCCAGCCGCACATGTTGGGAGGAAAATAGCTGCCTTCCCAGACAAAACTCCTTGCTGTTTCACACGTTGCTAAAAAAACATTAATCAAGAACAGGCTCAGGAACATGAAAGTATTTGTGTACCAGAGCTGAGCACCAAAACTTCAAAGGTGCATCAGCAGCTATCAGCTTTTCTCCAGCAGAGCATGTGGCTCTGAGACATGCCAGGCTGAACGGCAATAAATCTGGATCTTCACTGTAAGCGCTTCACCTCGAAATATATCTTATACAAAAATCTTTACCGCCTCCATTCGTTCTCTAGGGCCTTAAACTTTGTATGAAACAATTAATTTCCAGTATTTTTCGTTTTAATTTTGTTACATTTCTAATAGAGGTGAGACAATCAATTCTAACAAATCGATACATCTCATCAGCAGAACGTCTTCCGCAGGGACACCTTCTCCACAGGTGAAAAAGTGCCCACCTGCCACTAGATTGACAGGGCCGAAGCCTGAGTTTTCCAGTTTGTTTAAATGGAATCTGTCACCATCGACCTCCATAGACACATAACTATAGCTATGGCTTAACTGATTAAAACGTTGTCATGACCACAGAAAGGAGTGGAGCTTGTATGCAACAAGAGCAATGGTGACACCCTCATTGCTCCAAAGGCCTAATTTGCATATTAAGAAAAAGTATCATAACTCGGGAACAGGGCCTCGGATCAGCAAAATAAAAACAATGTTTTAATCAGGTGAACAAAAGCTATGTGTCTGGGCAAACAGACAGAGAGCTCCCTGGTGGCAGATTCCCTTTAAAGGGTTTGTCCCATGAAACATATTCTACAGTTTTCAAACCAGCACCTGGATCTGAATTCTTTTGTAGTTGCATGTAATTAAAAATTCAGCATTGCCACTGAGTTATTCAATAAAATGTATCTGTATAGCACCACCTGCTGTTAGTTTTTTTTCTTAATTCTTTGTCCTGTTTACTGAGATGGCGGCACATGCTCAGTTTCATCCTTTAACTGCCTCCTGAGCTGTGATAGGGAGAGCATGGACACGCCCCCTGAGCTGCAGCAGAGAAGACACTCCTCTTGAGCCGTCAGCTTGATGTAAATCTATCAGAACAATGAATGGGGAGATCTCTGGATCCATGTGAGGTACAGGGCTGGTTCTAGCTTTGATAGAAAGAGACTGTCGTGTACCATATGATGTCAGTTTTTTTTTTGCATTAGTCATGGGATAACCCCTTTTAGTGTAATTCCAGAAGAGAGACCGAGTATCAGGGTCTACACCCATCTTTCATATTTAAGATTTAAAAGGAATGCTCCTAAAATGAGAGATACTACACAAGGAGTTTGGGGCGTCTTGCACGTCTGTCAGGGAGTCAGCGGTACAAGTTAGTGACAGGAGTACATCAGCCGCATAAAGTCCAAATTTATGGAAAGATAAGACCATCGAGATGACATGTTTCAGGGGATTACGTTGCAGCATTTCTGAGTAAACATTGTTTTAAAACAGGCATGTTCAACCTGCGGCCCTCCAGCTGTTGTAAAACTACAACTCCCACAATGTCCTGCTTAAGGCTGATAGCTGTAGGCTGTTCGGGCATGCTGGGAGCTCTAGTTTTGCAACAGCTGGAGGGCCGCAGGTTGAGCATGCCTGTTTTAAAACAATGAGGCGAGAAAGAAGAGCCACCTTGACGGCACACCTTCTCCCCGCCTTGCTAGGCTTGATTGACAGATCTTACCTCATTTGAGTACAGGGAGTTACAGGGAGAAACCCATTAATCAAGCCAGGCCAGATGGGGAGAAACCAGTGAGGATCCACCTACATGACATCTTCTCCCTGCTACCATCTAATTTTTTTAATAGGACCTGTCACATCTCCTGACATGTCTGTTTATAACCTATTTACATTCCCCATGTAATACCAATTCTGGGAGATATGACTCCATGTTGTGCTGTTCTCTTCTGATTTCTTCTAGAAGTATGAATTCCCAGCAGCTTGCAGTAAAGGTATAGATGGGTATTACCAGTTGAGGGTGTATCCCTGTACAGTCTGACACCAGCAGCACTGATTGAACTACTGGTAACACCCAACAGTACCTTTACTGCAGACTGCTGGTATAGCCAGAATAATACAGCAATAGCACATGATCAAAACGTAAGAATAGTTTCTCCAGAATTGTTATTACATGGGGAATGCAAGTAGTTACTAAAACTGACGTGTGAGGAGAGGTGACAGGGGACAGGTTCTCTGAGACCACGGGCAGCCTGAATACACTGAAATTAAGACCCTAAACTCCCTCTAGTATTGGCTGCAGGCAGCTAGAATGTTAGCTTTTAAATGACTTCATATGCAGGGGATTTGGAGCTCTGTATTAGAAAAACACATCTCTGACACAGTATATTGTGGTAATGTGTACAGGGCTGCAAGGCGTGTATATCCCACCCAGATACCTCAGCTGGGCGAGATAACTGAAATCCAGAAAGCTGCAGTGGTTTCAGCAAAGTGTAGTTTGCTGAAACAATTTGTCTAGATTCTGTTCTGGCCTGGATTTTATTTGGACTGGTGGGTGGGTTTGGTAGTGGGATCTTCCAGTCCACACCCTTCCAGTACCCATATTGCCATTAGCTGAGGAGATCACAGGTGAGGCCTGCTGTTGTAATCACAGAGGGATAAAACAACCCTCTGTGTATAGCCTCATGCACACGTCCGTGGAACACGGACCGTGTGATACCGGCATGGATTTCTTCTGAGTGCAGGAGGGCACGGCGTCATTGGTTGCTATGACGCCGTGCGCTTCCTGCTGCCGCCGCAACACAGTGGTACAGTGGTATAGATCATACCAGTGTATTACTGTATTGCGCCGGCAGCAGGAAGCGCACGGCATCATAGCAACCAATGACGCCGTGCGCTCCTGCACTCAGAAGAAATCCATGCCGGTATCACACGGTCCGTGTTCCACGGACGTGTGCATGAGGCTTATGACTGTGGGGAGAGGACTTGGAGGCCTGCAGAGGCTCTGTGTGGTCTCAGCCAGGAGGGCTGAGGGGCCATAAGGCTGTGTGAAAGCCTGAGTTTTGGGGGTCCCAGCGACGCCTGCGGAAAGAGGGTCGCACGGTCAGTCGGGAGAACTTTTAGACCGTATCCCCCAAAGGTACTGTTGTGGTCACAGCCAGGAGGCTGCTGGACTGTATGGCTGAGAAAATCTGGATCATACCATGTGTGTGAACTGCGCTCTATAGGTGAGGTAGAGACGACCTATGTATTAGGTGTTTATTTTGTGATGTTTATGTTTGTGCTGGTGCTGAAGTGCCAAAATAAAGTACAGTTTGGATTTTTACCGCGTTGTCAGAGGAGAAGTCTGTCATCACCGCACTGCTTGAGGGAGCGATCCCTTACAATTGGTGGAGAATGCGGGCAACAGCAAGTTGCTAAGGGCAAGTGTCCATGCTAAAAGGGCACAACGTTGTTGTTAGGGGCAACAGAAAGTTAAAAGGCAAAGTGTTGCTAGGGGCAACAGCATGACAGAAAAAGCAGGTGCTTCTGAATGCTGCTAATCCAGACACTGTTTCTATTTGGCATGAAATTGAGTTGGACATTTAAAGGGCCGGAAGCCCAATGTCTTGATAAAGCTGCTGCTTTGTTACTGTGTTCAAGTTAAAGGACCGGAAGCCTGTTTGTCCAGTGAAGCTGGTGCACTTTTTGCTGCGTTGCAAAGAAATTATTGCAGTGAATTAAAGGGCCAGAAGCCCAAGTGAAAGAGACTGACCTGTGGAAAAAAAAAAAAAATATAATAAAAAAACCACCAAAAAAAAAACATATATCAAACAAAAAACAGTAGCAGCACACCACTATATGCGCTAAGACTAAGTGAACAGGTGAATGTGTGAACAGGGTGAAATACATGACGCCATATAGTTACTGCAAAGCAGTGAAGAAGCTCTTAGCGCATATTATTGATCAAAAATATGTCGAACCCACCTACCAGACGACAAGGTAGCTTCTTATCAGGTTGGACCTACTCTAACATGGAATGTCCAGCTCCATTGTTTCTCTGAATAAAAACACCAAGGGGTGGGGGATGGGCGGGGAGTGCTAAGTTCCAAAGAGGATGCCTAGTCCTCTATACTATATATTTATCAAAAAAACGGAACAGCACCTCCTGAGACAAATCGCAGGTGCAGGCTACCCGGCAATAATACAGCAAACAAAAAACAGTAGCAGCACACCACTATATGCGCTAAGACTAAGTGAACAGGTGAATGTTTGAACCGGATCAAATAGCAGTAAGAGCTTCTTCACTGCTTTGCAGTAACTATATGGCGTCATGTATTTGACCCTGTTCACACATTCACCTGTTCACTTAGTCTTAGCGCATATAGTGGTGTGCTGCTACTGTTTTTTGTTTGCTGTATTATTGCCGGGTAGCCTGCACCTGCGATTTGTCTCAGGAGGTGCTGTTCCGTTTTTTGGATATACAGTACAGACCAAAAGTTTGGACACACCTTCTCATTCAAAGAGTTTTCTTTATTTTCATGACTATGAAGGCATCAAAACTATGAATTAACACATGTGGAATTATATACATAACAAACAAGTGTGAAACAACTGAAAATATGTCATATTCTAGGTTCTTCAAAGTAGCCACCTTTTGCTTTGATTACTGCTTTGCACATTCTTGGCATTCTCTTGATGAGCTTCAAGAGGTAGTCCCCTGAAATGGTCTTCCAACAGTCTTGAAGGAGTTCCCAGAGATGCTTAGCACTTGTTGGCCCTTTTGCCTTCACTCTGCGGTCCAGCTCACCCCAAACCATCTCGATTGGGTTCAGGTCCGGTGACTGTGGAGGCCAGGTCATCTGGCGCAGCACCCCATCACTCTCCTTCATGGTCAAATAGCCCTTACTTTCAAAGTTTTCCCAATTTTTCGGCTGACTGACTGACCTTCATTTCTTAAAGTAATGATGGCCACTCGCTTTTCTTTACTTAGCTGCTTTTTTCTTGCCATAATACAAAGTTTAACAGTCTATTCAGTAGGACTATCAGCTGTGTATCCACCTGACTTCTCCTCAACGCCACTGATGGTCCCAACCCCATTTATAATGCAAGAAATCCCACTTATTAACCCTGACAGGGCACACCTGTGAAGTGAAAACCATTTCAGGGGACTAAATCTTGAAGCTCATCAAGAGAATGCCAAGAGTGTGCAAAGCAGTAATCAAAGCAAAAGGTGGCTACTTTGAAGAACCTAGAATATGACATATTTTCAGTTGTTTCACACTTGTTTGTTATGTATATAATTCCACATGTGTTAATTCATAGTTTTGATGCCTTCAGTGTGAATCTACAATTTTCATAGTCATGAAAATAAAGAAAACTCTTTGAATGAGAAGGTGTGTCCAAACTTTTGGTCTGTAATGTATATATAGTATAGAGGACTAGGTATCCTCTTTGGAACTTAGCACTCCCACCCATCCCCCACCCCTTGGTGTTTTTAATCAGAGAAACAATGGAGCTGGACATTCCATGTTAGAGTAGGTCCCACCTGATAAGAAGCTACCTTGTCGTCTGGTAGGTGGGCTCGACATAATTTTGATCAACAATATGCGCTAAGAGCTTCTTCACTGCTTTGCAGTAAATATATGGCGTCATGTATTTGACCCTGTTCACTCATTCACCTGTTCACTTAGTCTTAGCGCATATAGTGGTGTGCTGCTACTGTTTTTTGTTTGCTGTATTATTGCCGGGTAGCCTGCACCTGCGATTTGTCTCAGGAGGTGCTGTTCCGTTTTTTGTATATATATATATATATATATATATATATACACTGCTCAAAAAAATAAAGGGAACACTTAAACAACACAATGTAACTCCAAGTCAATCACACTTCTGTGAAATCAAACTGTCCACTTAGGAAGCAACACTGAGTGACAATCAATTTCACATGCTGTTGTGCAAATGGGATAGACAACAGGTGGAAATTATAGGCAATAATCAAGACACCCCCAATAAAGGAGTGGTTCTGCAGGTGGTGACCACAGACCACTTCTCAGTTCCTATGCTTCCTGGCTGATGTTTTGGTCACTTTTGAATGCTGGCGGTGCTTTCACTCTAGTGGTAGCATGAGACGGAGTCTACAACCCACACAAGTAGCTCTGGTAGTGCAGCTTATCCAGGATGGCACATCAATGCGAGCTGTGGCAAGAAGGTTTGCTGTGTCTGTCAGCGTAGTGTCCAGAGCATGGAGGCGCTACCAGGAGACAGGCCAGTACATCAGGAGACGTGGAGGAGGCCGTAGGAGGGCAACAACCCAGCAGCAGGACCGCTACCTTCTGCCTTTGTGCAAGGAGCAACAGGAGGAGCACTGCCAGAGCCCTGCAAAATGACCTCCAGCAGGCCACAAATGTGCATGTGTCTGCTCAAACGGTCAGAAACAGACTCCATGAGAGTGATATGAGGGCCAGACGTCCACAGGTGAGGGTTGTGCTTACAGCCCAACACCGTGCAGGACGTTTGGCATTTGCCAGAGATTGGCAAATTCGCCACTGGCGTCCTGTGCTCTTCACAGATGAAAGCAGGTTCACACTGAGCACATGTGACAGACGTATTAGAGTCTGGAGACGCCGTGGAGAACGTTCTGCTGCCTGCAGCATCCTCCAGCATGACCGGTTTGGCATTGGGTCAGTAATGGTGTGGGGTGGCATTTCTTTGGAGGGCCGCACAGCCCTCCATGTGCTCGCCAGAGATAGCCTGACTGCCATTAGGTACCGAGATGAGATCCTCAGACCCCTTGTGAGACCATATGCTGGTGCGGTTGGCCCTGGGTTCCTCCTAATGCAAGACAATGCTAGACCTCATGTGGCTGGAGTGTGTCAGCAGTTCCTGCAAGACGAAGGCATTGATGCTATGGACTGGCCCGCCCGTTTCCCAGACCTGAATCCAATTGAGCACATTTGGGACATTATGTCTCGCTCTATCCACCAACGTCACGTTGCACCACAGACTGTCCAGGAGTTGGCAAATGCTTTAGTCCAGGTCTGGGAGGAGATCCCTCAGGAGACCGTCCGCCACCTCATCAGGAGCATGCACAGGCATTGTAGGGAGGTCATACAGGCACGTGGAGGCCACACACACTACTGAGCCTCATTTTGACATGTTTTAAGGACATTACATCAAAGTTGGATCAGCCTGTAGTGTGTTTTTCCACTTTAATTTTGAGTGTGACTCCAAATCCAGACCTCCATGGGTTGAAAAATTTGATTTCCATTTTTTTATTTTTGTGTGATTTTGTTGACAGCACATTCAACTATGTAAAGAACAAAGTATTTCAGAAGAATATTTAATTAACTCAGATCTAGGATGTGTTATTTTTGTGTTCCCTTTATTTTTTTGAGCAGTGTGTATATATATATATATATATATATATATATATAGTCCAGAAAATGAACGGCACTCCAGTAGATCATAAACAAATGACTCCTTTAATCACCCGTGCGGTACAACGTTTCGGCTCAATACTAGAGCCTTTTTCAAGCCAAAATAAGGCTCTAGTATTGAGCCGAAACGTTGTACCGCACGGGTGATTAAAGGAGTCATTTGTTTATGATCTACTGGAGTGCCATTTATTTTCTGGACTGTTTATTGGGGTAAGAAGCCTATTCCCTCAAGAACGCGCACCCAACTTTTCACTATTTGTCAGTGCCGTCATTTTTCTCAGATATATATATATAATTTTTTTTGGTCACTATGAAATCCTATGTGGAAGTTGCTGCGGCTGGGTGGAGCCCATCAAGTGCAACAAAGTATTGCTGGGAATGTTGTCAGCTGGAGGACTGTGCAATGGAGGATCGTTTGATCAGGAGATCTGACAAAACATGAGAAAGATCCTGCGAGTTGGTGATTGGGGGAATCCCGCTGAGAGTCACTCTAGATGCACGCCAACAAGTGTCTTGGGTTATGCCAGACGTACTGGACTTTCTGAAGAGGGGGCCAGAGACGGATACCACTGTGTCTCTGACCTTTGTAACGGACTATGGCTCTGTGCAATGGGAGCTCTTGAAATGTGAGACCCTTGAAGTAGAATTTGTGGTGGGCAGATACTTTCCATATTTTTGGCAGCTATGGAGAGGAGAAAGTGCTTCAAATTGTGTGGCTGCGGAATCTGAGGAAAAGTCTTCAGCAGAGTGTGTGACTCATCGTCCTGAGGAAAAAGACTGGATTCAAGGCGTTTCCAATGGCAACCACTGCATTGAGGAGCCTTTATGTGATCGTGGCACCAGGAACCAAAGGCTGGAGGTTCCTAAGATCCAGGAGAATGATGATGATCTCAGCGAAGATGTTCCTGGAGCACCCTCATCTCCGGGGAGTGCCAAGCCCGTGAGGTCAAGTGGTAAGACTATTCCTCTTATTGCTTGTGTAGTAGATAAAGTGATAGTGAGTGAGGCTCTGGAGGTTGGGCATGTTGCTGACCAGTGCCCTACTACCTCAGAAACAATGAACTGTGGTGTGAGAAGTTGCTATCTGCCGAGCCGGTTGGTGTTAAGACACCGGGACTAGAGACTAGGACAAAAATGTGTGACATTGTGGTAGATGGCAGTCCAGTGCAAGCGTTGTTGGACGCAGGGAGCCAGGTGAGCCTGGTATATGTCAGCTTGATAACTGGAGACTATGTGTTGGACAAAAAGCTAAGTGTGATGGACATATATTGGGATAGCAAAGTCTATCCTGTGGCTCTCACCGAGTGTGAGACTCCAGTGGGAACTGGGACTTATGAACTTGGTGTTGCAAAAAAGGCTCATACATGACGTAATGTTGGGCTGTGATTTCCTCTTGTTCTGGGAGTTGTGGGGAAATGGAGACACTTCTGCAGCAAGTGCCGAAACTCCTGCAGAACCTTTACCTGTCCCTTTAAATGAAGGTGTAAGGGAGATGCACATTGAACACAATGGTTTAAGTGAAACGACCATTGAAAACAATGGTGCAGATAAGGTGCAGAGTGAACATGTCAACTTAACTGAAATGCATGATGAAAATGTGGGGTCAAAATATATGATGATGATTACACCCCCTTTCCTTTGCAGGTTGTGATCGGGGAAAAAGCTCCCCCTGCTGGTAAAGATGTATGTGATTTTAGAAATGCTGATGTTGTGATGTTTATGTGTGTGATGGTGCTGAAGTGACAAAATAAAGCACCCTTTGGATTTTAACCCCATTGTCAGAGGAGAAGTCTATCATCGCCGCCCTGCTTGAGAAAGCGATCCCTTACAATATATTGAATAAATGAATCAGCTCAATATTTTTTCATCAAAAACTTGCATTATGATAAAAGGTTGAGATTTACTTTAAAGTAATTCTCCCATGGAAAATATTGTACATTTTTCAAACCAAAACTTTGTGATTGCATGTAACTAAAAATGTAGTAATGAAATAAAATACATCTACAGCACCAAAAGAAAAAAAAATATAAAATAAAGTGGCCTAAATGGGAGGAAATGCTCAAAAACCCCAAACACTGTAGCGTTTTTATAACCGGGGGAGCAATTCCTCCGCATGTGATCCGTTGCTAACGGCAATCCCCAGCAAAAATGCATACAATGGAGGATGTTGGCAGCGGACCACATGGACCACAAAGGCATCTACACAAGATGGGAAAATGTGTGGATGCAAATATAAAAATACATAAATCACTGCGAAAGGTGCACCACAATGATATGCAACTGACAACACTGGCTAATCCCTCAGGCTGATGTTGTCAGGTGCATATCATTGTGTTGCACTTTTAAATCCATAGTTTTTATTTGTATTTCGATTGCAAAGCATACGTTTTACAAACTTATCAGTGCGTTCACAGAGCCACATTGGCAGCACCGACATTGGTTAGTAGCATATGGTGAATAGACATTTTCGCTGTGATTTATGTATTTTTATATTTGCATCCACACATTATCCCATCTTGTGTAGGATGCTTTTGTGGTGCATGTGATCCGCTGCCGATATCCTCCATTGTATGCATTTTTTGCTGGGGATTGCCGTTAACAACAGATCACATGCAGAGGAATTGCTCCCCCGGTTATAAACACGCTACAGTGTTTGGGGTTTTTGAGCATTTCCTCCCATTTAGGCAACTTTATTTCAGTTATTTTTCTTGATACAGTCCTGATCAAAAGTTTGAGACCACTTGAAAAATGTCAAAAAATCATATTTAGCATGGCTGGATCTTAACAAGGTTCCAAGTAGAGCTTCAACATGCAACAAGAAGAAATGGGAGTGAGATAAAACATTTTTTGAGCATTCAATTTAATGAAAACAACGAATAAACTGAAACAGGCTGTTTTTCAGCTGATCAAAAGTTTAGGACCACACCTCCAAAAAAAAACTAAACCCCCCCAAAACAGAAATCCAACTTCCAAACATGAACTCAGTAATGAGTAGCTCCGCCGTTATTGTTTAACACTTCAAAAATTAGTTTCGGCATGCTTGATGCAAGCGTTTCCATGAGGTGAGTGGGAACATTTCTCCAAGTGGTGAAGACGGCCGCATGAAGGCCATCTACTGTCTGGAACTGTTGTCCATTTTTGTAAACTTCCCTTGCCATCCATCCCCAAAGGTTCTCTATTGGATTTAGATCAGGGGAACACGCAGGATGGGCCAAAAGAGTGATGTTATTCTCCTGGAAGAAGTCCCTTGTCCTGCGGGCATTGTGTACTGTAGCGTTGTCCTGTTGAAAAACCCAGTCGTTACCACACAGACGAGGGCCCTCAGTCATGAGGAATGCTCTCTGCAACATCTGGACATAGCCAGCTGCCGTTTGACGCCCCTGCACTTCCTGAAGCTCCATTATTCCACTGAAGGGAAAAGCACCCCAGACCATTATGGCGCCCCCTCCACTGTGGCGCGTAGAAAACATCTCAGGTGGGATCTGCTTGTCATGCCAGTAACGTTGGAAACCATCAGGACCATCAAGGTTAAATTTTTTCTCATCAGAGAATAAAACTTTCTTCCACCTTTGAATGTCTCATGTTTGGTGCTCTCTTGCAAAGTCCAATCGAGCAGTTCTGTGGCGTTCAAGGAGACGAGGTCTTTGAAGACGTTTTTTGTTTTTGAAGCCCTTCAGTCTCAGATGCAGTCTGATGGTTATGGGGCTGCATTCAGCACCAGTAAGGGCCTTAATTTGGGTCGAGGATCGTCCAGTGTCTTGACGGACAGCCAATTGGATCCTCCGACTCAGTGCTGATTAAATTTTTTTGGGTCTTCCACTTGACTTTTTTGTTCCATAACCCTCAGGATCATTAAAAAAATTCCAAATGACTGTCTTACTGCGTCCCACCTCAGCAGCGATGGCGCGCTGTGAGAGACCCTGCTTATGCAGTTCAACAACCCGACCACGTTCAAAAAGGGAGAGTTTTTTTGCCTTTGCCATCACAACGTGTGACTACCTGACATAAAATGACAACGAATCCACATCTTTGCACAGATTTGGCCTTTTAAAGGCATGTGGTCCTAAAATTTGGATCAGCTGAAAAACAGCCTGTTTCAGTTTAATCGTTATTTTTAATTAATTGCTCAAAAAATGTTTTGTCTCACTCTCATTTCTTCTTGTTGCATGTTGAAGCTCTACTTGGAACCTTGTTAAGATCCAACAATGTAAAATAAGTTTTTTTGCAATTTTTCAAGTGGTCTTAAACTTTTGATCAGGACTGTATGTTTAGAATGTGCCATTGTGTACTGCTGGTAGCATTCTGTTGCACCTGGTAGCCTGTGACACATGGCCTGTTATAGGTGGGGCTTACAGTCTTATCATCTCTCCCACTGCCTGAGTGATCTCACTATGGAGGTATGTGGGAGCTTGGCTGTAAGTTGTATCTTAGCACCTCTCAGACCATGTTCACACCCCATGCCACACTGAGATACCTTGAGGGTGGTACAAAAGGGCTCCGATGTGTTCCTGACAGAAATACATTGGCTAAAGTCTCAGCTCTTAACATCAGCCTGAGGGATTAGCCAGTGTTGTCAGTTGCATATCATTGTGGTGCACCTTTTGCATCTACCTCACCACCTGCTGTTTGCTCTTTTCCTTATTCCTCCATCTATCTCAGTAACAGTGGATGCACACTGCCACCAGCTAGATCTTCTTTTAGAAGCCGTAACAGTTACTGGAAGAGAGCTGCTGCAGAAAGAACACACCCCTGAGCTGTGACAGGGAGAGAACGGCTGCAGAAAGAACACACCCCTGAGCTGTGACAGGGAGAGAACGGCTGCAGAAAGAACACACCCCTGAGCTGTGATGTAGAGAGAGAGAGAGCTGCTGCAGAAAGAACACACCCCTGAACTGTAACGTAGAGAGAGAGAGAGCTGCTGCAGAAAGGACACATCCTTGAGCTCTAACGTAGAGAGAGAGCTGCTGCAGAAAGGACACACCCCTGAGCTGTAACGTAGAGAGAGAGAGCTGCTGCAGAAAGGATACACCCCTGAGCTGTAACGTAGAGAGAGAGAGAGAGAGAGCTGCTGCAGAAAGGACACACCCTCCAAACTGTAATGTAGAAACAGCTGTAGCAGAAAGGGTACTCCTCCCGAGATGTGATAGGGAGAGAAAGGCAGTAGAAATAACACACTTTCTGAGTTGCCAAACTAAATTAAATTTAGCAGAGCAATGAACATGTAAATCTCTGGATCTGTGAAAAGTACAGGGCTGGTTCTAGCTTTGTTAGAATGTGATTGTCATGGACTATTAAGTAATGTCATAGCCAGACCCTTATTTCTGATATTTACAGACTCTATACTGACAGAGAATGTCCCACAGGATTGGCACATAGCAAATGTGGTGCCAATATTCAAAAAGGGTCCAAAAACAGAGCCTGGAAACTATAGGCCGGTAAGTTTAACATCTGTTGCGGGTAAACTGTTTGAAGGTTTTCTAAGAGATGCTATCTTAGAGCATCTCAACGGAAATAAGCAAATAACGCCATATCAGCATGGCTTCATGAGGGATCGTCATGTCAAACTAATTTAATCAGTTTCTATGAGGAGGTAAGTTCTAGACTTGACAGCGGAGAATCAATGGATGTCGTATATCTGGACTTCTCCAAAGCCTTTGACACTGTACCACATAAAAGGTTAGTATATAAAATGAGAATGCTCGGACTGGGAGAAAACATCTGTATGTGGGTGAGTAACTGGCTCAATGATGGAAAACAGAGGGTGGTTATTAACGGTACACACTCAGATTGGGTCACTGTCACTAGTGGGGTACCTCAGGGGTCAGTATTGGGCCCTATTCTCTTCAATATATTTATTAATGATCTCGTAGAAGTCTTGCACAGTAGAATATAAATTTTCGCAGATGACACTAAACTGTGTAAAGTAATTTACACTGAAGAGGACAGTATACTACTACAGAGGGATCTGGATAGACTGGAGGCTTGGGCAGATAAGTGGCAGATGAGGTTTAACACTGACAAATGTAAAGTTATGCACATGGGAAGGAATAATGCAAGTCACCCGTACATACTAAATGGTAAAACACTCGGTAACACTGACATGGAAAAGAATCTAGGAATTTTAATAAAAAGCAAACTAAGCTGCAAAAACCAGTGTCAGGCAGCTGCTGCCAAGGCCAATAAGATAATGGGTTGCATCAAAAGGAGCATAGATGCCCGTGATGAGAACATATTCCTACTACTTTACAAATCATTAGTCAGACCACACATGGAGTACTGTGTACAGTTCTGGTCTCCTGTGAAAAAGGCAGACATAGCAGAGCTGGAGAGAGTACAGAGGAGGGCAACTAAAGTAATAACTGGAATGGGGCAACTACAGTACCCTGAAAGATTATCAACATTAGGGTTATTCACTTTAGAAAAAAAGATGACTGAGGGGAGATCTAATTACTATGTATAAATATATCAGGGGTCAGTACAGAGATCTCTCCCATCATCTATTTATCCCCAGAACTGTGACTGTGACGAGGGGACATCCTCTGCGTCTGGAGGAAAGAAGGTTTGTACACAGACATAGAAGAGGATTCTTTACGGTAAGAGCAGTGAGACTATGGAACTCTCTGCCTGAGGAGGTGGTGATGGTGAGTACAATAAAGGAATTCAAGAGGGGCCTGGATGTATTTCTGGAGTGTAATAATATTATAGGCTATAGCTACTAGAGAGGGGTCGTTGATCCAGGGAGTTATTCTGATTGCCTGATTGGGGTCGGGAAGGAATTATTTCCCCATTAAGTGGGGAAAATTGGCTTCTACCTCACAGTGGTTTTTTGCCTTCCTCTGGATCAACTTGCAGGATAACAGGCCGAACTGGATGGACAAATGTCTTTTTTTGGCCTTATGTACTATGTTACTATATGATGTCAGAGTTTTATTTTTTACATTAATCATGGCATATTCCCTTTGACCATAATATATATATTTTTTTAAATGCTTTCGCATTCAAAGTAGTACCCCATGCAGCACAGTCACCTAGTCTACACTGTAGACGTCTACACGAGAACATGGCTCTCATCAAACTGTCTCGGACAATAAACTGTCCAGTCATGAAAAAATAGCAATGTATTCATTAGCCTCCTGCACAGAAGCAGCAGGGAAGGACTTGGTTCCTTTTGTGTCTGACTCATCCTTGGTTTGATTATGGACACTATTTGTTTTACACTGTCGAGCAGAGCCAAGAAAATCCTTCTTATGTTCCTGCGGTGTCACTGGTTTCAGCAGGGAGGAAACAATAATAAGACATATTTTTGTCTGAAGACTAAAGCATGCATATTAAGACTCTGTTAGGATTAATGGCTGGGGAGCGTGTGGTGGGAGTCCCAGAACAGTGATTAATAAAGGTAAATGAAAGAAGGGAAATAACTTGTTATGGAGTTCCTCTGTGACGGCACACAGCTCTTGTCTTTTCTTTTCTCAATAGACTGGTTGCTATGGGCTAACTTTATTCTAACCTTTAAAGGGCATCTGTCAGCAGATTTGTAGCTATGAAACTGGCTGATCTGTTACATGTGCGCTTGACAGCTGAAGGCATCTGTGTTGTCCCATGTTCATATGTTCCCTGTATTGAAAAACAATGTTTTAATATATGCGAATGAGCCTCTGCAACGGCTGCACCCTCTGCACTATGATTGACAGGCTCACGTTTGCCTGGTTCTGTCAATCAAAGGGCAGAGGGCTCGGCAGTTACAGGCCCATTTGCCTCTTGGCCCTGTTCAGCAGTAATCCGTTCCCATCCTGTAAACTTCCAAAAGGAGGAGATCACGTGCGCCGCTGCAGCCAATGACTGGACTCAGTGGTTACATGTTCCAAAGTGCCCATGAGATTGTATACCATGCAGTAAATTATTTTTCAACATGCCAGCCTAAGTGTATGCCATGGTATGTCCTACTTTAGGAGTACTTCAGTAGCATATATTAGGAAATCCTCCTGGCATACACAGTGTGAATTGATTCTGACCAGGCTTTATAAAAACTGCGAGTTTTCACAAACTATGCATTTTTACAGGAAGAAAACTATTTGGGCCCTATTCCCACTTGCATCATGTCTTCCATTTTTACCTAATCCATAACATCAGCCACACTAATTTATAATAGATAATAGCCTAATTTATACAGCAGTGACTTCCACCTGTGTGCTATCAGGACTGCACAATTCTTGTCCGTTTTCTATCCAAGACCCCTTTATTCAACTGAATAGGTCCAGAAAAAAAGGATGCACCCGGATGCCATACAGACCGCCCAAAAAAATCAGTGTTTGCAGCACAGAGGATCTCTTAAATAGTTCATAACTAATCCATCATATACATCACGGATCCTGTAAGAAACTTGAGCCTTAAGGTCCCTTTACAAGGGATGATGTACAAGAAGATTGTCGGGAAGGAAGCGTTCCTTCCTGACAATCTGCTGATCGCTAGTGGAGGAGACATTTACATGCACCGATCTCATCCAGAGTATAGGGAGGAGTGATCGCTAATGCCATCGCTCTTCCCCATACTCTCTAGTTGTTTCCCGGAAGCAGATTGAGTTTACATAGCACCATCTGCCACCGGGAAACAATGATTTTTGTGCTGCTGCATTACGCTTGTTCATTGGGTAATCGGCGGTACATTTACACTGCCAGATCATTGCTAACGAGCATTACAAATGAACGGTCAAGTATTTTTTTCTCTGCAAATGTCACCTCAAGGGAAATGGTCACAAGGAAACCAGACGCTATCTGGCCATTCTCATCTGCAACTTTTCACATAGTCAGATTGAGTTTACCCTTTTACAGTCATCCATCTTTTTAGAACCATAGCTAAAATAACAATAGCAATAATAGCTGTAGTAATAATCTAGTTGAGTAAACCGTCTGCAGCTGGTGACGAAAGGAATGAATCCCCAAGGAGTCCGTCCTTTGGCTAATTTTTAAATAACATGTAAAATGAATCAGCTGGAAAAAAGCCAACAAGTTCACATTGGGAGTGTCACCAATATGATTTATTAGTAGAAATTAAGCAATTGGAACATTTTTCCTCTATAGCAATTGCAATTGATGAGAAACTCTTTTTTCCTTCACATATGGCCTTAAAGGCTTTTTACAGATCTACAATATCGATGGCCATCAATATCAGATCGGTGGGGGTCTGACTCTTGGCACCATGCTGATGAGCTGATTGAAGGGGCCATGGTGTTCTGGGAAAAGTCGGACCCCCACCAATCTAACATTGATGGCCTAGCCTGAGAAGAGGCCGTCAATATCATAGCTCTGAAAAACTTATTTTAAATACTAATAGAACAAAGGCTCTTTTTAACCCCTTTGTCACTAAGGCGTCTGATGCCTAAATGTCCACATCAAAATGTTATCTTTTCAAAACAATACATTCTAAGGTAAGTTTTATTTTTTTTAACCTTTTATTTCTATTTTTGCTACATACAGTAGATTGGGGTTTTATATTGTGCAGATCTAGTATTGTTTTAAACAGTAAGTTTAATATAGATAACAAGTAAAAAGGTCAGAAATAGTATAATATTCAAATTTTATTTTTCTGTGTGTATATATATATATATATATATATATATATATAAAATAAAGTTTATATATGTAAATAATAATCTTCTCCCTCTTCTGTGTATGCCAATACCAAACACAGTGATTCCTTAAGGTACAATGGCCTCGGGATACAATATTTTGAACTTACAATGGTCTTTCCTGGTCCATCGTAACTTGAAACTAGACTCAAAATACAATGCCCCAGGTACTGCCCTCTTTCCTTGGCAGAATGAGCTGCTCCTTTGGATATCAGGTGAGGGCAGCTCTATTTTATTTTATTTTATTTTTCTGGGACATTGTGCACTATACAGGACCTTGAAGAAGCTCCTGTCCTCATCATAGAAAGTGATTTATAGCTTCCAGCATCTCTTACTGACGGTTACATGTAAGGACTTATCTGTCTTAGTTATCTGCTTATTTTTCATAAATCTTCATTTTCTCTTATCTTGGGTTGATATTTTGAGGCTTTTTAACCAATTACTAGTTTTCCATGGATATATGAAACCTGCACGTTTGGTGGTACCCTAACAGCTAAATCTGAGGGTGACATGGTTCTTCACTAATAAAAGTGTGGACCATGTCATACATTGTTTGGAAAATGAGATAACTATCATGGTTCCACAGTGCAAACCAACTCCCCAAAAAATAGATAACCCATTATGCATCTGATAGGTTTGGCTAATATATTTCGTTACGAATATGTAGCATATTCTAAAAGCCTGTAGCTACCTTTTCTCTGCTTGTAAGATCTCCATAAATGTTATTAAGCCTCCTCAGAAAAAAAAAAGTTGAGATAGAATTAGTAAATACTAGACAGGAAGGGAAATGCTGTAGCAGTAGCTTCTCTTCATTGTCTGTGCGCCGTGAGAGGGGAGGAGGGAGGAGATCATGGTGTTCTTTCTACCTCAACCTGTATGTTTGATAGGGAGAGAGAAAGGGAGTGGCCGGGGGTGGAAGCTGATTGGTCAACTCACATGGTACAGCTCCGACCTCATACCAGGGAAACGAAGAAACAAAATCTCTCCAGCTATCAAAGGAGGTGTTTTAAATAGTAATACAATTTACAGTGCATTGTGTATAAAACTGCATCTGTTTACAATGACTTATCAAAATGCATTATGATACGCTAAAATATGATGCTTTCACCACTTATGTTAAATCAGTGTTACCCCATTTATTTCATTGTGTTCTGTTTTACAAATAAAGCAGGTTATGGCCTGAATAAAATAAAATAAAAATCTAAAATGTAATCACACAACCAGTGGACAGTGATGGTACAAGTCTGATTTACTTTCTGTCAGTGAAATTAAAGCTTAAAAGATTAGGCCTCATGAAAGATAGCCTTATGGAAGCACTAAACAGTGAAGGAAAAAAATAAATAAATAAAGCTTAATCTCTCCGATAACTAATTCTAGAGGGATATTAAATTCATTTTTTCATGAAATTTATATGAAGATTGCTAAATGATACATGAAATTATTTCCATTTACTGTGAACAAAATTAACACTTTTTCTATCTTATATCCAATACTTTATTTTATCCAATACTTTTTTATTTTACTTTTATTATTTACAATTTTATAAATTTTTATCAGGAAATGAATTCGAAATGAAAGACTACTGTATGTGTCATGGACAGGTACCAAGAGATCAGAGAGACTGGTAACACGTAGGTTAATCCGATTGGTTCCTTGTGGATCATTTGTGTCTGTGTTGTTTTGGTAATGACCACACCTCTTGCAGGTGTTGTTGGTTTGGTCATTTAACTTCCTCTATTTATTACTGCTTACCCCTTCTGGGGGTGCGGTTTATAGCTTCAGTTTCTGGACTCTGGGCTAGCTGGTTGTTGGATCTTGGTTGAGCTCCAAGAGCTGCCTTTGCTCCATGTGAAGTTGTGTCGTCTTCCTTATTTGTATTTTGTTCGTTGTATTTCCCTGTCTTTTGTATCTAGGCCTGAGGGAGACTCTTGTTCATCCTTCTGGAGGAATAGGTTGTCTCAAGTCCTGTCACTATACCAAGGCCCTACAGGGTGTGTTAGGGCTCTAGGTTCCTGTGTATGAATTTTCCTATCATCAAGGTCAGTTCATACTGATAGTTAGGACTTGGATTAGGGTTGTTCTAGGAGGTGACCTTCCCATTTCCCCTAGTTTACAGGCTTAGTTCCTGTCCCCTTCCCTCCTGTGCTCGGTGTGGAGTTTGCCAGCCACACTGCATCTGTGACAGTATGTCAGTCAGGTTTATATTAAGAAGAAACAACATTTTGCGGCTCCTTTAACTTTTCCTTTAAAGGCTGTGTACACAATTAGGGGCCATTTTTTTTATTATTGCATTTTACTCATTTTGGGCGGTTCATGTCTAGCTCTTATCTTTGATCTTCTGACCTCATAAACACTTATTTAAGTCATATTTTTATCAGTTTGATAAGAATTGAGATATAATGAGCGTTTATCCATCACCATAGGCCATAAACTCCCAAGTTGCAAAGCATATACATTTTTTGACTGATGATCCAAGACTGCAACAATTTTGTATCTTGAGTCTTGAGTATCTAAGGTTTTCAACAAAATTCAAGAAAAGTTAAGGGTGGACAAATCTGTATATTTAGACATTTTAATATTTTACCTTGTTTTATGATATTTTCTACTGGCGTTCGGTAAAAACCTATAGCACAAAATTAAAATCATCCCTTCTCCTTTGCACTGCTAGGACATGTGCAGTACCCTGGAGTAGATGGTATTGGCAAGTGGTTTGCTATTTAATGTAAATGTAAAGTTATACTATTGTTATGTTGTGTATTGCAACCGGCATTGCTGTGTATGGGTGACACAACCAGGGTTAATAATCCTGGCTTTGCCTTTGTACGAAGCTAGGTGGTGGCTGGCTCCACCCCTAGCTCTATGGAGTCTTAGGGGAGAGTCCAGTGAGAGAGAAAGCTTTTGCCTCATGCGGCTTTTCTTTAGGCCCAGAATGTTTCAGAGACTAACAGATCTCTGCAAGATCTACAGAAGAGAGAAGGAGAGGAAGATAAAGGAGAACTTAGAAATTGCATGGCCAAGCATTGGGGTCGGCAAGGTATCCTGCGACTACAGCCATTTAGACTTTGCAGCAGTGAGGGACACTGTTAAGACACTCTTCACACTTGGACACGTCCTAGCCACATGTGCCTTTAAAACCCTGTATCCCTCAGTGGACACTACAGCCATTATTGCCAAGGTATTATTGCCAGACGAAGATATTACTGAGAGAGACTTTAGCTAGATAGTGTACAAGGAGTGCCATAACTCTCAGCTTTGCCAGCCTCCATACCTCGCTATCTGGGGAAAGAACTTGCACTGTTTACAGATAGAACTGCGCTTTTTTGTAGTTGGATGTACTACAACTCCCATCTTGCCCTTAAGTAAAACAGATGTTTTGTTCTGCTACATCTAGCCTGGTTTTCTGACTCCTATATAGGGAATAAATAAATGTATTAGATCTCTGTACCCTGTGGAGCCCCCTGAAATCAATGAAGTGGCCAGTCAGAAATGTGTGCAGCCTCTCTATTAATTTATCTGTGAGTTCCGGAGATGGCCGAGCTGGTCTGTTTGTACTAAATTGTCCCATTCAAGTGAATGGGATAAAGCTGCAATAACCTGCAATAGTGCTACTAGAAGTACAATGTGTGCAGCAAAAGAGTATCCAGACCAATGTAAACGCTGCACAACTCATCCAAGTGCCACAGATCCTTCTAAAAAGTTATCCAGCAGGGGTGCTGAGAGTCAAATTAATATTAATGGCCTATCCTAAGTACAACCATTACCATAATTTTAAATGGCTGCATAAGCCATTTAATACCATTAATGGGGTTGTCCCATGACAGCAACTTATCTCTTACCCACAAGTGTCTTATCTGGGGAGGTCTGATTGCTGAGCCCCCCATCGATCACTAGAACAGGTACCGGTTTGCATGCAGTGGCAGACATGCATGTGGTGTCCACCGCTGCATTCAACTTTATGGCACTGCCAGACACAGCAAATTGATTGTATTCGACTATCTCGAAGGGGTCGGACCCCCGCTGAATAGACAGTTATTCCCTATCTGGTGGATAGGGGTTAAGTTGTTTTCACGGTGCAACCCCTTTAAATCGCCACGAAAATGCAGCTTTTTGTAAAAACTGCAGTGATTTTGCTCTGACTATAGAAAATGAATTTGAGACTCCCTCAACTGAACACTTGCTTAATCGATGGACACTACATAATCACCTTGCAAACGTGACATAATAATCAGTTAATTGATTGAAAGAAGTTCTTGGTTGTGATTTTAAGGAGCAATGGATCCTCTTTTTCATACAATGAGAGAAAAGGTCAGAAAATATCTAGGTCAAAATTGCAGAAGATGAGACACTGGCACGGCTTAGATAATTTTTGATAAAAATGCTTCACAGCTTTCAGAGAATTGCGGCCTTAGATGTGAAATATGAAAATGGCATAGAAAGCAATTGTAGATTAAAGGACATGAAAAGCCTGAGAATAAAAAAGGAAGCACAACAATGAAGGAAAAAACATGAAAGTAACAACCCATCCAGTCTATTTAAAAGTAAGTGACACTTATGGATGAGCGCAAGTTATAAAAAACAAAAGCGATCCTAGTTCATCTTCATAAACCATTGGGTACTATGTATTTTACCACTTTTAAGTTTCAAAACTTTACATAAGTCACTGTCAACATCATCTGTATTTTAGAAATGTGATATTTTAGTATTCCGTACACTTTAGGGTGCATTCACACGTCAGTATTTTTACCTTTCCAGATAAACGTTCCTGTTTTTTGCGGATCCGAAAATCTGGATGACATGAGGATGCTTTTAGCATGTCATCCGATTTTTTGACGGATCCATTGACTAGAATGGGATGACGGAATGCAAAATCGGACAAATAGTAGGACAGGGTATATTTTTTTTCCAGGATCCGAATAACGGAACCCACGGAACGGAACGGAATCACGGAATCGGAGAGCACCATGAGTGCTGTCCGATTATTTGCGGATTCCATTAAAAATGAATGGATCCGCATAACGTTCCGTTTTTAATCGGAACGGATGCGGAACACCAAAACGGACGTGTGAATGGACCCTAACAGTGTCTCATTTCATGTACTCTGCATTAGGAATCCAATTGGTACTGGTTCTTAATATTGTGTCGCAACACAGGGAGGCACATCGAAGTTTTCATGCAGATTTCATGAGAAAGGGATTGCAACAATCATTATGGCATGCTGTACAGCAGGTATTCTCTCCTGGCACCATTTTAGTTGTCCCAGGTGTGGAACATAAAGGCTACATGCACACATCTTCTGGGAAATGTAGCACAATTCGCAACCCAATAGCGTGCCCCATGTGCTGACACCCAAACAGAGAAGAGCAGAATGAAAAGATCTGAACCCACTTCTGGTTTTGGCTTACAAATACTCATCAAAATACACTTTTGTGAAAGTGGCCTTAAAGGGGTTGTGTCACCTCAGATTGGTGGTATTTTGCTAGGATATGGGTTCCATTCTGGAGAACAGTGCTCCCAATATGAAGGAGCACACACCGCACATACGCTGAGTGCTTACTATTCATTTCTAAGGGAGTTCTGAAAATGGCTGAGCGAGTTCGGCAATTTTCAGAAATCCCATAGAAATGAATGGAGAGGACACAGCTCAAGCGCTGCCACTGCTCCATTTACCTCTACGGAACTGATGGAAATAGCTAAGGGAGCAATTAGCTATTTTTGTAACTCCTATAGAAATGAATGGAGGGTGGTCGTGCATGTGCATGTTCACTTTGGGGCACCATTCAGGAGACAAGAGCAGGTCCCAGAGGTGGCATATCCTAACGATATGCTTCCAATGTCTGAGGTGAGGCAACCCCTTTAACCCACCCAATGATCAGCACAAGCAGAAAATGAGAATACTGGATACAGAGCAAGGGCTACTTCTGGTGGCTTCTTTTCAGGCTAGAATGCAGTTAGGCACACATTCTTGGTCTTTTTTAAAGCCCAAAAACTCATACTCTAGCTTAAATTATAGCGGGTCAAAGTGAGAGCTACATATACTGTACATGCAGCTCTTCAACCACTTCAACCTGTGTGGAAGAGAAGAGCGAGTGGGAAAAGCAGGAAGCATGGAAGGAGAGGAGGAGGCGCACAGACCTTCCTGCTGTTCCTGTATGGGTTTGGACATTAACCCTTCATGTTATTAATAAATTCCAAAAAACAATGTTGAAATAGCTGTTTTTTTAACCCCTCAAATAAAAGAATTATATAATACATTATGTATCCCCAAGTTGTGCGCCAACTAAATTTATTTGAGACATCAATTCAAAATCTACTAAAAAAAAGGACATTTTCAGGAGGGTTTTTCCAATTTTAATGTGACTGTTAGGCAGTTCAAGAGGGTGGCCTCTTTATATTAATGTCTACAAATGTGCTGCAACAACACTATAATCAACTTACAGCTTCAAGTGAATAGGGCTGACCTGCAATACCAAGCACAGCTGCTATCCAAACAGCTGATCGGCGGGCGGATAACATTAATATCAGAATCTCAGCCGCCCACCAGGGGATCTCAGGGAACTTGGAGAGTTTTGGCACTTTATCTTATTAGATTTCTTTTAAGCTGGGGAAGGGGGGGAGGGGAGCGGGGTTGGTATGTTTAGTTACTGTGATAGTTATGTAAAATATTACGTTTGTCCCTGTGATGTGACAGGATTTAAATGATGCTTTACTGTAACATTTGACAATGTAACTACGAAATACGCTTTTGTGATCATTGGATAAATGTATTTTTCTATCATTTCCTGCCGAGTGACAAACTGAATAAAATTTGGTTTATAAAAAAAATATCAGAATCTCGGAAAACCCTTTTGACGTATACAGAGAAGCCAATGCCATTCCCATATATAATAAATTGTCCCATGGTATCCAAATTAAAAAATTTCCTAGTAATAATACATGGTCATCATGCTCTAGGCTGGGGCAGAAAGAAAAACCAGCTCACTTAGTATTTGTAACTTTTTGGACTGTTCTACATTTCACTGATCTCCCTTTTAGCTAAATTTATTGTAAAAGTCAGTTTAGAAGGGATTGGATCCAATCAGATATCTGTGTTCAGTAACAGAATTTAGGAGTGGAGCTTCATTGGTTACAATTTTTCATACAACAGTTTTCATAAATGCTAATCATCACAGAATCAAACCAGAGAAAAATAAAAGAAGTGTCTGCAATAAAAATGACAGTGACACGTACAGTGGACAATACATTAAATTCACTTAATTATTTAAAGTGCAAAGATAGAAATAACCATTGAAATAATTTTTTCAACTGTGGATCAGCTGGCACTTTTGTTATCCTAAACAAATTAAAGTTGTTTTTTACAAACTTTTTATTTACTGGCAAATATAAACTAAATGTACTAATATAAAAAAATAATATAAAAAGGCTAAGGGTAGATTTACTCAGCAATGAAAAAAAGGGCCAATAAAAATAAATACACAGTTGTTTTTTTTAATTTTTATCTCAGCCCCTGCAGTGCCCTCATAGCATATATAATGCCTCTAGAGAGGACCCGGTGGACCCATAATACACCCCAGAGTGCCTCAAAGGCCCTTTCTACCAGTTTTTCATGGCAGTTAGACGGGTGCACTCCTGTCCATATGGCCGTTAAAAATGGTCACATCGATTTCGATGGGGTCCCCTGTCAGTGAAAAACAACCAAAAATAGGACATGTCCTATTTTGTGACAGCCACTATTCACTGAATATAAAAATGGGCATGTGAATAGCCTCATATACCTTAACCGGTTCTGAAACAGGTGTCACATGTTGGTTTTTTCTTGTTTGTGTGAATAAGGCCTAAAGAACAATTTTAAATGAAAGATTAATATATTTGTCATTGTCAATGACATTTAGGTCTTACCTGTCCCGCAAACAAGCCACAGACTCCAATTATACATAGGATGTTGAATACAGCCGAACCAACGATGGTTCCAACTCCCACATCTCCCTTTGTGATGAACACTCCTGCAAGAAGGATTCTTTATTAGTTTGAAGGACCACAAATCCCTGAGTGACATTGTAAAGAAATGAGCCATTCGTTTCTGTAAGAGACATTGGATTTGCGTATAGTGTCTTTACAATGCATGTCAAGATGTCCTCAGAAGCTCTTAGAAAAAAAAAACTAATTACAAATCAAAGTTAAACTGCAGTTACAAGGGTTGGGCCATGAAGACAACTACTATCGATATGCAACATTAGGCTAAATGGATATCTTAGTAACAAAAAGCTTCTATTTGGCAAACCTAGTCTATCCATGTATTTATTACCCATATGTAATACTGTCATGCCCCTGATCATCAGGGGTTCCAGAAGACAGACCTAGTAAATAGGAAGATGAGTGCTCTAGACAATAACTTATTTCACACTTCTATACAGATATAAAAGACCATGGATTTCTATACAACAGAAATGAGAAGCGCATATAGGGAGGACCACCGGAACCTTTAAAAATTACCAGAAGAGGGGGTGCTCACCTGAAAGGGTGAGAAACTTTATGGAACATTTCAATATAACCACCATGGCTGCCGCTCATGCTGTCATGGTCAGGAAGCTGACTGAGTGTTAAATCCAGGAAAAAGAGGAAGAAAGGTAGCGCTGCCCGTAACAATCTTTATAGGCAGGAATTACATGTTTCAGGGCTGTACTGGCCCCTTCGTCAGATTCAAAACCAACATTGGTTTTGAATCTGACGAAGGGGCTAGTACGGCCCTGAAATGCGCAATTCCCGCCAATAAAGATTGTTCATAATTATACTACTCGCCTTGGTCCTTCCACCCGCTGCTACGGTCAGTGCTACCTTTCTTCTTCTTCCTTGATTTACCATAGTTTTCCAGGCATGTTAGGAGAAAAAGAGCAGCATTTCGAAGCTGGTTCCAGCAATGACATCACTTAGAAAAGGACGGAGGGTTATGCCAACCACTTGTCAGTCTGTGCCTTTTACAAACACTTTAAAAAATAGCACTTGGCGCAGCCAGCTCCCGTCTTCACAGATCCTGTTGAAATATTTGTTGGAAACACTTTTGACTTGTCTGGAGTAGTAAATAATACTGAAGAGGAGATCAAAGTAAGGTCAGTAAGGCTAAGGAAAATCCAGTTAACATGATTTTAAATTGGACTGATAGGCAACAAAAGTCACCAAAATATCATTTCATTTTGTTATGAGTGATTTAAGTGGCCGGGTTAGTATTCAGAACTTGTGTTATAATTCAGCTAGAAAAGTGGCTATTATAGAGACCTAGTCTTCAAACATTCAGGGTAAGAATGTCATATCTTACTAACTCTATCTATCTATCTCATATCTATCTATCTATCTCATATCTATCTATCTATCTATCTATCTATCTATCTATCTCATATCTATCTATCTATCTATCTATCTATCTATCTAAGGGCTGGACCACTAATGAGGCCAGGTGAGGCGTTTGCCTCAGGCAGCACCAGGTAGGGGCAAGAGCGGGGCCATGGGTTGAAGTGAAGAGGTCAGGTTAAGAAATTGGCATTTGGAAAAGGATGGGGGGGGGTGGCGCTGTTTCAGTTTTCGCCTCAGGCAGCATAAAGGCTAGGTGCACCCCTGATCTACAGTATCTATCTATCTTTCTTCTATCTATCTATCTATCTATCTTTCTTCTATCTATCTATCTGATGTAAGAAGGTACAAGGAATCATCGTGGATGATAGGTATGTGTCACCGAGGTTCCTGACCTTGGTGGAGTAAGAGCCGGTTCTAATGTTTCAATGTTTCAGCAGCAGTTGCTGTTTGACACCTTGGTACTTAGCATGCCTGTAATAGCTGATCCGGGATGGCTCTTACTGGGAGTAGTCAAAGTGCTGGGTAGAGAGTGGAGACCCGTGTGTCAGGGGAATAGGCCGCCTAAAGCCACCAAGGTGACTTTTGTTTTATTAACTTGCCATTGGGTGTAAAGTAACACCAACGCTGCAAAAGTGACTTTTTTTTTGGGCATCATGTGTGAATAAACACTGAAGTTTGAATTACGAACTTGTATTTTGCCTCTGTACTGCTCCCGCTTATTCTAACTACCAGAGCGAATCCCCCCACTATCTATCTATCTATCTATCTATCTATCTATCTATCTATCTATCTAGGAGAGAATAGCTGTGTAGTATGGTATGGGATGGAAATTTTATTTGGTTCTCTACAAAGAAAAAAAACTCTATATGCTCCTGGAAGAAATCAAAGGCCTATAGATATTGAAAGGCCCCATGTACCTCTATGGATGCTAGATCAAAGTTTCATACAGCGTGGAGCTGAAACATGACTGCTGCATGCATAAGGTCATATGCTGTACAATGCTGCATTGCTTATGCTCTAAGATGGTAGAAAACATTAAAAGGTGATGTTGCCATTGCTCAAAATAAATCATAATCTTGGCTTAAAATGTTAATCTTATAAAGACAGCAAATATCTTTATGATCTACTTGGGAATATGGACATCATAGAGAGCCATATACCCCTCTCTGAACCAGAATGGAGAACTGCGCTGTATGAGGGGCTCCCATTCTGGTGGACTTGAGCCATCATTGTATTAACATAGACTGTTAGTCATCTACCCGGTGTCCGCACTTTGAAAAGAGTTGTCTCTAATTAGACAAAATCTTTTTATATGCGAGAAAAAATTAACTCAGGATATGTTTGGGGTAATTTGCATTTTAATAGCCTCTGATCTTTGGTTAAAATGTTGTCGTCTGTTCTCCTATTTGTTAACATCCTAGGTATATAATGGCATAGCAGCAATCTATAAAACATGCTTGACTCTCCATTTAACAAGTCTGGCTTTAATCATGTTCCCAAAGAAAGTTCCCAGACAAAAGAAACATCCCATACACAATAGAGGTTCCAAAAGGCAAAATGTGTTTATTTTCTATTGTGTTTTTAATGATATTTTGGAACATTTTTGCAGGCTCTCATTCAACCAGCTCCATCTTTTCAGAAAGATTTTTTATGGGATTGAATGAAAAGAATTTGTTCCAATTAGACCGAGAATGGTATACATTGACATTGTGGTTATGTGTTCTCTGTATTATTTTATCGCTTGGAGTGAAAATGGCTTGCATTGTTTTTATTGTACTCCCGATAAAGCTTACAACAAATATGTATATATATATCTATATCTATATTAGTATATATACACACTAAACAGCCAAACTAAGCACTGGACATGCACACCTTTGTTATGGACCTATCTTCTCTTTATTCTTATGTCTGTATTCTTATGTCTTTATTCTTATGTCTGAATCATATGATCAACCACCACGCGGCAACCTTCTCCTTCCTACCTTGACATGAATGGGATATACCACTATTTCCGCTTGATCCCTCTAAGCTAGAGATTCCCAACTGTAGGGAACGCTTAAACAATGATGCCACTCCTGAAGAACCCCTAGTACTAGGCCTAACACATAAATCTTGGTGTTCAGGCGGTAACGTATTCAATGATGTTATATTCTGCTTTGCAAAAAGCATCCATAAGGCTATGTTCACACATTGTAGTAGGAAACCTTCAGACACCAAAAGTATCCATAGAGCCTCATAGTCCCGATGGATGCCAAAAGAGTGTTCTTTTGTCATCTGCCTGGCCGGTTTGTGTTGACATAAATTTTTTTTTTACAATATTGAAATGCACAGTAGAATACATTATTCCATAGCGGCAGACGGTAAAAATATACTAATTTTACAGTAGGATCCTGTAGGTGACATAAGCCACTATATGTCTGAACAGTGCCAAACATTGGAGTCTTTGGTCAAAGTTAAAGGTTAGGAAAAGGCTCTGATGTTGGAAGAAGACTCTGATGTGATGTGAACAAGCATCAATAAAATTGGCATGCACAGTAAAAGTGACAAATGTTGTGCTGCTGATGTACTCTGGGGAACCCCAGGCCAGGTAATTTTTTAGTCTAATTACATAAAAAAGGACAAAATAGTGTTTAATCATGAACATTCCCTATGAGAACAAGAACTCTTTTTGATATTGCCAGGCAGGGTTCAGAAATAAAAAAAAGAAGAAGACAAAAAGATTTACCTAGCCACAAGTTCTCCAGTTCCAACGCCAAGCTCCCTTCTCCTAAACTTCTAGTTCCCGCTGGACCACAAGTTCTATGTGCTGTCTACATGCAAGCCACCACTGCCAGCCAATCAATGGCCTCAGTGATGATTTGTACGGGCATGGCACATGACCGCTGCCACAGTTGAGGCCATTAATTGGCCAGCAGCAGTAACATGCATGTACACAGCATGGTGTTGGGTGACAGGTGAGTCACATCTTTTTTTTTAAACCCCTGCACCCTGCCTGGCAATATTCAAAAGGGAACCAGTCTCGAAGAAACTCTTAAGTTTGTAGAAAAGCACATACCTATCACAGATGTAAACAATTCTGGGGCTGAGCTCCCAGCGGCCATAAATGTAGCCCCGGCCACATCTTCACTGAGCTGCAATCTCTGTAGAGAGAGGAGAGACATGACATTAAACAGGAACACAATAGTATAAAATAATACTACAGGGGTGGGATTCAAATTTTTAACAACAGGTTCCCTACTCAACGGCGGACACACGGCATCACAACACATGTTTACATATACATGCACCATATATATGCAACAAACATACACATAAATACACCATATATACACTATACACACATACCACCCAACTTTTAAAAAACCTAAGGAGCTAAACTATGGAATGGAAGCACCCATCTCCAGCTGCCACTGTAATGTTAACAACTGGATCTGGAGAACCTGAGGGAACTGGCTGAATCCCATGCCTGGTAATACATGTACATTTGGTTGAACATTTCTTTACACAACCTTTTTTTTTATTACATGGTCAAACAGGTGCATTACCATAGACATTTGGTTAGACAGCTATCTGTGGTTTAAGGTGAAACATTGCTGGTATATTGCTAAGAAATGTCATTAATGAAGCCATCCAGTCTGACCGTTGAGTCCCACAAAAATCAAGAGCACAAAGGGGCTAAACTGGAAGGCACCACACTACAAACACAATTTATAATGATGAGGGTAGCATCAAGTCTAGTAATAGCCAAAGGGGGAGTCCAACAGTTGCATACGGATGGCAAATCATAGAGAATAACTATAATTGATTATAAGTACTTAATGGGACACTTCTGTCAGAAAGGAGTATTTTTAGAACCTCCATATTCATGCCATTTTTTTTCTTTTTTAGATGTCTTAAGCGGTTTCTTTTTTTTTTTGTCAGTACTATTGAAATAGCACTGATATCATTGAAGATGAAATATAAAAAATTGTCCTTCTATAGCAGTTAACACATATTAAATCTCTTAACTGAAAGGTAACTGGAGATGAGCAAATACATTTTAAAAAAATCTTCCAAACGAAGCTGAAGTTTTGGCAATTCGATTTGGGTGCACTTTTACAAAAATTCAGTACAGTATTGAGGGATGTAAGGCAGGGAAGATGAATACGGTGGATCAATTGATCCTGGGCAGGGCCCTGGCCAGCGGGCTTGCCATGGGCGTAACTACCATAGCGGCAGACTAGGCGACTGCTATGGGGCCCAGGGCAAGTGGGGGCGCAGTCATAGTTGGGATCATCTCCTCTTCTACTGGGGGGGAAACTTGGTCAGGACTCCACCCTCTAAGGTAACAACTTTTAGCAAATGTGGCAGTGGAAAAAATGGCCCAAAGGTCACTGAAAGGGGTTTAGGTGGAAACCCTTCTGTCCTATGTGGGGGGCCTGATTTGATCCTTGCTATGGGGCCCTTACTTCTCTATGTACGCCACTGGGGCTTGCCCATAAATCCTTGTTGTCAGCCTCACATCTAGTCTGGAGGGATGATATTGACTAGTGTTTAAGGCACTAACGTCGCAAGCAGAGACGCTATTCTCAGCTCAGCCACTGATGTGATAGGATGTGTCTGTCACAGACATAACACACAAGAGAGACACACAAGACAGTTTAAGGACTAACGGCCCTATTACACTGCCCAACCAGCACTTGTTTGCACCAGCATATTACACAGGTCTATGTAAAGTTCAGATCAGTTCTATTGATTATCTGCTGCATATCCCTGATTACAAAAGGAGATGTGCTGCTGATAATCGTGCATCTGTCATCCTGATGAAAGATGCCTATCACCTGACAAACAAGCATTTTATTGTTCATTATTATTTGGGCCAATTATAGGGAACGAGTGATCCCATGAATGCTTATTCACAATAATTGGTCTGAATATCTTTAGGTCTAATAGGACCTTTACAAGGACAGTGTTACAGATTGTGAAGATGTATTTAGATAGGTAGATTGGGCTTGAGCTCTTCACATACATGCAAACTCTACTGTATTGCACATCAGTATTTAAAGATATGGTACTCATTTTTCTCCATGTGCAGGAGCCAGCTAGCGGTCCAATTAATATAAAAAAAGTAAATCTACTGGCTGATGGTGTTTTCAGCATCATAGTTGCATGGGACACTAAGCAAATAGGAACTTTTTCCCCAAAAATCTGCTGCAAATAAGCATATTTCACCAGTGGGGTACATTTTGGCAATAGAGGTTGTCTAATAGCTCCTTTTTCCCCCCAAAAAACGACAGTTTATACAATTAAGGGTACTTTGACACTAGCGTTTTTCTTTTCCGGCATAGATTTCCGTCACAGGGGCTCTATACCGGAAACGAACTGATCAGGCATATCCCCATGCATTCTGAATGAAGAGTAATACGTTCAGGATGCATCAGGATGTCTTCAGTTCAGTTGTTTTGACTGATCAGGCAAAAGAGAAAACCGTAGCATGCTATGGTTTTATCTCCGGCGGAAAAAAACTGAAGACATGCCTGAATGCCGAATACGGCATTTTTTCCCATACGAATGCATTAGTGCCGGATCCGGCATTCAAAATACTGAAATGCCAGATCCGTCCTTCCGGCCGGCACATGCGCAGACCGGTAAAAATGTGAAAAAAGATACAAGACGGATCCGTCTGTTCGCATGACAAGCGGAGAGACGGATC
The DNA here is from genome assembly GCF_905171765.1 of Bufo bufo. Lineage (NCBI taxonomy): Eukaryota > Metazoa > Chordata > Amphibia > Anura > Bufonidae > Bufo > Bufo bufo. The sequence continues at coordinate 511,233,899 of NC_053392.1, read as the reverse complement.
CGTCCTTGCAATGCATTTGTGAGACGGATCCGCATACGGATCCGTCTCACAAATGCTTTCAGTCAGCGGCAGATCGGCGGATCCGGCGGGTAGTTCCGACGACGGAACTGCCCGCCGAATCTCATTGCCGCAAGTGTGAAAGTAGCCTAATAAGTGTACAACAAGCGCATTTATATGCTTCTCTACATTTTTGCTGCAGAATGTGCCAAACTGCGCAATTTTTTCTGAAAAACCATTTTTTTTGTTTTAACCCCTTCACAATATTTGCCATACATGTACGGAAGATGTTGGCAATTTAAAGATGGTGCTTGCTCCAGAGTGGAGTTTTACACAACTAATGTCAATTCTGATCACAGCATCTGAGGCCGATGAGACATCTGTGCTGAGATCAGAGAAGCTGTTCATTAGTGGTGATAGGCTGCCTATTCTAAGTATATTCCTATGAAGGCAGGTGCAGTGCTCCATAGAAATATACTAAATTTCCCATACCCTTCTGTATAAAATCACATGTTCAGGTCCCTGAGTGGCTTAACCCCTTAAGGACCCTGCTATATTTCACCTTAAGGACCAGGCCATTGCCTGCTCCCGGTGACCGCATTTGATTTCAGACCGGCTCACGGCACAAGTACAGGTAAAGGCTTACCTGTGCATCGCCGGATGGGTGAGTCTAACCTTACTAAAGATGGCAGCCCGCATGTGTTCGCTGGCGAACACTGCGAACTGGCCATCACTGGTGATAACTTTGAAACACTTTTACTTATCCAGGCCATTCTGAGACGATTTTCTCGTCACATATTGTACTTCATGACAGTGGTAAAATTTAGTTTAAATTTTTTTATTTTTATTTATGAAAAATTACTGAATTTACCAAAAATTTGGAAAAATGTGCAAATTTGCAAATTTCTATTTCTTTACTTTTCTAATAGATAGTAATACCTCCAAAAAAAGTTATTATTTTACATTCCCCATATGTCTACTTCATGTTTGAATCATTTTGTGAATTCTATTTTATTTTTTGGGGACGTTAGAAGGCTTAGAAGCAAATCTTGAAATTTTTCAGAAAATTTCCAAAATACACTTTTTAAAGACCAGTTCAGGTCTGAAGTCACTTTGTGAGGCTTACATAATAGAAACCACCCAAAAATGACCCCATTTTAAAAACTACACCCCTCAAGGAATTCAAAACTGATTTTACAAACTTTGTTAACCCTTTAGGTGCTCCATAAGAATTAATGGAAAATGGAGATGACATTTCTGAATTTCACTTTTTTGGCAGATTTTCCATTTTAATCCATTTTTTCCAGTAACGTAAACTGCTGTATGGGCACGCGGCAGGGCGCAGAAGGAAAGGAACGTCATATGGTTTTTGGAAGGCAGATTTTGCTGGACTGGTTTTTTGACACCATGTCCCATTTGAAGCCCCCCTGATGCACCCCTAGAGTAGAAACTCCAAAAAAGTTACCCCATTTTGGAAACTACAGGATAAGGTGGCAGTTTTGTTGGTACTATTTTAGGATACATATGATTTTTGGTTGCTCTATATTACACTTTTTGTGAGGCAAGGTAACATAAAATAGCTGTTTTGGCTACGTTTTTTGTTACTTACAACATTCACCTGACAGGTAAGATCATGTGGTATGTTTATAGAGCAGGTTGTTACGGCCGCGACAATACCAAATATTTTTTGGTTGCTTGTTTCAGTTTTACATAAAGCATTTCTCCACATTCTGAAAGCCGTAGGTTTTTTTATGTTTTGGGCGACTGTCTTATGTAGGGGCTCATTTTTTTCGGTATGAGATGATGGTTTAATTGGTACTATTATGGGATGCGTATGACTTTTTGATCGCTTGGTATTACACTTTTTGTAATGTAAGGTGACAAAAAATGGCTCATTTGACACACTTTTTTTTACGGTGTTCACCTGAGGGGTTAGGTCATGTGATATTTTTATACAGCAGGTTCTTACAGACGTGGCGATACCTAATAGGTCTACTTATTTTTATTTATTTAAGTTTTACGCAATAATATAATTTTTGAAACAAAAAAATATATTTTAGTGTCCCCATAGTCTGAGAGCCATATTATTTTTATTTTCTGGGCAATTGTCTTAGGTATGGTATCATTTTAGCGAGATGAGATGACGGTTTGATTGGCACTATTTTGGGGTGCATATGACTTTTTGATCGCTTGCTATTACACTTTTTGTGATGTAAGGTGACAAGAAATTGCTTTTTTAACACAGTTTTTATTTTTTACGGTGCTCACCTGAGGGGTTAGGTCATGTGATATTTTTATACAGCAGGTTCTTATGGATGTGGCGATACCTAATATGTATACTTTTTTTATTTACTTAAGTTTTACACAATAACAGCATTTTTGAAACAAAAAAATTTATGGTTAGAGTCATAGAGTCATAGTTTTTTTTATTTTTTGGGCGATTGTCTTAGGTAGGGCATAATTTTTTGCGGGATGAGGTGACGGTTAGATTGGTACTATTTTGGGGGGCATACTCCTTTTTGATCGCTTGGTGTTGTACTTTTAGTAATGTAAGGTGACCAGAATTTTTCTTTTTAGCACAGTTTTTATTTTATTTTTTTGATGGTGTTCATTTGAGGGGTTAGGTCATATTATATATTTATTGAGCCGATCGATACGGATGCGGCGATATCTAATATGTCTGCTTTTCTTTTATTCCCTATTATTTTATTTTTTTAATTACTTATTTTTGGGAAAAGGACGTTTTTTTTTTACTTTAAACTTTTAATTTTTTTGTAAAACTTTATTTTTTAACTTTTTTTTCACTTTAATTTTTTTCCCACTCTGGTACTTCAACTTTTGGGGGTTTGATGCTCTTTAGAATGCATCACAATACTTCTTACACTTACAGCCTGCCAGGGGGCTGGATCTCACAGCCTGTCACAGAAGACAGCCACGATGTCTGTGGAAGGCATCGGGCTGCCTTCCCTGCCATTATGTTCCCGTCACAGCAGCGCAGGGGACCCGATTGCTGCTCTCTCCCTCCCTCCACACATCGCACATGCCGCGGTCAACGCTGACCACAGCATATCAAGGGTTAATGCGCCGGCATCGGTGATTTCACTGAGGTTGGCGCATGCAGCAGAGGTCCGGCTATCAGTGACTACCGGACTCCTGCCGCGGATACATGTACGACGCTGGTCCTTAAGGCTACTTTCACACCTGCGTTCGGGTGTCCGCTCGTGAGCTCCGTTTGAAGGGGCTCACAAGCGGCCCCAAACGCATCCGTCCAGCCCTAATGCATTCTCAGTGGACGCGGATCCGCTGATAATGCATCAGTCTGCCAGCGTTCAGCCTCCGCTCCTCTCAGCGAGCGGACACCTGAACGCTGCTTGCAGCGTTCGGGTGTCTGCCTGGCCGTGCGGAGGCAAGCGGATCCGTCCAGACTTACAATGTAAGTCAATGGGGGCGGATCCGTTTGAAGATGACACCATATGGCTCAATCTTCAAACGGATCCGTCCCCCATTGACTTTCAATGTAAAGTCTGGACGGATCCGTTCAGGCTACTTTCACACTTAGAATTTTTTTCAAACTATAATGCAGACGGATCCGTTCTGAACAGATACAAACGTCTGCATTATAGGAGCGGATCCGTCTGAGCAGACATCAGACGGACCCGCTCTGAACGCTAGTGTGAAAGTAGCCTAAGTCACGGACATCTGCGCCATACATGTACATTGGCGCAGGTCTTTAAGGGGTTAAAAGACTAATCACTTTTAACCTCGCTGAGGATATACATATTTATAATTGTGAATTCATGCAGTAGAAGCAAACGGATCACAGTAAGCACAAATAAAACATAACTTTTAATATTATTTTTAAATAGTCAATGATCCACCCACTTTAGACAAACAATGATACAAACAAACATAAATACAGAATGGGAGAAAGGACAGAGTGAGGGGGAGGACAAACGCGAGGGACCCTCTTTAAGGGGTTAAAAGAGTTCACAAAAAGTAAACAACATTTCAAAAAATATATAAAAGAAATATAAACATTGTAATCATCCTTCTATCCCTATAATACAAATAAATAAACAATAAAGATCACTTGCACCACCACATATCAAAATGTCCGAACTATTATAATATAAATGTATTTATGCTATATGGTGAATGCTGCTGCTTTACCTCCAGCCAAAAAAAGTGAATAAAAAAATCATACACACCCTAAAATGGTAGCACTGAAAAGTGACCCTCAAAAAATGAGCGCTCACATACAGCTCCATAGATGTAAATATAAAAAAATTATGGGGGTCAGAAAATGGCGATGAAAAGCAAAATTAAAATTTTTTCAAAGTTTTTCTTTTTTTAAGTATTAAAACACAAGAAAAACTATGCAAATGTGGTATTACTGTAATCACACTGACCCATAGATTTAAGGGCACAGGTCAGTTTTACAGCATACGTAACACTGTATAAACAAAACCTATAAAATGATGGTGGAATTGCGTTTTTTTTTCCCATTCCACCCCATTTGGAATTCTTTTCCAGATTGCTACTACATTGTATGCAATATTAAATTGTACAATTAAAAAGTGCAACCTAGCCCACAAAAAACTATCCATCATACGGCTATGTGAATGGAAAAATAAAAAAGCTATGGCTCTGAGAAGGCAGGAAGTGAAAAACTAAAACACAAATACTGAAAATCGCTCTGTCCTTAAGGAGTTAAAAAGCATAACAAATCTGACAGTGCAGTGTCTTTCTAAACAGGCTGTTTGTTAACACTGCCAACCATGCATTTACCCATAGCTACAGTGGATATAAAAAGGTTTCTGTGATGTAAAAAAATGAGACAAAGATAAATCATTTCAGAACTTTTTCCACCTTTAATGTGACCTATAAACTGTACAACTCAATTGAAAAACAAACTGAAATCTTTTAGGTAGAGGGAAGAAAAATAAATAAATAAATAAATAATATGGTTGCATAAGTGTGCACACCCTTAAACTAACACTTTGTTGAAGCACCTTTTGATTTTATTACAGCACTCAGTCTTTTTGGGTGTGAGTCTATCAGCATGGCACATTTTGACTTGGCAAGATTTGCCCACTCTTCTTTGCAAAAACACTCCAAATCTGTCATATTGCGAGGGCATTCCCTGCGCACAGCCCTCTTCAGATCACCCCACAGATTTTCAATCGGATTCAGGTCTGGGCTCTGGCTGGGCCATCCCAAAACTTTAATCTTCTTCTGGTGAAGCCATTCCTTTGTTGATTTGGATGTATGCTTTGGGTCGTTGTCATGCTGAAAGATGAAGTTCCTCTTCATGTTCAGCTTTCTAGCAGAAGCCTGAAGGTTTTGTGCCAATATTGACTGGTATTTGGAACTGTTCATAATTCCCTCTAGCTTAACTAAGGCCCCAGTTCCAGATGAAGAAAAACAGCCCCAAAGCATGATGCTGCCACCACCATGCTTCACTGTGTTCTTTGGTGATGTGCAATGTTGTTTTTGGGCCAAACATATCTTTTGGAATTATGGCCAAAAAGTTCAACCTTGGTTTCATCAGACCATAACACCTTTTCCCACATGCTTTTGGGGGACTTCAGATGTGTTTTTGCAAAATGTAGCCTGGCTTGGATGTTTTTCTTTGTAAGAAAAGGCTTTCATCTTGCCACTCTACCCCATAGCCCAGACATATGAAGAATACGGGAGATTGTTGTCACATGTACCACACAGCCAGTACTTGCCAGATATTCCTGCAGCTCCTTTAATGTTGCTGTAGGCCTCTTGGTCGCCTCCCAGACCAGTTTTCTTCTCGTCTTTTCATCAATTTTGGAGGGACGTCCAGTTCTTGGTAATGTCACTGTTGTGCCATATTTTCTCCACTTGATGATGACTGTCTTCACTGTGTTCCATGGTATATCTAATGCCTTGGAAATTCTTTCGTACCCTTCTCCTGACTGATACCTTTCAACAATGAGATCCCTCTGATGCTTTGGAAGCTCTTTGTGGACCATGGCTTTTGCTGTGGGATGCGACTAAGAACATTTCAGGAAAGACCAACTAGAGCAGCTGAACTTTATTTGGGGTTAATCAGAGGCACTTTAAATGATGGCAGGTGTATGCTGACTCCTATTTAACATGATTTTGAATGTGATTGCTTAATTCTGGACACAGCTACATCCCCAGTTATAAGAGGGTGTGCACACTTATGCAACCACATTTTTTATTTTTTTTTATATATATAACAAACATTAGGTAAGGACATTCACACCATGGTGTCTTACTATACTCCTTACTGTACTGCCATATCAATTTGCGGTAATTTGATCAAATTTGGCCATTAACTCTGCCCACTATTTGGCTCTTCTAGAACCATTTGTTCTGCACACTGACAAGCGCTTTATGTTAGTATGAGTTTCTGTCATACTCCAAAGATAGTGATTCATCCTCAGCACTCCATGCGCCTGCGTGGTAGCCCTGCAGGCGTCCTATGGGAAATTCAGCTCCTGCCCTAATTCAAGATGGCGACCGAATCCTCAGCGTCTAATACGCATGCGCAGTCGCACCTCCCAGCCCCGGCATAATTCCAGAGCCTTTATTCATTGCGCTTCTGCTCTTGTGCTCCCGCCCAACCTGCTCCGCCTATCAGGACTATTTAAGATGGCGCTTGCCATCTCTTTATCCCAGCGCCGGCATCCACAAGTTTGTGTCTATGCACCAGGGTAAGCTCTACAAACTTTTGTTCTTCCCAGCCTTTCTTTACCTGTAACCATCGGTCTCTGCTCTTCTCTACCGCTAGTTTTGTCCCTTATACCCCTCAGGGTCTCACTTTATCCCTGCCACTTTTATTTTTTTTATATTTTTATTTATTTATTCATAATGTACTGTTATTTACTTATTCAGCCTGTTTTTCCTGCTATATATGTGGTTCTACCATATGGGGTACTTTAACCCTTATATACCTCACATTACCTAATATACTGCATATATTATACAGTTGCATGAATTGTATTTGCCATATGACATTTTTGGATCATGTATTGCAAAACTATGAACCTTTATTCATGTAATTCATTTTTCTGCAAGGATATGGATCATATATAATTATGTATACCTGAATTTGACATAACTATGTATTTTATCAAAATTATGCATTTAGTTAATTGTGATTTCTTGTTATATCTTTGTTCTTTAGCCTGATGAAGGGCTACATATAGCCCAAAACATTGCCTGAATTTATTACGCACCATTATGTGCGGCTGAATAAAAATCACCGATTATTTTACCTTCAATTTTGGAGTGCTGTCTAATTTTATACCTATGTTGGTACGGGGAGATGTCACCCTTCTGTGGTCTGACAAAGAATGTATACACGGAGTGACTTAAAAATAATATCCAGAACACCATCCACCCATTTTTATATGAATAAATTCAATAAAGTATCATATCTAGGTTGTTAATTTGTAGCAATTTGTTTTTATGGATGTGTCTCTTTAAGCTCTTGAAAGCACAGAACTAAAGAATACCAAGGTTCAATAACCACATTAGACATGCTATACTTTTACTGTTTAGAATTCAATATACATGTATAATAACAGTTCAATGTACTAGAATGGTCTAACTGGATTCTCCAGGCTTTTTACAAAACTGGGTAAGGCTACTTTCACACTTGCGTTTTGGCTTTCCATTTCTGAGATCCGTTCAGGGCTCTCACAAGCAGTGGCGTAGGGATCGCCATAGCAACCATAGCAGTGGCTATGGGGCCCTACGCCACTAGGGGGCCCGTCCGACCGCATTCAAATTATTATTTTTTTTTTTATTAACACACACAGACACTACACACAGGCAGCCAGGAGGTGGCGTAACTACCGGGGAAGCAGCTGCTTCGGGCCCGACAGTTTATTTTCAAGTTAGTTAAATATCGATGTCTTACTGTTCAGGGCCCCTTCACAGCAGCGGTCTTAATGTTCCCTCGCTAATGTGCTCTAATCTTACTGTATATACTAAAGTCTCCTGATGTGTCTGGGATTCGAACCCACAACCTCCAATGTATCAGTGTATCAGAGGCAAAGCATTAACCCTCACAGCCATAAAGAAGGCATTGCAACTGACTGAAAAAATTTGACACTTCTACTGTTATAGCTGGCTAAGTGTACATCTATACACATGACAGCTGCCCCAACACACCCAGCACTGCTATATCTCTATATGACAGCTATCCCAGCACACTCAGCTCTGCTATATCTCTATATATGAGCAGCTATGTGTATAGATGTACACTTAGCCAGCTATAACAGTAGAAGTCTCATAATTTTTCAGTCAGCAGCAAGGCAGCTGTTATGGTCTTGAGGGTAGGTGCTCTGCCTCTGATACGGAAGGTCGTGGGTTCGAATCCCAGCAGAAACCTTTTCTGAAATACAAGCAGTGACTCCATATATGGACATACAGGGCGGGACACAATACAGGGAGGGACACAGGAAGAGGCTGCATCGCATCGCTGACATGGAGGTAAGTAGAAGTGTTTATTTTTATTTTTTTTAATACCCGACTGTTACTGCCATGGGGGGAGCGGGGGGGGGGGGCACTTGATACTGGCACATGGGGGGAGGGGGGTTGGCACCTGACCTGATACTGGCACCTGGGGGGGGGGGTTGGCACCTGATACTGGCACATGGGGGGGGGGGAGAGAGAGGCACCTGATACTGTGGATGGCACTGTTCAGGGGAGGGGGATCTGTGTATGGCACTATTTAGGGGAGTGTGGATGGCACTGTGGATGGCACTATTTAGGGGAGGGGGGATCTGTGGATGGCACTATTTAGGGGAGAGGGATCTGTGGATGGCACTATTTAGGGGAGAGGGATCTGTGGATGGCACTATTTAGGGGAGAGGGATCTGTGGATGGCACTATTTAGGGGAGGGGGGATCTGTTGATGGCACTATTTAGGGGAGGGGGGGATCTGTGGATGGCACTATTTAGGGGAGGGGGGATCTGTTGATGGCACTATTTAGGGGAGGGGATCTGTGTATGGCACTATTTAGGGGAGGGGGATCTGTGGATGGCACCATTTAGGGGAGAGGGATCTGTGGATGGCACTATTTAGGGGAGAGGGATCTGAGGATGGCACTATTTAGGGGAGAGGGATCTGTGTATGGCACTGTTTAGGGGAGGGGGATCTGTGGATGGCACTATTTAGGGGAGGGGTGATCTGTTGATGGCACTATTTAGGGGAGGGGGATCTGTGTATGGCACTGTTTAGGGGAGGGGGATCTGTGGATGGCACTATTTAGGGGAGGGGGATCTGTGGATGGCACTATTTAGGGGAGGGGGGATCTGTGGATGGCACTATTTGGGGGAGGGGGGATCTGTGGATGGCACTATTTAGGGGAGGGGGGATCTGTGGGTGGCACTATTTAGGGGAGGGGGGATCTGTGTATGGCACTATTTAGGGGAGGGGGATCTGTTGATGGCACTATTTAGGGGAGGGGGATCTGTGGATGGCACTATTTAGGGGAGGGGGATCTGTGGATGGCACTATTTAGGGGAGGGGGATCTGTGGATGGCACTATTTAGGGGAGGGGGGATCTGTGGGTGGCACTATTTAGGGGAGGGGGGATCTGTGGATGGCACTATTTAGGGGAGGGGGGATCTGTGGATGGCACTATTTAGGGGAGGGGGGATCTGTGTATGGCACTATTTAGGGGAGGGGGATCTGTTGATGGCACTATTTAGGGGAGGGGGATCTGTGGATGGCACTATTTAGGGGAGGGGGATCTGTGGATGGCACAGAGGGGGGGGGCCCATAATTTTTTTTTGCTATGGGGCCCATGCATTTCTAGCTACGCCCCTGCTCACAAGCGGTCCAAAACAGATCAGTTTTGCCCTAATGCATTCTGAATGGAAAATAATCCGTTCAGAATGCATCAGTTTGCATCAGTTCAGTCTCCATTCCGCTCTGGAGGCTGACACCAAAACGTTGCCTGCAGCGGTTTGCTGTCTACTTGACGAAACTGAGCCAAATGGATCCGTCACAATCTGGCACAAGAGAAAACGGATCCGTCTCCCATTGACTTTCAATGGAGTTCATGACGGATCCGTCTTGGCTAAGCTAACGATAATACAAACGGATCCGTTTATGATGGATGCATGCGGTTGTATTATTGTAATGGATCCGTTTTTGCAGATCCATGACGGATCCGCCCAAAACGCGAGTGTAAAAGTAGCCTAAGCATTAACCAAACTATCTTTTTTTCCACAGGGCGGAAGAAAGTACAGGTTTTGTAAAAAACCCAGAGAACCCCTTTAACAGTTATCTGACTAGAAAATATCTGAGGCTGTGCTGCACAACATCTGGGCAAAGCAATCTGCAGGGTTAAGACACTTCTCTGGCATTACTTAGTTTTTCAAGTCAAGTTTATTTACAGCATAACATTGCAACAATAACATCCATGAAAGAAAGTACAATACATAAGTAACCACATTACCCTTGAGACAATTCTATGTCAAAATAGGAAGGCATGTAAGCATAATGCTTTAATACAGTAAATTATAAAGCACCATCACTTCCAAAGGATTTTTTAAAAATATATTTTAGTTTTACTTTATTTTTTTACTAACAAGTAGTGGACAAAACCAACACATATCTAAAAACTGGCAAAGGCAAGAATTCTCCAACAATCAGAATAATAATTATTTTAGATACACCAATTTACAGATCTAACACCCAACCTGAGAGGATGCTAGATGCAAGATGACCACTCCATGGCCTCTTGGCATTGTTGTCTGATGTTGGCAGACAATCTGAGCCTTAGATCATCATCTCCTGCTTTGAGAGTGGTCTTTAAAAGTAACAAATATATTTACAGCCCTCCATAGTAGTAACAGTAAGAGACATCCATAACTGTCATGTCCACAAGCCTCCATAACAGTGATAGCCAAAGCCCGCCATAACACTGACAACAAATGTCCCTGACAACAGTGTTGGCCAATGGCCTCTATAACAATGAGAGCCATAGCTAAGCTCTCCTTCACCCAACGCCAAGATTCAGTTCACTGCCTTTATATAAATACCCTGGCCCAGGGAAAGTGGTTTGTTAATGCCTCCTCTTGCAACCAACACCCAGGAAACGTGCTGATAGCTACTGCCCTCCATAACAATGACAACTGAATACTGTACCACCATAACAATCAGGGTTGACAACCCGAATTTTTCTATTTTTTTCTGGACAACTTAACCCAATTACCCAAAAAAATGTGGTCTGACTGTTACCTGAGTCGCAATTTAGGATTATTCCTCCTTCGAAATATGTTTCAGTTCATCAATATTTTTGGAATGCTTTGCATGCACAGCCATCTTTAGTTCAAGTCACAGCCTCTTGATAGGTAAACGTTAGGACTCTGACTTGGCCCTTCCTGAACACAAATTCTCTTCCTTCTCAACCATTTAGTTAATTTACTTGTTTTCTTTGGGTCATTGTCTTGTTGCTTCACCCAGCGCCTCTTCCAGGATTCCCCTTTGCGCCCTTGAAGTGATCTTAACAGGATGTCTATTCGTAGGAAGAGTAGCAGTTCAGAATTTTCTGTTTTTAGATCATTTAGCTAACTGTGGCGTGGTGAACACCCAGGTGTTTAACAATGTTCTTGTAGCCTTTTCCAGATTCATGTGTCTCTATAACACATCTTCTGATGTAGTTCTTAGAGACTGGTTCACACTGGCCAATCTTTCTTAAACAGGCGTGTCAGTAACTATGCTTTGTGTGCCTTTATTTCATGGTCATCTCATTTCCATAAAGGGATTGACCACTATATGTTTATTGCTGCATATATGCTGAGTACAGCTCATAAAGTCAGCTAGTGAATAGCTGTTATTAATCGATGATGTCTAAGGGTTTAATATGCTTTTGTTTAGTAGCATTGTCTCATACCTGCAGCCCGACGCTGTGGTCTCAAGATGGCCTCTGATGCAGGGTAAAGTGACCATTTATGTCCATCAGTGTCCTCCACTGACTTACACTGTCGACGGTTTAGTTAGATTGTTTCTATCATTGTGACTGAGATAACAATTAGACATTTTATTATGCAGAAATCCAGGTACTCTACTTCCAAAAGGTTCACTTAACTTTTTTCTTGCAACGGTACACTGACAAGCATCACTAACAGAACATGTCTTCTACAACTCTGATCTCTGTGACTGACCGCTCCAGCTCACCAGACTCCTGACTAGACGGGACACTTATCTGATATGCTGGGAGACAAACTGGCAGAATAGGCAAGTGTTGTACAGTATATGCATCAAAACAGACACATGACAACACTGGTTTAAATTTAAAAAAAACTGGTTTACTATAACTAAGAGACTATTTGAAACATACTGTAGATAGCTCTGTAGGAAGTCCACCCAAGAATCTTTCAACTACCTTGTCCTAAAATCTATTGCTTGCTGGTCTGCGGAAGTAGAACAACATGCCTTTCATTAGGCACCATTGAACAAGTAGCTCCAGCCTCATCAGAACATAAATCCTAGTTGTCTTTTATAAAACGAAGGCCAGTTTTAAACTATTATTATTTTTTGTGTGACTTTTTTTGTGATAATGTAAAATTCGGACAAGGTTCATAATGTAGAAAAAAAATAAGACAAAGAATCAGTACTAAACTAGAAATTTCATCGTGATGCATTTGCTATGTATTTTGTTTCACATGGTCTTATAGGAGTTGTCTCATCTCACCGTTACTAAGGTGACATTAAGCCCTGACCATCAGCCGATTGGGAAATAGCAGAGTGCTTAAGCGCCCCATTTTTCAGTAGTTACCATTGTGGTGCATGGGAACTATGAAAACTATGGAGCCCTACTGTTGAAGACATACTTGGAAAACATTACATACAGAGCTACAAAACATACAGGGTAATGCAGCGCCACATACTGTGCCCACTGTGCTTCCCAACACAATACTGCAGAAACAGATAATCCCCCTTCTGTTGTCCCCCTCTTGCCCCTACCTGGTGCTGCCTGAGGCAACCTTCTCACCTCACCTCATTGGTGGTGCACCCCTGACCATACATTACTGGCCCAAACATCTAAGTAGCTTTCAGACGGACTATTTCCTTTATGATTCAATCTCCAGTAAGTAACAATTCATACTTACTTCACAAATTTTCTCCAACGAAGGGACAAAGAAGTCATCACAGACAATTGCAAGAGCATAAAACATGTACATCGCCTGTGGGAATAATAAAATAAAAACAGATATAAATTCAGACATAGTAGACATGTTGATACATAGTCTAAATCTGTCAATACTTACACAATTCATGTCATACAGAATTTATTGGTTAGAGAGAAGGGATTTATCATCAATCTATAAACAATTACTGTAGGTTGTTCTGTAGATAGCTTGATTTTACTAACACAGTAAGCCTGCATTTAAGCCCTCTGGAGCACTTTCCTTGAAAATGGTATTTAGACGTATACCATGACGGGTACATTGACTTTGATGGGTTAAATGGAGTCCATTGGATTCATCTTTGGACTCCGTTTGGTCGGTTTTCCATCCCTCTCTGGTATTTTTTAAAGAATTAGAACAGTCTACCATGTTATTCTGTCTGACAAAAATTTCATTCTGCAAGCCAAAATTGCCAGAAACAGAAAGGGATGGGAATAACGCTACTGAACAAAAGACCAGTGGAGACTACCAAAGAAGTAAGAGAATTTAACAAGTAAGTATTGGTTCTTTTGCTATTTTATGACATTCCCAAATTTTTTACAATCTCGGAGAACCTCACCTAATACAGCATCTACTTATCTATCTAGCTTAGGCTACACTCACAACTCTCGTAACCAGATATGGCAGATCCAGATGCGCATTGCTAGATACTGCCATTCACCGCCGGACTCCACAGATTATCATGGGATCTTGTGCAGCTGAAATACAGCCGTATATCTGCAGAATTGTGAATGTAGATTTACATAGGGCCAATTGTGTATACAGACTCATCAATGTTTCTGGTGAACTGGAACCACACAATGACCATGACAGAAAGCATAACAGGAAATCATCAGAATCCGTCTTCAAGATTTGGGCCTGTAAACTCAATTGGTCATGTCTCAGAAGTAAGATATAAAAAATGTTTTGTTCTTTTTTCACATTTACATGTACACCTAAGACCTTTTTCTCAATATCCTCTACTGGGTCTCTTAAAATATAGCTGCCATGCTTAACGGGAGCCTGCCACTAGGAAATTCACTGTTATACCAAGCGCAATGCCTTGTAGGACCAGTTCAGATGAATGTAATGATACCGTTCACTTTAAGATCTGCTGCTTCCTTCTGGAGAAAAAGGATTTTGAATCCATATGCAAATGAGCAGTTAAAGGGATTGTCCGAGTGTTTAATACTGATGATTAGAGATGAGCCAACCATTTGAAAATTTGATTTGGCTGCCTCACTGAATTTTACAAAAAAAAAAACGCTTTGTGACAAATTACTTTGTCACAAAATACCTTTCTTTGTAAGTAGTGGGTGCAAAGACAGGGAGCGGTGCTGCCCCCGTCAGTGTACCCCTCAGATGCCACTTTCATACATGATCGCAGCATCTGATAGCAATGGAAAAAAAAAATCATACTTACCTGCTCCATTTGCTCGCGACGTGCCGACTGCCGTCACGAGCAAATGGAGCAGATAAGTATGTTTTGTTTGTTTTTTTTGCAATATTTTAGGTTAAATCGATTCACTACCACAAAACACAAGGAAATTCAGCTTAGTGGCAAATTGAATTTATCCTGAAATACTGCCCAAAAAAAATAAAAAAATCGTGTACTTCGATTCGCTCAACACTACTGATGACTTATCCTCAGGATAGGTCATCAATATCTGATCACTGGGAGTCCGACACCCAGCACCCCCTTGGTAATCAGCTGTTTGAAGAGACAGCAGCTTTTCGGTAGGTGCCATAGCCTCTACGCAGCTTACTAGGCACATCAATTGGATAGCGGGTGTGCGTGGTATCGCAGCTCGTCCCATTCACTTGAATGGGACAGAGCTGTGCCTAGGCCATGTGGCCAATGAACGTGACATCACTTGATTAGCGATGTAGCCTAATCAAACAGCTGAGTCTGACCACATCAATATTAATCACCCAATCACTTGAAGTGCACTGAGGGCAGACCCAAGCCACTCTGTGCACTCTTGCTCCTCCTGCTTCCTCCGTTAGCCCCTTCCTCTCTTTCTTAATTGACATAGTCACCTTGCCTAGCCCTGTCAAGCAGAAGAGGGAGGGGCTGGTAGAGGAAGCAGGAGAAGGACCCACCCTCAGTGCACTTAACTGCTCATTTGCATATATGGATTCAAAGTCCTTTGTCATTCAGTAAAAGGCATCATTACATTAGGCTGATTGAATCCTAAAATTCATTGTGGATTTTCTAGTGGCAGATTCCCTTTGTCATGTCTGTCATGTCTTCTTATCCATACTGAGGGCAGCATAAGATGGAAGGAGAGACACTAAGCAGGGGCGTAACTATAACCGTACCAACCATAGCACTTGAGGTTGGGGTGGGGGCAATCCGATGAAAGAACATTGTACCTTTTTGTGGGGAATAACAAGTTGGTGACTTTTTGCTATCTAGCACTACACTGTGGGTTTTATGGCATGTTGTGCTATTATACATACAGTACTTTTATTTATTGCTATTGATGCTGCTGTTTTAATTACCTGACAATAGATGTTTGGGTTTCCCATCTTATGTTGCTGTGGGTCCATATGAATTCTAGCACTCCTTAGCCAGGGAGTGTAGTTTTTCAGATATTTATTTACCCTGAAACAGAGGATTCATTCTTACTTGCTCCATGCCTCTTTGGTCTTCCTTGCTGCCCCTGCTGTCTCCATCTTCCGGCCTTTGGCTGGCCATAGGTATGGTCAGATGTGGCCACAAACAGCATGCCACCACTGAAGCCAGGCTTTGGGTGGAGCAGTGTATGTGATCATGCCCAGCTTGGGGACCGGAAGATGGAGACAATAGTGGCGGCGTGAAGGACCGGGGTGACATGGAGAAGGTATGTATGACTCTTCTGTTTTATGGTGCATGTTGCGGGCAATTGATAAAAATTAATTATTAGTTTATTACCAGGAAGTCCACTTTGAGTTCACTTTAGTAACACTGACGAAGTGTAACAAAAAAAGAAAAAAGCTTTTTCTTGATAAGTTTTTGCAGTGAAAACAACCAATTGTCCATGCATGAAAGGTTCCCAACAGTCTTTATACTCCGAGACCATTGTATTCAGAATCTCCAGAAAATCTGAAAGATTTATACTCTTTTCACTCGGCATTGTGAGCATGAAGAGGATGAATTCCGCATGTGCTGGGAACTGTTTAATGTTCTTGTGTCCTTAGGTGTCATGAAAATGATTAGAGTGAAAGAATGCACAATGAAAATCGGCCATCTCTGATGATCCAGTGCTGCCGTTTGGCCTTATTTTCTTTATCTTTTTATAGTACAGTATGCTGCTGGGACCTTTGTGTGCTCTCTAACCCACCACTGATAGAGAGAAAGGAACAGAGCATCCATTCATGCACTTGTCACCTCAGAACTCTGTACTTCTTGCTTCTGGGAAGACTGAAGTAGAGATTGTTTTCCACTGTCACTGAAAATGATTTTTTCCTCTATCTGTTGTCCAAATGACCCTGCTATATCGTGGGTGATAGCTTTAAACTGTAGAGTTTCTAGCAACTGAAGAATTTATTGCTGCAGTGAATGGCCATGGTGGTCAAAATAAAATTTGGCTTAAAAAAAAATGGCATAGTTGCCAACTGTACCGAATTTGCTGGGACTATCCCTGATTTTCAGAGACAATCTCGGCAAATTTGTGATGTCCCGGGGCTAATGTAAACACTGCCCATAAGTGGGTGTTCCTGGGTGGCGGTGGGGCGTTCCCAGGGGGGTGGGGGCATTCCCAGGGGGGTGGGGCTTATATGCCTCGATTTTAATCAACAGAAACGTTGGTACCGATAAGTATAGCTTTGCCTGAGAAAATGAAATGATATAAAACATGAATATAAAGATCTAGCTTGAGCCAACATCAATAGGCTACAGTTGTAAAACTGTTACCCCAACAGTGTAACAAGCTTTGTACATTGCTAAACTAAGCAAGCGAGACAAGCTTGTGTGTTAAAGGGGTTTTCCGGGATAGGTCATTAGTATCAGATCGGCCCGACATCTGGGACCCCGACCGATCAGCTGCCTGAGAAGGCACTGCCACTCTTGTGAGCACCGTTGACCCCTCCGTGCTCACCAAGCACAGCGCCGCACATTGTATAGTGGTTGTGTTTGGTATCACACTCAGCCCCACTGGAGTGAACAGGAGGGCCAATGCCTTCTCAAACAGCTGATTGGCAGGGGTCGGAGGTGTCGGACCCCCACGGATCAGCTACTGATGACCTCTCATGAGGATATGTTATCTGTAGTAAAATCCCAGAAAACCCCTTTAATCTACATTGACGGGTATAGTATATGTGATGGCGAACCTATGGCACGGGTGCCAGAGGCGGCACTCAGAGCCCTCTCTGTGGGCACCCGCACCCTGGAGAAAGTCTATGGTGTACCAATATGCCTTAGACTTTTCCTGCCATTCATCAGTGCAGGACATGCTATGAACAGCACAGGCAGCACATTGAATGTAGGCAGGTTATTATAGCTAAATGATAAAGTACATGGAAGATATATGATATTGGTGTTCAGGTTAAATTGCCGTGTTGGCACTTTGCGATAAATAAGTGGGTTTTGGGTTGCAGTTTGGGCACTCGGTCTCTAAGAGGTTCACCATCACTGGTATATACAGTACATATGCCTACAATGGAGCTGTGTTTTATATTGCTCATGTGCAGCTATAATTTTTTTTCTCGCTGTTGACTTAGTAATCAGTACTTTATAATCATTCTTCCCCTGCTCTCCATGCACTGACTTCCTGGTGAGCAATTTTATTTGCCGCAGCCAATCTGAGGAAGCTGAGCTGCAGGGAGAGAGCAGCAGCCTAAACCGATGATGACACAGAGGGTATATCTCAGACTACCTCACGTACCTAACCTGAAGTCACAAATCACTAGTGTTGATCACGAATATTCGCATTGCGAATTTTTATCTCGAATATCGGCATTTCAAGAATTCGCAAATATTTCGAATATAGTGATATATATTCGTAATTTCGAATATTCGAGATTTTTTTTCAATCAGTACACATGCACCCTCCCTGCTTGTAGCTTGTGGGCCAATGAGAAGGCTGCAATATCTTTGACTTTAGGAGTAGTGTTGATTGCAAATTTTCGTAATGCAAATTTTTGTAATGAAAATTTTCGGAATGAGAATTTTCGGAATGCGAATCAATGAGATCGTGAAAACTCAGACCTGATGGTATATTCTAACCCCTAGGCATTCCCATGGTGACGGGGACTCTTGTCGGGGAGGAGTATGCCAAAGTGGAACAACTGTACAGATAAAAAAAAATAATTATGAATATTCTAAAAAACAAATATATTAGGTTTTTTTTATATTCGTAATATTCAAAAACAAGAACATATAGCAATATAGCGAATATACTAATATAGAGCAATTTAGCTAATATAGTTCTATAATATTCTTTGTCTAATAGTTGTAATTTTTTTCTCATCTGAAGTTCAGATTGGAAAAAAATTACAACTATTAAAAAAAAACACATTATAGCACTATATTAGCTAAATTGTTCTACATTTGTTTTTTTTCCGAATATTCGATATATTGCTATATATTCTTGTTTTATAATATTCCGAATATTTGAAAAACGAATATAGCACTATAATCGAATATATTCGTTTTTTAGAATATTCGTCTTTTTTTCCATCTGAAGTCATGATTCCTTCCTGCTTAAGTAACTTAAGCAGGGAGGAATCATGACTTCAGATGGAAAAAAATACGAATATTCGAAAAAACTAATATATTCGATATAGTGCTATATTCGTTTTTCAAATATTCGTAATATTCTAAAACAAGAATATATAGCAATATAGCGAATATTCGAAGAAAAAAACGAATGTAGAACAATTTAGCTAATATGCTGTAGTGCTATAATGTTTTTTTTTTAATAGTTGTAATTTCTTTCCAATCTGAACTTCAGATGAGAAAAAAATTACAACTATTAGACAAAGATTATAGCACTATATTAGCTAAATTGCTCTATATTCGTTTTTTCTCGAATATTTGCTATATTGCTATATATTCTTGTTTTTGAATATTACGAATATTCTAAAAAACGAATATATTTGTTTTCTAGAATATTCGTCTTTTTTTTTTAAAATCTGTACAGTTGTTCCACTTTGGCATACTCTTTCCCGACAACCGTCCCCATCACCATGGGAACGCCTGGGGGTTAGAATATACCATCGGATCTGAGTTTTCACGATCTCATTGATTCTTATTACGAAAATTCGCATCACGAAAATTCTCATTACGAAAATTCACATCACAAAAATTCGCAATCAACACTACTCCTAATGAATATTCAAATTCACAAATATTCGACGAATATTCTACGAAATATTCGCTAAATATTGCAAATTCGAATATGACCCCTGCCGCTCATCACTACAATTCACAGCTCTACGCTAATAGAGCTGAGCCCAAAAAAAAGCCAAGGAGCAAGCAAAATTCATGAAAATTAAAAGCAGGTAGGTATATTTTCACTGCACTTCTTAATCCATGTGTCATTTAATGAGGTATTGGGACATTACTAATCTGAATATGTCATCTTCACTGTGTGAATTCAAATGTTGCGTATGAAGTTGGGGATCTTATAAATCATCAAATATTTTTTGGTAAAACATCCGGCCTCTGCATAATAAAAGGGAAAGCTTATTACACTTCTCTCTGACTGAATGATATAAATGGTGCAGTGCTCCTTGGCATTACCACCATCTTGTTCTTTTTTTTTTAAATACTTTAAACTATATGGGGGACATTTTCTAAGGATGTTGCACCAGAATTATGGCGTAAAATGCGCCAAAAAGAATGGCGTTTTGATTTGTGCCAAATATATCAACTGTTTTCTCCAGAATTTTCACCATAAAGAATGCATCGCGCCAGAAATGAGTTATAAATGTCAAATTAGCGCATATTAGGTCTCATTTACCATCCTCTTATCACCAGAAATGGCTCAAATTTTTGTGGACACTTAAGCCAGCTTATGTGGTGGTGTTTTGTGTAAAAAGTCACATTTATGTCAGAAAGATGCGACTTTTTGTCAAAAACTCGCATTTATGAAAAGAAAACCAATTTGTCGTGGGAACAAGTGATAGGTAAGTATTAAAACAGGACGTATTTATTTTTATCTAATAGAAATGAGCCAAACAACAGGGTTTTGTCAGTAACTTGACATTCAGAAAAAAAAACAATAACAAAAACTTCCCGAGTCTGAGACAAAAGTCGCAATTTACCAATGGAAATGTAGCAAATATGCTTGAAAAAGTCACAAATATGTTTCAAAAGTCTCAAGCGCGGTCTGGCAGGGGTGGCTAAAATGACGCATTTCTGTTTAAAAAAGATGCATTCTCGTGCTATTGGCGTTGTTGCAAATCAAGAGAAATAGGCGAATAATCAAGTTTATATTTAAAAAAGTCACATTTTAAAAGTGGTGTGCGCCTTTTGATATATGAGGTGAAACAAATCACCACTTTTGATTTGTAGTTATTTTTTTTTCGGTGCAAATTACGCCTTTATTGATAAATTTCCCCCTTTATCTTTTCCAATGTAGTGGCAATAATTTTATGATTGTAATGGAGCCGTTCGGATGGAATTTAATGTGACATCCTCTTGTTTGTAGCTGTTTTTCAACCGGAATGTCACACATATTTCTAGGTATATTAGTGTACAATTTTGGCAAATGTCAGATGAGCTGTTGCCAGAGTGGGCCGCCACAGGCATTGCAAGGCCAAGTATCTGTGGCTTGGGCCCTGGATATTTGGGGAGTGGTGACCCCTAGCTCACCTGGCACTGGCACCTAGCTGCCCTGACGTCCCTAGACGGGCTGCTAACCCGTAGGCCGATCTTGTGCCTTGTCCCTGGCTTACCCTGAAATAAGCCCTAGGTAGTGAGTAGGGCGGTGGGATCACTAGTCCTCACCACTGACACCTAGGGTAACAACAGGGAAAGAACAAACAACACAAACACCACAAACAATCCCCGAAGGGAGACAACAACAGGAGTGATCCGGAGAACCAACTGCTCCAGTTTCAATGGCTCCACAGCAACAGTTGTCCACCTGAGGTCAGTATAGAAGATCTGAAAAGAAGGTCTATATCTGGCAACAAGGGAAGCAGAAAGGGAGAATATATAGTAGCTGGGAGTGGCTGACAGAGAACAGCTGAAAGGAAAAGCTACAGATTCCTAAATGGGACAAAAAGGATTGCAAACCTAAGCAGGAAAACCTTGACCGGAATCCATTCTATTAGGTCATGGAGCAATCCCTTAAGAAACCGAGCGCGTAGCCACCAGCTGCAACCTTCTGACCCCAGGCACAACAGGGTCAGCGATAGGTCGTGACACCCTCGTGACAGTAGTAGAGGAGAAACCAATGATCATTAGTCAAAGCAGTGCACCACTATAAAAAGTTATTCTTCCTATGGAGCATGTATCTACGCAATACATGGATGGATCATTTATTTCATTGTGTACTGCTGGAAGTGGGAAAAAAAACCTTACTGGTGGCAATAGCAGCTGATGGGGAGTCCCAGTCAGGTGACTTGTGCAGTAAGGGATTTTGAGGATGTCCAGGGCACTGATCACATGCCAGTAGGCCAGTGTCTACAATAGCTGAAAAGTACTGCAAGCTTGTAAGGCTAGGTTTACACCAGTGCAATTAACTTCCATTCTTCTGCTCTGTTATAGGCACCGAACAACAAAAATAATGGAAATGCCAGAGCTGGTACATGATGGAACTAAACTGTGTTGAACAGACCCCACTGACTACAATCGTGTCTGATCAATTTCTGTTCGAGAGTTCTCTCTGTTTGCAAAATAACCCTGCATGCAGGACTTTTTTGTTCAGCGTTTTGGCCAGCATCTGCGATGGAGGCACGAAAGGAGCCTCCGATGCAGATGTGAACTTAGGCTAATTGGTTGATGTGGATCACCTGATCAGTAACCATTCACAGTGCAGATAAAATTTTCCCAAAAGTATTAAAAACTCAACTAATAAGTGGGGGTGGCTCACAAAGGGAGGTTCTGAGTCGGAGACCTCTTCTATGACATCCCAATGCCCGTTTCCTACTCATTCATACAGGAGGATTGTTGTAAGATATGCTTATATCTTGGGCTACTTTCATACTCTTCCCAACAGAAACCTTGGTACATTTGTTTAACACATTCTTGATGCACTGTGGCATCTGTGACCCATAGGTGCCCATGTTACATAAAGTATGCCACATGGTAATGTTTTTTACTAGATGTCTCTGTATAGCAGGGGCACACAACCTTTTTTGGTCTGAGGGCCGCATTGCCACATTGATCTAGCTCAAGGGGCCACAAAAAAAAAGGTTTAACGGCACTCACTTGCATCGGCCTATTACACAGGTTGATGCAAAGTAAATGGGGAGGAGTTATCGCTACCACAATTATTCCTCCCACAGTTCCCTCATTATCGGTAGCCCATTCCAGATTACACAGTGAGATGTGCAAACGATCATTGTACATCTTTTATCCTAATAAAGTTTGAAAATCAGCCGACAAATGAGTGATTGCTCGTATATCAAAAACTAAACTTTCCCTTTTAGTGTTATCGGACAATCAGCGGTGCGATTATGCAGGCCAGATATCAAGAATGAGCGTTCCTATGAACACATATTCCCAGTAATTGGCCCAAATATTGTGCAGTGTAATAGTGGCTTAAAGGGATTTTCCAGTAAAAAGTATTTTTTAAAGAGTTTCTGCAGCATAGCCCCTGAAACAGACTTACCTGCTCCCTGCCGCTCCAGTCCTCCGTGCTTCCCCCTTCTCTCCATCTTCCGGTACATGTGGCTGGCTGTGGGGATAGTCACATGCACTGCTCCAGCCAATGATTGGCTTCAGTGTTGATGTGGCCACAAGCAGTATGTCACCACTGAAGCCAGTCATTTGCTGCAGCGGTACTTGTGACCATGTCCATGCGCTGCCAGGTGTAAACAGCTCAGGGATCGAACGATTGAAACAGTGGGGGCGGCGTGGAGCTGGAAATTATGGAAATGTTCTATTTCAGGGGCCATTCTGCAGGAACTTTTAAAAAAATCTTTTTTTTACCAGAAAACCCCAACATTTCCTTCCATTCTGCAACCTATTCATAAATTAGCGCGTTTCTACACTGCAGAGGATGGCGCTCCCTGGTTATTACCTCCTGCCTCCCCAGTTATAGGTGCGCTGCAGTAACCAGTAAGCACTTTCCCCTACTAGCGGGGAGAGTGTCTATTAGTTAACCCCCTAATGGCCAGGCCTGAAAAGGCCTTACTGACCAGACAATTTTTTTTTATTTAGCGCAAATTGTTTAAACAGTATCTTTTTTGTTGGACCACCAAAATAGTTTTTGCAACATTTCATATGTGACACATAGGGCTTTATAATATATTTTTTTAGTTTTATTTGGGGGAAACTGTACAAAACATTTTTAAAAAGTAATAAAAAAAAATATAGCTCCATATTCTTTAAATATGCAGATTATTATAATTAGTTCCCTATTTTGGTCATTTTGTTTTATAATATGTATAGTTTCACATGAATAGGGCAATAATGGTAATGGTTTTGGATGTCCGTAGGTGTTTTTTTCTTTTATGTATTTTATTTATTTATTTATTTATTTTTTACTTATTTTTTTATATATTTCTGCTTCAAATAGACCTTTGGAGGACACTGACACTTTTCTTTATTTTCCACTATTTGCTTTTTATTTGGGTTTTTATTTGTATTTTATAAAAAAAATTATTTTATTATTTTTTTGTTATAATAGTTTTATTACTTATTTCTTTTAAATATATGTTTGCCACATAATATGTACCCCCAATAGGTCATAAATAGATCACTGGGGGACAGAGGACACTTTTATTTTTTTATTTTAGTTTTTTTTAAATAATTTTCTTTTATTATTTTTTTTATATATCTTTTTGCCACATAATATGTTCCCCAAGATGTCTTTTTTAAATTTTTCCTTTATTTTTCTTTTATTTGTATTTTATATTTTTTATTTAATCGTGTTTTCAAATTTTTTTTATTTAACTTATTTTTATTATATATTTTTGCCACATAATTTGTCTGAGGAGAAGGCAGAAGCAGTAATAAACCGCTTCTGTCTTCTCTTCCAATCCCTGGCTGTCACTGATAGACTGGGACCTGACCTGCTCCTGCTACAGTGCAGGAGCAAGAGCTGTAATCCAGTTCCGTGCGGCGCTCCCGGCAGAAACACAGCTGGCCACACGATCAGTTGTGCTTCTGTCCTGCAAGACGGGAACCACAAACCTTGGCTCTAAGGTCTGTGGGTTGTGCACCCCTGCTGTATAGAGAAACAAAGTCAGTTGAGCTATTCCATGCAGTAAAAGATGGAAACCCCAACAGGTACTCATTTGGCCTCTGATGGTATAATGAGGGACAAGGAGTCCGTTCAACATATGAAGTGGGAGCTTTTCCAGCACGTACGGTATCATACCCTGCAGACACAGTGTGGCAGATTTACTAATACTGTCTAAACGTAAGAGAATGTAAATGTAAGACTAAATAGGTCTGACTGGGGGTCTAGAGGCCTAATGGGGGTCTGGGGGTCTGACTGGGGCATCTGGAGGTCTAATGCGGGTCTGATTGGAGGTCTGGAGGTCTAATGGGGGTCAGATATGGGGTCTGGAGGTCTAATAGAGGTCTGATATGGGGGCCTGGTCTTAGGTCTGATATGTGCGTCTGGAGGTCTAATGGGGTCTTATACGGGGGTCTTATCTGAGGTCTGATATTGGGTTGGGGTCTTACATGGAGGTCTAATGGGGGTCTGATCTGAGGTTTAAAACTGGGGTCTTATATGGGGTCTGACATAGAGGTCTAAAGGGGGTTTGGTCTCAGATTGGGGGATCTCATTTAGGGTTTTATATGGGGTCTGATCTGAAAGAAAGGTGTTTTTTTTATTACTTTTAGTACTGACGCAAATTCTGTGTGGTACCAGTATTTTCAGGGGGATTGTTTCTGCAAGAAACACAGTGGACACAGTATTGGGGGTGGCAGGATGGGGTGTTGAGAAGGTGGGAGGATGAGGGAAAAGTAGGAAAGAAAGATGTCTGTTTGTTAAAGTCTGCAGAGACGAGGCGCGGCTGAAAGAAGTCACTATGGTGGTCTGATCTTTAGGAACCTCAATTGGAAGGGTCTGGAATAAATACAAGATTTTAGGCAAGATCATCATTTTTATAATGTTGACTTTCCCAAACCATGAGAGGAATAACGCTTCCCAGTCCTTCAGTTGTTTTTCAATATTTTTAAGCAGGGGTACGTGGTTAAATTTATATAAGTCTGATTGGTCTAAACATATATTTACTCCCAGGTATTTAAAGGAGTGAGGGGCCGGTTTAAGATCACTTAGACTTTTTATCCTGTCCCAGGTACTGCTATCTAGTGAGACATTAAATATTTCTGATTTGTTTAAGTTTATTTTAAAATCTGAGGCTTTGTTAAAGGCCTCAAATTCTTTGATAAGCTCCGGAAGAGAATTCAGGGGGTCTGTTAAGACGAAGAGGGTATCATCTGCAAAAGCAGCTATTTTATGATTGCCTGATTTGGTCGACAGTCCCTTAATATTCCGATTATCTCTAATCCTAGATAGAAAGGGTTCAAGAGACAAAACAAAAAGAAGGGGGGATAGGGGGCAACCCTGTCTTGTCCCATTATATATATTAAATGATTCTGAAAGAGTACTATTAGCTCGAACTTGTGCAGAGATTAAGCATCTCCTCTTGAAGTTTGTGTGGCAAAACAAACACAATAGGTTACCATATTACACTATGACAAAAAGTAAAAAGGAAGGAGGTGTTGGACTTCCGGACATAGAAGGATACTATAAGGCTACACTGATAACAAGATTACTGGAGTGGGGTGTTTCCCCAGCCAAAAAACTGTGGGTTGATATAGAAACTGATTTTTCGGAGATTAGCCTATTCTCTATGTTATGGAAGACAACTAACTATACTCAAAACCTGAGAAGGATCAAAAATCCATTAACAAAATTTTCCCTCAAAAGATGGCATGCAATCAACAAAACCCTGAACTTTCTCTCTAACAAAAGCCTAGATACACCACTCATAAGTCTCGTCCCCAATACTTGGCATGTATGGCACAAAATATTCAAAAGTAATAAACTATTAGGAGAGACTCCTATTAAAAACTTTTATGAAAATGGGAAAACCTTGCCCTTAAACAAATTAAAACTCATCTTTAGTCAGATTAGCATCCCTACTGCTCAATACCAAAAATTTTCGGATCTTCTAAATAAGATTCACCCTGATCATGTTGCCCCAGCTAAAGAGACTGTGGTCTCATCTCTCCTCCGCAGTCGCTCTTCCACGGTTTATCTGATATCTAAATGTTATAAACTAATAACTGATTTGATTAAACCTTTAACTTACTTGGAGAACTGGAGCAAGGACCTGAACTCTCCATTTAACGCGACACAAACAAGCCACATACTGAAGAATGCTCACTCAATCTCAAGATGCTATTTGTATCAAGAGATGCAATACAAATTAACGTCACGGTGGTATAAAACACCGGCCTTGTTACATAGAATAAATCCTGAGATTTCAGATTGCTGTTGGAGATGTGGAGGAGAGATAGGGACATACGCTCATATTTGGTACAAATGTCCTTTAATTGTTCCATTTTGGGAAAAGATAAATAAAATTGTTAATGAGGTTTTCAAAACTAAAACGACCTTCTCTCTACATCTGATTCTGTTTAATTGGTTTGATGTATGTCATGCTGGTATTAAGTCAGAGTTATGTATGCTTTTCCTCAATGCGGCCAAGATATTAATACCAAGGAAGTGGCTGCAGAAAGAACCCCCAACGCTAAAGGAATGGTTTCTGGAGGTCAAGAAAATACAGAGCTTTGAGAAAATGAGGTGGACTTTAGCTCATAACAGGCAAAGATTTGAGGACATTTGGGAAAAATGGACTGCATATCTGACACCAGAAAGAACAAGTTTGATGTTAAATGATTGTGTTTAATTGATTATCTGTCAAAGTTGAGTTAATGTACCAAGAGGTCTATACATAGACCATTTTCCAAAAGTTTCACTAAAATGTTATCTTGACTGGTAACCTGTATTTTTCCTTTTCCTGTTCTTTCCTTTCCTTTCCTTTTCCCCCTCCCTCCCTCCTTCCCTACTCTTTCCATGTTTGTCATGTTTTGTTATTTCTTTTGATATGGATATATCCATATTATTTTTCAAAAATGTAAAGAAATGTTTTCATTTATTCATTTGGAGTGATGTAACTCCACAGTATATATTTTTGAAATACCTTTAAAATAAAAAAGTTGACATATGGTGGTCTGATCTAACAGGAGAAGAAGAGGAAAGAGAATGGGCCAGATTTATCATTAGCTCAGGTCAGAATAATGGAGTGAAAAAGTCCCAAAAAAGTCCCAAACGCTAAAAACTGCGCACAAATTTGCGACTTTTTTCTGCTCTGCACTATGCTCGCCAGTTTTCTGAAAGTGGGCGTGTTTTCTTATGTAAATGAATCTCTAGACAGATTTACTATTGGGACTATTTAAAAAAGTCGCAAAAAAGTCGCAAAAAAGTCCCAATTTCACTCCAGTGAGGACCATGCTTATCTTATGAGACTTTTTAATAGAACATGCGACTTTTTCATAAAAACGTGCGACTTTTTCGTAAAGATGTGCGACTTTTGTAAAGCTGCTTACTAACGGATAAACTGCTACCGTCAAACCACATTTATTACAGTCTTAAAGGGCCGATCATAAATCTGACTTGGCTAAAACTGACTTTAGCCATATGTGAAAGTGGAGTGAGCTGTCAGAGTCATGATAAATCTGGCCCAATATCTACATCAGAGAAGAGAAGTCACTGGATGTCAGAGGTATGTGGTGCTGTATTGTCCTGTATGTTCTGTAGCGCTGTATGTAATGTTTTCCAAGTATGTCTTTAAAGGGGTTGTCCGTTTTTTTTTTTTGTATGAGTGCTGCCTTCTCTGCTCTATTTACCTGCTCATCACTGCAAATGCTACGGTGAGCAGGTGAACAGGACAAAGAAAGCAGCTCTCATATGAGCCTGCCCTCTCATCAAACAGCTGAGGGCGCAGAGGGCATTACTACTATGGAGGGGGCACAGAGGGCATTACTAATGTGAAGGGGGCACAATGGGCATTTCTACTATGGAGGGGGCACAGAGCCAGAGGGCATTACTACAATGAAGGGGGCACAGTGGGCATTATTACTGTGAAGGGGGCACAAAGGGCATTATTACTGTGAAGGGGGCACAGTGGGCATTATTACAGTGAAGGGGGCACAGTGGGCATTATTACTATAAAGGGGGCACAATGGGGATTATTACTATAAAGGGGACACAATGGGGATTATAACTGTGAAGGGGGCACAATGGGGATTATTACTGTGAAAGGGGCACAGAGAGGGCATAACTACTGTGAGGGGGGCACAATGTGGGCATAACTACTGTGAGAGGGCACAATGTGGGCATAACTACTGTGAGGGGGCACACATCTGTACAAAACTACTGTGAAGGTTGTACAATGAGGGCAATACTACTGTGAGGGGGTACCATTTTTCTAAAGTATTGGGGGGGGGGGGGGCGTGCCAAACACCCTAGGCACGCCACTGCCGGAGAGCAAACCACAGCATGCTGAGCAAGATGACCCACAATGAATGTCAATGGGGACAGATCCGTTTTCTCTGACACAATCTGACACAATAGAAAACGGATCCGTCCCCCATTGACTTTCAATGGAGTTCATGACGGATCCGTCTTGTCTATTTTTAAGATAATACAACCGGATCCGTTCATAACAGATGTGTTTTTGCTGAACCCTGCCAGATCCAGCAAAAACGCTGGTGTGAAAGTCGCCTTACCATGGTGAGTGATAAATATTTAGCACCTTTAGACTATCTAGTATAAGTTTACTCCACCTATAAGTTGGCTTAGTTCTACTCCAAAACAAACCAAAACCAAAATTTTGCACACAGAGGCACTTTAAGCCACACCCCTTTCATGTGAAGCCACGCCCCTTTCTGATAGGCCACTCCCATGTTGGACAAGGCATAAAACATTAGAACAATCTGTGAAACACCTAATAAATGCATTCTAAACATGCATGCCAGTTTTTTTTTTGGCACAAACTGCTTTAAAAATATGTATGGAGCATTTTCAATGGTAACTCTGCCCCAGTGTGAATAGAGCCTAACAATGAGTTCTACTCTCTAAAAACAACAGCCCACACTACAAACTTCTGTCCTATTCACAGGAGATAAGTGTCTGGTAGGCTCTGACCACTGAGATCCCCCCCATTTAGGATAATAAGGAACCGGGTCCCCATTTGAATAGCGATAGGTTGAACATGCTACTCCATATGTCTGCTAGAATTGGCCAAGTATTGCACTCGGCTATCTCTGGCGGTATCTTAGAGAGTGAATGAAGCAGCACTGCACATGCTCCACCTGCTGCTTGCTTCACTTATACGGGCACACAGGACTCTCGTTCGTGGGGGTCCCATTGGTCAGACCCCTACTGATCAAATATCCCTTATCAATAAATTTGCATTGCGGGAAAACCCGTAGCTTCGGGTGTGACGTCACACTACAGGTTTCCAGGACAACGAACCTAACACGGCTGCTCTGTGCGCGCGCAAGCTACCGGCCGGAGCTGCGCTCGCATCACATAGCAAGCTGAAGACATACTGTACCTGGACAAGACAAGAGGATCATCAATAAGACTGAACTTCCGGGAACGGACCGAGCGGGGCACATAACAGTAAGTGTACAGTACTACCGCAATACACCGCAACAGTTTCATACTTTGTTGCCACATGTACTGTATGTACCCCTGATAGAACAAGTTTAATCAATCCACTGTATGCCACAAATACTAATGAGAATAGCATCACCCTAACAGCAAATAAAAACTATATGGTGTTACATGCTATAATTAGGGTGACATTATCAGCAAACCTACAGGGAGGAATCTAGTCAGCGCGGGTTCTTCTTCTCTTTTACCTTTCAATATTAGGTTTTTTCCTATTCTGTGGGCGATTTTTGGCAATTAACCCCATAATAGAACCCTGCAGCGACGGGGCTCACGCATAGCCATTTTGTGTGAGCTCATCTGTACTCCATCCTATCCAGACGGCAGCGCGAGTGTTTATTCACTCCTTTTAAAATTATGTACTGCGTAATGGGTTCAGGGGCCACACTGATAAATCTCAAATACAGATGTTTTCATTGTGAATGGGATTCTCCATGAAACCAAAAACAATAAACTCAGAATAAAATAAGAAAACTATAAGTAATCCGGCCAAAACCCCATCCGGCGAAACTAATATGATGTGAAAATGCCCAAACTCAGGGGAATTTCAATATAAAACAATTACATGTTTGACGTGCCAGCAAAAAAATTCTCTTGTTTACGCTGAACACTGCAACAGGAATTGAAAAGCTCTCCACAGAATTATCGCCAGCAAAACACGGTATTGAAAATACACAAATATGAGCAGCTCAGGGATGCCGTCCGCTTTGATAATCTGAGTCACCAGCTGTAGCTGAAGAGCAGATGTCTACACATTGCTAACCTTACTGTTTCCACGTCTAAATCTACGGTCCCTTGCTGATTTTCGCTCTTTAGCATGACAGAGTGCGGCATTTTTCCGTCATTCAGTCTTCTGTACACAGCTCCTGTCATTAACTTTGCCAGTCTTTCATTTTTGAATTATATATCTATTTTTTAGCTGCCAGAATGAAAGATGAACCTGCACTTAGTAATAAAGATTTTGTGCTATCAACACTGAGCAGATAGCAGATGGATCCTTGCTGTACTAGCGATACCGATCATTAACTCTGACCAAAAATAGCAATTTTTTATGACCGAGAAACTGTCAGATTGGACCTAATTTCATGCATTATGCTCCTTACTATTCATGATTTATGATTTACCAGTTAGTGAACTGAAGCCTTGACCAAAGTTATCTGCATTATGGATGTTTTAACAAAGGGACACCGTCAAGGACGAAAGACAAATTATATAGAAAGATGTGACGCCAAACATGTAGTTCTGTATTGGCTATAATAAGCTGACTATATGGCCTCTGAAAAAACCAATGGAGCTAACAGAAGTGGAAGTAACACTCTTTATTAATTTAAAGGGGTTGTCCTTACAAACAAATGTCCCCCCAGACATCTGTACCTGTGGAGAATCCTTTACTCACATGATCCCCTCCGATCCGTTCCAGCTCCCTGACTCTCACCACTTCACTCTACTGGTCGCTGTCTTTTGAACTCCCACATGGTCATGGTCAATGACTGGTCTCAGTGGAGATGTGTCCCCAAGAAGCACATGACCCACCAGTGACAAGGCCGGTTATTGGCAGCAGTGGGACACATAACCCCATCTGTGTGGAAGTTGACAGATGGAGACTAGAAGACCAGTGAAGAGAACCAGGGAGCTTGGGAAGCAGGTGAGTATGGATTTCTCCATAGGTACTATGGCTGGGGAGCAAATTTGAAAAAAGAAAAAAGAAACAAACAAACTGGACAACTGCTTTAAGGAATCCTGAGTTATCAAAGCTCATCTTCCGTTCAAAAAACTTCTCTAGTTGACCTGTCTTATCCATACATTACAAGGAAAGCTCATTGAATTTAAAGAAAGCTACGTGGTCTACAGAACAACTGAACACATGCTGCCAGATGCCTTCACAGATTATAGCTGATTCCTGGAGGTCTCAGAAGGACACCCATCAGTGAACTCTTTTAACAAAAATGAATTTTGAAAGCAGGCAAACTGTGTAAAGTGCTCTAATTTAATGCATACAGTCCTGGGGTGTCCTAGGACTGTATGCAGCTCAATTCAAGCTCTTGAAAGCCAAGCCAAAAGGCATCACTAAAGGATATGAAATCCTGAAAGCGCCATTACTAGATCCATTAACTTATGTAATGGATTTATGGCAGGAAGATCTAAAACAACAATTCTCATCAGACCAATGGAGAGTCTCATTTACTGCTACTTCTAAATATTCTAAATGTGCTAGCCACATAGAAACCTCTAGAAAAATATTCTCCAGATGGTACTACACCCCTCAATATCTCCATAAAATTTTCCCAGAATGTCCATCGATCTGCTGGGGATGTCACATGGCAGAAAGTTTTTACATACACATATGGTGGAACTGCCCTAGTGTTCAAGAACTGTGGGGGCGGGTTTTCTCTCTCCTCTCGGAGGTCTGCAGAATTCCAATCTCCTCCTCGCCAGAACTGGCTCCGTTATCAATAGGTTTGGAGGATTTCTGTCACGAGTTGGAGGTCCCAGGAGAGACCTCCGCATCGTCAAGCAAAAACATACAGCAATACGGTACAGTCCCAACAGAGTTTATTGCACAAACAGAATTCAACGAGGGAAACACAGGGAAATTGAGAGCTCTATGTACCGTCCGCACAGTGGGAGGAAAACTCCCACTGCGCCTCTGTCTAGTAATACTCCAGAGGGGCGTGACTAAGCAACTCCTGGTATTCACTAGGGCCCCAGATGGTAGGGTTAGGCTTTGCCGCAGGGAGTTGCCAGGGTCCACTCTGGAGCGTGAACTAGACAGTGACAACAGGAGCAAACGGACAACAGGTACCAGAAGGTACCAACGGTAAATAGGCAAAAATAACAAACAGGCAAATACAAGCAGGCAACTAAAAACACAAGCAGGAGTTCACGCAAGGGAACAGGAGTGGCAATGAGCAGAGAAGGACTAGCTCCACCAGTGGTATACTGCGTTGCCTTGCCCATAGCACTCTGCAGCAAGGGCTTGCTGAACAGAGACATATGAATACACACAAGGTGACTCAAACATAACTGGCAGAACAGATAACAGAAACACAGGAAAGAGGACGGCAATGAACAAGTAGGAAACCCACAGAGCACAGACAGACACGGATCCCATGGGTCAGCAGCAAGGGAGAGTGAGTACAAACAAGGAGCAGGACAAGACAACACACACCAGGAGAGCTGACCCAGAACTGAGGAAACCTCAGCCTTAGGCCTCATGCACACGACAGTATTTTTTCACGGTCCGCAAAATGGGGTTCCGTTGTTCCGTGATCCGTTTCCGTTTTTTTGTCCGTGTGTCTTCCTTGATTTTTGGAGGATCACCAGACATGAAAAGTGAAAAAAAAATCTAAGTCAAGTTTGCCTTGAAAATAATGACAATCTTGTGTGCCTCCGTGTTTTTTCATGGACCCATTGACTTGAATGGGTCCGCGAACCGTTGTCCGTAAAAAAATAGGACAGGTCCTATTTTTTTGACAGACTGGAAACACGGATCACGGACGCGGATGACAAACGGTGCATTTTCCGAGTTTTCAACGGACCCATTGAAAGTCAATGGGTCTGCAGAAAATCACGGAAAACGGAACAACGGACACGGAACCCAACAATGGTCGTGTGCATGAGGCCTTATATACAGGTTCCATGGGTGCAGCAGAGAGGCCACACCCATGGAGCAGACAGAGAGGATTAACTCTAGATAGGAACACAGGGGAGTTAACCCATAAAGAATTACAAAGAACACACAGAAACTAAACTGCAGCGAGGAGCGCCGAACGAGCAAGGACGGAAGGTCACAGCCAGAGATAGTGGCTGTGACAATTTCTCATTTGAATGCCAATCAATAATTATACACTTTTTGATTGCTACTAGACATAAAATAGTATTATGCTGGAAATCCAATTCACTACCAAACATCAAAAGAATCATTAGATCAGTCAACAACAACTGTTAGTATGAGGGATCTTGGGCTTCCTCTTTGAACTCTAAAACAACCTTCAGGAGGAGATGGGGGGCTTGGCTTTCCAATAGTCACTGTAATTTACCCTCTGCGCTATTACATGGCGTTTGAGCCCAATGTAGTCACGGAATCACGTAATTAGGAAGTCAGATAATCAGCTTGTCAATTACATTTGTGACATGTGATATTGTGGTCTTTCATTATGACAGTATGCCTCATTCTCTTTTTCTTTGAAATACATTCCTCACGATGAGCTCTTATGTAGTCCCCCTTACCTTCTCATTCCCTACCTCCCTCCTTTCCTTTATTCCCATGTTCTCCTCATTCCCTAGCTTCTCCTTGTATATTTTATGTTTTATTATGTCAACAACAATGTATGCCATTATAATCGGTTCAACCTGTGCGTTGTTCCGTCAATGCTTTATAAAAAATAAAAAAAAGAAGCCAAGCCAGGAGGACTGGTCATAGACCCTACAGGGAAATTTTCCAATGGGCGGATGTCCAGGGGGGCACGTAAGCTCTTCTCATGGTCACCGACCGGGTACATAATAATCTAATGCTCTCAGCATTAATTAATGCTGGGAGCATCAATTACTTATGCACCTGACTAACAGCTGCAGGTGTCCTCCTAAACTCAACTGTATCACATCCTCAGGACTGTGATACAGTTGAATACTGTGGCGAGGGCAGAAGTTTTTTTTGTGTTGCATTGTGATATTAGGTTCTGCTGGGGCAGAATTTTGTGTTGCACAATGGTATTGCAGGCCCTGCCTACTTCTGTTGTTCCTGCCCACTTGTGTTGCCTCATCTTCTGCCAATATAGCCTACAACATGGGGCAACTTTTTTTTTTTTTTTCCAGGGCCAATTTAAGTTCCCAGTCTGGGTCTGGTTTCGCTCATCTCTAATGAACAGACTGTCATTCTACGTGAAGATAAATTCAGGTGGATTTCCCCCTTATCATCAATGGTTTCCTGATTGGATATTTATCAAAGTTCCTGCCTTCTTTTTTCAGAGCACAGTTGCAGTTGCTGTGACCAACTGTTCCACTTTTCCCTTACAGCAGTTTTAAAAATTTCTCCTTCTGGTTTTTGACGTGTGCCAAATATTTACATCAATTTCAAGCAGAGTTTATTATGTTTTTATTTTTAGCTTTAACGCTAAAAGGCTTTCTTTGTTGGCTGTGCTTTAATGTTATGTCATTTATGTCTCCAGCTTAGTTTGACAGTAGGCAATCTTGAAGATATTTATCCATTACAGTTGTTTTACTGACAACAAAAATGGCTTGATGTATGTGTATACATCAGGGAAAATAATATTTTCCTTTGATACATATTTTTCATCAGTTTTAAAGCACCGACTTTGATCCAGAATCCTTGATGGTTCATTCGCAGGATGGCATTACAATATGTTTTATCCATGGGGCTTCATTCTCCTTGGACAGATAGAAAATAGCTTAATCAGCATACTTAATAAAATTTGATGTATGTTTAACATCTTTCATTCTGCCTCATCTCCCTAGGACATTGTTTGATGAATGCAAACAAGCCTTGCATCAAAGGATTTGTAAAATTGTCTTTGCACGTGAAACTGGATGATGGTGGTAGCCCCTAGCAGTAATAGCCCACACATCTAATACCAGGCTGGACACTTTTTTGTGTGACAATAAGTGAAGAAAACAAAACAAAACATATAAGCTACATTTTAAAGTAAACTATCGTCGGAAAAGTCCATTACAGACTACAGGACGCTCATTAAATAGGTTGTCTCATGAAGCCGGTCACTACCCAAATGCTTTATTAGGACATACAGTCGTGGCCAAAAGTTTTGAGAATGACAAAAATATTAGTTTTCACAAAGTTTGCTGCTAAACTGATTTTAGATCTTTGTTTCAGTTGTTTCTGTGATGTAGTGAAATATAATTACACGCACTTCATACGTTTCAAAGGCTTTTATCGACAATTACATGACATTATGCAAAGAGTCAGTATTTGCAGTGTTGGCCCTTCTTTTACAGGACCTCTGCAATTCGACTGGGCATGCTCTCAATCAACTTCTGGGCCAATTCCTGACTGATAGCAACCCATTCTTTCATAATCACTTCTTGGAGTTTGTCAGAATTAGTGAGTTTTTGTTTGTCCACCCGCCTCTTGAGGATTGACCACAAGTTCTCAATGGGATTAAGATCTGGGAAGTTTCCAGGCCATGGACACAAAATGTCAACGTTTTGGTCCCCGAGCCACTTAGTTATCACTTTTGCCTTATGGCACGGTGCTCCATCGTGCTGGAAAATGCATTGTTATTCACCAAACTGTTGTTGGATTGTTGGAAGAAGTTACTGTTGGAGGGTGTTTTGGTACCATTCTTTATTCATGGCTGTGTTTTTGGGCAAAATTGTGAGTGAGCCCACTCCCTTGGATGAGAAGCAACCCCACACATGAATGGTCTCAGGATGCTTTACTGTTGGCATGACACAGGACTGATGGTAGCGCTCACCTTTTCTTCTCCGGACAAGCCTTTTTCCAGATGCCCCAAACAATCGGAAAGAGGCTTCATCGGAGAATATGACTTTGCCCCAATCCTCAGCAGTCCATTCACCAAACTTTCTGCAGAAGATAAATCCGTCCCTGATGGGTTTTTTTTTGAGAGAAGTGGCTTCTTTGCTTGCCTTCTTGATACCAGGCCATCTTCCAAAAGTCTTTGCCTCACTGTGCGTGCAGATGCGCTCACACCTGCCTGCTGCCATTTCTGAGCAAGCTCTGCACTGGTGGCACTCCGATCCCGCAGCTGAATCCTCTTTAGGAGACGATCCTGACACTTGCTGGACTTTCTTGGACGCCCTGAAGCCTTCTTAACAAGAATTGAACCTCTTTCCTTGAAGTTCTTGATGATCCTATAAATTGTTGATTGAGGTGCAATCTTAGTAGCCACAATATCCTTGCCTGTGAAGCCATTTTTATGCAACGCAATGATGGCTGCACGCGTTTCTTTGCAGGTCACCATGGTTAACAATGGAGGAACAATGATTTCAAGTATCACCCTCCTTTTAACATGTCAAGTCTGCATTTTAACCCAATCAGCCTGACATAATGATCTCCAGCCTTGTGCTCGTCAACATTCTCACCTGAGTTAACAAGACGATTACTGAAATGATCTCAGCAGGTCCTTTAATGACAGCAATGAAATGCAGTGGAAAGTTTTTTTGGGGATTAAGTTAATTTTCATGGCAAAGAAGGACTATGCAATTCATCTGATCACTCTTCATAACATTCTGGTGTATATGCAAATTGCTATTATAAAAACTTAAGCAGCAAATTTTCCCATTTCCAATATTTATGTAATTCTCAAAACTTTTGGCCACGACTGTACAGTGTAGACTTCATAGAGGAACCACCTATATGAGAGAGAATGGCAAGTCCCTCTGTAAGAGTAGCACCTGCTCTGGTAGACTCAAGTCATGTATGTATTGCTTAAAGAGGTTGTCTCACTTCAGCAAATGGCATTTATCATGTAGACAAAGTTAATACAAGTCACTTATTAATATATTCTGATTGTCCATATTGTCTCCTTTGCTGGCTTGATATTATACATTGCTCGTATACCAGGGGTTACATCCACCTTGCAACCTAGCATCAGCGGCCGTGCTTGCACACTATAGGAAACAGCGCTGGCCTATGTGCACTCCCATGGTTTTGGCCACTAGAGAGGTCGGTGCGTTTTCCTATAGTGTGCAAGAACGGCCACCACTGCTGGATTGCAGGGTTGTTGTAACCACAGTAACTTTTGAGCCCCTTAGGGGACTGAAACATGTGATCTTTTGATTATTTCTTCCATACAATGCAATAGAATACTATTGGGGTCTATGGGATTTTGAGGCACTGCTGGCCGAGCTGTGATTTGCGCACAGCTTTACAGGCACTGAACAATGCCAGGCCTGGCAACCTTCAGAAGGCCCCAGCAGTAATTTCCCAGCAGGGGCTCTGATCAGTAGGCAGAGTTATCCCCCTCCTTTTGCCTAACCTCACAGATGTGATCGCTGTTGACTGTGGCATTTGAGGGATTAAATGACTGTGTTTGCTAATCCCGATCAATGCGGGCAGGCCGGCTCCATACAAACCCTTAAAGGGGTTCTGCACTTTTTTTAAACTGATTCTCTATCCTCTGGATAGATCATAAGCATCTGATCGGCGGGGTTCCGACACCTGGGACCCCCGCCGATCAGCTGTTTGAGAAGGCAGCTGCGCTCCAGCAGCGCCGCGGCCTTCTCACTGTTTACCGCAGGCCCAGTGACGTCATGACTAGTATCACTGGCCTGGGCGCGGCTAAGCTCCGTTCCCTTGAATGGAGCTTAGCCCCGCCCAGGCCAGTTGATACAAGTTGTGACGTCACTCGGCCAGCGGTAAACAGTGAGAAGGCGGACCCCTGCCGATCAAATGCTGATGATCTATCCAGAGGATAGATCATCAGTTTAAACAAAGTGCAGAACCCCTTTAAGCATAATGACGTACATGATTATGTGTTAAGGGGTTAAAGATTATATATTTTATTAAATGTGTTAGAAAAATTGTGCTCAAATGTTCATTTTAAGCAAAGATAATTTTCTGTTCAAATTGTTCAAATTACCTTTGTCTGGGACCTTTCAGCATTAAAATGCAGTGTAATCAGCAGGAAGCATATACAACAGGAGGAGCCAAGCAGATTCATATAATGTGGGAAAAGATTCCACAAAGCTTGTAACCTAGTAAGTGAAATCCCTGCTAATTCTATGCTTAGGAGTCCAGTAGGCAGTCCAACCCAATTACTGATAGGATTTCTAGCATGAGAATGCATATAAAGCTGTCAGTCACTGTTACAGGAAAATATGGTCCCCAGCCAGAGCCCCAGTCCAAGACCACACAAAGATGATATAGCATATACTGATATTATTCAGTGAGATTCACCCATTGAGTGATATCATTTTGGCCAGAAGCCATTTGGTCATCGTGTCCCCTGTTAGCATATCAAAAGGCAGGAAGTGCACGTGGTAAAAGCAGTTGGACAACATTCTCTTGACCAACATATTGGGAAGATATTTGGGTGGTCATAGAGTGGAGTCCATGATGTGGGGTGGGACACAGAAACATATATGGTATATGAAACTTTGGGACTCTCTATCTTGCTGCAACCCCCCTGGACCAACAGCACTTCAGAAGCAAGCCAAGTTATACAGTCCTGATCAAAAGTTTAAGACCACTTGAAAAATGGCAAAAAATCATATTTAGCATGGCTGGATCTTAACAAGGTTCCAAGTAGAGCTTCAACATGCAACAAGAAGAAATAGGAGTGAGACAAAACATTTTTTGAGCATTCAATTTAATGAAAACAACGAATAAACTGAAACAGGCTGTTTTTCAGCTGATCAAAAGTTTAGGACCACACCTCCCAAAAAAAACGAAACCCCCCCAAAACAGAAATCCAACTTCCAAACATGAACTCAGTAATGAGTAGCTCCGCCGTTATTGTTGATCACTTAAAAAATTCGTTTCGGCTTGCTTGATGCAAGTGTTTCCATGAGGTGAGTGGGAACATTTCTCCAAGTGGTGAAGACGGCCGCACGAAGGCCATCTACTGTCTGGAACTGTTGTCCATTTTTGTAAACTTCCCTTGCCATCCATCCCCAAAGGTTCTCAATTTAGATCAGGGGAACACGCAGGATGGGCCAAAAGAGTGATGTTATTCTCCTGGAAGAAGTCCCTTATCCTGCGGGCATTGTGTACTGTAGCGTTGTCCTGTTGAAAAACCCAGTCATTACCACACAGACGAGGGCCCTCCATGAGGAATGCTCTCTGCAACATCTGGACATAGCCAGCGGCCGTTTGATGTCCCTGCACTTCCTGAACATCTCAGGTGGGATCTGCTTGTCATGCCAGTAACGTTGGAAACCATCAGGACCATCAAGGTTAAATTTTTTCTCATCAGAGAATAAAACTTTCTTCCACCTTTGAATGTCCCAAGTTTGGTGCTCTCTTGCAAAGTCCAAACGAGCAGTTCTGTGGCGTTCAAGGAGACGAGGTCTTTGAAAACGTTTTTTGTTTTTGAAGCCCTTCAGTCTCAGATGC
This sequence comes from Bufo bufo, assembly GCF_905171765.1. NCBI lineage: Eukaryota > Metazoa > Chordata > Amphibia > Anura > Bufonidae > Bufo > Bufo bufo. The sequence continues at coordinate 511,193,801 of NC_053392.1, read as the reverse complement.
CGTCTGATGGTTATGGGGCTGCAGTCAGCACCAGTAAGGGCCTTAATTTGGGTCGAGGATCGTCCAGTGTCTTGACGGACAGCCAATTGGATCCTCCGGCTCAGTGCTGGTGAATTTTTTTGGGGTCTTCCACTTGACTTTTTTGTTCCATAACCCTCAGGATCATTTAAGAAATTCCAAATGACTGTCTTACTGCGTCCCACCTCAGCAGCGATGGCGCGCTGTGAGAGACCCTGCTTATGCAGTTCAACAACCCGACCACGTTCAAAAAGGGAGAGTTTTTTTGCCTTTGCCATCACAACGTGTGAGTACCTGACAGAAAATGACAATGAATCCACATCTTTGCACAGATTTGGCCTTTTAAAGGCATGTGGTCCTAAACTTTTGATCAGCTGAAAAACAGCCTGTTTCAGTTTAATCGTTATTTTCAATTAATTGAATGCTCAAAAAATGTTTTGTCTCACTCTCATTTCTTCTTGTTGCATGTTGAAGCTCTACTTGGAACCTTGTTAAGATCCAACAATGTAAAATACGTTTTTTTGCCATTTTTCAAGTGGTCTTAAACTTTTGATCAGGACTGTATGTGTGCTTATGTGTGTATGTATAGAAGTATAATATCCCAGTAGACTTTATATGTGTACATATAGATATTTGTAGTCTGCGATTGTATTCCATTATACGTGTTTACAGATGTGTAGATTATATGTGGCATTTACTGTATACATGAGTCTCTATATGTACATGTACTAATGGTCAGGTACTGGATGTGAGTTGTTTAGAAGTGTAGATCCAGTAGAAGGTATATTGGAGGACTCTGGATATATTGTATATACCGTACATACACATTATTAGCCACATTTGCTTAGCATGCAGGGAGGGCAGGAACGGAGGCAACTGTGTGTAGTGGTGTCCTCTATGTATTGTGTTATTTGTAGCGTCTGTATCTTTATGTAATGTCCATTGCTTTGTCATCTCTATGTTATCAGTAAACTATTTTTCTATATTAGTATCTGCAAAGGTTGTATGTTACTCCTGGGGTGTATGAAGGACTGGAGGGGTGTATATAATACACAGAGTCAGTGGGTTATATAGGAAACAAAGACAACAGTCTAGGAACAGAAAAAAAAGGGACGAAAGAGAGATGGATATAAATCTCCAATTTCCAATAATCAAAGTGTCCCTTTATCAGTCATTGAGTAGGACTGCCCCCTTGACTCCAAAGAATAGAAACAGCAGGAATCTAAAGGGGTTATCCCATGATTAATATAAAAAATAAAGATCATAGATCATATAGTACATGACAACCTCTTTCTAACAAAGCTAGAATCAGCCTTGTACCTCACATGGATCTATAGATCTCCCCATTCATTGCTCTGCTAGATTTATATAAAGCTGCAGCTCAGGGGGCGTGTCTATTCTCTCCCTATCACAGCTCAGGAGCCAGTTGAAGGATTAAACTGAGCATGTGCGACCATCTCAGTGGACAAAGAAATAAGAAAAAGAATAAAGAGCAGGTGGTGCTATACAGATACATCTTATTGAATAACATAATGGTTATACAAAATTTTTAATTACATGCAATTAGAAAAGCATTCAGATGCAGGTGCTGGTTTGGAAAACTGTAGAATATGTTTTGTGGGACAACCCCTTTAAATGAATAAAATATAAATTATGGTATATTGCATCTTATCCCATAAAATTATATATCAATCTGCTCAGCTCATCCTGTTCTATAACATGATAGTGGTAAATCAATGTGACCATTCTCTTCAAGGTTAGAAACTATTCATGTGAAAAGTATGAATTAATAAATTACTGTAGGGGAATGGAAAGGACAGGGAAATTTGAGCATTCAAAAATATAATTCTTATTTCATTGTATTGTACAAGAACTTGTGATACATAAAGACTGTGGAAGCTCTATCCTTTACTTTTAGGCTACTTTCACATTAGTGTTTTCAATTCCACTATTGAGATCAGTCATAGGATCTCAATAGCGGAAGAAAACGCTTCTGTTTTGTCCCCATTCATTGTCAATGGGGACAAAACTGAACGAAACGGAATGCACCAAAATGCAACCTGCTTTTTTCTGTCCCTGATGTGGTGCGAAGCAAGATGGATTTTTCCTGACACACAATGTAAGTCAATGGGGACAGATCCGTTTTCTCTGACACAATAGAAAACGGATCCATCCCCCATTGACTTTCAATGGTGTTCATGACAGCTCCGTCAAGGCTATAGAAGACATAATACAACCGGATCCGCTCATTACAGATGCATGCGGTTGTATTATTGTAACGGAAGCGTTTTTGTAGATTTATGATGGATCCGCAAAAAACGCTAGTGTAAAAGTATTCTTAAAGGTTAATACTCAAACAAGTGTCTGCAGAAATTCATTCCCTGGGATATATCCACCTACACTTCCTTGCTGGCGTATATATAGAGACCATTTTCTACACCTAAAACAGGCGTAAAAAATTATAAATGAGACGGACCTGCCGTCCCGCCCACACTACGCCCTGTTTTTTAGATGTGGGTTGACAGATGAAAAGTTGCAGATTGTGGCACAAATAACCTTTGTGCTGCAATCAGTGGCGTATATCTGTTAGTAAATGACCCCCTAAGAGTCTATTTTATGGCAAACGAAGAGGAATCCTGTACTAGATTCCTTCGACATTGCACTTATTTCTTTATACTGAACGTGTACAGCAACCACTTCGGTTAGTGTATATATTATGTAAAAATCTTTCTTACGTTTCCCATCCTTTTATCTACATTTTGTTATGAAACGCTTAATGGGTCTTTGATTCCTATCTGAAGACACATACAACACAATATAAAGGAGTCAGAATATGGCTATTTGCATACGGTGCAGAATGCCATTTCAAGTGACTAAAGGAAGATAACATAAAAAAAACTGCATTCATTTTGTATATGATCAGCTGAGCTTTGGAAGACACAAATGGCAAATTCATGCATCTGTGACTGCTTTAAGGGCACCTTGCAAATGAAAACCATTGATTGATTTATTTGTCAAAATACTGCTGAGGAGGGCACGAGAGATCATATAATGGCTTATGCAGAAATAGATTTGCTATATTTAGGTCACATTCAAGGAAGGTTAGCATCTTCTAAAGCATAAGTGAAACAAAATGCTTTGTATCCCACTGCCAACTTCCCAGCATCATCCAGGTATGTAATGAATAGCAAGTGATACATAATTAAGTACCCCTATAGTCTCACTATATTCAAGGCTTGGAAACTGTCTTTGCATATTTTTGAGAATACAACAGCTACAAAGGCAGAACTAGACTTTTAAAGGGGTTGTCCAAGTTATTATTTTATTCTTTGTTTATATTCTTTCTATCTAAACAAAAGTAATGTGTTTTCAATTGATTCTTCTACAGTGGCCCCTTTTCTCATATTTCACTGAGCGTCTCATGACCTGTGACATCAGCTCTTTTGCTTGCTCTGAAGACGTTCCGTGCACCAGCCTAGGGCTGCAGGAGAAGCGGTCCTGTCCTGTACACGGAACGTTACTAAAGTTTGATCTGTGGGCTGTTCTTGCTGGGGGGACAAGCCATGCCACTTTGTACGGGTCCTCAGTACTGTTGTCAGCAGGCTTAGCTGTCTCGTCATGCCCCACCCATCCTTAGCTGAAAGCTGTCAGGCATGTCCAGACCATTTAGAAGGCATATTTATAGAGGCTAGCTTGCCAGCTACCAATGTACAGTACAGACCAAAAGTTTGGACACACCTTCTCATTCAAAGAGTTTTCTTTATTTTCATGACTATAAAAATTGTAGATTCACACTGCAGGCATCAAAACTATGAATTAACACATGTGAAATTATATACATAACAAACAAGTGTGAAACAACTGAAAATATGTCATATTCTAGGTTCTTCAAAGTAGCCACCTTTTGCTTTGATTACTGCTTTGCACACTCTTGGCATTCTCTTTATGAGCTTCAAGAGGTAGCCCGCTGAAATGGTTTTCACTTCACAGGTGTGCCCTGTCAGGTTTAATAAGTGGGATTTCTTGCCTTATAAATGGGGTTGGGACCATCAGTTGCGTTGAGGAGAAGTCAGGTGGATACACAGCTGATAGTCCTACTGAATAGACTGTTAGAATTTGTATTATGGCAAGAAAAAAGCAAGTAAGAAGTAAGTAAAGCAAGTAAAGAAAAACGAGTGGCCATCATTACTTTAAAAAATGAAGGTCAGTCAGTCAGCCAAAAAATTGGGAAAACTTTGACAGTAAGGGCTATTTGACCATGAAGGAGAGTAATGGGGTGCTGCGCCAGATGACCTGGCCTCCACAGTCACCGGACCTGAACCCAATCGAGATGGTTTGGGGTGAGCTGGACTGCAGAGTGAAGGCAAAAGGGCCAACAAGTGCTAAGCATCTCTGGGAACTCCTTCAAGACTGTTGGAAGACCATTTCAGGGGACTACCTCTTGAAGCTCATCAAGAGAATGCCAAGAGTGTGCAAAGCAGTAATCAAAGCAAAAGGTGGCTACTTTGAAGAACCTAGAATATGACATATGTTCAGTTGTTTCACACTTGTTTGTTATGTATATAATTCCACATGTGTTAATTAATAGTTTTGATGCCTTCATAGTCATGAAAATAAAGAAAACTCTTTGATTGAGAAGGTGTGTCCAAACTTTTGGTCTGTACTGTATATGAGCGATAAGAACATCAGTACTGAGGTCCAAATATTGGGCAGAGCATGTCGCCGTGAAGGCATGCCCCCTGCAGGTTACTGGAGGCAGAATGGCTTAGTTTTAGCTAAGCAGAAGAGAAAGTCCAGTCACAGTAAAAGCTAGCTACTGGAACAGGTGTAATATTCTGCCTGTATAAATGGAAGAAGCAGCAAGATGTAAATGGCCAGGAGAGCAACCAGAAGAAAGAATGTCTGTGTGAGGTCAGTGACTACTGGGAAGAGCTGCAGCATGAAAAAATTGATCTGTCACCAAAGACACCCCATATATTCATGAGCAGATCATGAAAGAATGTTGTTACATGCTCCCACAGCTCTGCAACTGCATGCAAACAAAGGGGCCAGAGTAGTACTGGGTATGGTGGAAAAAGCTGTTTTATTTTGCTAGACCTCACTTATCTAATGTATATATTCCTGACCATCAGGTTTGCAGAGTGCCATTTTTCTCTGTAACTCGGACAACCCCTTTAATGTGCTGAATAAATATGTGAATAACCAGTTCTATACTATAAGCTAACATTAAAAGTTATTGCAACCTTTGGGGGGGGCAGTTATTTATGATTGCATTCTACTCATTTTGGGCTGCAAATCATTTTTTCAATTGGCCTTTATTAAAAAAAAGTTCAGCTATTTCTGAGATACAATATTTAAAAATCAGTCTGTTTGCAATCTGTCACTTTCAGTTTTTTTTTTAAGTCCCAACCAGATGTGCTCCTGTGTCTTCCTGTTCAGCTGCATTACATTATACATGATCACAGTCGAGACTGCGGAGTCGGCATCGCAATAGAAGGGTAAGTACTGCTGAAACTCTCTTTCTTCCTTCCACGGGTTAGCTGAAAGAGAGAATTTAGGTATAGCCCCAGAGAACCATTATAACTACAGTATTATATGAATAGTATGAATGGATTACACCCAAGAGTGCTTAAAGAGCTCAGTTCAGTCATTGCTGTGCCCCTGTTTATAATTTTTAAAGATTCTCTATGTACTGGTACAGTGTCAAGTGACGGGCGCAAGGCAAATGCGGTGCCCATATTCAAAAAAGGATCTACATGTAATTATAGACCAGTTGGTTTAACGTCTGTTGTGGGAAAAATGTTTGAAGGACTCTTAAGGGACTATATACAGGAGTATGTGACTGTAAATAATATTATAAGTGATAACCAACATGGGTTTACCAAGGACCGAAGTTGTCAGACTAACCTGATTGGTTTTTATGAGGATGGGAGTAGTAGCCTGGACAGAGGGGCGGCTGTGGATTTAGTGTTTCTGGATTGTGCAAAGGCTTTTGATCCTGTCCCTCATAGATGTTTAATAGGTAAAGTAAGGTCTATAGGCTTGGAAAGTATAGTTTGTAATTGGATTAAAAACTGGCTGAAGGACCGTGTCCAGAGAGTTGTGGTCAATGATTCCTATTCAGAATGGTCCCGGGTTATAAGTGGTGTACCCCAAGGTTCAGTGCTGGGGCCTCTATTATTTAATTTATTTATTAATGATATAGAGGACCGGATTAATAACACAATTTCTATTTTTGCAGATGACACTAAGCTATGTAGTACTGTACAGTCTATAGAAGATGTCCATAATATACAAGCTGACTTGAACACTCTGAGTGATTGGGCATCAACTTGGCAAATGAGGTTCACTGTAGACAAATGTAAAGTTATGCATCTTGGTAGTAATAATTTCTGTGCTTCATATGTACTAGGTGATGTAACACTGCGAGAGTCACTTATAGAGAAGGATTTGGGTGTCCTTGTGGATGGTAGATTAAATAACAGCATACAATGTCAACCAGCTGCTTCTAAAGCCACTGGGATAATGTCATGCATTAAACGAAGCACGGACTCGCGGGGCCGGGATGTAATATTACCACTTTACAAAGCATTGGTGTGGCCTCATCTGGAATATGCAGTTCAGTTCTGGGCACCAGTCCATAGAAAGGATGCACTGCAGCTGGAAAAAGTACATAGGAGAGCGACTAAACTGATAAGGGGCATGGAGGGTCTTAGTTATGAAGATAGATTAAAAGAATTACATTTATTTAGTCTTGAGAAAAGACGTCTAAGGGGGGGGGACATGATTAACCTATACAAATATGTAAATGGGCCATACAAAAAATACGGTGAAAAACTGTTCCATGTAAAATGCCCTCAAAAGACAAGGGGGAACTGCCTCCGACTGGAGAAGAAAAAGTTCAGTCTCCGGAAGCGTCAAAACTTCTTTACTGTAAGAACTGTGGAATAGACTTCTTCAGGACGTGGTCACAGCAGGAACAGCTGACAGTTTTAAAAAGGGTTTAGATGAATTCTTAAAAGTAAACAACATTAATGCTTATGAAAATGTGTAGAAATCTGAGTTTCACTTCCTTCTGGGATTCACGTTCCCACCTATCCATTGGTTGAACTTGATGGACTTATGTCTTTTTTCAACCGTATCAACTATGTAACTATGTATACATGAGTTTACATAAGTAGCTTCTATCTTTGTATACTCATTTCGGATCCTCAGTTGTGCACCCACAAAATGGCTGTGCAATAAATAGAGAGGACTAGTCCCTACAACTGCCCCAACTGTTGGATCGTGTAAAGGGGCCTTTATTATACACAGCCTTTACCGTATATGCACCAAGACATTAATTTCTTTCTTTTACACAGTATTAGATAGGAAAGAACCTAATCTCTCAGTTTTGTGCCTGTAATGCTTAGTGAAAGGCTAGATGGAAGCCAGAGAAACAGTATACCTTATAGCAGAGAAGGGATTACCTTTGACATAGACCTGTTCTGACAACCCAGAAAAGGTGCAGACATACAGTTCACTCTGTTCTAAAACACTATTTATATAAAGCCTAAGTGATAGCTACAATGTCCTATGAAATTGCTTTGATCATGTCTCTTGTTTTAATTGTCCCTCTCCATTGTTAATCACACATCTTGGCCTTTAGTACATCCGTCTGTTTGATGTTCACATTTTCAACACTTCAGCAGGTCTAAGTATTGAATGTTCTCTATAAATGTTTATATTGTAGAAATCCCCACTATTATTCAGAGGATTGATATATCCATGCTGTACGTGCCAGACATGTCATCCCTTCTTAGCGAATTTCATCGGAAAGTCATATTTATTTCGAGTTTCTGTATTCCCTGTGTTTGCCTCAGTTTATTATGCCCCCTCATCAATGTTATACCACCATCACCAACCTCCAAAAAACATACAGATTGAGTAATTGTCTCCCTATTTAAATAGAAACGGTGTCTTGGCACACCAACAATATTTTTCACCTATTCACAAAATATGTGATAAATGCACGATCGGTGGGGGTCCAACCAATAATACCCCAACCTGTCATGAGAATGGAAGTTCCCAAGTCCTCTGTATACGGTAACTCACCACTCCATTTACTTTATTTTTATTAAAGTACCAAAAATGTACAAACCATCTCATTTTCATACAATAATACAATATAAAATCATTATTATTTTAACATTACTCATAATCACGCAGGTCCCCACCCTCCCTACCCTTGTGATGATTCTCAAGGATAAAGAAAATATTAAAATTTAAATTAATTAAATAAATTAGAAGAAGAAAGATAAATGTCATGGAGAATTGGGGGAGGGAAGGGGTCAAAACCTCCAAGCCTCCCATATCTTAGTCCATTCCATTTCTGACTATTTCCTTGCTTATACAAAAAGTACTCATAACTTTTAACCCTATTGACCACATTTATCCAATTGTTCAAATTTGGAACATTTCGTGAAAACCAAACTCGGGAGATCAAGAGTCTCGCCAGGAACAGTATTCTATTCAGGATAATCTTTTTATATTTATGACAATTTACCTTGGAGATATCACTCAATATCCAACACTCAACCGTAAAAGGAATCAGAAATCTTGACTTAAAATTTTGGATCGCAGTTCAATACTGTTTTAATTCTGGACAGGACCAGAGCATATGTGAATGATCAGCCCCAAGAAAATCACACCATGGACACTTAGAACTATCTTTTAACCCTAATTTATTAAGCCATAAGGGCGTAACATATAATCTATGCAAAATATAAAATTGTACCAATACGTGATCAAAATGGTGAGATGTTGAACTCAAATTGGCAAATATATTTTCCCATCCCTCTATTTGGATCCTTGGGCAGTCAGCTCCCCAAGCCCTTTTCCCTGGTGATTGCATCTTAATAAATAGTGCCTTATGTAATAATTTATAAAAATATGAAATCTTAAACTTCTGATCTATTCCCTATCAAATTAATTTAAAAAGGTAGAAGTGTCAATCTCCAAACGTGCTTTGTTCTTTACACTAGTGAGTGCCGAATATAACTGAAAATATCTAAACCAAGACAAACATCCATATTCTTTCTTTGTACTAACACCAATAATGGATGTATCTTTCCATTCTTCACCACTAGTGCAACATAAAAAATATTATTATTTTGCCAAAACTGGTCCACAGCTAATTTATCCAAGGCCTGAAATTTAATATTATGCCAAAGGGGAGTACACTGAAGAGTAATCACATAAGGAAGGGATGGTAATTGCTCCAGTGAAATCCCCAGCAGGGGGAGCTGGAAGACAAAGCCATCCCAATGTACAGTATAACAGAGCAATCTAGGGCATTGCTTTCCCCTTAGTGCTACCACACAGTACCAGTGCCCACATTGTGCCCCTCACAGTAGTTATATCCACATTGTGCCTCCTTTACAGCATAAATGCCCATATTGTGCCCCCTCACTGCAGTTTTGCCCACATTATGCCCCCTCACAGTAGTTATGTCTTCCTTGTGCACCCACAGTAGGTATGCCCATCTTTGTGCCCCTCACAGTAGTTATGCCTACCTTTGTGCCCTCCACAGTAGTTATGCCCACATTTTGCCTCTTTCACAGTAGTTATGCCTACATTGTGCCTCCTTTACAGCAGAAATGACAATAGTGTGCCCCCTCACAGTAGTTATGTCTTCCTTGTGCCCCCGACAGTAGGTATGCCCACCTTTGTGCCCCCTCACAGTAGTTATGCCTACCTTTGTGCCCTACACAGTAGTTATGCTCACCTTTATGTCCCGTCACAGTAGTTATACCCACCTTTATGCCCACTCACTGTAGTTATGTCTTCCTTGTGCCCTCTCCAGCTCACAAATACTCACCTGTTTCCCTGATGATCGGCATATCCAGCATTCCTAACCACAGCAGACACGCTCACATGCGATGTGTGGCCTACTGGGGAGCGCCTAAGCTCAGCAGAATGGTAAAGCAGGGATCAGATGGCTCCCTGCTTTACTATGTAAACAAACTGCCCCGGATGTCCCCCCTCGCTACGCCCCTGTCAAGCCCCCCATCAACCATACAATTGTCACCTACCTGCTGTTTGTGTGCCAAACTGTTTAACCATGATTTCTCTTTAGGACACCTTCGCCAAAAATGGTGCATAGATTATGAAGATTTCAATTCAAATATAGACATAAGATCAGTAATAATGGTTAGACAGCTAATGTAACTGTATATACATTTGCTGTTTCTTTGCTCTTCTTTTTGGTCACCTCTCATAGGCAATAAAATGGGTTGACAATTAAGGCATGACTTGGTGGACCAGGACTATCCATCTATTACATTGCTGCCCGTTCATTTAACTGGCTGGCCTGTATACTACATGTGCTTTGTAAAGTATAGACGTCAATGGGCGCCATATGGTTCGGTACAACTCTAATATTACATGGAGCCATAATACGGAAGTATACATGAGGTTTACTCTTTGCTTCCATCTATAAAACCCAAAAAACAGCTATATGCTTTCATTTCTGATCACTGTCTTCCAAATTTTCCGAAATATTATTTTAACTATGTTTTGAAAGAGTCAGTCTGATATATACCTAAAAGCGAGATGACATTCAGAGAAGAACTTTCTCCTGCTGAAATAAAAGCATGATTCATCTACAATCATATGCAGCAAGTTTATAGTGACTCACATCTTTTGTCCATTGCTTTTAAATAGATTTCCTGGTGAGAAATCACAACACAACATTTTGTGAGAGCTCCTGTGGTGATGGTATTTTGGAAAAAAGGCTTGTTACAATTGATAGCAAACGCCATTAAAACCCCGTAGCTATTACATCAATAAATCCATTAACTCCTGCTTTCAAACGTAAAAAATAATACTAAAATAAAGATACACTAAAAGGCCTTCCTACCCAAAAACTGTTACTCTGCAGGGAAACTCATGCAAAATGTGGTCAGTTCATTTTTCCCCCTCATCCCCTGCATTATTTTAAGATATTTCTCCAGCTAAAATTGTACAAAGTCTAGAGTAGGCCAAACACAACAATACTAGCTCTACGGAGACATAAAACTTTATACTCCCCATTACAGCTATTTTATTCCCCATTTTTCTGTGTCCTTTCCAGTATAAACAGGTTTTATTTTTTACCACTATTTACTTAGGTTTGTGAAACCTGCTGAGTAGATGAAATAGCACATAAAGGCTTACAAGATGAAGAGGTGATGAAATGGGAAAAGGGCAATAGTAGGAGGAAAATAAAACCGAGCATGTGAATAACCAAGGGAGGATTAATGAAGTAGGTATAAATGAAAATCTTGTCTAAACTCTTGTGGAAATGGCACCTGTGCAAGATTTACAGGATCATATAGGATCCTATTGGTAGTCATAATATTTTCAGTTGGGGTAAGGAGTGGTTCTTTGTGGACTGTACTTTTGAAAAAAATTCTCAGGATAGGGGATAACTAGCTGATCGCTGGGGGTCCGACCACTGGGACCCTCAGTGATCCTGAGAACGGGGGTCCCATTCCCCTGATCTGATGGAGAAGCAGGTCAGGCATGCGCTCTGCCGCTCCATTTATTCTCTATGAGACTGCTGAAGATAGCCGACTACAGTGCTCAACTATTTCCATCAATCCCATAAAGAATTAATGCAGCAGCACAGCACATGCTCTACCTGCCGCCCCATCAGATCGGGGGAAATGGGAACTCCCCTAGCAGTTGGACCCCCAGTGATCAGGGATAGGGGATAACTTGCAGGCTTGGCACATCCCCTTTAAGTGGTATCTCTAGGTAGGGAATGTGCTGTCAGAAAATTACAATTGACAATTGATGAGGGACACAGTATACAGCTATGAAGACTGACCTTGGACATAGAGCATGCCCACTAAAGTCCCCCACAGAATTCATCAAATCATTTGCTTACTCTTTCTTTTATTCTGGAAAGGAAATCTCTGGACCAAAATAGAAAGGGGACAAAATGTGAAGCTTAAGACATAATAGCAATATATAGCCTTTCTGCTGCCTGAGGCGAAAACTGAAATGGTGCCACTCCCTCCCCAATGCCAATTTCTTAACCTAACCCCTTCCCTCCTACCCTACTGTTCAAGACATACTTGGAAAACATTACAGGCAGAGCTACAAAACATACAGTTTAAAGAGGACCTTTCACCGCTCCTGTTTTAATAGCTTCATGCATCCCCCATGTTATAACAATTCTGGAGCATCTATTCTTATGGCTCTATGTTTTGCCATTCCTTTATTATTTCTACTAGAAGTTATGAATGAATTGCTATTGGCCTTCAGTAAGAGTACAGAGGGGAGGTAACCAGTTGGGGGTGTATACCTGCACAAACTCACTCTATCCAATCAGTGCTGCCATTTTCAGTCTGTGCAGGCATACACCCCCCAACTTGTTACCTCCCCTCTGTACCCTTACTAAAGGCTAATAGAAATTCACTCATAACTTCTAGTAGAAATAATAGAGGAATGGCACAACATAGAGCCATAAGAATAGATGCTCCAGAATTGACTAGAGGGATGGAAGTAGATCAATTGCACATGAATATATAAATGTAAATGGTGTTTTAGTTACATTATTATTATTATTTCATTTGGTTTATTATGTATGTTAAAGCTGAATGATAAGAACATAGGAGGGGAATATTTTTGACATTACTAAAGGCTTTTTGGCAATAATCTATTGTAAGCAGATTATTGACCAAAACAAGTCTAACTTTAAACCGTGAAACAGCAACTGCCAGATTTAAATTCACTTTTTTGGCTTTGACCCTTTGGTGACATTTGCCTACATTTAAGGCGGATGTCAGGGTTTAAAATATGGCAGTCACTCGGGAGTTGACTGAGCATTGTAGCCAGCGATTGCCTGCTGAGACAACTCTTGATTACAGACATTTGACTACTCAGATGCCACAATCAATTGCAACCACGGCATCTGTGCAGTCATTTAGCTCGCTTAGTCCTCTAGGGGACTCCCTCGGATCACCGAGGGGTAGTGCTTAGTAGGAACATACTGATTTTACTGCAATACTATTTGATTGTAGTCTATGGCCAATAGATGCATGTTCAAGTCCCTTAGGGGGACTAAACATAAAGTTAAAATAATTAGAAAGGTTTTTGTTCAAAATGTGTAAATAAGAATTCAAAATTCTAATCACTTCTTTTCCCCATTTTACTGATGAAAATACACATAAATAAAGATCACTGGTATCACCACATCCAAAATGTCAGAAATATTGCAATATACAATTATTTAATCTGTACAGTGAATGTTATAATGGAAAAAAATAATATGCCTGAACTGCCATTTTGTTTTCTTTGCCTGCTCTGAACAGAAATGTAACAAGTTGTTGCTATGAAAAATGGCCAGTGACCAGCGACATTATGGATGGAATGGATGGACCGTATCACAGAAATCATGACCCTCCCATTGTTATATTCCATTATTACAGGATATAGCTAATCATGTAAAATACACATAATTATAATACGATGTAAAATACACAGTGTATACTTCTAATATCGCTACCACAGGAATGTTTTAAAAATTAAAAAATAAAATTATTAGTCATCTGGGCCACTGTGTCAGACGATGGAGGTTTAGAAATAAAACTTATCCTCAGCTACTTAAAGGGGTATTCTAGTTTTTACCAATACTATAAGGCTACTTTCACACTGCCGTTTCAGGGTCCGCCTGTGAGATCCGTTTCAAGGCTCTCACAAGCGGCCACAAACGGATCAGTTCAGCCCCAATGCATTCTGAATGGATGCGGATCCATTCAGAATGCATCAGTTTGGCTCCGTTCCGCCTCCATTCCGCTCTGGAGGCGGACACTAAAACGCTGCTTGCAGCGTTTTGGTGTCCGCCTGGTGGTGCGGAGCCATACGGATCCGTCCTTACTTACAATGTAAGTCAATAGGAACGGATCCGTCTACATTGACACAATATTGGTGCAATTGTAAACGGATCCGTCCCCCATTGACTTTCAATGTAAAGTCATGACGGATCCGTTAGACTTTTTTTGACTAAGTGTATGCAGACGGAACCGTACTGAACGGATACCATCGTTTGCATTTATACGTGTGGATCCGTCTCTGTGCAGATACCAGACGGATCCGCACCTAGCGCAGGGGTGAAAGTAGCCTAAGATGGGTAGAGACCCTACCACTCGGACCCAAACTGGTCATGAGAATGGGTACCCCTTACCCCTCAGAGACCACAGAAATGAACAGAGTGGCACATCAGGCATGTGAACTGCCATTCCATTCATCTCTGAAAAAGCCGATCACTGTCCTTGGCTGTCTCTAAAGGTCCCATAGAGATTAACAGAGCACTAGGAGTGGCAGTGTGCATGCTCAACTTATCTCTGTTCATTTCTAGAGGCTCTGAGAATAATGGGTACCCATTCTCGTGATCAGTGGATTTCACAGCGGTAGGACCCCCACTGATCAAATAGACTGGAAGAGTCACAAAAGGCATAGAAGTGGACGTCCTTTGGCCACATCCCACACTAGAGACTGCTTCATTGTGAACAATGCCCTGTGGAACTGGATGACGAATGCCACACAACTCCAGGCACATTTAAGGAAGATGAGAGGCCTGACCACAGGTGTCATCGTCTTGCATCGGCCAGGGAGCATCTACGCTGGATGAGGGACCAGTGGGCCTCAGTGTTGTTCACTGATGAAAGTCGATTCACACTGAGCAGAAATGATGGCCGCTAACGATGTTGGAGACATCAAGGAGAGATCTATGCATCAGCCACTGTTGTCACCAGATGAGCCTTTGGTGGAGGTGGTGTTACAGTGTGGGCAGGTGTGTCTAGTCAATACAGAACTGCCCTACACTTGGCTGTACAGTGACAAGCCTATACTACTTGACTAACATCACTAATCCAGTCATTGCGCCTCTGCATGAACAACAGGTCTAATTTCATCTTCATGGACGACAATGCACCAGTTCACCGAGGTCGCATCAATAGGGAACAGCTGCTGGAGACTGTGGTACTTCAAATGGAGAGGCCTGCACTTTCTCCAGACATGAGTCCCATTGAAAACCTATGGGATCAGCTGAGTCGCCGTGTAGAGGATCGTAACTCTGTACCCCAATAAGTCAATGACCTGAAGGCTACCCTTCAAGAAGAGTGGGATG
The DNA here is from genome assembly GCF_905171765.1 of Bufo bufo. NCBI lineage: Eukaryota > Metazoa > Chordata > Amphibia > Anura > Bufonidae > Bufo > Bufo bufo. Next base: position 511,178,626 of record NC_053392.1, on the reverse strand, counting down.
CCATGCCTCAGCATTATTGAGACATTGACAGTTTTTGAGGGGGTTAGTGTTGATCGAGCATGCATCTCGATGCTCGGCACATGGCGGTATTCGGCCTAATACCGCATGTGCTCGAGCGCAATGCTCAAGTCTCCTCTCCGCACATTTGTTGGCTGCTACGCAGCCAATAAACGTGCAGGTAAGTACTACCCTTCACTGTAATGCCGTACCCATGTTGGTTACTGGCATTACAGTGATTGGCTGGCCGAAACGCGTCATCGGGTGCTATATAGCACCCAATGACACATGTTCGGCTCAGTGTTAGTCAGGGAGAGATGTGCTGAGGAAGGGAAAGATAGTGTAGGGAGAGACATATTTTTTTTTTTTATTGAAAAACTTGTCAGAGACCCAAAAGTCCTTTTAAGGACTATTGTGTGTGGCAGTAATATCTATTTTTAGCGCATCCTGAGCAAAATAGCGTGCAATAGTTAGGCCGCTGCAGACAGCGACATTATCTGCACTACATCTCCTGTGTAATGTGTGCGCATCCCAAAAATATCTGTGACATCCAGTGTACTTTTTCCGTAGGCGGTGTCCGCTGCGGACAGTGACATTACCTGGGGTACATCTCCTGTGTAACGTTTCCACATCCCAAATACCTGTGACATTCCCTGTAATTGTATATTAGTCGCTGGTGACATCAGCGACATTATCTGCGGTATTTCTCCTGTGTGACGTTTCCACATCCCAAATACCTTTTTTTGCGCATACACTTACAAATCCTACGCTACTGTACGTGTGACGAACTTTCAAGCATATAGAACATTTAATATGAAGAAGGCGATCAGTAAGGGACAAGGAAGTGGCCGTGATGCCGATGGTGCACGCAGAGGCCGTGGCCCTGGGCGCGTTGAAACTGTGCCTGCTGCCAGAGCACCAGAAAAACAATCATCCACGATACCTAGCTTCATGTCCCAGGTTGCAGGGCGGCGCAGGACAACGCTCTCGAAGTCAGATTAGTGCGACCAGGTGGTCGGTTAGATTGCAGCAGATAATGCTTCGAGTCAGTTAAGCACCAAGTCCAGTCTCAGTAGCCAAGAGGTCAACACAATCCTCACCCTGATCCTCCTTACTCCCACGATTTACAGTCTGGCCAAACAAGTAGTCCCACACTCGGATATTCCGAGGAGCTTTTTTCAGCGCCATTCCTTCATTTGGGCCTCTCGACAAGCCCGCTTCAAGAGGGACATGAGATCTTGTGCCCTGATTCCCAAACTCTTAAGCATCCACAGTCACAGGAAGATGACAGTGGGGAACGGCAATTAGTGTTTCACGAGGTGGATGATGATGATGATGAGACACAGTTGCCAATAAATAAACAGCAATTAGTGTCTCAAGAGATTGATGATGAGGATGAGACACAGTTGTCAATAACTGTCACGGCTGAGGATGGGGAAAACCCTCAGCCGTGCGGTATCAGTAGATGGAGTCAGGGTCAGGTTAGGGATGCGATTAGGAGGTCACCTGCTCCCTAATCCTGTTGTCCTGGTCGAGCAGCGACCACTACATCTGCTGATACCGCACGGCTGAGGGTTTTCCCCATCCTCAGCCGTGACAGTATGACCACAGAGGCTTCTCGCGTGGCGGTCCCTCGAAAGAGAGTAAAGCATGCACCGCTATCTGCGGATGGGGTGCATGCGCGTTCTCCGGAGGGAGAGCGTTATGGGGCTTTCACCATTTACGGCGCGGTGAGTGGCATTCCCCGCCATTCCTTGCTCACCGTTGTCCGTGTTGGTGTCCCCTTTTGTTTGTCTTTCCCCTCCCCCCCTCCCATTGTTTCTTATGCCTCACCAACTTTCCCCTTTTGTTGTTGGGAGGGGCTTTGAGGGGTGGGAGTATGCTTCCCTCGAATGAGGGTGAAGCATGTACCGCCGTCTGCGGAAGGGGTACATGCGCGCTCTTCGGAGGGAGAGCGTTCTGGGGGTTTCGCCTCTGACGGCGCGGTGAGTGGCATTCCCCGCCATTCCTTCACCGTGCTCTGTCTTGGCGTCCCCTGATATTTTTATGGCACGTGGTGTTTGGTGTGCGTTTTGCACACCTTCGAAAGAGGGTACAGCATGCAGTGCCATCTGCTTGTGGCCTACATGCGCGTTCTCCGGAGGGAGAGCGTTCCGGGGGGATCTCCGTTAATGGCACGGTTGGTGGCTTTTCCCCGCCACCTTACCTTCCGTGTCCGCGTTGGGGATCCCTCGTCCCTCTCCATGTTCCCATCTCTGGTCGTTTGCTGGCAGCACTCCGTAAGTGGTCCGGCTGCGTGCTGGTTAGAAGTGTCTGCTAGCAGCGACTGGAGTGGGGACGTGTGTGGAGAGTCCCCTCGTTCATCTCTCTGTGGTTCTCCCCCCTGTGTCGCTGGTGCGGGCTGCAGGCCTCGTCGGACTGGCTGAGTTGTGTGCTGGGAGAGGATGCAGCTGACAGCGACATTTTGGGAACCGTGTCTGAGAGTGGACGTTTCTTCTCCCACACCCTTGTGTGAGTCCCTCACGTGTTGTTTTTTTTTTTTGGTGGGGGGGGCTTTGAGGGGTGGGAGTGTCACGGCCACGGTTCTGGCCATGACTCCTTGGGAGCCGCATACAGTTGCCCGCGGTTTGGGTTGTTGTTTCAACCGCAGCTTGAGGCTTGATGTAGTTTGCCTCAAGTGCGGTTGCCGTGGACAACAGGTATGTGTGCGGTCCCTTTGGAGTTTGTGTGTCTGTATGTATGCACTTTTGTATGTCTGTGTGCACTCTGTTTTATGTTTGGTGTGCACTGACATCTTCCCTTCACTGTGGTTGCCCGTGGCAACGTTTTGTTGTAGTGTGTACATGTGGTGGCAGTGTCCCGGCCTTCGGGCTGACTCCCAGGACACGGTTGCCACCCATGTCGTTGCTTGCGGCAACAGCCACAGTGTGACTTAGGTGTTGGACACTTTCCCTTTAAGTTGATGTCTTCCCTTCCCTGGTGTTGGAAGGGTTAACTTCCTTCCTAGTGTGTGTGTGCACTGGGTGTGTCCGGTTGTGGGTGTGGCTGCATGGGCTATAAAGCCTCAGTTAAGACATGTTGTCTGAGGGGTACTCCAGCCTTGTTGTAAGCTGGAGGAACTCTCCTGGTCACATTTCCATCTGCCAGTGAGGGCCACCCTTGTGGTCATAAATTGTGATTCACTATTTTTATGAAGATGTGTGTTTACTTCATGTATGGTGTTTGGTAGATGTTTGTTGGTCGTTTCTTATTGCAGCATATGGTTTCCTGGTTTCCTGTGATGGTGTGCTCTGTCTTTGGTGTTTGTGGACAGCAGCACTTGGGTTCCAGGTTGTGTGTCTGTGGTAGGTAAGTGTGGTACTAGGGTCACTTACCTGTCACTGCCATATGTCTGTTTATGTTCCCCCTGTCTGTGTTGCTTGGCCACTTTAGACTCCTGTTCCTCCGTGTCCAGGAGTAACGGGCTGTCTACCCAGCTCCTAGTTTAGGGCCATCTTGAGGGCTAGCAAGGACTTCAAGGTTCCGGAGCATGAGCTCTCCTACCATCAAGGTCGGCTCATGTAGCTAGGAGTCAGGGTCAGGTTAGGGATGCGATTAGGAGGTCACCTGCTCCCTAATCCTGTTGTCCTGGTCGAGCAGCGACCACTACATCTGCTGATACCGCACGGCTGAGGGTTTTCCCCATCCTCAGCCGTGACAATAACTGAGGTTGTTGTTAGGTCAACAAGTCAGGAGGATGAGCAGAGTGAAGAAGTGGAAGAGGAGGTGGTGGACGATTAAGTCACTGACCCAACCTGGGAAGGTGGCAAGCCGAGCGAGGACAGCAGTACAGAGGGGGAGGGATCCTGAGCACCTCAACAGGCTGGAAGAGGCAGTGGGGTGGCAAAAAGCGGGCCACACCAAACAGGCCCGCAACTGTTCCCCGGAGCACACCCTTGCGGAAATCTCCCTTGCCAAGGGGTAGGTGTTCCGCAGTCTGGCGCTTTTTTGAGGAAAGTGCAGACGACAAAAGAATTGTAATTTGCAACCTGTGCCATACAAAAATGAGCTGGGGCGTAAACACTAGCAACCTCACCACCACCAGCATGATCCGGCACATGGCATCAAAGCACCGAAATAGGTGGGCCGAACGTCTGGGTCCACAATCTGTGTCTGCAGGTCACACCACTGCCTTTTCTTCCCCTGTGTTCCCCAAGCGCAAAAACCCAGCCACCCACCCACAGGCCATAGCACTAAATGCGCAACTTTCCAAATTACTGGCCCTGGAAATGTTGCCATTTAGGCTTGTGGACACTGAGGCCTTCCTCAGCCTGTCCCTCGTTACGCAGTCCCCAGCCGCCACTTTTTTCCTGGTGTGCCATGCCTGCCTTACACCAGCATGTGTACCGTAACATCACCCGTGACCAACGCAGTTACTGGGAAGGTCCACTTAACCACTGACACATGGACAAGTGTTTTTCGGCCAGGGATTCTACATTTTCCTGACGGCACACTAGGTGAACATTGAGGAGGCCGGGAGAGAGTCGTACCCTGGGATACAAAAGTATGTAGACCCTGGGATGGCACAGGTGCTACCGACGCCAAGGATTGCGGGCCCTAATTCCATCAGGGTTTCCGCCACCACCTACGTTAGTGGCTCCAACCCCCACTTCTCCTTCTCCGCCTCCTCCTCTACTTCCACCTCAGAATTATCCTTTTGGAGCACCAGTCAGCCATCAGTCGGTAGCTAAAAGCAGTGTAGCACTGCAGTGGGGAAGCGTCAACAGGCCGTGCTTAAGCTGATCTGCTTAGTTGACAAACAGCACACCGCCGCAGAGCTGTGGCAGGGGATAAGAGACCAGACTGACCTGTGACTCTCGCCACTCAACCTAGAACCAGGCATGGTTGTGTCTGATAATGGCTGTAACTTGGTGGTGGCTTTGGAGCTTGGGAAGCTCACACACATCCCATGCCGAGTCCACATGTTCAACTTAGTGGTTCAGCGGTTTCTCAAAACCTACCCTAATTTGCTTGAGCTACTGGTGAAGGTGCGTCGCGTGTGTGCCCATTTCCGCAAGTCATCGACAGCTTCCGCCAGTCTGTCAACGCTGCAGCAGCGCTTACAATTGCAAGCAAACCAACTGTTGTGCGACATGAGCATGCGCTGGAAATCAACGTTCCACATGTTGGCCAGGCTTTGTGAGCAGCAGAGGGCAGTAGTGGAATACCAGCTGCAACATGGTCGTCGCCTTTCCAGTCAGCCTCCACTGTTCACAAGCGAGGAGTGGGCATGGATGTCTGACCTCTGTGAGGTTTTTAGAAACTTTGAGAAATCAACACAGATGGTGAGCGGCGATAACGCTATTATCAGCGTCACCATCCCACTTCTGTGTCTACTCAAACGCTCGCTACTCACAATTAAGGACGATGCTTTGCATGTGGAAGAGGTGGAAATGGGGGAAGACATTACACAGGGTGATAGCCAAACCACCTTCAGTTCATCTTCTAAGCGCAAATTGGATGATGATGATGAGGAGGAGCAGGAGACGGTTGGCTCCCCTACAGAGGGTAATACCCATGGAAGTTTAATTCCATCTGTTCAGCGTGGATGGGCAGAAGAGGAGGAAGAGGATGAGGAGATTGGATAGTCATCCTCCTGATGACGACAGCAAAGTCTTGCCTGTTGGGACTCTGGCACACGTGGCTGACTTTATGTTAGGCTGCCTTTCCCGTGACCCACGCGTTTACGGTTGCTCACCCTTCTCGACCCCCGCTACAAAGAGAACTTCTCATCTCGCATTCCTGTGGTGGAGAGGATGAACAAAATGGTGCAATAATAGAAGGTCCTTGTGGAAAAATTGCTCCAAAAATTTCCAGCTGACAACGCTGGCAGCAGAGTACGTAGTTCCTAGGGAAACCGAGGAGGGGAGACGAGGGGAACACACAGCAGTTCTAACAGAGGCAAGGCAACACTCTCCAAGGCCTGGGACAGTTTCATGACACCCCCCAGCACCCTCACCCTGATGTGCGGTCAAGTGTCACAAGGAGAGAAAAGTTTTGGAAGATGGTGAAGGAGTACGTAGCATATCGTGTCAGCGACCTCAATGATCCCTCAGTACCTTACAACTACTGGGTGTCCAAGCTGGACACATGGCACAAACTGGCGCTCTACGCCTTGGAGGTGCTGGCCTGCCCTGCTGCCAGCGTTTTGGTAGAGCGGGTATTTATTTGCTGCTGGGGGCATAACAACTGATAAGTGCATCCGCCTGTGAACTGAAAATGCTGACAGATTGACTTTTATAAAAATGAACAAGGCCTGGATTGCCCCTGACTTCTCTATTCCACCAGAGGAAAGCGGTTGAACATAAAGGCACTTTAAATGTGTTTTTTATAATGTACCGAATACACAGTATTCCCATGCACCCCTTCCACCACAAAAAAATGGTATATTTTTCTATCTTCCTTTTCTCATCCTCCTCCTCTTCCATCATATCAACATGTTGTAGAGGGTCAGCTCACCTGCAGGCCCTCGCATATAATGTTTTAGAGGGTCAGCTCACCAGCAGGCCCTCACCTACAATATTTTAGAGGGTCAACTCACCTGAAGGCCCTCGCATATAATGTTTTAGAGGGTCAGCTCACCAACAGGCCCTCACCTACAATCTTTTAGAGGGTCAGCTCACCTGCAGGCCCTCGCATGTAATGTTTTAGAGGGTCAGCTCACCAGCAGGCCCTCACCTACAATCTTTTAGAGGGTCAGCTCACTTGCAGGCCCTCGCATATAATTTTTTAAAGGGTCAGCTCACTTGTAGGCCCTCATATGTAATGCTTTAGAGGGTCAGCTCACCAGAAGGCCCCCAACCATAATGTTTTACAGGGTCAGCTCACCAGCAGGCCCTCGCCCATAAATTTTTCAAGGGTCAGCTCAGCAGCAGGCACTCACCCCTAATGCTTTAGGGGGTCACCAGCAGGCCCTTGCTCCTAATGTTTTTGAGGGTCACCAGCAGGCCATCAATCATAATTTTTCAAGGGTGTATGATGCCCTCCTTTATGTGTAATAAATGGTGTATTGGAGCGCCGGTTCCTTGTAATTTTTGGAAGCCCTTTCACTTAGTGCATAGGCTTTATGAGTGTAGGAGTCCCACTACTAATTTTTGGCAGCACTTGCACTTTATATACAAGTAAATATACAGGAAAGAATGTTTCCTAACAATTTTTCCTCTAAAATAGATTTTATCTTCGATTTTGTGCGTATTATTGTCAGTCTGTAAAAGTGGCGTACTACTCGGACAACATCGTTCCCAACAGCGACCTGGGAGTCCAAGATGCATCCAAACATCCTCCCCTTGCTGTTCCCGAACCATTTCGGTGGTGTTTCCATCCATTTCTGACCTTATCCTATAAACCAGACACCCTTCCTTCTTCAGAGCAGGGGGTGCCTGGTTTAATGCTCGGGTTCTCCCATTGACTTCCATTGTGCTCGGGTGCTCGGTAGAGCACCCGAGCATCCCATTCAACCCAAGCACTTTAGTGCTCGATCAACACTAGTGGGGGTACATCCACCACTGTTGGTTTTTGTTTCAATAACTTGTTTGAGATGAGGAAATCACCATTGCATACTTCTACTTAAATGCCCTACCTTCATGATATAATATCACTGTAGAGTGAACTATTTATGTTTTCCATAAATTTCATCCTATAGCCAAATATCCCTAACATTTTGTGAGTAGTGTGCTTACAACTTAAAATAAGTTACGTTATAGTTCATTTATAATAGTTCCATTACTTGCATAGTTACTGCAGTATAGATTCTACAGGCTTTGTTGTCTAATTTTCCAGAACCATATTGTAGGCAATCATTTAGATGTGGACCACCCTTTAAAGCCTCAAGCAGCTGAACAGCTATTTGAATGTTAGCAATTAGTTGAAGCAGCAGTGTATTGGCAGTAAAATCAATAACATCCGGGATGAAGAAACAGACTGAGGAATTCTTTTTTTGATTCTCAGATGGAGAAAGGAAAGCTCAAGCACTCTAAGATATACTACTTCAATCCATCCACATGAAAGTGTGTCAGTCAGTATAGGTAATATGTGAAGTACACCAGTGCAAAAATCCCTGTATCTCTAAGGCTACTTTCACACTAGCGTTCGGGGCTCCGCTTGTGAGTTCCTTTTGAAGGCTCTCACAAGCGGCCCCGAACGGATCCGTCCAGCCCTAATGCATTCTGAGTGGATGCGGATCCGCTCAGAATGCATCAGTTTGGCACCGTTTGTCCTCCGCTCCGCTCAGCAGGCGGACCCCTGAACGCAGCTTGCAGCGTTCGGGTGTCCGCTTGGCCGTGCGGAGGCAAACGGATCAATTTTCAAACGGATCCGTCCCCCATTGACTTTCAATGTAAAGTCAAAACGGATCCGTTTGCATCATCATGAACAAAAAAATAAATAAAAATGTTTTTATTTTTTATTTTTTATTTATTTTTTGTTCATGGTAATGCAAACGGATCCGTTCTGAACGGATCTAAGCGTTTGCATTATAGGTGCGGATCCGTCTGTGCAGATACCAGACGGATCCGCACCTAACGCAGGTGTAAAAGTAGCCTTAAAGAGAATATCTTGTCAATCTAAGGCCTCTTTCACACTACAGTATGTCCATTTCAGTGTTTTGCGTTCCGTTTTTAACGGATCCGTTGTTCCGTTTTTTGGTTCCGTTGTGTTTCCGTTTCCGTTCCGTTGTTCCGTTCCATTTTTCCGTATGGCATATACAGTATACAGTAATTACATTGGAAAAATTGGGCTGGCCATAACATTTTCAATAGATGGTTCAGAAAAAACGGAACGGAAACGGAACGGAAACGGAAGACATACGGATGCATTTCCGTATGTAATCCGTTTTTTTTGGACCCATTGACTTGAATGGAGCCACGGACCGTGATTTGCGGACAAACATAGGACATGTTCTATCTTTCCACGGAACGGAAAAACGGAAATACGGAAACGGAATGCATACGGAACACATTCCGTTTTTTTGCGGACCCATTGAAATGAATGGTTCCGTATACGGACCGTATACGGACCGGAAAAAACGGACCGCAAAACGGAAAAAAAAAACGGTAGTGTGAAAGAGGCCTAATTCTAGTTTAGATGTAAGCCTGTAGGAGAGAAATAACATAATATTTTTATTAATATTGTAGATCAGGCATGCTCAACCTGCGGCCCTCCAGCTGTTGCAAAACTACAACTCCCAGCACGCCTGAACAGCCTACAGCTATCAGCCTACAGCAGGGCATTGTGGGAGTTGTAGTTTTACAACAGCTGGAGGGCCGCAGGTTGATTCCTTGGGCCTCCACATCAGAAATATACACTTTCTGCTTTTGTCCTAGGTATAGACAGTGCACAGGGGATGTCTACTTCATGGCAGCCTAAATAAACGGTATTCAATTGACAGAGAAATGTCGTTGGTTGCTATGGTCTCTAGAAAGTGAATGAATACACCACCAAAAAAGTTATGCTTTTAGTAAAAATTGATTTAAATAGCATAATTTTTTATGATACATTCTAATTAACTCAATGTTTTTGTACTTTGTTAGGCACAATTAACTGTGAGTTATAGGAGCCACATTTAATCAGAAATGAAGGAAAGACACATTCAATGTGGAAAGACAAGAATCAATATAATCGCAAACATTTGTAGATGAATCTTTTAGAGTAATCTGGCAGCCCAGGGAACTTGAGACTTCAGGCATTACCTTCTCAGTTACAGATTGTGTAGAAGTTTTATTGTAGCCAGTGCATATGACCATACAGATGTAGCAGGGTTAACACTCAGACTCTTAACTCAAATTTCTTAACTCATCGTGTTATCTTGAAACAAAAGCCACTGAAAAGCAATTGAAGGTGTTTGCTTAACGCATTTAGTTTAGATAACACATCTCATAAAGCATGAGTGCTAACTCTACTACATCTGTAATTCAGGGCTCTTATCAGCCACTGGTTGGAGACCACTGTCTTTTCCAATATGGGCTCCACTGCAATGTATTGTGATGTCTTTTTAACTGAATACAATATTGTTTTGACCAAAAAATGCATTGTCCCCTACAGTTGCTAAATTTCTGCCATGAGAGTATTCATGCAATTCTCATCCATTTAGTTTATGCTGAAGGCACGGACAAATTAGGTCAATTCTATGTAAATGTCAGTGCTTGCTTTATTTGATTCTGACTCCTAGCATTATTTGATGTTTAGTCTTCCACAAAAGTAATATCTGTTGTCTGAGGACAGCACATACTGCATAAGGCTGTGTTCACATCTGCATTGTCAGCTCCAACACTCTGATCCGGTCACTGTGTCCGGCGTATATGCAGCTGGACAAAAAATGCAGTACATTTTGTCTGGCCAAAAGCCGGCATATATGCTGCCGAATCCCATTACAGTAAATGGGGATCCAGCGGTGCAGTTGGTATCCAGCATCGGGTACAGTGAGCTCCAGCAGTCTGTTCCTATGCAGTTCACACCGCACGCAGCGTATGCATGTACTGTATCTTGTGGCAAACACATCACTACACATTGTTAGAAGAAATTTGTTTAGGCTTCATGCACACGACCCTATATTGTATCCGTGTCCAATCCGCACTTTTGCAGTTTGCACACAGATGATTAATTTCAAAGGGTCTGCAAAAGAAATGGACTGCACATGGATGTCATGCGGGTTTTTCACACATATTGCAGATCTGTGGTTTGCAGACCGAAATACAGACATGGTCATGTGCATGGGGCCTTAGGCACAAAACGCGGATCTGCAAAATATGAATGACGTCCGTGCGATGTATTTCCTTCATTTTTTTCTTTTTGCAGACCTATTGACTTCAATGGGTCCATAATCATCATTTTCCAACCTAGAATTGGACATGTTCTATCCTTTGCTTAACAGACATACGGATGGGGACAGCACATAGAAAATGTTTCTATGTTAAATATACCTGAAAATATTTTTGGGTGCTTTTATATATATATATATATATATATATATATATATATATATATATATACACACACACACACACACACACACATACACAGTTGTGTTCAAAATAATAGCAGTGTGTTTAAAAAAGTGAATAAAGCTCAAAATCCTTCTAATAGCTTTTATTTTGATACACACAAATGCATTGGGAACACTACACATTCTACAGGGAGTGCAGAATTATTAGGCAAATGAGTATTTTGACCACATCATCCTCTTTATGCATGTTGTCTTACTCCAAGCTGTATAGGCTCGAAAGCCTACTACCAATTAAGCATATTAGGTGATGTGCATCTCTGTAATGAGAAGGGGTGTGGTCTAATGACATCAACACCCTATATTAGGTGTGCAGAATTATAAGGCAACTTCCTTTCCTTTGGCAAAATGGGTCAAAAGAAGGACTTGACAGGCTCAGAAAAGTCAAAAATAGTGAGATATCTTGCAGAGGGATGCAGCACTCTTAAAATTGCAAAGCTTCTGAAGCGTGATCATCGAATAATCAAGCGTTTCATTCAAAATAGTCAACAGGGTCGCAAGAAGCGTGTGGAAAAACCAAGGCGCAAAATAACTGCCCATAAACTGAGAAAAGTCAAGCGTGCAGCTGCCAAGATGCCACTTGCCACCAGTTTGGCCATATTTCAGAGCTGGCACATCACTGGAGTGCCCAAAAGCACAAGGTGTGCAATACTCAGAGACATGGCCAAGGTAAGAAAGGCTGAAAGACGACCACCACTGAACAAGACACACAAGCTGAAACGTCAAGACTGGGCCAAGAAATATCTCAAGACTGATTTTTCTAAGGTTTTATGGACTGATGAAATGAGTGAGTCTTGATGGGCCAGATGGATGGGGCCGTGGCTGGATTAGTAAAGGGCAGAGAGCTCCAGTCCGACTCAGACGCCAGCAAGGTGGAGGTGGAGTACTGGTTTGGGCTGGTATCATCAAAGATGAGCTTGTGGGGCCTTTTCGGGTTGAGGATGGAGTCAAGCTCAACTCCCAGTCCTACTGCCAGTTTCTGGAAGACACCTTCTTCAAGCAGTGGTACAGGAAGAAGTCTGCATCCTTCAAGAAAAACATGATTTTCATGCAGGACAATGCTCCATCACACGCGTCCAAGTACTCCACAGCGTGGCTGGCAAGAAAGGGTATAAAAGAAGAAAATCTAATGACATGGCCTCCTTGTTCACCTGATCTGAACCCCATTGAGAACCTGTGGTCCATCATCAAATGTGAGATTTACAAGGAGGGAAAACAGTACACCTCTCTGAACAGTATCTGGGAGGCTGTGGTTGCTGCTGCACGCAATGTTGATGGTGAACAGATCAAAACACTGACAGAATCCATGGATGGCAGGCTTTTGAGTGTCCTTGCAAAGAAAGGTGGCTATATTGGTCACCAATTTGTTTTTGTTTTGTTTTTGAATGTCAGAAATGTATATTTGTGAATGTTGAGATGTTATATTGGTTTCACTGGTAAAAATAAATAATTGAAATGGGTATATATTTGTTTTTTGTTAAGTTGCCTAATAATTATGCACAGTAATAATCACCTGCACACACAGATATCCCCCTGAAATAGCTAAAACTAAAAACAAACTAAAAACCACTTCCAAAAATATTCAGCTTTGATATTAATGAGTTTTTTGGGTTCATTGAGAACATGGTTGTTGTTCAATAATAAAATTAATCCTCAAAAATACAACTTGCCTAATAATTCTGCACTCCCTGTATTCCAAATCAAAACATGAAGAAAAATCTATCAAATTTGTTTTGTTCCTCTAAAAAGAAATTGAAGAAAAGTGAATATTAGACTGTTTAAAAAAATAGCATTGTTTGTATTCTTCTTTACAAACTCAAACATTCACTATATAAACTGAAAAATGTTTGAAGATTTTGCTTTCCTTTGAATCACTTCACTAATATTTAGTTGTATAACCGCTGTTTCTGAGAACTGCTGTCCATCTGTGTTGTATGGAGTCAACCAACTTCTGGCACCTGTGAACAGGTATTCCAGCCCAGGATGATTGGACTACATTCCACAGTTCTTCTCTATTTCTTGGTTTTCTATTGGATTAAGATCCGAGGATTGGGCTGGCCACTCCATAACATCAATCTTGTTGGTCTGGAACCAAGATGTTGCACGATTACTGGTGTGTTTGGGGTCGTTGTCTTGTTGGAACACCCATTTCAAGGGCATTTCCTCTTCAGCATAAGGCAGCATGACCTCTTCAAGTATTCTGATGTATTCAAACTGATCCATGATCCCTGGTATGCGATAAATAGGCCCAACACCGTAGTATGAGAAACATCCCCATATCATGATGCTTGCTCCACCATGCTTCACTGTCTTCACAGTGTACTGTGGCTTGAATTCAGTGTTTGGGGGTCGTCTGACAAACTGTCTCCGGCCACTAGACCCAAAAAGGAAAATCTTACTTTCATCAGTCCACAAAATGTCTCTTTAGGCCAGTCAATGTGCTCTTTGGCAAATTGTAACCTCTTCAACACATGTCTTTTTTTCAACAGTGGGACTTTGCGGGGGTTTCTTGCAGATATCTTGGCTTCACATAGGTGTCTTCTAATTGTAACAGTACTCACAGGTAACTTTAGACCTTCTTTGATTTTCCTGGAGCTGATTGTTGGCTGAGTCCTTGCCATTTTGTCCATTCTTCTATCCATTCGAATGGTAGTTTTTCGCTTTTTTCCATTTCTTTCAGGTTTTGATTGCCATTTGCGATCATTTTAGCTGAGCAGCCTATCATTTTCTGCACTTCTTTATATGTTTTCCCCTCTCCAATCAACTTTTTAATCAAAGTATGCTGTTCTTCTGAACAATGTCTTGAATGACCCATTTTCCTCAGAATTCTAGAGAGAAATGCACTATAACCAGCATGTACATTTGCTGCCTTCCTTCCTTAAATAAGGGCAATAATTGCCACCTGAATGACCTCACTAATTGAACTCCACACTGCTATTATTTTGAACATGCCCCTTGAATTACATAGAATCAGCAGCATGCATGTCATGACTGTTGGGTCTGTTGGATTTCTATTACTCTACTACACCTGATAGTAAATTATTTGCCATGTATAAATATAATTTCTACCAAAAACAGTGATTGATCAGGTTAGTGATGTCTGACTGCTATTATTTTGAACACAACTGTATATATATGTATATGTATATATATATATATATATATATATATACACACACACACATACTGTATATTTATAGATTGATACTTCTGTAGAGATCATTTAACATCATCACAAGCTGGATTACAATGAAAGATAACATATCTGTATTCATAACACAGGATCCACCATTGGCAATAAGAGATGGTCACAGCTTATCTACCGACCGTCCCTGCACAGGTCATACAGCATACCTAGAACACTCTTGTACAGAAATCGAAAACAAATCAGTGAATGGGAGCAACACTGCACTAACCAGGCACCGCCACTAGCAGTGTACGGAACTGCGTAGTTCTGATGCCTGCTTCTGGCTTCACAGCAAAAACAGCTGTGGTCCCCCAATGATCTGATATTGATGACCTATCCTAGGGACAGGTCATCAATAAGTAAGTCCTGGAAAACCTCCTTCGATTGTCCGCCCAGTAGGACTACACCTGGCAAATAATACAGTGAACGTGAAGATGCAGATTGCATTACATCAATAAAAGGAATTCAGTGCATCTTATTTATACACTAAGTAAATATATATATTTTTTAAGGTACTTTCACACTAGCGGCAGGACGGATACGACAAGCTGTTCACCCTGTCGGATCCATCCTGCCGCTATTTCGCCGTGCCGCCGGAATCCTGCTCCGTCCCCTTGACTATAATGGGGACAGGGGCGGAGCTCCGGCGCAGCACTGCAGTGCACGGCGAGAGGCCGCCAGACTAAAAAGTCGGACATGCAGTACTTTTAGTCCGGTGGCCTCTCGCCGTGTTGCGCCGGAGCTCCGCCCCCGTCCCCATTATAGTCAAGGGGACGGAGCAGGAGTCCGGTGGCACGGCGAAATAGCGGCAGGACGGATCCGACAGGGTGAACAGCCTGTCAGATCTGTCCTGCCGCTAGTGTGAAAGTAGCCTTATTAATTTATTTACTAAGGGTACTTTCACACTAGCGTTTTTCTTTTCCGGCATAGAGTTCCATCCTAGGGGCTCAATACCTGAAAAGAACTGATCAGTTTTATCCCCATGCATTCTGAATAGAGAGCATTCCGTTCAGGATGCATCAGGATGTCTTCAGTTCAGTCTTTTTGACTGATCAGGACAGAGATAAAACCACAGCATGCTACGGTTTTATCTCCGGCCAAAATAGCTTAACACTTGCCTGAATGCCAAGGAATGTATTAGTGCCGGATCCGGCATTCAAAATACCGGAACGCCGGATCCGTCCTTCCGGTCTGCACATGCGCAGACCGAAAAAAATTGGGAAACAAAATAAATGCCGGATCCGTTTTTCCAGATGACACTGATCAGTCTTACAAATGCCATCAGTTGGCATACGTTTTGACGGATCCGACAAGCAGTTCCGGCGACTGAACTGCTTGCCGGATCACTCTGCTGCAAGTGTGAAAGTACCCATATTTATCATTTACAAAAATCACATTTCTTGCAATATATTGTAATCAAATTCTTGATAGGTGGTTTTTAATAGGTGGTTTAGCTTTAATAATAGCTTTGCTTAAATCTTTGAATAGGAGGCATTTTACGTAAGTAAACCACAAGAATCAACTGAGAAAACTTGGAAAAAAAGATCATTAACTTACACATAGTACATGCAGAATGATGGCTCCATGCCGCCGCTCCTCATGTGAGAAGATATCGCTGGGGAATTCATGAAGAGCTGCAAAAACAAACAAAAACAAATCAGTCAAGAATAAAAAAAGCAACTGATAAGATACATCACAACCACATATAAAACTGTACACATAAAGTTACACAATGTTATGCAGAAACCTGTATACAAGATACTATTGTGGTCTCCAGTTCTTGAAAGGGAAGCATTAGGCAGTAACTGAATATCCTAACATAGGTACATGCCTGTGTGTTATCAGTAAGATGCCTTTGATAAGTACATATTCAAGGGCTAGGTAAGGAAAAAAGACTTGCTTTTACCTATAACAGTGCACCACTCTTCTCCATGGGTTGTGTCTGGTGTTTCAGTTCAGCTCCACTGCAATACCAGACACCACTCACCATTTCATGCCCGTACATAAAGCATCAAAAAACAGATTCAATTTTAATTTGCATTTTTTATTTTTGACATATTACATAGCACTTACATTGGAAAGATGAAGGTGACTATCAAAAATAAGGATAAATAAAAGTCATCAATTCATTTGTTGTAGAGAATGCCTTTCCAAAAATGGGACCCATTTTGAGAAAAATAATAGAGGTCATTTTCTTACTAAGCCATGAGGTTGCATGCCCTGCTATGGGCATCTACTAAACCTACGAGTGGCTACAATTTTATACAGAATAGCTTGCTGTCTGAAGGAGCAATGAAACCCATAGAAGCATTCCTTCTAGTGAAGAATATGATGCTTCAAGGTGGCACCAAACAGCGGAACCCCGACTGCCTATAATACTCTGTACAGAGTCTGTGTACATGACATGCGCCTCTGACCATTTTTTTAGGTGGATCCTGATCACATAAAAACATCTTGTGTGAAAGTAGTCCTTAGGTTAGATCAATAATAGTATATGTAACAAAACAGGCAGAAAAGGGAGTTAGTAAAGTTGAGAATTTTTTTGGTCTGAACTGAACATTTTAAGAAGCTTTAAACATATCCTGCGTAGCTGCTTTTAAAGATTCCTGCTGCACTGACTCATCCAAGGGACATTAAAGACAGCTGTTTCAGAAAGGCTGAAACCCCAGTTCCAGTAGTAATGGTTGTTGAGGCAGGTTGAAATCTGGAGAGCATTGACTGAGAAGTCTTGGCAGCCTGGCAGGAGGCCACATGTGCCAACAATCAAATGATTAAGTGTGCTCGTTTTGTAGTTCAAAGAAACTTGCCTGGGTTAAATCTTTTCCATTCATCTGATCCAAAAATGTTTTTACAAATTGCCTGTACCTTTAAAGGACACAAAAGTCCACGCTAGCAGAATCCCTATTCTTCACTTGCTACTTTGTTAAAAGGAAGAAAAGGGGCATGGCTTTCCGAAACATCCTGAGCTGGATGTTCTCCGTTAGTCCCCATGCACACGACTGTATTTTGGATCTGCATTAGATCCGTATTTTTTTGTGATGGGACTCAGTCCCATTTCATCTCAATGTGACCACAAAAAATGCGGACAGCACACCAAGCGCTATTCGCATTCGTATTTCTGTTCAGCAGTCCCGCAAAAAGATAGAACATTTCCCATTCTTGTCCATTTTGCGGAAAAGAATAGGCATTTTTAACATAAGGCGAGACGTGTGGAACAGGAAAATGTGGGACACACTCGTATCCATGTTTTGTGGAGCTACAATTTGTGGAGTGCAAAATGGATACGGTTGTGTGCATGAGGCCTAAGAGAGACGGCTCCTCGTTCTCAGTTTGCAATGTGATGGTGAAATGGAACAGAAGTAAGGACAGACTGGTGTCCATAAGAAGAGCGCTAAGCGGTTGGTAGTTGATATTGCCTTTTGGTGCCACCCAGTTTGCACTCCGGTGTTATCACGTCTGAGATGTCAGGTAACCGACGTGCGGTGTAGAGGGGAGGGAAGAGGAGTACCCTTCCACTAGGGAGAGGAAGGAGTGGTGACCCCTAGCTCACCTGGCACCAGGCTGCCTTGACGTCCCTAGCTGGGCTGCTATCACGTGCCGATCACGTGCCTCGTCCCTGGCTTACCCTGAAATAACCCCTAGGTAGTGAATAGGGCGGTGGGAGCACTAGTCCTCACCACTGACACCTAGGGTAACAACAGGAAAAGGACAAGCAACACAAACACAATCAACAATCCCCAAAGGGAGACAACAACAGTGAACCGGAGATCCAACAGCTCCAGTTCCAACGGCTCCACAGCAACTAATGTCCACCTGAGGTCAGAATAGAAGATCTGGAAGGTCTATTTCTGGCAACAAGGGAAGCAGAAAGGGAGAATATATAGTAGCTGGGAGTGGCTGACAGAGAACAGCTGAATGGAAAAGCTACAGATTCCTAAATGGGATAAAAAGCATAGCAAACCTAAGCAGGAAAACCTGGGCCGGAATTCATTTTCACTATTAGCTCATGGAGTGATCCCTTGAGAAACCGAGCGCGTAGTCACCCGCTGTGACCTTCTGACCCCAGGCACAACAGGGTCACCGATAGGTCGCAACACCCTCATGACAGGTGTCTAGCCACAGTATTCTCCTAGTGCCTATCACAGTACTGGGATTTTTTATTATTCCTCCTCATCTGCTACATGTGGACAACCCATCTGTAGTCACTGACATGCAATTTCCTCTTCCTGTACCGGAGGTCGGCACAAGAGGAAATCCCAAGAGAAATCTGTGCAGAGCACTTCTGCTGGGAGTAGGATGAGCTGTGCTTATGAAGTGCTTCTTACCTCTATATGGCTGATTGTGTATCGCTGATTGATATCGACTACACAATATAACTATTGAGGTACCTACACACATGATGTTTGGCATTTTTCTACCACATATGATGCCATAGAAACTATCTCGCTTTATTCCATACGCGCGATCCTCAGCTTCAGTGCGGGTGACACGGTCACATCCTTAGCAACCTAGTGCAATGCTCTCGATTTGTTACTAGTTACTTTGTCAAGAATCGCATTCCTTTGTAAGTAGCTGGCGCAATGATGCGGAACGGCGATTGCGCCGCCCCCCAAAACTGAACCCCTTAGATGCCGTGTTCATAGCTGATTGCGGCATTTGATGTTAAAATGGAGGCCTTTCAGGGGTTAATCAGGATAAAAAAAAAAACAACACATACTTAGCTTATCCATTTGCTCGTTGAGAGGCCATCTTGATTGAAGAAACCGTGCGAAATCTCACGCGGCGACGTCATCATGCTGGCCGGATGCAGTGACGTTATCACTGATGATGTCAATGTTCCCAGCCAGCGCGGTGATGTACCCCCACGCGAGATTTTGCACGGTTTCCTCTATCAAAGTGACTGTGACCGCCTCTCCACAAGCAAATGGATGAGGTAAGTATGTTTTTTTTTTTCTTTGCCGCCATTTCAGGAAAAATAGGAAATTCGCCTTTGTAGCGAATGAGATTTTTCCAGAAATTTGGATCGAAGTCCAGGGGCATTGCTAGGTTAAAAAATTTGGTGCCTGGGCCCCTGATGTTTTGTCCCAGGCCCCGAATGTCCTGCCTGCTAGATACAACTGTATTGCCATCCTCAGGATGGCAATACAATTGAATCTAATGCACTGGAAGAGCTGAAGGACCTGTGATGACATCACAGGTCATGTGACCAATAAAACAGGCAGTGGTTGAGAAGGAACTGCAATGATGTGACCAGTGCAGGAGAGGACGGCAGTGAAGAGAAGTCCTGGGGGAAGAAGCTGTGGTGAGGTGGAGAGATGGTGTAATGTTATTTACATGGGACTTCATGGCGGAGGGAGGGAAAAAGTGTTATTTACATGGGACTGTATGTTATAGAAGACTAAGGAAGAGATGTTATTTACATAGGACTGTATTTTGAAGGGGGCAGGAGAGATGGTGTGATGTTATTTACATGGGACTGTATGGTGGAGGGAGGAATATAACTACAGGGGGCACAGCAGGGGGCATTATAAATACTGGGGGCACTGTAGGGGTACTATAAATCCAGGGGACACTATAGGCATTCTTACTACTACTGGGGGCTCTATAGGAGTGATTTATAGATCCACCTTATTTCTACTAAGAGCACTATGGGGGCCTTATTATTACTGAGGGGTCTGTAGAGAGCTTTATTACTACTGGGGGAACAATAGGGGGGCTTTATTACTACTGTGGGCTCTGTGAGGGTATTCTTAATACTGGAGGGCTCTTCTACTAATGGGGGTACTCTTGGGGAGCGTTATCACAGTTGGGGGCACTGTAGGGAGCAGTATTACTAATGAGGGCATTCTAGAAGGCAATTACTATTAGTGGGACTTGGAGGAGCACTATTACTATGGGGGGCACTAATATTTCTTCAGGATAGTATTTGGGGGTATTGGGAAGCACAGCAAGCAGCAGTATAAGGCCTCTTTCACACGGGCGTTGCGGGAAAATGTGCGGGTGCGTTACGGGAACACCCGCGATTTTTCCGCACGAGTGCAAAACATTGTAATGCGTTTTGCACTCGGGTGAGAAAAATCGCGCGTGTTTGGTACCCAAACCCGAACTTCTTCACAGAAGTTCGGGCTTGGGATCGGTGTTCTGTAGATAGTATTATTTTCCCTTATAACATGGTTATAAGGGAAAATAATAGCATTCTGAATACAGAATGCATAGTAAAACATCACTGGAGGGGTTAAAAAAAAATAAAAAAATTTTTAACTCACCTTAGTCCACTTGTTCGCGGCCCGGCATCTCCTTCTGGCTTCATCTGATCTCTGTGCAGCAACAGGACCTTTGGTGACGTCATTCCGGTCATCACATAATCCATTACCATGGTAAAAGATCATGTGACGTACCATGTGATGACCGGAGTGACATCATCAAAGGTCCTGTAACTGTATTTAATGCTCACTACAGGTCCTATTCAACAAAGGAGACAGAAGGAGATGCCGGCTACGCGATCAAATGGATTAAGGCGAGTAAAATTATTATTATTTTTTTTAACCCCTCCAGCGCTATTTTACTATGCATTCTGTATTCAGAATGCTATTATTTTCCTTATAACCATGTTATAAGGGAAAATAATAATGATCGGGTCTACATCCCGATAGTCTCCTAGCAACCGTCCGTGAAAATCGCACCGCATCCGCACTTTCTTGCGGATGCTTGCGATTTTCACGCAACCCCATTCACTTCTATGGGGCCTGCGTTGCGTGAAAAACGCAGAATATAGAGCATGCTGCAATTTTCACGCAACGCATAAGTGATGCGTGAAAATCACCGCTCATCTGAACAGCCTCATAGAAATTAATGGGTCGGTATTCAGTGCGGGTGCAATACGTTCACCTCACGCATCGCATCCGCGCGGAATACTCGCCCGTGTGAAAGGGGCCTAACACTGTGGGGACTTGAGGTTGGGGGATGATGATAGAAAAGTGAGGAAGGTAAGATGTCTTTATGTCACACTCTGCAGAGATGAGGCGACTGAAAGAAGTTGTCTGGACCAAATGGAGAAGATGATGACAGAGAAGATCTACATCAGAGGAGACATCACCTGGGAGGCACTGGATGTTAGATGTATGTGCTGCTGTATAGCAAGTACAGCAAAATGCGGTGTGTGGTGGGCGACCTAGAGAACTGGGCCATATTCATTGGGGCTTGGGCCCCGTATCTTTTGAGACCCTAGCAACGCCCTTGTTGAAGTCAATTAATTTGGCTTCGATTCGCTCAACACTAGTTCTGACCTGTTTTTGTCGACTCGTCTTTGTTTGTCTGTCTGTGTGTTTTTTGTCATCTCTGCAGTAGGGACTGTCGTCCAGTTGTGGTTCTGCCATTTAGGGCTTATACTGCAAGTAGGTAGGAACAGCGGTGTGGGAATTGTTTAGGGACTCACTGTGCTCGTCTGTCTCTGCTCTACAGATATTGTAATCTTAAGCTAGATCTTTTATTCACATAATTATTTGCAACATTTCAACCAAAGGAGCAGCTTGCAAGTATTTACAGAAAGAGAAATAACAATTATACAAAATTACAAATTATCCATTAATCAGTTATGTACTTCAGCCATCAGTTCATGATAAACACCTACATGAATATAGTGATCGGCAGGATAATAAATATAAAGTATAAATACAATTCATAAATATAAAACTGATGTGTGGACAAAGCCATGTTCAGGAACTAATGGGGTTATTTATCAAACTGGTGTAAAGTAGAACTGAAGGTGCCTGGTTCAAGACCCATCAGTGACAATTTGGATAAAGGGGGAATAAACACACAGAGGGGTGTTCTCAATCACTAGGGTTGAGCGAACCCGAACTGAAAAAGTTCGGGATCGTACCAAACTTTGCGAGTTCAGGTACCCGGACCAGAACCTTTTCACTGAAGTTCGGGTTCGGTGTTCGGGTGATTTTATTCTTTTCCATTATAACATGGTTATATTTAAAAATAATAGCATTCATAAGAGCTAAATAAAATGGCCATTGAGGGGTTAAAAAAATAAAATTAAAAATCACCTCATCCACTTGATCGCGCAGCCGGTATCCTCTTTTTTCTTCTTGACTTGCAAAAGGACCTGCGATGACGTCACCGTGCTCACAACGTGCTATTATTTTCCGTTATAACCATGTTATAATGGAAAATAATAAAGTGAAGTTCGGGTCCCCATTGACTTTAATGGGGTCCGGGTTCGCTCAACCCTATCAATCACTATTATAATGCTCAATGCCCTAGTTATATGGCGGAATGACTTATTTTAACCTCTTCCATACTATACATGTACAGTCTAAGGCTGGGTTCAGACCTGAGCGTATTTGATATGCGCGTTTAACGCGCGTTTTTGTCGCGCGTTTTTATGCACGTTTTTTGCAATAGTAAACGCGCGTTTGACGCGCGTTTGTGTGATTGACTGCAGTGTCCTATGGCCACAAACGCGCGTCAAAACGCCCCAAAGAAGCTCAAGAACTTGTTTGAGCGTAGGGCGTTTTTCAGCGCGTTCAAACGCGCTGGAAAACGCTCAAGTGAGAACCAGGGCCATAGGGAAGCATTGGTTTTCATGTGTTGAGCGTTTTACAGCGCGTTTGAACGCGCTGTAAAATGCTCAAGTGTGAACCCAGCCTAAGGGAGCAGCGATCAAACAATCGCATATTAGAGTCCCCTAGGGTGAATTTAAATAAGTGAAAAGAAATGAAAAAACGTTTTTAAAACTTTAAAAAGATTAAAAAAAATATAAAAATTCTAATCTGCCCCTTTCCCCATAATAACAAAACTACGGTAAACAATAAATAAAGATCATTGTCATTGTTGCGCACAAAGTGCCCAGGTGCCCGTAAATGCATTTATTCCGTACTGTGAACTCCATAATGGAAAATAAAATCAAAACTGGGGATTCACATTTTTTGTTGCTTCATCTCCCAAAAAAAAAAAAGGGAAAAAAAGGATCAAAAAGGTATATTCCAAAATGGTATCAATAAAAACAACAGATTAACAAAATAATCTAATCAAGGAACAACAGCCTAAAAAAAAAAAAGAAAAACACGGACACAGCCTTTTTTTTTTTTTGCACAGACACAGGAAAAAAGTCGCCTATTTTTACAGACTGTCCTGAAATCTCTGGACGATTGGCAACCCTGGCTCACTGATATGGGTGTGCTTGGTCACAGTATTTTATAATCGTGTATTAGTCCATTATACGATATGGTTAGCTATTTTATACATGAATATATCAAATAAATTATACCTTTAAATGTCAAACAGCTGTATACAGAGTTATTACTAGGCAGACCTTTATTAGTGGTGTCCTTTGTTCTGCCGCTGATGTTGCCATGGAAACAGTGATGTCATTGTCATCCTAGGCAAGTTCGTCATAGAGTGCAACATTAAGACTGTACGGAATAACATGCACAGAAATCTAGTAGATAACTGATATCCAGAAGCCATGTAATACCCTTTACAGGAGCATCCGTGTTACCAGATCAGCTGGTTACATCACCTGCAGACTGTGAGTTAATTGAAATACAGCATAGGTCACACTTCGAGAGTAATTGCTTTAACACGATATTTCTCTAGACATTCTGAAAGGAGTATTTTAAGCTACTAACCTTAGAATATAAATGACCTCGTGATTTATTAATAGGAGAAAGTGTAAAGCAAAATGCTTGGTAATGTGTGCTTACTATACTGTATACAAATATAATGAGTGGAATCACTTAAAGGGGAATACAATATAGTTTATTCATTGTATTCTAATAAAGCATTTGCCAATATAGTTCTGTATTGAAATGGGGCGAGTATGGCTTCCTTTATTTTATCACATTAAAGGAGCCGCTCAAATTTTTATTAAACGTGGGCAAAATATATGCTGTATATATAGGATTTGAAAGGAATTATCACTTTCAAGAGAATCTCTCCATAATATATACAGTTCTGTATGTGTCCCAGGAGATCAGCCATGTCCCTCCTGCACCTTGTCACAATCCTATGTCTGGCCGTAAGATAGCTGGTTGTAGTAGTAGCCTCCCCCGCTGCTCTGTCTGTTAGAGCTACACGCCCTCTTAGCTCAGCTCTACCCCACATCTGCTTATCAGCCTAAGGCCTCATGCACACGACCGTTGTGTGTTTTGCGGTCCGCAAACCGCGGATCTGCAAAACACGGATGACGTCCGTGTGAGTTTTCGCAATTTGCGCGGACAGCCTTTAATATAACTGCCTATTCTTGTCCGCAAGAATAGGACAGGTTATATTTTTTTTGTGGACCACGGAACGGAGCAACGGAGGCGGACAGCACACGGAGTGCTGTCCGCATCTTTTGCAGCCCCATGGAAGTAAATGGGTCCGCATCCGAGCCGCCAAAATGGCGGCTCGGATGCGGACCAAAACAACGGTCGTGTGCATGAGGCCTAAACTGGAAGAAATCAGCAGGAAATTCTGCCTGGAACGAAAAAAAGCAAAGTGTACATGAGATTTGTCTATTCGTATACACTTTGTTGGTTCTGTATTATGCTGCAGTTTTTCCGCACGAGAACGCAATCTGCTACGTATGTGTGCAGGTAGCCTTACCGCTCCTTAAAGAAAGCATTTAAAGCCAGTGAATACTGTATAACAGTCAGGGCATGAAATAACCTGCCATATAAATGCTCCGAATGCACTACATGAAGAAATTTGTTTTGGTGAAGCAGAATTTGCTTCCTAAATATGCTTGAGCTAAATATAAGAAGTCTGGAAACAGATGTTTTCATTTTCTCCCCCTTAGGGTCCATTCACACGTCCGTTGTTTCTTTCCTGATCTGTTCCGTTTTTTGCGGAACAGATCTGGACCCATTCATTTTTTAATGGGTCCTGAAAAAAAATCTGACATTGAGCTGTCCGTTTTTTTTCAGGACCCATTGAAAATGAATGGGTCCAGATCTGGTCCAGATCTGTTCTGCAAAAAACGGAACAGATCAGGAAAGAAACAACGGACGTGTGAATAAGGCCTTAATCTGTAAAATGAGTCACTGAGTGTTTGATTCCTTACATTCAACTTGGAGGGATAAGTGATAGCAAATGAAGCAAGAACGGCCATGCTTTGGTGCGCATGGAGCGATTCAAATAGGAAGCAAATGATGTTTTAAAAGTTTTCAGACTATGACATTTAAATTGCATTAATTGGCTGAGCTATAAATCCAGTAGCGGGACTGTAGGTATGGTGTTTACTTCATTTTCTAGCGAGCTGACTTATGTGATAGGATGGCAAATGAAATAAGATTGTGAAATGAGGCTGCTTACTTTACGTAAAACACTTTTATTCATTAAAGGGAATGTCTGAGTTCGATAATAACACGGACAGCCCCTGTAAATAGGCTAAAATAACAAAATAAGCCATTCTCACCCCTTTTCTCCACTGACACTTCCAGTAATGATCTCAGATCCTCCCCGCTGCTGTTTGTTATCCTGGCTGCAGCAGTGGTGTTCCGTACATACAGGTCACCGCTGTGTGAGCTCCCTGTGCCCGCTCTGTGTGTGATCCCTGTGCCCACTATGTGTGCTTCCTGTGCCCCCCGTGTGACCCCACTGTGTGAGCTCCTTGTGCCCCCTGTGTGCGCTCCCTGTGCCCGCTCTGTGTGTGATCCCTGTGCCTGCTATGTGTGCTTCCTGTGCCCCTGTGTGACCCCACTGTGTGAGCTCCCTGTGCCCCCTGTGTGCGATCCCTGTGCCCACTATGTGTGCTTCCTATGCCCCCATGTGACCCCACTGTGTGAGCTCCCTGTGCCCGCTGTGTGCGCTCCCTGTGCCCCCCCCCGTGTGACCCCACTGTGTGAGCTCCTTGTGCCCCCTCTGTGTGAGCTCCCTGTGCCCCCTCTGTGTGTGATCCCTGTGCCCCCGTATGACCCCACTGTGTGAGCTTCCTGTGCCCCCTCTGTGTGCGCTCCCTGTGCCCCCCCTGTGTGAGCTCCCTGTGCCTGCTGTGTGCGCTCCCTGTGCTCCCTCTGTGTGTGATGCCTGTGCCCACTATGTGTGCTTCCTGTGCCCCCCGTGTGACCCCACTGTGTGCGATCCCTGTGCCCACTATGTGTGCTTCCTGTGCCCCCCCATGTGACCCCACTGTGTGAGCTCCCTGTGCCCGCTGTGTGCGCTCCCTGTGCCCCCTCTGTGTGTGATCCCTGTGCCCCCTCTGTGTGTGTGATCCCTGTGCCCACTATGTGTGCTTCCTGTGCCCCCACTGTGTGAGCTCCCTGTGCCCCCACTGTGTGAGCGATCCCTGTGCCTCCCCCCCCCCCCCCCCCCGTGTGACCCCACTGTGTGATCTCCCTGTGCCTCTGTGTGAGCTCCTTGTGTCCTGTGGGTGTCACGGCCTATGGTGTACGCTGTGACACTGTTGCCAAACTTGCGGTTGCCTTGGACAGATGTAACAACCAGACAAGGAGCTTAACTCCAGCACACACCAAGGCTGGAGTACAACTGACTCCTGACCTAAAGCCACAGGTTTAAGAAGCACAAGTGACCACACCCAGCAAGGTAGTTAACCCTTACATCACCAGACAGGGGAAGGAAGCCACTTAAAGGGGAAGTGCACACCAAACCACGTAACCACCGGCAACAGCATGCGTGGCAACCATGTCACGGCAATCACCCAGAAGGCCGACACACTGCCACTGCATGCTCTCACAGCAACACGTTGCCGCGGGCAACCGCAAGTGTGGCAACAGCGTACACCATAGGCCGTGACACTCCCACCCCTCAAAGCCCCCCCAACAAAAAAAAAGGGGAACTAAACAGAACACCCAAAAAACAACAGGGCGGGAAAATAACAGAATCAGCGTCAGTGCAAGCAAGTCTCTAAAAGACTGCTGCCAGCCCCCGGAACCACCTAGAAACGAGGCAGCCAGCCACCATACAGCTCAGAGAGACCGCACTGAACACTGAGTCCACCTCAGACCCAGTTCACACAAGGTTGCTGCGAGCAAGCATTCCCAACCTGCACACAGCCAGTACACCACAGGAATGCAGCCAGCACACAACGCAAGTGACAAAACCACTAAGACATGGACAAGGGGAAGTAAGAAGATTCAGCGTCAGAGCAAGGATGTCTCTCTAAGACTGCCGCCAGCCCCTGGAGCAACAAACAGGAACCAGGGCACCAGCCACCAAACAGCCCAGAGAAACTGCACTGAACACTGCGTCCACCTCAGACACGGTTCACACCAGGTAGCTGCAGCATGCATCCCCCCAGCACACAGCCAGTACACCAAAGGAATGCATCCAGCACACAAAACAAGCACCTGAACCACTGAGAAATGGACGAGGAGAAACGCAAACACAAGTGACGGTTCACACCAACTGCAACCAACTGTCACAGGGAACCGCACTGTTAACAGCGTCTCACCTTTCACCCTCCCTCCGGAGGATAAGAATGTGTGCCAGAAAATCGGCAGGCGACACATGCTGGGCCCTCTTCCGAAGGCTCCAAGCAAGGAGCCTTTGTGGTCATACTGTCACTGGAAAGATGGTAAAGCCAGGAGCAGTGAACCACCAGCACACACCAAGCCTGGAGGAACACCCAGCTACAGGCTTCCAGCAGAGACTAAATAGCCCAAGCAGCCACACCCGCAAACACATAAACCCAGTGTTCACAAAACACTAGGAAGGGAGTTAACCCTTCCAACACCAGACAGAGGAAGGTAGCCACTTAAAGGGGAAGTGCACACACAAGCAAACTAAGCAACACGTTACAACCGGCAACAGCATGCATGGCAACCATGTCACAGCAATCACCCAGAAGGCCGAGACCCTGCCACCGCATGCTCTCACAGCAACACGTTGCCGTGGGCAACCGCAAGTGTGGCAACAGTGTCACAGCGCAAACCAAAGGTCGTGACAGTGGGCTCCGTGTGACTCCGGGGCACAATCAAACAGCATGCTCGTGTGGTGCTTGTGACGTGGCCGTGCTGCGTTTAATTACCACATGGCTTCTTAGGGAACGACCACACAGATCGGATGGGCTGCGCTTGGGATGTGGCCACCTGCAGGCCTGAGTCCCACACGGCCGTATGGGCTACAGTTGAATCCTATTAACTAATTACAACCTCACTGTTTCTTGTGCCTTCGCTGGTAGTGGCTGTATGGTTTGGTTACCACATGGCCACTGCCAATGAAGACAGAAGACACAAAGCAGTTGTAATAGGATGCAGCTGTGGAACGTACAGCCCCGCAATACTTGGCTGCAGGTGGCCACATCTCAAGTTTAGCATGGCCTCTCCATGTGTTCGCACCCTAACACATGTCCTCAATTGTCAGTCAATATATTGTGGCATGCCATGTGAGAAGGTAATATTAGTGGGGGGTATGTGATCTCAGACCCTCACCTAGGCCTAGAACAAAGGGCTGTGGTGAGTGTAATTTTTTCAAACAACTTTGGAACTGGTAGCTTCCTCAGTACTAGGTTCAAAAGTTCTACTGTACATGTTGTAGGCAATCAAGTACATTACATAGGGGTAATAAGGGGTAGATAGACAGACAAACACAGATAGATAGATAGATAGATAGATAGATAGATAGATAGATAGATAGATATGAGGTAGATAGAGATATAGATAGGGATATGAAATAGATAGAGATAGATATATAGACAGATGTTAGCTATAGAGATAGAAAGGTAGGGTTTCTGTCTGAGGGTAGTTTGGGGGGTTGGTGGCTGTATGGGTGCCTGGCAGGAGGTGTAGAAGTACAATGGCCAGCCTATCAAGTGGTAAGAGTCATAAAACCAGGCCAGAGGTAGAATAAATGTCTCTTTTCTTGAGCGCAAAATAGGAGCTATAGTACATGCAACAATAATCTGTATCAGTGCAAATCCGTTTCCCATATGTCGAGGTATGGAGGCTGGCAAAGTGGCAAATAATGGCTCTTGGTATGCTATCTTGCTAATGTCTCTCTCTCTCTCTAAAATCTCTGGCTACTGAATGGATACAGGTCTTTAGAGGCATGTTTGACCAGTACATGGTTAAAGGGAACCTGTCACCGGGATTTTGAGTATAGAGCTGAGGACAAGGGTTGCTAGATGGCCGCTAACACATCCGCAATACCCGGTCCCCATAGCTCTTTTATTGTGTAAAAAACCCAATTTGATACATATGCAAATTAACCTGAGATGAGTCCTGTCCCTTACTCATCTCACGTACAGGACACATCTCAGGTTAATTTGCATATGTATCAAATCGTTTTTTTTTACACAATAAAAGCACACAGAGCTATGGGGACTGGGTATTGCGGATGTGCTAGCGGCCATCTAGCAACCCATGTCCTTAACTCTATACACAAAATCCCGGTGACAGGTTCCCTTTAAGAGTGATGAATGTCTTAACTGTAATCCCTTATAAGCAGCAGTCTGGGTATAAGTGTGGTCACAGTTTATTTTGCTCACTTCTACGCTTTAGCCATGCAGATTCCACGTTCTTGTTGATCTTTCTCTCTTTCTTCCTCTTTCTGTAGCAGAAGCAGTAAATCTCTACAGAGATCATTTAGTCTCTGGATCCTGAGGGCCTAAGGAGAAGGAACACATCCACTTGCTCCCTTCCCCCTCACTCACTAGACTAGAACTCCTCCTCTAGACTGGAAATAGGACCATCCCACTCCAACCAAGAGGGGAAGAACAGGGGGGGTTAATGCTGTCCTTGACCACCATATCATGTCATGATTACATAACATACCAATAGGAACAAACCATTTTCAGATACCCAGTGTACCGGGGAACTGCA
Organism: Bufo bufo; assembly: GCF_905171765.1. Lineage (NCBI taxonomy): Eukaryota > Metazoa > Chordata > Amphibia > Anura > Bufonidae > Bufo > Bufo bufo. The sequence goes on along the minus strand of NC_053392.1, from coordinate 511,148,634 downwards.
GATAGATATAAGATAAAGAACAACATGAAAATAAGGAGATAATAAGAAACAAGAATATTGTACTTATAGTTTCTGCCTATCATCTGTGTACTCATTACACCCCAGTAACAGATTTGTTCTGCATCATTATTGTTGCTTGGTATTTTACACTATCATTCACAGCTCACTTTCACTTTCTAAAATAAGCTAATGACTATTTCACGGCATCAAATTTGACAATTTACCCTCATTTACCTTCCCTTTATAATATCTTTCTTGAGGACTATTCGGTTATTTAAAAAAAATAGTATTTGTTGAACTGGTTTCTGTTACTTAGAAACTGATAGCCTATTATCAGGATAGGTCATCAATATCAGATCGGTGAGGGTCCGATCTGGAAATCCTCACTGATCAGCTGTATCAGAGGCGGCCGCCAGTGCTGGAAACTATACAGTGTATGGAATGCTCTGTCCAGTATGTAGTTTTCGGCACTGGCATGCTACAACTTGAATGGGAACTGAAGTGCAGTACCCCAGCACCGCCACTACACAGTTGATGGAACCTTGCGCTTTTGACTCAGCTAGCACTGCTTGAAACAACCAATTGCTAGAGTTGTGAGGGTCGGAGGATAGGCCATCAATATCTAAGTACTGTGGGGTTTCGCTCTGGTAGATAGGGTAAGCGGGCACAGTACAGAGGCAAAATATAAGTTCTTACTCAAAACGTCAATGTTTATTCACACTTGAGGCAATTGCACAAAACAACACGTAACTTTGCAGTCTTGGTGTTAATTCATACACAATGGAAAGTTCATATAACACAAGTCACCTTGCTGGCAGTTCTGCCTCCAGTAGTCCACAGCAGTCTTTAGGGGGCCTGCTTCCCCAGCGTGCAGCTCTCAGCCCTCCAGCACGGCACAAAGCCTCAGATCCCAAAAAACAGAGACATCTCTGCTGAGCCCAGCAGTCTATTTAAGGACAACCAGGTGCTGCCAAAACCCGGCCTGGACCGTGGGGAGTAGTCACCCACCCAGCACTTTGACTACTCCCAGTAAGAGCCGTCCCGGATCAGCTATTTCCAGCCATACTAGCTATCAAGGTGTCAAACAGCAACTGCTGCTGACACAGAAAACTGTCTCTTACTCCACCTAGGCCAGGAACCTCGGTGACACATACCTATCATCTACGATGATTCCTTGTACCTTCTTACAGTACCTTAAAACTGTTTTAACCAATATAAAACACATGTGTGGTTTATTTTCTCACAAATTTTAAGACCCTTATTATTATAATACTGCTGTCAGTCATAGCTGTTTATATTCAGAGGATAAAAACATGGCCTGATATAACATATACAAAAAAAAAGAGAGAACCTAAGGAGGTCGTCTAAGAAGACACTTCTCCATCAGCCCAGCACATAACATGCCAGATAATCTTTCAGGGTAGTTTACATCTAAAAGACATGGTATCACTGTCACGCTTTGGTGTGGGAGGGAAACACCACACCGAGCATAAGAGGGAATGGGGGAACAGGGAATCAGGCCTGAGAACTAGGGAAGAAAGATGGACAAACCCTCACCAAAATCCTAACTGACTACCAGTATGAACAGACCCCAGAGGTAGGTGTGTTCATACATAGGAATACCTAGAGTCCTATCTAGCCCTATAGGAGCCTGGTACTAATGGGGTATGGTCTGACAGTGGTGTGGTGTATAGCTTGGGTCAGTATGTACTGCATTATGTTAACCATATATTATACGGTAACTTGGTATAGCCTGGTACTATGTTCTGATCTTGCAGTATTGTTTGTTGCATAATACTAGTATTGGGCATCTATGTAACATACTTTTTTGTGATGCCCTTTCATCAACTCTATTGATGCACTTTATACAGTACTTTTAAGCCTAGTAGAAGCAACACTTGATATCTGTTGTTATTTACATACTGTGGTCAGCAATAGTATTATATGTATGCATTGTTCATACTACCTTATGGATATGTTTGCACTTGCACTTTACATTGATGAACTAATATCACCATATACCTCCAACCTATGAGATTTTAAATGTTCTTAATCATGTGAAGCCAGATTTTTGTATTTATGAAATGTTTAATAAAAATTTTGATTATTTGAATATATACTGTGTGGTGAAATTACTGTTTGTTTAAATTTTGATCCATATATTTTCTATTATTGGTTCTAATGGCAGGGACGAGACTACCTGTTCCTCCAAAAGGAAGGACGAACAGAAGTCTCCTTCAAGCCTAATAAAAACAATAGGGAAATGCAACACACAGAACCCAAACAAAATACAAAAGGGAAAGGAAAGGGAAACTAAAGCTATAAACTGCATAGCATAGTGGGAGAAGCAACAATAAATAAGGAAGGTTAAATGACCACATTAGCAACACCTGAGGCAAGGGGTGTGGCTATTACCAGAAACAACACAGACGCCTATTCATCCACAAGGAAAACCTGTCAGATCAAACCACGTGTTACCAGTCTCACCAATCTCCTGCCACCTGTCCCGGGAACGTCCGTGACAATCAGGTTGTCATTCCGTATGCTATGATATCATATAAAAATTATACATATACTGGGGAAGAAAAACAAATCTTTACAGGTGAGCACTGCTGCTTAATTGATTTTCCATACTGTAAATGTCATGGCTTTTTGGAGCGGACATGGTTCCTTACTCAAATCTATTACATATAGGTCACCTATTATATCATATGTTCTGTAATATAGTGTCTGCATTATGGCAAAATGCATTATGATCATAGTTGTACATATTTGTACATAGTACTTTAGGTAAAACCTACTGCGTTATCTGTAGTCAGGGAAGGAAAACCACAAGACATTAAAAGGGTTGTCCTATCTGGACATTTATGGCATATCCACAGGATAGACCATAAATGTCTGACACATGCGGGTCCCACCTCTTGCGCCCATCCCTATTTTGAGAACGGGCCTCATCTTGTACCACCATAAATGGAGAGGTGGCCATGTGTTCATGGTTCTCTCAATTTACTTCTAAATACACTTTAATTTAGCGGAACACACTTTCCTGGCGATTTTCATAACCAACACATAAGTGAATAGAGAGAGCTGTGCACCATGGCAGAGGACAAAGCCTATTTTTTGAACAGGAGTAGATTCCCAGAGGTTGGACCCGCATCTATTTTGGACTTTAATGCCATAACCTGTGGATATTCTATAAATAAAGAACCAGACGCGTGGTTCTGAAACTCAACCAAGGGCTCAAAGTATAAAAAAGTTTTGAAACAATAAATCAGTACGGTATTTATAATTTCTGAGGTCCAGTCTACACTGAGGTATGAATTGGTTTTCTATGCCTACCCTCAAAACACAGAAGACTTGTAAGTGTTGGGTATCCTGCAAGCACTGTACCTTTTTCTATTATTAAAACTATTAAACTTTAATGTTTAGACCTTGTAGCTCTAATAACCCAAAGGCCTTCAAATAGTGTTTGATGTCTGAAAGCGCTGTGTGTTGGTGTGTACTTGTGTATTAAAGGATCAGCATCTTGCTGACTGTAATGATGGGTGATGTCAGCCTGTATTTGGGGTGTGTGAACTGTGTTTGGTGTGTGATTTATGGTCAATTTGCAGCCACGGTAGAAGGTGCATTCAAGATAGAGAGAGTGGAGATTTATCAACCTCTTCCATTTGTGCCCATGTCTAGTAATGAGCGAAATAGGCAATATTCGAATTTGCGATATTTTGCGAATTTTTGGCCGAATATGCGCCATAAATTAGCAAATTCGAGAATTTGTGATTTCCAGTCATTGTTTACATCATTGCGAAAATCGGCAATGTAATATATTCGAGATAAATTCGCGATTAGAAGTCATCCTAGAGCGCTGTCCTCTACGTACACTGTAATATCAGACTTATCAATGTATGTGCATAGTAAATGTAATGCTCTCAAAGCTTTCCAGAATTTCAAAGGCTTAAGGCTATTAAAAAACCTCTTTGTTATTTTACATTACAGATTCTGTTAACAACATTAACCTGATTTAATCAGCATTTTGTAAACCAACCATTTTTTATTTTATTGAAGGATTAATTTTAAGCGTTGCTTTAGATTTCAGAACAAACAGTCTGGTATGCCGAGAGTCTGCCTGATCACTTGCTGAAACGGCTCTGCCTACTCAGATTATTCATTCCAGGCAGTAAAGCATGCTGAATGTTCTCGGCAGCTGTTCCTTATTTTCTGACATCTCTGATTTGCAAGATGATTTGCTCAGCAGAGCTAGCTGAAATCAAAATTGGGTATGTCAAAGTAGATCTCCATTCATGAAGTACACAGTGGAGTGAAAAAACTGTAATAAAAAGTGAAAATAGGTGGAAATTCTATCATTATATTAACTTGGGAAATAACTGAACAATCCAATAAAAGAAAACAATATCATCTAGTAGCAATGTGAGGCTGGTGCTCCACATATGCTGGTGCTGACTGTTAATGGCTACATGGTTTAGGCACAGGAACTGCACTTTCATTAACCATCAGCAACAAGTGAATACTTTATCCATTTGAAGGCCCTTGGGCTGTTGGACACACGTTGGCCACACGACCGCCGCTACATTGGACACTACCCTTACAACTAAAGGGATTGTTTTATGTAAATAAAGCTGTAGAATATAAATTGTTTAGCCCCTTCCAATTCAAAAGATTTTTAAACTGGTTTAGGACCAGGGTAATTCTTATGAGTCAGTTAAATAGTTATAACTTTTTTATTTGTTGGGCTAGCAATTAGAAGCTGCGGTGGATCCGCTGAAAGTTATGTAGAGGCCGCTGCTCTACATAACTGAGGCAGATCCACCACCAGCGCAGGGCCTTATTAAGACTGGCGTCTAAAACGCCCATATTAATAAATATGCCCCACAATTTCAGCTTTTTTTATAATTTAAAAAAATAGTAAAACGAGATGAGGATCCCGAACAGATCCCCTTTCCCCTCTTTAAAAATATAATTCTATACTGTATATGTATATGAAAATAGGTTTCTAAACTAGACAACCTCAAGTTGACAGTGCTACATTAACAATGTTATTATTACTACTACTACTACTACTACTACTACTACTACTACTACTACTACTACTAATTGCTGCTGTTATTGAAATGCTATCTTTAGCTTAGGATACTCTAATTCTTAAAGTGACCAAAGGTATAGTTGCCTAGTTCCTGCTGTTCTGGATATCTATGAGGGTGTTCATGAGGGTAGCTCCTGTACAGGAAAAAAAACTTTCCATAGATCTCTGAAGCAGAGGGAACCATGCAAGCATCATTTTGAGGATGGGATGGGTACCTACATTTACACATATTGACTTAGAGGCCACTTTTTAAGTATTGTTCCCTAATTTTTTGGACTGAACTCACTAAAGGATATAATCATGTAATAAGCTGTAAAAAAAACAAAAAAACACCATGTTTTAAGCACTGTCTCCATTTTCTGGGAGAAACAACTGTAAAGTAGAAGCCCAAAAATTATTTCTGTAAGTAGAAGGAATGGTAACCAGCTATTTATTTTCATCATTTCTTTCTGCCTGACTGCTTTTTAACTCAACTGCATTCAATCAGAGCTGTTAGTTTACCAGCAATGGCTAAAGGGAGTTTGTGGCAGCCCAAGACACACCTCCTGCCCCATCACTGGTTAAGGCTGCAGGAGTCTCCCTCCCCTGCAGTTCTGCCTCCTCAGATTGGCTGCATTGTATAAACACAAGTCCATTCCATGCCCACCAGGACGTCAGTGCACATAAGATCTGATTACTATTACAGCAAGAGCAGAATGATTATATAGTACAGATTACTAATCCACCAGTGAGAAAAAGATTATCAGGAAATTACTGAAGGGAATGAGCCTTAGGGTACTTTCACACTAGCGTTATTCTTTTCCGGTATTGAAATCCGGTAAAGGGTCTCAATACCGGAAAAAAACGCATCAGTTTTGCCCTAATGCATTCTGAATGGAAAGCAATCCGTTCAGTATGCATCAGGATGTCTTTCGTTCCGTCCCTTGTACGGTATTTGACCGGACAAAATACCGAAGCATGCTGCAGTATTTTTTCCAGACAAAATCCCGGAGCAATACCGGCATTAATTTCTATAGAGATGTATTAATGCCGGATCGAGTACCAAGTGTTCCGGAAATTGCCGTATCTGGTTATCTGGTCTGCACATGCGCTGGGACATAGGAGGAGATATTTTTTCTTTTTATCTTTAAATACTGGATCCGTTATTCCGGATGATACTGGATGACACGGATCTGATATTTCACCAGATCCATCTAACGGATCCGGAAAAAAGGGCTTTCCGTTTGTATACAGATTGCCGGATCTGGCAGGCAGAATCAAAAAATGCTTGTGTGAAAGTACCCTTAGTAAAGGGAAGCCTGGAAGCTCATTTTAACTGAATTTATTATTCCATATTTTAACAGTTGCATTTCTTTCAGAATTTTTTGATGATTCGACTTGGGCAAATTTTGGGAGAGAGAAAGAGAGAACAAGAGATAGAGAAATGAATGAGACAGAGAAATTTATAAAAAAAAAAATTAAGAATGATTGGGAATTTAAAAGCGGCCATAGAAAAAAATGAAATAAAAGTGGATCTATTTTGTAGGCGAATCCAAAGTGACATAATCCAGGCGAACACAAGTAGGAAGGGGCCAGCAATTCCTTAGTGCAACACAAAATACCTTCTCAGCAGAACTAAATACCAGATTGCACCACAAAATACTGCCACCCTCACTACAGTATTCAACTATATCCCCTTCCTGAGGACAATTATACAGTTGAATTCAGATGGGCACCTGCAGCCACAGGCCAAGTATATGTACCTGGTGCTCCTAGCATCAATTAATGCTGAGCGCATCAGATTATGTGATTGTATGTATGAGGTGAGTTCAGATGACCCAATGGGTATTGTCTCCCTGGGAAATTTTTCTGCAGGGTCTATGGCCAATCTGCCCCTAGAGACCTCAGAGTGTCATCCACAAATTTTTCAGGCAAATTGGCGCACTTTTGATTTGGGTAGAATTGATTTAGACCTGAATCAAATGGGTCAACTGATTCAACCAAATTGAACCCGAATCAAATTATGAGCAATTCACTCTTTTCTATTCAGTTGATTTTTTTTGTATCTTGAACACTGTCAGTAGATGGAACAACTGATTTGGAAGATACAGGTTTTGCAGCAAACAGGCTGTTTTCCGGACAAGTAACCGAACAGGAAATTTCTTAAGATTCAGTCACCTCCATTTGTTAGAGTCAGAGAAAGTATTAAAGTGATATCAAGAAATTATTTCAATCAGTAATGATGCCTCTTGATATCTCGCGCTGCTGTTAATTGCCAACTTTACAAAAACTCCAGTATTTAGGATGTATAAAATGATATCTTGTGTCCTCTCTTTTATTATATTATAGTGCTGTCAAGTTGTCAACACTTTTCTGAGCGCTTTTGTTTCTTTTCTTTATGCTGCTCTGCTGATATAGCATTTTACATGTGGCAACACCGCTATTCCTAGTTCAGTGATAACAAAACAACATGATGCTGAGATCGACAGAAAAAAAAAACTTACTGGAAAAGATGAAAAGATACAATCAGCTGACTCAATGGATAATGTTAGAACTATTTGGATGTCTTTTCAGCTAAGTTCCATATACAAGGTCATAAGCATGTAGAGGGAATGCATAGTTAGTGCATAACTTGGGACTAATGGTCTTATTTGGTTAGTATAAGCATCTTTAGCTGATGTCCTAACATTCAAGGGAATATTTAATTAAAACAATTATTTTCTATTCTAAACATATTTTTTTATATTTTGGTGAACTTTTTAAAAAAAATTCCATGTCATTGAAATTTTAAAAATAACCTAAAATCTTGCATCTTTCACTGAGCCTCACAGTACACTAACACTTCCTGTTCTGTCACTTCTCAGTCATCATCTCATAATCATCACCAACCTACTTTATATATCACAAAGAATCTCCTACTGGCAACAGGAGATTGTCACTGCTCACCCCTCCCCCTTCATGCACAATGACCTCTTTAAAAGTCACAGATAATATCTAGAAAAGGCTCTTATAGAAGTCAAGGAGGGACATTAATCAAGTCTGGCGTAGCCATACGCGAGTCTTGATCTCCTTGCACTGGCGTGAGATGCACCTAATTTATTAGGGGCATCTCTGCCTTGCCATGTGTCAGGTTGGCTGGTGTAGACTTCAGCTATAAGTTCAACCACTTTCTGGTTTTAATAAATCGGACAGGCTTTGAGAAACCCCGCCCCTCCCACTAAGCACCGCCCTCTTTTGTTAGGACTTCAGAAAAATGTCGAGAAGCTTAAAAAGTTGCAAATTAGTTCACTTATGGCATGAGCCATAATTTGTGGCTTTTTACACTATTGTAGCACAAACATGTTGATAAATGTCCCACATTGTTTCTAATAAATTTGCAGCACATTTATCAAATATTGCACTATGTTTGATAAATTTGGTGCATCTTTAAGTTTTCTGTCTTGAGATGTCACTCCACTTTCTACTTTACCCCTTTTCTGGAGTAAGTCGGTGACAGTTTTTTGCAACTTTTTAAAAAGTCGCAGTTCGTAAAACTGGATTAAATCACCTTGACAGGCTAACTACACCCACTTTTAACAAAACGAAATAACCCTAATTCTGATCATCTTTGTGGGTACTGCAGTCCACCCCTTCCATGTATTACTTTGGTTGCCCTCCTTTGAACCCGCTCAGACACTGTTATGTCTTTTTGTGCACTGTTGCCTAAACCTTTATACTTCATGTGTGGTTTGACTTATCCTCTGGATAGGTCATCAGTATCTGATCGGTGGAGGTCTCACACCCAGGACCCCCACGGATCAGCTGTTTGAGAAGGCCCCAAAGCTATTTTGATACCCCAAGTGAATGGGGCTGAGCTGTGCCTATGCCACATGACCGATGGTCATTACATCACTGGTCTAGGGTAAGCAGCGAGAGGGCCACAGCAGACAAAATCATGCTGGGGCTTTTTCAAACAGCTGGTCCCGCAATCCTGGGTCTTGGACCCCAACTGATCACATGCTGATGACCTATCCATCATTACAAACAATCAGATAACTCCTTTAGCTGAATGCCAGGTCACATGATATTTGTGAGGTTCACATGACGGCTCACACGACTGATGCCATGTTTAGTTTAGTCCTATCCAGTTCTCCTATGGATGCATTTTACAGGACTAATATGGGCTGTACCATTTTTTTTTCTTTAGGGAGAGGCTACTGTATAGATTGAATAAACATCTGCAAGCAAAATTTTAAATAGATTTACAGTCGTGGCCAAAAGTTTTGAGAATGACAAAAATATTAGTTTCCACAAAGTTTGCTGCTAAACTGCTTTTAAATCTTTGTTTCAGTTGTTTCTGTGATGTAGTGAAATATAATTACACGCACTTCATACGTTTCAAAGGCTTTTATCGACAATTACATGACAGTTATGCAAAGAGTCAGTATTTGCAGTGTTGGCCCTTCTTTTTCAGGACCTCTGCAATTTGACTGGGCATGCTCTCAATCAACTTCTGGGCCAATTCCTGACTGATAGCAACCCATTCTTTCATAATCACTTCTTGGAGTTTGTCAGAATTAGTGGGTTTTTGTTTGTCCACCCGCCTCTTGAGGATTGACCACAAGTTCTCAATGGGATTAAGATCTGGGGAGTTTCCAGGCCATGGAACCAAAATGTCAACGTTTTGGTCCCCGAGCCACTTAGTTACCACTTTTGCCTTATGGCACGGTGCTCCATCGTGCTGGAAAATACATTTTTCTTCACCAAACTGTTGTCGGATTGTTGGAAGAAGTTGCTGTTGGAGGGTGTTTTGGTACCATTCTTTATTCATGGCTGTGTTTTTGGGCAAAATTGTGAGTGAGCCCACTCCCTTGGATGAGAAGCAACCCCACACATGAAGAGTCTCAGGATGCTTGACTGTTGGCATGACACAGGACTGATGGTAGCGCTCACCTTTGCTTCTCCGGACAAGCCTTTTTCCAGATGCCCCAAACAATCGGAAAGAGGCTTCATCAGAGAATATAACTTTGCCCCAGTCCTCAGCAGTCCATTCACCATACTTTCTGCAGAAGATCAATCTCCCCCTGATGTTTTTTTTTTGAGAGAAGTGGCTTCTTTGCTGCCCTTCTTGACACCAGGCATCTTCCAAAAGTCTTCGCCTCACTGTGAGTGCAGATGCGCTCACACCTGCCTGCTGCCATTCCTGAGCAAGCTCTGCACTGGTGGCACTCCGATCCCGCAGCTGAATCCTCTTTAGGAGACAATCCTGGCGCTTACTGGACTTTCTTGGACGCCCTGAAGCCTTCTTAACAAGAATTGAAGTTCCTTGAAGTTCTTGATGATCCTATAAATTGTTGATTGAGGTGCAATCTTAGTAGCCACAATATCCTTGCCTGTGAAGCCATTTTTATGCAACGCAATGAATGCTGCACGCGTTTCTTTGCAGGTCACCATGGTTAACAATGGAAGAACAATGATTTCAAGCATCACCCTCCTTTTAACATGTCAAGTCTGCCATTTTAACCCAATCAGCCTGACATAATGATCTCCAGCCTTGTGCTCGTCAACATTCTCACCTGAGTTAACAAGACGATTACTGAAATGATCTCAGCAGGTCCTTTAATGAAATGCAGTGGAAAGGTTTTTTTGGGATTAAGTTAATTTCCATGGCAAAGAAGGACTATGCAATTCATCTGATCATTCTTCATAACATTCTGGAGTATATACAAATTGCTATTATAAAAACTTAAGCAGCAACTTTTCCAATTTCCAATATTTATGTAATTCTCAAAACTTTTGGCCACGATTTTTCATTATTAAAACCGTAATACCTTTTTAAGTATACTGTAAACTAAAAGTCCTTTTCCATGTCAGTGTTACCCAGTGTTTTACCATTTAGTATGTACTGGTGACTTGCATTATTCCTTCCCATGTGCATAACCTTACATTTGTCAGTCTTAAACCTTATCTGCCACTTCTCTGCCCAAGCCCCACAGTCTATCCAGATCCTCTGTAGCAGTATACTGTCCTCTACTGTGTTAATTACTTTACACAGTTTAGTATCATCAGCAAAAATTGATATTTCACCGTCTAACCCTTCTACAAGATCATTTATAAAATAATGGGACAGTTCTAGGAAAATGTTCTTAAAACCTATTTTTAAGGAAAACTGCATTGCAGTCTTTAAAATAAATAATTGTGGTTTCATGTGAATTTGCAGTTTTCCCCCACTGAAGTCCAAGTGGAAACTTGTAGCAACCTATGAAAATATATGTGGCATAACCACAACTAATAGACACAGTCCTGAAAGAAGACAGTTGTCAATCACATTGGATGATGGAATTTCATAAAATTCCATTTACTACAATGCAACATCAGGATGCTATGAATTACAAGTGTCAAAAACACAGAAAATCCAAAAATGCTAAAGTGCCCTTATTAGAGCTACATGATCACACAATTTAACACATAATTTCAGATTAAATAAACAATATTAAGAGACTAAAGTGATAATGTTACGTAAAATCTGTACATTTACATCACTGGCATAAATACTGACCAGCTTAGCAAAGTTTACATAAAATATTAAGACATGTAAAAACAACAGAAACTCTGAGGTTTCTTTGAAGACCAGGAGAAAAATATGTTTCATGCAAACCTTGCTTTTGAGCCAGTAAGAATTATCATGGTAATTTGCCATTTCTAAAGCTTTCATCTGCATTTCATTACTCGATTTTAGTGACGTACACCATTGAATTTGTAGTTCAGGATATGCTTCATTAAATTTCATTGTTTTGCAGTTGATGCCTATTGGATGAATGTCCATTCTATTCAGAAAGAAGAATTTTGCTGACAGTTCATGTCGGCATAAATCCATACTCTCACAGTTCTCAATCAGCAATATCAGAAGGCTTTTACAAATTACTATGATTATAAAATGATTTCTGAATCATTCAGAATTTTCTATAAGTCTGCATAAATTTGATCTAAAACTACATCAGATTTTCACACAGGTCCTAAAAGTAGATACAGATAACCAAAGCAAACACATGAGTTAAAATATTATACTTTGTAATTTATGTATTGAGGAAAGTGATCCAACATCTCATGTCTGTCAATGGCAAAAGTATGTGAACCTTCAGGATTAGCAGATATTTTGAAGGTGAAATCACCAGTCAGGCGTTTTCAATCAATGGGAAGATAATCAGGTATTAGTGGGCAACCTGTTTGATTTAAAGAATAGGGATCTAACTAAATCTTATTTTCACAACGTATTTGGAGAAGTGCATCATGGCATGAACACAGGAAATTTCTGAGGACCTCAGAAGAAAAGTTTTTGATGTTCATTAGGCTGGAAAAGTTTACAAAACCATCTCTAAAGATTTTGGACTCCACCAATCCACAGTCAGAAAGACTGCGTAGAAATGGAGCCAATTCATTATTCATATTATAAATGGAGTCAATTCATTATTACCTCTTCAGGAATGGTCGATCAACAGAGATCACACCAAGAGCAAGGCATGTAATAGTCGGCAAGGTCACAGAGCAACCTAACGTAACCTCTTAGCAACTAAAGGGCTTTCTTACATTAGCTAATGCTAATGTACATAAATCCTCCATCAGGAGGACACTGAATAAAAATGGTGTGTGTGGCAGGATTGCAAGAAAAAGCCGCTGTTCTCCAAATACAACATTGCTGCCCGTCTAGAGTTTGCTAAAGCTCACATGGACAAGCCAGAAGACTACTGGAATAATGATTTGTGGATTGATGAGACCAAAATAGACCTTTTTGTTTTAAATGAGAATGGCTGTGTTTAGAGAAAGGAAAACACTGTAATCGAGCATAAAAACCTCATCCCATCTGTGAATCATGGTGGTAATAGTATCATGGTTTAGGCCTGTCCTGTTTTACTGCATCTGGTCAAAGCTTTATAGTAAAGCAAAGTAAAAGTTACTATTCACCCTACTCCTGATGATAAAAGCTTCACAAAAAAGTATGTTTGTCATGATCTCCCTGGCTTTTGCCTAGCGATGTCAACAGTTTTGCATGGTTAAAACTACTGATAGACCCTAAACTGACATAGTGACCATTCGATACCACGCGAAAAAAATAAGACACCAAAAAAGCCACATGCATTCCGCATTTTATGGAATGTCCGGCCCATAATCAAACAGTCCTATCCTATTTTTGGGGGGGACAGGGTGACAAAAAAAAAAAAAACTAATTGTGCAGTTTTTATTTTTTTTCTGTTCTGTCATTCACTGCATAGAGATTTTTTTTATTTTAATAGTTTGGACTTTTCGGACGTGGCAATATGTGATATGTTTATTTATTTATTGTTTATATATTTTATATGTAAAATTGGGAAAGGGGGTGATTTATACTTAATATTTTGGTGTTTTTTTAAAACTTTTTTTTATAACTATTTCCCCCCTTAGGGGCTAGAACCTGGGATCTTTTAATCCTTTTTCCTATTCACCCTAATAGAGCTCTATTAGAGTGAATAGGACTTTACACTCTCCCTGCTGCCCTGTGCTTTGTGCACACAGCAGCAGGGAGCTTACCATGGTATCCAGGGCTTCAGTAGCGTCCTGGCTGCCATGATAACCAATCGAAGCCCCAGGATTACACTGCTGGGGCTCTGATCAGAAGCTGCCACTGCACCACCAATGAAGAGGGGAGAGGGGACCCTGTGGCCACTGCCTCCAATTATTTTAATACTGGTGGGGTTGAGGGGGGTGCACTGTGCCACCAATGATTTTAATACGGGGGGAGGGTGCACTGCGCCACCAATGATAATTAACAATTAATACTGGAGGCTGGGTGGTGGCAGCATAATCACATAGCCGGCACCCAGCCTCTATTACAGGAAGCTGTGATCAGCGGCAGTTAGCCCCTCAGGTGTGGCACCTGAGGGGTTAACTGCCGCTGATCGCAGCTTCCTGTCATAGAGGTTGGGTGCCGGCTATGTGATTCTGCTGCTGGCACCCACCTCCTGTATTTGTATTAAACGTTAACTTTCATTGGTGGTGCAGTGTGCCCGCCCCTCCTCCGCCCTCTCTATCCTCATTGGCAATGGCGGCACAGGCGGAGGGAGAGAGTGACTCCTTCTCCCCTGTGCTGCTGAGGGAACATGGCACGTGCTGACAGCAGCACGCTCCATGTTCTCTGATACTAGGCCTAGTATCGGTAAAAGGCAAATCCCAGTATCGTATCGATACCGGGATGAAGGTATCGATTGGGTATTGATATTTCAATACCCGAAACAACCCTACTTATGCCAGTAAATGAATAGATATTGCTGACAGACTAATCATGGTATGCCTTTTCTTTCCAGAGAAATTCTCATTTGTGCTGGCTGTAGTGTGCTGTAGTGTGCTGGCTGTAGCTGCAAAACAGCGGCCTCTCGTGCCCGGAATGCCAAATGACAGTTTAAGTACAGACATTATGCAGAAATATCTGTTTCACAATCTCACATGCCACCCCACTAGAAGTTGTCGGCCTCGGCAACTTTCCCCATACAAACTCATCCTGAGCATAGCGCTGTGGAGGCACACCAGCATTGGGCCTCGCTGACCTTCTCAGATTGGGGGTTTCAGAAATACTGGGGACATCAGGCATATTTGACAAAAGAGGAGCTGTTGATTGCTCAGCATTGCATCTGGGTGGCAAACCTGCCATGACCGGAACCTCTGTGGACACTTGAGCAGGGATGGCCCACCATTCCTCCTCTTCCTCGTTTTAGGGACTTTCCTCCATACCCTGAGCATGAGGAGGCACCCCCTCTACGCACACCGGCTCATCGAAATTGCAACGTCTCAACATATTACGGTGTAAGTTCCGTGAGGGTCTCCCTGTGCAGTACGCAGGCCTGCAGGGTATAGCGATGTGAGGTTCACGGTTACTTAGGAAAACGAGTGTTGCTATGGGTTACTCACAGTTTGTAGGATGACCCTGGGCAGCGTACAGCAGTGATGGAGAGGCTGGCACAGTAGTCCTCTGGGGCACTCTCTGTATATAGGGACCAGGCCTGATGGTGGATGAGATGCCCTGGATGTTGCAGATGTTTAATGTGCCTAGGGCAAGGTCCCTTTAAGATTCGTGACGCCAGTGCCTGTAACGGTGGAACACCGATTGGTAGCAGTAATAAGTGAGGAACACGTTGTTGTGGTGAACCAAACTTTTCTTTACTGGAAACAGTTCAACTTTGTACAGTCTTTTATAAGTTCAGTTCCACATAGCAGTATCACATCAATAGCAGGCTTTTTACATCAATGGCAGGCAACAATGTTCTTTGCAAGATACTCAGAGGGTTAAACACAATCACACATCAGGCTGTACCTTCTCATCAGAAATACTGTACACTGTTCCTCAGAACTCCTGTCTGTCTCTATCCCAAGGCCCGGATGCCCAAATGATGGCTTTATCCTTGGTAGAAAACTTCCTCTCGTATATATCCTTGCTTTAAAGTATAAATCCTTCTGCCCTTCAGCTTACTTGTCTAGCTGGTATTCTGGCTCTGCTTTGCTTATGGGAACTTAGCTTTTCAGGAGGCAACTCTTCCCCTGGTGTCAAATCTTCTGAGCTAACTCTGGCTCAATGTCCTCAGGCAGGCTGATCCACACTCTCCAGCCTCCTGGTATCAACTAGAAACCTGGGCTGTCTAGTTGCATGTCAGAGCCTGCACCTCAGCCCCACTTCTGGCTAAAGTGTCTTCTGGCCTCTGACTCCACACTCTCTGGATTGACCCCTCCCTGTCAGGGTCTAGATATATATACTAAGTGTTCCCTAGCTCCCTCTAGTGTCTAGGATGTTAAACTGCACTCTAATAGGCCTGCTGCACATATCACAGGAAAAATACATATCAAATACACATTAAAATGCATTAAAATGTACTGTGAAATACACTGCCACTGTTCCACAGGAGGTGGAGTACGACATGGCCCAATTGACCCTTGTGTAGTGCCCACATTCACCTAGTTGGACACTACACCTGTCCCTACTGGCTCTACCTCATAGACCGGAATAGCGGGGTCTACCCTTCTCTTCACCGTGTATGGAACTGCCTCCCACCGTCCATCCAACTTCCCTGACGGCCGTTTGGCTTTGACCATCACCCGATCACCAGGGACATACCCATCTTTCTGCACTGGTCTTGGGTTAGGGTGTACCACCTGTCCCAGGCGCTCCCCTACAACCTTGTGTACCGCTCTCAGCCGGCGGCGGTGCTCCTGCACCCATGCGGTGGTACTTCTCGGTAGGGGCTCCATCGGGTTAGGCATGTGGAGATCTTCAATCTCCCGTCCGGCTCGTCCAAACATGAGCATATGTGGAGAGTATCCGGTGGTACTGTGTACTCTGTTGTTATAGGCCCACATCAACTCAGGTAAGTATGTGGGCCACTGGGCTTTTTGACTGTCTTCCAGAGTCCGCAGCATCTGAAGCAAGGTGCGATTGAAGCATTCGCACTCCCCGTTTCCTTGTGGGTGATATGGAGTGGTTCGGGAGCGTTCAATCCTATACAGTTGGTACAGTTCATTCATTAGAGTACCCTGAAAGCATGCTCCCTGGTCAGAATGTATCCTCCGTGGACACCCGAACACCTGTATAAAGTGTTTACAGACAGCTTCGGAGGCCGACTGCGGTTTGGTCTCTGGTGGGCACAGCCACCGCATACTTGGTAAAGTGATCTGTCATAACTAGACAGTACGAGTGTCCCGAGGTAGAATATCCGATCTGTACATAATCGATCATCAGAAGTTCTAGGGGCGCTGAGGTGCGGATGGTCTGCACAGGAGCCCGCTGTTCAGTACTCTTACTCAACCCACAGGATCGACACTTAAGACATGGCGCGGCCACCATGTCGGCCAGATCTGGACAGTACACCAGCCATTGGAGCCACTTGAACGTTTTGTCGCTCCCGAAATGAGCTCCCTTTACATGAGCTTCTCTGGCGGCCTCCGGTCCCAACGACATGGGAATGACAATCTGTTGCCGGTACTGCAGCTCTGACTGTAAGTATATGATCCGGCACAGGAGGCCGTGAGTAATTGTCAGCTTGTCACACTGCCTTAACAACTTCTGACCCTCTGGGGTCAGGAGGGCTCGTTCTTCTGGCCGAGGCCAGATCTTGCTCCGAACCCATTCTTTCACCTTCCACAAATCCCGGCAGCTATCCTGGACTCTCTCCCAATCAGTCAACGTTTTCCCCAGCACCAGCGTCATTCCAGACGCCACCCCACTTGAATGTGCCACATCTGGGAACAGAGGTAAGCGACCAAGGTCAGGAGTTTCAGTATCCTCTAACTCCTCATCGGCTCTCTGAGACGACTGTCCTACTGGAACTCGAGAGAGTGCGTCAGCGTTTCCGTTCTCCCTACCGGACCGGAACTTGATGCGGTATTGGTACTTAGAGAGGTGGGCCAACCATCTTTGATTGAGTGCACCGAGCTTGGCATTCTCTAGGTGTGCCAAAGGGTTGTTGTCCGTCATCACGGTCACTTCTGCACCAGTCAGGTATTCTGCAAACCTTTCGGTCATGGCCCACACCAGTGCCAGTAGTTCCAGTTTAAAGGAGCTATAGTTATCAGGGTTGCGTTCTGACTCTCTTAGGGACCGGCTTCCATAGGCGATGACTCTCTCCCGTCCATCCTGGACTTGGGACAATACGGCCCCCAGACCATGTAGGCTTCCATCAGTATACAGCAGGAATGGGGAATCAAACCGCGCGTAAGCCAGGACCGGGGCATTGGTCAGCGCCTCTTTCACCACTTCAAAGGCCTCTTGTTGCCGGGGCGTTTCTTCGGGCCCCCAGCCGTGCCTCTTAGCAACTCGTTTAATGGGCCCACCAGATGAGCGAATTTGGGTATAAACCTCCTGTAGTAGCCGGCCAGTTCCACGAACGCCCGTACCTCCCGTAGCGTACTTGGCCGGGGCCACTTCTGAATGGCCTCCACCTTGCTGTGGGCCGGTTTTACCCCCTCCTGGGTGACCACATGTCCCAAGTACTCTATCTGCTGTCGGAACAGCTGGCATTTCTTTGGCTTGATCTTGAGCCCATGGTCTCGTAGCCGTCCCAAGACTTGTCGCAGCTTCTGGAGGTGATCTTCAAAGGAGGCCCCGAACACTACTATGTCATCCAGGTATATCAATACTGATTCGAAGTTGAGGTCCCCCAGACAGTGTTCCATCAATCGCTGGAATGTCCCCGGAGCATTGGAGAGGCCGAAGGGCATCCGGTTGAACTCGTAGAGTCCCATAGGTAGAATGAAGGCAGTCTTGGCTTTGTCCTTCTTAGCCACTGGCACCGGCGAGTACCCACTAGCCAGGTCAAGAGTTGAGAAGAACTTAGCTTGGCTTAGGGCTGATAATGACTCTTCAATCCGCGGAAGGGGGTAGGCATCCCGGACGGTCTGAGCATTCAGCTTCCGATAATCCACGCAGAACCGGAGACTCCCGTCTTTCTTCCACACCAAGACTATCGGAGCAGCCCACAGACTTTGACTCTCCTGGATCACCCGGTTCTCCAACATGCTGGCCACCATATCTTTCACCTCCTGATACATCTTAGGTGGGATCTGCCGGTAGCGTTCCCTGATCGGCGCAGCATCGCCGGTTGGGATTTCATGTTCGATGGCAGTAGCACACCCAAAGTCCTCATCATGTCTTGAGAAGGCCTCCTGAAATTCCCAGAGGGTGTCTTCCAGCAGCATTTGTTCCCCCAGGGTCAGGGTTCTGCAGTCCACCCCCATACGGGCCATGATCTCTCGACCGTTCTACTCCGCTGTCGGGGTTTCCCTTGAATGGACCTCCACAGCATAGGTCCAGGCTGATCTCCTATCCGGCTGCAGCGTAAAGCCCCTTCGTCGAGCGATACCCCCTTCGGACACATAAACTTTGGCCAGCAGGGTGTTTGCGGGGACGGTTATCTCGCAGTCCTCAACATTACAGCAGCGTATAGGCACACATCCGTCTTTCACAACGGCAAGGGCCTGGGCTACCAGTGGGCGAATCTGCGTTTCTTCTTGATAAGCGGGCTCGATCAGGACCTCCAGTCCATTCAGTCGTCGTCCAGCCCCCACTGGCAGCATCAATATTCGCTCCTGTCGAGGTGGGATCTTCAACGGAGTCCTCCGTAGCACGCTCACGTCTTCAATGGCCCGTCCAGACAGGTTACTCTTTTGCAGGCTACAGCTCCTCACCATTTGTTGTAAGACCTTCTGGGTAGGCCGGTGTGCGGTGGCCCGTTGTCAGTACTTCGGCCCTTCCTTGGCATAGAGTTGATGATCTAGGTCTCTCAGTACATTCATGCCCAGGGTCACGTCCATTCCTTTCCGGGACGAATGGTCCACCAGCACGACCCCTTTCTTGCCGATGTCTTGCCCAAACAGTCGGACCCCTATCCAGACTATCCCTCGAACATCCATCTCTCTACTATCGGCAGCCATCAGCCTGATGACGCTCCCATCTTCTGGCTCCATCATATGCCCGAAGCGCCTCTCGAAGAACTCCAAAGGCATTAGAGTGCACTCTGACCCTGTATCAACTAGGCAGCAAACCTTTCGACCTTCCAGCTCTGCTTCTAATACAGGGCTGCTGGCATACAGATCACGTTCTTCACGCAGAGGGCTTAACTTTTGGTGCATCGCCGCAGGACGCCCAGCTACTGCAGCGGTCGGAAGTTTAACGTCGACGTTTGATGCTACCTGTTCTGGGCACTCTCTGGCCATATGGCCGTACTTTCGGCAAACCCAACAGAGGGGCCCTCTTCTGCCTGGCCCCCTCACCGGGTTTGTTCTGGGTGGAGTGACACGAGGTGCGGGGACAATTTCCTTAGGCCGGGACGGTTCTACCTTCATCTGGGACACTTCCAGCCGAAGCTCTTTCAATTCCGCCTGCAGGGCCTGGACCACATCCTTTAAGCACTCCGATTCTTCAGATCCCGGCCGGTCCCTTGTAACATGCGCGCTATTCACCACTCTCGCTGCCGTAGGTATGGGCTCTTCCTCCCTCTCTACGAGTCATCATCTGTTTTGCATATTTAAATCTCAGAGTGTGCTAGCTGTAGCTGCAAAACAGTGGCCTCTAGTGCCCAGAATGCCAAATGACAGTTTAAGTACAGACATTATGCAGAAATAGCTGTTTCACAATCTCACATCTGTATAGATAGGCAGGGTCAGACTAGCTGCCCCTTCCCAAAAACTAGGGCTATTTAGGGACAGCGTTTCCCTGTCTTATCTATGCATGAAATTACCCAGCCACACCACCATGATATTTGATAGGCCACCCTGAACTTGAACTTAGCCTGTCTTGTCTTGCCTGGGGTACGTCTGAACTGGTAAGGACGTTCCGTTTTATCTTGAGCAAATTCCTCTCACTGGGGAGTTTTTTTGTTTGTGAGTATTATTCACACTTTGTGGTGCTTCTATCATATTTTATTAATTAGAAGTAAAAGTTACATTTTAGCTCCTTTTGCTACTCCCTTTCGGAACCTCATGTTTATAGTCTTCACTTCGGGAGCATTATTATTATTATTGTTTTTCAGTTTAGTTATAATCACAATGGGAACTATAATGCGATTTTTGGTTAATGAAGCATAACATACTGTGCATACAGTGACTCCAATGGACATTACCAGTTGTGCAGACCAGTGCCATGCTTGAAATTGCTCTTGTCTCTACTTAAAGGGTTTGTCTCACTTCAGCAAATAGCATTTATTATGTAGAGGAAGTTGATACAAGCATTTATTATGTACAGGAAGTTAATACAGGTACTTGATAATATATTGTTATTATCCATATTGGTTCCTTTGCTGGCTGGATTCCTTTTTCCATCACATTATACGCTGCTCGTTTTCATCGTTACGACCACCCTGCAATCCATCAGTGGTGGTCATGCTTGCACATTATAGGAAAAAGCACTGGCCTCTCTGGTCAGGTCCGTGGGAGTGGGCATGGGCTACTTCTTTTTCCTATAGTGTGCAAGCACAGCCAACACTGCTGGATTGCAGGGTGGTCATAACTATGTAAACGAGCAGTGTATAATGTGATGGAAAAATGAATCCAGTCAGCAAAGGAAGCAATATGGATAATAACAATATATTAGTAAGTACCTGTATTAACTTCCTTTACATAATAAATGCTATTGCCTGAAGTGAGACAACCCATTTAATATACCCTTTCTACATACTGTAATAGCACAAATTAAAAGGGCAAATATTAACTTATAAATCATGTATTACCATATTTTTCACCCTATAAGACACACTTGGTTATAGGATACACCTAGGTTCTGGAGAGGAAAAAATATATATTTTTAATAAGCCCTCAGATCACACTCCCAATCAGACACCCAATGTTAAATCAGACCTCAGTTTAGACCCCCAATGTTAATCAGATCTCAGCTCAGAGCCCCAATAAGACCCCCAATGTTAATTAGACCTCAGCTCAGATCTCAAACAGACCTCAGATCAGACCCCTAATGTTACTCAGACCTCAGATCAGACAAAAAATATAAATCAACTTACCTCTCCAGTGGTGAGTACAGCCATCACACGGAAAGCTGTATTCACTGCTCCCCGGTCCTACTGCACTCATTTGTATTTGCCCAATAAGATGCACTAACATTTTTCCCCCACTTTTGGGTAAAGAAAGTGCATCTTAAAAGGAGAAAAATACAGTGTATATATACATATATATATATTTTTTTTTAAAGAGTGTGCATAATAGGCCAAACAAATAGGAATTATAGACATATCTTCTGATAAAAACAGAACAAATTCATGGACAAAACTTTTACATCTAGGAAGTCCCTAAACCAGTTGTCAAAAGGTCCCTACGTCCCACGTGAACAGACCAATATAGCAGTATGATAGTGGAACTACCAGGGGCTTCAAATTATGCTTCTGGAAAGGCAGGAAGAGCTAGTCATTATTAATGTACAGAGATTAGACAGCATTAGCAAGGAATAAAGAAGCAAGGTAATGGAGATATATTGCATAGGTACCAGGGTTTACATTTGTAGACTACCTGTCAGAGATGGAGCTTCACTTCAGAAGTCATGGTCATATTTTAAAATATGAAATCTTCACATTTTGGCAAATTTTTTATCTGCATGATCAATTCTATGAAATAATACATGCCTGAAGAATAATCCTCTATTTTTTTGAAATTCATGATTTACCATTAGCTCCAACTTGTTGGGTAGGTTTGGTGAAAAAAAATTACAGTTGTGCCTACCAGTGAAAATTTACATTTCCTCTCATTATGAGCACTGTTTAACACACAGATAGCCCGTGGCCTAATGTTTTGCTTTGTGTTGGACACTGCGTGTTCCAGGTCTGCTCCTCTGGGCGGCCAAATAAACCCATCTGTACTTTCTCTTCTTTGGCATCACTGTGTAATAACGGGGGACATCAAGGAAATGTTATGCATTAATAGAGACTCTGGTTGCAGAATCTGTATTTTCCTAGTCACTGAACTATTACAGCTGCTCATGATTATAAAGCCAAACAACAGCAAAGATTATTATGAGCAGAAGAAGAAAACAGCTCATGACTGGGCACGTGCTGCAATGATAGATCCCATTCAAAGCTCTTAATATGCTATGTAGGAACACCTCTTTATATTAAGGTAGCTATGAGAGCTGTACATAAAACAGTAGATCCCACTTGAGGATACTTAGTTTTTGAGGAAGTGGTGGAGTTGACTTAGTGACAATGCTCAATTTAATATTGAATACATGCCTCCTTATGGCCACTTGAAAGGGAGTCTGGTGGGCTGTTTTGTGGGAATCTGATAAGTCCTGCATGAAGTAATGATGATGGCACTCACCATGATTGTCCAAATAGTCTTTATTTTCATGTAAAGGATTATGCAATGGCGGCAGGGGTGCAAACCACGACACAGGCAACATAGGCGGTGACAGCCGTTTCACGTCAACAACTGTTGCCCTCTCGTTTTCTGAAAGGGTGTTTTTTGAATAGCAGTTCATCCTGTGCTAGCTGCAATACATTTGTCATGGCCTGATGGAGAATTTTGTAACTGTAAGTACTGTAAGTAATTACTTTAGGTTAGAACTCAGGGGCAAAGTAGGGCTACCATATGCCTTGGGTTGAATGAAGCTTGTGAGCTGCCCAACAGTCTAAAGTTTATAAAATGATCTGATGCCTACTGCTTAGACACAATACCAGAACTAAAGTTACTGCATAGATATAGCCCCAAAACCACACTTAGTACATAGAAATGATACTACATAGCTATGGTACCAAAACCAAGCTTACTTCAGAAATACTGTAGCAGAACCAAGCTATCTATCTATCTATCTATCTATCTATCTATCTATCTATCTATCTATCTATCTATCTATCTATCTATCTATCCTTGTAAAATGTAATGTCCATTTATACAGAATAAGAGCAGATTTTCTAACACACTCATACCTCACACATTTTCTCTGGCAGTCTTCTTTTCTGTGAAGTGCTGCAGAGGTCTGAGGACCTTAGCACAGGTCATTGACCTTACTGTTCTTAAATGGCTCTTTCATACATCTATGCCTAGGGAAAGGCCAAAAATCTGAGAACCGCACAAGTTAAGTTTACTAATCAGACTGTGGCAGTGTTAGACACCGTCAACTTTTCAAATCTTTCTTTAACCAAAATTGATCACAGATACATTGATGAAGGTTTACCAGATGAGAGCACCCCTAAAGGTTAAAGAGCAGGAGAAGTCCTTTAATCTTAGAGATTGGTGATGTCAGCAGTGTCATAGCTTGTGTAGTTATTGTAAATTAATGCGTAGTAGGACAGCACCACTTACTTGTTATAAGCTCAAAAATACTTAGCGGCGGTGCTCGTGGCGTCAGGTCTCGGCCTCAGAGACCCCCAGAGTTTACCAGTAAAAATGAAGATAGTCACGGCACTCCAAAAGCTTCCTTAGTCAGTGTTCTTTATTCCACCAAAAGTACAGCAGCTGCTGTACTTTTGGTGGAATAAAGAACACTGACTAAGGAAGCTTTTGGAGTGCCGTGACTATCTTCATTTTTACTGGTTATTGTAAATTAAACCATATGAGGTGCTGAGGTGAACGGGGCTGAGCTGCTATACTATGTATGACACTGTGCTTAGTAAGCTTAGAGTAGGTCAACACCAGAGTGCAGCTGCCTCTTCAAATATGAACATGGGACCAACACAGATGACTTCAGCTGCCAAGCGCACATGTAACAGGTCAGCCAGTTTCATAGGTACAAATCTGCTGACAGATGTCTTTTAAGGGTCATGTGGGTGGTCCTACTTACTGATTGACAGCTAACTCTCTATGCTTAGTCATGCAGAGTTAGCTATCAGTCACTCAGTAGGACCACCCACATAACGCTTAAGTATAGAAAAAACTCAGCTTTAAACATAGTAAAGTATAGTCTGGGACCTGCTCCTACTATATCTAAAAAATGAGGCCCCATCATAACTAGTATGCAGTGGGTGCACTGGCTCAGCTATTTTTGGAATTCCCATAACGGTGAATGTAGAGGTGGACATGCATGTGCAGTATTCTGTCCATTCACTGCCATGGGACTTCTGATCGGCACCTATTTATGGCATGTCCTACTGAAATACCATACATTTCCATATGGGATAACACCTTTAAGCACTTCAGCTGCTTCCCCTACTCAAAAGATTCTTGAATCCATTCTTAATCTGAAGAAATGATTGTACCCAACCAATTTCTAGAAACTCACCAAACTTGTCTCACAACCAACAAAACTCAGAAAATGTGTTCTGCCTTTCACTAAGTGTGAGTGAAGATGCTCCATTTCTTCAATATCTCTGTGAACCATCTCTCGTTAGGTGGAGCTACAGAGCCCTTCAAAGACAAGTTATGGTACTGTAAGTTCAACTGCAATTAACCATATACTGTATGAACTACATTCTTCTTTGGTGGGGCTAGGACTGGTACACAGACAATAAGAGGGTGCTCAATTCATTACAGAGTCAAATTTGTTACTGCTCTCCAATATGCCTAAAGAAGGTGGACTAACCACTAAAGGACATTTACCAGTTTCACATCTCTTATATGCTTCTAGATTAATCTTCATTGAGACTACTGGTACAAAAAGCTTTCACTATTGCTTTGTGTAATCATGTTGCTTCTCTTGCTTTTCCTGCTTTGCTCCCAAACCACTTAAAGGGTTTCTGTCACCTCACAAAACTCATTTTTTTTTTTTGGATAGTTAGATTCCTTATAGCAGCAATCCGCCCCCTCGCCGTGTTGATTGACAGGGCCAGCCGTGATCTCCTCCTCCGGCCGGCCCTGTCAGTAATTCAAAAATCGCGCGCCTCTGGTCATCCGGCGCAGGCGCTCTGAGATGAGGAGGCTCGTCTCCTCAGTGCGCCTGCGCCGATGACATCACCGAAAGAGAAGACGTCATCGGCGCAGGCGCACTGAGAGAGTGCTGAGGAGACGAGCCTCCTCATCTCAGAGCGCCTGCGCCGAATGACCAGAGGCGCGCGATTTTTGAATTACTGACAGGGCCGGCCGGAGGAGGGGGCGGATTGCTGCTGCGGCTACCAGCAAGTAGACGCCCTACTTGCTGGTAGAGCCCTCATTTACATATTATAAAACTTCGTTTTATAAAGAATCGGCCGCATGAAAGTAAGTAAGACTATTATATTCTCCTATATCGCCCTATAAGGAATCTAACTATCCAAAAAAAAAAAAAAAAGTTTTGTGGGGTGACAGAAACCCTTTAATATATTTGAGGAACTCATATATCTATTATTGTAGTTTACATGAATATGGAAATCCAGATATAAGCTTGAAAACCCATCTTTGGACTGGCCCACCAGAGTACTGGAGCATCCTCTGATACGATAGTGGGCTCCAAAGGTCCAGTAAAAAAAGAACTTGCTACTAGGTTGTATTTATCATTGAATTAATAGACTTTACTGTTGCTATGGGGTTTGGCCCCCGAGAATAATTTCCTTGCGGGGTGGGGGGGGGGGGGTCGCAAGGGACCCTAGTCTGACGCTGTGAAAACGTATAATGCACTGTTCAAAGAATCACTACAATATACAGTATTATGCACAGTGCCAGTATTATGTACACTATCCCGTCTTATAACCAAAGATTTTACACCACCACAGTCGGACCTATAGTGACGCTTTAATTCTTCTCTTGCTCTGAGAACATTTTAAGGATGCTTTGTTTCTTGTTGACCCATGCACGTAAAACCAAGGAGAAGAAAGATGCAATTTTCTGCATGAATCCGCAAGAACACTGTTCATTAGAATGTGCTTAGGAGGGATCCAGCCGGCCACAAGTGCTGACAGCCACATCCAATGTTTCAAAGTGCTTTGGGAGCACACATGAGATGACAGCTCCATCCATTCCAATTATTTTTGCACCCTATTGAGCTCAAGAGAGTGCGATGTGTAGAGATTCACAAGCTATTCTACACATGGATTCCTGGAACAAAAAAAACTTCCACAGACGCATTAATCATTCACTATTTGTTGAATGGGAAATGGAGTCTTCCTGGAGATATTGAAAACCTGCCTTAAAGCACAAGAGATGTCAATTACACCTAAAACCACGCATTAACTGAATATAGCAACCACACTCCTAAATATAAAACTCTTGAGTACACATAATCGATCCACTGCTGTAATAGAACTGCTTTGTAGCTTCCGAGCTGTTTTATTTTTATGAATCATAAGAACTTTGCTGTGTTGTCTAGTTTTACTGTCAATATCACATTAAAAGTGGGGTAATTAGGACAAATTTAACACTTGAGATTGTCCTGCGCCTGGTCTCACCATCCCGCCACCAGTGACGTCATATATATGACATCACACCATATGGGGGCTATTATATAAGGACGCCTCTTAAAACCTAAACTATAGCAATCTAATAGCCCTCTAAACAAGTGGTCTCCACCTTGAGGCTCTTAAGGTGCTACATTACTATACCTCCCACCAGTCTTAACCACAAAACATCTTACAGAAAAAAAACTGGTAGGAACACATTCAATTGTTGATAATATCCTGATGGAGGAAAATTATATTAACAAGAATTACTTGCCATGCCCAGAAAGTACGATTTGTAGCCTAATGTAAAGTTGACATCACTGACATCAGAAATACCAGATGTATAGACAGTAGATCAAAAGATCAAGAGGACATGTACTGTAGTTCAGCACTAAGCTCAAAAATGTTCTTAAAAAGGTTATCCCATCTGGGCCTTTCATGGGGCTTACCGAAGTAAGAGGAGTGGATCCCAGCCACCAGCGCTCAATTGTTTCAGTAATTCCCCTAGCAGTGAATGGGGGCTAGGCAAACAATGATGCACACCAAGCTCAGCCATTTCTGTAACTTCAACTCCACTGGCTGCCGTTTACTGTGGTTATTCCCATCTCGGCCATGGAAGGCCCAGATGGGACAAACCCCTTTTAAAAGGGTAAACCAATCTGGGAAACTGATGGCATATCGCTAGGATATGCCATCCATGTCAGACAGGTGCAGGTCCCATGTGTGGGACCCACTCAACTCAAGGACAGGGCCCCCCTAAGTGAACAGAAAGCAGCCATGAATGGGCTGCCACCGTCTAGTCACCACTGTGGGAGTTATGAAAATAGCCGAATGCTGGCTCGGCTATTTACGACAGTCCCAAGGTGATGAATGGGGCGGAGGCCACTCTTGCTCAGTGCGCTCTCCATTTACCACTATAAGACTTCTACAAATAGCCAAGTGTGCTTTCTCCGCTACATATTTTTTGAACTCCCATAGCAATGAATGGAGATCATGCTGTGGTATGCTCTCCATCACTTTGAGGGCCCTGAACTCTAGATAGAAGTGGATCCCAGAGATGGGACCCACACTTATCTGACATTGATAAGCATATCCTAGCGAAATGCCATCAATGTCTCAGGTCAGCCAACCCCTTAAAGTCTTTAGATTTATGTTAATATTAGTCAACTGCACCACATCAACCTATCTGCAGCAACTGATGATGTTTGTTTTTGTCATCCCAGAGGTAATATCATGGGTAAGTTGCAGAAGGGCGCAAAGCTCTTTGGTAGTGGCATTAAGCCACATACAACATGTTATTGAGTGGGCCATAATATTTAATGAAGGATGTGGCTGAGCATAGAAATCTAGGTGAAGCTTCTATATAACTTAGGCCCAATGTAAAATTCATGAGCAAGGCTTTTAGGACAAGACCATCTCCCTTTACCAGTCAGTGTGGGTCTTCTTTTCAGAAAAGTCTGCTGTGGTAAGTAGATTGTAGGCTTATCCAATGGCATGCTTAAAATTTACTTGTCATCAATGTTATACTTCCCTCACTGAGTCACAGATGCCCTGATTTCCATGGTCGGTTGCTCATGAGCCAATGTTAAGTGTTTGCCCATAGAAACATAGAAACATAGAATGTGTCGGCAGATAAGAACCATTTGGCCCATCTAGTCTGCCCAATATATCTGAATCCTATGAATAGTCCCTGGCCCTATCTTATATGAAGGATAGCCTTATGCCTATCCCATGCATGCTTAAACCCCTTCACTGTATTTGCAGCTACCACTTCTGCAGGAAGGCTATTCCATGCATCCACTACTCTCTCAGTAAAGTAATACTTCCTTATATTACTTTTAAACCTTTGCCCCTCTAATTTAAAACTGTGTCCTCTTGTGGTAGTTTTTCTTCTTTTAAATATGCTCTCCTCCTTTACCGAGTTGATTCCCTTTATGTATTTAAAAGTTTCTATCATATCCCCTCTGTCTCTTCTTTCTTCCAAGCTATACATATTAAGGTCCTTTAACCTTTCCTGGTAAGTTTTATCCTGCAATCCATGTACTAGTTTAGTAGCTCTTCTCTGAACTCTCTCTAGAGTATCTATATCCTTCTGGAGATATGGCCTCCAGTACTGCGCACAATACTCCAAGTGAGGTCTCACCAGTGTTCTGTACAGTGGCATAAGCACTTCACTCTTTCTACTGCTTATACCTCTCCCTATACATCCAAGCATTCTGCTGGCATTTCGTGCTGCTCTATTACATTGTCTTCCCACCTTTAAGACTTCTGAAATAATTACTCCTAAATCCCTTTCCTCAGATACTGAGGTCAGGACTGTGTCAAATATTCTATATTCTGCCCTTGGGTTTTTACGCCCCAGGTGCATTATCTTGCACTTATCCACATTAAATTTCAGTTGCCAGAGTTCTGACCATTCTTCTAGTTTTCCTAAATCCTTTTCCATTTGGCGTTTCCCTCCAGGAACATCAACCCTGTTACATATCTTTGTGTCATCAGCAAAAAGACAAACTTTACCATCGAGGCCTTTTGCAATATCACTTATGAAGATATTAAACAAAATTGGTCCCAGTACAGATCCCTGTGGAACCCCACTGGTAACATGACCTTGTTTTGAATGTTCTCCATTGACTACAACCCTCTGTTGTCTGTCACTCAGCCACTGCCTAATCCACTCAACGATATGGGAGTCCATGCTCAATGACTGCAGTTTATTGATAAGTCTTCTATGTGGGACAGTGTCAAAAGCCTTAATAAAATCTAGATATGCGATGTCTACTGCACCTCCACCGTCTATTATTTTAGTCACCCAGTCAAAAAAATCTATAAGATTTGTTTGACATGATCTCCCTGAAGTAAACCCATGTTGTTTTTCATCTTGCAATCCATGGGATTTTAGATGTTCCACAATCCTATCCTTTAATAGGGTTTCCATTAATTTGCCTACTATTGATGTCAGACTCACTAGTCTATAGTTGCTCGATTCCTCCCTACTACCTTTCTTGTGAATGGGCACGACATATACACACACTCCTTCCCAAGCTCCTCCCCCAGCAACAAATGTAACACCTTAGTGAGCTAGGCTCATTAGCAAACGCACAATAGCAAACACCTGACCAAATTCCTTACCTCTTCTCAAGCAATGGTCAGAAAAAAAACACAGATGAGCCAGTTGCAGACTCCAAACCAATCTCTTGCAGTATCTCTTCAATCTCATCAGTCTCCTGCAATATCTCTTCAATGTACTTAATGTAGTACTTGATACAGAACTTGCTGTATCATCATCATCACCACCCTGTGCCGGAGAAGAGCCATGTGCTGCCTGAGAACTGTCACAGTCACTCATGAGCACCTTTTCCAACCTGCCCACCCTCAGGTGACTAGGCCGACAACTGAAACGATCATTGTGATAATCTTGCGGTGTAAATGTACCACCGATTACCCGATGAACAAGTAAACCACCCGTTCTTCTGGGTAATTGTATCTTTTGTGCAGCACAGAAATCTTTGTTTCCCGGTGGCAAATGGTGCTGTGGAAACACAATCTGCTGCTGAGAAACAACGAGTCTTTATGGGAAAGAACGATACCATAAGCGATCGCTCCTCCCCATACTCTGAAAGAGCTGGATGAGATTGGTGCATGTAAATGCAGCGGTCTCCTTCACTAGCGATCAGTAGATTATCGGGAAGGGCCATTAGTTTTCTCCCTAGGTGAAAACTGTCATTCATCGGCATGTCTCCTGACATGTAGGTATGAGGAAAATCCCCGTCAATCTCTCATTAGTTCATAGTCTTCCTTTATTACATGTAAAATAGTATAAAATGTACAAGACGCGTTTCGGACCAACCATCCCAGCGTTTTCTCAGCTGCTAGTAATGAAAAAAAGCTTGCACAGGCCAAAAGCGCCCTGTACATTGTATGCTATATTACATGAAATATAGCATAAACTAATTGGTGAGTGTCAGGTATTTTCTTCATGCCTACATTTGCGTCCGTCTGCCCATGTGCATCATGCATCTAAGGACCATGCGCCAACAATACTCTACACTTGAAGCTCTCCTGGCTTGTCTCCTTGAGTAAATACTTGGAAGCATCTTTTCTTAGAATTCTGTAATATGCTTTTCCTCAGTTTATCCTCATGGAAATTTATGAATAAATTGACAATGAAGCAAAAAAACATGTGCGCCTATGCTGTGTAACACAGTATGCACCGATTGGAGTGTATAGGGATGTACCCCTTTAACAAGGGAAATGGTTGCCAAGTCATTCATACATTTCCAGGAGGAATCCAAGAAAATGACTTCAATAAAAGATTATACAAAACTGTTTTGGGGAATGTTGCAGAAAAACATAAAGTAGAAAGGATAATGGTAATGTAATGAAAGTAATCTATAAAAAAAAATACTCTTAATAAGGTGAATAAGTGACTGCACATTTGCTCTGAACAACTACAGGAAATTAAAAGGATGCAAACCAATATTTGTCTTCCTTTTGAATTGGGAGAATGTGCTCTATGTTTGACATACTATATCTTTGTATGTGGACTTATTAACAAGTAAGTCTCATATCTAATCAAGAATTGAATTACAACCCTTGTCCCCTGGCTCCATTACTAATTATTATTCAGAGGTTTAAATGAAGGGGGAAAAAAAAAATGAAAATCATTAAATCAAGTTTATGATTATGCATGTGTGCCTTGAGTGTGCCACAGGAAGACTCTACATAGTGATTTCATTTGCATACATTATTTCAAATGAACACTCTTAACACAAGTATTTTGCTTGAAGCCTGTAAAAAAATGAATATTTATTGGTAGACAGATGATGATTTCTTCCTCCTGATACAACATAATATGTTTTACCTGTCTTCACTGTCCAATTAGAGAGTGATGAGCAATATAATTATATGAAATTCACCACCCACCACTTGCTATTTTTAGAGTCTCTTTGATTATGCATCCTACAGATGTGATCTTCCCCAGTCTAATTCACATAAAACCAGATTCTTCATCTATACCAAATTCTGTATATGGATATATTACACATCAAAGCATACTGCAGTCATAGCAGTAAATCATGGGAAAGCTAAAAATACCACCTTTAAAGGGATGCATCATTTACCGCGTAACCATAGGTCGCTGGAGTCTGAATAATGGGACCCCCACAGATCACAAGAATGAGGTTCCCCAAGTCTCCTGTGTGAATGAAGTGGAAGTGCGCCACCGTTCCATTAACTTCTTTAGGACTGAGGGGGGTTATAGCTGAGCACTGTGCTTAGCAGTCCCATAAATAGTGAAAGGAGCAGTGGTCACACATGTGCACTAAGCTCCATTCACCCCATTCTTGTGATCGGTGAGGGCCCCAATGGCTGGACCACCAGTGATCATACATTTATTACTTAACCTGTGGATACATGCAGTTCATGGTCTAACACCTTTAACTGCAGTAGCTACTTTGATACTTGCCAATAATTTGGTTTGTTGCAAATTTAAAGGCTATGTACATCTCTGGGGGCATATTTGTTATTATTGCATTGTGCTCATTTTGAGCTAAAATATTTTTTTCAATTGGTCTTTATTAAAAATATGGAGTCCTTTTTTCTGTACAGAGCCGAGATGCTCTAGTAGCACCCTTTGGATTTTCTGTTTATTCCGTCAGACCAGGAGCAGATGGACTCCTTATCTCTGCTCTCTGACCTTATAAACCCTCATTATAGCTCAGTTCTTATCTTACTGATAAGAATGTGGCTTAAATAAGTTTTTATGATCTTTGAGTAGTTTAGAGATAAGGGTTATTAGATGACGGCACAAAGTGAAAGTGAATGTACCAGTCACACAGCTAGAAAAACAGGTAACCCTTTGTAACAGAACGGCTCAATCGTTTTAATAAAAGGCAAGTGAAAAAATATATTTTCAACCAAAAATTAGCAAAAATGCAATCCTAAAAAAATTGCCTTTGAAGGTGTACATAGCGTTTAACCACCTCAGCCCCCAGTGCTTAAACACCCTGAAAGACCAGGCCACTTTTTACACTTCTGACCTACACTACTTTCACCGTTTATTGCTCGGTCATGCAACTTACCACCCAAATGAATTTTACCTCCTTTTCTTCTCACTAATAGAGCTTTCATTTGGTGGTATTTCATTGCTGCTGACATTTTTACTTTTTTTGTTATTAATCGAAATTTAACGATTTTTTTGCAAAAAAATGACATTTTTCACTTTCAGTTGTAAAATTTTGCAAAAAAAAACGACATCCATATAGAAATTTTGCTCTAAATTTATAGTTCTACATGTCTTTGATAAAAAAAAAATGTTTGGGTAAAAAAAAAATGGTTTGGGTAAAAGTTATAGCGTTTACAAACTATGGTACAAAAATGTGAATTTCCGCTTTTTGAAGCAGCTCTGACTTTCTGAGCACCTGTCATGTTTCCTGAGGTTCTACAATGCCCAGACAGTACAAACACCCCACAAATGACCCCATTTCTGAAAGTACACACCCTAAGGTATTCGCTGATGGGCATAGTGAGTTCATAGAACTTTTTATTTTTTGTCACAAGTTAGCGGAAAATTATGATTTTTTATTTTATTTTTTTTTTCTTACAAAGTCTCATATTCCACTAACTTGTGACAAAAAATAAAAAGTTCTATGAACTCACTATGCCCATCAGCGAATACCTTGGGGTCTCTTCTTTCCAAAATGGGGTCACTTGTGGGGTAGTTATACTGCCCTGGCATTCTAGGGGCCCAAATGTGTGGTAAGGAGTTTGAAATCAAATTCTGTAAAAAATGACCTGTGAAATCCGAAAGGTGCTCTTTGGAATATGGGCCCCTTTGCCCACCTAGGCTGCAAAAAAGTGTCACACATCTGGTATCTCCGTACTCAGGAGAAGGTGGGGAATGTGTTTTGGGGTGTCATTTTATATATACCCATGCTGGGTGAGAGAAATATCTTGGCAAAAGACAACTTTTCCCATTTTTTTATACAAAGTTGTCATTTGACCAAGATATTTATCTCACCCAGCATGGGTATATGTAAAAAGACACCCCAAAACACATTCCTCAACTTCTCCTGAGTACGGGGATACCAGATGTGTGACACTTTTTTGCAGCCTAGGTGGGCAAAGGGGCCCATATTCCAAAGAGCACCTTTCGGATTTCACTCCTCATTTTTTCCTGAATTTGATTTCAAACTCCTTACCACACATTTGGGCCCCTAGAATACCAGGGCAGTATAACTACCCCACAAGTGACCCCATTTTGGAAAGAAGACACCCCAAGGTATTCCGTGAGGGGCATGGCGAGTTCCTAGAATTTTTTATTTTTTGTCACAAGTTAGTGGAAAATGATGATTTTTTTTTTTTATTTTTTTTTTCATACAAAGTCTCATATTCCACAAACTTGTGACAAAAAATAAAAACTTCCATGAACTCACTATGCCCATCAGCGAATACCTTGGGGTCTCTTCTTTCCAAAATGGGGTCACTTGTGGGGTAGTTATACTGCCCTGGCATTCTAGGGGCCCAAATGTGTGGTAAGTAGGTAAATGACCTGTGAAATCCGAAAGGTGCTCTTTGGAATGTGGGCCCCTTTGCCCACCTAGGCTGCAAAAAAGTGTCACACATCTGGTATCTCTGTATTCAGGAGAAGTTGAGGAATGTGTTTTGGGGTGTCTTTTTACATATACCCATGCTGGGTGAGAGAAATATCTTGGTCAAATGCCAACTTTGTATAAAAAAATGGGAAAAGTTGTCTTTTGCCAAGATATTTCTCTCACCCAGCATGGGTATATGTAAAATGACACCCCAAAACACATTCCCCAACTTCTCCCGAGATACCAGATGTGTGACACTTTTTTGCAGCCTAGGTGGGCAAAGGGGCCCATATTCAAAAGAGCACCTTTCGGATTTCACAGGTCATTTTTTACAGAATTTGATTTCAAACTCCTTACCACACATTTGGGCCCCTAGAATGCCAGGGCAGTATAACTACCCCACAAGTGACCCCATTTTGGAAAGAAGAGACCCCAAGGTATTCGCTGATGGGCATAGTGAGTTCATGGAACTTTTTATTTTTTGTCACAAGTTAGTGGAATATGAGACTTTGTATGAAAAAAAAAATAAAAAAAAAAAATAAGCATTTTCCACTAACTTGTGACAAAAAATAAAAAATTCTAGGAACTCGCCATGCCCCTCACGGAATACCTTGGGGTGTCTTCTTTCCAAAATGGGGTCACTTGTGGGGTAGTTATACTGCCCTGGCATTTTCCAGGGGCCCTAATGTGTGGTAAGTAGGTAAATGACCTGTGAAATCCTAAAGGTGCTCTTTGGAATATGGGCCCCTTTGCCCACCTAGGCTGCAAAAAAGTGTCACACATGTGGTATCGCCGTATTCAGGAGAAGTTGGGGAATGTGTTTTGGGGTGTCATTTTACATATACCCATGCTGGGTGAGAGAAATATCTTGGCAAAAGACAACTTTTCCCATTTTTTTATACAAAGTTGGCATTTGACCAAGATATTTCTCTCACCCAGCATGGGTATATGTAAAATGACACCCCAAAACACATTCCCCAACTTCTCCTGAGTACGGCGATACCAGATGTGTGACACTTTTTTGCAGCCTAGATGCGCAAAGGTGCCAAAATTCCTTTTAGGAGGGCATTTTTAGACATTTGGATACCAGACTTCTTCTCACGCTTTGGGGCCCCTAGAATGCCAGAGCAGTATAAATACCCCACATGTGACCCCATTTTGGAAAGAAGACACCCCAAGGTATTCAATGAGGGGCATGGCGAGTTCATAGAAATTTTTTTTTTTTGGCACAAGTTAGCGGAAATTGATATTTTTAATTTTTTTCTCACAAAGTCTCCCGTTCCGCTAACTTGGGACAAAAAATTCAATCTTTCATGGACTCAATATGCCCCTCACGGAATACCTGGGGGTGTCTTCTTTCCGAAATGGGGTCACATGTGGGGTATTTATACTGCCCTGGCATTCTAGGGGCCCTAAAGCGTGAGAAGAAGTCTGGAATATAAATGTCTAAAAAATTTTACGCATTTGGATTCCGTGAGGGGTATGGTGAGTTCATGTGAGATTTTATTTTTTGACACAAGTTAGTGGAATATGAGACTTTGTAAGAAAAAAAAAAATAAATTCTGCTAACTTGGGCCAAAAAAATATCTGAATGGAGCCTTACAGAGGGGGGGGGGGGGGATCAATGACAGGGGGGTGATCAATGACAGGGGGGGTGATCAATGACAGGGGGGTTGATCAATGACAGGGGGGTTGATCAATGACAGGGGGGTGATCAGGGAGTCTATATGGGGTGATCACCACAGTCATTGATCACGCCCCTGTAAGGCTTCATTCAGACGTCCGGATGCGTTTTGCGGATCCGATCCATCTATCAGTGCATCCGTAAAAATCATGCGGACATCTGAATGGAGCTTTACAGGGGGGTAATCAATGACAGGGGGGTGATCAGGGAGTCTATATGGGGTGATCACCACAGTCATTGATCATGCCCCTGTAAGGCTTCATTCAGACGTCCGGATGCGTTTTGAGGATCGGATCCATCTATCAGTGCATCCGTAAAAATCATGCGGACATCTGAATGGAGCTTTACAGGGGGGTGATCAGGGAGTCTATATGGGGTGATCACCACAGTCATTGATCATGCCCCTGTAAGGCTTCATTCAGACGTCCGGATGCGTTTTGCGGATCGGATCCATCTATCAGTGCATCCGTAAAAATCATGAGGACATCTGAATGGAGCTTTACAGGGGGGTGATCAGGGAGTCTATATGGGGTGATCACCACAGTCATTGATAATGCCCCTGTAAGGCTTCATTCAGACGTCCGGATGCGTTTTGAGGATCGGATCCATCTATCAGTGCATCCGTAAAAATCATGAGGACATCTGAATGGAGCTTTACAGGGGGGTGATCAGGGAGTCTATATGGGGTGATCACCACAGTCATTGATCATGCCCCTGTAAGGCTTCATTCAGACGTCCGGATGCGTTTTGAGGATCGGATCCATCTATCAGTGCATCCGTAAAAATCATGCGGACGTCTGAATGGAGCTTTACAGGGGGTTGATCAATGACAGGGGTGTAATCAATGACAGGGGGGGTGATCAGGGAGTCTATATGGGGTGATAACCACAGTCATTGATCACGCCCCTGTAAGGCTTCATTCAGACGTCCGGATGCGTTTTGCGGATCTGATCCATCTATCAGTGGATCCGTAAAAATCATGCGGACATCTGAATGGAGCTTTACAGGGGGGTAATCAATGACAGGGGGGTGATCAATGACAGGGGGGTGATCAGGGAGTCTATATGGGGTGATCAGGGGTGATCAGGGGCTAATAAGGGGTTAATAAGTGACGGGGGGGGGGTGTAGTGTAGTGTAGTGGTGTTTGGTGGGACTTTACTGAGCTACCTGTGTCCTCTGGTGGTCGATCCAAACAAATGGGACCACCAGAGGACCAGGTAGCAGGTATATTAGACGCTGTTATCAAAACAGCGTCTAATATACCTGTTAGGGGTTAAAAAAAACACATCTCCAGCCTGCCAGCGAACGATCGCCGCTGGCAGGCTGGAGATCAACTCTCTTACCTTCCGTTCCTGTGAGCGCGCGCGCCTGTGTGCGCGCGTTCACAGGAAATCTCGCCCATCGCGAGATGACGCATATATGCGTGACTCTGCGCAGGGCTGCCACCTCCGGAACGCGATCCTGCGTTAGGCGGTCCGGAGGTGGTTAAAGGGGTTGTCATCACGAACAGTGTATAATGTGATGGAAAAATGAATCCAGCCAGCAAAGGAAGCAATATGAATAATCACAATACATTAGTAAGTGGCTTGTATTAACTTTCTCTACATGATAAATGCCACTTACTGAAGTGAGACAACCCCTTTAAACATGTTCAAGTTTGTCAAAACTGGTCCTCTTTATCTAGACGGCATCCCAGTCATGTTGATCCAGAAGAAAACAAACTGGCCCTTTTTGAAATGAAGCTAGTTTCTCTATTCCGCGGTGATAAGCTGTTAGCACGGGGAGGAAGGCACACTCATTTGCCCTGCAAGGGAGATGTAGAATTACATGGTGGGCATTCAAATGGTCATTCATGTAAGGTCTGCAGCCAAGGATGGGCTAGGTCTGCAGCACTCAAGCAGAGTGGATTTCTGTGCTGGATTTTAGAAGAGCGGTATGGAGTGAGGGCTCAACGACATCCACAAGCCCTTATAGGGTATATGGACAACAGTTATCTTTGTGACGACACCCCTTAATGTCTCTACTGTATGTCGAATATGTGTCATGTAGTGCCAGACCCTGCTGGGTTCCTGGTTATTTCTCTTGAGTCATTATAATGTGGTCTTATATGTAACTTCACTATGATCTCATAATACATATAATTAGGACTCATTTCTCTTTCATTGGTAGAATAGCCTCTCTACTGTAGGTCTCTGGGATGACAGCTAATACTTTGGTGGGCTAACCACTTTATTTGATTTTTTATTAACAACTCACAATTACCCCCAGGATCCTTACCTTGCTGCAACCAGGCATATACATATTTAGTCTTAGCCCTCAGAATTATTTTGCTGTCAGATCAAAAATTCCCAAATTCTCTATGATTAGTAACCCAGCCCCGATGTGCCACCACTGTGTGCTGATTAATTGAATCATATCTAAATAGTTTATAGTGGCCATAGCTCCTGCACACTGGCCAATGAGCTGCTTTGTGTAACACCAGAGGTTCACACCAAAACGACATTGCTCTGTCCATTGTTTAGTGGATGGAGCTGGTGACTGCAACGCTGCTCCCATTCATTTCACTGAGGGCAGCGCTGCAGTTTCCAGCTCTGTCCAGTACACAATGGATGGAGCTGTTAGGTTCTGGCGCCACAGCTACAACTAAAAAGCTGATCAAAGGGGGTGCGGGGTGTTGTACACCTGCCAATCTGATATTGATGGCGTATCCCGAGGAAAGACCACCAATTTCAAAATCCTGGACAACCTCTTTAAATAGTAAAGTTCTGTCTGTCTGCAGCTGCCGCTAGATGGCGCTTGAGAGATAACTGTATACTGCTATACACTGAAACATGTAGTACGTGACTACAGGGAGTGCAGAATTATTAGGCAAGTTGTATTTTTGAGGATTAATTTTATTATTGAACAACAACCATGTTCTCAATGAACCCAAAAAACTCATTAATATCAAAGCTGAATATTTTTGGAAGTCGTTTTTAGTTTGTTTTTAGTTTTAGCTATTTTATGGGGATATCTGTGTGTGCAGGTGACTATTACTGTGCATAATTATTAGGCAACTTAACAAAAAACTAATATATACCCATTTCAATTATTTATTTTTACCAGTGAAACCAATATAACATCTCAACATTCACAAATATACATTTCTGACATTCAAAAACAAAACAAAAACAAATCAGTGACCAATCAATATAGCCACCTTTCTTTGCAAGGACACTCAAAAGCCTGCCATCCATGGATTCTGTCAGTGTTTTGATCTGTTCACCATCAACATTGCGTGCAGCAGCAACCACAGCCTCCCAGACACTGTTCAGAGAGGTGTACTGTTTTCCCTACTTGTAAATCTCACATTTGATGATGGACCACAGGTTCTCAATGGGGTTCAGATCAGGTGAACAAGGAGGCCATGTCATTAGATTTTCTTCTTTTATACCCTTTCTTGCCAGCCACGCTGTGGAGTACTTGGACGCGTGTGATGGAGCATTGTCCTGCATGAAAATCATGTTTTTCTTGAAGGATGCAGACTTCTTCCTGTACCACTGCTTGAAGAAGGTGTCTTCCAGAAACTGGCAGTAGGACTGGGAGTTGAGCTTGACTCCATCCTCAACCCGAAAAGGCCCCACAAGCTCATCTTTGATGATACCAGCCCAAACCAGTACTCCACCTCCACCTTGCTGGCGTCTGAGTCGGACTGGAGCTCTCTGCCCTTTACCAATCCAGCCACGGGCCCATCCATCTGGCCCATCAAGACTCACTCTCATTTCATCAGTCCATAAAACCTTAGAAAAATCAGTCTTGAGATATTTCTTGGCCCAGTCTTGACGTTTCAGCTTGTGTGTCTTGTTCAGTGGTGGTCGTCTTTCAGCCTTTCTTACCTTGGCCATGTCTTTGAGTATTGCACACCTTGTGCTTTTGGGCACTCCAGTGATGTTGCAGCTCTGAAATAGGGCCAAACTGGTGGCAAGTGGCATCTTGGCAGCTGCACGCTTGACTTTTCTCAGTTCATAGGCAGTTATTTTGCGCCTTGGTTTTTCCACACGCTTCTTGCGACCCTGTTGACTATTTTGAATGAAACGCTTGATTGTTCGATGATCACGCTTCAGAAGCTTTTCAATTTTAAGAGTGCTGCATCCCTCTGCAAGATATCTCACTATTTTTGACTTTTCTGAGCCTGTCAAGTCCTTCTTTTGACCCATTTTGCCAAAGGAAAGGAAGTTGCCTAATAATTATGCACACCTGATATAGGGTGTTGATGTCATTAGACCACACCCCTTCTCATTACAGAGATGCACATCACCTAATATGCTTAATTGGTAGTAGGCTTTCGAGCCTATACAGCTTGGAGTAAGACAACATGCATAAAGAGGATGATGTGGTCAAAATACTAATTTGCCTAATAATTCTGCACGCAGTGTATACTCTGCTCTAACCCAGGGGGTGACTGCAAGCCTCCAGGATAGCATCATTTAACTCTTCTACAGGAAATTTGGACTTGTGCGTCAGAAAAATGGGATTACGACTGCTATAAAGATATAAAGAAATTAACCTGCACTCAATTTTGGACCTATTTAGATTAAAAATAAAAAAATTAAGTCAAGGCTGGACATTCAGTAAAAGACACTTCATCAGTGTAACAACAGTCTAGAACAGGGATGCTCAACCTGCGGCCCTCCAGCTGTTGTAAAACTACAACTCCCACCATGCCCTGCTGTAGGCTGATAGCTGTAAGCTGTTCGGGCATGCTGGGAGTTGTAGTTTTGCAACAGCTGGAGGGCCGCAGGTAGAGCATGCCTGGTCTAGAACATTCCACAGATAAAGGCCTCATGCACACGACCGTTGTTCGGGTCCGCATCCGAGCCGCAGTTTGTGCGGCTCGGTTGCGGAACCATTCACTTCAATGGGGCCACAAAAGATGCGGACATCACTCCGTGTGCTGTCCGCATCCGTTGCTGCGTTCCGTGGCCCCACAAAAAAAATATAACATGTCCTATTCTTGTCCGTTTTGCGGACAAGAATAGGCATTTCTACAATGGGCCGTCCGTTCTGCAAATTGAGGAAGGCACACAGGCGGCTTCCATTTTTTTGCGGATCCGCGGTTTGTGGACCGCAAAAAAAGGAACGGTCGTGTGCATGAGGCCAAAAGCTAAATAAAGTAATTTAGAAAATACCATTCTTTACTTATGTTATTTCATGTTTCTGTTTCTTCCAAATTCACACCTAAAGTTATTTTCAGAATTTCCTGCCAGCAGCACTACATTGTGGGAGCTCAGATCACAGTTGTACAATTAGTACTAGCCACAAGGTCAGTTAAAGGGGTATTATAGTTAGTATAAGTTATCCGGTACCTGCTGGATCGGGGTGGGTTGGTCTAACCTTTGAGATCCCCACTGATCAGTAGTGTGAAGGATGAATGGAGCACTGGTTAAGCATCCGCACTACTGATCCATTCAGGGTCAAGCATCCGCACTACTGCTCCATTCATCTGCAAGGGACTGACAAAGATAGACTTTGAATGGAGCGATGGTGGCGTGCTTGACCAGCTCTCCATACAAATAGGAGACATAGGTCCGTCGTTGGGGGTCCCATCATTCACACTCCCACCAATCTAACAGTTATTGTTCTATATCTAGTGGTTAGGGGATAACTTGTTCTAACTGGAATACCCCTTTTGGTATATGATTGGAAAAAATACAACATGGAAAACAGCAAAATCATTACAAAAAGTGAGGCAAAAAGTTACTGAAGTTTTTATCTGGGATGTAATTAAAATCAGAATTACTCTGCAATGACCCCAAATATTTTGGAATAATATTAACCATTTCCTTCTACCCTGCTTAGAGTAATAGATTTAGGGTAGAGTCTATCAGATGAAGAATTAACCAAAGTGAAAGATTCCAGTGCCAAAGACTAGACATACACATGAGCTAGCTATCGGACGAATGACTCCCCCATACACATGCATGCTGGGCACGCAATAACGACAGGGGAATAAGCCACTGTCTGACTCCTCTGGTAGCAGCTTATCTAACAGAAGCACCAGGCATGTTGAAATTCAACATGCCCTTCTATCCCCCCCCCCCCACACACCTCCATACGTATTATAAGGTCAGCCATTCATGCCAAGATCAGTCTAATGTGTATGGCCTCCTTAAGACCCTGTTAGTGGAAGATAAAATGACAATACTGCAGACAAATTTGGATACATCCATTATACAGTATAATGCAGTTACAAAGGCTGCAAATAGAAGTGGATACTTGCTTTTTAGGATATGACACCAACGCTGTAATAGATGTGAGGTTTATA
Source organism: Bufo bufo (assembly GCF_905171765.1). NCBI lineage: Eukaryota > Metazoa > Chordata > Amphibia > Anura > Bufonidae > Bufo > Bufo bufo. Next base: position 511,106,198 of record NC_053392.1, on the reverse strand, counting down.
AGCATTTAATGTAGCTGCAGAAAATTTATTGCTCCTGTGGGCACCGCTAACATTGATCTTTATTTTATTCAGAGGTTTGGAACCAAATCAAGAGAGAATGTTGGAAATGATTTGGATTCTGCACTGGGAAGAACTGCAGGCTTCAGCTGAATGGTCTGTGATGTTAGCCGCCCTGCTGTGCAAGCAAAATTCTACTACTGTCAATTGAATATCCTAAAGACTTGATATGTGGATATACCCAAGAGCATAAACAAGTGACGGCACGGGAACCAGTTTACGGATCTGTATAACTTTAAAGAAGAGCTGTCACCTCTCCTGACATGTCTGTTTTAGTAACTACTTGCATTCCCCGTGTAATACCAATTTTGAAACATCTATTTGTATGACTCTATGATGTGCCATTCCTTTAATATTCCTGCTAGAAGTTATCAATGAATTGCCAGCAGTTTTCACTGGTGTTACCCATCTACAGTCTACCACTATCCCATCAGTGCTGCCAGTGTCAGACTGCGCAAGGACTCCTGCCAACTGGTAACATCCATCTGGACCTTCACTGCAGACTAATGGTAAATCATCCATAACTTCTAGTAGGAATAATAAATGAGTGGAAACAACATAGAGTCATAATAATAAATGCTGCAGAATGGTTATTACATGAGAAATGCAAGTCATTACTAAAACTGACATGTCAGGACAGGTCCCCCATAGTTCCTAACATTTACGCCCATATAATAATAATACATAAAGTTATTTTACTATATTACTATATTACTATTTTGGGCCCTATTTGCAATGTAGGTCACATTCTGATTTTCTTGGCTGCTATCTAGCACTGACCCGGTCTCTTGCCCTCTAGAAGACACATCACTACTCAAACGGCAACGTCTGTCTGGAGAATGCACAGTACAGTCTTTCCATATATGACATTACACATGTCCCAGAATATCAACAACCCCTTTGTTCATGGCGCACAAGTATATGCCTGTAACTGCAAATCCGTGATTCCTGCTGATCTGAAAATGTTCATTTAACTGACAAATAGGTACTTTTACAAGCCCCATTCACACACTGCCTTACCCTTTTTTTACTTTCACACAGCCAGACACAAATATTACAATTCTGGCAGCCTAAAGCTTCCACTAGGGGGAGCTGCGCTTTTAGTAAATATACAGGTATACTACTGTATTGTGCTCACTGAAAACCTTATGATTCTGTCTTCATTAAACTCCCTCTAGTGGTGACAGCAGGAAGCTAGAATAATATCATTGAACTCTATGGGAGAGAGTTATTATTCAGGTTGCATCAGAAAAATGGCGTTAAAAAGTAGGGAACAAAGTTGCAAAGTTCACCTAAGAAGGTGCGTAGCTAACCACAGCAATAAATGTAACTTCATTTATGGCAGTTTCCTGGCGCAAATGAAGCCAGAAATGTACGGCAGCTCAGAGCTGCTATACATTTCTGCTTAGGCACACGGATTGCTGCAGGATGGGCCTAATTTATGATGAGGCCTGCAGAAAGCACCGTTCTTGATAAATCTCACCCTATTTCTGTGTGCATAATAGCTGTCATTTTGAAGCTCTGACCACTATAAAGATATATTATGATGGTAACCAGTAGGATCAGCACAGCATTTTAGATCTATTTTGAAGAGAAATCCCCCAAAGAACAAAATAATAACTATGGTTTATCCCTAACAAGTCACTTATGTGCTAAGGAAATTCCCCCTTGAATTTCTTCTCTTCTCATTCTCTGCTAATCATCGGATTATGCGTCACCTTTAACAATTGTCATGAGTTTCCTCGCTCCAATGATTTGAGATTAGTTTATCAACTGTCAAGCTTGTGCTCACACCAATTCAGATATGGTTAGCAAATTAAGCATTTTGATGGGGAACAGATGGCCCACCAAAGTCATACAAAGATCTTCAGTGAGAACTGCACATTAAAACCTCCTCCTTCTCTCATTTCAGTGCAATTTGTTATGATAGCAATGGCAGAGTACTTTCTGAATAAATTCATCCAGAATCGAATTGGATGGTCAATCTTTCTAATAGCAACCACATACAGTGGGGAAAATAAGTATTTAATACACTGGCCATTTTGCAGGTTTTCCCACCTACAAACAATGGAGAGGTATGTAACTTTTATCGTAGGTACACAACTGTGAGAGACAGAATCTAAAACAAAATCAAGAAAATCACATTGTATGATTTTTAAATAATTAATTAGCATTTTATTGAATAAAAAAAAGTATTTGATCACCTACTGAACAGCAGGAATTCTGGTTCTCATAGACTTGTTCTTTTTTCTTTAAGAAGCCCTCCTACTCTGCACTCATTATCTGTATTAATTGCACCTGTTTGAACTTGTTACCTGTATAAAAGACACCTGTCCACACACTCAATCAATCACACTCCAACCTCTCCACCATGCCCAAGACCACGGAGCTGTCTAAGGACACCAGGGACAAAATTGTAGACCTGCACAAGGCCAGGATGGGCTACAGGACAATAGGCAAGCAGCTTGGTGAGAAGGCAACAACTGTTGGCTCAATTATTAGAAAATGGAAGAAACACAAGATGACTGTCAATATTCCTCGGTCGGGGGCTCCATGTAAGATCTCGCCTCATGGGGTAAGGATGATTCTGAGAAAGGTCAGGAATCAGCCCGCAACTATACTGGAGGACCTGGTCAGTGATCTTAGGAGAGCTGGGATCACAGTCTCAAAGATTACACTACGTCGTCATGGGTCAAAATCCTGTAGGGCACATAAGGTCCCCCTGCTCACGCCAGCACATGTCCAGGCCTGTTTGAAGTTCGCCAATGACCATCTGGATGATCCAGAGTGGGCATGGGAGAAGGTCATGTGGTCAGATGAGACCAAACTTTTTGGTATCAACTGAACTCTCCGTGTCTGTGCCCGTATTGCGGACTGCAAACGGTGGTTCCGCAATATGGGTGCTGGCCGTATAAATCCCGTATCACAGATGCGGACCCATTCCACAATCCTGAAGATATGGCATGGTGTGGAGCGGTGGCATGGATCGGAAGCACTCTGAAGCACTTCCATCAGCTTTTTGGTCCATGCCTTCGCACCGCAAAAGATAGGACTTGTCCTATCTTTTGCCATATATTGCAGACCGGGGACCCATCAGCAATATGGGATTCACTTGGTCGGCGTGTGAATCCAGCAGAGGCACGGACTGCTTATGTTCGTGTGAATGTACCCTAACCAAGAAAAAACAGACATTATACTACAGAAACAAATCTCATTGTAATAGTAATATTTGAAAAAGTAGTAACATAATGTGCGGTAGAGCAGACAGTGTAGTGTACAGACACAGGGAAATCCACTGTAATTCTGGTAAAGCCCTGCTCACTGATTAGATCCAATTCACTTCCTAACCTCCTTCAAGTTATGTAATGCTTCAAATCCAAATGCCCTGAGGGGCTTAAGTTATAAATCAGCTGTGATGTCATACTACCGAGCAGTTGCTAGGGAAACCGTTTCCACTCGTGCCATATGTCAACGGCAGAGAATGTGAGCATCCCGTCTCATCCCCACCAGGGGACAATACTCACTGGAGAGGTGCAGTAGGCATGCAATAGCTGCTCCTACAACACAAGGAACTGCACGAATGTCACAGCCCAATATCAACAGTCCCTGGAGTTGAGATTTCTTCCTGGAAGGTTTGCATGATGGGTAATATCTGCATAGTCATACACTATTTTGTAATACGGTATGTTGTGCTAGATAAAGTGGATTGAAGTGTATGACATGCTATGGGAATGACTGTGTACTTATACTGAAGATACTGAAGATCTGTGGCCTTTAGAGTCTAGTGTCCTCTAGTCCAATGACTTATGCACTAGGTGTGTGTATATATATAATCATACAAAAATACAGTGGCTATTAAAAACTAATATCCACAGCTACAATTTACATTAGGCTAGAGTTAAAGGGAGCCCTCAAAACTGTTGACAACACTCTACAGAGGTGGCGCTGTAGGCTGCATGACAGAAATCAACTAGCAGATATAGACACCAGAGGCCCCCTGTGCAAGAACTGTATAAGGGCCCTTTGCTTACCAATAAATCATCATGGAACTTCAAGCGTCTCTGTCACCAAGATCAAGCCAATTAAACTAGACATACTGGCTGGTAGGGTTCATCATGCTGATTAAAATTATACCTTTATTTTGCCTGTGTGCTAAACAGCTGCAGAGAAATCGGTGTTTTTATTCATATGCAAATGAGACGTTCGAGCACCAGGAGGGCGGGCTGAATCCTTTGAGCGCTGCTTTGTAACACCCCCTGTGCTCAGCACACTCCCTCTTCCTCTTAATTGAAAGGGCTAGATATGCTGAGGGCAGAGCTGTGTCCTAGCATCTACATATCACAACACTGAGATCTGCTCAGAAAGCTAATCTACATATTACTGCTTTGTTCACAAGTACAATATATGATAATAAAGACTTCACAACACTAAGCTAAAGAGCTGTCTCATCCTTCTCTCTGCTCTGATTGTCAGGGATTATGATGCTGAATACAGTTTTATATGGTCGTCAGCTGAATCTATGTAGGAATGGAGTTCATGAGCAGATGTGGCTAATAAGCAGCAGCACTTGTATGCAGTCTCCATTACCACAGTCCCACATTACCACCGTCTGTCCTGTCCTTCCTCTCTCTACTTCATGTCTCCTCATGAACACCATTCCTACAGAGATTCAGCTGAAGATCTTCTCATCTGTATACAGGATCATAATCCCCGACAGGTAGGGAAGAGTGGGGGATGAGGCAGCTCTTTACCTCAGTGTTGTGAAGGCTTTGCGTGCACTAATAGGACAGTGGCCATTTTGTTTCTCCTAATCATTGCTCCCTAGACAAAACAAGCCATTATAACTAATGAAAGGTATTTGTCAATATATTTATAATAAAGTAATATTTACGTATTTTCATTTTCTTAATTCCCAGGGAACCCCTTTAGTTTTTCCCAGAATTTAAACCTAGGATTTCTACATGCAAAACCATGCACTTACCACTAAATTAGATCGTTACCACATAGAGATGCATTTTCTTCCTATGCTTATAAGCTAACCCATATTACTGGTGTCTTTATATTCATATATTGGGTTTGTGAATAAAGTAGTAATATGTATATAGCTTTATGAGCAGATCTTAGTGTGGTGAAGCTATAGTACACCCCTCCAAAGGGTGTCGCGACAGCGCCATAAAATTTGACACCAGATTGGTCCAGCATCCTTGCTCCCTGCTAGGTCATACCAACCAAGAGATGCTGATGATGTCGCCATAGTGTGGCCGGACTCACAGCGGGAGGGCAGACAGGTAAGTGAATGACATTCACCTCCCTTCCCCGCACCAGTATCCCAGATGCCAGGGAGGGGTTCTTTTCATGCTCATTGGTCTGGGCTCTCTACTTAGAGTGACACCTCTAGTGGTCTTTTAATTGGACCCTAAAGTTCTTACTCAAAGCAGAGGAGAGTGGCTGGGAAACTGTCAGTGCAGGGAACATGAACGGGGCTGCCTCCTTAGCCCTTCCAGTTTTGACACTAGGGAAATGAAAAAATGAATATTTTGATCAGTGGAGGACATACCATGGGTGCAGTCTATGTGGCTGCACAAGGGCCAAGGAGGTAGAAAAGACCTACTGCAAACTTAAAAAAACAGCTTCCGTCGATTACAGGTATGTAACTGAAGTAATGAATATCATTATGCTCCCATATGCTATAGATTGTTAGACTGGCATAAGAGTGCTGAAAGATATACTGGCGGGCAGGGCTCATCATGTGGATTAAAACAACACCTTTCTTTTGTCTGTATGCTAAACAGCTGCAGATAATTCCGTTTTTTTCATATGCAAATTAGAAGTTTATGTGGGGCTGAACCCTTTGAGCACTGCTGTGTAAAGCCTCATTCGCCCGTCAGTGTTGTGGTCAGCGATTTCCATCAGTGATTGTGAGCCAAAACCAGGATTGGAGCCTCCACAGACAGGAGGTATAAGGGAAAGATCTGCACATGTTCTGTGTTTAAGCTGCACCTGGTTTTGGCTCAAAATCATTTATGGAAATCACTGACTGAACACTGACGTGTGAATGAGGCATAACATGCCCTGTAATAACAGTAGGTTCACGTGGATAGCTCACCTCCCTTCTCAATATGAAAAAGGTGCTCTAGTCCGAGACTGATCACCCAATCAGTCAAAGTGCTTGCTAGAAATAAGTATATATACGACTGGCACTCACTATGTGGGTCACATCAACAGCATTTAATGAATACACACAGTAAAATCAAACAGCAATAGTTCAATATTAATCACACTTAAAATAATGATAAAAATCACACTGTAAAAACACCACAGATCTGGAGCGTGTAATATCTGTGGAAATAATGAATGCCAAGTGATCACTTGTCCAGTACACCCTAAAATATATAAAAAAATATACAATCCTACTGATAGCAGATAGCTACATGTGGCGTGGGGTCTTGCATATGCACTGGGAACTTATGAATGCGGTTCCTTATAGCGTAGTACTCATGTATTGCCCGAGTCCCGTTTTCCTGAACCTATATGGTAAGAAGTTACTCTTTAGTCATAAAGTTCAGTATTTTCGCTAGGACACTGTTCCTTTAAATCTTACATACAGCGTGTGTCCCGACGGTTAAATTTCCAAAAGTCCATCTTTCTTAGGTATAATATCAACGCTTAGTAATTAACAATCCAATCAGCCGGGGGGCAGCAGGCCTTATTGAAGATTGTAATAAGCCCAGCGGTGTTATGGGTCATATCGCATGATGGTCGGTATTGGGAGAATAAGTAGCTTACCGGTATGCAGTAATGGTCCGCAGTCCCATTCTTCAGCTCTTTACTAGTCACCACCGTGCCGCTGTAGCTGCTCCCTCAGCGTCCTCGCTCTCTGGTACGTGTCACGTGGCTGTTCCCAGAGATATCGCGAGGTTTGGGATCTTAGTCCAGTCTTTGGGTGAAATTTTGCTCACAAGGTAAGGAAATATACCTGTGTGAGTTGCTGGTATGGTGTCCTGTTTGGTGTTAGGGCTCCGATACGTATTCACGGGTTCCAGTTGTGGTGGCAGCGGCAGGGATAGAGCCACTGAAGAAGGGGAGTGAGGTCCCCGAAACGCGTTTGGCGTTATATCCCTGCATTTACAAAAGAACCTGGACATGATCTGGATGATATAACAAACTTTAGGATTGGAGCGCTCCATATTTCCTTACCTTGTGAGCAAAATCTCACCCAAAGACTGGACTAAGATCCCAAACCTCACGATATCTCTGGGAACAGCCACGTGACACGTACCAGAGAGCGAGGACGCCGAGGGAGCAGCTACTGCGGCACGGTGGTGACTAGTAAAGAGCTGAAGAACGGGACTGCGGACCATTACTGCATACTGGTAAGCTACTTATTCTCCCAATACCGACCATCATGCGATATGACCCATAACACCGCTGGGCTTATTACAATCTTCAATAAGGCCTGCTGCCCCCCGGCTGATTGGATTGTTAATTACTAAGCGTGGATATTACACCTAAGAAAGACAGACTTTTGGAAATTTAACCGCCGCGACACACGCTGTATGTAAGATTTAAAGGAACAGTGTCCTAGCGAAAATACTGAACTTTATGACTAAAGAGTAACTTCTTACCATATAGGTTCAGGAAAACGGGACTCGGGCAATACATGAGTACTACGCTATGAGGAACCGCATTCATAAGTTCCCAGTGCATATGCAAGACCCCACGCCACATGTAGCTATCTGCTATCAGTAGGATTGTATATTTTTTTTATATATTTTAGGGTGTACTGGACAAGTGATCACTTGGCATTCATTATTTCCACAGATATTACACGCTCCAGATCTGTGGTGTTTTTACAGTGTGATTTTTATCATTATTTTAAGTGTGATTAATATTGAACTATTGCTGTTTGATTTTACTGTGTGTATTCATTAAATGCTGTTGATGTGACCCACATAGTGAGTGCCAGTCGTATATATACTTATTTCTAGCAAGCACTTTGACTGATTGGGTGATCAGTCTCGGACTAGAGCACCTTTTTCATATTGAGAAGGGAGGTGAGCTATCCACGTGAACCTACTGTTATTACAGGGCATATTATGCCTCATTCACACGTCAGTGTTCAGTCAGTGATTTCCATAAATGATTTTGAGCCAAAACCAAGTGCAGCTCTAAACACAGAACATGTGCAGATCTTTCCCTTATACCTCCTGTCTGTGGAGGCTCCAATCCTGATTTTGGCTCACAATCACTGATGGAAATCGCTGACCACAACACTGACGGGCGAATAAGCTTTACACAGCAGTGCTCAAAGGGTTCAGCCCCACATAAACTTCTAATTTGCATATGAATAAAAACAGAATTATCTGCAGTTGTTTAGCATACAGACAAAAGAAAGGTGTTGTTTTAATCCACATGATGAGCCCTGCCCGCCAGTATATCTTTCAGCACTCTTATGCCAGTCTAACAATCTATAGCATATGGGAGCATAATGATATTCATTACTTCAGTTACATACCTGTAATTGACGGAAGCTGTTTTTTTAAGTTTGCAGTAGGTTTTTTCTACCTCCTTGGCCCTTGTGCAGCCACATAGACTGCACCCATGGTATGTCCTCCACTGATCAAAATATTCATTTTTTCATTTCCCTAGTGTCAAAACTGGAAGGGCTAAGGAGGCAGCCCCGTTCATGTTCCCTGCACTGACAGTTTCCCAGCCACTCTCCTCTGCTTTGAGTAAGAACTTTTAGGGTCCAATTAAAAGACCACTAGAGGTGTCACTCTAAGTAGAGAGCCCAGACCAATGAGCATGAAAAGAACCCCTCCCTGGCATCTGGGATACTGGTGCGGGGAAGGGAGGTGAATGTCATTCACTTACCTGTCTGCCCTCCCGCTGTGAGTCCGGCCACACTATGGCGACATCATCAGCATCTCTTGGTTGGTATGACCTATCAGGGAGCAAGGATGCTGGACCAATCTGGTGTCAAATTTTATGGCGCTGTCGCGACACCCTTTGGAAGGGTGTATTTTATACTTTACTGGTTTGCATGACAACCTCTGGAAGGGGAGTATTTTATATTTTGCCAGTTTGCCCGATGACGATGTCTGGAAGGGAATACTTTATACTTTGCCAGATTGCCTTTAGGCCTAGGAAATGTGTGATATATTAAGCGTTTCATACTTTACCTGAATACCTATATCTATCATCTCTTATAATATCTATCTATAGACCGTGCAGAACCATATTGTCTTCAATTAGGGTGGAGAATACAGCACACGCAGGAAGTAAATATTGCAATACAATCTTACGTATACTTTGAGCATCTATTCATGGAGACACTAATGGTCTGTAGATGCATTAAAACAAGCTCACATGGTAATGAATGGGACGGTAAAATGACAGGTAGCTAAACCTATAGACCTATATACTGTATTCAGGTTATCAGTAGTGGCTTTCTATAAATAAAGACTCCTCTGAGATTACGTTCTGGGATTCTACTGCTGAAGGGTAAACATCTCTGATTTCTTGCAATAATTCTACTACAGGCAAAAATGACCCTGACCCCACTCGCCATAGATGTACAGTCCATTTATATCTTTAATTGGTCATGATATATTTTCTTCAGTAATGGGACATATCATGAATAAAAGAGACCATACATAGATGCCTGATGAACACACTTTTTGACAATGTAAAGGTAGCCATACACATAAGAGCAAAATCAGCCGAGCCTGCAGATTTCCCACAGAATACCCTATGTGTATGAGAATATGCCGACTGTCCCCCAACATCATCTGGGCATGTTGAATTTCATCTTCATGCGTTCCCGATGTCTAACTGTATGGCCTGAAGAAGGTGTGCTGACCGAAAACATTTGCCTATAATCTAGTTGCCCCTAAAAAGATGAGAAACCAATAAAATGTACTGAACACAAGTTTGGAGCGTGCGGAAGTTTCAGTTATCAATTGTGTTGCCAGTTTGGGAACCTATTATTGGCATGTCCAATTTATATGGAGTGCGGTGATTTTCCTCTCCACTATAGTTGCCCATAAATAATTGAACATACAACGACCCTTTGTCAACTAACTGTATGTTTCATACAGTAAAAACAGGTATTATTTTTAATGTCATAAATATCAGGTTCAGCAGGAAGATTCTTTCCTTAACATAACAAGTTTTTTATTTTAGCTGCATTTTGTACACTATTTTTTTCTTCCTTCTTTTTTTTTTTTTTTACCCAACCTTCCCTGAGGAAACTACGATAACTAAAGAAATGACATGGACAAAAAAGGTTACAGTTTTCTTTCTGTCACCTCACACTGACCTTTAAAACTTGGGGAAATGTCACTGCTATTAGATATTTTCATTTAAAGGAGAACTAGAGATGGGTAAGCAGAAAAGCAGCAAAAAGACAATAGTCTTTCGTAAAGTAGTTTCTCTGAAATCTAGTGTTTTCTAAAGTTTGAAGTTGCAGCTATACTGTTTGCCAACTCCCTTGCATAGACATAGGGTCAAATTCTGGGTTTTTGTATGTGCCACTAGGGGGAGCTTTAGAGATTACTGCACAATGAATTATTATTTAGTTAAAGGAATTTTCCAAGATATTTTTACTGATGACCTATCCTCTGGAATCTGGATAGGACATCAGTATCTGCTCGGAGGGGCTCCAACACCTGGGACCCCCAGTGATCAGCTGTTTGAGAAGGCACTGGGGCTTGCAGTAGCACCGGTGCCTTCTTGCAGCTTTCCCTAGGCCATATAATGAAACTGTCAATGGTTACATAGCCTATGCACAGCTCAGCTCCTTGGAGGTTAATGTGGCTGAGCTGCAATACCAAGCTTGGTGAGCAGTAAGAACTTAGTGCCTTCTCAAACAGCTGGGTGTCAGATACTGATGACCTACTCAGAGGATAAGTCATCAGTAAAAATAATGTAAAAAATCCTTTTAATTGTATAAACAGTATGCAGTATGCTCATAAGCTCCCTCTAGTGGCTGTTACATGTGGCCAGATTATTACATCTATAATCTGTGCATGGGGTATTCACAAAGATAATGATGGCGGATTAAAAAATGAAAGAGGACCTGTCACCACAAAATACAATGCAAAGCACCATGTTATAGAGCAGGAAGAGCTGAGTGTATATATATATATATATATATATATATATATATATATATAAAATATATGGCGTCCCATGTCAGTAATGAGCCAGAACCTGTATTAGGCTTCTAGGCTCAAAACTAGTATGTTACAATTCAGTAGGTGGCAGCACTGAATTGTACCATAGCGATCTATGTATATGGTAATTGAGAAGATTCCATTACTCAAGACAAATTGCAGTCTAATGACTGCATGTTGGGGTCCACTTAGGGATCTAAAAAAAGTGAAAAAAGTTTTAAAAAATATAAAAAAATATAGAAATTCAAATCACCCACCTTTCGTCTTGCAAATAATGAGCACTCACACATCTCCGTAAACATAACTATAAAAAAGTTATGGAGGCAAAAAATATGGCGAAAAAATTAATTTTTCAAAAGTTTTTCAATTCTTTCAGTATTAAAACATAAGAAAAACTATACAAGTGTGGTATCGCCGTAACTGTACTGACCTGGAGAATTAAGAGGACAAGTCAGTTTTACTGCATTGGGAAGCCATAAAAAAAAGCCATAAAACTGTGGGAGAATTGAGTTATTTTTCCAACTCCACCCCATTTGGAATTTTTTTCCAGCTTTCCACTACATCCTATGCAATAATAAATGGTGCCATTAGAAAGTATAATTTGTTCAGCAAAAAACAAGTCCTCATACGGCTATGTGAATGGAAAAATAAAAAAGCTATGGATCTGGGAAAGCAGGGAGCAAAAAATGGGAAATCACTGCATCAGGAAAGGGTTAAACAGCTCAGACATTTGGACCTAAAAATGACAGTGTTAGAAGGTTGCCATTCACATTTAGGTGCTTTAATGTCAGAGCTTCTGTGAAAAATTCAGTCCAGTTATAATCAGTTTCTGAGAAAGTCGGTTAGGTAACTTTAAAGACTCAGAAATCTAAAATCTATAATCATTTTTACAAAAGGACAGAAATGCTCAAAAATAAGCTTTACTCATCTGTCCCCCACCATTCTCTAGCAATCCTGGGAGTCTTTGTTTCCGGTGCTGCTGTAGTGATGTGCCCAACTACCCCAGGTCACCCGAGATCAGTGATGCTGAAAACAAAGATAGCTAGGTTCCCTAGAAAACAATGAGGGACCACCTTAGTGCCAGCTCTGGACTGGTAGAGGATTGAGTAGTCCACTCAGTTTTTATTTCTGCCATGACTAAGGATGAGCAATAAACATACAAAGTGGTCAGACGCGCTTTACCATTGGGACTTCTTATGAGTCTTATATGGGCTGTCTCGCTTGAGAAAGGGGGCGGGTTCCCCTGAAACGTAGCTTCATGCGCGCTGCTGCATGCTAACCCCTTCCAGACGGTGTGTCTATAAATTTCACCATCTGGGACTTTAAAAGTACTTTTATGGACATTGCGCACTGTATGGACTCATCTTGGATATGTGATGTAAGTCATCAATATATTGTTTTCTATACAGATTAAAGTGAACACTCACAAGTTTATGGCTGCAGTTTTCAGGCATCTTTTTTGCATATTAGAATGACTAAGGACGAGACATTTTGTGTCCGAAACGCGTTGGTCATGTTTTATTGCAGTACGAGATGAGTTTAAATAATCTTTAATAAAGGATATGTTTTACGGAAGTGCTAGGGAAAGAAATTTTTCTTGTATGGCTACTTAACAATGTATCTCCTTGAATTACGGTACTTAAATACGTCTTAAAAAAAAGTATATTTATAATACAAAATGACTAAATAAAACACATCAAACATTTACCTGCATCACAAAATATATTACAACATGTAGCAGAAGAAAAGGGAATGTGTACAGTACTGAGCATTGATACTACTCCGTGCTGTATAAACAGTGCCCCCTCCCCTACATTGTAACACCTTAAATCAATGCAGGTGGTGGAACATTCCACCCGAATGTCCAAATATTTACCTGCCTATATACACTGGTGAAATGTGTAATTTGGGTTGCTACAAACACTCTAGACTTTTTCCAGTAGCTCTCTGAAAACACAGTCTAACAAGACCCCCGATTAGCGTTAGGTCCAGAGACGTGTATTTCTGGCCCCCTTCTGTAAATATTTGCTTAAGATATATTAACTTCCCCAATCATTCTATACTTCATTAAAAGCTTAAGAATTTGAGTCCTGGCTGAAACCTGGAGAGTGATTTACGATTTAGTGCTTGAATAATATATAAGAAGAGAGAACAAACTCTTTTCTTCTTTCCATTAAAAGTCCTGTTTAATTTCAAAACCCCATCATGGTTGCCCTGCTTATCTTTGATGTCATCTGCTTTAATGATTAAGCAGGGGAGACTAGCATTCAAAGCCTGCTCTATCAGACCTAATCTTGCAGTGTATATCATTTTCTTAGATCTCATCCAGAGCCAGGAAAACCGGCCAAATATTTAAAACTAAAAATACAAGCTCGTACTTATGTGCGTAGCCCGCTAGTGCGGATTGGTCTCTTGACAGAAGGGTAAATTAACCTTATAGCTAATTGGAGGATAAGCTGACGAAGACATGTCAACTCCAATTATGTCCTTACTTCAGTGGTATTTAATTGGATATATTGTTTTTGGGAAGAGAAAGACCACACACAGAAGAATCAAAATGTCCAAGATTTTTATATTGATGGTCTACCCTCAGGATAAGTATCACTATATGGTCGGTGAAGATTGACTCTTGGCACCCCTGCTGATCAGCTGTTTGTGGTGCTCCGGTGAGCGCTACGAACTCCTTACAGCATACCAAGTACTGCACCCTACGCTACATTGTGTAGCAGCTGTGTTTGGAATTGCAGCTCAGCCCCATTCTATTTAATAGGACTGATCTGCATCTAGACCATGAGAGTGATGTACAGCGATGTCACTGGTCTAGGAGGAGGCCATGGCGCTCACCGAGTACCATGGTCTCTTCAACTGCCTGATCAGCCAGGGTGCCAGAAGTTGGACCCCCATTAATCTGACACTGATAACCTATCCTGAGGATAGGCCATCAATAAAAAAAAATCTGCAAAAAATCTGTCTAAGGGGCTTGTCCATCGCTTCATCAGAATGCAAAGTGGCAACAAAGAGCATCTCTTGTTCTGGAGGACCTGTACTATATTATACAGACAACCCATTGATTTGAATGGACATTACTTACTTCACATTCTAAAATCCTACCTACATAGGATTGCAAACATCTGGGGCTTACGTTGTCCTTGCATTAAGTAGCATTAAGATTTGTCGAGTTACTCCAGCAGATAGTACATTATTTATTCACTTGAGTGGATGATCTTTTTGTAGACACCAGTATATTATGCCCTTGGAAGAAGCAGGATGGTAGTCCCTAAGATCATTACAACCTGCTGGGATAGGTGGAAAGGTGGGAGACTGTTCCTAAGGTTAGTTTCACACTAGTGTTAAAGCAATCTGGCAGGCTGTTCCTGCAGAGAAATAGCCTGCCGGAGTTCTCCAGATCTGCCATAGCCAGATACTGCTTTGTGCCCACAAGACCTCATAGAGTATTATGGGATCCGGCGGGAACTCAGCCACGCCCCGGCATCTATGCTGGGATTATGCTGGGCAATAATATCGTTGCGCACCATGGTTTATATCTGGCAGAATCCCCCAAAAAATGCTGGGGAGCAGCCGTTTCCCAAGCAGTTTCCATTATAGTCAATGGGCCCCCAACGGCAGTATCTGGCTAGGCCAGATCTTGAGAATCTGGCAGCCTGCCAGATTACTTTAACACTAGTGTAAAAAAACTTGTAATAATTAACTTCTTTTAGTTGTTACCTTATATGGGTTGTAAATAAATATATTATTAAAAACCGATCCTCTGCCACTTTCATTCCAATGCTGCCCCATTCCCAACTGTTCTCTACTTCCTGCCACAACACTAATGTCCCAAAACAGGGACATATGGTTCCAGCAGCCAATGATTAGCTGCAGTGGTCACATGTTCCTGTGTTCAGTTGTCATTGCTGAAGAAATATGTGTAGAATGGTGGGGGACCAAACAACATTGGAAATTGAGTGGTGGGGGATTGGTGAGGTGAGCATAGTTTTTTTTTTAAAGTTATATACACCATGTTGAGTTGTTTTCAAGAAGTGTTTTTAGTTGGAAAATCTATTTAAAAAAGATAATTATGATGACACATATGGGCCTGACTATATTTTCAAGTCCAATTATGTTCTAACTTTTCACAGGATCCTACTGGAAACTTTGGTGGCTTTGAAGCCATCCCCAGGACAGTTATATTATTTCTTACAGAAATAAAAAATGTACTATCACCTTTTTTAATCAAATTTTTTTATCACAATTTCCAAAACAAAGTTTTATTACCAAAATAGTAGACTGCGATGCAACTAATTGAAAGAACATATTGTAGGCATTATACTATATAAGAAGTTGACTAATGTATTCAAAACCCATCTACTGAGTTTATTAATTTCTCCCAATTTTACAAATAAAATGCTTCATTGTTATATAAAATAAAAGACCGGGGCCAATTTACACTGTGGCCAAAATGTGGTGTAATGTTTATTATTTAGTGTAATAAATAACGGACTAAATATTTCAAGAAAAGAAAAACAAACTTATTTTTGATAAATTATATGCGCAAAGAGCTTCCAACTGCTCTTGCAGTAAGTATAGCCACCAAGCAGCTTATTTTTCATTTAGTATTTGCTTATATCTTTGTGCAATTGACTAGCAGTGTGCTGTTACTTGTAGTTCTACTAAATATTTCATGGCTCTGTCTGTATTTCATTGATTTTCATGAAGAATGGCAGAGTCTGCATTGATATACTACCTACAAAAATGGAAACCCTTCTTCTTGTCTAACTACACAAATAGTCGTACACCTGAAATGGAAGAAACATACCTTGAAGGGGGTTTATGGGCTTCCTATATTCCTTAACAGATAAGCTCATATAGTTGCTTATCTCATGTACATGTACTGTACATACTTTTTTTTTTTTCAATCTGGAATCCCGCTGGTTTGTTTCCATCCTGTATGTAGCACTTCCTGGTGTTGTATCCAACCAAACCCATGATGTACTTTTCCTTTCTCGGTCACACCTCCAAAACCAACCCTAACAATGCCCAGCTAGTTTACAGCTCCTCCCACCCAAAGACACTCCCCTATCAATGCTCCGTCCATGGACATAACATCACAGGAAATAGGAAAGAGCTGCATGGACATGGTCCAGAACGGAAGATAGGAGCAATCACGTTAAAAGTAATATTTTACAAAATTACAGCTACCCTCATAAATAATTGTTTTAAAGGGTGTTGATGCAATCTGGGAACCCCTTTAACCAATATATAAGCTATTGTATGATGTGATTTAACAATATAGTAATTTGATTAGATGTTAATCCTTTCAGCCGCAACAGCTATGTTTTTTTTTTTTACAGCATTTCCTATATGGTAAAACTGACCTGTTACTTTCATTGACACTCCATGTCAGTATGATTACGGGGATACCACATATGTATAGTTTTTCTTGCATTTTTATACTGAATGAAAAAATTACAAATTTGAAAAACAAATTATTTTCTTTTCATTGCCATATTCTGACCCCTATAACTTTTTTCTAGTTACAGTATGTGTGCGGAGCTGTTTGAAGGCAAATTTTTTTGTGGGGTGATCTGTACTTTTCATTGATACAATTCTGGGGCGTGTAAGACTTTTTGATCACTTTAAAAAAAAAAATAGTGGGAGGTGAAGCGACCAAAAAAACAGCAAATAGTCCATTTTGACTTTTTTTTTCCATTTTGCCATGGCAGTACCCATGATGTGTATTTTTTATTGTTTACATTCTTTTATTTACATTTTGGGGAAACACGGGTGATTTGAATTTTTATATTTTACTTTTTTTTTAAATACATTTTATAACACAATTTTATAACTATCATTAGATTGCTTCTCTCATACACTCCAATGCCTTATTGACAATATATTACTATGGAGCCCTGCCACAGGGAGGGACTCCATAGTAACTAATGTGCAGCAGCTTCAGTTCCTCAATTCCTTCTGATCCTTGCCAGGGGGAGCCGAAGCACACCCGGAAGCGATGCACATTTGACTATGGCATCTGAAGGGTTAAAAGTCTGTGGCCAGCATTATCTCTGGTCACTAACTTTAGCTGTGGGCAGTGGCGTACCGCCAATATAGGCAGACCACGCCGTTGCTATGGGGCCAGCAGCACAGGGGGGCCCGGAGTGCACGGAAGGCCCCGCCCCCTCCATCTACTCTGCACAGAATGTTTAGAGACTCATAGTTAATATGCGGCAGGCAGCGGCATGTGTGTTATCTCCCCCCCACCCCCCTGATGATCTGGGCTGTGGGCGTGCTGCATTTCACACTGGCCAATCAGCATTTCGCAGCACAAAGATCCTGCTGCTGATTGGCCAGTGTGTATCGATGGCAGGTGCCGCCCATTCAAGTACACAGAAAGGCGTTGCGTGCACCGGGCGTAGCATCCTCTCTGCACTTACGTCATCAGCCAGCGCCCCCCGGGCCAAGACTGAAGGACCACAGCTAGTGACTAGTTCCCCAGCAGCCGCGGAACAGCAAGGGGCGGGCCAGAGCGGCGGCAATCGGAGAGAGTCTGGGAGGAGCGATGACAACTGCACAGAAGAGCAGCAGGTAAAGGCTGAGGCAGGGGCTGCTGGGAGTGAAATGTGGGGCAGGAGGGGGACGGAGCCTAGGAGCGGACAGTATTCTGGCCATGTAGGCTGTGCTGTACAACATCTGTATACACTGACCCTGCACCCTGTATACACAGTTCAGTGTCAGTGTATACAGTTATGTGGGGTACAGCACTGTGTATACGGGGTGCAGGGTCAGGTATTCAGTATAAACAGGGTGCAGTGTCAGTGTATATAGTTTTATGGGGCACAAGTTGTACCCCATATACATGGACCCTGCACCCCGTATACACTGCTGTACCCCATATACCTGTATACATGGACCCTACACCCCGTATACACTGCTGTACCCCATATACCTGTATACATGGACCCTGCACCCCGTATACACTGCTGTACCCCATATACCTGTATACATGGACCCTGCACTCCGTATACACTGCTGTACCCCATATACCTTTATACATGGACCCTGAACCCCGTATACACTGCTGTACCCTATATACATGGACCCTGCACCCCGTATACCCTGCTTTAAAGGGGTAGTCCGGTTGTTTGAAGTTATCCCCTAGTGGGATGGGCAAAAGGTGGTAGTGGGCGGGGCTGGGGGCCCTATTCAGACTCTTGCTATGGGGCCCAATGATTTCTATGTACGCCCCTGGCTGTGGGTGTCTGGTGCATAAAGCAGCAGGCACCCAGTGGCTATGGTGGAAACTGCACGCGTGAGTGGGCACCATGTTTAAAGTCCCAGCCACCACCGTATATGTATGGTGCTGTTTTGGAACGGGTTAAATGTACATTACCTTTAACACAGAAATGTTCAACATGTTTCAATATCCTGAAAATATCTTTTTTTTACAGATTATTTTTATTCATTTTTGAACTTAAAAGTTTGCAACAATACATTAGGCAGTATTTATATACTATTATATAATACTACAGTATATACTGGCTCTATTGACTTTGTTACTCTTATATTATGTAACCATTCGTCTCTACAGACAAAACGCAATTGAATTGTCAGGTAAAGTGCTCCATATCTACTCAGCTTTAGAATTCATTTCATTCACAATAATTCTTCCCTTGTGCTGAACTAACTGAGCTCAGTATTTGACATACTCATCCATATCATCAAAAGTCTCATCCATATTTGTGAAACAGCCCTGGAAAATTCCCTTAAGCCTATTACTTGACCAATCCTTTCCAAACTCATTTATTCTATCCTATACCTCCCAACCATCTGGTGTCTAAGGAACAATATGTTCAGTTTAGAGTTTAATGATAGCATATAATCCCCCCTATAAAGTTGTCCTTATCCACGACCACCATAAGGCCAAGTCAAGGGCTTCATTCAGGATAACCTGAATAGAATGCAAGCTATGCATTAAAGAACATGTAAGGGAATGGATGAAATTAGTCTTCAAGACTAAAGAATGGTTAGTTCACTGTTGCACAAGTCAAGCCACCAATCCATCACCACAGGCAAGCAGCAAATCAGCTGTCGAAAAAGCTTATGTACTTGTGAATGGTAACTTAATCCTGATAACTTACTGTGACGTTCAGCCGGGGAGGAGTGACTCATTAAACTTACGACCCCCGTCATCACCTTTGTTTCAGAGAAAAGACCAGTTACCTAAATAAATTTCAAAATAAGACAAGCATTGAGGATTCAACACAATGTCTGTCTTTTCTCGTGAATAGCAGAGAAAGGTCTTGTCTCTCTGATTTTCATCAGCTCATCTCTCCCACAAACCTGATAGTGGCACTAACAATAGGAGCTAATCTTCATTTTCCAGTGTTACAAAGGCTTTCGTTTGTTGAGCACAGAGGAAATTCTAGAGCCATCATCTATAGTCCGTAACTTGTAGCAATGCAGGTATTACTTCACTAGACATGCCAAATCAGACAGAGCTCATTAAATTAAAGGGGTTGTCCAGCCTTTCTTAAGTGATGGCTTTCCCTTAGGATAGGTAACCCCGGTCCCCCACAGATCAGCTCTTTTGTGTAGCTCTGTTGCTAATACCAGAACTTCAATGTACCATCAAGAATGTTGTGGACAGTGTATATCTCTACAGCAGAGCAGCACTGCAGTAACAAGCACTGTCCACAATAATGATGCTGGAGCAGTGTAGTTCCAACACCAACTTCTGGCAATGGAACTACACAGAATAGCTGATCAGTGTGGGTGCTGAACCCCGTGGATCAGCTATTGATGGCCTATCCTGAAGATAGGCCATCACTTAAAAAGGGATACTTTTACTTTAAGACATCTATCATAATATCACTATTTGAGTGGGTTCAGCCCTACCCATGTGAAGGCCTCTTGAAGTCACAATGACCTTGTCAGTCATGTGGTCAAAGCTGTCAGATGGGTGATCTTTTACAACCCAGGGATTAAAGAGGTTTCATAATTTAAGGAGGCTTGTCTGCACTTATCCTGCACTATTTCTCACTAGATATAGTGTGGTGTGTCCCTGTACAGTCTGACTCTGGCAGCACTGATTGGATAGTGTCAGTCTGTGCAGCAACACACCCCTATCCGGTAAGACCACCAGGACCTTCACTGCAAACTGCTAGTAATTAGATCATAACTTCTAGAAGAAATACCAAAGGAATAGCACAACATAGAGTCATAAAAATAGATGCTCCAGAAATGGTATTACAAGGGGATGCAAGTTGTTACTAAACAGACATGTCAGGAGAAGTGACAGGTCCTCTTTAACTACACATGATCTCTATGAGGTCATCCAGGAGATTTCCTGAAAGTATATTCTTGAATTCAGAGACTTTTTTGTCTTATAATACACATGATGTCTGATGATGATTATGAAGTCAACATAGGGGTCTTTTGAAGATGCTTGCCAATCACAAACCCTCTATTTAGTTTCCAATAATAGTTTCCTTTTAGGATTAAATGTATGGGCAGCACACAATATATCATTTTGAGGTTATATTTTGGCCAAGAAAAATCAAGGTACAGTGCCTTGCAAAAGTATTCACCCCTACTTGACTTTTTTAGTATTTTGGTGCCTCACAAACTGGAATTAACATGGATTGTTTAAGAATTTTCATCATTTAATTTACAGAACATGCCCACAACTTTGAAGATTTTTTATTTATTTATTATGAAGCAAACAACAAATAGGACAAAATAACAAAAAAAAGTCAATGTGCATAACTATTCACCCCCTAAGGGTACTTTCACACTAGCGTTTTTCTTTTCCGGCGCTGAGTTCCGTCCTAGGGGCTCAAATCTGGAAAAGAACTGATCAGTTTTATCCTAATGCACTCTGAATGGAGAGTAATCCGTTCAGGATGTATCAGGATGTCTTCAGTTCAGTCTTTTTGACTGATCAGGCTTTTCAGAAAACCGTAGCATGTTGTATTTTTACCTCCGGCCAAAAATCCTGAACACTTTGACTGAACGCCGGATCCGGTCTTTTTTCCCATTGACTTGCGCTGTGTGTTCAGTCAAACCGGATCCGGCTTTTGAAGTTAAACCCGAAAAATGTAAAAAAAAAGTTAAAGTCCATAAATGGCGGATCCGTTTTTTCCAATGCAATTTTTCATTGTGATCAAAATCCTGATCAGGATTCAAATGTAATCCGTTTTCACACGTTTTTCCGGATCCGGCGGGCAGTTCCGGTGTCGGAATTGAACGCCGGATTTAAACAACGCTAGTGTGAAAGTAGCCTTAAAGTCAATACTTTGTAGAGCCACCTTTTGCGGCAATCACAGCTCCAAGTTGCTTTGGATAAGTCTCTATGAGCTTGCCACATCCTACCACTGGGATTTTTGCCCATTCCTCCTTGCAAAACTGCTCCAGCTCCTTCAAGTTGGATGGTTTGCACTTGTAAACAGCAATCTTTAAGTCTGACCACAGATTTTCTATTGGGTTAAGATCTGGGCTTTGACTAGGCCATTCCAACGCATAGACATGTTTCCTCTTAAACCACTCAGGTGTTGCTTTAGCAGTATCTTTGGGGTCATTGTCCTGCTGGAAGGTGAACCTCCATCCTAGCCTCAAATCACGCACAGAGTGGTATAGGTTTTGCTCAAGAATATCCCTGTATTTAACACCATCCAACTTTCCCTCAACTCTGACCAGTTTCCCAGTCATGGCTGCTGAAAAACATCCCCACAGCATGATGCTGCCACCACTATGTTTCACTGTGGGGATGGTGTTCTTTGGGTTATGTGATGTGTTGGGTTTGCGCCAGACATAGCATTTTCTTTGATGGCCGAAAAGTTCAATTTGAGTCTCATCAGACCAGAGCACCTTCCTCCATACATTTTGGGAGTCTCCCACATGCCTTTTCGCAAACTCACAACGTGCCTTTTTGTTTTTAGCAGAAAGTAATGGTTTTCTTCTGGCCACGCTGCCATAAAGCCCAACTCTATGGAGCGTATGGCTTATTGTCGTCCTATGTACAGATACTCCAGTCTCTGCTGTGGAACTCTGCACCTCCTCCAAGGTTACCTTAGGTCTTTGTGCTGCCTCTCTGATTAATGCACTCCTTGCCCGGTCTGTGAGTTTTGGTGGGCGGCCGTCTCTTGGCAGGTTTACTGTTGTGCCATGTTCTTTCCATTTAGTTATGATAGATTTGATGATGCTCCTGGGGATCATCAAAGATTTGGATATTTTTTTTATAACCTAACCCTGACTTGTACTTCTCAACAACATTATCCCTTACTTGTTTGGAGAGTTCCTTGGTCTTCATGGCAGTGTTTGGTTAGTGATGCCTCTTGCCTTTCAAAAAAGGTGTGTGTATATGTAATAACAGATCATGTGACACTTGGATTGCACACAGGTGGATATCATTTCACTAATTGTGTGACTTCTGAAGGTAATTGGTTGCAACAGAGCTTTTTATGGGCTTCCTAACAAAGGGGGTAAATACATACGCACATGCCAATTTTCTGTTTTCTATTTCTAAACAATAGTTTTATTTATATATTTTTCTAATTTTACTTCACCAACTTAGACTATTGTGTTCTGATCCATCACATAAAATTCAGATTAACAAAACATTGAACTTAAGGCTGTAATGTACCAAAATACGAAAAAAGTCAAGGGGGGTGAATACTTTTGCAAGACACTGTATGTTGAGGCCAAATGAGTACAACAGGGTGCTTAAACAGATTTTCTATTGCCCTGTGCGTGATATCAGCTACCATATTTGAACTACTTCCACCCACCATGCAAGAGCTAAAATGTAGATGACCATAACATGTATAACCCAATTGCAAGAGATTGTCAATACAACAGTATAATCTGAGTTCCTCATAGGAGTCCATTGTCAAAAGTTCTGACTTGTTAAAATTTGTTAAGTACAAAATGATTAAACCTTCCCATAAGACTTACATGACCAACAACTCATAAACACTAAATGAGAGCAGTTCTGTAATTTTCAATAACTATTTCTGGAATTACAGACAATTCCTTTGAAACTATTGTAAAGGGACCTAGAGACATTTCTCAGCAATCCTTTAATTACGACTTTCTGCAAAGTACTCGGGTTCATTTGTAATTACTATGCAGAAACCATCATTAATTCTTATTATATGTTAAGTTCGTTGGCTGGTGTTAATTGCTACAAGCCCAAGTTGTCAAAATATGAATTGAACACGGCCATAATTAACTTCTAGGGCCCATACTTACAGATCAGGAGACTTATAACATTGACTAAAAACCTCCAACATAATATCGCTTGCATCATTGTTTGGGCAAGTTAATCTGTAGGCTATAAAGTACTGTAAATGAACAAATAGACTAATCAAAAAAATGTAAGGGTTCGTACATTGTATATACTTTATTTGAAATGTAATGTTTTAAGGCAGCCATACCTAAGAAATAGCGCCATCCGATTGACAGCTATTTCTCCCGACTCCCCACAGTCAAAAAAAGGGCATGTTGCATGTGCATTCTAACATGCCAAAGCCTTTCTTTCCCAAGATATGTTATTTGAGGACATGGAATATATGTTATTATTAAGTTGACTGAATATTATTTAGGCTTTCACATCGCTGTTTCCGTTCTTATGATCCGTCAGAAGTGAAAAAAAAATTAAATAAAAATAGATCCTGTAAAAAAACTGATCCTGTTGCATCAGTTGGCATCCGTTTGAGCCATTTCCGTCTAGATGGAAAGAAAAAGTCCTGCATGCAGGACTTTTTTTCCCATCTAAAAAAAAAATCTTATAGTGAATCTTATATAAAAAAGATCTTATAGTGAAATGGCTCAAACGGATGCCAACTGATGCATCAGGATATGTTTTTTTTTTTTTACAGGATCCTTATTTTTTTTCCCCTTCTCTTCTGAAAGCTAAACGGAGATATGAACTCAGCCTAACAGTATTAGGCCTGATGAGCACCGCAAATATGTGTGCATGGAGCCTGTATAGCAGCACATGGAGTTCTAAGGGTTCGGCACTGCAGAGCTGTAGAACGCATATCCATATTCTTCCATATGGTGCTTCCACACAGCACTGTATGTGTCCATAATGTGGCATCTGATAGCACAGGCTGCACATTAGTTTCTGTCAAATAGCTGTCTGCAATAGCAGTTAATACCGACTGTCCACCTTGAAGAGCGGCATAGTCCTTTGATTAGAATCAAAGATCACAGGCCACCAGCAGATTAGTTGTAATGACAAGTCAGATATGACTAAATGTGAAAAACCCATGTATGATTCTCCATGACTAAAAGTCACTTGGAACATAGACTGTAATGAAATCAATAGAATAATTTTGTTTTTCAATAAAATATTAAAATCTCACGCACTGTTACCTAAAAAAAGCTGCACATTAAAATATTAATGCACAATATAATATAATAAACCCTAGCTATTAATATATATGAATGCATAATGGCATAACCTTTATGCAGAATGCACGTTAATAATTACCCCTGGCTGTAAATCCAAATTATTATAAAAGTCTACTTTAAAGGGGTTCTCTGGGAATTAAGAAAATGAAAATACTTAAGTATTACTTTATTATAAATGTATTCGCAAATAACTTGCATTATTTATAATGGCTGGTTTTGTCTGTGAAGCAATCATCAGGAGAAATAAAATGGCCGCCGTCCTGTTAGTACACATAGTTACTTCACAACACTGAACTAAAGAGTTGTGCCATCCTCCTCTCTGTTCTACTTGTCAGAGATTATGGTCCTGAATACAGAAGATACGATCTTCAGCTGAATCTCTGTAGGAATGGAGCTCATGAGGAGAAATATAGTACAGAGAGGATAGACAAGACAGACTGTGGTAATAGAGACTGCATACAAGAGCTGCTGCTCATTACCCCCACCTCCCCTCTGTACTTCATGTCTCCTCATGAACTCCATTCCTACTGAGGTTCAGCTGAAGATCATATCAGCTGTATTCCATGACCAGCAGAGCAGAGGAGGCTGAGGCAGCTCTTTAGCTCAGTGTTGTGAAGTAACTTGTCCTCCTGCATGAATAGGACAAGTTTTTTGTGTACTAATAGGACAGCGGCCACTTTATTTCTCCTGATATTTGCTTCCCTGACAAAATGAGCCATTATAACTAATGAAAAGTATTTGGGAATATATTTAGAATAAAGTAATAAGTATTAACAAACTACCCACATAATTACCTGCTAGAGTTCCATGTTGCTAGAGGGATTGAGCACTTTCTTTAATCCATTTGTCTTGTACTTGCAGAGGAAATCTGATTTATTACTCACACAATGTATGGAATTATATTTTTATTAAACTAAACCCCTTGGGAAGTATGTGTGGGTTTGAGCAATAGACTATAAAAGTGAACAACTAAGCAAGCTACTCAATATGATGGAACAGTGGCCAATACTTGTCTGTAGGCAGACGAAAGTACATTAAGTAACACTTTAATCACAGGGCCCAAAAACTCATTAAATTGCCTTTCCAGCACTTCATTTATACAATGGGAGACTCATCTAGCAGGAATTCTACGATATAAGAATAGTTCACATTTTATCAGTGATGCTGAGGAACAGGTAAGTCTTCTAGTTTCTTAAATTTTTTTTATTTTTTTTGCCACCAAACCAAGTGGTGTCATATCTTTACTGACTAGTGCCAGCCTGATTGTTGGGACCCCATGGTCCCTAATAAACTACACCAGTGCCTTCATATTTGGTACCCCTCATGCAGCAAAAAACTAAATGTCAAACAAAAAAGTCCTAATATATGTTCTTTTATGTCCTCAAGACGAATAACAACTTGTTCACATGTTACACGTGTTTATCGTTACCAAAGCATTTACTTTGTGTACTTGTGTCAGTAACTAACATATAATCAGCACTGTACTAAAACACCTGCTTTGCCCCAAGGTACAATAGAAAAACTACTTTGTGTGAGATTGTTGCAATATAAAGATTTGGAAATTTCTTCTACTTCAAGTTTATAACTCCATGTGTCATTAATGCTTATCTATCTATCTATTTATCTATCTATCTATCTATCTATCTATCTATCTACTTATCTATCTATCTATCTATCTATTTATCTATCTATCTCATATTTATCTGTCCCGCACAGATGCCTAATGGGTAAATTGAGGTCTATTGGTTTAGAATATTTGTAATTTGATAAAAAATTGGCTTCAAGATCATATCCAAAGAGTTGTGGTCAATGATTCCTACTCTGAATGGTCCCCAGTTATAAGTGGTGTAACCGAAGGTTCTGTGCTGGGTCCCTTATTATTTAACTTATTCATTAAAGGGGTTCTCCGGGAATTAAGAAAATGAAAATACCTAAATTACTTTATTATAAATATATTCCCAAATACCTTTAATTAGTTATAATGGCTTGTTTTCTCTAGGGAGAAATGATTAGGAGAAACAAAATGGCCACTGTCCTATTAGTATACGCAGAACCTGTCCTAATAACACAGGAGGACAAGTTACTTGACAACACAGAGGTAAAGAGCTGCCTCATCCTCCTCGCCTACTTGTCAGGTTTTATGATCCTGAATACAGATGAGAAGATTTTCAGCTGAATGTCTGTAGGAAAGAAGTTCATGAGGAGAAATGAAGTACAGAGAGGACGGACAGGACAGACTGTGGTAATGTGGGGCTGTGGTAATGGAGATTACATACAAATGCTGCTGCTCATTAACCACATCCCCATCCTTCTCTCTGTATATCATGTCTCCTCATGAACTCCATTCCTACAGAGATTCAGCTGAAGATCTTATCAGCTGTATTTAGGAATCAGGATCATAATCCCTGACAAGTAGAGCAGAGAGGAGGATGAGGCAGCTCTTTATCTCAGCGTTGTGAAGTAACTTGTTCTCCTGAGTGATTGTTTTGTGTGTACTAATAGGGCAGCGGCCATTTTGTTTTTCCTAATGACTGCTCCCCATAAAAAAAATTGCCATTATAACTAATGTTAGGTATTTGGAAAAATATTTATAATTAAGTAATATTTAAGTATTTTCATTTTCTTAATTCCTGGAGAACCCCTTTAATGACATAGAGGATGGGATTAATAGTGCTGTTTCTATGTTTGCAGGTGACACCAAACTTTGTAATACGGTCCAGTCTATGGAAGATGTTAATAAGTTAACATGCTGATTTGGACAAACTTACTGCTTGGACCTCCACTTGGCAAATGTGGATTAATATAGATAAATGTAAAGTTATGCACTTGGGGGATAATAATCTGCATGCAGCGTTTGTCCTAGGGGGAGTAAAACTGGGAGAGTCACTTGTTAAAAAGGATCTGGGTATATTAGTAGATCATAAACCAAATAACTGCCTGCAATGCCAGTCAGCTGCCTCTAAGGCAAACAGAATTTTGTCCTGTATTAATAGAGGTATGGACTCACAGGACAGGGATATAATATTGACACTGTACAAAGCATTGGTACGGCCTCACCTGGAATACGCAGTTCAGTTCTAGGCACCAGTCCATAAAAAGGATGCCCTGGAGTTAGAAAAGTGCAAAGGAGAGCAACTAAACTCATAAAGGGCCTGGACGATCTTAGTTATGAGCAAAGATTAAACAAACTGAATTTTTTTAACCTTGAATAAAGACGTCTAAGGGGAGACATGATTAACCTGTACAAATATAAAAACAGACCATACAAAAAATATTAAGCAAAGCTATTCTGTGTTATACCCCCTCAAAAAACAAGGGTCCACTCCCTACGCCTGGAGAAAAAAGATTCAATCATAAAAGGTGACAAGCATTCTTTATGGCAAGGGCTGTAAATCTCTGGAATAGCAGGAGCTGGTCACAGCAAATACAGTAGATGGCTTCAAAAAAGGCTTAGACGACTTTTTAATTCAAAATAACATTGAGGCTTATGACAATGTATAGAAATCATGTTCTACACACCCTTTTTCATTGGCTCTACCCCTTCTTAAAAGGAACATGGACATTGATCCAGGGATTTGCTCTGATTGCCACATCTGGAGTCGGCAAAGTTTTTTTTTCCCTCATAGGTTTTTTTTTGTCTTCCCTTGGATTAATATTAGGTACATCCAAAGTCGATTTGCAAAAAAAACTTCTCTGTAATACTGTACGGAGTTCCCGCTTTGTACAGTATTAGAATGTATTGGGTCCGATAAGCCGAAGTTATTACTTTGCGAAGTTGCACGAGATTTTGTGTAATAACTTCAGCAATTAATTATTACTGTAAAAAACCTTGGTACCGAACTCAGGTTCAGTTCCAAGGTACCACTAGGAACCAAACCCGAGTTCGGTACCAAGGTTTTTTACAGTAAAAATTAATTCCCAAAGTTATTATATGAAGTCTCGCGCGACTTCGCAAAGTAATACATTCGGCTCATCGGAGCCAATACATTCTAATACTGTACGGAGCGGGAAATCCGTACAGTATTACAATGATGTTTTTTGCAAATTGACTTTGGATGTATCATCGCTAATTAATATAGCAGGATTACAGGTTGGACGTAATGGACTTTTGTTTTTTTCCAACTTTTACTAATAACTTGCAAAGAAAGGGAAGCTAAATAAAACAACCCAAAAAACTTTATTAAATCAAAACTCAATTGGGAAAAGGTGAATAAAGCCGGTGCACCAATGGAAATTATTATGTAATCAATCAAATCTAGAGATCCAATATTCAAGGCTCAGGGGTAAACCTGACTGCCCCTGTC
Organism: Bufo bufo; assembly: GCF_905171765.1. NCBI lineage: Eukaryota > Metazoa > Chordata > Amphibia > Anura > Bufonidae > Bufo > Bufo bufo. Next base: position 511,077,244 of record NC_053392.1, on the reverse strand, counting down.
CCTAGGCTAGATGGTGCGGTAATATTAGCAAGCAAAAATGGACAAGACTCTTGGTATTGGTATCTATCCAAAACATCCATAATTACTGCCAATATAGAAGTTATTTCAGTGGAGACTATTGTAATCTACAATAACGTGCTCTCTTATTACTGATGAGAGCACAAGCTGATTTACCACATGCAATGCAATACATGCAGCTAGCAAGCAGCCGATACAGTCCCACATTGAAATCTAACTTTAGAAAATAAAATAAAAGTTGCCCTCATAGCTCTAACATCAAATAATGTCTGAGGCTCAACGCATATCTGCACTGAACACAACTTCCCTTTCCCAGCCACCCAAGTAAAGATTTTCGTACGTGGGGGCACAAGTGCTCCCCATCGCAACACCTTTCACTTGGTGGTAGATCTTATTATTAAAAAAGAAGGAGTTGTGTTCAAGAATGAATTGCAGCAATTTCAGCACAAATTCATTGTGAGGCTATAAGTGAGTACCTCTCTCCCGTAAAAACGTGGCCACCACCTCGCACCCCTTACTGTGCAGAATTGAATTATACAATGCTTCCTCATCGAGGCTTGCCAACAAAATGTCCTGCTCAACATGGAGGCCATCCACCTTCTTGATGACCTCCATGGAGTCCTGAACGCAAGAGGGGAGAGAGATAACAAACGGCCTAAGGATCAAATCAACATGTATTGATCGGATGCGTCAAACTGTTGGTCCCTGACACAATAGGCCTTCCTTTTAAAGGCTCTAGGCCCTTGTGGACCTTGGGATGGCCGTAAAGGCATACCAATTGCGGGAATGGTGGTAGGAGAAACCCTAATTCGGAGTTACTGATTAGTTTTAAAGTTTTTCCAACTTTAACAACTATGTAACTACCTATCTATGTATCTCATATCTATCTATTTATCTATCTATCTATCTATCTATCTATCTATCTATCTAACATGTATTTATAAAGTTGCAAATGGGTCATCTAGGATTTTACAAGTGGTGGCTTATCCTAGGCCATCACTATCTTATCAGCACAGGTCTAACACTCTGGCACTGCAGACAATTAGCTGCATGGTGGCTCAGTGTTTAGCACAGTGATTGCAACCAAAGAGAACCAATTCAACATCATCTGTATGGAGTCTGTATGTGCTCCCTGTATTTGCATGGATTTCCACACTCCATAGACATACTGAAAGGGAACTTAGATTGTGAGCTCTGTTGGGGACGGCAAGTAATGATAGTGTCTGTAAAGTGCTGTGGAATATGTCAGTGCTTTATAAATGAGTCAAATAAATGAATGGAAAAAAAATAATTGACATGCATTTTATATATGCTGAGAGTTACATGTTAAAGAAGTATTTCTATCTTTTAAAAGGACAGCAAGGAAATGCTATCACATTCTGGATGGTGGTGGCCTGACTTCTGGAACCCACACCAATCCAGGGATGCAGGAAGGCACAAAAAGTAGAAAACATCACTTGAGAAATATGGACTTGTTTCTTCTTTATTTAAATGGTCACTGTACTTACAACAAACCTTGGCATACCTCAAAGTTATAGGTGAATATACAAAACTTTGTAATACATGTTATCAGAGAAAAATACCTTTTTTCTGTCACTCCTCTCCATCCCTCCACTTTCAATATAATTCTGTGGGCAACATGTCTGTGTCTCTCTGCACTTCCTCCCTCCTCTCATCTCAGTAGACTTCTATGGGAAACATGTAATTTGATCCTTCAGTGAGCTGGTAATCTATATGGTTTCTCAAGGTGGATTTAGCAGAAGATGTTTGTTTAATAAATGTGAGGGAGAGAGAGAGACTATTTTCTCTGATAAGATACATTACCAAGTTTTTTTTTTTTATATTCACCTGTACTATTGATTTATGCAAAGTCTGTTGTGAGCAAAGTGGCCATTTAAGCTTGGTAAAAACACGCAAAAAGCAATACTAATAACCATTTTGCTTATGTATTTCATGCTCTAGCTATGAATAAGGCTGTGTATAAGGCTGTGAATAAAGGGGCACTGTTAAATTTTAATTTTAGCATAATAATTAAAATTTATTAGTGCTCCTTTATATTACAGTTCTTTTAAATCTCACAATAACTTGTCAGATCATATGGGTTCAGACTGGGGGGGGGGGGGGGGATGTGAATGCAACATCAGTGCTGTGGGCTGGACAGAAGCCTTCACAGAAGATGCATGCATGGACTCCAGAGGTTAGAGTTGGCAATTTGCATAATTGGCGTGCTTCCTAAAGTGCCTTTTTTGTACATTTTTTAAAAGTTATAATTACAAAATTACTTTTTGTGGGCTCTAGTTCTGGTGATAGGTCCTCTGGTTCTAGATCTGGTGATAGGTCCGGTGATATATGCTCTATAATAACTGAAACTGTAGGTGGATCTGGTGTAAAGAACACATAATGCAGCACCTGTTGAGAAGTCTCAAAAAATCCCTAGTAAATAAATGCAAAAAGATTTTATCAGAATAGAAAAACATGGCTGTTTTTTTCCAAGGAACAGCTCCACTCTTGTTCTTAGGGCTCATTCACACGACCGTATGAATGGGTCCGCATCCGTTCCGCAATTTTGTGGAACAGGTGCGGACCGATTCATTTTAATGGGGCCACAAAAGATGTAGACAGCACACCGTGTGCTGTCTGCATCCATTGCTCCATTTCGTGACCCCACAAAAAAGACAGAACATGTCCTATTCTTGCCCACAAAATAGGCATTTCTCCAATGGGCCGTCTGTTCCATAAATTGCGGCATCCATGTTTTCCGGATCCGCAATTTGCGGACTGCAAAACACTACAGGTTTGTCTGAATGAGCCCTTAAACTGTGTTTGGTATTGCAACTCAGCCCAATAAGCTTGCATGGGGATAAGATGCAATAGCATACAGAGCCCATGGTCAATAGTGAAGCTGTTATTCTTGAAAAAATCACCCCTCTTTGTAGTGTGCATGAGACCTAAGACAACAAAAAAATTAAAGCATTTGTCATTTTAGAACACAGTATTTTTTCAAAGTTTTGATAAAATATGGAACAATATATCCTTCCTTTTTCCATTCCCTGCTGTAATTATATATTACTTTTCCCATACAGTAAAACGTGCTCAAATGTTCAGCTAATTATTAAAATGTTAATGCGGGAACGGCTAATGAATATTATGTGCCTGTTGAAAGCCATTAGTGTGATGTCTAGTGGCCTCCAGATTTTCAATACTCTTCATTTTAAATACACATTTAGTGATGAGCTACTCTGTGGCATCATTACATCAAATTGCTGCAAGGGCCTTGATTAAAGCAATTATTTGTCCTGTAATGGTTGTGTATCCATGTTCCTGGCAGATGATATAATAATTTAGTATTAAACAGAAAAATACCATGATGTCTTATGAAATGACATATCTGCCAAGATGTGAATTCTTCTTGAAGTAGAGGAGCTCATCCTTTGAAATAAGACTATTGTTTTAATAAACGGGTTGTCTAGTTTTATGTAAGGAACACTTGGATCATTCGATTGTTCATATGCCAATCTTAATATAAAAAAAGTACAGGAGTAAGATGCGTCAAATGTAGTAAGAGGCTCAGGACTCTTCATAAATTCGGTGCGTCATGTGGCAGACTGTGCACCAAAAAAACAAATCCATGCCACCAACGGTATGTGGAAAAACGTGTAACTTTCTTACACCAGAGAACTGGCCTACTGGCTTTGATAAATTCATCCCTTTGTGTTTTAATTCCTTGTAATCAAGATCTAAGATTGCTAAAAAACTATGTTGAGGGGCTGGACAGAAAGCATTTTAGAATGCTTAAAATTATTTTGAGAGAGCATTAGAAAATTGCTTTTCTTTATGACAATATTACAATTAAAACCTTTATAGGGGATGGCCACACGGTCTGGTTTCCTGATGCATTTTTCAAAGCCATAAACAGGAGTGATTCATAAAAGAAGAGAAAGTATGAAGGACAGATAGGACTTCTCCACTTTTTTTTCAATCATTCCTGGCTTTGACTTCTAAAAGTGCATCTAGAAACCTGACCTTGTGGCCATGGTCTTAAAGTGAAGGAAGAGCAGCTAAGGCTGTGTATACAATTCATTTCCAGACTTTCGTCAGAGGTATACACCCAGGACATCCGTCAGAAGAAAACTGTTATAGATGCCGTACAGATGATTTCTTCCAATAAAGAACATTATTCAATTAATCATGCAAACGTGAATTTATTTATTGTTCCAGCCTCAAAGTACAAGAGACCATAAATGGCTGCAATGTTTTGAGCTACTGTATAATTTGGAGCCTTTTATCAAACTGATGTGGTGCACTGGACTGCCACTCAGGATTGATGCCATAAAGTAAGATCCATTAACTGCAGGTTCCCTTGATAAAAACAATATATTGCATATTATATGCTCTTACGATGGCCCTCTGTATAAGAAAGTATAGTCTGCTGCCCTTTTTACATACCGTTGAAAAAAAAAGGCAGATGCATAATGGACTAGACTAATGGAGGCCAAAAGGACACCCTATAGGCCTTCGTCAGGCTGGGGGGTGTGTGTGTGTATGTATGGATACATTTAGCTTATACACAGTGAGCTTTTCTAAATATATATATATATATATATATATATATATATAGTGATGGCCAGATCGCATTGTTCGCCCACGAACATATGCGGGCTGCCATCTTTTTTCACAAGTCCGGCGAGGCACAGGTAAGCCCCTACCTGTGCCTGTGCCGCGAGCCGGTCTGAAAACAAATGCAGTCACCGGGAGCAGGCAGTTCCGAGAACAGCCCGATGAAGGCCCCCGGTGGCTGTTCTCAGAACTGCCTGCTCCCGCTGACCGCACTTGTTTTCAAACCGGCTCGCGCACAGGCACAGGTAAGGGCTTACCTGTGCCTCGCCGGACTTGTGAAAAAAGATGGCAGCCTGCATATGTTCGCGGGCGAACAATGCGAACTGGCCATCACTGTATATATATATATATATATCTCATGGAACCTCACTGGTGATTTCTGCTGCCCTATCCGAATTACCCAGCCCCAACTCAATAATGATTGACAACCTTATATACACTGATACAGGAAGAGCTGTCAATCATTGTATGTTGGGAGGTTAATCAGGACTCTCACTGTCTCTCCTAGGAGTCCTGTCAGGATTTAGTCTGCTTTTTACTCAGAAATCCTGCTCAAAATCACATCACTGAGACAGGGCTCAGCTTCTCTCCCTCTCCCCATATTCTGCCCCAACGAGGGCAGCAGAAATCACCTAACAGGTTCAGTTTACATTTCCACAGCAATATGAACATAATACAGGTGCAGCTTTCAACACATAACTGTGGACACTAAATACAATATTGTGTAATTTACCTTTAATGAGATCTAAATGTCAACTTTGTATTTATTATTATAGGTAAAGCATTTGCTCCCAGCTTATAAATGCTGATTAGCATATTGCTCAGCATGGAATACTATGAATATGAAGCATCAAGGAGAAAACAGTTTAAAACACAGAAATAGAATTGCTAATTTTACTTTTAGAAACTTTGAATGATGTGTGTAGGTGGGGGGAAAAGACTTTCTGCTTTTATGTTCCCAGATGTTGACTTCCAGATCGGTATCTAATGATAAAGACGGTATTTTATTGCCTGATAATAAATTTGAGTGATTACACCATAAAAAAAGGTATTAAAGTCCCAAATGCTGCAGACGTCCTCCCATCTTCCTTCCATTTATAAATTGATACAGCTCCTTAAAAGCGTTCTAATTAAAACTGCAACCTAGTTAGATCTTGACATAAAACACTGCCACATTTATAATCTGGGTTTCTAGGAAATTTACTGAATACAAGTGTTTGCATCACATTTCTGCCCTATGGTAAGTGTGCATATATCATATATTTTTCATATACTTTCTTAAAAAGGACACCTAAGACACATTTTCTGCAGCAGCATATCAGAATATCTGCAGAGGAAATCCTGCCACGGATTGGCCAGTGGATCCATATCTGATTTAGTGTGATTGTAATGCAGTGAAGAAAATCTGCAACTTTTCTGTGCAAAACCCACTGCAATAATGAACATGCTGTGACTTTTACAATCTGTAGCATGCTCATTAGTCCATGAAGAATCATTCCGGAGCATGTGAATGGTAGAATGTCAGCAGATTCGGTCAGAATGATCAACCCTATTAATTGCCTATTGCCTGGTTGGGTTGATCATGCTGAGTAAAACAATATTTTTTTCTCTATAGGGTTAATAGCTAAAAAGATATATTAATGTTTATATTTTTGTAAATTGCCTATTTGGATCACCAAAGGGCTGGCCATAGTACTAGGAGCACTGCTAGCTAAACACCTCCATCCATTTAGCTACACATTGCCTGTGCCACAATATACTCCTCCCCCTCCTCTTCCAGTTCAGCCCCCACAGGGCTCAAATGGCCGTGAGATAGAGGCGCCAAGTCTCCTGTCCCCTGACCAGCCATTGTTACCACCATCTGTTCCAGGACATGAAGCAGTGGAATGACGATGTTCATACCGTAGTCCTGGCGACTGACAAATAATGTGGCGTCCTCAAAGGGCCGAGCAAACGCCAGGTGTCACGCATGAGCTGCCAGTGGCTGACCTCGAAGTTACACAGGGGAGTACTCCTATCCGCTTGCCTCATCAAGAAATTGTTGATGGCCTTTCTCTGTTCGTATAGTCGGTCCAACATATGGAGGGTGGAATTCCAACGGGTGAAAACATCACAGCCTAGGTTGGGGGATGCCATTCTGCACACTGCAACTCAAGGAGGGTGTGCTTTGCGGTATATGAGTGGCTGGTTGTCCAGGAACCACTGAACAACCAGATTGAACACGTGTGCCATGCAGGGTGCATGGCTCAGCCTTCCTTGACGCAGCGCCGACACAATGTTCTTCCCATTGTCGGTCAACATAGTTCCGATTTTGAGTTGTCGGGGAGAAATCCAGGATTCGATTTCTTGATGCATCACACGGAGCAGTTGCTCCCCTGTGTGACTCCATTCACCAAGGCAAGCCAGGTGCAGAACAGCGTGACACCGCTGAGGACACTGTGGAGGATGAGAAAGCAGAGGCGGACATTGTCGCAGGACAAGCAGCATGACAATGAGGAGGAGGAAGCGGCGTGACTGAGTTGCTGGTGTGGCTGTGTAGGAACCACATTCAATAAACACATAAGCCGCGAGGCTTAATTCCCAAACTTGACCCAGATAATGTTTCCCTATAAAACATAGCTTTTAATGATCACAGTAAAAGTAGCTCAGTGAGCCTCCACAATGGGTTAAAAACCTCTGTGTCCCGTCTATACGTGTAGCGTGATCGTATGGTACTGAAAAATGTAGCTGGCAGGGACATGCATTAACCCTGCTACACTACTAGAATGCTATGGCCCGTGACCGACTGGCCCTGCATATGCCAGATTAAGCCAAATGGCTTACTAGAATCTGATATTTCACCGATAATGATGTAACCCTGGTTACATAATTATTTGATAGAAAATGTAACACCATAAACTGGTTACATATAAGCCAACAAGCTACGTAGGACCGGACACAGACACTTAAAACCTACTGACTGCCCCCCCGACATGTTTCGCCAGCTATACTGGATTCACCAGGGGTTGGGCAGTACCATATGTTCACGCTACACGTATGGACGGGACACAGCGGTTTTTAACCCTTTGTGGCGGCTCACTGAGCTACTTTTACTGTGATCATTAAAAGCTATGTTTTATAGTGAAACATTATCTGGGTCAAGTTTGGGAATTAAGCCTAGTGGCTTATGTGTTTATTGATTTAAGTATACTGTAGGAGAGTCCCCGGAATAATAATGAACGGACGATACGTGCCACCAGAGGTCCTGGCCTCGGTAGAGTAAGAACCGGATCATTGCGGTTACAGCGGCGAATGCTGCTGGCGCAGCGTGTCCGGGCCGGTTTTTACTGGGAACAGGTAAAGAGTTGGGGGGGTGCCTGTTCCCCACGGCCAGCCCAGGTTTTTGGTGGAGCTGGGCCTTTAAAGAACCCAGCCTGCTGATGATGGGGGTGGGGTGTGTCTTGCTGTGCTGGAGATTTCGACAGACAGAGTCAGTGCTGGAGGAGGAGAGTCTGGGCGCAGCACACATTGAAGGATAGTCCTGGGACCTTTGGTGCTACGAGCCGAAGTGGCTCTGGCCTGAGGGAGACAAAGGCAGGTAGCCTACAAGCCTGCAGAAACTGCTGTGGTCTGTCCAAAACAAGGTGACTCAAACCTGCTGTTTATTTTCTATGGAAGGACTTTTGTTTTATGCACTATGTGGATATGCACCTGTCTGGTCTGCACATTGCCTGTTATGCCTTTGGTGTAAATAAAGTCACGGTGAACCACAAAGACTGTCTGTGATTGCCTCAATACTGCCGCCGCTACCGTGGCCTACCACGAGCACATCCCCACAATTGGTGGCTTGGAGCGGGCATTCCTGCAGTGAGGCAGGCCTGAGGCAAAAGTTGTGTTGGACTGCATGTCATATATCAGGTCTGCAAGTTTTATGGTTCCTGACAAGATGGAGGAGGCCATTAAGCACCTGATATAGAGTAATGTACAGCAGCAACAGGCATTGCAGGCTCAGAGGGAAAATAATGAGCTACAGCAAAAAAGACACGAGGAGGCTATGTGTGCACAGCAGCAAACAAACAATCTCCTAATGCAGCAGCTGGTCGGTGCGAACATCCCTGCAAGGAGTTTCAACCGCAACAACCCCGACTGTGTCTACCGCCAGGGATAAAGTCCGATCCGCCCTGAGGAAAATGGGTCCGGAAGATGATATAGAGGCGTTCCTGACGGTGTTCGAAAGAACCGCGGAGCAAGAGAGGCTGCCATTGGAACAGTGGGCCGAGGTGGTGGCGCCTTTTCTGGTGGGGGACGCACAAAAGGCCTATTTTGACCTCAGCCGCGATGAGGCCAAGGACTATGAGAGGCTAAAAAGTGAGGTGTTAGCCAGGTTGGGGGTAAACACCTATGTGCGAGCGCACAGGGTGTATCAGTGGGTGTTTGCCGAGTCCCGACCCACCCGGTCACAAGCCTATGACTTACTTCACCTAGTAAAAAAATGGCTTCAGCCTGAAATATTGAGCCCTTCTCAGATGGTTGAAAGGGTCGTGGTCGACAGGTTCGTGCGTACCCTCCCGAGAGCCATACAGCGCTGGGTGGGACAAGGCGATCCAGGCAACCTGGAACAACTGGTTAGCCTGGTGGAGAGGTATATGGCCACTCAGGATTTGGTGCGGGACTCAGCGGTACTACCGAAATCACGTCAGCCCCCGTTGCCGACCCGGGATCCTGAAAAAGGGATCCCACCTCATAAGCAGGGGAGTGGATCTCCAGTCCGTGGGAGGAATACCCTGGGGAGGAGGGAGGCTGCGAGGATCAGATGTTGGCATTGTCAGGGTTGGGGACATGTGGCAGCCAACTGCCCTAGGGCATCCGAACCCATTGACTGCGGGTTCGCTCGCTGGTCCTCTTTTTATGCCCAACCGGTGTATATAGCTGACCCCCTGCTGGCTGCGGACACCCCTCCGTTGTGTGATGTTGTTGTCAATGGTCACTCCGTGCAGGCCCTGCTGGACTCTGGGAGCCTGGTAACTCTGGTCCATGAATCGCTGGTAACGGAAAAACTCCCAGATAGGCGAACCCTTACCATTGTCTGTATACATGGGGATCGCCGGGAGTATCCCACCACTAAGGTTACCCTGGCGGTGTGTGGGAAGGAGGTACCACATGTCGTCGGAGTGGGGAGACGGCTCCCTTATGCCGCAATATTGGGAAGGGACTTTCCCCTGTTCTGGACTTTGTGGAGGAACAGGTTGCCTACCTGTGGGGAAGAAAAATGTCCGGGTCCCGAGCCCGAGGACCCCGAAGCAGGGGCCCCAGCTGTAGGGGTCACCGTAGGGGAGGTAGAGTGTAACCCTGACCGGTTTCCCCTAGAAGTATTGGCGGGTGAGACAGTAGAAAGTTCGTCTATCCTGGATCTGGGGGTACCCCGAGAAACCTTCGGGACCGCACAGCTCCAGGATTCGACGTTATTGCGGGCTAGAGAAGGTGTGTCGGTGATTAATGGCGTTGCCCAGCGTCCCGGCGCCGATACCGTATTTCCTCACCTGGCCTATAACCAGGACCTGTTATATAGGGTAGACAAGGTGAGGCAGGAGGTGGTGGAACAACTGGTGGTGCCCCAGCCTTACCGGCGAATGGTCTTGGATTTAGCGCATGCGCATGTGTTGGGTGGTCATCTGGGGGTTAAGAAAACGCTGGAGCGAATTCTACAACGGTTCTATTGGCCTGGGATTTATGAGGAAGTCCGGAGGTTCTGTCAGTCCTGTCCAGTGTGTCAGGTGACTAGCCCCCACCCTCAGTATCGCAGTCCACTGGTACCTATGCCCATTATAGAGGTGCCCTTCGAAAGGATCGCCATGGATCTGGTAGGCCCCATTATTAAGTCAGCCCGAGGTCACCAACACATACTGGTAGTGTTAGACTATGCCACTCGCTATCCGGAGGCGGTCCCATTGCGCCATACGTCGGCCAAGGTAATAGCTAAAGAGCTTATGAGTATGTTCGCCCGGGTGGGGATACCAAAGGAGATTCTGACGGACCAGGGGACACCCTTTATGTCCAAAATAACAAAGGAATTGTGTAAGCTATTAAATATAAAACACCTGCACACGTCTGTCTACCATCCCCAAACCGATGGGTTAGTAGAACGGTTTAATAAGACCCTGAAGTCCATGCTAAAAAGAGTCGTGGCTAAGGACGGGAGAGATTGGGACTTACTGTTGCCCTATGTTTTGTTTGCGGTACGGGAAGTGCCCCAGGCGTCCACGGGGTTCTCGCCCTTTGAGTTGTTATATGGGCGACATCCCCGTGGACTACTGGACATCGCTAAGGAGGCATGGGAGCAACAGCCTACGCCTCATAAAAGTGTGATAGAACACATAGGAAAAATGCAGGACCGAATAGGGGTCGTGTTGCCGATCGTCCGGGAGCACATGGAAGCGGCACAACTGGCCCAGAGTCGGGTATATAACCGGTCCGCCCGGGTAAGGACATTTCACCCGGGTGACCGAGTTCTTGTACTCGTGCCCACGGTCGAGAGTAAATTCCTGGCCCGGTGGCAAGGACCCTATGAAGTTAAGGAGAAAGTGGGCCCAGTTGATTACAGGATATACCAGCCAGGGCGGCGGAAGCCCGAACAGGTATATCATGTGAATCTACTAAAACCTTGGAGAGACAGAGAGAATTTGTTTGGAGACAGCCCGCCCTCTGTCTGGACGGCAGGGAGTGACCCGGAGTCACCAGGTGTTCCGGAGAACGCCGCTGGGGTGACGATAGGGGACGGACTGTCGACCAAACAGGCACAAGAGGTGAGAGAATTCGTTAGTCGGAATAGGGACGTATTCTCTGACCTTCCTGGACGTACCACCTTGATCGAGCATGACATTGTCACCGAGCCCCGGGTGAAAGTCCGCCTAAGACCATACCGAGTACCGGAGGCTCGGCGACAGGCCATTTCGCAGGAGGTAAGATCGATGCTACGTCTAGGGGTCACAGAAGAGTTAAAGAGCGAGTGGGCTAGCCCGATTGTCCTTATTCCCAAACCAGATGGTTCATTATGGTTCTGTAATGATTTTAGGAAATTAAATGAGGTATCAAAATTTGACGCCTATCCCATGCCTCGGGTGGACGAGTTGATAGAGCGGCTGGGAAAAGCCCGGTATTTTTCGATCCTAGATCTCACGAAGGGCTACTGGCAGGTACCTCTGACGGAGGCGGCAAAGGAGAAGATGGCCTTTGTCACCCCGGAGGGGCTTTTTCAGTATAGGGTGTTGCCTTTTGGGTTGCATGGCGCTCCGGCTACGTTCCAGCGTCTGATGGATGTCGTCCTCAAGCCCCATCACCAGTATACCTCCGCGTATCTGGATGATATAGTCGTGTTTAGCCCGGACTGGGAGGGTCATTTGTCAAAACTTCAGGCAGTGATAGATTCTCTAAGGAAGGCGGGGTTGACTGCCAACCCAAAAAAATGCTCGGTGGGACTAGAGGAAGCTCGCTATTTGGGGTACGTGATTGGACGCGGAGTCATTAGGCCCCAAGTGAATAAAGTTGAAGCAATCCGGAATTGGCCCAGGCCTCGTACGTCCAAGCAAGTACGGTCATTTTTGGGCCTGATTGGGTACTACATGAGGTTCATTCCCCATTTTGCCACCTTGGCAGCCCCGTTAACCGGCCTCTTGAAGGGTAGAAAGTCGGTGATGGTTCGCTGGGGGGAGCAGGAGGAGGAGGCGTTCTCCCGTTTGAAGTCGGCCCTATGTGAGTCCCCGGTTCTGGTGACGCCCGACTTCAAGCGGGAGTTTGTAGTTCAAACAGATGCCTCGGGAGTAGGACTAGGGGCTGTGCTTTCCCAGGAGCTCAACGGGGAAGAGCACCCCGTGGTTTTTCTAAGCCGCAAGCTTACCCCAGCAGAAACCCGGTATAGCATTGTGGAGAGAGAGTGCCTTGCCATCAAGTGGGCACTCGAGTCTCTCAGATATTACCTTCTGGGGAGAAGGTTCCGTCTGGTGACCGACCACTCCCCTCTCCAGTGGATGAGTCGAGCTAAGGAGGGGAGCGCTCGGGTCACCAGGTGGTTCTTGTCCCTCCAGAACTTTAAGTTCACTATTGAGCACAGGGCCGGCCGCTTACAGGGGAACGCAGATGCCCTGTCCCGGGTACACTGCTGTGCATGTGTTCACCCCCTCAGGCTTGAACAGTATGTTCAAGCCCTCAGGGGTGAACAAAGGGGGAAAATATGTAGGAGAGTCCCCGGAATAATAATGGACGGACGATACGTGCCACCAGAGGTCCTGGCCTCGGTAGAGTAAGAACCGGATCATTGCGGTTACAGCGGCGAATGCTGCTGGCGCAGCGTGTCCGGGCCGGTTTTTACTGGGAACAGGTAAAGAGTTGGGGGGGTGCCTGTTCCCCACGGCCAGCCCAGGTTTTTGGTGGAGCTGGGCCTTTAAAGAACCCAGCCTGCTGATGATGGGGGTGGGGTGTGTCTTGCTGTGCTGGAGATTTCGACAGACAGAGTCAGTGCTGGAGGAGGAGAGTCTGGGCGCAGCACACATTGAAGGATAGTCCTGGGACCTGTGGTGCTACGAGCCGAAGTGGCTCTGGCCTGAGGGAGACAAAGGCAGGTAGCCTACAAGCCTGCAGAAACTGCTGTGGTCTGTCCAAAACAAGGTGACTCAAACCTGCTGTTTATTTTCTATGGAAGGACTTTTGTTTTATGCACTATGTGGATATGCACCTGTCTGGTCTGCACATTGCCTGTTATGCCTTTGGTGTAAATAAAGTCACGGTGAACCACAAAGACTGTCTGTGATTGCCTCAATACTGCCGCCGCTACCGTGGCCTACCACGAGCACATCCCCACAATACCCATACCCAGGTAGGGTCCATTAGGTTATTCCTTGGGAACCACATTCACACAGTGGGCCGTAAAGGACATGTATTGTCCCTGACCGTAGTTACAGCTCCACACAACGGCGCTGCCGTGCACTTTGGCAGACACCGACAGGCTCAAGGACTGGCCCACCTTTTGTTCTACATGTGTGTGCAGGGATGGTACTGCCTTTTTTGCAAAGAAATGACGGCTTGGGACTTTTCACCTCGGCTCGACACAAGCCATCAGTTCTCTGAAAGGTGCAGAGTCCACCACTTGGAAAGGGAGGGACTGAAGCACCAGCAACTTGGCTACGTGGACTATCTGCTGCGGAGGTGGAAGTGTGATATATGAAGAAAAGTTGAAGTTAATAAAGAAGTTATTTGAAGCATTTGGTGTGCTCTTTAAACCTACTGTTTCCATAGAACGGCGCTAGAGGAATTACATAGTAATAGACAGTCTGGTTAGACTAAAAGTCAGAGATATCAAAATTCTTCTAATGCCACAATGCAAAAGGCACTTCATAGTGCTGCGCCTGCCACACAGCATGACACCGCCATGGCCTGCACATGTGGTATGCTGAAGGGGCACTGTGAATTGTCCCTGCAGTGGAGGCTGAGGACATGATGGAAGATGAGGAGGCAGAGGCGGACATTGTTGCAGGTTCAATGGAGTGAGAACGTGGAGGCAGAAGCGGCGTCACCTGGCCAAGTTGCTGGTGTGGCTGTGCAGGAACCACATTCACCCAGTGGGCCGTAAAGGACATGTATTGTCCCTGACCGTAGTTACAGCTCCACACGTCGGTGCTGCAGTGCACTTTGGCAGACACCGACAAGACCAAGGACTGGCCCACCTTTTGCTCTACATACGTGTGCAGGGCTGGTACTGCCTTTTTGGCAAAGAAATGACGGCTTGGGACTCTTCACCTTGGCTCAGCACAAGCCATCAGTTCTCTGAAAGGTGCAGAGTCCACCACTTGGAAAGGGAGGGACTGAAGCACCAGCAACTTGGATGCGTGCACGCATACTGTTGTCTCTTGGCAATAACTTCGGTGATCGATTGCTGACGGAATGACTGACGAGGAGTAGGAGCAGGAGCATCTGGATCAGCAAAAGATGGGATTGACAGACAGCTCCCTGTGATTTTCCCCCCAACAGTCCACACTGACTGATTGCTACTGCCGCTGCCTCTGTGAACCCCTGCACCATTACTTCCCCGGCAGGTAGGCTGCTGCGAAGCAGGTGGTCTACCCTGGGCACGTTTGGCTCCCGACCTCCTACTGCTGCCACCCTGCTGACTCCCAGTCATACTACCACCTTGCTGGCTCCGCTGCTGCCTCACGGGCAAGTTTCCACCCTCTTCTCCTGATGATGATGAAGCCCCTTCTGCACCCGGCTCCCAAGTGCGATTGGATTCATCAACATCGATTAGTGTCTGCACATCACTTATGTCCTCCTCAATGGCCTCTGGGTCAGGAGCCTGACCACTCACAGCACAAGCTCCCGTGCCACTCTCCTCATCATTACTTGCCCGACTAGCACAGGAAGCGGCGGATGTCTCCTCCAGATCTTGGATGGGCAGTAGCTGCTGACTGTCCTCTAGTAGCTGTTACTCACTGAAAAGTGGAGCAGAGCCTACAGCATATACTACTTCTCGTGGTGAGGGAACATAAAAGGACAGAGGCAGGTTAAGGACAGGTGAGGGCACAGGGCCTGCTCCCAGGCCATGCCAACTAAGGGTTGTGTCTGACGAACCCACCGACTGTTGGCTGGGGGTGTCTGATGTCACTTTGGATGACTTGGATGACCGAGTTAACCAATCAAGAACCGCTGGGTTGCTGGTCAAGAAATGACTGGTAGATGACACCGGGAGCTCAGGCTTCTCGCTGCGACTAATGCTGCCACGCCCCCTCACTCTGCTGCAACCTCTACATGCGCCAGAAACATTCGTGCCTCTGCCACTCCTCTGTGCATGGCCTGGCACTTCTCTGCCTGACATACTTGTAGCTGAACGAAACAAATGAAACGAAAATTCAAACACCCCTAAAAGCAACGAATATATTTTTCTTTTTGTACTAAAATAGGCCACTAAATTACTTCTGCACAAATAACAGCAAACATGAACTGAGTATATATTTCTCGTATTGTACTGAAATAGGCCACAAAATTATTTCTGAACAAATACAAGCAAACGTGACCTGCGTATATATTTCTCGTATTGGACTAAAATAGGCCACAAAACGAATTCAGAGTAAATAACAGAAAAAGTGAACTGCGTATATTTTTCTCTTTTTCTACTGAAATATGGCAATAAATGCTTTTAGCACAAATAACACTAAATGTGAACTGCGTTTATTTTTCTCATATTGTAGTGAAATATGACAAGAAATGCTTTTAGCGCAAATAACATCAAATATGAACTTAGTCTATTTTTCTCTAGAAATATAGCAATAAGCGCTTTTAGGGCAAATAACACCAAATGTGAACTGTGTCTATTTTTCTCGTATTGCAGTGAAACATGACAAGAAACGCTTTTAGCGCAAATAACAGCAAATATGAACTTAGTCTATTTTTTTCTTTTTCTCTAGAAATATGGCAAAAAACGCTTTTTGCGCAAATAACAACAAAAGTGACCTGCGTAAATATTTCTCGTATTGTATTGAAATAGGCCACTAAATGATATCAGCGCAGTTAACAGCAAAAGTGACCTGCGTATATATTTATCTTTTTCCACAGATAAAAGCCACTAAAGGCTTTTCAGCATAGCACTTGTACACCAATAACTAATTGCTGGAATGACAGAGCTGTATTATGAGACTATCTGGATCCCCATGTAATGTTTCCCTGCACTTGTAAATCACTTCTTTTCACAATGAGGATTTTCCTATGACTCTCCCTAGCATCTGCACCTGTCTCTCCCTGCCTGTAAAATGATTCCTCTCACTATCCTTTCCCTGCACTAGTAAATCGCTTCTTTCCTTTCTTTTTTTAACAATTAGTTATTTAGTTATTCTTTCACTCTCCCTAGCGCCTGCTTACACGCCTGTCCCTGAACAATGTACGATAGTGAATGGCAGACTATAAGATGGCCGCCGTATTTATAGGGCTGTGAGAACACTGGGCTGGTTGGCTGCTGATTGGCTGCATGCATGGCATTATGGGTCATCCCGCCTTCCCAGAGTTCCTTGCCCCATGTCCTCACACATGTAGCCGCCATTTTAGCTGCCATGTTAGGAAAAATTGCAATTCGTTACCACGAAGCGTGAGGAAATTTGCATTAGTTCAAAATCGAATTTTTCCTGAAATTTGGAACGAATTAGACTTTGTCAGCTTTGATTCGCTCATCTCTAGTGTCTACGTTATAAAGTTGTGAGTGGCATCTTGACAATGTGCCGGGTTTCAGAACATATATGGATATAGGAGGGGTAGTATGGTTTTTTATTTCAGAATTTTAGGTTTTATTTGCAACTGTTATTTTTGAAAATTGCCCTGACTGCCGGAGGTGGAAAATGTCCAAAAACCCCTGGCAGCAAAAGAGTTAAACAAATTTCATCCTCACAATATGAAAAAAAAAATCCAGAGACTAAATCAACCTGTGCTTCAGACAGGAAATCTGCAGCGTGTCAATTTATTATGCAGATTTTCACTAGGGTTTGTAACATTTACAATGTATAGAGTGAAATCTGTTGCAAATTCAAAACCTTTACACAATACAATCCACAGCAAAATCTGCATGATCTACAGCATATACCGTATGTCCCGTCAGCACAGAGAAAAAACTGAAAAATAGAACATTTATCCATTTTATTTTCTAAATTGAAATGGGGAGTTTTACACAGTAGCGTACCTACCACAAAGGCAGACCACCCAATTGCTATGGAGCCTGGTATGTGTGGAGGGGCGGCACTGAACTTATTTTGTTCCAGATATAAATCCACAACATTTTCCGGCAGCTGCCACTAGGTGGAGTTCAGTGCATAGAGATTTTTACAGCTTCTATTAAGTTCAATGTTAACTGTATACAATTCTGTGTCCTGAGATCCCCCTATTGGTGGCCGCAGGCAGCTTTATCAGATTTAACATATGCTGTATGAGGCGAAGTAGAAAATTTAGATTTGCATCAGAGAGATGTATCAATGCATTTAAGCCAGTTGTCAAAGTATATTCTTTATGTAAAATGACGTTCAGAAAGAGTTTATGAACACCTGGTCCACTTTTTTGACATAGACATGGACAATAAGGACATTTTGGAAAGACAGTTCTGATACATTAGACTTACTTTTTAAATCTTATGACAAATTATAACGTTTGCTTTCACATTTTTAACAAGAATATTACAGAAAGAGAAGTGATCATGAAAAATAATATTAATAAAAAACGCACAATACTCAGTTATCACTTTTGATGTTTTCTTTTTATATACCTTGTTTTACCTTGTTTTTTTAAAATCTTATATATGGAGGTACAATAAATGAATTCCACATAAGCTAAAAATAAAAAAGTTCTCACATTTAATTGATGTTTACATTACTTTTTCTTCCTTTCTTGGAAATATTGGAACAGACAGTAGATCGATTGCCAGTAACATAGTTAATGCTTACAGTCTCACGTGGTGTTTTCAATGAAAATAGACTCACTACAGAATATTGTTACAGCCAAACATCAAACTATTCAAGGGAATAAACTAAACTGCACTTAGGGGTCTAGAAAATATAGATGTAGTGTTAATAAGTTAAAACGAATGTTTATCCGAATACCATTATAATCCATACAATTACCATACCTAAATTTTCCACTGATTTAGCCTGAGGGAGCTTATTATATATAGTTATACAGTACCTCTGCATGCACAAAAGTCCTATGCTCCTTCTGGCTGCAGGTCAAAAGGTGCAAAAATTCTGTTTGCTTAGCCAAATTTTACTAAAAATTTTGCTTTTTGAATTACTTTGTCACAAAGCGCATTTCTTAGTAAGTAGTGTGTGCAATGACAGGGAGAGGCGGTTGCGCTGCTCCCCGTCATTATACCCCTCAGATGCAGCGTTAATAGCTGATCGCAGCCACTGACAGTAATAACACAGTGTAAAATGTAAAAAAAATATAATTACATCATACCTCATCCAGTTGTTTGCGACGGGCCGGCCGATGGAATTTTGAATGAAGATCTGGTGCGAAATCTCGCGCGGCCCATGATGATGTCATCATGTCAGCTGGTGTTGTTGTGCGTCACTGCGCATGGGCTTTTGTGCGAGTTCTTCAATCAAGATGGCAGCGGCCAGCCCATCTCGAGCAAATCGAAGGGGCAAGTATTATTTTTATTTTTTTACACCATTTCAGGGGAAATCGATTGGCTATCACGAAGCATGAGGAAATTTGGCTTTGTGGTGAGTCGAATTTTCCCTGAAATTCATATCGAAGTCAACTTTGTGGACTTCAATTCACCCAACTCTAATTATAAGTAATACAACAGCCTGGACAACCGATGTGTTATGAGATTCTGTAGCACTGATCAACCCTAATTTTTCATGTAGTCTTTTGAACTTTTAGAGCACAATGTAATGCATCAAATAACGAAAATGATACCTACCCCAAGAAACACTGAAAATGTAGTATGAACTGTTGAGCTAATGCTTCTGACAAATACTAGGTTTCATAATTACACAATCTGCATCCAAGTATTAATGCAACCCATATTGTTTCAGGATCTGCCCAGCAGATTTTTATTCAAGTTACAGAGTGTGAGAATCTTTGACGTGATAAGTAAACACAGAAGAAATGGTTCCGGCATTGTGCTTTTCATAAGAACTTCCTCTTTTTTCATGTAACAAATATCCAAGTGTAGACAAATCCATACAGCAAGCAATAGTTTACGCGTTTCGGACAACAATGTCTAACGACTAAGGACATTGTTGTCCGAAACGCGTAAACTATCGCTTGCTGTATGGATTTGTCTACACTTGGATATTTGTTATATGAATAAAGAGGAAGTTCTTATGAAAAGCACAGTGCCGGAACCGTTTCTTCTGTGTTTACTTATCACGTCAAATACTTGCTTGTGGATTCCGAGCATGTGGGGAAGAGTTGATAAAAGGTGAGCTGGAAATGCAACTTTGTGAGGATCTTTAAATGTTATTAAAGCAGAAATAAAAAGTCTTTCCCTGAGGCTCCAGCAATATCTCCTACAGGGTCAGACTGACCCACCAGAATTCTAAAGGATCCCCCAGTGGGCTCAGACTCTGATTCTATAGTGGGCGCCAAAGGTCCAGGAGAAAAAAAAATATTTGACTGCTTCTGGAGCCAATCACCTGCCCGTAGGGTCTATTTCTTTAATTAAGAACCTTTTGGACTTAATCCTCAAGATTTGTTTCTTCTGGTGGTCCCAAGGAACCCCAGTCTGATACTGATCTTGTAATATGAACAACAATTCTCATGTTCTTGAGTCTAAGCACAAGTACTACAAGTAAAATACTAGAAACCAACAGGCAAAACTATAGACTATAGCAAGTGTTCAGCAAAGTTCTGGTGGTATCTATGCAATGTCTTGTATATAAGTGCTGGCACTCAGGTTTGTTTTTTTCCATGACCTTTATTTTATTTTGTATAACTTATTACAGAAACATGTCTATTACTAATAACCAGTTGGAGAAATGTACGACTGGTTCAAAGTAAGACTGGTGCAAATGAAAACTGGCTTAGTTGCACACAGCAAACAATCAGAGTTCACCTTTAATTTTCAGAGCTCCTTTGAAAAACGAAAGGATCAATCTGATTGGTTGTTAATTTTCACTGTTTCAACTAATTAGACTCTATAAAAAGGTCCCCCTTATAGTACAGCTACAACTTTTATAGAAGAAACAAATGCATTTCAGCCTTTCAGTACATAGAGGAGACTTCTCAAAGCTGTTACGCTGGTTTTGTGGCGTCAAAGAGTTGCAAATTATGGCACATGCCATATTTTCAAGTTTTTGCACTTTTCGACACTTTGGTGAGAAAGGGGGATATGGTTTAGAGGGAGGGGTGGATACTCCAGTGGCCTTCCAGGTTTACTGAAGTCTATGCCAGCACATATCTGGCGTAGATTTGAGTTTCTGGCTCACAGAGGGCCAGAGATGCGCCCTCACATGTGTTTCTTAAAGTGGTTGTGCCGTATTGGATATTGTTAAAGTCGGGGTCTGACACCTAGCAGCCCCCTGCCGATCAGCCATTTGAAGAGGCTGCATTTCACTCCAGTGTACATGAGACCAAAACTGGCATAGGAAACACAAGTCTTGCTATATTTCCCCCTTTGTCCACAAAATACAGATTATTTCTGAAAATGAGAATACTTCAGTAAGCATCAAACTAAATAAGGTGTTTACTGGCGTTTTCATTACGCCTCATGATCTGTGATAATGCTGTGTTCTATGGATATATGTGATTCTCTTAATTCCGTCAATAAACCAGTGACAGGATTCCACAGAAATACTCCCATTATACAGATCACGCATGTTAATTACAAACCCTGTCATGAAGCTGGCCAGGAGTCATTAGTCATCAGTCAATACTCCATTCATGCTAGATTACTAGTCAATGAGATGAGCCTATCAGACCAGCTGATATCATGGGGATAGAAACTCAGAACGTTCTTGCAATTAACCTGGTAAAGAGGACAAAATCCATATTTCCAATGACTATTGAAGAGTAGGCAACAGCATAAAGGCTTATTGACATGGTAGGGAGTGGTGCACATAGCCTGTATGGCATTCACTAGCCTTTCTGACTCCTTAGTATAGAGAAGTACAGCCTCCATGCACTGCCATACAGACACAGCTGGACTCTGTGTAATGACTCTCCTGTACTTTAGAAGTCCAAGGGAGCATGCCATAATATTTGTATTTGTATGTAATCTTCAGACAAGTCCCCAATCTACAGCAACACTGCTGCCACTATACCGCCATGACCAGCTTTACCCTCACCTGCTTTGTCCTTCTGCCATCCCTTGCGAGCAAGGTCCTCTCTCCTTCTGTACCAGTTTGTAGCTTATTGCACTTGTTTTTTTTTTATTATTATTATGTATATATATATATCCTTTATCATAAGTACAGTCCCATGGAATGAAGGGCACTTTAATAATAAATAATAACATATAAAATTGGAGGTATACAGAAGTGTAGTAAAGTCCTCATGGATAGCTCTATTACCATGACAGCAGGAGAGTTATGGTTTGTTGGCATGTACCCACTGCAGAAATGACTTATGTGTACTGTGTATGGGAGAGAGCTCTCCACACTCATACTTACCTACAGTACTGAATTAGCCAGGATTGTATTGAATTTTTGGAGAAAACCTTGACAAATGTGGCTTGTCTTGGTCCAAAAATGGACGGACCTTATGCAATACTGCCCACAATCGGACGTTCCTGGTTGGAGTTGGCCATGCTGGGCACGGGGCTTAAGTGCCCCAAATTTACCAACATAAATATTGGGGTGGGGTACCTTGGGTTAACCAAAAGATATGATTCCATGGCTCTGTCCACCGTGTATACAGAATAACTGCATGTCTCCATTTAATTTCACTGGGATCTCTCCCTGTTATAATTGCTCACACTGACCATATTAATAGTGAAACTCTGTTAGCTGTATAACTGTCCTACTATTAGCTTCAGATGGGAAAGCCTGCGGTTAGACTTCACTGACAACATTAACATTAGTAATGAGCGGCAGGGGCAATATTCGAATTCGCGATATTTTGCGAATTTTTGGGCGAATATTCGTCAATTCGCGAATTCGCAATTAGTTTCTTGAATGCGAAAATCGTCAATGTAAGATGCGCGTATTGCGCACGCAATACAGGCGTGGATAACTGTTGATACATTTTTCAAGCTGCTAGAAGTTTCTTGAGACTGGAGAAAATGGTTGGCATGGAAGAACATCACAATAGCTTTATATGCAGATATAGTGCTCCAATATATTTGCGATTGTGGAAATCGGCAATTAATGATGCGCATATTTTTGTGCAATACGTGCAACTTCACATTTTAGCAGGCCTGACTACATATTACTGATTGGCGCAATAAGTATTGTTGTGAACTTGTGACATCACAGCACTATGTCTGTAGCATGTACGTATGGACAGCAGAATCTATCACACTACATAACACCCTGTACTGGAAGCTATCAGCTACACTATACCACAATCTAACCTACTCTGACTATCTCCCACTAACTCTCTGTATTATATATTTAAGCTAACTAACTAACAAATGTAATTACACAGCAAAGCACAGAGTACAGCAATGACACTGCTCTCTCTCTCAGAACTCCATAAAACTACAGAAAATGGCTGCTAAGGAGGTTCTTATAAAGTAAGGGGTAGGCAACTTTCCTATTGGTTGCTAGGGATGTTGCTAAGCTCAGACAAAAACATTGCAGCCTTCTCATTGGCCCACAAGCAAGAAGGGAGGTTACTGATGAAAAAAAAATCTAGAATAGAATGTGAATATGAATATATAGCACTATATTCTAAATCTTCGCAAATTCTCGAAGTGGCGATATTCACGATTATAATTCACGATTTGAATATTCGCGCCCAACACTAATTTACATGTCAATGGATTGGTCCACTGGAAGATCCTCTGGTGTGTCAAACCTTGCAAGGATCAAGGTTCAGATTTTTACAGAACACTGGTGAACTGGAGAACTAGAAGTACTTGGAAAATTAAAATAAGTATCCTCATCTTATGTAGTTATGGCATATTCACAGGAGAAGTTCAGGTACTTATCCTAGGACCCTCACCTACCAGAAAAAGAGATGATACATGGCTTCCGCCGGCTCGATGATTTTGGGGAGCATGGTGGATCAGTGGTTACTGCTGTCTTGGGTTCTAATCCAACCAAGTACAACAACTGCATGGTGTTTGCATATTGTCTGTGTTTGTGTGGGTTTTCTTCAGGTACTTTGGCTTCTCCACATTTCAAAAATACAGTAAGAGGTAAAACTGGTTTGCTATCAAGTTGACTGTAGTTAGTGTTGGAAACGCCTAACTGACTCCCCTGCCCCACAAACAGTCTTTGTATGTAATAGAGAGTTGGGCATGCTTGCATTGTATGTAAAGAGGTGGGCATGCTTGCATGCCCTCCTCTCTACTTGAGTCAACAGGGATTATACAGTCCTGATCAAAAGTTTAAGACCATTTGAAAAATGGCAAAAAAATCATATTTTACATTGTTGGATCTTAACAAGGTTTCAAGAAGAGCTTCAGCATGCAACAAGAAGAAATGAGAGTGAGACAAAACATTTTTTGAGCATTCAATTAATTAAAATTAACGATTAAACTGAAACAGGCTGTTTTTCAGCTGATCCCAATTTTAGGACCACATGCCTTTAAAAGGCCAAATCTGTGCAAAGATGTGGATTCATTGTCATTTTCTGTCAGGTCGTCACACGTGATGGCAAAGGCAAAAAAAACTCTCCCTTTTTGAACATGGTCGGGTTGTTGAACTGCATAAGCAGGGTCTCTCACAGCGCGCCATCGCTGCTGAGGTGGGATGCAGTAAGAAGGTCATTTGGAATTTCTTTGAAATGATCCTGAGGGTTATGGAACAAAAAAGTCAAGTGGAAGACCCAAAAAGATTTCATCAGCACTGAGCCGGAGGATCCAATTGGCTGTCCGTCAAGACACTGGACGATCCTCGACCCAAATTAAGGCCCTTACTGGTGCTGACTGCAGCCCCATAACCATCAGACGGCATCTGAGACTGAAGGGCTTCAAAAACAAAAAAAACTTCTTCAAAGACCTCGTCTCCTTGAACGCCACAGAACAGCTCGTTTGGACTTTGCAAGAGAGCACCAAACATGGGACATTCAAAGGTGGAAGAAAGTTTTATTCTCTGATGAGAAAAAATTGAACCTTGATGGTCCTGATGGTTTCCAACGTTACTGGCATGACACGCAGATCCCACCTGAGATGTTTTCTACGCGCCACAATGGCGCCATAATGGTCTGGGGTGCTTTTTCCTTCAGTGGAACAATGGAGCTTCAGGAAGTGCAGGGGCGTCAAACGGCCGCTGGCTATGTCCAGATGTTGCAGAGAGCATTCCTCATGACTGAGGGCCCTCGTCTGTGTGGTAACGACTGGGTTTTTCAACAGGACAACGCTACAGTACACAATGCCCGCAGGACAAGGGATTTCTTCCAGGAGAATAACATCACTCTTTTGGCCCATCCTGCGTGTTCCCCTGATCTAAATCCAATTGAGAACCTTTGGGGATGGATGGCAAGGGAAGTTTACAAAAATGGACAACAGTTCCAGACAGTAGATGGCCTTCGTGCGGCCGTCTTCACCACTTGGAGAAATGTTCCCACTCACCTCATGGAAACGCTTGCATCAAGCATGGCAAAACGAATTTTTGAAGTGATAAACAATAACGGAGGAGCTACTCATTACTGAGTTCATGTTTGGAAGTTGGATTTCTGTTTTGGGGGGGTTTATTTTTTTTTTTGGAGGTGTGGTCCTAAACTTTTGATCAGCTGAAAAACAGCCTGTTTCAGTTTATTCGTTGTTTTCATTAAATTGAATGCTCAAAAAATGTTTTGTCTCACTCCCATTTCTTCTTGTTGCATGTTGAAGCTCTACTTGGAACCTTGTTAAGATCCAGCCATGCTAAATATGATTTTTTGCCATTTTTCAAGTGGTCTTAAACTTTTGATCAGGACTGTACTTGCGTCATATCCTGAACTCATGTGAAGACCCTGTAGCAGCCACCAAAATTCAACAAAATGGGAATAGCCCTTTATATCTTATTAAACCATACTGTGAAAATGTGCTCATTGTTAACTGTATTCCATATTTTTATGTATCTGTAGGACAGTGTTGTGTCTAGAATAACATAAAGCTGTCTCACATATAAGAGCAGTATGGTGTCTGAATTACAATTGCATATAAACACTAAGTGATTCATTTAGAATTGTGTTTTTCTATGGGAATTGGATTTCTTCTCCTTGCAGTCATGGTCATGTAGGGATGCAATATCATGGAAATCCATAGACTGTGGTCACTATTGTTCTCTTCTGTCATTTGCAGAAAGATTAAAAGAATTACTGTCTCATCCTCACCGCATCTTTTTTTAGCTTTGCTTTCAAAGCGAGAACATTTATGCTCGTGCTCAGTCTCCTTCCTTTGTCATATGCAATTGATAGCAGATCTCTTCAGAACTGGGCTACTTTAACAGCAACTGTTCTCAAAGAAAATAAAAAAAAGAATGTACTGTATACAGAAACGGTTGAAAAATATATACCTGTAAGTGATTAGTAATGAGAGGAGAAAAATGTTGAACTTGAAAATACAGCTTTTAAACAGAGTGCAGGTGCCCACTGCCAAAATTCACCGACCTGGTCATCTAGGTGCCACGGGGCATCCAGTCTTTTACCCTAATAGCGTGGCAGTTGCTCTCATGAACTACCTAAAATCCTGCATAGAGAAAAACTTACTGATGTTTCTCCAACCTTGGGGAAATGTCAATTCCTGTAAAATGCTGAATATTATCAGACCATCCCATGGCTAGAGTGATAAAGAAAATGACATTCTAATAAAGAATTATTTATGGAATTCCCTAACATATAATGAAATTACTGAAATTTATCAAACCCAATGACAGTGATGTAGCTTGCAACTTCTGACTTGACTGCTGGTCAGACCCTTCTATCCACAGGTCTTCTTAGACATCTATATGAGACGCACTTTCAAGAACCACTTGCAATTGTAGGATTTTAAGAAAGCCATCAAAGGCAACATTTTGGCCACGTATATGCCCTTCTTCAGGCATAAAAATGGACATGGTGGTGAAAAATATATCAAACTGGATCCCAAAAATAGCAAATGCTACACAATGACCTCCTTATAAGAGGGCTGAGACACCATTAAAGTGTAACTGTCATATTGTTTTATTTGCTGGTTTATTAGAACTAGGCATGTATACCTGAGTTAGTCTGTAATTACATTATAATTAGAGATGAGCGAATCGAATCTGACGAAGTGGAATTCAATCCGAATTTCAAGAATTATTCAATTCGCACTGAATCCGAATTTCCTCACGAATCGTGGTAACGAATCACATTTTTTCCTAAAATGGCTGCTGCACGTTTGAGGACACGAGCAAGGAACTCTGGGAAGGCAGGATCACCCATAATGCCATGCATGCAGCCAATCAGCAGCCAGCAAGCCCTGTGATGTCACAGCCCTATGAATAGCCTCAGCCATTTTGGATTCTGCCATTTTCCAGTGTACTTAGAGCAGGGAGAGACGTCAGGGACGGTGATAGGAAAGACTTCATTGTGCAAGTACAAGTTCAGGAAAAGATTATTCATAGGCCTGAGGCCTATGCAGTAGTGAAATCCCGGCACAGGCGTGAGTGATGACGTCATCACGCGCCTGTGCTGGGACACAGCACATTGACGTGTGCACGCCTGCCTCATCCCGCCTTTGTCTGCGATCAAGTGCCTGGCCCTGGACAGTGAGTATTTAGCTTTTCATTTTTTTTCCATTTTTTATTTTTTTATTTTATGTGCCTACTTTGGGGGACATATGGGGGACGACACACAGAGGAGGACATATTAGGGAAGAGACCTCGAGTACATGGGAGGGGGAATGTGGGGGCTGTGTGGGGCAAATTATTATGGGAGCCGGACTACTATGTGGGGGCAAATTACTATATGGGGCAGTGTGGGGGCAAATTACTGTGTGGGGGAAAATTACTATATGGGGCAGTGTGGGGGCAAATTACTATGTGGGGGCAGTGTGGGGGCAAATTACTATATGGGGCTGTGTGGGGCCAAATTATTATGGGAGGGACTACTATGTGGGGGCAAATTACTATATGGGGGCAGTGTGGTGGAAACTATTGTGTGGGGGCAGTGTGGGGTAATTGCTATGTGGGGACAGTGTGGGGGCAAATTACTATGTGGGGGCAGTGTGGGGGAAACTATTGTGTGGGGGCAGTGTGGGGGAAATTTCTATGTGGGGCAGTGTGGGGTAATTTCTATGTGGGGCAGTGTGGGGTAATTTCTATGTGGGGCAGGGTGGGGAAATTGCTATGTGGGGACAAATTACTATGTGGGGGAAACTATTGTGTGGGGGCAGTGTGGGGTAATTGCTATGTGGGGGCAGTGTGGGGGAAATTACTAAGTGGGGGCAGTGTGGTGGAAATTACTATGTGGGGGCAAATTACTATGTGGGGGCAAATTATTATGTGGGGGCAGTGTGGGGGAAACTATTGTGTGGGAGAAATTGCTATGTGGGGGCAGTGTGGGGTAATTTCTATGTGGGGGCAGTGTGGTGGAAATTACTATGTGGGGGCAAATTACTATGTGGGGGAAATTACTATGTAGGGGCAGTGTGGGGCAAATTACTATGTAGGGGAAATTACTGTGTGGGGGCAAACTACTATATGGGGGCAGTTTGGGGGAAATTACTGTGTGGGGGCAAATTACTATGGGGGAATTACTATGTGGGGGCAGTGTGGTGGAAATTACTATATGGGGGTGTTGCTATTGGGGAGGCACTGTAGGGGCTATTCTATTATTTTTGGGGACACTATACAGGGATTATTGCCTGGAGCACAATAGAGGGTATTATTATTACTCGGGGCACTCTAGGGGACATTATAGCTGCTGTGGACACTATAGAGGGATTATTGCCTGGAGCACAATAGAGGGTATTATTATTACTGGGGCACTCTAGGGGACATTATAGCTGCTATGGACACTATAGGGACATTTGGGGTAATTTATCAAATTGGTGTAAAGTAGAACTGGCTTAGTTGCCCATAGCATCCAATCAGATTCCACCTTTCATATTAGACAGCTCTTTTGGAAATCCAGTTCTACTTTACACCAGTTTGATAAATGACTCCAATTATGTCTATTAGGGTCACTATTTTTTAAGCAGTATAGTACCTTGGACATTGGGGGGCACAACGGGCACAGTATTGGGAGTGGCAGCAGGATGACACTGTGGGGACACCAGGATGAGGAGGTTGATGGAAAAATTGAGAAATCTAATGTGTCTGTGTTACGAACTGTAGAGATGAGATGCGGCTGAAAGAATTTGCCATGGTGGTCTGGGTCAAATGGAGGTGAAGAGGAAAGAGAAGGTCTACATGACAGGAGATGTCACTGGATGTAAGAGGTATGTGGTGCTGTATTCTTCTCCATGTCTTTTTTATTATAATTATATGTATTTTAAATTTGGCGACCAAATTTTTCAGTTTAGGACCCAATTTGTGGTATTTTTTTTTGTATGAAGATGTCATATGGCCTAAGAAGAGACTGTGGCGCTCATGAAGCACTGCAGCCTCTTCATACAAAAAAAACTAAACTAAAATGGGGGGGGGGCCCAAGTTGGTTAGACAGCCCCGGGCCTATCATGCACTTAATCCGCCCCTGGCATTGGTGGCAAAAGAAAAATATATTTACCTTTCAGCGGTGCAGTTATATGTTCTAAAGCCCTTTTTGTCATGTATTAGTGGCAAAAGAAAAAAAATATTTGCCGTTCAGCGGTGCAGTTATGTTCTAAAGCCTTTTGTGGCATGTATAAGTGGAAAAAAAGGGCCTATTTGCCATTCAGCGGTGCAGTTATATGTTCTAAAGCCTTTTGTGGCGTGTATAAGTGGAAAAAAATAAGGGCCTACTTGCCGTTCAGCAGTGCAGTTATATGTTCTAAAGCCCTTTTTGTCGTGTATTAGTGGCAATAGAAAAATATATTTGCCGTTCAGCGGTGCCGTTATATGTTCTAAAGCCTTTTGTGGCGTGTATAAGTGGAAAAAATAAGGGCCTATTTGCCGTTCAGCGGAGGAGTTATATGTTCTAAAGCCTTCTGTGGCGTGTATAAGTGGAAAAAAATAAGGGTCTATTTGCCATTCAGCGGTGCAGTTATATGTTCTAACCCCTTTTTGTCATGTAATAGTGGCAAAATAAAAATATATTTGCCATTCAGCGGTGCAGTTATATGTTCTAAAGCCTTCTGTGGTGTGTATAAGTGGAAAAAATAAGGGCCTATTTGCCATTCAGCGGTGCAGTTATATGTTCTATAGCCCATTTTGTCGTGTAATAGTGGCAAAAGAAAAATATATTTGCCGCTCAGCAGTGCAGTTATATGTTATAAAGCCCTTTTTGTTGTGTATTAGTGGCAAAATAAATATATATTTGCCGTTCAGCGGTGCAGTTATATGTTCTAAAGCCTTTTTTGTTGTATATTAGTGGAAAAAGAAAAATATATTTGCCGTTCAGCGGTGCCGTTATATGTTCTAAAGCCTTTTGAGGCGTGTATAAGTGGAAAAAAATAAGGACCTATTTGCCGTTCAGCGGTGCATTTATATGTTCTAAAGCCCTTTTTGTCATGTAATAGTGGCAAAATAAAAATATATTTTCCATTCAGCGGTGTAGTTATATGTTCTAAAGCCTTTTGTGGCGTGTATAAGTGGAAAAAAAATAAGGGCCTATTTGCCGTTCAGCGGTACAGTTATATGTTCTAAAGCCTTCTGTGGCGTGTATAAGTGGAAAAAAATAAGGGTCTATTTGCCATTCAGCGGTGCAGTTATATGTTCTAACCCCTTTTTGTCATGTAATAGTGGCAAAATAAAAATATATTTGCCATTCAGCGGTGCAGTTATATGTTCTAAAGCCTTCTGTGGTGTGTATAAGTGGAAAAAATAAGGGCCTATTTGCCGTTCAGCGGTGCAGTTATATGTTCTATAGCCCATTTTGTCGTGTAATAGTGGCAAAAGAAAAATATATTTGCCGCTCAGCAGTGCAGTTATATGTTATAAAGCCCTTTTTGTTGTGTATTAGTGGCAAAATAAATATATATTTGCCGTTCAGCGGTGCAGTTATATGTTCTAAAGCCCTTTTTGTTGTATATTAGTGGAAAAAGAAAAATATATTTGCCGTTCAGCGGTGCCGTTATATGTTCTAAAGCCTTTTGAGGCGTGTATAAGTGGAAAAAAATAAGGACCTATTTGCCGTTCAGCGGTGCATTTATATGTTCTAAAGCCCTTTTTGTCATGTAATAGTGGCAAAATAAAAATATATTTTCCATTCAGCGGTGTAGTTATATGTTCTAAAGCCTTTTGTGGCATGTATAAGTGGAAAAAAAATAAGGGCCTATTTGCCGATCAGCGGTACAGTTATATGTTCTAAAGTCTTCTGTGGCATGTATAAATGGAAAAAAATAAGGGCCTATTTGCCATTCAGCGGTGCATTTATATGTTCTAAAGCCTTTTGTGGCTTGTATAAATGGAAAAATAAAAATATATTTGCTGTTCAGCGGTACAGTTATATGTTCTAAAGCCTTCTGTGGCGTGTATAAGAGGAAAAAAATAAGGGCCTATTTGCCGTTCAGCAGTGCAGTTATATGCCCTTTTTGTCGTGTAATAGTGGCAAAAGAAAAATATATTTGTCGTTTAGCAGTGCAGTTATATGTTCTAAAGCCTTTTGTGGCGTGTATAAGTGGAAAAAAAATAAGGGCCTATTTGCCGTTCAGCGGTGCAGTTATATGTTCTAAAGTCTTCTGTGGCGTGTATAAATGGAAAAAAATAAGGGCCTATTTGCCATTCAGCGGTGCATTTATATGTTCTAAAGGCTTTTGTGGCTTGTATAAATGGAAAAAAATATATATATTTGCTGTTCAGCGGTACAGTTATATGTTCTAAAGCCTTTTGTGGCGTGTATAAGTGGAAAAAAATAAGGGCCTATTTGCCGTTCATCGGTGCAGTTATATGTTCTAAAGTCTTCTGTGGCGTGTATAAGTGGAAAAAAATAAGGGCCTATTTGCCGTTCAGCAGTGCAGTTATATGTTCTATAGCCCATTTTGTTGTGTAATAAGTGCAAAAATAGGTTACAAGAGAATGGCGTGGTGTGCAGTCTTCCTGTAGACGTGTTACTTTTCATATACGGTATGTGACCTTGATTTTCTTGGACCGCATGTTTGATGTTATTTGTTGCGGTTCTCTGCCTCTTGAACCAACTTTGGTCATGTTGTTTGCTCATTATCTTCTGCAGCTTGCACACGCACTTTATTACTTGCTGTATTCGGCTAAATAGATATAATAATACATTCAAAAGATCCACATTCGAGTGCTGATATTTCTCTTTTTTTACTTACAAAAGATAGCATGCACTTGCACTTTATATTTTGATGCTATTATTTGCACTCTTACCAATAGTGGATACTCTTTTCAGTGTATATGTTATATAGGAGCTTCTTTATATATAGTCGCTTACATTTTAGGTCACTTACCTTATTACTTTGTTGTACTTGATAAACTCTCCCAGGATTGTACTGCACTTTTTGCATTTGTTCGTCATCTCTTTATATATGTTTTTAACTATATACTTAATAAAATAATATATTTTTTAGCTTAATAGTTCTCAGTGTCTCTTTATAGGTTATTTTGTCGTGTAATAGTGGCAAAAGAAAAATATATTTGCCGTTCAGCAGTGCAGTTATATGTTCTAAAACCCTTTTTGTTGTGTATAAGTGGCAAAAGATAAATATATTTGCCGTTCAGCGGTGCAGTTATATGTTCTAAAGCCTTTTGTGGCATGTATAAGTGAAAAAAAATAAGGGCCTATTTGCCGTTCAGCGGTGCAGTTATGTTCTAAAGCCCTTTTTATCGTATATTAGTGGCAAAAGAAAATATATATTTGCCGTTCAGCGGTGCTTTTGAGGCGTGTATGAGTGGAAAAATAAAAATATATTTGCTGTTCAGTGGTACAGTTATATGTTCTAAAGCCTTCTGTGGCGTGTATAAGAGGAAAAAAATAAGGGCCTATTTGCCGTTCAGCAGTGCAGTTATATGCCCTTTTTGTCGTGTAATAGTGGCAAAAGAAAAATATATTTGCCGTTTAGCAGTGCAGTTATATGTTCTAAAGCCTTTTGTGGCGTCTATAAGTGGAAAAAAATAAGGGCCTATTTGCCGTTCAGAGGTGCAGTTATATGTTCTAAAGTCTTCTGTGGCGTGTATAAGTGGAAAAAAATAAGTGCCTATTTGCCGTTCAGCGGTGCAGTTATATGTTCTATAGCCCATTTTGTCGTGTAATAGTGGCAAAAGAAAAATATATTTGCCTTTCAGCAGTGCAGTTATATGTCTGAACCCTTTTTGTTGTGTATCAGTGGCAAAAGAAAATATATATATTTGCCGTTCAGCGGTGCTTTTGAGGCGTGTATAAGTGGAAAAAAATAAGGGCCTATTTGCCGTTCAGCGGTGCAGTTATATGTTCTAAAGCCCTTTTTGTTGTGTATTAGTGGCAATAGAAAAATATATTTGCCGTTCAGCGGTGCCGTTATATGTTCTAAAGCCTTCTGTGGTGTGTATAAGTGGGAAAAAAGGGCCTATTTGCTGTTCAGCGGTGCAGTTATATGTTCTAAAGCCTTCTGTGCCGTGTATAAGTGGAAAAAAATAAGGGACTATTTGCCATTCAGCGGTGCAGTTATATGTTCTAAAGCCCTTTTTGTCATGTAATAGTGGCAAAATAAAAATATATTTGCCATTCAGCGGTGCAGTTATATGTTCTAAAGCCTTCTGTGGTGTGTATAAGTGGAAAAAATAAGGGCCTATTTGCCGTTCAGCGGTGCAGTTATATGTTCTAAAGCCCATTTTGTCGTGAAATAGTGGCAAAAGAAAAATATATTTGCTGTTCAGCAGTGCAGTTATATGTTCTAAAGCCTTTTGTGGCGTGTATAAGTGGAAAAAAATAAGGGCCTATTTGCCGTTCAGCGGTGCAGTTATATGTTCTAAAGTCTTCTGTGGCGTGTATAAGTGGAAGAAAATAAGGGCCTATTTGCCATTCAGCGCTGCTTTTATATGTTCTAAAGCCTTTTGTGGCTTGTATAAGTGGAAAAATATAAGGGCCTATTTGCTGTTCAGCGGTGCAGTTATATGTTCTAAAGCCTTTTTGTTGTGTAATAGTGGCAAAATAAAAATATATTTGCTGTTCAGCGGTACAGTTATATGTTCTAAAGCCTTCTGTGGCGTGTATAAGTGGAAAAAAATAAGGGCCTATCTGCCGTTCAGCGGTGCATTTATATGTTCTAAAGCCCTTTTTGTCGTGTAATAGTGGCAAAAGAAAAATATATTTGCCGTTTAGCAGTGCAGTTATATGTTCTAAAGCCTTTTGTGGCGTGTACAAGTGGAAAAAAATAAGGACCTATTTGCCGTTCAGCGGTGCAGTTATATGTTCTAAAGCCCTTTTTGTTGTGTATAGTTGCAAAAGATAAATATATTTGCGTTCAGTGGTGAAGGTATATGTTCTAAAGCCATCTGTGGTGTGTATAAGTGGAAAAAAAATAAGGGCTTATTTGCCGTCAGCGGGGCAGTTATATGTTTTAAAGCCTCTGTGGCGTGTAAATGGAAAAAAATAAGGACCTATTTGCCATTCAGCGGTGCAGTTATATGTTCTAAAGACCTTTTTGTGGTGTAATAGTGGCAAAAGAAAAATATATTTGCCGTTCAGCGGTGCAGTTAAATGTTCTAAAGGCCTTGGCGCTTCTTCGAGCTTAGCTTGGCCCTAAGGAGGCGTGTCTTTCAGTAATCCAATCTGATTAGCTGGCAGGAAGCTGTTGGCTACAGCAAGTGTTTATGGAAAGTGAAGGAAGGCAGTTTTGGCCTCAGCGAACTGGCGGAGCAGCCATTTTGAGAAGATCATTATATTGTAGGGGTTAAAACTGCCATAACTACGGGGAAAACTAAAGTAAAACAGTGGCATGTGAATAAACTAAAGATTGCTTTATCCATAATGCTGCAGAAGCAGTAACATGAGCTAAAATTTACCTTTTGATGAAAACATGACAGTTACACTTTAAATGTTATTTTAATATCATTCAGCATGAAAAGCTAGTTTTTTGCAACTTAATTTCTGCTACAAAAATGCTCCAATTGTGAGATATTCCCTATACTTTATTATAATGGCCCCCCATGTTTGATGTGTATAGTAATGTGGACATCTACCTGCTTAGTTCCATCCTTCAACTGTCACTAGCCATGTCTAGTGAGTTATAGGGAGATAGCTGCTTTAGAAAGGACACATTACCTGAGCTGTGATAGGGAGAAATCTGCAGCAAAAAGGATAAAAGAAACATCCTCTGAGCTGCGATAGAGGGAGAGATGCAGCAGAAAGAACATGCTCCCTGAGCTGCCAGCCTGAAATGAATATAGCAGAGCAATTGCAGCAAAAAATGTGGGAGCTCTGGACTCTGGTTGTGTTACAGGGCTGGCTCTAGATTTTTTAGAAAGAGATTTTTACATCTTATATCAAGTCTGATTTTCATTTTTTAGATCACTCATGGCACAACCCCTTTAATGTAGAGTCTATGGATACTCAAACTGAAGTGAATGATTCTTTAATAAGATAGCTCCATAAGTGCACACGTATACTATTAACATACTATTGCAACTCCACAATCTTTTTTATTTTTTTATGTGGCAGAGGGCCCTTAACATCTGTCTAAAAGTCCTTTAACACAGACTGATGTTACAGGCAATTATAAGGAATGAACCAAATGTTTCCGATGATTGCCAGATTGATTTACATGCAGCAATCATCTATGCTGTATGAGCATTAGTAATAGCTATAGCAATCACTTGTCCCCATGGTCAATCATGGTTTTGGGCATCCTAATTATACAGGATGATGTATATACAGGATGATCTGCAGCCCAGAAACAAATATTTTTTTTGTTGCCGGTTGAAAGACACAATCACCTGATGAATGACCTTTTGCGCATTTATTGGTAGATCGCTGGCAACTTTACAAGGATCATTTATTGGGAACAGCGATTTCATCAAAGGCTTATCCTATTTCATTGGCCTGACGATCACTCTGTGTAAGAGGACCATAAGTCTTCACTCCCTCTATCTATGCCATTGACCAAATCTGAAATAGCCATTTTATTTACCCCCAGACGGTGATATTCTTTGGTAAACAGGAAACCTTATTTGCCTACGTAAGGAATGAAATCCATTACCAGATATCTGTAATGCTAAGAGTTCTGACAAATGAAAAGAAAAAAGTCATTTCATATTTTGATTTATTATACATACAAATGTGAGCGTTAAGTGCAAGTGTACACGTGTGTAACCATATGGCAAGCTTGGCTCACGGTCAATATTTCAATGCCTTTTAGTAAAAATAAGAGGTCTTTATGAGCTTAATTAAACATGATTGCGTCACTCTGGCCGATATGCTATATCTGATATTGCCGCTCAGTTAAATGGGGCTTCATGGACAAGAGTGGGGCTGTTTCTGCAAGAAAGTAGGGATGAGTGAACTTGTGTTTTACAAGTTTTGAGTTAGAGGTTCGGGTTTATTACAATTCCGATATGGATTCCGTTACCACGGGCCATAATAGAATTCTATGATGGAATGCATAACACAATGCCTTTAAGGGGCATTCCGTTTTGCATTCCGGCATAATAGAAGTCTATGGACCTGTGAGAGATAGGTTTTTATATATATTGCATTTTCCGTTTTTATATATATTGTCAACATCTTGAGGTACACATTTTTTGTCCTCAAGGTGGCAGCTAACCAGCTGTGTGAGCCTCTGTACATTATCTTTGTCTAAGACAAACTGTAGGGAGAAGGTTGAATCCTATTTGCAGTTTTCAAATATACCTATCAACTCAGAGTTGAAGTTGCTGAAACCACTCCTATCAAGTTAAAGAGCCAATAGTCTTTTCTTAAGGAACACCCTTTTGTGATTTCATGTCTGCTATTTAAGTGATGTATCTTGAATAAAGCTCTCTTGCTCAGGGGGATGAGAAGATCTTTTCATGAAACCAACTTGTGTGTCTGGTCTCATTATAAAAGCAGTATGGCACGGGCATACTTATACTTTTAATTGATTTGGCACCACACAAGGAAGATGAGAATCGCTTAAGTTTCGATAACAGACCGCATAACAGATCAGTCAGGTTTCCGTTATGCAGGAGTCCTCTTATTCTGATATGCGGCCCATAGACTTCTATGAAAAATGTAATGCCCCTTAAAGGCATTCCGTTAGACATTCCATCATAGAATTCCGTTATGGCCTGTGGTAGTGGAATCCATAACGGAATTGCCAGAAAACCCGAACCCCAAACTCGAACTTGTAAAACACAAGTTCACTCATCCCTACAAGAAAGTAATGATTATATTTATTTCATAAAGCCCATTTTTAGTCATGAAACACCAACCCGAAATGTTATCAAGGTGTAAAAATGATAGACTGCACACTTGAAAAACTTTTTAGAAACTTTTTTTAAATTTAAGAGGTTAGTAAAATAATGATACACTCTTGAGTAGTCATTTTAGACCAATTTACAAGACACCTTTGGACACTGAACCAACCTCCTCTCAGAAATTACTGCATGCCGAACTGAATCACTGAACTCGTCAGTCCTTCAATAAGTCATACCGCTGCTTGAAGAACTGCATTGTACGAAATAACATAAATGTCTTATGTAAGAATTATGTAGAGAGATGTAACCCAGATGGAGTATATCTTCTGTGTGACCTAGATAAGATCTTATTAATATACCTGTATGAAAGAACTAGGACAAGCTGCTGGGGTTATGCAGCAATGAAACATTTATTGTGGTGCCCCTGTTGTATGAGGAGCATTAAAGCTATCGGTGAAGATGATGCTACCCAACATGTCATGACTCTATTTAAAGACATAGGAGGGAATTTATCGTGAGGGCAATACCTGAAGTCAGTTCTTTAGGGATCTGTGTTGGTATACTTTGCACAAAATTTTTATTTTTATTTTTTATTCATACCCCCATGCAATGGCCTCAGTATACATAATGTCTTCCAGCAGTAATAATGTCCCCCATAGTGGCCCATAATGCCCCCATAGCGGCCCTAGAAGTAATAATGCCCCCATAGTGGCCCACAATACCTCCCATAGTGTCCCCCAGCTATAATAATGTCCCCCATTATGACCCTCAATGTCCCCCATAGTGGTCCTCAGCTTTAATGTTTGTTTTTAGTACCAAAAAAAAATTAACTCACCTCATCGACTTGCATGCGCCGATGCAGCCAGTCCTCTCTTGACTGTGAAAGACCAGCATGATTGCATGTTATCTTCATTACGCTGAGCGCAGGTCCTTCACAATCAAGAGGCCATACTGCACTAGTGTACCCATTTTTAAAAGCTTTTAGACGGGTCCACTTCTGTCTAAGCAGCCGTTAAAAACGGTCCCATTGATTTCAATGGGCTCCGTCTGGCGGTGAAAAAAGGCCAAAAATAGGACATGTCATATGTTTAGATAGCTGCTATTTACTGATCGTTAAAAAAACAGCCATGTAAAAACGACAGCCGTCTTTCACTGTTGTGTACATATAGCCTTTTGGGATAAAAACTCCTAAGATGAGTTGTGATTTCTGAAAGCCATCCAAGGTTTTTGACGGAAATTGATATGATGGAGATAAACAGCAGAGACCAATTTCTAGAACCTTCTTGCCACTGAAAAATATTTGAACATTATGAACTATAAAGGCAAGGCAAAATGATGCTGAAGTCTGACAATTTAAAAAAAAAAAAAACAATACTATTTGTACTTTGTACTCGCAGTATGGGTCTTTATGAATGTGACAATACCAATTTTGTATAGTTTGTTATTTTTATAATAGAATTCAATTTATTTATTTATTTTTACATTTTTACCCTTAAAAACTTTTTTTACTATACAGGTGAAACTCGAAAACTTTGAATATCGTGCAAAGTTAATTTATTTCAGTAATACAACTTAAAAGGTGAAACATATGAGATAGACTCATTACATGCAAAGCGAGATATTTCAAGCCTTTATTTGTTACAATTTGGATGATTATGGCTTACAGCTTATGAAACCCCAAAGTCACAATTTTGAGGTAGCCTTTGCTCAGGGGGTATGGATTCATTAGCTGACTACAGTGTGAGACTTTGAGCCTAGAATATTGAACCTTTTAACAAAATTTTAATTTAATTTAACAAAATTTCCTTTTAATTTGCATTACTGAAATAAATGGACTTTTGCACGATATTCTAATTTTTCGAGTTTCACCTGTATTTATTACTCTTACAAGATGACGTGTACCTGTGATCTGTTGATCACTTGCATAATACACTGCACCACTTATGCCTAATAAGATCCACACTTGGAAGACTCGGAAGCCATTTTTAGGCCTTCTGCTGCCATAGCATCCTCACAACTGGTATGACAGAGGGAGCACCCACCTTTTGTCTAACTGCTTAGATTCTGCAATTGCTTTTGGCCATGGCATCTAAGGGGTTAAATAACCAGAATCGGAGCTTGCTCAGATTTCCTGCTATGTATTACTGCTTGCCATCCTAGCAATGTAAGGCCAAGTTCACACTTCAGTTTTTTGGTCAGTTATTTCCATCAGTTATTGTGAGCCAAAACTAGGTTCGGATCAAAAACACAGAATAGGTGCAAATCTTTCCATTATACCTGATCTTTGAGTAGGTTTCACTTTTGGTTTTGGCTTACAATAACTGACGATAATAAATGACCAAATAACTAAAGTGTGAACTTGGCCTAAGGGTGTGTTACATTAGTTCTTACCACAACTTACAGTTAAATTGATTTGCAGGAGGGGGTTAAAGAGAATGCATCATCAGAAAATGACCTGATGTTAAGCATAGTTTTAACTCATTTTTGTTGATTTTTTTAATTTGCCATATCACTATAAAAATCCTACAATCTGGTGGTTTCCACTCTGCCCACTCTACCCACTGAGCCTCATAACAGACTGACACTGTTCTGTTGAGGTCACTTCTCAGTAGCCATATCATTATCATCGCAGGTAGGGTTACGATGACAGATATCTCTTATGTATACATAACACAGGATCACACCATTGACAATAGGTGATCACAGCAGCCTTCCTCCCCCTCCCTGCACAATGACCTCTGCACAGGTCACCAAGCATGCCTAGCACATGCTCAAATAAAAAAAATGAATGTGCCAGATTTACTGACAGTCTAAAAATAAGACTGCAGTCTTAAACTGCAACACATTTATCATGGCCGATGCTGGATTATAAATCAGTCGCTTCTTTAGACTTAATTATGCCACCTATATGTTGGCTTAGTTTTACTCCAAAAAAGCACCAAAATTTTGGCCCACGTTTTGGCACATGAAGGCCCACGTAAGCCATGTCCCGTTCTCATGAAACCTCACTTTCCTGTAAGCCACAAACCGTGTCAGGTGAGGCATAAAAACATTGTGCATTGCAAAGCATGTACACTAGTTTTTTGGTATAAACTGGGCCAAACTGTTGGTGAATTTGCAATAGTAAATGTGCCCCAGGCTTTTCCTATTATATAGAAAATAGTATAACAAAATCTACCATCATAAAATAAAAATCGGGTTTGAAAATACTGCAAAACTATGCATCACTGTCTGATTTTAATTTGTACAAAAATCTAGGTGATTATACATATATACAGTATATATAGTAGGTGAAGCAGCAATTTCTATTTTCTGTTGCTGCTATAAACAGTATATGATATATATCATTAAGCAGCCACATAAAGCCTTAATGATTTAACAATGACTGTGATATAACGAGGCAGCTACAAATGATAATTTTGTAAGCTCTTCATAACGTATCACAACCTATTTTCTATAGCAGACATAATTACGATGACCCAGAAAGTATTTAAACATTAGCATCTGGGTGTGGACGCTTTCCTAGCCGGCATCTTCTTCTGAATGGCGTTTTGTATAAAGCATAAATTTATAGCATCATCGGACAAAGCATCGAAACCAAGAAAATGCTTATGTGTCATCTTCATTAACTGCAATAAAATTTGTGAAGCTCCATGAAAGAACAAAGAATATTTTTCAGAAAACTTTCCATGTAGAACTGCTGCGTCAGACAAAAAGCGACGGCTCATTGTAGAATATTTGGCATATTTCGGAAAGTACACGACAACATATGACTGCTATCATCCATGTGCATATCTGACATTTTAAGCAACATAATAATATTGGTTAGAGATGAGCGAATTTTTTAAAAATTTGATTCGCTAGTTGGCCGAATTTTTGGGGAAAAACTAATATATTTGCGGCAAATTACGTTAAAAAGCGGCTATTACCTGGCTGCTGACAGCCTTTATAGTGGTGTAGAACACTGTGCCTTGTAGTAACACGCATAGGAAGTCTGCTTTGGTAGTGAAATAATACTATGTGTCCGTATGACATGCAGATGACAGGCGTTGCTCTTAGAATCACTTCACACTTTACTTATTAGGACAGTCACGGGGCCAAAACTGACCAAATAACTCAAGTATGAACTCAACCTTACAGGTCGATGTTAGTGCCAAGAAGAAGCGCACTCCTTTTACACCGTCGCCAGCTGATTCCACATGGATGTTATCAGAACCTGTTCTATTAAACGCTTATACAAGTAGAGCCCCCCGACAGAGTAGAGAGGGTGTCAGCAGTAAGTTTGTGTTCACATCACTGATTAATTGGCCCTTCCTCTGATCCGTCAGAACAATAACCCACAAAAAACGGATCCTGTCTGTGGAGCATACGTCTTCACTCAGTCAGCATTTGCTCAATAATCCAGCAGTATTGCTAATGCCAAAAAAAAACAGGACTGGATCTTAAACAGATGACACGTGAATGGAATATTTGCATTTCTTCAGTGTTTTGTAACCTCTTGCTTTTGGCTACCAAATCATAAGCCAATTCTGAAGGGACCATACAGGCCTTATAGCTGCTACACAGACAGGATCCATTGTGCGTCTCATTTTTCCTTCCTTCTGACAGATCGGAAGAATGGTCAAATAAATCATGATGTCAGCCAGGCCGAAAGGCAAAATAGTAGCCCAGTCATGAAGTAGGGAGGGTGGGAATAGCATGAGGAGACCACAGAGTGGCCCAAAAACAGGGTCTGGAGGTTGTGGCAGCATCAAGAGGCCACAGAGTGGCACAATGACAGAGTCTGGAGGTGGCGGCAGCAGCAGTAGTAGTAGCATCAGGAGAAGGCCACCGAGTGGCACAATGACAGAGTGTGGAGGTGGCAGCAGTATGAGGATGCCACAGAGTGGCATAATGACAGAGTCTGGAGGTGGCAGCAGTATGAGGATGCCACCGAGTGGCATAATGACAGAGTCTGGAGGTGGCAGCAGTATGAGGATGCCACCGAGTGGCATAATGACAGAGTCTCGAGGTGGCAGCAGTATGAGGATGCCACCGAGTGGCATAATGACAGAGTCTGGAGGTGGTGGCGGCAGCAGCAGCACCGAGTGAATAAAAATTGTTTTTCGACCAAAAAACTTCAATAAAGATTTTACCGCATATAACCGCAGCGCTGACTGCTGAAAAAAATTTGTTTTTCGACCGAAATACTTCAATAAAGATTTTACCGCATATAACCACAGCGCTGAATAAAATTGATTTTTCGACCGAAATACGTCAATAAAGATTTTACCACATATAACTGCAGCGCTGAACGCTGAATAGAATTAGTTTTTCTACCGAAATACGTCCCAAATTATAACTTTGACCGAATTACGTCAATAAAGATTTTACCACATATAACGGAGCACGGAGATGGAGAGGGTCTTCTGATTCCCCTCGCACTATAAGGACGTCTCAGAAATGAACCGCTGCTCCCGACAGCAGCTTCTGGGAAGGTCATGGAGCATCCCGTTCATCCGGCATCTATTCACCCCACTGATGGATTATTTTGAAAGTGTGCAGAAGTCACACCGGTCCCCCATGCTGCAGATTTGTCATGGAGACATTATGTAGATTTTACCGCATATAACCGCAGAGCTGACCACTGAATTAATTTTGTTTTTCGACCGAAATACTTCAATAAAGATTTTACCCCATATAACCGCAGCACTGAACGCTAAATAAAATTAGTTTTTCGACCGAAATACGTCAATAAAGATTTTACCACATATAACTGCAGCGCTGAACGCAGAATAAATTTTGTTTTTTAACTGAAATACGTAACAAAAGATTTTACCACAAATATCGCTGCAGCGCTGAACGCTGAATATATCAATTTTTTTGGGACTGAAATATATCACTAAAGGTTTTGCCACACATAACTGCAACAGTGAAAGCTGAATATATATCTTTTTTTCTACCGAAATACGTCACTAAAGGTTTTACCACATATAACTGCAAAAGTGAACGCTGAATATATTTTGTTTTTGCACTGAAATTATAACTGCAGAAGTGAAATGCGTATATATTTTTCTTTTTGTACTGAAAAAGACCAGTAAACGCTTTTAGCAGAAATAAATGCACCAGTGAAGTGCGCATATTTTTTCCTTTTTGTACTGAAATAGGACACTAAACGCTTTCACCACATATAACTGCAGAAGTGAAATGCATATATATTTTTCATTTTTGTACTGAAATAGGCCACTAAACGCTTTCAAGACATATAACCACCACCGACGTGAACTGAGAATATATTTTTCTTTTTGAACTGAAATAGGCCACTAAACTCTTTAAAGACATATAACTGCTGCCGACGTGAACTGAGAATGTATTTTTCTTTTTGTACTGAAATAGGCCACTAGACGCTTTCAAGACATATAACTGCCGCCGACGTGAACTGAGAATATATTTTTCTTTTTGTACTGAAATAGGACACAAAACGATTTCAAGACATAACCTCTGCCAACGTTAACTAAGAATGTATTTTTGTTTTTGTACTGAAATAGGCCACTAAACGCTTTCAAGACATATAACCGCCGCCGACGTGAACCGAGAATATATTTTTCTTTTTGTAATGAAATGGGCCACAAAACACTTTCAACACAAATAACTGCTGAAGTAAACTGAGAATATATTTTTCTTTTTGTAATGAAATGCAAAATATCACATATAACCGCCGCACTGACTGACTGCTACCGCCGCTACTTCCGTCAACCCCTGCACCCCTACTTCCCGGGCAGGTAGGCTGCTGCGAAGCAGGTGGTCTACCCCGGGCGTATTTGGCTCCCGACCTCCCACTGCTGCCACCCTGCTGACTCACTGCTGCCACCCTGCTGATTCCCAGCCATGCTTTCAACACATATAACCGCTGACGTGAACTGAAATTATATTTTTATTTTTGTACTGAAATAGGCTACTAAACGCTTTCAAGACATATAACCGCCGCCGCTGTGAACTGAGAATGTATTTTTCTTTTTGTACTGAAATTCTCTGTCATTCTCTGTCATTTACTTCCGTGAACCCCTGCACCACTACTTCCCGGGCAGGTAGGCTGCTGCGAAGCAGGTGGTCTATCCCGGGCGTATTTGGCTCCCGACCTCCCACTGCTGCCACCCTGCTGACTCACTGCTGCCACCCTGCTGATTCCCAGCCATGCTTTCAACACATATAACCGCCGACGTGAACTGAGATTATATTTTTCTTTTTGTACTGAAATAGGCTACTAAACGCTTTCAAGACATATAACCGCCGCCGCTGTGAACTGAGAATATATTTTTCTTTTTGTACTGAAACAGGCCAGTAAGCACTTTCAGCAGAAATAAATGCACCAGTGAAGTGCGTATATATTTTTCTTTCTGTACTGAAATAGGCCACTAAACGCTTTTGCCACAAATAAGTGCACCAATGAAGTGCGTATATTTTTTACATTCTATAAGGAAATAGGCTACTAAACGCTTTTGCCACAAATAAGTGCACCAGTGAAGTGTGCATATATTTTTCTTTCTGTACTGAAATAGGCCAGTAAACGCTTTCAAAACATATAACTGCAGAAGTGAACTGAGAATATATTTTTCTTTTTGTACTGAAATAGGCCAGTAAACGCTTTTAGCAGAAATAAATGCACCAGTGAAGTGAGTATAAACTTATAAATCGTTTTTTCAGGTTTTTCCAATTGCTTGAAAATGTCTGACTCTAAGATGGCCGCCGTATTTATAGGGCTGTGACATCACAGGGCTGGCTGGCTTCTGATTGGCTGCATGCATGGCATTATGGGTCAGCCTGCCTTCCCAGAGTTCCTTGCCCCATGTACTCACACGTGTAGCTGCCATTGTAGCCACCATTTTAGGAAAAATTGCGATTTGTTACCACGAAGCACGAGGAAATTTGCATTCGTTGCGAGTCAAATTTTTCCTAAAATTCGGATCGAATTCCACTTCATCTGATTTGATTAGCTCATCTCTAATAATGGTATTAATAATGTGTTAAATCTGTCTGCTCACTCACATATTTAATTCTCTTCCTTTCGCCATTAACTAAATACTCTGGACATGGCAGTATGGCTGGTTGGCATCCATCCTGGCAACCAACATCTAGTACATATCTTTGGCACTTATGACATATCCACTATAAATGCTGGCTAGGTGTGACCTTTGCGATCCTCCCTATCAGAAGAACACTTTTTGTCTCTTGGCACCAATTCCAAAATAAAGTCCTTGAGAACCTTTCATATATGATTACCTCTATAACTTGCAGCGGTGCAGAGGTTTTCGTCCAGCCAATTCT
Organism: Bufo bufo; assembly: GCF_905171765.1. Taxonomy (NCBI): domain Eukaryota; kingdom Metazoa; phylum Chordata; class Amphibia; order Anura; family Bufonidae; genus Bufo; species Bufo bufo. The sequence continues at coordinate 511,032,275 of NC_053392.1, read as the reverse complement.
CATCATGTTTGCCAAGTTGCAGCCAGATCTCCGGTTTAAAGGGGCCGGACAAAAATGCAGTGGCTTAAGGCAATGCTGGATACAGAGGGATCCGGCAGGCTGTTCCGGTAGATCTCACAATGCTAGCCTCATAGGACTGAAATCATCCTTTCTGTGGTAAGACTGGTTATGGTGGCACGGTGATAATGTTACTTCATGGGCGTCATGGGTTTGAAACCAACCAGGTCATTGGCATTAAATTTCTACATCCTACATACTCATGTTGATTTTGAGCTATAAGATGGAGAAGAACTGATTTGAATAGAAACTTTGAAGGGAACCTGTCACCATGAAATTTGGTGCAACTTGAGCAGGAGATGCTGAGCAGATCGATATATAGTTTTGTGGTAAAAGAATCAGTTTAACTTGTATTTTATTCATCACAATGCAACAGCACAAATGAAATTATTTTTTCAGCCTCCACTGTTTGAAGAGGCTGCTGTGCTCCTGTAAGCGTCATGGCCTCCTCGTAACAAGCACAGTGCCATACACTGTATAGTGGATGTGCTTGGTATTGCAGCTCAGGCCCATTAAAAAAACGTTATTTTGCTTTAGGGCTCATGCACACGGCCGTTGTTGGCCTGTGCCCATACTGCGGCCCGCAAACAGCGAATTGGTTTGCAATCCGGAAGTTGTAGTGCGGAACATAGGCACGGAACCCCACGGAAGCACTCTGTTCTACTTTTTTGCACTGCAGACAGATCACTGACCCATTCACATTAAATGGGTCTGCATCCTTTTGCACCAGTCACACGGATGGTGCCCATGCATTGGGGACAGCAATTTGGAACGGGCGGCACACATTTGTCTGCATGAGCCCTTAGAGAGAGTCTACTGTGCAGATATAATAAAGGGCTGTGAGCAAAATTTTTAATAGCTGTACACAGCTTCTTCAGGGTCTTGCAGCTCACCTAGTGTCTAAAGGAGCAGCTCATCCTGGCACAGATGAGCAGTACAGAACATGTAGTACCTCACAGGTGTTGGCCATGTTGGTTGGATCTGATCTGAGGCTTTGTATGCCGAGTCTGGTTTCAACCTACAATGGCCCATAAGAGACCATTGTCTGCTGAAAATATAGTATTCTGAGGCCATTGTATCTTGAGGGATCACTGTATTAGAAAATTGTAGAACTGCCTATTCGCTAAATAAATAAATGTAATCATCAAAACCGGAATATTTCTTAATGGCAATATGTTGAAATAGCATGGATTATAGTTTATAAAATGCTGAACATACAAGTCAAGCAAGAAAACCTACAATGTCATCATGCTACATGTATACAGTACAGTACTCTGCAATTCATTATTCCCACCCACTGTAGGTACCTTCATCTTCTGAGGTTCAGGTTTCAGGTCTTTTACTTCAAGCATCAAGCTCATAATATAATTTTCCTCACAGTGGACAGTGTACTCAGATCACAGGAGAATAGATGTTCCTCAAAGTTAAATTGTAAATGCAAGAAATGTAATATGGGTTTAATTGAACACATCTGCAAATGGTGTTCTCTCTGACTTATTTATAATGCACACCAGATGTCTGTCTTCACATTTGGTACAGGACCAGGATGCTGTTGCCATGATGATCACATGACCTATTTCGGCATCAGAACCATGGGAATTTTATGCAATTGGACAATTCATTCAGTTTTTAAGACTACATATATATTGTGACAAAACACATATCCTCAATGTTAAAGGGAACCTGTCACCTTGAAAGTGTAGTGCAATCTATCAGCAACAGAGCAGGAGGAGCTGAGCAGATTGATACATAGCTTTATTGGAAAATATTCTGCATTACATGTAATTTATACATTTACATATTGTCTACTTCTGTACTTAGGGATCCTATTCTTTGATTCATAGCTATATCTGTATAGTCACCTATGAGAAGTCTGTGAGTCACTGAGAAGGTCCACCCACTGGACTACTAAGCCTCCTAAACCAGGACAAAACCCCATTTTCACCCCTCCGGCCCCTCTAACATGAGCATCGGAGCATTTAATTCTCTGATGCTCTCCTTTGCCCTGCGCTGGATTGAGCAGGGCAAGGGCTTGATCATTTATATTTTCACATTGTTAGGCAGAGGCTTCTTCCTAGCAGTGTTGCTGGTGACGTCACCGGCACTGATGGGCGGGCTTTAGCACTGCCCTAGCCGTTTTACAGGCAAGGGAAGAGCTAAAGCCCGCCCATCAGTGTCGGTTGACGTCAGCGCGCTCACTGCTGGGCGGAAGCCTTCACTAAGCAGTCCCTATGGAGAGTCCAGGACGTCACTGGATCTCCATAATCCCTGCAAGATTCAACGCAGGGCAAAGGAGACCATTGGAGCATGAAATTATGAGTACAGGGGCCTTGTGTTCTCCCTTTTGCCACCCAATTCAACTCCACAGGACTGCCAGAGACAGCCAAGTACAGTGATTGGCGAGGTCCCTACCAATCAAACACTTATCCCCTATGCTGTGTATAGTGGATACATGCTTGTAATGGAAAGAACTCTTTTAGTACCAAACTAGGCTGCATTCTTAAAGGGTTAAAAAAATCTAATATATTGTGTTTATCCATCCATACAACAGATTGAGACAATAGCTAATACACGGGACAGGATTTCTAAAGAAATTTTGTCTGTTATTGTATTTTCAGACACTAAAGAAGTGCAACACTAGGGCTGCAACACTTACTACTGCGCAGCCTAGTATCAGAGAACATGGTGCGTGCTGCTCTCATCATGCGCCATGTTCTCCTCAGCAGCACAGTGGCGAAGGAAACAGTCTCTCCCTCCCTCTCCACTGTGCTGCTGCCACCAATGAGAAGAGAGGTGCTGTGGCCACTGTGCCACCAATGAAGATAACTAACCTTTTAATACAAATATGCTGCACCTGAGGGGTTAACTGCCGCGGATCGCAGCGCCTTGTCATAGAGGCCGGGTGATTCTGCTGCCGGCACCCGTTGCCTATATTTGACGCCCCCCCCCAACCCCAGTATTATAAACATTGGTGGCGCAGTGCGCACACCCCAACCCCCCCCCAGTATTAAAGTCATTAGTGGCAGTGGCCACAGGGTCTTCATTGGTGGTGCATTGGCAGTTCCGATAAGAGCCCCAGCAGTGTAATCCTGGGGCTCCGATCGGTTACCATGGCAGCCAAGACGCTGCTGAAGCCTTCCATGACTGCCATGGTAATCTCCCTGCTGCTGTGTGCGCAAAGCACAGAGCAGCAGGGACAATGTAAAGTTGTAGTCACCCTAATAGATCTCTATTAGCGTGAATAGGACAAGGGATTGAAAGATCCCAGTTCTAGCCCCTAAGAGGGCTAATAGTTATTAAATAAAAAGTAAAAAACAAACAAACACCAAAGTATTAAGTTTAAATCCCTCCTTTCCCAATTTTACATACAAAATATATAAACAATAAATAAATAAACACATTACATATCGCCACGTCTGAAAAGTCCAAACTATTAAAATATTAAAAAAATATCTCCTATGCGGTGAACGCCGTAACAGAAAAAAAACGCGTGATTTGCCATTTTTAAGTTACCTTGTCCGCCCCAAAAATAGGATAGGACTTTTATCGAATGGTATTGAGTATTGCAATACTTTTTTATGGTATGGAAATCGAATCAAAATTTTGGTATCGTGACAACCCTACTTGGATCCACATGAAGGTTGGCAGAGTGTCTTCCGGGTGCATGGGGTTAGCATGCATTGTGCTAATGACTATGATCATTTTAAGCTGATAACACAGCAACCAGCAAAGCAATTTGCTGTAGAGATAAGGAAAAAATAATTTAAAATAACCCAATGGATTCCAAAACTAATAGGGTGTGAGGTAAGATGGATGAAATCACAACATTAGCTCTGGCATTACATGGATAATTCTCCCTTTAGGCCCTTTCATTATGAACTCGTATGTTGTTTTCAAAGTCTGAGGCTTGCCATATATATTAGAGGAAAGTGTAATTACAGTTCCAGAAATGTACAACTGATCTGACCACAGAGATACAGAAAAACATCGTACATACTGACATGACCATTGTGGCCAGTGATCAGCTGGAGTGGTCACAAGCTGGTACAGCACATCAATTCTCCAAGGTAAACACAGACCAGTAGGTGGATGACAGGACTAGCAGCAATTGAGCAAGATCACATATGAAGCCGCCATTTGTGTTTTTTCTTTTAAGCTCTGGAAGCATCTATAAAGTGACACTGGTGGGTACCATTTTTTTTAAGATTCAATTTATAAAGTAAATACTAGAGAGGAATTTCATAATGGAAGTGGACACTACTATGCAGGAGGCCCGGGAAGTGGTGAGTGAAGCGCTGCTAGCGCTGGCCATATTCACTCCTCCCTGGTCTTCTTCAGGCTTGAAACATCAGGACATAGTGTACGCACTATGACCATGGGCAGTGCGGGCCTGAAGAAGACCAGGGAATGGTGACTGCAGCCCGCCGTCCGGAGAGGTAAATCTATTTAGTTATTTTTCTTCTGATCTGTGGTCTGATATTGGGGGTCTGGTATGGGGATCTGATCTGAAGTCTGATGAAAATTGGGGGGGGGGGGGTCTTATTTGGGTGTCTGATGAAAAATATTTTTTTATAAATTTTTCTCCTCAAAAATTTTGGTGCATCATAATCTGGTGTGTCTTATAAAGCATAAAAAAAGATGGTAATTATTTCACTCTCTAGGTCCTTAAAAGCTATGTACACCTTTGGAGTACATTTTTTTATGATTGCATTTAACTTATTTTTGGCAAAAAATCATATTTTCAATTTGCCTTTATTGAAAATATTGAGCTGTTCAGTCACAAAGGGTTAAGTGTTTTTCTAACTGTGTGACTGTACTTTCACTTTGGGCCAGTCATCTAATAGGCCTTATCTCTAAACTACTAAGAGGTCACTTATTAAAGCCACATTCTTATCAGTAAGATAAGAACTGAGCTATAATAGTTGTGTTTATAATGTGAGAGATCAGAGAAAAGAAGTTCATCTGCTCCTTAAAATGACGGAAAAGAAAAAAAATCCACCGGCAGCTAGTAGAGCATGTCTGCTCTGTACAGAAAAAAAGGTTCCACATTATTAATAAAGACCAATTAAATTTTTTTTTTAGCTCAAAATAAGTATAATGCAATAATAAAAAAAATTGCCCCCCCCCAAAGGTGTACATAGCCTTTAAACTCAGAAATATCAAATAACTGCATGTTACTGGGCTGTACAGAATTTTTCAAAATATCCCTCTCTCATCAATCAATACTCTGCAGACTTCCTTCTTTTTTACCTCCTGTATTCGTCTGAGCATAATACAGGAAAGTTTGGGAGCTCCATTTTATCTGTTTCTCCTGAATTTGGACCATAAAGCAGACCTAAAGAGGAGCAGATAATGCTCAGTATGATCAGTATTATGTGCAGGAGGCGGGCATAGCAGGAAGTCAGTGGGGGGCAGCTTCAGCCAATAGCTGAGGAACAGGAAATGACTTTAGAGAATTGAATGTTGTTATGGCAACAGTGAAAACAATCACTGGTCTTAGTGACCATATACTTCTAGCCTTGTAGAAGAACACAAGAACCATAGCTTCGGTGCTGGAAATGGCAGGGAAGAAAAAGGTGAAAATTGGCTGATTATTTATTTTTAGACATTCGGTGGCATCTTAGAAATTATAACTTGGACAACCCTTTTAAGAATCTAAAGTAAACTGATCAACTTTGTAGCTTGCATTTGAAGGACCAGAGTAAAAGAAATAATATATCACCCTACTAGTTTATTTCACTAAGCAAAATGACATAAAAAGAAAAAAGAAAAGAAAGAATTATGTAGTCCCAATCACATAACACATGTAGGATGATAGAATGTGGTGTACTTGAAAATAGCACAAAGATGTCAAATTACACCATGATCTAAATAATTGTAAATGACCCACAATAAACCATTGCCAAAACTGCCATTAAAAATATATACAATGATTTCTTACTGTGGCTGGCAGTAAGTAACTTTAAACCACTAATCATTCAAATGTCAAAATGGCTATCAACATCCTGGCACCATGTTAAAAGACTGAGGCTGGAAGATATCCATCACATATAATAAAGAATTCAGAAGTGTTTTGGCAAGAGGGCCACAAATGGAAAGAGAACATATTATGATTTCAATAGATGTCCTGTTATACATATTGTTTTTTTGGAAACCTTCAGGGCACATGCTGGCTTTCAAACAATAGCTGGCCAATGCCAAAAACACCAAAAAACATACTTTGTCTGACAAAGTGCTGGTCTGTCTTCAGACATAGTTTTATCTGGATTTGGTCTGTGTGGTAAGATGAATGAACTTCTGTGCCCTAGTTTGAGTATTTCATAAGTAAATTTATAGTGTACTTACCGCTAACTGGAAACCATTAAGAAGACATTTAGTGACTGCTGATTGATGATGGGGACAATTAAAGAATTTGTCGTAGAATTACTGTCATCAACTCCAAGCTTTGCATTTTCATATTTTGATTTTATATATGAATATTCTTAAATAATTGGTTTAAATGTATTTTTTATATGCTAAAATGAATTGTAATTATAATACGGCCTATGGTTTTATATTTCTAAAATGATGATGAACCTCTCCTAGGAAGCAGGGCTGTCCAGAAAAAATAGAACTGCCATGGCTATACTTTAATATTTGAAAAGTTACATAACGAAGCAGCGGAGCTGTCTATTTTGTGTAATATTGGTGGATATGATTTTCCGAATAGGGACTGTGATAAGGTTTTGCAGAAGTGAATGTGCTGGTTGCAAACAAGTTTAGACAGTTTCCATGAAAGATTTATTTTTGTTTATATTGCTCTTTGAGCTGATCACCGCTCTAGAAGACTATTTTCTCCACAATTTTGTGCTATAGTCTTAAAGAAGTTTCACTGTATTTAATAAAGACAACTTTTATGTTGATAGACTTATTCTAGATACACCAGCTCAGCTTTAAAATGTGGCCTCGAACCTATATTTATAGTAGACCTGACCCCAAATAATTTGCCCTGTCATAAAAACGAATCTATGTGAATCATATATCTTTAAATACCATTTATTACCACTATATAAAGGCCTAAGAATAGTACCAGATGACCACCTATTACATAGTGTCTGAATAATACTGCCATACTGTTATCAAATAAAACCCACTATACAATTACCACCACACAATACAGTATAGTGGTAGATATCAGTTCTACACAGGCATTTCTCCTGCCTCGGATCAAAGTCCGAGGCAGGAGAAAAAGATAATCCTTTTCTTAAGAAACTTAATTCTGATTCTGAGAGTATATAACTCGAGAGATTTAAAACCTCCTCTTCTACTTTTGCTTCGGTCCTGCCCTCTTCGGATATCTGGGGCCCTCTTCCATGTTTGTGGCCTGCTCTCCGGAATCGTTTTTTTTTAGCTTTTTCTACACCGCTCATTTTGTACCGCAGATACCTCCTAGGATACTTCTTTTATATCTTTATTTTTCCCATAATTACTGTTTCTGCCCCTCTCATTATGTTTCATAACAGTTTTTTGCTTTTGTGTTTTGGGGACTGTCCTAGGGGAATGATCTCCCTCTTGGGTAGAGGCAGACGAATCAGAGGATCCCTCAGCACTTGTTAAGCTGACCCTGTGTTGGGAGTATTTTCTGCGTCTCTTGCCTTTTAAAATAGATTTGGGTGTGCCCCAAGATTTTTGTTTCTACGTATACAGTCTGTTTAAAGGGGTTCTCCGGGAATTAAGAAAATTAAAATACGTAAATATTACTTTATTATAAATATATTCCCAAATACCTTTCATTATTTTTAATGGCTCGTTTTGTCTGGGGAGCAATCATCAGGGGAAACAAAATGACAACCATCCTACTCGTACACACAAAACCTGTCCTAATCACATAGCAGGACACAGCCACATCCCCACCTCCTCTCTGTACTTTATGTCTCCTCATGAACTCCTTCCTACAGAAATTCAGCTGAAGATCATATTAAACTGTATTCAGGATCATAATCCCTGACAAGTAGAGCACAGAGGAGGATGAGGCAGCTCTTTAGCTCAGAGTTCTGAAGTAACTTGTCCTGCTATGTGATTAGGACAGGTTTTGTGTGTACTAATAGGACGGCGGCCATTTTATTTCTCCTAATGATTGCTCCCCAGACAAAACGAGCCATTATAACTAATGAAAGATATATTTATAATAAAGTATTTTCATTTTTTTTAATTCCCAGAGAACGCCTTTAAAGGGTTTCTGTCACCCCATTAAACCGTTTTTTTTTCTTTTTCTTTACTAATATTCCCTATAGTGCGATCTCATGATACATAAGCAAATTAATCATTTTGGTTCAGTAGAATTTGCTAAAAATCGATTTTTAAAATATGCTAATTACCTTGCTACCAGCAAGTAGGGCGGCTACTTGCTGGTAGCAGCCGCATCCTCCGATGGTAATGACGCCCCCTCGGCATGCTGATTGACAGGGCCAGGGAAGGGAATCGTTCTCTGCTGGCGCTGTTAGAATTTGAAATCTCGCGCCTGCGCCGTACCTGTCTTCAATCGGCGCAGGCGCACTGAGAGGCGGCCGCTCGCTCGACCGCTCCATCCTCAATGCGCCTGCGTCGATGACGTCATCAAGTACACCCGGAAGAGATTTATTATTAATAATCGTTGGTGGTATAGTGTTAATAACTGTCATTTTTATAAAATTATTTATTCCCATTTCGTTGGTGGTTTTTGTGGCAGCATGCTTATTATGAACATACTTACCTGATTCGAGCATCCAGCGACGTCACCAGACTCTCCGCCTCCTTCCAGCGATGCCGGCGTCTTCTCTTCCGGGTGTACTTGATGACGTCATCGACGCAGGCGCATTGAGGATGGAGCGGTCGAGCGAGCGGCCGCCTCTCAGTGCGCCTGCGCCGATTGAAGACAGGTACGGCGCAGGCGCGAGATTTCAAATTCAAACAGCGCCAGCAGAGAACGATTCCCTTCCCTGGCCCTGTCAATCAGCATGCCGAGGGGGCGTCATTACCATCGGAGGATGCGGCTGCTACCAGCAAGTAGCCGCCCTACTTGCTGGTAGCAAGGTAATTAGCATATTTTAAAAATCGATTTTTAGCAAATTCTACTGAACCAAAATGATTAATTTGCTTATGTATCATGAGATCGCACTATAGGGATTATTAGTAAAGAAAAAAAGAAAAAAACAGTTTAATGGGGTGACAGAAACCCTTTAAAGAATAGTCCTGCACACCCCTTTTAAATTTCGTCTCTTTGATATTAATTATTTCATTTTCCAAGGCAATAATTCTCTCTTTTAGATCTTTATCTGATGCCACAAACTCGTCCTTTTCATTAAAGGGTAGCAGGGTATTTTGCATCGCTATGATTTTTTCCACGAGTAACTTTCAACAGTGCTTCTTCCTGCCATACAATAAAGCTGAATAGTTTTACTGAGCATTCAGACAATGCGGCATTCCATATTTCCATAAAGAACAACGAATAATTAAATGTTTTTTTCAGTCGTAGCCCCCTGGGGATCATCGATTTGTCCAGATAAGATCTGAACGTCTTGGCATCCCACCAGGTGCACATTTCCTTGGATAACAAAGACTCAAGTTCCCGCATTAACAATTTCATGTCAGGAGTGTCACAAGTTCTATTGGCTGCAGTTGATACATCAAAAATAATAGCTGCTTTATTCAATCTTACTCTACAGTCCATAACATCATCAAAGCACATTGCTCTCGGCATGCCTCCTGACAAATCTGGTTCAGCCATTATGCGACCAACGCTTTAATATATAGAGTTGGTCGGTGGAGAGCAACTAAATAATTGTCACAAAATATAAGATAATCCCTTTTCTTATATTTTGTACTCTGCTGTTGTTAAATCATATTTCCATATGGTTAGTCATAAAAAGGTGTTCCTCAGTGAGCCCTATACATTTATTAAAGTTTTTTTTTTTAGCACTACAAGATAGGTTGCCTGCCTACCCTTAGGATAGGCCATCAATATCAGATCAGCTGACTGAAGGTGTGACAGGTACCAGGTCCTCTTCATTGTTTACCAGACAAACCTCAATACTTGTAATAGTGGTAGTGCCGGGTATCGTGGCTCAGTGCAGCTCGGTCCCCGCCAATCTGCTACTGATATGTCTATCCTATGGATAGGCCATCAATTCTGCAAAACTGTAGAACCCGTTGTAATGTATTTAATAACAGTGAGCCTTTCTATTATTCTATACCTGTTTTCTGCCTAACGGATGCTTTGTTTGAAATGAATAGATACGCTAAAATAGGGGTGGGGAACCTCCAGCCCGTGGGCCAGGATAATTTCCTATAGCCCCTCAGCTCTCTGCCACTCTGCTAGAGCATACAGTCTGAATGCTAATGACTGCTTCCATGACCACTGTCACCTTCTACTCACCTTCTCTGGTCTTCTTCAGGGCCCCGCTCTGTGTCCTGACACATATAGAATGGCAGGAAGAAGGGAGGGTAAGTGAATCTGCCGAGTGGCAGTGTCGTCCAGAGCTGGAGAGGTAAGTTTATTTATTTATTTTTTAAACATCTGACCTGAGGTCTGATTGGGGGTCCGATCTGCAGACAGTGCAGGCTGGGGGGGGGGGGGGGGAAGGTGTCTTATTGGAGGCTGGGGGCTGTTCTGAGGCTGATCGAGGTTGGGGGGTCTGATGGGGGTTGATTTGAGGCTGATCGAGGCTGGGGGGTCTGGTGGGGTCTGATTTGAGGCTAATGGAGGCTGTGGGGTCTGATGGAGGGTCTGATCTGAGGCTGGGGGTCTGATCTGAGGCTGATGGAGGTGGAGGGGCTGATTTGAGGCTGAGAAAAGAACAGGAGGCAGAGACAGTTGTGAAGGCAGGGAGAGTGGAAGCTGGGTGAAATAATAAATAAAGAAATAAAGAACTAAACATATAATATTCTCCACTTACAGTGCAGGCGCCATTTTGAACTGTAAGCATACAGGGCTCTGTATTTTTTTTTATTGAAGCAAAATTTCTGTAACTTACCCCTAAGTCAATTATATGTTTGACCAAATATAGCTGTCATATTTTTAAGTTGAGAATTTTGTGTGGCCCCCGAACGATGTTACAAATATTCAAATGGCATTCAGCAGCAAAAAGGTTCCCCTCCGCTGCTCTAAAAGAATGGTCACAAATTATGAAAACAGGTAAATTAGAAAATTTAAATTCTCACACAGCCTTGTAATATCATTTACAATGACATTTTATGATTTGGCAGTGCAAATTTACATTGCGAGATTGGATTTATATAGTATTTAGCAGCAAACCAACCAAGTGACTGGCCCGTTCTTGACAAGAGATGCATCAAAATACAATATATTACCTGTACATTAAATGAAACATATTAAAAGGGCATCTATCAGCAGATTTGTACCTATGGAGCTGGCTGACCTGTTGCATATGCACTTGGCAGCTGAAGGCTCGGTTTTCTCTGCAACGTCCACACCCTCTGTCCTTTGATTGACAGGCAGTTTAAATGTCATCAAGCCTGGCCCAGTCAATCAAAGGCTAGTTGCACACTAGTGACGGCGATCCAGCAGGCTGTTACAGCAGGGAACAGCCTGCCAGATCTCTGCGCATTCTGGCATTGCTGGAAGTTTGTAGCTAGCAGAGATTTTCTTCCGGCCGATTCTCAGCGTATTTGCTAGAATGCGGCCGGATCTTCGCCCGTCCCCATTATAGTGAAGAGATGAGTAGAGATCGCCGCCGCTAGTGTGCAACTAGCCTTTTATTGACAGGGCCAGGCTTGTTGACATTCACACTGCCTAGCCACTAGTGTGCAACTAGCCATAGTGGAGAGGGTGTGGCAGTTGACGAGAGCTGAGCCTCTAGGGGTAACGGCAATGCCTCCGTTGCTCCTAGAGGCTCATTTGCATATATTAAAACATGATTTTTCTCATCAATGTGGCACATATGAAGATGGGACCAACACAGATGCCCTCAGCTGCCAAGCGCACATGTAACAGGTCAGCCAGGTCATAGGTACAAATCTGCTGACACATTCCCTTTAATGCAGGTACATCAGCTTATAATTATACCCGTGTCACCAATTAATCTGCCAGTTCTAGCCGAGCCTCACATATACATGCTAATTGAAGCAAATAAGCAGGTACAGGTAGGTGCGGCGTGGCAATTGGCGGTAAGCTGCATGCAGAACATGCTGCCAGGTCACATGGTATACTCGCAGTTTTATATACCATAATTACTTCTACCACCGCAACAGTTATGTCTTCTGGTTTTCACCTGACCAGAACTTCTATATCATATATTCTGCCATCAACCTGACTCGAGCAGTGCTATCATGTCTCCTGCCACCCACTTAACCAGATCTGTTCTATCATTTCTCCTAGTGCCCACCAGACCAGATCAGTTTCATCACGTCTGCGATCGCCCACCAGACCTGTTTATTCATGACCTCTGCCCATATGACTAGTTGTATTTTATCTCCACAGATATCTCCGTGGGTGTAGGTGAAGGTTTGTGAGCTGTACAGTATGTGTCTATATATAATGATAGTAAGAGTAGCAGACTACAATACATTTGGTTTTATTGATGTCTTTTATTATGTAATATCAGGAAGTAAGCCAATGCCGATCCTTCTACAATAAAGCCATATTAAAGGGCAGGCATTCAAGGGTAGAATTTGCATTTTTGAAAGAAAAAGCAGGAAGTTAAGTATATCCTTTACAGGGAAAAGGCATCAGTATGAAAATGAATGGAACTTTGAAACCATAACACAAGAGATGAAAAGCAGAATTACATATGGAACCCGTGAATGTCATTATAATCTACATATAAATAATCCGTTGGAAATAAAATCCTTCAAGGGAAATTCCGGCTGTGACAAGTTATCCCCTATCCACAGGATAGGGGATAACTACTAGATTGGTAGAGGTCCTACCACTCACAAGAATGGAGACCCCGTACCCCTTGATGACCCCTGGAATAAATAGAGCGACTGATGCACACTCCTATTAATCTCTATGGGAGTTCTGAAAATAGCCGAATGCTGTACTCAGCTGTCTTGCCTTATGGATTGAGTCTATGATTATACTGAATACCCTGTATTTTCTGAAAATGTTGCAGACATTTTGTATAATTTTTAACTGCTTGTACAGGTTTTCCACTCCAATCCAGTGCTGTTTTTGTATTAGGTTGATAGTAATATCACAGTAATATATTTCTGTGTTTTTCTATTGTTGGATCATTAACCAAGGGATTTGAATATCACTACATTAAGCCCTAGCCAAACGTCTTACATTCTATTAGAGCAGGCTAAAAAAAACTGTTCTGGTAGACTCTTTTGTAGGTGTCAATGTTTTACATAGTTGCCTAATTTCTAAATGGACATATTGAAATGCAGAATTTCAGCTTCAGCGGAAGGAGAAATGGGCAGGCAGTCAACTGATTGCCGCGATGGATTAAATTGATGAGACAACAACTTTATGGCGATTTTGACATACCAGACAGACAGGACAGGATGGTGCATTGGTGATGTCCCTAAAATTTCGTAAAATTCTTGACTCTGTCAACTGCTTGACTCCAGTACTCACTCATAGGTTTTGCAACTACTATTTTTTCAACTGAGTTATAGAAATCAACATCCATGGCTGGGCAGCCCCAAGCAGTATGGAGCTTTCCTTCATGACATTGGTAAATCTCCTATCTCCTAGATCCCAACACATACAACCTTGTTACCAATATGGCAAAATGCATAAAATAAAAACATCACATTTAAATAGACAAACTTTCAAAATAAACTCAATTTTTGTGCCTGTAAAAATCTGAGAGCAGTAGGGCAGGCCTGTATTTTCTAGTAGGCCACAAGTTGTGGATGTTATCTGCACATGCCTTTACACATCAGTGCCTTGGTCACTGATTGTCCGGCAGTGGTAATGCATGGTGAGTTTGGACGTCACATTTCTGGGCAGTCAGCAACTGAAAGCGGTAGGGACAAAAATGTGCTGCAGTAACCAGGAAAATCCGAGCAGGTAAGTGTTTTTTTTTTTTTACTTATATACCATGTCTGGTCATCCCCACTTTTTATCAGGGTGCAGACAACCCCTTTAAATCTAATATATGATGTATAACAGGGCTCTAATACACTTTGGCTATATAGACCTGGCTGTATTGAAGATTCATGTTGTATAGATCAAAAAAAATAATGAGTGCCTACAATTTCATATGGTGGCAAATGTACCTCTGCTTGACTATAGTTTTATTTGGTAGCACATGAAGGTTTCATATGGAATCCAGCATTGTATACCAAATTATGGAGGTATTCTCCTCTTGAAACATTACCTAATACAAGTACCATATACAGTAGTAGCACGCAGAGTGCATAGATCTCACATTGGCTCACATTGGCTGAATAGGGTCTGTGCACAAAGCCTTGATATTTGCATAGGCCCTTAGATTAGAGCTACACACAGAATTTGTGGTGTTACACTTTCAATTAGTGTCACGGTCTTTGTTGTTCACCGTGACACATGATGGTTGACGCCTTGTTGTCGCAGAATGTATGGGCTTTGGTGCTGGAGGGATTAACTTCCTGGCTGGGTGTGGCCACTAGGGTTTTATTACCTGTGTCTTCCAGGCTGGAGTCAGTTGTACTCCAGCCTTTGTCGGTGCTGGAGCTTTGCTCCTGTCCTGGGTGTTTTATCTGCCCAGTCCTTGAGGGCCACTTAGTAGGACATCGATGTCTTCCCAATGTCATCTATTTCTTCCCATTTGTCTACCTTCCCTTCACTATCCTTGCATATGTTTGGTGATGTTTATGTATGGGTGGTTGTTGTCTTGTCTAGTGGCTGTTACATGTCTGGTCTGTTGGTGTCTTTAGTCCAGCATGTTTGCTAGACATGTTCCCTGTGTGTTGTTTCTCCAGAAGGGGGTCTCAGGGTTCCCAGGAGGAGGAACCAAAAGCCTGTATGCAGCGCTGCCTGGAGCTGCCGTGCATCTTGCTGCATGGGGATCCAGGCAATAACTGGTGTGCTGGATAACTATGTGTGTTGTTAGTACGGTATCCTGTTTGGTGTGTGGGCTCCAGTACTTATTCACGGGTTCCAGTCGAGGTGGCAGTGACAGGTAAGTGTGTTGTTCTGTGTTCTTACCTGCCGATCCAGTTACTGTATATGGTCTCCACTTTTTCCTTGCAGATAGTCCGGTGGAGACTCCTGTTCATCCGTGTCTAGGATGAACAGGTCGTCTCTGCCCTTTCTTTATTTGAGGGATTTTCAGGGCGACTCAGGGTCCTAGTTTTCCTGGGTATGAGCCGTCCTACCATCCAGAGCCGATCATATGGTGAGAAGTAAGGGCGAGGATTAGGGAAGCATTAGGAGTTGACCTGTTCCCTTTTTCTGGTGTCCAGGCCTAGCTGCTTCCTTGTTTTCCCTTATTATACGGTGGGGAGTTTCCCCCCACTCCCGACCGTGACAATTAGGTCTGGGGCACATCATGTCTTTCTTATTGTTTTTTCCTTTATAAAATATTAGGCAAAGGCTACATTAAAACATTACTAAATATCTTATATATTTTATAATTACTATTTGTAACTTTTATGTATACATGTAAGAATTGCAGATCCAACTTTAATGAATCAACAAGACGCAATGGCAATTTACTACACTGGCCAGGCCTGAATCCAAGCAAACATAACGTTCAACTACCCAAAGTTTTTTTTTAGGGACTATTGAGATCACATCTAGATTATGCTGAATACCCAAAAGCTGCATAAAAACGTATCTCTCAGAGGATCCATTAGTTTCAATCTGGTAAACCAAGTCCAAACATTAAGCTTAAGAGTCAGGGGAGTAGCTAAAGACTCATGGGCCCTGGTTCAAGAGTTCAGCTTGGGCCAGGGGCAGGGAAGCACATAGCCTTCATGCAGCCTGAGGCAAAAATTTGAACAGCATCCCCCCATGCCAAATTCTTGACCTAACCCCTTCCCTCCAGCCAGAGGTGTAACTTGACAGCATGCACTTTCTATAATACCAGTGTCTTCTTAAGAGGCACATTGGTCTTTGGGCCCTCTCAAGCTCCTGGGCCCGGTAGTGACTGCTATCTCTGCACCCCTTAAAGCTACTGCCTTGTTTAGAGCCCCTTTGACCTGCTTTCTGTTTGCATATGTGTACCTCTTTTTGTGGGACACAACGGTGTGGGGGCCTAGCTGCAGAAATTGGGATTGCCAATGGTAATAGAGGAATATTGTACTTAGAGATGAGAAAACTTCTTGAAATTCGTTTTGGGTATGATTCTAACAAATTGGTCAGCAGATTTGATCTGATCTGTAAAGACTCGTCCAGGTAGAATCGCTATAGATTTGGATTTAGTTAGCATCCAGATTTTTGGGAAATTCCAGATAAATTTGATTAGTTTAGAATCGATTGTCTTGTCTCTAATTGTAATATAGGCATTAGGCCTCATGCATACAACTGCATCTGTTTTTGCAGTCTGCAAATTGCAGTGCTGCAAAACGGATACCGGCCTCGTGCATTCCACAATTTCTCATTCCACACATGCTACCCTTAAAAATGTTAAAAATTACATTTTTATTTGCAGGACAGGAAATATGGAAAAAGACAGCACATAGTGTGCTGTCTGCATTTTTTGCAGTCACATTGAAATGAATAGGTTTGCATCCGATCAGCAAAAAATGGAGCTCGGATGCAGACCAAAATTACTGCGTGCACATAATCGTTTCCGTTTAACGGTCCTCAAATTGCACATTCGTAAAATAAGGATGTGGTCCGGGTCACATCCTCATTTTTTGTGGACCCATTAACTTTAATGTGTCCATGGTCCGTAGTATGCAGACAAGTCCAGGAAATGATTGATCTTGTTGAAATATGGACATATGGATTCCGAAAGCACATGGATGATCCATGCGCTTTCTGTGTCCGTTTGTTCGTTCCACAAAAATATAGACTATGTCAAATTAAATTTGGACAGCACACGGAATGCATTCATCTTTTGCAGATCAACAATTTGCAGACCACAAATCGGATACGAAGATAGCTTCTACCCATAATACAGAAAAGGAAATAGATAGCTTTAACTACAAACTGTATAGTCAGAATAAGACATCTCATCAACAAATGCAGGATCCTTCAACTTCCATGTAGACAATGTGGTTTGTATAAAATAAATAGGAATTTTTGGTTAAAAAAAAAATCTGGCAAAATGAGTGAAGTAAAGGATGACATGTAAATGAACCGTCATACATATTAGTCAAGTCAAAGTTCATGCACATATATTTTGGCCAGTTTATCAATTCCAATGAAGTTTTACTGGCATTTGTTCTGTGGTTTGCAGCCAATGTTCAGGAAAGCTAAACCATCTATAGCACATTCCATACAGTCTTACAGCCTATATTTGTCTTCTGCCCAGAACATATTTTCACATTTTTATGCAAACCAGCTTCACTCAGCTGGTTCCTATTATTCTATATAATAGAATTTGCTCATATCCTGAGTTATTTCTTTTATATTTTGCAAGAGATCAGAAGATAGAACAAGCAAAATCGAAGCCAAGCAGTTTCCAATATACAACCTTGTCGCTTTTGTGATCAATCATCACATTTTCTTTATTTATAACAAGTATGGAGAATTAGCCTACAAATAAGACTATAGAAAATGTAGTATAATTCATAGCTAGGACTGATGGCTAGAATATATAGAACAGATAAATTGTACAAAATCAAAGTTCTTTTTTTCAAAATAAGAAGGGTAACACTTAAAATATATAAGATTCAGTACTTGGTATTTAAATGAAAACGTTAGTCTTTGGTCTTACAATATTAATGGACACCAACAATTAATATTATAAAACAGTGCCATTATATCCTCTTGTACCTTCCCATAAAGTAAACGCTAAATTTGAAAATAGCTAAATAATGAAAAACTAGCATAGTACCAGTACGCCAAGTTCTAAATGTTCTTTATTTTGTCCATACTGGGGTAAATACCGTAAAAAGTGAAGACCCAGCCAATATCAAACAAAACACAATAAAATGGTTACAAGTAGTGATGGACGAACATCGGTCGGGACAGTTCATGAACTCGAACGTGCATTCGCGATCAAATGTTCGCAAACCACACATTTGCGGCAGGCCCCATTGACTGTAATGGCGGGTGAACCTGTAAAACCTTCAGGTCATATTTGCAGCCACCAAATACTTAGTAGAAGTGCACAAATAGTCCCACAACATGGACAGTGACATATCCGAGGGGGATCATTGGCAAATATTCCCACAAAAAATATGTATTTTAATCAGGGGCCATTTTTAAAGGGAAACTCTCAAAAATGTGACCTGCTGGAGCCTAGAAATTTTTTATTTTAGGCCACAGGAGTACAGGCCCCAAAAATTAGGCATTCACCTGACAGAAAAGAACTTGTGATGATGTGGCTGGAGGTACATTAGGCAGTCATTGGATACAAATTTTATTGTAGGACACTGGAGTACAGGCTCCAAAAATTAGGCATTCACCTAACAGAAAAGAACTTCTGATGATGTGGCTGGAGGTACATTAGGCGGTTACTGGATAAAAATGTTACAGTAGGCCAGTACAGGCTCCAAATATTAGGCATTAACCTGACAGAAAAGGCCTTTTATGCTGCTGTATATTCTGGATCATTCTTTGTTCTGGGTAGTGGCGGATATGTGTGGTCTGGCATGAGGAAATTCAATTACACCTGGTCATCACAGGTGTTAAATTCCTCTGAGATCCATGCCTCATTCATTTTTAGAAATGTGAGGTAGTTCACACTGTCGTGAGCTAGGCAAGTGCGCTTATCAGTCAAGATCCCCCCTGCTGTGCTGAACGTCCTTTCGGACAGGACACTCAACGAGGGGCAAGCCAAGAATTCCATGGCAAATTGTGCCAGCTCTGGCCACAGGTCAAGCCTGCACACCCAGTAGTCCAGGGGTTCCTCGCTTCTCAGAGCGTCCACATCGGCCGTTAACCTGATGTAGTCGGACACCTGTCGGTGTAGGCGTTCCCTGAGGCTGGATCCGGAGGGAGGCTGTCCATGGGTTGGCTGCAAGAATGATCTCATATCCAAAGTGACCAACACATCTTCAAACTGCCCTTTTCTTGCAGGCGTGGTAGGATTGGTACCTGCACCTGTTTCGCTGTGGGTGGAAATTCCTCAGCCAGCGCCCGCAACAGCAGAATGCAGCATCTCTCGCAGCAAAGCCTGGAAACGCTGCATTCTGCCAGCCCTCTATAATGCTGGTAACATGTCCGCCATTTTGTGTTTGTACCGGGGATCTAAGTACGTTTATACGGGGTCCCTCTTCAAACACTGGAGCATGAAGGCTCTCATTTGCACTAAATTGGAACCGGTGGAGCGCCCTGGCTCCTGCTCATGGCCCAGGAGAATGTCGTCCTCAGTCTCCTCCCCCCAGCCACGGACAACACCAGGGATATCCGAAAAGTTTAAAGTCCCCCTCAAAGCCTGCTCTTCTTGCTCCTCCTCCACCTCCTCCCCCCAGCCACCATCCTCCTCTGACTCCTCTTCAGACTCCTGCTGACTTGCCTCAGATGGGGTAGCCCCCCCTGGGAATTAATTCAGCATTGCGACTTCCTCATCTTCCTGCTCCCCGATGGCTTGATCAATGACACAACGCAATGCATGCTCCAGAAAGAAGGCGTAAGGTACGATGTCACTGATGGCGCCCTGGCTGCGACTTACCAGTTTGGTAATATCATCAAATGGCTGCAAAAGTCTGCATGAAAAGAAACAAAGCTCCCAAAAACCTGTCCTGCTGCAGAGTTCATACAGGTAGTTGTTAACGGCATGTTGCTGCTGGAGCAGCCTATCAAGCATATACAAGGTGGAGTTCCAGGGAGTCATGCTGTCACAAATCAGACGTCTGACGGGCAAATGGTGTCGCCGCTGAACGTCAGCAAGGCGAGCCATGGCCGTGTAAGATCTTCTAAAACGGCCAGAGATTTTCCTGGCCTGCCGCAAGACGTCCTGGACCCCGGGGTATTTGGCAACGAATCGCTGCACAACTAAGTTCAGGACGTGTGCCATGCACGGCATATGTGTCATTTGGCCCTGTTTCCGTGCGCTCAGGAGATTGGCACCATTGTCGCACACCACTTTAACAACTGTCAAATTAAGCGGGGTTAGCCACTGATCGGCCTGTGACCGCAGAGCTGAAAGCAGTGCAGAACCGGTGTGGCCCTTGGCTTCCAGGCACAACAGCCGCAGCACAGCATGGCAACATCTCACCTGGGATGTCGAATAGGTTCTGTGGAGTTTGGGGGGTGCAGCGGAAGAGGCGGTAGCAGTGGAAAAGGAGGAGTCAGCCGAGAAGGAGATGGGGGATGGAGTAGGAGGAAGAGAAGAAGAGGCAGGCCTGCATGCAATCCTTGGCGGTATCACCAAATCCACACGGGCCACAGGTTACATGCTTGATGGCCGTCAGAAGGTTCACCCAGTGGGCAGTAAAAGTTATGTACCTTCCCTGCCCGTGTTTGCTAGACCATGTGTCTGTGATCAGATGTATCTTGGCACCGACACTGTGTGCCAGAGATATATTCACTTGCCATTGAAAGTGGCCATATAGCTCTGGGATGCCCTTCTGGGAGAAATATTTCCTTCCAGGGACCTTTCATTGCGGTGTGCCAATGGCCACAAATTTTCTAATGACCTCCAAGTATCACAAGTTTATATGGCAGTAGATGGCGGGCTAGCAGTTCCGACAAGCCAGCGGTCAGCCGTTGGGCAAGAGGGTTATCCGGCGTCATCATCTTTTTACTCTACAGATGAACGCGACAACGGCACAGTGGAAGGTGGAGTGGAGGACAAATGGGAGGAGAGAGGAGAAGGAGAAGAGGCAGGACGTGGAGCTCAATGATGGGAGGCCAGGTACCTTTTTAAAGCGGTCGTCCCTAGGTGAGTGTTGGGCTTACCGCGACTTATGCGTTGACAGCACAGGCTGCAGATGGCAACACTATTGTCAGCAGCTGACACGTTAAAAAAAGCCCGCACTGCGGAGCCATGTGCCGACGTCCTGGGAGCCCAAGATGTGACCGTGCATGGTGGAAGGCTCGCTCCAGATACATTTGCAGTCTGCTTTTTGCCTCCTGTGCCCTGTGAGCTCTGCCTGCTTCTCCTCCTTTTCTGCTGCTTCGTCTTTCCCTCTGAGCTCCCCTCCTCTTCCTCTCTTGTGGGCACCCACGTGACGTCCATCGACAAGTCAACATCATCAACTTCACCACCACTGACATTTGAGATCTCGGAGTAGGCAGCAACAGCAGGGACCTCTCTCCTTGGGCTATGGGCACTGTCGTCAGACCGCTGGGTGGCGGCCATTGCTAACTCCACTTCCTCATCCGATGTCAAGAATGGCTGCACATCGGTAAGGTCTGAGAATGGATGGGAAAATAATTCTTCTGACTCGAGTGGAGGGGCTATGGTGGTCGTAGTGCATTTGGGGGTGCACACAGCAGAGAGTGAGGAGGGTGCAGATACAGAGGATGAGGAGGGTGCAGAAGCAGAAGGGTGAGTGAGCCACCCAACCAACTCTGGTGCACCCTTTAAAGTAATCGCACAAGCCTTCTCCAACTTCCCACTTAGGCTCCGGCCTGGTGCACCTGCCTGTCATTTTCAAAAAGACCCTGTGCTTAAGTCCCTAGAGAAGAGCAGCATTTGTGGAAGCAGGTATATTGCAGCCCTCAATCAGTATTTTGTGGAAGCAGGTATATCAAACCCCTTAATCAGTATTTTGTGGAAGCAGGTATATCGCAGGCCTCAATCAATATTTGGTGGAAATAGGTATATCGAACCCCTTAATCTGTATTTTGTGGAAGCAGGTATATCACAGGCCTCAATCAATATTTGGTGGAAACAGGTATATCAAACCCCTTAATCAATATTTTTTGGAAGCAGGTATATCGCAGCCCTCAATCAGTATTTTGTGGAAGCAGGTATATCAAACCCCTTAATCAGTATTTTGTGGAAGCATGTATATCGCAGCCCTCAATTAGTATATGCAAAAGAATATGGCGCCATGTTCTGCGAATCGTGATCGCGCAAAGTTCGCTGCGAAACAACTGCCGGGCAAACCGCAAGGCCGTCTCTAGTTACAAGTACAACCAGTGTGTAAACTTAGAAACATTTTACTTCACCACAATGCCAGGTAAACACCTGAATGAAACAGCAGTTTTGACATCTTTCAAGAATAACAAATTGGTCAAAAATATAAAAGCATAAAATATTGAGAAACATAATCCAATGGGGAGATTCCTGAATTCTACAGAAAAGGAAAAGTATGGAAAACTACCTGGTTCAGTGCAGTTCTTGCGTCTGTGTTCACCTTGAATTTCGGTGAAATTTTCACCATCTGTCCAAAGCAGTCCTCGTCCATTACTATTGGTATGAACATCTAATACATTTCTCTGGTTTCTATGTAATGAGTTGTCTTCTTCAACACCTAGAACATAAACACAATGTAGACTTAATCAAAACATCCATGGAGATCACTCAGTCTAAAAACTTTTGGGGTCATTTATCAAACTGGTGAAAAGTAGAACTGGCTTAGTTGCCCATAGCAATCAATCAGATTCCACCTTTCATTTTCACAAGGAGATGTCAAAAATGAAAGGTGGAATCTGATTGGTTGCTATGGGCAACTAAGCCAGTTCCACTTTACACCAGTTTTATAAATAACCCCATTTATTGCTTATTGGTCTGTTATGTCAATTCTTATTCAGTATGACCTTACTTCTGTAATTGTTAGGAACAAAACAGACATATCATGGGTATATTATCGCTATAAATCATATTATGTATCATATCATATACAAACATACCAGATTACTGACATGAAAATAAAGCCCTCTTCACGGTCCAGGTTGACATCATCACATTTCTAACCACCTAGAACAGTAGGTTCTGGTGATCCCATGGTCATTTTCATGACTTTCAGACATTTTTCGATGTCTTTGGTCTCTGTAGACATATCCTTGTGTGGGTTAACATTACACTTTCAGCTCAACCTAGAATGGACGCTCTAATCTCATAGAAGCCCCACAGCAGTCACCCGGGCTGCCTCTATGGTTAGTACACCTTTGCATAACACTTATGGAAAAGATGCAAAAAAACAGAAGGTCCATCAGCAAGAGCTGAAGTTGTCAGATAAAGATTCCAGAAAAACAGGAAGGGAATTCATCAAAACTGGTGTAAATTAGAACTGGCTTAGTTGCCCATGAGCAACCAATCAGATTCCACTTTCATTGTTCCAAAGGATCTCTGAAAAATGAAAGGTGCAATCTGATTGGTTCCTAAGCTAGTTTTCCCTTACACCGGTTTTGATAAATCTCCCCCAGTGTCTCTTAATTTACCATTTTAAAAATATCCTCATCTTTGGGACATTTAATATTTTCATTATCTTTTATTTCAGCATTTTTCCATAGGCAGAAGGTTACATAACAAGAGACTCCAGGATAAAACACCCAGCTGATTATAAGAAGATATTTCCCTATAAATACAAATGTCTCCTCACTGTGACATTGCAGACTAAACATCTGATTCACAAGCCTTGGGACAAATGAAACATAGAAAACAATATTAAAATTGTGGGAAAGAGTTCTGATGCTCTCGAAGATAAAGCTTGATACGTTTCACGAAACCACAATGCCATTCACTGTCAACTATTACAAAAATGCTGCGTCCAGCTGTTTAACATTTTATTACAATGTGCTTGTGCAATGTCCACCACAATGATTGTGCAGTCTTGAACACAATTCAGATAGTTACCATGAATGACTACTCCTACTGTCTGGGGATGTGAGCTCATTCTAACTTCAAACAGGACAAGTGAGCTGTTCATGCAAATCTTACAGACCGTTCTACCTTGCAGTGCTTATGACTCATATTTGATCAGGACAAGTAGCATTCATGCCTAAGGCTCTTCTTCTACTAATGCTATCCAGCATCTGCAGCTTTGAAACAATTACACAGAAACAACACAGTTGCATAGAAACAAGATGGATATTTATAACTATAAATTATTTTTTTTCTGGGTGGAAGTCGCTTACTTAATTTATTCTGCATATACATACTGTATTCATAAAGTAGAAGTGTCTAAATAATGTATAAATTCTCATTCATAAAGGTCAGAGTTATGTCTGAGCAACTGGACTAGAATTTTCTCTAGAAGACCTTTTGCTAGTCATCTAACTAGTTTAAAGATATTATCATACAGATGTTATCATACTCTCCTTAAATATTCATGGTGGGGGTCCCAGGACCCTCTCTTTTTTATTCTTGAAGGAGGGGAATATAACATTGCAGTGACTGGCATTCTTACAGGTAACAATTCTTACATAGTTATTTTTCATATTTCTTATGTAGAATATTCAACAAATTTTTCCTACTGGCGCTCAAATATCTAACTTCCCTTTGCATGCTCGGAAAAGCCCACCAAAGTATCAGAAGACCCTCTGCATGGACCATAAGGGCAGCCCCACTTTAGCTAGCTTTGGAGTCATTTAGCACTGAGAGCGCAATGATAACAACAAAGTTTATGATGCCAACAGTTTGCATAGATGGGGAGGTCTCAGAAACGTTTCACCTAGTGGACCCAAAAAACCTGACCAGCGCCATGTTCCTATGTAACACCTACCATGCCTGATGAAGAGACCTAAGCTTATCTTGAAAACTTGCTATGTAACTTCACTATTTGTATTAGCCATTAAAAGCTATCATACCTGAGAAACTCTTATTTTGTCTCTCTTAACAAGAGCATAAACCTATGTCACACCTACAAACTACGACTAATATATATAGGTAGCATGGATAAAGGCAAAATTGAAGGTTGTCAGAGTAAAAAAAACGCATGGCTGCTTTAGTTCAGAAACAGTGCTAAACCTATCCACAGGAGGTGTGTGATATTGCAAATCAGCCCCATATTCTTCAATGGAGCTGAGCTGCTAAACCAAACACAAACCATAGGCAGATATTGTGTGGTTTCTAAAAGAAAGCAGACATGTTTTTCTAATACATGTACAATCCCTCTTCATAATGCGTGATAAAATAAAAATCAAGGCATTTGGCTCGTCCTTTTTGACTATGTCATAGTACTGAGACCTGCAGGTCTTGGTCATGAGACAAAATCTGACCAGGAACTTCTACTGGAAACTGACTAGTATGGGTGAATGTTCTCTGTAAAGATCTGCTTCCTTTAAATGTACAGTAATACTACAACTCCTGCACTTAACTTAAGTCTTCTATAGACATAGAACACACTCCTCAACCAGTGGCTTCCGGACACACATGTGGTTGTGACCCGTTGCTATGTAACTCTCCATAAAAGTACTAATTCATGATCAAATGTCCCGGCAATTGACTCTACTGCAGATATCATCTCCTAATCATGAAGCAGTGGATTTGGATGGTGAGATATTTGTGTCAGATTTTACACTGAAATATTTATTATAAAAATGTTAATGATTTCTTTGTTTCTACACATTTATAATTTCTCTACTCCATTTCTAAGTTGAATGTAGCTCCTGATCATCACTCAAAGTTGAATGTGGCTCACAAAGCATAAAATGCTGTGGACCTGGTTGGGAATTGGTAGCACACTGATACCACCAGTTATGAAATCTACGTTAGACAGTGATATATGAATGACTGTACTAACCGGTGAAGAGTACTAATAGAAGAATTATTTACTGATACTCCATCTTATTATTACAGTGTGTATGCTGTAGATCCAATAGTGTTGCAATATTCTATATGGGATATGTGTCATCACAGCAAGGGCAGAACTTTTTAAGATAGACCTTGACACATTTCTAACAATTACACAATTCTTTTCATTGGATACTGAAACAATGCACTTCATAGAAAACTTTCTATCTTTGCAGTAGGGTTATAGAACAGCAGCTCTTACTGTCAATCCCAACAGTACAGACTAGATCTCTACAAAAACGCATCTTTTTATTATTAGTCTTCACATTTATGGCCTTCAAGCAAGAATGCTTTGCTTTCCCAACAAGTTTCCTTACAGCACAAAATACGATTGCTTCCACAGCATACAGTAATTATGTTGTACTTAGATGAATTCCCAAATGTAGGGGGCTAGGCTTGGCCCCCAGGACCAAAATGATAATTGTGCCCTCAAACGCAATAGCAAGTTGTAGAGCACAGCCTCATTCACGTTTCCGCTGTCTTTTGGGAAGATGTCTCATAAAGTCACTAATGTCATTTGAAGGATATTGAAACTCATGTGAAATGAATATTAATCACTGTCTGCACAATTACTATTCTTATATTCTTTTCAATCATGAAAGATGGTCTTCTACTTATAATGGATAATCATGATGAAAAGTGATCTAAAAGGACATCATCAGAAAAGATTATCAGCTTAAAATGGGGAAACCTAATTTCCCAGCAATAAGTATATTCATTTCACATTGGAAGTACATATGCATCCTTGGATAAGGCTTAATCTAATTTTCTCAGATGTGAAAAAGTACTCAATATGTGTTCAGTATTCCACTGTACTGTTTGTATATGGTAGATTCTCATAAAAATGTGTATTGCGGGGGTTTACTAATTAAATTTCAGTGGAAAATTATTTGTAATCCATAATAAAAAAATTGTAATTTAAATTTCATTTAATTTTCTATTTTTCTAAAGAGATAGGAAATGCAGTTCTTCAGTTCTGGAACATCTTTTCTTATAACTCTTCATTGTACAGTTCCCCTTTTGTTCCTTGTAGAAGTTTATGAATAAATTGACAACTAAGAGTTTCCATTCTCCTTTCTACAGGGGTATGTCCCTACACAGTCTGATATTGTTAGCACTGATTGGAGGATTTCAGAATGCCTAAAGACAAACTCTCAACTGGTAGAATTTCAAGTTCAGCTCAGTTTGTGTTTAAGTTAAGCCAGTCTCTCTTCTCTGACTGTGCTCCAGTCAAATTCCCAGCCTGCTGCCTTGTGTGTGCACACCACTAACCCAACCGGAAGTCTTTCCTGTGTCTACATTAACTGTGCGCTTCCTGGATCTCTAAAACAAGCATTCAAGCTTTGGTGCCTGTTCAGACTGTACCTGCGGTTTTCCTGCATTTTTGGTGCGTTTTCTATATCCAGAGCTCCATATGTTTGCACCAGAGTCCTTGACCCCAGTGGGTCAGCTGCCAACTACATTGGGACTAATACCAGGAGGTAGCGTTCTGGATGCTAACCCGCAGTGCAAGTCCAGATCTCTGTATAGGAGTTAAAGGGCGAATACCGGGGAAGTGGCAGAATAACACCCATAGGGTTAGTCCTACGCTAAACGGTTGGTAGAGTGGGTTTACATTCACTGATCTTTAACACTACTGCACCAACTTTCAGTACATAAATATTAAAGCAGCCCTGACCAGGGGAACAAGAACCCTATTCTGTAGGGTTGCCTAAAGAAATGGGCCTCTGGGTTCAATAAATTTGGGGTCGGAGATCCTTCCTAAATTGTGCGAAAACAGAATGTTTCATTCTAGACTAGAGATTCACTATTACTCATCCAATTTGTATATGGTAATGCATGAGGATGTGTTTTCTATAGAACTATACAATCCCAAATCCCTAAGAGCCATATATTTTCTTGATCTAGTTAGGAAGTTGTCAACCGTAATTTATAAGTGAGCAGGCAGAAGGAATAGCAGCTTTACAATGGGTAGGCAGGAGGTAATGTGCATTGAACATCTCATAATGCAACTGAATAAAGAATGTGAGAAAATAGATTCTACCTGCAATGTAATAACATATCACAGCATAATCAATGTAATGACTCCAATGTGGCATGCAAAAGTTTGGGCACCTTGGGTCAAAATTACTGTTACTGTGAACAGTTAATCAAGCTGAAGATGAAATGATCTCCAAAAGGCATACAGTTATAGATGGCACATTCCCTTTGTATTTTGAGCAAAAACATATTTTTTTTCCTTTCATCTTTTACTTTTTTTAAATACCAAAAAAGGAAAAGGGGCCCTAAGCAAAACTTTGGGCACCCTGCTTGGTTAGTACCTAGCTGCACCCCCTTTGGCAATTGTTACATCTTGTAAAGGCTTTTTGCATCCAGCCAAGAGTCTTTCAATTCTTTTTTGAGGGATTTTCATCCATTCTTCCTTGCGAACGTCTTTCAGTTCTGTGAGATTCCTGGGCCGTCTTACATGCATTGCTCTTTTGAGGTCTATCCACAGATTTTCAATGATGTTCAGATCAGGGGACTGTGAGGGCCATGGTAAAACCTTCAGCTTGCACCCTTTGAGGTAATATATTGTGGATTTTGAGGTGTCTTTAGGATCATTATCCATTTGTTGAAGCCAATCTCTTTTTATCTTCAGCTTTTTTACAGTTGGTGTTATGTTTTCCTCCAGAATTTGCTGGAATTTCATTGAATCCATTCTTCCCTCTACCAGTGAAATGTTCCCCATGCCATTGGCTGCCACACCACGCTAAAGTATGATTGATCCGCCCCATGCTTAATGGTTGGAGATGTGTTCTTTTCATGAAATTCTGTGCACTTTGTTTCTTCTTTGCTCATTGTGGCCAAAGAGATCTATTTTAACCTCATTGGCCCACAGGACTTGTTTGCAAAATGCATCGGGCTGTTTGGATGTTTTTTGCAAACTTCTAAAGCTGTATTTCGTGGTGAGGATGCAGAAGAGGTTTTCTTCTGATGAGTCTTCCATATTTGTCCTAAGAGTCTGCTAAATCTTCCTGAAGGTCTTTTGCAGTCAAATGGGGGTTCTGATTTGACTTTCTAGCAATCCTACGAACAGCTGTCTCTGAAATTTTTCTTGGTCTTCTAGACCTCCCCTTGACCTCCACTGTTCCTGTTAACTACCATTTCTTAATTGCATTTCGAAATGAGGAAATGACAACCTGAAAACGCTTTACTATCTTCTTATAGCTTTTTCCTGCTTTTTGGGCCTCATCTTTAACTTTACGCCTTTTGGAGATTATTTCATCTTGAACTTGCTTAACTGTTCACAGTAACAGTAATTTTGACCAGGGGTGCCCAAACTTTTGCATACCACTGTAAGGACTGCCCCTGCTGACCACACACATTCACCTTTATAAACATACAACCCAATTACTCCCACAAAAGAATAAATGTCAGATTTGACAATTCCCAGTGATGCTGACGATGAAGACAACAGGTAATGCCTTCTGTTTCCTTTTTCTTTGCCTGCATGCTGTTTTGTTACTATTTTTGTTTGCTCCTAATTTCCCTCTGATAAAAGATATTTATTATTCATTGTGAATCAGACAGCTACCTGCAGTCTTAATTGATGACCCAGAACATACTTGTACATTTTGCTTGTGATTTTCCATGAAGAAAATGTATATTTATAACATACTATGCATAAATGTCATATTTCAACATTTCATATAAACCACAGGAAGATATGTTCTGTATATTCACAATGTTGGAGGATTTATAATATAATTAAGTCATAGTGTACAAAGAAAACATACTCAGATGGTGTCAGGAGGTTTCAGGATTAAATATAAGGATCAGATTTTTTTTGCAAACCACAACAATATTGTCTATGGGCTTTGTCTGAGATGGCAGTTCAGCTTCATTCATTTGAATGAGCTGCAATACCAGACACAGCCCACAGATAAGAGTGAAGCTGTTTCTGGAGAAAAAAAATCTGATTTTATTTCTAATACTGGACAACCTGTTTAAGACATTGTAGAAATGACCAGTAGAATTAGGACAAGATTGAGTAATTTACTCAGATGTTAAAGACGTTATCCAGGGAATAATATTGAAGACCTATATCCACAGTCGATCAACTATTTTGGGAAGCTGCAGCGCTCAACAGAACTCTGTTCTTATCAACCACAGCGCTGAACATTTTATAGTGGCTGTGCTTGGTATTGCAGCTCAGCCCCATGGACTTAAATGGGGATGAGCTGCAACTACGCCATGTGACCGATGTCAAGTGACATCATTGGCCTAGGAAGAGGCTGCAGCACTCATGGAGAGCTCGGGCTCTTCTAACAGCTGATCACCCCAGGTGTCGGACCCCCGTCAATCTGATATTGATGACTCGAGATGAGCGAATTTCATATTTTGAAATTCGCTCATGCTTCGTTTACTAGTAAAAGCAGAATTGCGTTATAGATTCCGTTACCACGGACTATAACGCAATTCCTCTAAAGGCATTCCATCATAGAATTGTGTTATGGTCCGTGGTAACGGAATCCATAACGCAAATCTGCTTTTATCACCAAACGAAGCCATGAAATTCGCTCATCTCTATTGACCTATACTGATCCGGGAATCAGGCAGAAGTTGGTACAAAGACAGACAAGCGCATTACAGCACCTTTGCAAAATCTAGCAAGCTAGTAAAACCTATTTCTCAGGCAAATGATGTGACAAACAGCGCAGCAAATATAGCAAAGCTGATTAGCACATTAGTCAAGCAGCTGCACACACCGCAAAAAGCTGAATTAACCCTTATAGTACTGCAGGGTGAGGTTCAATGAATAGTATCCCTAATACACACACATGACACTTATGCCCAGGACCTCTGCTGGAGTGGCGCCCGTGTCTGTCCAGGAGCATGGGACAGTACTGGCCACCAAACGCCATTGTAACATGTAGCTTTGTATTTTAAGAAACGACATGGATAACAATTCCTAATATAATATTAATGTTGTGAAAAGCTGCCCATAAGTTTCTTTTAAAAGGGTTTGTCCCTTCAAGACAAAGGTATCTCAAAATATGGTAAACTGCCCAACTGATTTGAATTCATATTGACTGAATAGATACATGGCAGGGCTCAATTTGGCAAAGAAGGAGCAACTCTTACTTTCCTTTCTGGCTCACAGAGGGGGGATTTTAAGTGGGTGACACTCTCTTTGATGGACATATGCCCTAGTAGGACACAGGCTTCAAAGAAAGCTCCATCCAGCTGATTGTTCTGTATGGCAAACATCAAGAATAGGAAAGTCTCACAGCTTATTCTTTTTTTTATTCATTGTTTCGAGTACAGGAAGGATTTCCAACAATACTATTCAGTTAATTTCTTAAAAGTTTATGATAGTCCCCAAAGAGGAGCTTCATTTTAGAAAGGGTGTCCAGGATTAGAAAATATGGCTGCCTTCTTCCAAAAAAGAGCACAATGCCTGTCCACAGGTTGTGTGTAGTATTGAAGCTTAACCCCATTCACTTCAAAGGAGCTGAGCTTCAATACCAGATGCAGCCCATGGACCGGTGTAGCTCTGTTTTTGAAAGAATGCAGCCATGTTTTTCTAATCCTGCACAACAACCTCCACGAAGGACTTTTTCTTCCATCTAAAATAACAGATCTCAGACAGAAATAGCTAAAACGGATAAAAAAATTAGCATCACGGATGCTCAAAATAAAGTATAATTTTTTTTATAGTAGGACAGAAAATGAATCAGTGATGTGGACCTACTTCCTTTTTTGTTTTATTTATTTTAACTTCCTATTTCAATATTTTCAATCCAGTAGATGTAAACGAGCCATAGACTAATACTGTATCGGTCAGAAAGTATGTTTTCTTACTATTTCTACATATTCATGCATTAACATTAATAGAATATTGCAGCTCTGCAATGGATATGAGTCTAATGAGGAAGAGAAGTATTAATAAAAGACAAAGGAAAGATGAAAGTCAGTGACAAGGAGTCAATCGCATGACCTTCTGTCCCTTCATAAAACCATGGAGAAGGCAGTGTAATGAAGAGCAATCATGGATGCTTACTCAGCTAGTCTTCGGATTTCACAGTGCTGTAATGCACGGTTCAAGATCCCACTTGTCTTTGTTGTACAGTATTTTGCAACATCTTAAGATCTTGGCAGATGCTAAAGGCTTGATGGAAAATAACAGCAGAATCCTATGACGGGCCATGTACATTAATATACAGTGATTAAACACCATAATGAGTGTAATGTAAGTGTTTGAGAACTTTTTAATGAATCCTTGACTGACTTTTTGTGTTCCCTCCGAATTGCCTAAGACGTCATCAGTTTTTAAAGCGAATCGCACCCCCTTTAAGCCACCTGCCTGAGTTGAGGATTACATACGATTTTCCAGCGCGGATTCTCGTGCAGAAAGACTGCAGCATAATACAGTACCAGCAAAGTGTATAAGATTAGACAAATCTCATGTACAGATTGCTTTTTTTTCCACGTGGAAACTGACCTGTTGTACTGACTTTGAAATCCCCAGCATGTAATTTCTTTGCTTGTTTTTTGTGTGCGGATTTCACCCTTCTAAAAGCAAGAGTGAGATCTGTGGAAAATCCACATAACGTTTGCACTAAATACCGCAAGTAAGGCTACTTTCACACTGACGTTTGGTGCGGATCCGTCTTGTATCTGCACAGACGGATCCGCACCGATAATGCAAACGCTTGTATCCGTTCAGAACGTATCCGTTTGCATTATTCTTAAAAAATAAAAGTCTAAGTCAACATTGAAAGTCAATGGGGGATGGATCCGTTTTCAATTGCACCATATTGTGTCAGTGAAAACCGATCCGTCCCTATTGGCTTACATTGTAAGTCAGGACGGATCCGTTTGGCTCCGCATCGTCAGGCGGACACCAAAACGCTGCAAGCAGCGTTTGGATGTCCACCTCAAAAGCGGAACGGAGACCGAACGCAGCCAAACTGATGCATTCTGAACGGATCCTCATCCATTTAGAATGCATTGGGGCTGAACTGATCCATTTTGGGCCGCTTGTGAGAGCCCTGAAACGGATCTCACAAGCGGACCCAGAAACGGCAGTGTGAAAGTAGCCTAAGGCCTCTTTCACACGACCGTTGTGTGCACCCGTGGCCGTTGTGCTGTTTTCCGTTTTTTTTCGCGGACCCATTGACTTTCAATGGGTCCGTGGAAAAAACGGAAAATGCACCGTTTTGCAGCCGCATCCGAGATCCGTGTTTCCTGGCCAAGAAAAAAATATGACCTGTCCTATTTTTTTCACGGCCAACGGTTCACGGACCCATTCAAGTCAATGGGTCCGTGAAAGAACACGGATGCACACAAGATTGGCATCCGTGTCCGTGATCCATGGCCGTAGGTTACTTTTTATACAGACGGATCCGTCTGCATAAAAGCTTTTTCATAGCTGAGTTTTCACTTCGTGAAAACTCAGAACCGACAGTATATTCTAACACAGAGGCGTCCCCATGGTGATGGGGACGCTTCTAGTTAGAATACACTACAAACTGTGTACAAGACTTCCCCCTGCTGCCTGGCAGCACCCGATCTCTTACAGGGGGCCGTGATCAGCACAATTAACCCCTTCAGGTGCGGCACCTGAAGGAGTTAATTGTACTATCATATCCCCCTGTAAGAGATCAGAGCTGCCAGGCAGCAGGGGGCAGACCCTCCCCCCCTCCCCAGTTTGAATATCATTGGTGGCCAGTGCGGCCCCCCCCCCTCTATTGTAATAATAGGTTGGTGGCCAGTGCGGCCCCTCCCTCCCTCTATTGTAATTATTCGTTGGTGGCACAGTGTGCGCCCCCCCTCCCTCTATTGTAATAATTCGTTGGTGGCACAGTGTGCGCCCCCATCAGCCCCCCCTCCCTCTATAGCATTAACAACATTGGTGGCCAGTGTGCGGCCTCCCATCTCCCCCCCCCCATCATTGGTGGCAGCGGAGTTCCGATCGGAGTCCCAGTTTAATCGCTGGGGCTCCGATCGGTAACCATGGCAACCAGGACGCTACTACAGTCCTGGTTGCCATGGTTACTTAGCAATAGTACAATAGTAGAAGATTCATACTTACCTGCTGGTGGCTGCTGCGATGTTCGTGTCCGGCCGGGAGCTCCACCTACTGGTAAGTGACAGGTCTGTGCGGCGCATTGCTAAA
Organism: Bufo bufo; assembly: GCF_905171765.1. Lineage (NCBI taxonomy): Eukaryota > Metazoa > Chordata > Amphibia > Anura > Bufonidae > Bufo > Bufo bufo. Next base: position 510,998,342 of record NC_053392.1, on the reverse strand, counting down.
TGAACTGTCACTTACCAGTAGGAGGAGCTCCCGGCCGGACACAGACATCGCAGCTCCCAGGTAAGTATGAATCTTTTACTATTGTACTATTGCTAGTAACCCGCTGCCACCAATGATGGGGGGGGGGGAGATGGGAGGCCACCAATGTTGTTAATGCTATAGAGGGAGGGGGGCCGATGGGGGGCGCACACTGTGCCACCAACGATTTATTACAATAGAGGGAGGAAGGGGGGGGGCGCACACTGTGCCACCAACGAATTATTACAATAGAGGGAGGAAGGGGGGGGGGCCGCACTGGCCACCAATGATTTTCAAACTGGGGAGGGGGGGGGTCTGCCCCCTGCTGCCTGGCAGCCCTGATCTCTTACAGGGGTATATGATAGTACAATTAACCCCTTCAGGTGCGGCACCTGAGGGGTTAATTGTGCTGATCACGGCCCCCTGTAAGAGATCGGATGCTGCTAGGCAGCAGGGGGCAGTCATGTACACAGTTTGTAGTATATTCTAACTAGAAGCGTCCCCATCACCATGGGAACGCCTCTGTGTTAGAATATACTGTCGGAAATGAGGTTTCACGATCTAACTCATATCCGACAGTATATTCTAACATAGAGGCGTTCCCATGGTGATGGGGACGCTTCAAGTTAAAATATACCATCGGATTGGAGAAAACTCCGATCCGATGGTATAAAAGGGACTCCAGACTTTACATTGAAAGTCAATAGGGACGGATCCGTTTGAAATGGCACCATATTGTGTCAACGTCAAACGGATCCGTCCCCATTGACTTGCATTGTAATTCAGGACGGATCCGTTTGGCTCCGCACGGCCAGGCGGACACCAAAACGACTTTTTTTTCATGTCCGTGGATCCTCCAAAAATCAAGGAAGACCCACGGACGAAAAAACGGTCACGGATCACGGAAAAACGGGACCCCGTTTTGCGGACCGTGAAAATATACTGTCGTGTGCAATAAGCCTAACACATGAGGTTTTTGGTGCAAATTTGGTGCTGAAACGCAAAGAAATCTGCACGAAAAACCACACCGATTTTCTGTTTTGAAACCTGCACCCATGTGCAGTTAGCCTTATGCTGCCCTCTGAGTGAGAGACACTGATTTCACCATCGTGCCTCATATGTGTGCATTTGATGTACTTGGCCTGATATCTGATTAGTTGAAGAAGGAGTCCACAATTCATGAGCATGCGGGGATAAGCCACCCTCCCACTGCTGATTGACAATCGTCTTATTATTACTGTGCATAGGGAGAATGCTGTCAATCAGCAATAATCAAGGACTCAAGTTCCTTGATATTCATGAGCTGCAGAGCTAGCCCTGCCTACCCGCTGCTGATTGACATCATTCTCCCTCTGCAAAGTAACAGGAAGAAACCTATCAAGGAAGAGGGAGGGCAGGACTAGCCCTACAGTTCATGATTCTCGAGGACTCATTCCTCAACTAATAAAGTTCAAAGTTCATGAAAGTACAAAAGCACACATATCAGACACAACAATGAAATCAGCATGTCCATAAAGAGGGCAGTAAAAGGTGGTTCCCCTAAAAAGGCATCTGTCAGCAGAATTGTACCTATGACACTGGCTGACCTTTTACATGTGCACTTGGCAGCTGAAGGCATCTGTGTTGGTCCCATGTTCATATGTGCCAGCATTGCTGAGAAAAATGATGTTTTAAAATATGCAAATGAGCCTCTAGGCGCAACGGGGGCGTTGCCGTTACACCTAGAGGCTCAGCTCTCTCTGCAACTACTGCGCTCTCTAAACTTTGATTGACAGGACCAGGCAGTGAAGACGTGATCACGCCTGGCCCTAACTTCTCCTAAAGTCAATCAAAGTGGAGAGGGTGCAGCAGTAAAAAGTATTTTTTTAAAAATCACCAGAAAGACACAAAGTAAGAGGGTGGAATAGGAAAATCAGAGTAGCTTTTCTAGACGAAAGTGTTAAATATAAGGATAGGACCAATTTATCAAACATACGACATTTGATAAATGTGGCATAAAGTACGCCAACGCAGACTCAAGCAAAATATTCCACTCATGATAAATTCCCCCCTATGTCTTCATGACACTTGATTCTTTACAAGTTGATTTATATTGCGTTTATTATTAGCATGCCACAATTCTACAGTCATTCAGCTGCAGCGATGCTGTTACAGGCAGGACTGACACTTTGCAAAGAAATCAAACTTTCTATAAATGAACATAATGTACGCATTGAAATAGTGCATTTGTATTAATACTTATGCACTGCAAGGACCCAACAGGGTAAACAGAAATTTGGAGTCCATCCAGCTCTGGGAATTAAAGGCTGTGTGTAAGGATCTCCATCTGTTTTCAAATCAATAACGATTCTTTCTCCAAGAGTTTTATTCAGCTAACCCACTTCCCTCGTCTGGAGGGCTTTATTTGCACTATAAAAACGCATCGACTGATTGATTTTCATCATTATTTTTAAAAGCTTCCAAGATTTGCATCCACAGTTGTAAACTTGCCTGGACGGACATCTGATCTCCAAAACTTGCATTTATAATATTTATTTGGCAGCTCATTTGAGCATGTAATCACTACCAATTACATCATTTCACATCAACATTAAACACATTATCTTGAATTGTTGCTTCTAACAGCACTTGCAAAAAGCACCAGTCAGCCAGACAGTTCATATTTCATTTGTGCCGTCATTGTTCTTTTACTTTTATACTTTGTGATCTCAACTATCATGTTTCCAGCTGATCTGGATTTTTTACGGGTTAGAGTGCCTTCACACTTTGCAGATTTTGTTGCAGAAAATTCTGCGACCGAAAATCAGTTCCATTCACCTGAATGTGCTTGCTGCCCCACTGAAATGAACGGAAGTGATTTTCAATCGCGGAACTTTCTGCACCAAAATCCGCAGTGTGTTAAGGAACCCTTAAACATTTACATTTAGGCTCGATAAAATGTTTTGCAAGAGTCACAGTAAAATGAAAGGACTGAGGCACTGTGACCACAATGGGGGAAAAAACATGCAAGTCATCTTTCCACCACCATATTGGGTGCTCTGCAATGGTTGCAAGGTTAAAGGTATCACAACTTGACGGACCCCTGTAGGCTATTCCTTCTAATTTTATACCACCTTAGTTTGCCACAGAATTTGGGGGAAGATTTATCAAACTGGTGTAAAGTATAGCAACCAGTCAAATTCCTCCTTTCATTTTCCAAAGGGGTAGTAAAAAATGATTGGTTGCTTTGGGCAACTAAGCCAGTTCTACTTTACACCAGTTTGATAAATCTCCCCCTTTGTGCCAAAATTTTGGTGTAAAATGGAGCATCTTAAGCCATACCTCTTTGATACAAAGCCACCCCCTTTTTTCACTAAGTCATGCCCCTCAATGGGCAAGGCACAGTGAATTATTCTTTTTGGCTTACTTGCTTCATAAATATGTCTAAATTGAGAAATGCCTAATTATGTCAGAACAAAGGCACAGCCAATGACTCCACAGACTTCTAGTGACAGACTTTTCCGTCTCTTGTCATGCCTAGAAAAATCTGTTAGATTTTCTCAAACTCTTCTCTATGGATAGGTCATCAATATCTGATCAGTGTGGGTCCAACGCCTGCACTCCCACCAATCAGCTGTTTGAAGAGCCTGCGGTTTACGTATAAGCTTGTGACCAGGGGAAATATGCATGGCAATTGAGACACAATAGAATCTACACTTCCTTGCACTAACGTCCATCGGGAGGAAAATGAGGTAAACATGTTACCTTTTCATGGTGAGGGAACATATAGCCATAGAGCAAATTTATGTTTATGGTGTCATTTTTTAACTTGCTCAGATTTCCTGCTTCTTTAAATTCCCAAACAGCAATTTCAGCGCATACTTACAAAGCAGATGACAATATATGTGTGCATTTCACACACAGGGCAAATTCCTCTTGTGATATTGGAAAAAAAATGAAAATAAAAAATAAACATAATTAGCTGCTACTGATGTGTGCACATGCTTTACTTACTGTCACTGCTTATGTGCACTTGCTTATATAATGCAAGTCAATGTCAAAGTGGTATATACTATCCACTGTGATCCGTGATCCAGTAGGTAGGAATGTAAAGCAGAAGAGCATGCTGTGTAGCCAGCAACTGTCTAAAGCAGGGATGCTCAACCTGCGGCCCTCCAGCGGTTGTAAAACTACAACTCCCACCAAGCCCTGCTGTAGGCTGATAGTTGTAGGCTGTCCGGGCATACTGGGAGTTGTAGTTTTGCAAAATCTGGAGGGCCACAGGTTGAGCATCCCTGGCCTAAAGTCCTTGGGCTTTACACCACCTTAGATCCAGGTTTCCACAATCAATCTACAGTACACATAACTTGATGTGTGATGCAGGTTTTAAATCCGCAGGCCCGTCAATATATGCTGCTGATTTCTACCGAGAGCAGAGACTGTGAAATCGACAGCAACCTGGCAGCATTTATGCAAAAAATTCTGAAGCAAAATCCACACTATTTGTTGTTGTTTTTGACACAGTAGATATTAGCCAAAAACACTGTGAATTTTCCACAGCTGACCCACCTCGTGTGGACGTACCCTCAAGAAAACATTTCATTGGAGTGTGGAAGGATAGATAAAAATGTGGTTATATTATAAACCATATAATAATGCATTCTGTATGAAGTGCATCTCCTCACATTTCACTTGTTTGAATAGCAGTTTCAGCTGTAGAGCCGCCTTCCCCCTTGTAGCAGAGTAGATCATCTGGATCTAACTCATTACTTCTTATAAACCCTATTATTTTTGTCTCTTTGGTGGTAGATGCCAAAGGTATAAAGTTTATGGTTATGTTTCAACAATTTAATATTTAGATTTTCATTGTAGTATTTCCTTAGCTATTTTCTTCTGTGTTTTTTCTCCCAAATGACTTGTGAAGCCATACCTTAGTGTCCCCCCTACACCTGTATTGTATAAACTTGTATGGATAACTATCTTACACATTTTATAAGTGCTGAGTTAAGTAGTTTGTCAAAGGTAAATGAATATGTCCCCAGCACGTGATACTTACCACTCTTCTCCCCTCCTGTTTCCAGCTTTGCACACCAGACCGGCAGCAGTGCATCTTCATGGCTGCAGTGGTGATGTCTCGTTCACACCAAGTCACCGTGCAGCAAATCACTGGCCTCTACAGTATACGACACATGACTTCCGAGGCCAGCGAATGGCTGCAGCTGTTGACAGAATGTGCATGGGACATCACTGCTGCGACCAAAAAATAAAAATACTAGCGGGCAGGACTGGAGGTCGTTGCTGGAAGCTGCAGGGGAGAAGAGTGGGAAGCTTCACTTTGTTATTTTATTACATTTACTGCTGCTGGGAAAATATTATTTTAACGTGGTTACATTTTCAAAGTGTTTGTTAAGTTTTCAATAAAAATCTAATTCAATTGAGAAAAGAAAGTTGCAACACTAGTCAGCCATGTTGGGAGTCTTATGATCAGCCAGGCACAGCCAACATACACATACAGCGACACAGCAGCCTGTTCTCTTCTCTTTCCCATCTCCATATCTGTCACCCTTATGCCTTATATACCTACTTGGCCCTCCCAAAGTGCTAGCCGACAGGCACCCTGGACATCAGCAGTTCAAACTTTGTATAAATACAACAGCTAATGGCAAAATAAATGTAACATGGCAGAACTGTATATATATACACTGCTCAAAAAAAATAAAGGGAACACAAAAATAACACATCCTAGATCTGAGTTAATTAAATATTCTTCTGAAATACTTTGTTCTTTACATAGTTGAATTTGCTGACAACAAAATCACACAAAAGGTCTGGATTTGGAGTCACACTCAAAATTAAAGTGGAAAAACACACTACAGGCTGATCCAACTTTGATGTAATGTCCTTAAAACAAGTCAAAATGAGGCTCAGTAGTGTGTGTGGCCTCCACGTGCCTGTATGACCTCCCTACAACGCCTGTGCATGCTCCTGATGAGGTGGCAGACGGTCTCCTGAGGGATCTCCTCCCAGACCTGGACTAAAGCAACTGCCAACTCCTGGACAGTCTGTGGTGCAACGTGACGTTGGTGGATAGAGCGAAACATGATGTGCCAGATGTGCTCAATTGGATTCAGGTCTGGGGAACGGGCGGACCAGTCCATAGCATCAATGCCTTCGTCTTGCAGGAACTGCTGACACACTCCAGCCACATGAGGTCTAGCATTGTCTTGCATTAGGAGGAACCCAGGGCCAACCGCACCAGCATATGGTCTCACAAGGGGTCTGAGGATCTCATCTCGGTACCTAATGGCAGTCAGGCTACCTCTGGCGAGCACATGGAGGGCTGTGCGGCCCTCCAAAGAAATGCCACCCCACACCGTTACTGACCCAATGCCAAACCGGTCATGCTGGAGGATGTTTCAGGCAGCAGAACGTTCTCCACGGCGTCTCAAGACTCTGTCACGTCTGTCACATGTGCTCAGTGTGAACCTGCTTTCATCTATGAAGAGCACAGGACGCCAGTGGCGAATTTGCCAATCTTGGTGTTCTCTGGCAAATGCCAAACGTCCTGCACGGTGTTGGGCTGTAAGCACAACCCCCACCTGTGGACGTCTGGCCCTCAAATCACCCTCATGGAGTCTGTTTCTGACAGTTTGAGCAGACACATGCACATTTGTGGCCTGCTGGAGGTCATTTTGCAGGGCTCTGGCAGTGCTCCTCCTGTTCCTCCTTGCACAAAGGCGGAGGTAGCGGTTCTGCTGCTGGGTTGTTGCCCTCCTACGGCCTCCTCCACGTCTCCTGATGTACTGGCCTGTCTCCTGGTAGCGCCTCCATGCTCTGGACACTACGCTGACAGACACAGCAGACCTTCTTGCCACAGCTCGCATTGATGTGCCATCCTGGATAAGCTGCACTACCTGAGCCACTTGTGTGGGTTGTAGACTCCGTCTCCTGCTACCACTAGAGTGAAAGCACCGCCAGCATTCAAAAGTGACCAAAACATCAGCCAGGAAGCATAGGAACTGAGAAGTGGTCTGTGGTTACCACCTGCAAAACCACTCCTTTATTGGGGGTGTCTTGCTAATTGCCTATAATTTCCACCTGTTGTCTATCCCATTTGCACAACAGCATGTGAAATTGATTGTCACTCAGTGTTGCTTCCTAAGTGGACAGTTTGATTTCACAGAAGTGTGATTGACTTGGAGTTACATTGTGTTGTTTAAGTGTTCCCTTTATTTTTTTGAGCAGTGTATATATATATATATATATATATATATATATATATCTCACACATCTCTGAATAAGGCTGGTCTAGCATTTTAGCATCCTTAGTAGTCACAATATGTGGACCTTCTTTGGCTCTGCTGAAAAAAAAAATGAAAATCACCATGGGACCATATGGTAATCTACTTTGGATCAGTAAAACTTAGGCATCTTAAATTTCCTATTGTTAAATTCAACACACCAAGTGAAAATCAGCAAACTCTATTAAAAACAAAAAAGTAAGCGAAAACATGGCATCATTCCATAACAAACAGCAGAATTTATGGCCACTTCAGGGCTCCATCTATAGAAACAATAGCTTATTGTTTTATCTACTAAAGGAAATGATATGCAAAAATAAAACCGTCATCTCACCATGCAATCATTACACTTTGAAACTTGTTTCCACGCAGTAGTTGCCTAATATCTGCGACAGCACATTGTTGAAACAGGTGAGACAAACACAGGACAGTAATGGGAAATCGCCATGTGTCCATATGACAACCAACTGAATATAGTTGCCATTGTATTCCACAACATTTCGGCTACCAGGCAGCAGAGGGATAAATTTAGCCATCTACTCTGGCTATTAGATGAGGATCCTAAACAAAGGGTCCCTATCTATTCACTCAGAACTACTTAAAGGTAATCAGTCACCTCTGTGAAGCCCTGAAAAGCGCAGAACTACATGAGTGCTGCTCCCGGTGACCTCCGATCACTATGTATATGTCCATATTTACTCCCGTTCCCATATTGTGTGCCAGTCCTCTATGTTATGAGGGCATTCTCAATAGTCCTTGCAGTGTATTCCAGTGCACAGACCCTATGCCAAAACACAAAAGAGAAATATTGTGTATGTAGTTCAGTGCAGTTAGGAGGGTCAAGAATTGTACTTTGGGGAAACAGCAACTACAGCAACGTATGGCCTACACCAAAGAGTCAACACCTGCAGTTAGGATCCATCTATGTAACTATATATTAAGGACAAGGAACACTTGTTTGATGACAGCAAAGTCTGCATTTTAGATACTGAGGAGAATTGGTTCAAAAGAGGTGTGAAATAAGTTATTTATGTTAAACTGGAGAAACCAAGCTTGAATAGAGGTGGAGGAATGCAACATCTGTTGTCTGCCACTTACAATGCTGTTTTAACACCTCTCCCGAGGCAGTTTAATAGCACATAATAGCTTCAGTCATGCAAATGCATCAACATCTTACGACTGAAGCATGAGGCACCAGTATTTATTGCTAGAGAATTCTTGTACAAGCCATTCTAACTGAAAGAGCCAGCCAGATGACTAGTCCAACATCTTCAAGAAAGTTTAAAAAGATATACAATATATTTTCCCAAAATTTTTGAACTCTGTTAGCCAGAAATGGTTCAGAAAATGTAGTTTTTGAACAGCTCTCATACTTTGTACCCGCGACTTCAAGCAATTATATCACAACTTAGAAGAAATCAAAAACTGTAGATGTGTAAACATATAAATCCCTGTATTGTGAGAGTTTGGAAATTTTGTGCTTTAGACAAAATGAATTTTTCCTTTTTTTTTTTTTTTTACATTCCCTTGCCCAAAACTCAAGGGCAACAGCAAAAAAAATCTAGGTATAAAATGGATATTTGTTAAATATAAGTTCATGAGGGTTCATTTAGGAAGTTTCTGAAAGGTTGCATAGCTTGAGGGAGTCCAGATAAATGCTGTCACATTCAATGCTATTCACTAATCCCTTAGGCAATGTATATATATGTACAGTCAGGTCCATAAATATTGGGACATCGACACAATTCTAACATTTTTGGCACTATACACCACCACAATGGATTGGAAATGAAACTAACAAGATGTGCTTTAACTGAAGACTGTCAGCTTTAATTTGAGGGTATTTACATTCAAATCAGGTGAACGGTGTAGGAATTACAACAGTTTTCATGTGTTCCTCCGACTTGTTAAGGAACCAAAAGTAATGGGACAATTGACTTCTCTGCTGTTCCATGGCCAGGTGTGTGTTAGTCCCTCATTATCCCAATTACAATGAGCAGATAAAAGGTCCAGAGTTCATTTCAAGTGTGCTATTTGCATTTGGAATCTGTTGCTGTCAACTCTTAAGATGAGATCCAAAGAGCTGTCACTATCATTGAAGCAAGCCATCATTAGGCTGAAAAAACAAAACAAACCCCTCAGAGAGATAGCAAAAACATTAGACGTGGCCAAAACAACTGTTTGGTACATTATTAAAAAGAAGAAACGCACCAGTGAGCTCAGCAACACCAAAAGACCCAGAAGACCACAGAAAACAACTGTGGTGGAAGACCGAATAATTCTTTCCCTGGTGAAGAAAACACCCTTCACAACAGTTGGCCAGATCAAGAACACTCTCCAGGAGGTAGGTGTATGTGTGTCAAAGAGAAGACTTCACCAGAGTGAATACAGAGGGTTCACCACAAGATGTAAACCATTGGTGAGCCTCAAAAACAGGAAGGCCAGATTAGAGTTTGCCAAACGACATCTATAAAAGCCTTCACAGTTCTGGAACAACATCCTATGGACAGATGAGACCAAGATCAACTTGTACCAGAGTGATGGGAAGAGAAGAGTATGGAGAAGGAAAGGAACTGCTCATGATCCTAAGCATACCACCTCATCAGTGAAGCATGGTTGTGGTAGTGTCATGGCGTGGGCATGTATGGCTGCCAATGGAACTGCTTCTCTTGTATTTATTGATGATGTGACTACTGACAAAAACAGCAGGATGAATTCTGAAGTGTTTCGGGCAATATTATCTGCTCATATTCAGCCAAATGCTTCAGAACTCATTGGACGCGCTTCACAGTGCAGATGGACAATGACCCAAAGCATACTGCAAAAGCAACCAAAGAGTTTTTTAAGGGAAAGCAGTGTAATGTTATGCAATGGCCAAGTCACTCACCTGACCTGAATCTGATTGAGCATGCATTTCACGTGTTGAAGACAAAACTGAAGGGAAAATGCCCCAAGAACAAGCAGGAACTGGAGACAGTTGCAGTAGAGGCCTGGCAGAAGTAAAACCCAGCGTCTGGTGATGTCTATGCGTTCCAGACTTCAGGCTGTAATTGACTACAAAGGATTTGCAACCAAGTATTAAAAAGTGAAAGTTTGATTTATAATTATTATTCTGTCCCATTACTTTTGGTTCCTTAACAAGTGGGAGGCACATATGCAAACTGTTGTAATTCCTACACCTTTCACCTGATTGGGATGTAAATACCCTCAAATTAAAGCTGACAGTCTGCAGTTAAAGCACATCTTGTTTGTTTCATTTCAAATCCATTGTGGTGGTGTATAGAGCCAAAAATGTTAGAATTGTGTTGATGTCCCAATATTTATGGACCTGACTGTATATTTAGTCGACAATGGTTTTGAGGTGTGTATTTTATCTAGCGTCTTGTTGAGAGTATAGCAGCCGCAAGCTCCAGAACAAACTGCTTATAAGGCCGCTTTCAGACAGGCGATGATACTGTCTGTTTGCTGTCTAAGTTTAGAACAGACAGCACATGGACTTAAAGTGGTTTTCCAGGTGTTTCCTCTGAACACCTGGGGCCCCCACCGATCAGCTTTTTTAGAAGGCTCTTCTCTCAGCTTTTCCTAGGCCAATGACGACATGTTCATCGATCACGTGGCCTAGGTGCAACCCAGCCCCATAGAAATGAATGGGGCTAAGTTGCGATACAAAGCACAGCCGCTGTACAATGTATGGCGCTGTGCTTGGTAAGCATGGTGAAGGCCTCGGCACTCAGAGGAGCGCTGGTGCCTTCTCAAACAGCTGATCAGTAGGGGTCCTCGATGTCGAACCCCCCACCGATCAGATACTGATGACCTATCCTAGGCCATCAGTTTTAAAATCTTGGAAAACCCTTTTAATATTTACCAATTAAAATGAAAGGGTACATTTACATGGGAAATTTACCGCATGGACCATCAGTCTGTATAGAGAGAATCTCTGTATGTTCTGTCTTTGTCTGATTTTCCCGCATGACTCACTTATTCAAATGTACGAGTCTCCAAGGGAAATGAACTGCAGATGGACTCTATCTCTGAGTAGTACTAGTCAGTTTAGACACAAGTTCACTACTGGTTGTCTGAAACCGGTGTAAAGATACCCATACACATTCAGTAACTGTTGGCTATCTCTTCTGACTCTCTCCGGGCTGCCCCATACTCATATATATTCACCTGACCAAACATGTATATGTATTCTATAGGGAGAAGGGAGAAAGCTATTGATAGGCTATTCATTTTGCCCGATTCTTGTCTCTCCCGACATCACCTGTTGGGGGAAAGTCAGGAACTCCTCACCCACATTAGTTATTGGCAGGTTAGGCTGATAAAAGATTAATTTGTATGGCCAACTTAAGTGTCTGCAGAAGTGAGAGCTGGGATACTAAGAGCTAGAGATGCATTCATTTTCTTCAGTTAAGAGAACTTAAACTGGTAATAAGTTAATTTACTAAGAGAAAACTGATTGTAATAAATTATTGAGAATTTTTTATGCTTTCAATTCATAAAAATGGGACCTATACACTGATTATTTGTCAATCCAAAAGAATTGTTGACCCGAGAAAGAGCCTTATTACTCTTATAGAAACATGAGGCACTTCTCTAATAGTCCTTTAGCCCAGGTGGCCAGGGTCCATAGGAATCCCTTTTTATTTGTATGCATAGTAGGGAATAAAGCTCTGAACACAAAGCAAATAACGTTTAAAAAAAATATTTGTCGACAGACCTTTCCCCAAGCCTATTGTTTACACTACAAATGTACTATGTACTACCACATCTTCAAGACATTTTCAGAATGTAGCATCCATAGAAGCCTTAGCACCAAAACTCACACGTTCATTATCTTTTGTTTCTATGAGATTTCAGAAGCTAGAGTAATATGCAAAAAGAGAATAAACAAGTTGAGAGCAGTGAAAAAAGTAATGTATAAAGGGCAAACACAAATAACAAGAAACATAAGTCACTATAAAAATAACATCTAAGTTACTCTAGAAAAAAAGAGACAAAACATAAGTGAATGACACTATAGTATTACTATAGTATTTCAGTCCATTTGTGCTATGCTTTAAGCATATTTTCCCTCAAAATCTTTCAGAAACCTCAGATCATGATAGTGTCAACCAATGGATCATGATTATGGTCACAGATCCTGTAAGAATAGAAATCATGATGCAAGCGTGAAGAGAGCCTTAAAGCGTACCTGAGTTTTCAAAAAAGGTTTTCATAATGGCTGTGCTTCTTTGTACAATCATAATTGTAAAGGAAGAAATATGACTTCCTTAATCTTTTTTTTCAGGAATATTATTTCCTATTTCAGCTGCACAGCTAGATGCATTTTGCTGAGAACCGGATGGCATACACGCCAGGACCGGATGGCATACACCCCCGTATCCTAAGGGAATTAAGTAATGTCATAGCCAGACCCTTATTTCTGATATTTGCGGACTCTGTACTAACAGGGAATGTCCCACAGGATTGGCGCATGGCAAATGTGGTGCCAATATTCAAAAAGGGTCCAAAAACAGAGCCTGGAAACTATAGGCCGGTAAGTTTAACATCTGTTGTGGGTAAACTGTTTGAAGGTTTTCTGAGAGATGCTATGTTAGAGCATCTTATGGGAAATAAGCAAATAACGCCATATCAGCATGGCTTCGTGAGGGATCGGTCATGTCAAACTAATTTAATCAGTTTCTATGAGGAGGTAAGTACTAGACTTGACAGCGGCAAATCAATGGATGTCGTGTATCTGGACTTCTCCAAAGCATTTGACACTGTACCTCATAAAAGGTTAGTATATAAAATGAGAATGCTCGGACTGGGAGAAAACGTCTGTAAGTGGGTAAGTAACTGGCTCAATGATAGAAAGCAGAGGGTGGTTATTAACGGTACATACTCAGATTGGGTCACTGTCACTAGTGGAGTACCTCAGGGGTCAGTATTGGGCCCTATTCTCTTCAATATATTTATTAATGATCTTGTAGAAGGCTTGCATAGTAAAATATCAATTTTCGCAGATGACACTAAACTGTGTAAAGTAATTAACACTGAAGAGGACAGTATACTACTACAGAGGGATCTGGATAGATTGGAGGCTTGGGCAGATAAGTGGCAGATGAGGTTTAACACTGAGAAATGTAAAGTTATGCACATGGGAAGGAATAATGCAAGTCACCCGTACATACTAAATGGTAAAACACTCGGTAACACTGACATGGAAAAGGATCTAGGAATTTTAATAAACAGCAAACTAAGCTGCAAAAAACAGTGTCAGGCAGCGGCTGCCAAGGCCAATAAGATAATGGGTTGCATCAAAAGGGGCATAGATGCCCGTGATGAGAACATATTCCTACTACTTTACAAATCACTGGTCAGACCACACATGGAGTACTGTGTACAGTTCTGGGCTCCTGTAAACAAGGCAGACATAGCAGAGCTGGAGAGGGTCCAGAGGAGGGCAACTAAAGTAATAACTGGAATGGGGCAACTACAGTACCCTGAAAGATTATCAAAATTAGGGTTATTCACGTTAGAAAAAAGACGACTGAGGGGAGATCTAATTACTATGTATAAATATATCAGGGGGCAGTACAGAGATCTATCCCATCATCTATTTATCCCCAGGACTGTGACTGTGACGAGGGGACATCCTCTGCGTTTGGAGGAAAGAAGGTTTGTACACAAACATAGAAAAGGGTTCTTTACGGTAAGAGCAGTGAGACTATGGAACTCTCTGCCTGAGGAGGTGGTGATGGTGAGTACAATAAAGGAATTCAAGAGGGGCCTGGATGTATTTCTGGAGTGTAATAATATTACAGGCTATAGCTACTAGAGAGGGGTCGTTGATCCAGGGAGTTATTCTGATTGCCTGATTGGAGTCGGGAAGGAATTTTTTATTCCCCTAAAGTGAGGAAAATTGGCTTCTACCTCACAGGGTTTTTTTTTGCCTTCCTCTGGATCAACTTGTAGGATGACAGGCCGAACTGGATGGACAAATGTCTTTTTTCGGCCTTATGTACTATGTTACTATGTTACTAAGTTGGGGGGGGGGGGGGCCTCCCTTCTGCCATCACTGTACTGCTGTGACATCCTTGTTTTCAGCTCTGGAGCTCACAATACAGATATGGAAAGATAAATCACACTTAAAGACACAAAGGAGGATCCTATAATCTTCAAAAGATGTGTAGAAGCAGGCTCAGGATCTAAGCTAGTTCTGACACGTCCCCACTTCTTCTAAGCCATCGTCTGTGTTTCTGTTACTAGGAACACATCTTGCCTGACAACTGGGAGTGAACTGCAAATTAGGTGGAAGTGAGACCTCTAGTTGCCATGACTTTGCAACTTGTTTCAGGTGGATGCAGGCATATTTTTTTAATTAAGTGATTTAGAAATTTGCAAGTTACACCATTCTCTATTAAATGAAATTAAATTGTGTGAAAGTACAGTGACTGTGAAAACCTCATTAAATCTTAAAGTCTCTTAAAATCTCAGTCCCCTAAATGTGAAATTTTTAATATGTTTAATAATTTGTAAGCATATTAGAATTTATCATCCCCAACAAAATGTATGATCACACAGAAGTGCCTCAGCTTAGAGGACTTTACTATCAAAAAGGTAAAATCTGTCGAAATTGTGTTTAACCCCCATACCTCACTGCAGAAGACGATATGGGTAAACTATAATTTTACATTAGTATTGGTGGACAACAATGCGAAATCTATGACCTATGAAAAATGCCAAAATTGTTACCGTAATTTATTCTTAGCCGCCAGCAAAAAAACGTAATAACAAGCGATCAAAAAGTGTTATTTATTGCAAAATGATACTAATGGAAACTACAAGTTGTCCTGCAAAAATCAAGCCCTCATACAACTCCATAGAAAGATGCGGAGATGTAAAAAGATTTTCTTCTTTTAAAAAAATAGGGTTTATGATCTACGATAGTTATTCTTATAGCCTTGATTAATAGGCCGAGTTAATTAGCCGTTTTGATATTACTGAAGGTTTAATATGGAAGTTTTGACATCTTACTACTTTTCTTGTACTACATAATGATGATCTGATTATACCAGCTTGTGTTTTGGCTCTGTATTTTTCTCATTGGGCCTGCGTGCTCATAAGTACTTTTATTTGAATGTGTACTTTTTCATTGAAAATCTTAATAAAAACAGGATTGTATGAAAAATGGGATTTTATTGCACAAAAGCAGTAAAACGTAAATAAAAAACTATATGTATTTTGTATTGCTGTAATCTTACTGACCAAGAGAATAAAGATATCATGTTATTTATGCTGAAAATGAACACCACTAAATTTATAATGTAAAAACTCAGTGGCAGTATTGCTGTTTTTTCCCATCTCCCTCCCAGAAAGAGTTAATAAAAGTTAATCAGACGGTTATGTGTACCTCAAAATGGCACCATTAAAAACTACAACTTGTTCTGCAAAAAAAAAAGCCCTTATACGGCTATATAGACAGGAAAATAAAAATGTTATGGCTCTTGGAAAGCGACAATGAAAAAATTAAGAAAAACGCTTGGTCACTAAGGCCCAAAACAGGCTGGTCACTAAGGGGCTAAAGCGGTTTTCTGAGACGCTAATACGGATTACCTTTCCTCAGGATAGGACATCAGTATATGATCGATGGGGGTCTAACACCCGAGTGACGACACTTTCATCACGTGGCCTAGGTACAGCTCAGCCCCATAGAAGTGAATGGGACTAAGCTGTGATACCAAGCACAGCCATTATACAATATTTGGTGGGCTATAAGAAGACCGCAGCGATCACAGAAGCCAAAATCCCTTCTCAAACAGCTGACCCCCACCAATCATATACTGATGGCCTTTCTAGAGAATAGGTCATCAGTATAAAAATCTTTTCAGTGTATAACAATGTTTTCCAGTTATTATATGTATAGTCCATTACATATTTACTTAAAGGAATTTAGAATATTTCAGGAACTTCAAAAATTGTATTCCAATAAATATGGTTTAAGTTCTATCTAAGTAGCCTGATTACTTACATGATAGTAAGAAAAAGCCTGATGTTACCGTTTTACCACAGTAAATTTGTTAATACAAAATTTTTGGCCATTTAAGAAGGAGTCATAGTCGGACTGTGATAAAATACAGGAGTCGAAGTTGGTGTCAGAACTCCACAGCCCTGGTATTGATTGCAAAGTGGGATAAACACTGAACTTCAGGTGCCTATTTCGCATAGAAAACATTATATATATATAAATTCATTTTAGGACATTTAGAATAGGTTTTAGTAAAGTTGATGCCAAACTTTAGGTACACTTTAATTTTATTTTAACAATTCAGAATAGAGTGCAGATTCTTATTGTTTTATTTCACTGATTCTGATTTAAAAGCTTAGGAGATTTAGGCCCGCTGATTCTGGAGTTGAACAATTCCACACATTTTTTTATCTAGAAGAATGCAGACTAAAATGAAACCCAGCTGCTATACATGGAAGTCGAATGTTTTATCCACTAAGCCATACAGCCTCTTCAAAGTTTAATTTGACGTTTGGTTCTCAAGCTAAAGGTCAATGATTAATTCTTTAAGCCTTTTAGTGGAGCTAGTGCAGGGTATTTTTACTCT
This sequence comes from Bufo bufo, assembly GCF_905171765.1. Classification (NCBI taxonomy): domain Eukaryota; kingdom Metazoa; phylum Chordata; class Amphibia; order Anura; family Bufonidae; genus Bufo; species Bufo bufo. The sequence goes on along the minus strand of NC_053392.1, from coordinate 510,981,445 downwards.
CCTTACTGATTCACATCTCAATGAGAAAGCAGTACACAGAAAATACCCCAGTCACCACTGCACTGCGTTAAGATAGTAAGCTTGATATACAGACATGCCTACATTATTGTCAGTCAAGTATAGAAGAAAATATTTCAGATACAAAATATCACATACATTTTCTCATGATTTCATAAGAGATAATTGATAACACAAGACAATGACTCAAAAAGATGCGTTTTGTTGGTCACATATGTTAGTTTTTTACTTTTTCTACTTCAAATCAGGACTCAATGTCATAAAGTAAGTGGATAAGTTGTTTTGCTAGCGATATATGAACCAACATGGATAACAATACAGTTGCAAGTGATGAAAACAATGCTGGTGACATCCCACCCATATCAGAAGAAAAGAAGGGACAGGACACTGAACTCTCTAGTTCTTGGATGGAAGAACATGAACCAACAGAATAAAGACTCATGCACATGGCCGTAAGAGTTTTTGTGGTCCACAAAACATGGATACCGGCCGTGTGTGTTCCACATTTTGCGCAATGGAACGTCCTGCCCTCTGTACAACTGTCTTATTCTTGTCCATAATATGGACAAGAATAGGACATTTTCAGTTTGTTTTTTTTGCGGGGGCCACAGAATAGACATATGGATGCGGACAGCACATGGTGTGCTGTACATATCTTTTCCAGCCCCATTGAAGTGAATGGGTCTGCAATTGATATGCAAAAATTCATATCAGATGCGGACAAAAACAACGGTCGTGTGCATGAAGCCTAAGGAGGACTATAGTTGGATTATTGCTATGGGGCCTCCTCTCCTCTTTGTACACCCTTGTTACTTGTGGCAGAGGTTTTTATTCAAGAAGAGCCAGCGTTGATCACCCACTGCTTAGTTGTAGTGTGCCACCAGTTTGATTACTGCAATGAGACCGAAAGGGCAACGTCTGCCAAAAGTTGGAAATACCTCCAATCATTAAAGTGAATAAAATTGTACCACCTGCAGCTAGAGCAGTCCAGATAATTTCATGTCATGGTGGGTACAACTCGCTTTACAATCTAGCCACAATAATGTAGGTGTCTTCATGAAGTTCATATATTTCCTGAGGATGAGGACTGCTGAAGAGTAGGATGAACAATGTTGACATAGCAGTTTTCGGATATAGCCAGTACCAGTCATACTTTAGTAATAAAAGAAGTTGTTCTCTTCAGTTTTTTTTTTTGTAGCATCAATAATTCATCTTAAAGGGGTTATCAAAATTCATGTAAAAAAATTTAATCAGACATCATATAGTACATGACAACCTATTTCTAACAAAGATAGAATCAGTCCTAGACCTTTGCTCCAACTGCTCTGCTAGATTCTCTTCAGGGGACAACTTAGGGGACCTTTCTAGAGTGGTGTGTTCTTTCTGCTGCAGATCTCTCCCTATTACAGGTCAGGAGTACTGTCTTGTCTACAGCTGCAACTCTCTCCCTGTAACTGTCACAGCTTCTAACAGTCAATCTGGCTGATGGTAATTGAATGAAATTGAGCATGTGCTTCCACCGAGCAATGTTACTGAGGTGGACAGAGAAATAAAGAAAAACAGCAGGTGGCACTGTACAGGTACATTTTATTGAATAGCTCAATGGCTATAGCACATTTTTTATTTAATGCAATTACAAAAGTCTGAAAACTTTAGAATAGTTTTTGTGGGACAGCCCCTTTAACGTAAATGGGTATTCTCACCTCTGGGACTTACACCTATATTTAGAATGGATTATTACATGAAGGTTAACAAACATCAGAACAAATATTAACACCCTATAAAATAAGGGAAAATATATCTAAACTCAAAGAAAACCTCCGATAACGAGCTGACTCTGAATGAACAAATTAACCTACATAAAGACACTTGAGTCCTATAGGGCTTATGAAAATAGATGAGCCAGCGCTTAGCTATTTTCGGCAGTCCTACAGAAATGAATGGAGGGTGGCCACACATGCACAGTGGACCCTCCAGCTCTTTGCGGGCTCCGATCTAAGTATAGGTGTGAGTCTCAGAGGTGGGACTGGCACCTATCAGAGATTGGGGGTATATTAGGGGTATATTGGGGGAATATACCTTTAACATAGTATTTTTTTATTACTTTAAATTCTCCACAACTACCTTGCAGGCATAGAAACAGGCTGCTGTTATCTCGCCATGGTCAGTAAATATTTTCCAAGGTTAGAGATAATATCTACCGTACACCTTTAATAAAAGTCCATCTAGGTTAATGTGTACATGAACAGAACTTCAGCCAGTTGGGTTTTAATTTTTTTTAACACTTCAGATTGAATGGTTAACGGTGACCACGAATATACTATGTTAATGTTATGATGTAAAAAACACACTATGTGGAGTGATGTTCAACTATCAATAGTCTTCAGGGCAAACCCAGAAAATGTGAAGTTCCCTACACCCTTGCATGTAATTATCAGAATAGTCAGGGAATAACTATATATATTGTTTCTGTAATAAATTATTAAAAAATGATAACTTTTTTGGTCTTCTCAAAAAACTTTATTTTCTTCCTCCCTGTAAAGAGTCAATATAACATAAATGTAGCAGCCCAGTTAAAATAGGAAAAACACAGCTGCGTGCTAAATGACTAGATCTCTTCAATGTTACTGGTATCTCTTGTAGGAATGGTATCTGACAGAAGAACAAATCTCCACCACAACATCCAAGTAGTGGGATTAGTCCACGTATAGACAGCCAAATACTTTTAGACTGGATCATGGCAGTTTCACGCTTAGTAAGAGATCTGAGTCTGTGGTACCAGAAAACAATTTCCCACATCATAGTCATCATGCTCTCCTAAGAAGATATAAGCAGACACGAGCAGAGGAAATAAATGCCCACTAACGTCCTGCCGGCCGTGCCTGTCACAGTGAAAAAGCCACAAAATTACACATCCTGAACATAGATAACAACACACAATAGGAACATTATTTGCTATGGAAAAAATATTGGCTTTGTTATACGAAACTATTTATTTCTAGGAACCAACATTCAAAGTTCATATAAGGATTTCAAGTTCTGGTTGTAAAATAAATGTCTTAGGTATATATGTTATACTGTATATAAATCACATGCAAAACTCAGACACCAGGATTTTGTTTAAAGAAGCTGCAAAAAAGCAAAGTTAAAGGGGTTCTCTGGGAATTAAGAAAATTAAAATACTTAAATATTACTTTATTATAAATATATTCTTAAATACCTTTCATTATTTATAATGGCTCGTTTTGTCTGGGGAGCAATCATCAGGGGTAACAAAATGGCTGCCGTCCCATTAGTTCACACAAAACCTGTCCTAATCACACATGAGGACAAGTTACTTTACAACATTGAGGTAAAGAGTTGCCTCATCCTTCTCTCCTACTTGACAGGGATTATGATCCTGAATACAGATGATAAGAACTTTAGCTGAATCACTGGGGAATTTAGTTCATGAGGAGACATGAAGTACAGAGAGGATGGACAGGACAGGCTGTGGTAATGGAGAATGTAAACAAGTGCTGCTGCTCATTACCACACCTCACCCTCCTCATCATCTTCATTCCCACAGAGATTCACCTGTATTCAGGATCATTATTCCTGACTAGTGTTGAGCACGAATATTTGAATAGCGAATTTATATCGCCACTTTGAGAATTCGCGAATATTTAGAATATAGTGCTATATATTTGATATATCGAATATTTGGCATTTTTTTCCATCTTAACACATGATTCCTCTCTGCTTCTTGCTTGTGGGCCAATGAGAAGGAACAATACTTAGTGCACCAATCAGTAATCTGTAGTCAGACCTGCTAAAATGTGAAGTTACACGTAGTGGGAAAAAATATTCCTATCACTGCCGATTAGCGCAATCGCGAATATATTGGAGCACTGTACTCTATCTGCATATAAAGCTATTCTAATGTTCTGCCGTGCCAACCATTTTCTCCAGTCTCAGGAAACTTATACCAGCTTGAAAATTGTAGCCAAAGTGACCTATGCCTATATTTCGCTTTACGAATTCGCATTACGCAATTTTTACATTGCCGATTTTTTGCATTCAATAAAATAATCTTGAATTCTCAAAATTCGCGAATATATGACAAATATTCTACTAAATATTTGTGAAATATCGCAAATTCGAATATAGCCCCTGCCGCTCATCACTATTCCTGACAAGCAGAGCAGAGAGGAGGATGAGGCAGCTCTGTGGCTCATTGTGGTGAAGTCACTTGTCCTCCTGTGTGCACTGATAGGATGGCGGCCATTTTATTTTGCCTAATGATTGCTCCCTAGACAAAACCAGCCATTCTAAGTAATGAAAGGTATTTGTGAATATATTTATATTAAAATAATATTTAAGTATTTAAATTTTTTTCATTCCTGGATAACCCCTTTAACCAGTATATCCATACAAATTGAACCAATACCTCATACTGTAGTCGAGGTTCAGGAGATGCCATCCTGCTATTTTTTTTCATGATCCGTTGCTCCATTCTACCACTATGCCCCCTCTTTCTGTTTTGGCACCTAGTTATTAGCATTGGTACAAGGAGGTAGAGACCCTTGCTCTTCTTGGTGGGTGTCTCCTTCTCCCTGGATTTGATGCTGTCAAGTCACTGCGGACCGCTTTGCAGCCAGGGAGAAGACGAGCTGTTTTTGTGAGATTTGGTAAATCACGTGAGAACAGTATAGTACTTGCTGTACTTGCTTACATAGCTCATTCTCTGGAAATGTATCAAATCTAATGAGAACAGCTCCTGAACCTGGACTACAGTAGTGTCACTGCCAGATCTCTAAGAAGCTCTGACAGACGTTCTTCTGTAGCTCCTGCATGATGTTCTTTTGTTTTGCTTTCACTTTGTCATCTCTTTTCCTTCTCCCAGCTGTCATCTATTCACACTGATTGCCTCCCTTTATATTCCCTCCCATACTGCCTCACTTTGTGGTTTATACTACTTCCTGGATTGTGCTCTCTGCTAGAAGCTGCAACTGCTGGTTCCTCAGATAAGTCGCTTCTTTTATTTGTGTTTTTCTGCTGGCTTGATTCTAGGTGACCCTGACTCCCTCCGTATTAAGTTCAGGGAGCCGGTGGTCGTGTCCCCTCACTATTGTAGGGTTTTCAGGTGTCATAGTCGAGGCACGTGGGCATGCAATTATCTATCATAGAGATCTTTGCATGGGCTGAGCAGTAAGGGTGAGCTCTAGGGCTGTTATAGGGCTTACCCATATGTTCCTTAGTTTGGGATCAAGTCAGTCTGATGTTTATTTGTGACTTCCAGTTTTCTGCAACACCATCCGTGACAAGTAGGAGGTATTGCTTTTATAAAAAAAACAAGACAGGTCCTCTTTAACTTTACTTTTTTCATTATACATTTGGAGGTATGGCTGCCTCTAACTTGGCAGTGCGCTCCACCACCTGTCCAATGCTAAGCAGACTATACCTGGATCCTTCAGTACCTGTCCTGAGTTCATTTTAGAGGCCTAAAGAAGTGAGTCTGTTTAGTGTAGGGTCCCATCTGAGTTTGCCTTGTTAAGGCCTTGCAGACCCATCCGCCTCAATAGGGCCGCAAAAGATGTGGACAGCACACCGTGTGCTGTCAATTCGTATGTCCTTTCAACCGCCCCGCAAAAAAATAGAACATGTCCTATTCTTGTCCATTTTACGGACAAGGATAGGACAACTCTATAGAGGGCAGAATGTTCCGCTCTGCAAAATGAAGAACGCACACAGCCGGTGTCCGTGTTTTGCGGATCCGCAAAAACACCAATTGTCGTGTGCATGAGCCCTAAGCAGGATGAATTCATACAAGTTGATCTAAATGAGTACAGTAAATGCAGCAGTAATACAAATCTAAATAATCCATCAATTCAACATTTTTGTGTGTGTCGAGCATTTGCAGACTGCTGCTATATCTTTTGTGTTTTTTTTATTCTTAAGACGTTGTCCAGCAGTAGGACAGCCTCTTTAATAGGCCTCATGCACACGACCGTATTTTTTGCGGTCCGCAAAACGGGGTTCCGTTTTCCCGTGATCCGTGACCGTTTTTTTGTCCGTGGGTCTTCCTTGATTTTTGGAGGATCCACGGACATGAAAAAAAAAGTCGTTTTGGTGTCCGCCTGGCCGTGCGGAGCCAAACGGATCTGTCCTGAATTACAATGCAAGTCAATGGGGACGGATCCGTTTGACGTTGACACAATATGGTGCAATTTCAAACGGATCCGTCCCCCATTGACTTTCAATGTAAAGTCAGGAGTTAATATACCATCGGATCTGAGTTTTCTCCAATCCGATGGTATATTTTAACTTGAAGCTTCCCCATCACCATGGGAACGCCTCTATGTTAGAATATACTGTCGGATTTGAGTTACATCGTGAAACTCAAATCCGACAGTATATTCTAACACAGAGGCGTTCCCATGGTGATGGGGACGCTTCAGGTTAGAATATACTAAAAGAACTGTGTACATGACTGCCCACTGCTGCCTGGCAGGTGCTGCCAGGCAGCAGGGGGCAGCCCCCCCCTGTAGTTAACACATTGGTGGCCAGTGTGGCCGGGCCCCCCCCCTCCCTCCCCTGTAGTTAACTCATTGGTGGCCAGTGGGCCTCCCCCCTGTAGTTAACTCATTGGTGGCCAGTGCGGCCGGCCCCCCTCCCTCCCCTGTAGTTAACTCGTTGGTGGCCAGTGGGCCTTCTCCCCTCCCTCCTAATTAAAATCTCCCCCCTATCATTGGTGGCAGCGGAGTCCCAGTTTAATCGCTGGGGCTCCGATCGGTAACCATGGCAACCAGGACGCTACTGCAGTCCCGGTTGCCATGGTTACTTAGCAATTTGTAGAACCATTATACTTACCTGCGAGCTGCGATCTCTGCGTCCAGCCGGGAGCTCCTCCTACTGGTAAGTGACAGGTCCGGCCGGGAGCTCCTCCTACTGGTAAGTGACATGACCTGTCACTTACCAGTAGGAGGAGCTCCCGGCCGGACCTGTCACTTACCAGTAGGAGGAGCTCCCGGCCGGACGCAGAGATCGCAGGTAAGTATAATGGTTCTACAAATTGCTAAGTAACCATGGCAACCGGGACTGCAGTAGCGTCCTGGTTGCCATGGTTACCGATCGGAGCCCCAGCGATTAAACTGGGACTCCGATCGGTACACTCCGCTGCCACCAATGATAGGAGGGAGATTTTAATTAGGAGGGGGAGGGAGGGGAGAAGGCCCACTGGCCACCAACGAGTTAACTACAGGGGAGGGAGGGGGGCCAGCCGCACTGGCCACCAATGAGTTAACTACAGGGGAGGGGGGGGCTGGCCGCACTGGCCACCAATGAGTTAACTACAGGGGAGGGGGGGGCCGGCCGCACTGGCCACCAATGAGTTAACTACAGGGGAGGGGGGGGGCCGGCCGCACTGGCCACCAATGAGTTAACTACAGGGGAGGGAGGGGGGGGCTGCCCCCTGCTGCCTGGCAGCACCTTCCAGGCAGCAGGGGGCAGTCATGTACACAGTTCTGTTAGTATATTCTAACCTGAAGCGTCCCCATCACCATGGGAACGCCTCTGTGTTAGAATATACTGTCGGTTCTGAGTTTTCACGAAGTGAAAACTCAGCTATGAAAAAGCTTTTATGCAGACGGATCTTCGGATCCGTCTGTATAAAAACTAACCTACGGCCACGGATCACGGACACGGATGCCAATCTTGTGTGCATCCGTGTTCTTTCACGGACCCATTGACTTGAATGGGTCCGTGAAAAAAATAGGACAGGTCATATTTTTTTCACGGCCAGGAAACATGGATCACGGATGCGGCTGCAAAACGGTGCATTTTCCGATTTTTCCACGGACCCATTGAAAGTCAATGGGTCCGTGAAAAAAAAACGGAAAACGGCACAACGGCCACTGGTGCACACAACGGTCGTGTGCATGAGGCCATATTCAGTCAAAAATTCCTCAAAGCACAAGTTTTACATCTACTCAAAGTATTGAGTTGTTATACAGTGAATAGAAGGTTAGAAGCACCAGTGATTTTTCTCATTTTAATAGGACCTGTCATAAATTTCACAAATGAAACCTGCCTTAATTCCCACCAAATCAGGGGGACTCAAAAAGGGATTACAGAAAACAATTGCACAAATATTACATGTTATGTTTGATTGATACATTTTCAATGATTTATAGTGTTTCCATCTGAAGAAACTGGTTTGTCAGCTTTGTTTTATGTGTTAATGTGTTTAATATGATTTTAACACCTGTTTCCTAAATAACTACAAAAAAATGTTGCAGCGATATAGACTTTTGTTGGGTGTGATTATAAAGGAGTGTTGTTGAGTGGTAGTGTATATGTGCTCATACAATAAGACTGAATGTCTTGTACATGGTTATAATTCTTTTAAGCACTATAATAAATATTACCATATTATTTAAGATATTAAAATGCTAAAGAGATACTACTGCAGTACCCAGACTTGTGGGTATCTGCAATTGTTTAATGTTTTATATGCAATGATTTGTATTTTCATGGATATACTGCCCTGTTGGCTGCCCTGTTCCTCCCCTGTTGGTAGGAGTGGGCTGGTCCTACTTCCTGCCAGGAGTGGGAGTTTCAGTGCAGTGGAACAGAAAAAGGAGAAGCGAAAACAGTTCCTGTTCAAATAGGGGGGGAGTAAGGAAGCAGTTTTTTTTTGCGGACCAAATGCGGAACCATTCATTTCAATGGGTCAGCAAAAAAAAACAAAAAAAAACATAAGTTACTCCGTGTGCATTCCATTTCCGTGTGTCCATTCCACAAAGGAATAGAACATGTCCTATTATTGTCCGCATAACGGACAAGGATAGGACTGTTCTATTAGGGGCCAGCTGTTCCGTTCCGCAAAATACGGAATGCACAGGGACGTCATCCGTATTTTTTGTGGATCCATGATTTGCAGACAGCAAAATACATACGGTCGTTCACACAGCTCCACTCACCTAAATCAGATGCTATATAGAATGAGTTCCACTCCTTAACAGAGAAGAAGAGGCTCTCCCCAAATTTTTACACTCTGCTAAAATGAAAGCAAAACCTGTGTCCCTGTAATTCTGAGGGAAATCACATTTACTGTATTGAGGACAGTCATAACTTCACCTACTGACACTTTTTTCTCAGAACCAATAGGGCCTATTGAAGGGTGGATCAGGCAGGAAGATGATTTTTTAAGTTCCTCCTTGATATTTCATGCTCCTTTAGGATCCAATCTTGACTTTTGCTAATAAAAACGACATCAAAACTGTGATTCCAGCCTATGGCAAATTTCACACAGTTGTGTGCAGTCCAGAAAACATTGAGAGCTTTATTTCCTGGAGCGAACACTGCTTCTCTGACTAATCTCACATCATAAATGTTTTATGACACTGTGCGTCCTGCCTGACCATGGGTCTACTGAACTGTACTGAGAGCATTATGTGAGTACAGTTTAGCAGACCTGCGGTGTGGGGGGTTAGCTCTTCTCCGGGGGTGATTCACACAAATATCGTCGCCAGACACCAAGTTTCTGGTCCAAACATCACTTTATTTGGCTCCTCAGCAATCCAAACATAAAAGGTACAAAATAAACACCTGCCCGGCTGGGCTCTAACTAAACATATAATATCCTGACTCACCTAAAGTCACAGTTCACACCCTGTGAACACATGCGGCTTTGTCAGCCAATGTCCCACAGCCTCCTGGCTGTACAGAGCACAGTACGCCCACTGTCTCCAGTTCAGTATTTCTTGTGGGGGATTGGGCCTCAGTAGTTTGCCTGACTATGGCCCTGCGACCCTCCCAGGCGTCGCTGCGTCCCCCAACTCCAGGCTATCTCCCAGCCTTGTGGTCCCTCAGCCTTGCCCAGCTGAGACCACACAGACAGAGCCTCCAGGCCTCTGTCCACAGGTAACACACTACCCCCTTTCTGACACTCTGGGAGGTGCCTTATGCCAGGCTGATTACCTCCAGCTTGTCTCACCTGAGGTGGAACAGGGGTGTGGACCACATTATCCACCCCTTCCATGCCTCTAACCTGAGTGAGACCTGTCACTGTCTCACAGCGGTTAGACAGGAACACAAACACTACATCAAAATCATTATGACCCTGTGAGTTCACATCCCAGGAGCAGTATTCAGCCCTGGAAATATGGCCGTCACACACAGCGTGTTACCTGGACTGAATATGCTTGTGTGTAATAGGCCTTAAAGGGGTTATCCCTTGGTTAATGTAAAAACATGAAAATCAGGCATCATACAGTACATGACAATTTCTTTCTAACAAAGCTAGAACCAGCCCTGTACCTCACATGGATCCAGAGATCTCCCCATTCATTGATCCAACAGTTCTACTAGATCTATTTCAAGCATATTCTTTTTCAGAGGGTCTGTCCTTGCTGCTTCAGCTGTCAGCTGAAGGATGAAACTGAGTATGTGCGTCCACCTCAGTGAGCAGGACAGAGAAGTTAGAAAGAATAACTTAGTGGCTATGCTAAATTTTGCATTGCATACAATTACACAAATATTTACATCCAGGTTCTGAGTTTAAAAACATAGAATATTTTTTGTGGGAGAACCCATTTAAGGTGTTTTTAACATTGATAACCCCCTCTTGGAGGTTTTCTGGTAGAACTACTGTTTGAAAGGCTGTGGCAACTGCAGATAACCAATACCAGGCAAATATGCGGTGTGTGTTTTTTTTTTTTTTAAATTGTTAACTGGCAACATTAATTTGCTGATAAGAGTGCAGCCACACATTCATTATTTTTTTTTTATGCAGTTTTAGAAGCCAAAGCCAAAAGTGGAATAAAAAAAGAGGAGAAGTGTCTGTCGTTAGTACTTTTCTTTCTTTAATGATCCAAATCAGATTTTGGCTTTAAAAACTGTGTGGCCATACCCTAAGGGCTCATGCACACAAACGTGTGCCCTCCGGGTCCGTAGTGGGGCCTGCAAACAGTGGGTTCACAATATGCAGGCCCCGGCTGTTTGTGCACCGCATCACAGATGGGGGTCCATTTACTTGAATGGGTCTGCAATCCGAACCCCACAGAGGCACTACAGAGCATGTTCTATTTTTTTGCGGTGCGGATGGATCACGGACCCATTCAAGTTAAATGGGTATGGATCTGTCCCCGATGATTGGGGACCGCAAATTTGCGGTCCTTAATGCTCAGAACGGCCGAGCAACGGTTGAAAAAAAGACAATCAAGTTTAATGGGTCTGGATTCGTCTGCAGCAGCCGCACAGATGGTGCTTGTGCATTGGGGGCTGCAAATTGCGGTCCCCAATGCAAGTAATGGCCGGGCAATGGACCTAATACTGCTTTTTATACTCGGTTCATGTCAACTCTCCCCACCCTACTCCCCCCTCTCGCAAGACATGCTTGTTCCCGGATATCCCAGAGCAGGACATACAGACAGTGGCGTGCCTAGGGTGTTTGGCACCCGGGGTGGGTCCGTTCTCTGGCACCCCCCACCAATACTTTAAAAAAATTGTACCACCTTACAGTAGTATTGCCCTCATTGTACAACCTTTACAGTAGTTTTGTCCAGATATGTGCCCTCTCATGGTAGTTATGCCCATATTTGTGCCCCTTCAAGGTAGTTATGCCTTCACTGTACAACTTTTACAGTAGTTATGCCCACATTGTGCCCCTTTAAAGTACTTATCCCTTCACAGTTGTAATGCCTTCTTTCACCTCACTCACAGTAGTTATGGCCTCTCTGTGCCCATTTCAAAGAAGTAATGCCCTATCTGTGCCCCCTTCACAGTTGTAATGCCCTCTCTGTACCCCTTCAGAGTAGTTATGCCATCACTGTGCCCCCATAACAGTAATAATGCCCTCTGTGCCCCTTCATAGTAATAATGCCCACTCAGTGCCCCATAACAGTTATGCCCACCCACTTTACAAGAGTAATGCTCTCTGTGCCATCTTCACAGTAGTAATGCAATCTGTGCTCCCTTCATAGTAGTAATGCCTATTGTGCAAATTCGTAGTAGTAATGCCAATTGTGCCCCCTTCATAGTAATAATGCTCACTGTGCCTCCTTCACAGTAGTAATGCCCATTGTGCCCACTTCATAGTTATAATGCCTATTTTATCCCATTTATAGTAGTAATGCCCATTGTGCCCCCTCCATAGCAGTAATGCCCATTGTACCCCCTAATACTAGTACTGCTCTTTGTAGTAGTATTGCCCTCTGTGCCCCCTTTGTAGTAGTATTGCCCTCTGTGCCACTTTGTAGTAGTAATGCCCTCTGTGCCCCCTTTGTAGCAGTAATGCCCTCTGTGCCCCCTCCATGATAGAAATGCCCTCTGTTAAATAAAATAAAAAACACCGTACCTACCCACCTTGTCCCGTTCCTAAAGCTCACAGTCCTCTCTCCCCTACAGACACAGATCGCTCTGCAGCACCGTGTGGGCGGATCTTATGCAGATTTCTGTGCTGCAGGCTCCGCCCACACCGGCCGGCAGCACGATCTGTGCCTGAAGGCTGAATGGTGGAGCGGGAAGAAGTCTTCCTGCTTCACCATTCAGTGTGGGAGAGACAGAGCGCAGGGAGCTGAGTGACAGGACCATAGCTCCCTGTGCTCCAGCAATGAACGCTTCTAGGCTCTGGCACCCCCTGAGAGCTGGCACACGGAGCAGACCGCACAAACCCCCCCCCGGGCACGCCACTGAATACAGATGGACAATAAAATGGAATCCAGTACTATTATGTTCAGTGAAATCAAGTCGCTTTATTCCAAATTCATAAAATACACCATACAAGTCGGCACTGCATGTGTGGTCTAATAGTGCGTTTTCCCCTGCAAAACTCATAAAATAATTGTTAATGGCTGTGCTGTTCTGAAGACAAAACTGCAGTATTACCAGCAGGGGCATTGCTACTGTCTCAAAAAATCCGGGGCCCAAGCCCCAATGAATGTTGCCACATTCTCGAAGTCAACCAATCGCCCCCCGAAACCCCTCCCCCTGCAAACACTAGCACTGAAGACATTTTACTGTACTTGCTATACAGCAGTACCTCTCACATACAGGGCCTCCCAGGTGACGTCTCCTCTGATGTAGATCTTCTCTGTCATCATCTTCTCCATTCAGTCCGGACAACTTCTCTCAGCCGCGCCACGTCTCTGCAGAGTGTCAAACTCTGTCTGTATCTTAGCTTCCTGACTTTTATCTACCCCCAAATGCTATTCTGAAGAAAAATGAGTGCCCCCCATAGTAATAGTACTCCTCATTGTCCCACCAATAGTAATTCCCTTCTAGAATGCCCTCATTAGTAATACTGCCCCTGCAGTGCCCCCAACAGTGATAGCGCTCCCCAAAAGTGCCTCTATTAGTAGAAGAGCACTCCGGTACTAATAATGTCCTTACAGAGCCCCTAGTAGAAATAAGGCCCCACTATTGTTATCCCAGTGCTAATAAAGCTCTCTACAGACTCCTCAATAGTAATAAGGCCCCCCATAATGCTCTTAATAGAAATAATGTGGATCTATAAGTCCCTCCTATAGAGCCCCCAGTAGTAATAAGAACGCTTAATGTCCCTTGGATTAAAAATGTCCCCACAGTGCCCCCAGTATTTATAATACCCCCTACTGTTATAATGCTCACCCTGAAGTGCCCCAGTATTTATATCGCCTCCTACTGTTATAATGCCCACACAGTGCCTCCAGTATTTATATTACCCCCTAGTTATAATGATCGCCTTGAAGCTCCCCCAGTATTTATAATGCCCCCTGCAGTGCCCCCTGTAGTTATATTCCTCCGTTTAAATTATAATTCCTCAGCCCCTCCACCATACAGTCCCATGTAAATAATATTATTTCCCTCCTCCGCCATACAGTCCCATGTAAATACCATCACACCATCTATCCAGCCCCCTCCAATATACAGTCCCATGTAAATAACATTCCTCTCTATCTACAGCCCCCTCCAAAATACAGTCCCATGGAAATAACATCACCCCTCAATATTCAGTCCCATGTAAATAACATAACTCCACCCCACTGTCCCACGTAAATAACTTCAGCCCTAACATACAGTCCCAGTTAAATAACTACAACTACCAACATTGCTCTGCCTCTCACACTGAGTAATCTACCCCTTCACTTACCTCTCATGTAGCAGACCTCGCCACAACTTCTTCTCAGGACTTCTCTTCACTGCTGAGCCCTCCTCTTCTGCAATGGTGACATCATCGCGGGTCCTTTTCAGCTACTGCATTTAGAACTGATCATATGGACTGTGATGTCATCACAGGTCCTTCAGCTTTTGCAAGGCATTAGATTCAATTGTATTGCCGTCCTGATTATGGCAATACAGTTGGATCTATCTGGCAGGCAGTACATTCGGGGCCTGGGACAAAACATCAGGGGGCCATGCCCCGAATGTTTTAACCTAGCAACACCCCTGATTACCAGCAAAATCCAGAGACCCATTAATAAACTATTAGAAAAGACTATCGCATCAGGCTTGGTTTTGGCAGCATGAGGCTTTTGCAATGTGGGTGGGTGCACTTACAGACACAAGTGCACTGACTGGACCATTTTTCCTACTGTTGTCTAAATGTTACCAAAATTGAATGCACGTGTACCAGGAACTAAATATAATTACAGCATTTGTTTTCATACCTTTATTTTATATGATGTGTTTTTCATGATTCATACAAAAACATGTTCCTTTTCAAACCATTCACTATACCAACACATAAGTTGAACTTGCAGGATAACAGGCTTAACTGGATGGACTGATGTCTTTTTTTCAACCGCTGCTCGGCTGTTCCATGCATTGGGGACCGCAAATTTGCGGTCCCCAATCATCGGATTCCGCAGACAGATCTTGAATGGGTCCATAATCCATCCGCACCGCAAAAAAATAGAACATGTTCTATATAATGTTCTCAATAATATTCTAATAATAATATTATTCTATATAATAATTATATACTGTATAATTAAAATACCAGATTTAGTGTATATAAATAATAATGCAGTGTTTACTACTCGGCCACACACCTTGAATTACATGTAAAGCTTTTCCACACTGAAGAATGGAGTTATGGCAGCGATTCCAAATATATGTCTGTGCTAATTCTACCTGTCTCCTTCCCTCAGCACCCTTGTCTCCTCCAGAAGCTCTCTACTCCATTCCTATGATAAATGAGTTCACTGTGCAAGCAGTTTATCATCTTCACCTGCAACCTTTCCACTCTATCATAAGACTATTTTTGTCTTGACTGCATTTCTTTCTCCAGGATTATGGAGTGTGACCGTATCTACGGGAAAATTATCGATGGCACAAAGCAATATTCAGGGATTTTAAATTAGTGTAATTTATAAAGGTAATACACATAATAAATTTCTTAAATGATCATTATGATGTTATTCTAACTTCTGGTGGAGATAAAACATATCATAATCCAATTACTTACATGGATATTGGACTACATCTCAGACTATGTCCTCTCTGAAGGCGATATAGAATTTTATAAGCACAAAAACCATAATGGAATATAGATGCAATGGCGCCATGACTGTAATTTCAAGTGATACTTCTAGTCTCATATTAGTCTTCAGCATGAAATTCTGCATTATTTAAAAAGTGGAACAGATCCTTCATAAATAGGGCGCTCATTATGAACATCATGTTTCTCAATGTATTTACAGCAGAAAATTTTCATAGATAAACTGACAGATCTTCTGATTCCCTTTATAAAGTATATTATAAAACTGTCTGTCTGAAGCTGCTACTAGGGGAAAAGCACAGTGCAAAGGAATTTATACAGTAACCATTAATATCAATGGAAGCTGAAATAATTTTATTGCGCTGAGCTTCCCCTAGTGGTGGCTGCCAGAAAATTCCATGACTCTGTGTCGAGAACCAGAATCCTACTCCACACTGATGAGGGGCAACACCCCGAAACAGCTGTCTGTGGATGGATAACTGGCTTAGGTCTTCCCCATCACATCCTTAAAGCTTGTAAAAGAGCGGGATCTTGACATAGGGGCCACTTAATATGGTGGATTTGGTGATCTCTGTAATGGGGACACCCCTTTGCTCGGTTTTCCTTCCTTTGAGGGATATCTGGCTTTCACTGTGTTGAAGACCCATAACTGGGGCTCCACGGTTATTTTGCATATTACTGTTTCCCAGGGAGCTTTGCACTTTGGATTGCTGTGTTGAGACTCTTAAATGAGGCTCCACAGTGTTTTCTGTAGCTGGTCTCCCTAAGATCAGCTATTGTTTTGTTTGAGAACAGAAGAAAGAGTTCCACGTTGAAAGCCACCACTAGGGTGAGCACCCTGCAAAGCAATTTCTACAGCAACCATAAATATCCATGGAAGCTGAAATAATTGCCAGCTAGTCTCCTTTCAGCATTACACCATGCCCACCTTTCCACTACCCAAAAGAGGTCCAGAGGTGGCCTCAGCAGAAAAGTCAAGGAAAACCAAGAGCTCAAATAGAATAAAAGCAGCTCATCCAGTATATCTGATACGTTCCATTGTAAATGGCCGTGAATTACTTTATTTCACTAAACATCTTATTGAAATACAAAACAAGCAATTTACTATGTATATTAATCATGAATTAACTATTATCACTGAAATGTAGTGAAATAAATTAAAATAAATAATCCAGGGGGCCACGATCTTCAATTGATCCAATTATCTTGGGGAAGTTCTTCAATTAGCCTTTTGGGCATTGGAACTAGCCATGTTCCAATTGGGCATAGTCACATGGTTATGTTGCGGTAGTATTTTACTTCAACGGCCAAATACATACTGCTAGGAAATGTGAATTCATTAGTTCTCATTTACACATTGTACTGTTAACCTTTTTTTGTTTTTGTTTTATA
Organism: Bufo bufo; assembly: GCF_905171765.1. Taxonomy (NCBI): domain Eukaryota; kingdom Metazoa; phylum Chordata; class Amphibia; order Anura; family Bufonidae; genus Bufo; species Bufo bufo. The sequence continues at coordinate 510,964,572 of NC_053392.1, read as the reverse complement.
GCATTCTAAAATTATTTTAAAGCTTTAATTTACCCTATTGACTTCAATTGAGAAATACTGTACGAGCTGTAAAATTGCTAAATTTCTAGAAAGTTCTAAAAACATTTTACTTCTTTCAAATTCTGAATACTTTTGCACATAGTTTAAAGCAAAGGATACGTATGTAAAAAAATTTGATTTTTTGTTTTTATGTGATATTGGTGCCAACATGAACCGAACCGGAATTGCGAATGAGGCCTAAGTCTGTTTTACATCCCACTCAGATCCTCACATTCCTAAAAAATGACCTCACCGCTCATAGACCAGGTTGCTTTGTTTGACCTGCGATTAATATTTATTTTATTGACTTAAATGCTTCCAGATCAACAGAGCTCAAGTCCACGGCTAGATGTGCACATAAGCATACACCTTCCCTGGTATATAGTACAGTGCTTTTTTTTTTGGCCGCTTAAAAACACAAGTCATTAAACCAGAAGATAACAGAAATGAATGTACAGTACTAAAAAAGAACATTTCTCATTTGCCTTGTGGGAGTTTTAAAATACTTGGTAATCTGCCTGTGTTATTTAAAGAACAACAGGAAAAGCCTGTACATGTCGGGCAGGGGAGGAAAAAAGCACAACGCATATCGTGCATAAAACGGCTGGGGAATGTGTTTGCCAAAACCACCTGCTTATTAAACTGCCTGAAATGTAAATAGGTGAACATGAAAAAAAATAAAATGTATTTCTTGTATGGAAAAAAAATTATAGCTCATAAAAATATATTAGCAAAATAAATTTCTACTGAGCAGTAAAAATAGCATAGTTAGTCTGTGTGAGGTCCCTGACCGGGAGCCATAAGGAGCACACTGTCTGATAATAGAACTGCAGACACATGAGAACTGCACCAGTTTTGGCTTTTTTTTTGTTCCATGCAGGTAACGTACTGGGAGAACTTCTACAATACAGTTCAGGCTTGTAGACTCTTTAGATTTTCTAAAAGGGGTATGCTGGTTGCAGCAAACAAAGTTCACTTATGATATAATGAAAATACATATATTTAGTAATATACTTTCTATATCAGTTCCACTTTTTTATATTGATGACCTATCTCCAGGGGGGTTGACTACTGGCACCCCCGTCAATCAGCTGTACAAGTTCTGCCTTCTCTTCACTGTTTACCTGCTCGTACCAGCGCTGCTTTCTCTACAAATGGCTGTTCGGTGGGGGTGCCAGGAGTCAGCCCCCCCACAACTCCTTTAAAGGTCTCTGTTTTTGCTGTCATTCCATAGGAACAGGATGCAATTTGTCATTGCCATGGGATTGGGGCTGGTTCACATGATAGATTTGCAAAGTTTTTCAATTTGAATTGTGTTCCACTCGCTGTTTCGCCCCAATAAATGTGGACACTGTATCAAGAGAGGACTGGAGCAATCTAAGCTATAAAAATGGGGCCGCACAAAGTGCAGTGTGGCCTCCCATTGAAAAGCCAGTGGGTTTTTGGTGTGGAATTCATGCTACACTCTACCAGAAACAAAGTCTGTGTCTCCGGGGTATAACAATAAGGCCTCTTGCACACGGTACATGGTGTGTACCCTATGGCCGTATTGCGGCCCACATACGGCGGGTCCGCAATATACGGGACATCGGCCGTGTGCATTCCGCATCACGGATGCGGACCCATTCACTTGAATGGGTCCACAAATCCGCATATGCGGTGCAGAACGGAACGAAACCACGTAATGGAAGCACTACGGAGTGCTTTCGTGGGGTTCCGTTCCATGCTTCCGTTCCGCAAAAAGATATAACTTGTGTTATATATTTTTGCGGAACGGACGGATCGCGAACCCCATTCAAGTGAGTTTGGTTGCGATCCGTACGCGGCCGGCCCATGGTCGGTGCCCATGCAAATTGTGGTCCGCAGCCCGGGCATGGGCAGCACACGTTCATGTGAAAGAGGGCTAAGGCTGAGTTTACACATTCAGGGTTTTTGAAGCTAAAATTAGCAATGTATTTAAAAAAGAAGATAAGACTCAGCCTCTCCTTTTTATGTGTCCTCAATTTATCTGTTACTGGCTTTGACTCAAAAAACTGCATAGAAAAACCTGAACGTGTAAACCCAGCCTTACATTGCAGATATCAGAGCCATAAACTTATTGGTCCATCACATGAACAAAGCAGAATTTTATTCATGGGAAGTACTGTATACAGGAGGCAGAATCAAGGCAGTCCTGAAGACTTTCTAATGAGTCAGTTTCCTGCAGCGGCTGCGTTGGGAAAGACACGCTGCTGAGGCACGGCCTCTGGTGACATGACAGCATCCTTAGCAACATGCTCTGTCTCTCTCTGCAGCGGATGAAGCTGGAGAAGATCAGCAGTGGGCTGATTGCTGAGCTGCTCTATTCCTGTGTGCTAGTGTTTCTGACTAATGGAGCTCCTATCAGGTGCTGATCCAGGGACTCGGTGATCTATTTAAACCTATTCATGGTCATACACCTGTGCCAGTGATAGTGTTGATTGGCCTCACTAGCTAGGGTCCTGGTTCCTGTGCTGATTTGGATTGCTTATATTTTTGACCTAGGCTCATCCTTTGACCACTCTCTGTCTCTGGTGATTTGTACTGTGCATCCCATCTGGTTCTGACCTCGACTCGTCTTTTGAACACTCTCTGTCTCTCGTTTTTTTACTACGTTGTACTCCTGGTTCTGACCCATATACGTACGACTCTGTCTTTGTGTCGTTTGTCTCTAGATGTTTGTCTGACTCTGCACCTTAGTAGCATAGGGACTGTTGACCACTTGCAGTCTTGCTAATTAGGGCTTGCACTGCAAGGAGGTACAGAAAGCAGGCTGGGTTCTAGGTTAGCTCTCACTGTCCATGTCTGTCCCTACCGACAGGCGGTACACCCTGATTTTCTGAGACAGTCCTGGCAAATTTAAGCTGTCCCGGGCTAAAAATGAGCAGGGGCTAATGATAACCCTACGCGTAAGTGGGCGTTCCTTGGCTGAGTCAGGGCATTCCCAGGGGTTGGGTTTTGGATGCCCGATTTTATCAACCTAAAGAGTATGAAGCATATGGCTTTCTGCAAGCCCCATTCAAATGAATAGGACAGTTGCAGAAAGTTCTGAAACTAATCTGACACGTGTGATTTAACCCCTGAGGATAAAAAAGAGACACCAAATGTTTTTGGAATAAACTAATTCAATAGGAACTAATGACATCACTTAGGCATTCGTTTCAGAATTATCTAATTAAAAATGGCATGTTTTTCAGTTTAGGATTTGATGTATTTGCTTCTTAAGAGGCTTAACTTCATCCGAATTTCTTTTAACTTTAATGAAGTACCATTTAGCTCTGCTTAATACTTTATGCCGGAGGGTCTCTTTTGGAGAGGCCTAAATTCAGAAAGCCCATGGTGAATTCTAATGTGGAGAGTAAAACATATCAAATCCAGTCATATTGATGGTGTTGCTCTGGGCTTTTTTTTTTTATGCTTTCCCATTCAGTAAAAATAGTTGCATATCAGAGCTGCTTATGAGTTTTGTCCTTAGGTGACCAAATCTTGAATAATTTCCCATCATTCTTAGGGTGACTTTAGGGCCAATGAAAATTAATCATCTCTTTCTCTAAGAGCGTCATCCTTGTATTTATGCAAATTATACTTTCGTTTATAGATTTATTCAGTAGCTTCTCATTTAAACAGATGAGAACCAGTCATCTGACAGTGGTTAGAAATTATTTTGTCGCTCTCCATGTTTAGCCGCTAATGGAATATATTTATGAACACGTATAAAACTGTGCAGTAATTCAGTGCAAATACTCTCAGGAGATGTCACAAAACTACTTTTACTAAGGTCCTGTGATGACATCGCATTGCCCTTTGGGCTGAGATGGATGGGACAGGTAAATGAGTTCCATTGATTGGATTATACATATTGCCTGCTAGAATTACAATTATCTGTCGGTACACTATTAAAGGGAATGTGTCATCAGAAAATTATCTGTTCTTTAAATTGAGTTTTTATATTAAAGGGGTTTTCTGGTTATCCGCTATGCACAGGATAGGGAACATCGGTTAGACTGGTGGGTGTCCTACTACTGGGACTTCCACCTATAATAAGAAATGGGACCCCGTACTCCTTGGATCCCTCAAAAATGAACGAAGCAGGAGGTTGGGCATGCAAACTGCCACTCCATTCATCTCTATGGGAGTTCCAGAATTGGCCCTGCGCTGTACTGAGTTGTCTCTGGCACTACTGTAGAGATGAATGCGCATGATCAACCTGCCACTCCATTCATTCCGGGGGGTGGATGTGGGGGGCTTTGATGGTATGAGGTCCCACTCTTATGATTGGTGGGAGTCCTAGCGGTAGGAACCCCACCAATCTAATAGTTATCTATTATAGTTTAAAGGGGTATTCAGGTTGCTAAAAATTATTCACTATCCACAGGACTTATCCACTATCCCCAAAAATTTTTGGTGGTTATTTAGAATTTTTCACTAACTATATATTTTTTTAAAAATATTAAAATCCAACAGTTTTTGCACTGACCACTAATATCTGATTGGCAGAGATTCTGACACCCCGCACTCCTGCCAATTAGCACTTAAAAATAATTTGGAAACTGGAAGTTGGTGAAGTTGATTACTGCTGCTCTGCTACCACCAAAGTGAATGGGAGCAGCGCTGCAGTTACTAAGTTCATCCATTGCACAATAGATGGCGCTGTGCAGTTCCGATGCCAATTTCCAGCATCTGAAACAGCTGATTGGTGGGTATGCAGGGTATAAACCCCCCCCATCAAAAATTGATAGCCTATGCTGAGGATAGACCATCAATAGTAAAGGAGCACACAACCATTTTAAAGTCTGAACTGTCGAAGAGCGCTGACTCTTCAAGCTTTTTTTGCAAAGCTTTTTTGGGCCTCTAAACGTTAGATGGAGGCATCCAACTCTTGGACAAAAGTTAATGTAATAAAGAAGACAAAATTATAAATTGTTACATCTAAGCTTTCAATATCAATAAGAAGGAAAGACCTTTTTTCAATTGATCTGAAAAAATAAAGTCTTCTTACTAAAAATATTAGAGGTAATGTGTTCTCTGGCATACAAAAGTTTTCCACATCCCTCACCACTTTTACAAAAAGTGAGCAAAATGAGGCAGGCTGTGGGCAGTACCTCCAAGCTTGACACATTTAACAACTTGTGCGCCAGAAAACTGATAGACATTAGACTATCTAATCTATGCCAGCTTACATGTCGGCATAGATTTATTTTATCTGGTGCAATATTTTAGACGTAGAACCCACTTTTACTTCATTTTTAGCAAATCTCAAAATCCCACCCTGAATTCCTGCAAATAGTAGTGATCATGGTGGACTGTCTCCACACCATGCCTATGAAGTACCTACTCATAGGTGATACATCATAGATATGACCGTCTGCTGTATCCATGAAGAGAAGTACACCAAATATTGCCAAAACAGTTATGAACAAGAATAAAGACTTCCCTAGACTATGGTACCCAACAAACATATTACCCAAATACCCATTTCACCCATGTCCACAAAATGGTTGCGTAACATTAGTTGCAGGTACATCAATTCTGGAAAATGACAATAAAAACATAGTAAAGCCCATAAAAATTTCCCACCCAGAGTTGTCCTTAAAGACCACATGATTACAACAAGCAACACATGGCTCCTTTTCTACACTGTGGCCACACTGGTAGCAGTTTTTTATTGGCATGGTTTTGCTGGGGGTTGGTCATGACTGGTGGCATCATTTTCTATTCTCAAAGGAAATGAATTGTCAGAAAATGACTGACTGGATTTAAGTTAAAAATATTATTTTAAAATTTCTGTTTTTTTTTATTGCACATGTATGCATGAACTCTGCCTGTCTTGACCCAGTCTGTTTCTGACTATGAGTATTGCCTGATCCCTTGGTGCTTCACACCGGTGTCTCTGACCCCTGTGGGACTTTTCCAAGAGGTAGTGGCCTGGTGGATCCCCTGCAGCAAAGACCATATCCCTTTATAGGGTGTAAAGGGTGAAAACCAGGGGATCGTCAGGACAACTCCCTTAATAGCCCAAAGCCAGTTTCCCAGTACACCTGCATTAAACATTCCCTTGCAACACAAAGCACAATTCCTAATTTTTCTGACAAACATGATTTATCATTACGTGGAAAATTTTAATAAAAATAAAAAAATTCAACTTACGCCCCCCTTTCTTTATTGGACTTATATGGTAAAAAAAAATTGGAACAGGTGCTTTATAAATATGGCACTCATTCTGAACACATATTTTTCAACGTAATTTCCTATTTTACTTCAGCATATTTTAAAACTGGCTGCCAATGGCCACCACTAGGGGGAGCCTGATGAATAGGAATTTATGCAGTTATTTTTTATGTCCCCAGACGCTGCAAATAATTATTTCGCACTGAGCGGTGGTTGATGGAAATTGTAGTAAATCTATGTCAGGAACAGAAGCAGTTCAGCATTGGACCCCACTCCTCTGGGTCCCACTGCAATCATGTGATCTGCCTCCATGCTGGGCACACCACTGCCCTCCTTATAATTATGTACAGAAGACAGAAGAAAGGTAAATTAACCAGCATCCGGTTTTTAGTTTTTTGCACAAATAATTATGGAAGAAGCAGATCCATGAAATGCTTGCAGGTTCATGTCCTAAAACTTACATGATCTATTATGCACTGATTGAACAAGAACTGTGCAGTGATCAGAGCGCAGCAAAGCCTGTTTTATGTCCTAAACAGCAAATATACTGCCTCTCCAACAACATTTAACCCTATTCAGTCTGGCAAAAATACTAATGCACAGCTAAGGCTACTTTCACACTGGCGTTTCTGGGTCCGCTTGTGAGATCCGTTTCAAGGCTCTCACAAGCGGCCCAAAACTGATCAGTTCAGCCCCAATGCATTCTGAATGGATAAGGATCCGTTCAGAATGCATCAGTTTGCCTCCGTTCAACCTCCATTCCGCTCTGGAGGCGGACACCAAAACGCTGCTTGCAGTGTTTTGATGTCCGCCTGACGACACGGAGCCAAACGGATCCGTCCTGAATTACAATGTAAGTCAATGGGGACGGATCCGTTTTCACTGACACAATATGGTGCAATTGAAAACGGATCAGACCCCTGTTGACTTTCAATGTAAGTCAGGACGGATCCGTTTAGACTTAGACTTTTTTTTTTTAAAGAATAATGCAAACGGATCCGTTCTGAACGGATACAAGCGTTTGCATTATCAATGCGGATCCGTCTGTGCAGATACCAGACGGATCCGCACAGAACGCAGGTGTGAAAGTAGCCTAAGGAAATGATGTCATAATTTTATATTTTAATGATTTTAATTTATTTTTTATTTTTATTCATCTTTAGTTTACAAACAATAAAACACTTTCTTACTTTATTCACAAAATAAGCCAGAATCCATACACACCGATACAACATACCCGCTGGAAATGCAGGAAAATCTGGTCTGGCTGGAAGCCCAAAACTCCAAAAGATTACTGCACAGTCGTGCATGAGTATTTAATATTGCCTATATCTTATGATGAAGAAATCCTGTGGAAAATGTATAGTTTATATCTCCCTGTAGACATATTTACTATAAATAGAGCAGCTACGCTCACAAATGCATTCAAAGAACACGACTTCTCATGACGTCTGCATGAATGAAATGATTGGAGAGCATGTACCGTATGTACTGACGTGATAAAATCTATCATTGATATCTAATAACTATTATATCATGGATTCAAATCCCTAAAGCTGAGAATACAAGAATCAATAGAATGTGCCAACCAAAGGATTAGTGTGATGTCAGATAAGCAGATTTTCCGGATTATTGAATCTTTTTGAGCATGGATACTGAATGTTATATAACTTGAAAGCTACTGGGCCCTAATGCAAAACCAAATGCATTTTAATTCAGAATACTGGTGTCTATTGTGGCACAGGGGGCTTTGGTCTTCTTCAGGCACCAGGGCGAAAGTGTGACACCAATTGTACTTCTACATCACCCACAGATATGTCCCTTGCTGGATTAGAGTCAACCTGGATTTCTTGAGATTGCAGAAAAATCTGTATATCAGCATGTTGGGTAACAGACTAAATATATAAACCTATCATCAGGTTTACAAAAGGGAGGTAACTATAGTCTAGTCTGATGATTTGCTGGCAAAGTATGCTTGTATTACGAGGGTAAGCCATTAGTATTACAACCGTTATTATTATATATCCTTGACCACTTTAGAAGTACCTTTCAGTTGAGTCCCCTGATGAACACAAATGATGACTGATGTGACCCGCGTGATCAGCGACAATATAGAGGAAATGAAGCATTACATACAGTGCATTCCTAAAGCCTTCAGACCCTTTGACTTTTTTCACATTTTATGTTTTGGTCTTGTGCTAAAAAAAAAAATCAAGCTTTCCCCATCTCTCTGCAATTAGTAACCCAAAATTAGAAAGTGAAAACAGAATTTAATAAAAAGGAAAAAGTGCAAAAAAAAAAAAAAGTGAAAGGATCTTAAGACTTTCTGAATTCACTGTAGTTACCATTAAAGGGGTTTTCTAGGACTTCAATATTATTGACCTATCCTTGTCACATTGTTGGAGTCTTACACCTGGCACCTTTACCGATCAGCTGCCAGCAGGAGCTGTGACCACCAGAACTAAAGGTGGACTTACACCTTGCAATAATTGGGCAGATTATTGGAAACAAACGTTCCTCGTTCACGACAATTTGTAAAGATACCTCCAATTATCCGATGAATGAGCGAAATGCTGGTTCATCAGGTGGTCCTGCGTTTGTGGGGGAAACAATGCAGATCTATGAGAACGAGCGATCCCTCAATCCCTCGTTTTTATACTGTGGAGGTGATCGCTACAAGTAAGCAGCCGAATGTCCAGAAGGAATGTTTCCATCCCGACAATCTGCTGCTCATTGCAAGGTGTAAATGCACCTTAATACAGTGTATTGCGGCTAAGACTTCATTCTACACCTCATCTGTGTATCAGACCACTACCGATCTGATATTAATGACCTAGCATAAGGATAGGTCCTCAATATCAAAGTCCTGGACAACCCCTTTAAAATCAGAGAGCTATCTGTGTTAGGTATGAACGTTAAGTCCTTTAGAGTCTAGTCTCCTTGTAGCCACTCTTTACTCTGGCTAATAAAACAGAATGCTGAATGGCAGACCCCCATCTGTTAACTCCTTCAGGACCCAATTTAGGATTTTTTATTTTCGTTTTTTCCTCCGTGCTTTCCGAGCTGTAACCTTTTTACTTTTCTGTTCACATAGCCAGATGAGGGCTTGTATTTTGCAGGATAAGGGCTCATTCACATGGCCGTTGCCCCTCCGTTGCCATATTGCGTCACGCATACGGCGGGTCCGCAATACATGGGGCGCCGGCCGTGTGCATTCAGCATCACGGATGTGGACCCATTCACTTGAATGGGTCCGCAAATCCAGAGATGCGGTGCGCAACGGAACGGAAACCCTGGGAAGCACTACGGAGTGCTTCCGTGGGGTTCTGTTCCATGCCTCCGCACATCAAAAAGATAGAACTTGCTCTATCTTTTTGTGGAACGGACGGATCGTGGACCCCATTCAAGTAAATAGGTCCGCGATCCGCATGCGGCTGGCTCATGGCCGTGTGAACGAGCCCTATCTTGCATTTTTTACTGGCACCATTTAACTTACCATATCATGAATTGAAGAATGGGGAAAAAATTCTTACCAGGGTGAAATTGTAAATAAAAACTGCAATTCTGTCATTCACAGTACGCTATAAATGACAGGATGACCTTATTTTGCGGGTGAGTCTGATTACGGCAATACCAGATTTATGTAGTTTTTATTATGTTTTACTACTTACTAATTACCGTACTAATTAAATAAAAACCTTTCTATTCATGACCACATTATAACATCTATAACTTTTTGATATTTGCATCCACAGAGCTATATAAGGTCTTGGTTTTTTTTGCAAGACGCGTTGTAGTTTAAACTGTTACTATTTTGGGATACATACAACTTTTTGATCCCTTTTTCCTCAATAATAATTATTTCCGCTACGACATTCACTGCGTATGATAAATATTTTAATTTTTTAATAGTGGAATAATGGAAATTTTCTTACTTAGCGATACCATTTACTATTTATCTTTTTTTTGTTATATGTTATTATTTAGTGTTTTTTATATATTTTTTAAAACTTCTTTTTACATTTTTTACTGTACTTTTTAGTCCTCTTAGGGGACTTTAACATGCAATCCTCTAATTATTCCATCTACTGCAATAGTATACTATTGTACTCTATGGGATTTTTCTATGCTGCCTGTTAAGCCCTGCTGCAGACGTGGCTTAACAGGCAGTTTATTATGGCAGGTCTGGAAGCTGCCATAGAAACTAACCAGAACCCAGTGATTTTGCAGAGGGGGCTCCAATGTGATGATAGAGTAAGCCCATTCCCTCTGTTTGACTTCCCAGATTCCACGGCCACTATTCACTGTGCCATCTGAGGTGTAAAATGATAGGGAAGGAAGTTATGTCCGATACCAGTCACTGCAGCCAGGTTTCAGCTGTATTACTCAGCTGGCATCAGCCTCGAATGTTGCAGGTTCTCCTTGTGATCCCGCTCCATACTGCCTCTTGTACTCCGATTACATACTGCAGTTCCCCCAGAAATCCCCAAAAATTTAAAAAAACCGCAGCACTCCCAGGTCTTCAAGAAGTTCTTATTTATTCACAAACATGTGCAAAGGCTTGAGAAAGACCATGTAAGGTCGAAACGTCGCATATTTTGGTGAATAAATAAGAACTTCTTGAAGACCTGGGAGTGCTGCTGTTTTATTTTTTCTATTACATCAATGGGCATGAAAAGGTTAAGTCAAAATTCCCCAGATATGATATTTCAAAATGAGTTTCTAAACCAATATGAATTCAGTTCAGGCAATCCAAAATCAAAAGTTCAGACATGAAACTCCTTACTAAGATCTGTACTAGACTCCAACCTTCGCGGGCCTTTCACTTATGTGACAGAATGGTCATTGGACCACCTCAGACAAGGTGTGAATGGAAGGTTTATTGGTTTTCAATTAAATTGTCTCTAGCGTATCATATAGTGCTGAGTATAATCTGTGCACCATGCTGCAGAATATGATGACGCTACATAAGTAATAAGAAATACATGACATTAATAGTGTAATGGAATCAGGGCAGACTTGTCTACAAGAAAAACTCTGTGAAGCCCATAGCAACCAATCAGAGCACAGCATTAATTTCATATTATGTTCTTGAAAAATGAAAGCTGCGCTGTAATTGGTTGCTGTGGGCAACAAAGACAGGTTACAGCCTTCATGCTGTAACTCTGCCCAATTTCTTCTTGTGTCAAACATCATTCTGTGGAAGTCACTATGTCACATGGGCCTTAATTAACATACATGGAATATAAAATAACAGACTGGTGAAGGCGCCAAATAATTGCCCCCTGCATGTTTATAAGTACAACTAGACACATCGGGAGAGATTTATAAAAAAAAAATATTGAAATGAAAAATTGTCTTTATTACCCATAGTAACCAATCACAGCACAGCTTTCATTTCTTATAGTGCTTTTAAAAGATGAAAGACGTGCTGGGATTGGTTTTTATGAGCAACAAAGACAGTTTTTCTCATATACAGTTTTCATCAATCTGCCCCATCATTTCCAATAAAGCATATGCTTCCGTTTCACATGCAGAAGAGACTATTGTTACGTTAGGAAGTCTTTGCCAAGTATAAAGCTCTTAAAGCCAAATTCCTGTGAACAAGCTGAGAAGTGTGTTGGAATGGATACTGTACATCAAGACTTTTCAATCTTTTTACTGTCTGAACTCTGTTCCTCGGCATTGTCCAAAAATGATGAAAGAGGGTTCTTTTCTAGTGTGGTGCTAACCCTGAAGTAAATGAGGAGCTTACACATAAAGGACGGCGATTTTCATCTCTGCATTTCAAAACCCATAACTTTTATTTTTCCATTGATATATCTGTATTTTGCGGGAAGAGTTGTATTTTTAATGCCACCATTTTTGGGTAAGTCTAACTTGGTATAGACAAAAAAACAGTTTTCATGCTTTACTAAATTTAAAAAATGAAATTTTTTTTTTTTTAAAAAGCACTTTGACCTGTTTGAAAGGTACATGATGTAAACTGTAATGAAGGTAATCTTCTTACCACTGATTGTATTTGTGAGTTATAAACTCCCTTCTGATCCTTAGCTGTGTCATGTGACCAACTGTGTCATGTGACTTTCCAAATAAGACAGCATCATGTATGGACAGGAAGCAAGTTTCTCTATGTATTCCTATGGGAGCCTCAATATCAGTCTCAAAGAAATAAATAGAGACGTAACTGACTTCCTGTCCTGTGTCAGTAGGAGATCAGAGTGCTGGTCACATGACACAGCTGAGGATCAGAAGAAGGGTTATAACTCACACATATAGACACTGGTAAGAATATTACCTTCACTACAGTTTACACTGTACCTTTCTAACAGGTCAGAGAATAAAAAATGTTGTGGGAGTGCTATTTGAAAGAGTGCTTTGTGTCACTATAATCTGACACTCATAACTTTTTTTTTTTTTCTGCCAATAGAGCTATGCAAGGGCTTGTTTTGGGGGGCAAGCTATACTTTGATACCATTTTGAGATACAAGCAATCTTTAAATACTTTTCTATTACATTTTTGGGGAGGCAAGGTGACCAAAAACTATAGTTCTGGCATAGGGGATATTTGTTTTTTACAGTGTTGACCACACATGATAAATAACATGACATTTTAATGTTTCAGACAATTTCAGATGCAGTAATACCAATTATGTTCATCTTTTTTGTTTATATATAAGAAATGAGAAAAAGTGAGTTAGAATTTTAATTTTTTTATATTTTTAAAGAATTCAAATATTTTTTAAAGATTTTTTTTGTCCCTTAGGGTATTTGAGCTTGCAAACATTTGATTGCTTGTACTACACGTATTATACACTGAAATACTTCTGTATTACAATTAATAGGATTTTTCATGTGCACATTATTATATCCTGCCAGATGTACCATGACATGAATGGGGACCCTCCATGACAACCACTCAGCCCCCCTGGGATTGTATTCACAGGGTACTAACAGGCAGATTGAGTCACTATTGACCGTGGCAGCTAATGGGTGAACCTGCTGGGTTATCTCTGATCCTGGCAGTGAGAACAGGGTATAATAAAGTCGTCACCCACAAGCAATGGCTTGGGCACTTTTTAAATTAAAACTGCAGGCAAAGAATTCAGTGCAATGGTCATGTTCTCACCTTAAAGTATTAGTTGACCACATGTAAGATACTGAGTGATGGGGAATAAACTCTAACTTTTTAAATCTTAAGGGGAAATCCAGTCAAAATGATCTCCTGACAGATCATAGATATATGTCATATACGTTATGGGGGTCATTTACTAACTGATATACGCCAGTTTTCTGGCATATATCAGTTGAAGATTGCGGTGCAAAGGTTATTTCCACCGCAATCTGCGACTTTCCCCTGCTCATGCCAGGTATAAAAAGGAGAGTAGTATAGTTTTAGGCATAGAAAATGTTCAAAATCTACGCCAGTAAGGAAGCTGGCATAGATTTAGACTGGCAGTGGATGTGCAGAAGTTATGTAGAGGCTGGCGCCTCTAAATACCTTTGGCGGATCCACCTCTAGTGCAGAGGTTGTTAAGACCAGCGTCTAAAATGCCATTCTTAATAAATGACGCGCTATATCTATAGAAGTCTTTGGAAGCTCTGATCAAGAGTGTTCTTTAGAATTAATTTACTACAGCCGTCTTCACATTAATACTAAGCCCCTATGGTGTGCAATTGATTTGGAAGAACGCGTGTTTAAAATTTTGTGTCAGAAGTTTCCAGTGATGAAAATCTCAGATTAGTTCTGATATAATTTTGGAAATTAGTAGGAGTCTAAGCATCTATGGGGAAATGTCCCCTTATACCCCTTATGTGTGGTAAGGATAGGGTCATCAGTACCCGCTAATTCATCATTATTTACATCAGAAACCAGCATGAATAATGACTAAAATCTATGGCAGCCCTGAGCTGCCGTAGATTTTATTCCGGCTTAAGAAGAGCCAGAGGAGGCAGGTAATTTATGACAAGGCATAAATGACATGCCTCCTATAGTAGCGTAGGCCCTATCAAGGCCAGGGTAACACACACCAACCTTAATAAATCAGGGCCAAAGACTTCAAATGTGCATAGAGTCTGTAATGGAGCAGCACACCACATGTTTGACCACAGTTCCAGCCTAAAGCTGGCCATACACATTAGACAGAAGTTGATTAATGGCTGAACAGCAGTTGACCAAACAAACATCTGATGAACGATTGTTCCACAAAAATGGCCATACACATTTTAGTCCATACTGGCAGTTATTCACACTGACCACACATGTTCAATGAAACCAGGTGATGGCCAAAAGATCATTCTGGGAACGTCCTTTCAAAGAAAGATCTTTTGTTTATGAACAATGAGGGCCACTTACAAAGCTCTTTACAAAATATGGCGAATGGTATAAGTGCACTATAATTTGCGAGTTTTTAAACTTCTAGCCACTTTTCTAAAGTAGTGAGAAAAGGGAGCAAGGCTTTGTGAGGGGCAGCTTAGTGCTGCCTGCCAGATTTACTATAACTTGCACTAGAAACTAGTGTAAGTTCTAGATTCAGTTTCTGGCGCATGGTAGGGCAGAGATGTGCCTAATTTATTAAGAGGCATCTGTCTCTTAATTAATTACACCTATCTCACTCCAGCACAGGGAGATCAAGATTGAGGTATTAGTATGCCAGCCTTGATAAATGTCCCTTAATCTTACTTTGAACAAAAGATCTTCCGTCCAACTATCAGACAAAAATATTAAAGGGAACCTGTCACCATGAAAATGCAGTGTAAACTAGGGGTACTATGTGATAGAGCAGGAGGAGCTGAGCAGATTAAAATGTAGTTTTATAGGAAAAGATTCAGTAAAACTTGCATTTCATTCATTTAAGTTCCTGCTCATTCTGGGCTTTGCAGTCAAGGAGGTGGTCTATCAGTGATCTATGACTATGTATAAAGAGATAGCTGTCAATCACTGATAGGACCGCCCAGAGATAGCTGTCAATCACTGATAGGACCGCCCAGAGATAGCTGTCAATCACTGATAGGACCGCCCAGAGATAGCTGTCAATCACTGATAGGACCGCCCAGAGATAGCTGTCAATCACTGATAGGACCGCCCAGCGATAGCTGTCAATCACTGATAGGACCGCCCCCTTAACTGCAAAGCCCAGAATGAGCAGGAACTTAAATGAATAAAATACAAGTTTTACTGAATCTTTTCCTATAAAACTATACATCAATCTAATGTGACAGGTTCTCTTTAAACATGGTAGACTTCAGATGATAACAGTCTGTCATCAGTCAGCTAAAACGATCGTTCGTTGTTAAATTTCACCTAATGGATGATCGTTTGGATTCAAATTGTCCGCTTTGATCAACTTTAGAATAAAATCTATGACTACCTTAAAGGGAACCTGTCAGCGGCAAAAACCATCCCAAATCGCCAGCAGTACCTTCAAGTAGCCGCCAGTGTGTTTCTAATGATGATTTTCTTCCTGCAGTCAGATGCGGTAAAAGCAGGAAAAAAAACGTTCTTTTATCCTCTGAACGCGCTATTTTTCGTGTCACTCTTGAAGTCAAGCAAGCAGCGGCCTCCTTGCTTCAAGTCAAGGTAACTGTGCCCCCTGCCCCTTCGCTGTGACTGACCGCGCTTATGCCCGACAGCCGGCTGGCTTTGCCGAACAGTCGGCTGTCAGTGACGGGAGAAGGGGCAGGAAAGGGGGTGCGGTTACCTTGACTTGACGCAAGGAGGCCGCTGCCCCCTTGACTTCAAGCCTGACTGGAAAATAGCACGGACAGAGGATAAAAGAACGTTTTTTCCTGCTTTTACCGCCTCTGACTGCAGGAAGAAAATCATCATTAGAAACACACTGCCGGCTACTTGAAGGTACTGCTGGCAGTTTGGGGTGGTTTCTGCCGCTGACAGGTGTCTCACTTCAGTAAGTGGCATTTATCATGTAGAGAAAGTGAACACAAGCTACTCACTGTAATGTATTGTTATTATCCATATTGCCTCCTTTACTGGCTGGATTCATTTTTCCATCACATTGTACACTGCTCGTTTCCATGGTTACAGACCACCCTGCAATCCATCAGTGGTGGCCGTGCTTGCACAATATAGGAAAAAGCACCAGCCTATGGGAACTCCCACGATCCCCGCCACCAAAGAGGCTGATGCTTTCTCCCATAGTGTGCAAGCACAACCACAACTGCCGGATTACAGGGTGGTCTGTAACCATGGAAACGAGCAGTGCATAATGTGATGGAAAAATGAATCCAGCCAGCAAAGGAGGCAATATGGACAATCACAATACATTAGTAAGCGCCTTGTATTCACTTTCTCTATATAATAAATGCCACTTGCTGAAGTGAGACGACCTCTTTAACTCTTCCTTACCACCTTGGCAATCGTTCCAAAGGCAGGTGGGGGTTAGCTACGTAGCTATCCATCTATCTATTTGTCACAGAGATAAGGATGCCGCAAATAGAGATTGCTTCCTTTTCATAAGATTGACAGAGGCAAATGGGCACATAGGTTAGCAACACAGGTTATTATGGTAACATTTGCTGAGAACAAACTATTTTAATGCACCAACTAGGACATTAGCTAAAACACTGGAGAGCAGGTTTGAAAGCATACACATGTCAGGGCTGCGGCGTGTCTCTATGACTCCTCTACATGATGTCTTCCAGATCAATGTCATGAACGGCTTTCATTCTCCACCTGCGTAATATGGAGTCATCATCTCGGAGCAGACTTGACAGCTAAGATTCTTAGCCTGGAATCAAGACCTTTAAAGGGAATTGCAAAATCGAAAATTCTCGGTATGAATGTCGTAAACCTAACACTGACATGGTGTATGTCTCATACATAGTGCAGATTTTACCTCACAAATGGATCTCACAATGTAAATCTCAGGGAGTTGTGTCACTAATATAATGTTCTGACGTATCAGTAGATCCTAATGTCAAATGGAATGTATAGAAGAAGGTATTGGATACATCTAAAAACCACTACAGAAAATATAAAATATAGTATACAGTATGTACAGGATAGTTTATCACTTACGATAATAATATATCATATTGTATAGATCGCAGCATATCTATTTCTAAGATTCTATTTTTAATGAGGTTTGTGGATTTTCCCCTAGAATTTTTGATAAAATTTTACATGCGGATTTTGTAGCAGATCTGCATCGGATTTTACCCTACACGTTACAAGAGGTGAAATCTGCTGCGAAAATCCACTAAATGAATTGACATGCTGCAGACTTTAACTCTGCACTGCATGTCAACCTCCGAGTGGATATCTTCAAATTCCACCCACTTTGCGGCTACGTAAGATGCTGTGGATTTTCAGCCTGAAAATTTGGATGGAAAATCTGCAGTGTATTTCCCATGTGTGAACATACCCGGCAGCTTTATCAATTGTCGGTAAATTCTAGAATTGTAAGTGCAAAATATTAAGGCAGCAAATACAAAAATATATGGGGTTACTACTAAGAGCAACAGTGGACCTCCAAATACAAGGAAAAAACATAAAAGGTGGCCTCTGTGAGGTACTAACCATGTTAGATTTTGGTACCCAGATGAGAGATATCCCTGAGATGTCCTTGAGATATCAAGATAACAATAGAGCAAACCTACCAGCTTGGTGAAGAAATAACAGGTATTCTGGCAGCTCTAAGAAATTCCAGTCGGTCTACTAAAAACCCCTGGGGTCACAGTTACACCCACTCAAGTTAAATGTATGGAACATGGGAGATAATGACAAGTCCCATAAGATCACATCTCTTTGGTTTGAGTAGTTTGGATACAGTAGAAAACAGCTTTGGGACCCTCTAAATGTCAGAACTAAGAAGTCTTCTGAGGACTACCTAACTATCTACTGACATGTCAAGGTTTTCTCTGGTTTTTACGTGACATAACCTCGTCAAGAACTCAGTTTTTTTTATTTTTTTATATGACATAACCTTGAGATATGTAAGACGATAGCAACCCTAGGGGACCATTAACAAGGACTCTAACCTTTGGCCCAAATGAAAGGCTTGGAGATCACAGATTTGGGCACCTTTATCAAAAAAGCTGCATAACGTTTAAATGAAGTTCATATTAGCAGATTCTGAAGCAGAGTAAATATTAGCAAGCTGGGAGTACCCCCTATGTAATGCAGAGCAGAAAAAGGTCTGCAAATATGAGTTTCTTTGCAATACATAACTACAATATTATAAATATACCGGTAATTAAACACCTATCCAAGAAATTCTAATGGCAACTAGATATCTATATAGTTTCCGAGGTTTAGTTATTTCATGTATATTATTAATATACATCTTGGTAGTACTTACCATATCAGTGTTACAAACAATCATAGTTTAACATGTAATATCTTGGAAGTATTCAGTGAGACGTCTCACATTTTCAAGTGTCTAACAGCATAAATTTTCAGGGATTCATAACTAGGTGTAAAGTCTAACCAGGTCTGAAGTCTATAGGGTACAGTTTATAGGGGTATTCGGACTGGGCTTGAACCAATTACAATTGGTCAGCAGTGAATAAGAGGTCATCAACTATAAGGATGTTAGATTACATATGAAAACAGGGCTGGACAGAAGTGGAACCCCAAGTGAGCATTCATTTTGATTAAGGCCGGGTTCACATCATTTATTTTTCCGTTCTTCTGATCCATCATGCAGGACTTTTTTTTCCATCTTCTACAATAATGGATCTCAATGTGATGCTTCAAGCATAAGATCTGTTTTTTTTTTTCTTTATTTTTCTGGTCTTCTGACAAATCAGAAGAATGGAAAAATAAATGATGCTGTGAACCCAGCCTAAGAACCAATGATGATTATTCAGGATCAAAATGTAAGTTAGAGGGGGTGTCTGACAAAGACAACACCTTCCCTAGAGACACTTGGCCCAAAAACCACCTGCTGGAACTATCATATATTGGCTGTTATTGTTGGGAAAATCTGGAATATGTCCCTTTCAGTGTCCATTGTAGGGGAAATGTGACCATGTAATACCGGGAGGGTCAGCCAGAATGAGATCTTACTTAGCTCTCCCATGCTCTGCTCCATAAAATGGGGTCCCCAGTGAGAGACTCTCCTTTATGTTGTCTACACAGTGGCACACTTAGAATCGAGTCAGACCTCACCACTGCTATGGGGCTCATGGTTACAGAGGCCTTCTTCTCCTTCCCTACATAGATCCATGCCATTTTTATGCAGTCACCACTAAAGGGAGGTCAGTGCAAAAAGGTTTTACAGCTTCCACTGAGATTAATGGTAAAGGTATACATTCCTATGCACTGAGAAACCTCTGGTGGTGACTGTAGGCATCCTGTTTTATAATATAGTATGCGAGTAGAAACAAGTGATTAAAAGCAGCAGGGGGGTTGTGCATTAATTTCAGTTGCCTGGTGTAAATATATGCAGAAATATGGTTCTCAGATTCAGCGCCATATTTATAAAGCATCTGTTCTGACCCAGATGCCGGATAAAGTGACCCTTTTTTAATAAAAGATTTCTCCAAGAATAATGAGAATAATGAGAAAAATGTAAATTTGGCAGAAATTTCACTTGCCTTTGACACAACCCTTTCTAACAAAAAAAAATTAAGGGGGAAATAATAAAAAAAAATAATAATATAAATAAAATCTTAATTACATCAATCTAATAATTTGTGCGGAAAGTTTAAAAATATATATATATTTAATGAGAAATAGTCTAAATATATTGGATACCGTAGAGCCAAAGGTGACGTCAACTGTTAGGCCCCTTTCACACAAGCAAGTTTTCCGCGCGGGTGCAATGCGTGACGTGAGTCTGTGCATTAATTTCAATGAGTCTGTGTATTTTTTTTCACGTATCAGTTCTGCATTGCGTGAAAAAAGCAGCATGTTTTATATTCTGCGTTTTCCACGCAGCCCTGGCCCCATAGAAGTGAATGGAGCTTGAGTAAAAAACGCATTGCATCCGCAAGCAAGTGCAGATGCAATGCGTTTTTCACTGATGGTTGCTAAGAGATGTTATTTGCAAACCTTCAGTTTTTTATCACGCGCGTGAAAAACGCATCAAAAAGCATTGCACCCATGCGGAAAAAACTGAAAGCAATCGCAGACAAAACTGACTGAACTTGCTTTCAAAATGATGCAAGTTTCACTGAACGCACCCTAAACGCATCCGGAGCCAATTCGTCACGCTAGTCTGAAAGAGGCCTTAGGCTGGGTTCACACGGGCGTTGCGGAAAAAGGTGCAGGTGCGTTGCGATTTTTCCGCCCGAGTGCAAAACATTGTAATGCGTTTTGCACGCGCGTGAGAAAAATCTGCATGTTTGGTACCCAAACCTGAACTTTTTCACAGAAGTTCGGGTTTGGGATCGGGGTTGTGTAGATTGTATTATTTTCCCTTATAACATGGTTATAAGGGAAAATAATAGCATTCTTAATACAGAATGCATAGTACAATAGTGCTGGAGGGGTTAAAAAAAAATAAAAAATAGTTTAACTCACCTTAATCCGCTCGCGCAGCCCGGCTTCTCTTCTGTCTTCTTCTTTGCTGTGTACAGGAAAAGGACCTGTGGTGACGTCACTCCGGTCATCACATGGTCCATCACATGATCTATCACCATGGTAAAAGTTCATGTGATGGACCATGTGATGACCGGAGTGACGTCACCACAGGTCCTTTTCCTGTACACAGCAAAGAAGAAGACAGAAGAGATGCCGGGCTGCGCGAGCAAGTGGATTAAGGTGAGTTAAATTATTATTTATTTATTTTTAACCCCTCCAGCGCTATTGTACTATGCATTCTGTATTAAGAATGCTATTATTTTCCCTTATAACTATGTTATAAGGGAAAATAATAATGATCGGGTCTCCATCCCGATCGTCTCCTAGCAACCTGTGTGTGAAAATCGCACCGCATCACCACTTGCTTGCGGATGCTTGCGATTTTCACTCAGCCCCATTCACTACTATGGGGCCTGCGTTGCGTGATAAACGCACAAGATTTTCACGCAACGCATAAGTGATTCGTGAAAATCACAGCTCATGTGCACAGCCCCATAGAAATGAATGGGTCCGGATTCAGTGCGGGTGCAATGCGTTCACCTCCCGCATTGCACCCGCGTGGAAAACTCAGCCTTACTCTTAGGCCCCTTTAACACGGGCGTCCTGGATTTGCTCCGGATGCGTCGCGTGTGCATTGTGGGAAACCCGCGCAAGTAGGCATGCAATTGCAGTCAGTTTTGACAACGATTGCGTTCCAATGTTTTTTCCGCGCGAGTGCAATGCGTTTTGAGAAAAAACTGAATGTGGTACCCAGACTCGAACCCGGACTTCTTCACTGAAGTTCAGGTTTGGGTTAGGTGTTCTATTCATTTTATTATTTTCCCTTATAACATGGTTATAAGGGAAAATAATAGCATTCTTAATACAGAATGCTTACTAAAATGTCGACTGAGGGGTTAAAAAATAAAAAATAAATTAACTCACCTCATCCACTTGTTCACGCAGTCGGCATCGTCTACTTTCTTCATCTTTCAGGACCTGCAAAAGGACCAGCGCAGGTCCTTCTGAATGAAGATAGAAATAGTGGTGAGCGCGATTACGTCATCAAAGGTCCTTTTGCAGGTCCTGAAAGAAGAAGCAAGAAGACGATGCCGACTGTGCGATCAATTGGATGAGGTGAGTTAATATTTTTTATTTTTTAACCCCTCTATCTACAATTTACTAAGCATTCTGTATTAAGAATGCTATTATTTTCCCTTATAACCATGTTATAAGGGAAAATAATACAGTGAATAGACTTTAATGGGGTCCGGAGTTGCTTCCATCCCTATCATCTCCTTGCAACCATGCGTGAAAATCGCACTGCTTCCGCACTTGCTTGCGGATGCTATGCGATTTTCACGCAGACCCATTCATTTCTATGGGGCCTGCGTTGCGTGAAAAACGCAGAATATAGAACATGCTGCGATTTTAACGCAACGCACAAGGGATGCGTGAAAATCACCGCTCATGTGCACAGCCCCACTGAAGTGAATGGGTCCAGATTCAGTGCGGGTGCAATGCGTTCACCTCACGTATTGTACGCGCACACAATTCTCGCCCGTGTGAAAGGGGCCTAAGAGTCCATTCACACGTCCGCAAGTGTTTTGCGGTCCGCAAATTGCGGATCTGCAAAACACGGACACCTTCCATGTGTGTTCCGCATTTTGCGGACCGCACATGGCTGGCACTTTAAATAGAAATGCCTTTTCTTGTCTGTGTCTGCGGACAAGAATAGGACATGTTTTATTTTTTGCGGAACCAACGTGCGAATGCGGAAAGGAAGTGCTGATGCGGAACGGAAGTGCGGATTCGGACAGCACACTGTGTGCTCTCCGCATCCTTTCTGGCCCCATTGAAAATGAATGGGTCCGGATCCGTTCCTGAAGGCAGCAGTCAGGATCAGTGTTGTCCAGCAGGTTATTGCCAGTAGACAACCTAAATGAAAGTTCAGACATACTAATTGTCCAGTTTTCATCAATGTAATTACTTCACTGAAATACTCATGAAGAGGCATGGTTTAAGACATGCTCAACCTGCGGCCCTCCAGCTGTTAGAAAACTACAACTCCCAGCATGCCTGAACAGCCTACAGCTAACAGCCTACAGCAGGGCATTGTGGGAGTTGTAGTTTTACAACAGCTGGAGGGCCGCAGGTTGAGCATCCCTCCGCGGATGTACTGTATACACACGTCCGACCTCTCATGAGTACGCCAAGAATAGCTGGCGGTGTTTAGTAAATAGTATTTTGGCATTCCTTGAGATCCTTCTATCACCCACACAAGTACTGTATACAGGAGACATACATTGTGTATACAAGAAACGTATAAGTGCTCCCCAATGAAAGTGTCTGATCACTTTTACACATTCTAAGGGTCCATTCACACGTCGGTAAGTGTTCTGCGGATCCGCAATTTGCGGACCGCACATCGCCGGCACGATAATAGAAAATGCCTAATCTTGTCCGCAATTGCGGACAAGAATAGGACATGTTCTATTTTTTTTTGCGGGAACGGAAGCACGGATACGGAAGTGCGGATGCGGATTCCGGCCCCATTGAAAATGAATGGGTCTGCACCCGTTCCGCAAAATTGTGGAACGGATGCGGACCCATTTTGCGGACATGTGAATGGACCCTAAGTTCCATATAGATAGAATCTACATAAAAAGTAGCTGCAAATATTTCTAATACTTTGGTTACAATTCTGGGTAGACCAAAGAACTGTACACTAATGTAGAAAATATTATATATTATAAATAATGCCAAGAGCATGGGATTAGGCTGGATTCACCCATGCTGTTTTTGAGCCAAACACAGGAGCAGATAAGAAAGAAAGGAGAAGTAGAAGTCTTTTCTTGATACTTTTTCGTCCTGCTCGTCCACTCAAAACTGCACGTGTGAATTTGGCCTTAGATGTTAGAAGCTCAGCTTCCAAGGGGGTGTCTTTTAACAAACTGCTACTGTTCCAGGAGCAACCAGAAGCATTATTTCTCCTGGCTATAATACCACATAGATTACTTGCTGATTTAAAAGGGTTGTACAAGTTCTCTTTTTTTTTATTATTATAAAGTGCCAAGAGCCACGTAAATAATAATAATAATAAAAAAATAAAAAAAAATAAGCAACTTACCTTTATTTCCTGTGCACACTCCAATCCAGCGCCACATCTTTGTCATCTTCCCCGGGTTATAGCCAAGGGCATATTTGGCTGCAGCAGTGATGTTCCCTATACCACTGCAGCCAATCACTGGCTGCTGCAGTCTTGCAGTGTACACCGCTGAGGCCAGTGTTCGGCTACAGAGTATACGGAGCATCACCGCTGCAGAGATTCATTTTTTCATTGCATTACACAGGGGTTACAACCACCCTGTAATCCAGCAGCAGTGGCCGTGCTTGTACCCTATAGGAAAAAGTCTCAGTCACCAGAGAGGCCGGCACCTTTTCCTATAGTGTGCAAGCAAGCGGCCACCGCTGCGGAATCGTAGAGTGGTCGTATTCCCTGGATATGGGCAGTGTGTAATGCTATAGAAAAATGAATGGAGCCAGCAAAGGAGGCGATATGGACAATCACAATACATAAGAAAGCGCCTTGTATTCACTTTATCTACATGATAAATGACACTTGCTGAAGGTGAGACGACCCCTTTAGTCAATGTACATGTCGGAGACACAAAGCAGAAAGAACAATTGTACACGAAATAGAACAATACAGTAGAAACTTTCTGTATGTCCTATATGAGAAGTCTTCAGCAGTTTCCAAATAATACTGGCCCTTTCCAACATACTGCAGGCATGCTCCTTTCGTCTCATAGCTAAGATAAAAAAATAAATAAAAAAAAACGCACTCCACCTTCACACGACTTTAACGTCAAGGTCAATTGTCCCTTGTATCACAGAATACAACATGTATGGTGAGAATAATCCTTTGGGAGCAATTATAGTCAGCCAGCAGATATACTGCAATGTCTGAATGTGGGTAAAAGAAACAGATCTGCTGAGAAGATAATAAGAGGAAAAAATAGGTCAGTCACTGCATTACTATTCTCAGTGTTACATGTCACTGTCTCTCTGCAGCCGCAATTACCACCGTGGACCATTCTGCACTTTGTAACGACAGTCTGTGGTCAGAAAAACAATGCGCTGCAGCTTTACGTGATGCCGCTCTCACGTTGGGGGTCATCCTGTGTCCGAATGGGTTGTTTTCTTTTTTTGTCCCATTTTCTACTGAGCTGAATGAATATAGGTCAGCAGCAGGCAGCCTGTGGTTTGTTCAGCTGTCCACCCAGCAGCACTTGTATGATCCACCGCACAGAGCAGCGGACATCATGACAGCTGGAGGGTCAGCGCTAACCCCCCACATTTCGCCTGTTTTCGTGTGCACATTAGGTTCGCAGCTCACGGACACCTGCCATTCATCCTATCAAGTGTCTTACTAGTGATTTCAACATTTTTACTATGGAGTCCGCAGACAGCTGCTCTCAGTGACTACCAAATCCCTCTCCTCTGTGTCACCCCGTTCACCTGTTCACGGCACGCTTGTGTAGTCACTCAATGTCTCTCCGTCCTTATCCTTAGTTTCCCTCAGCAGGAGTCTCATCACCGGCAAAAAAGAGTATTTTTTTATTTATTTTTCCCAGAGTCCTCACAGGACGTGGATTCATATGCCCGCCTGCAGTGATGGCAGGATGACTTTGCCAGATGTAACAGAGCTGAGAGTGTCAGAGGCAATAGTGCTGAGTCTGCTAAGATAAAGCCATGCACAGTGGGTGAGATGTAGCAGAGCTCAGTTTGCCATAAAGCACTACTCATGGTCATGGCTCATGCTGTCATATCTTAACTCAGTTATCAAGATGTCCAACCAAATGCAGCTGCAAACTTACACATTTCGCTTGCGTTTCCGTTGTACATTATAATGTTTATCTAAAGTTGGAAAATATATATATATATTTTTAAAAATATTTACAATGTATGGAATCTCACAAGACATCACTAATAATCATGAACCATTACATCTATGCCATGAAAAGCAATGTAACGCAATCAGGTAACATCCTTGGAAACATCAAACATAAGTATCAGACGTGTTCAGATTCTGATTCCTCATTCATCAGAGTCATATGACATGGAACTGACGTGTCAGGAATGATAATTTGCTGGGAGATGAGTTGAACACACTGGTTGTGGATTTTGTGATATTTTTGCGCTTTGCGGATAAAATCGCTGATAAAAAACGACTTTGTCAATTACCGATTTTAACAAAAGAAAAAAGAAAAAATGAGATCTACAACTAGCTTTAATAAATGCCATCATTGAGCTCTTCTTCAAACCGCACAGGCTGAATTGTGCACATATGTCTGCAACCTGCATTGTTTAACTGTGTACTGCCAGGATGCACGGCGCAGCCGAGTCACACAAGAGATGGGCAATCTGAATTCACCTTTCGGGTAGACTGGTGTGAGGATGTGATCACCCGGTGACCCAAGAGCGGCTAAAGTCATGATACGGTTAATTCTGTAGTAAAATCCTCAACCAGTGTCCTTACCACATACTGCAAGAACTTAATGGTAATTTACATACTTGTGGTTTGTTTCAAATACTAACTTTCATAGTTCTCCTGCAATGACAATATGCCAGGGAATATTTAGTAATATCTATCTCATATCTATCAGTTTCATATCTATCTGCCTATCTCATATCTATCTATCATTATCAAACAAATAATAACAACAATGAAACAATAATAACACTGAACAACAACAATAATAATAACAATAATAATAACAACAATAATAATAATAACAACAACAATGAAACATATAATAATAATAATAATAATAATAATAATAATAATAATAATAATAAGAAGAAAAATGTATAGCAATACTAATAGACTCATGCAATGCAATACAATTACTGGCCAATCATATGGTAACTTAGCCCCTCTTCTTGACAGCAGATACCACATGTTGGCAGGCTTCAGATTTTTAAGGGCAGCAATATGTGTGGGTACCATGATGCCTCAACCAAGGCGCCAGTCCATGGCCAAGAATGCTTTCTACAAGTGTCCTCTGCCACTTTATTCTGCCATGCCTTACCTATGTAACTGAACAGAACAAAAATTCTTTTAACTCTCTTGCCATCTACTGTGTTGAGTGCCCCAATGCCACAGCGCCCAGGACTGTTTAGGGGCAGCTAATGGACGCCCAAGTCTGCAAGTTCCCACCATACAGAAGAAGAACTCACCCAGTATTCCAGCCCAGTGGGAGACAGCAGAGGCCAGCAGCATCAGGCTGCCCATGAGGCACAGCTGCCCCAGCAGCAGCTCTTTCCTTTTCCTGCGGGTCCTGCTCTTCCTTTGCCTGGTCTCCAGCATCCCTGGCAGGGCACAGACCTGGCACTGCTCTCCCTGTGCCAGTGCAAGCATATCCACATCCATAAGGTGCACTCAGTGGATACAATAGAAGTGAATCCCCTCTGGTAGGTAGGTGCAGAGAGTGCAGGGACTGTAGAAGGCAGTCAGTACGAGGACTTCCTCCAACTCCAGCTCCTTGTGCTGTGCTCCTAATCCATGTTACATGCGTCTGGGCAGATCACACACAAGAGGCAGCATGATGCAGGCAGGGGAAGGACACCAGGCTGTGCTGCTGCTGCTGATCATGGGCACAGAGCTGCTGCTGCTGCTGCTGCTGCTAAGCACTGGATTCATTCACACTGATCCCCTGGGAGGGCTTGTTACATAGACACACATGCAGCTCTTACAAACAAAAGCAACTACAAGAAGAGAGCTGACTGCTCAAACTTTACACTCATCAGCACAAAGGCTGCCAATTCCTCAGGCTGCTCCTCTCTCCGCCCTGCTCCTCATTCCCTCCCCCTCCTTTTTTCTACTATACAGTTCATAGGCTTATTCACCTCCTATGTGTGCTGGAGAATGCCTCGGTTAGGGGGGTACTAGGTCTCCTCGGGGAGAGAGCGCCTTAATGCCTCTACATGTAAGTGATCCTAGATACCAGCCACAGACCTGATGCATGCCTCCCCAGTGTGCCTCTGTCCCTCTTAGATCCTTAAAGGGTTTCTGTCATCAGAAAAATGGTTATGTAGCTGGTTGACATTAGTGATGTGCCAATGTCAGCAGAACATAACTGTATGACTTATATCTCCCTGCCTGATGCCATTTGGGCTAATTTGCGCTAAATAATGACTTTTATAATATGCAAATGGACCTCTAGGTGCTAGTGGGGTGTTACTGCAGCACCTACAGGCTCCGTCCTCTCACCGTTTGGCACGCCCTTGTAAAGGTGATTGACATCCTCGGTCTCCTCTGTGCCCCGCAAATCCCGCCGCTACGCCGTCCATTTTAGTATTATTTTAGGCAGCAGGTGAGCGTCCTTCACTCACTGCGCCTAATATTAAAATGGTCGGCGCAGGCGCGGGATTTGCGGGGCACAGAGGAGACCGAGGATGTCAATCACCTTTACAAGGGTGTGCCAAACGGTGAGAGGACGGAGCCTGTAGGTGCTGCAGTAACGCCCCACTAGCACCTAGAGGCTCATTTGCATATTATAAGTCATTATTTAGCGCAAATGGCGGCAGGCAGGGAGATATAAGTCATACAGTTATGTTCTGCTGACATTAGCACAACGCTAATGTCAGCCAGCTACATAACCATTTTTCTGATGAGAGAAACCCTTTAACCGCCTCCGGACCGCCTAACGCAGGATCGCGTTCCGGAGGCGGCAGCTGCAGGCAGAGTCACGTATATACGCGTCATCTCGCGAGACGCAAGATTTCCTGTGAACGCGCGCACACAGGCGCACGCGTTCACAGGATCGGAAGGTGAGCGAGTGGATCTACAGCCTGCCAGCGGCGATCGTTCGCTGGCAAGCTGTAGATGCGATTTTTTTTAACCTCTAACAGGTATATTAGACGCTGTTTTGATAACAGCGTCTAATATACCTGCTACATGGTCCTCTGGTGGTCCCTTTTGCTTGGATCGACCACCAGAGGACACAGGCAGCTCAGTAATAAATAGCACCAAACACCACTACACTACACCCCCCCTGTCACTTATTAACCCCTGATCACCCCATATAGACTCCCTGATCACCCCTCCTGTCATTGATCACCCCCCTGTCATTGATCACCCCCCTGTAAGGCTCCATTCAGACGTCCATATGTTTTTTACGGATCCACGGATAAATGGATCGGATCCGCAAAACACATACGGACGTCTGAATGGAGCCTTACAGGGGGGTGATCAATGACAGGGGGGTGATCACCCCATATAGACTCCCTGATCACCCCCCTGTAATTGATCCCCCCCCTGTCATTGATCACCCCCCTGTAAGGCTCCATTCAGACGTCCATATGTTTTTTACGTATCCACGGATACATGGATCGGATCTGCAAAACACATACGGACGTCTGAATGGAGCCTTACAGGGGGGTGATCACCCCATATAGATTCCCTGATCACCCCCCTGTCATTGATCACCCCCTTGTAAGGCTGGCTCCATTCAGAGGTCCATATGTGTTTTGCGGATCCACGGATCCATGGATCGGATCCGCAAAACACATACGGACGTCTGAATGGAGCCTTATAGGGGGGTGATCAATGACAGGGGGGTGATCAATGACAGGGGGTGATCAGGGAGTCTATATGGGGTGATCACCCCCCTGTCATTGATCACCCCCCTGTAAGGCTCCATTCAGACGTCCATATGTGTTTTGCGGATCGGATCCATGTATCCGTGGATCCGTAAAAAACATATGGACGTCTGAATGGAGCCTTTCAGGGGGGTGATCAATGACAGGGGGGTGATCACCCCATATACACTCCCTGATCACCCCCCTGTCATTGATCACCCCCCTGTAAGGCTCCATTCAGACATTTTTTTGGCCCAAGTTAGCGGAAAATTTTTTATTATTTTTTTTTTCTTACAAAGTCTCATATTCCACTAACTTGTGTCAAAAAATAAAATCTGACATGAACTCACCATACCCCTCACGGAATCCAAATGCGTAAAATTTTTTAGACATTTATATTCCAGACTTCTTCTCATGCTTTAGGGCCCCTAAAATGCCAGGGCAGTATAAATACCCCACATGTGACCCCATTTCGGAAAGAAGACACCCCAAGGTATTCCGTGAGGGGCATATTGAGTCCATGAAAGATTGAAATTTTTGTCCCAAGTTAGCGGAAAGGGAGACTTTGTGAGAAAAAACAAAAAAAAATCAATTTCCGCTAACTTGTGCCAAAAAAAATAAATTTCTATGAACTCGCCATGCCCCTCATTGAATACCTTGGGGTGTCTTCTTTCCAAAATGGGGTCACATGTGGGATATTTATACTGCCTTGGCATTTTAGGGGCCCTAAAGCGTGAAAAGAAGTCTGGGATCCAAATGTCTAAAAATGCCCTCCTAAAAGGAATTTGGGCCCCTTTGCGCATCTAGGCTGCAAAAAAATTTCACACATCTGGTATTGCCGTACTCAGGAGAAGTTGGGCAATGTGTTTTGGGGTGTCATTTTACATATACCCATGCTGGGTGAGATAAATATCTCGGCAAAAGACAACTTTTCCCATTTTTTTATACAAAGTTGGCATTTGACTGAGATATTTATCTCACCGAGCATGGATATATGTAAAATGACACCCCAAAACACATTGCCCAACTTCTCCTGAGTACGGCGATACCAGATGTGTGACACTTTTTTGCAGCCTAGGTGGGCAAAGGGGCCCACATTCCAAAGAGCACCTTTAGGATTTCACAGGTCATTTTTTACACATTTTGATTTCAAACTACTTCCCACACATTAGGGGCCCTAAATTGCCAGGGCAGTATAACTACCCCACAAGTGACCCCATTTTGGAAAGAAGACACCCCAAGGTATTCCGTGAGGGGCATGGCGAATTCCTAGAATTTTTTATTTTTTGTCACAAGTTAGCGGAAAATTATGATTTTTTTTTTTCTTACAAAGTCTCATATTCCACTAACTTGTGACAAAAAATAAAAACTTCCATGAACTCACTATGCCCATCACGAAATACCTTAGGGTGTCTTCTTTCCAAAATGGGGTCACTTGTGGGGTAGTTATACTGCCCTGGCAATTTAGGGGCCCTAATGTGTGGGAAGTAGTTTAAAATCAAAATGTGTAAAAAATGACCTGTGAAATCCTAAAGGTGCTCTTTGGAATGTGGGCCCATTTGCCCACCTAGGCTGCAAAAAAGTGTCACACATCTGGTATCGCCGTACTCAGGAGAAGTTGGGCAATGTGTTTTGGGGTGTCATTTTACATATACCCATGCTGGGTGAGATAAATATCTCGGCAAAAGACAACTTTTCCATTTTTTTTATACAAAGTTGGCATTTGACCGAGATATTTATCTCACCCAGCATGGGTATATGTAAAATGACACCCCAAAACACATTGCCCAACTTCTCCTGAGTACGGCGATACCAGATGTTTGACACTTTTTTGCAGCCTAGGTGGGCAAAGGGGCCCACATTCCAAAGAGCACCTTTAGGATTTCACAGGTCATTTTTTACACATTTTGATTTCAAACTACTTCCCACACATTAGGGCCCCTAAATTGCCAGGGCAGTATAACTACCCCACAAGTGACCCCATTTTGGAAAGAAGACACCCCAAGGTATTTCGTGATGGGCATAGTGAATTCATGGAAGTTTTTATTTTTTGTACCAAGTTAGTGGAATATGAGACTTTGTAAGGAAAAAAATATATTAAAAAAATCATCATTTTCGGCTAACTTGTGACAAAAAATAAAAAGTTCTATGAACTCACTATGCCCATCAGCGAATACCTTAGGGTGTCTACTTTCCGAAATGGGGTCATTTGTGGGGCTTTTCTACTGTCTAGGCATTGTAGAACCTCAGGAAACATGACAGGTGCTCAGAAAGTCAGAGCTGCTTCAAAAAGCAGAAATTCACATTTTTGTACCATAGTTTGTAAACGCTATAGCTTTTACCCAAACCATTTTTTTTTACCCAAACATTTTTTTTTTTATCAAAGACATGTAGAACAAAAAATTTAGAGAAAAATGTATATATGGATGTCGTTTTTTTTGAAAAATGTTACAACTGAAAGTGAAAAATGTCATTTTTTTTGCAAAAAAAACGGTAAATTTCGATTAATAACAAAAAAAATGTAAAAATGTCAGCAGCAATTAAATACCACCAAATGAAAGCTCTATTAGTGAGAAGAAAAGGAGGTAAAATTCATTTGGGTGGTAAGTTGCATGACCGAGCAATAAACGGTGAAAGTAGTGTAGTGCTGAAGTGTAAAAAGTGGCCTGGTCTTTCAGGGTGTTTAAGCTAGGGGAGCTGAGGTGGTTAAAGGGGCTGTCTCACATCGGCAACTGGCATGTATCATATAGAGAAAGTTAATACAAGCCACTTGTGTTTTATCCATATTGCTTCCTCTGCTGGCTGCATACATTTTTCCATCACATTATAAACTGCTCGTTTCCATGGTTACAGACCACCCTCAGTCCATCAGTGGTGATCGTGCTTGCACACTATATAAAAAGGCACTGGCCTCTCTGGTGGCCGGGACCATGGGAGCGCACATAAGCCGGTGGTTTTTCCTATAGTGTGCAAGCACGACCACCACTGATGGATTGCAGGGTGGTCGTAACCATGGAAACGAGCAGTGTATAACGTGATGGAAAAATGAATCCAGCCAGCAAAGGAAACAATATGGATAATAACAATACATTAGTAAGTGCCTTGTATTAACTTTCTCTACATGATAAATGCTATTTGCTGAAGTGAGACAACTCCTTTAAGGGTAAATGCACATGTTCAGGATTTATGTGCGTACAATCCGTACTGAAATCCGCATGTGTTCGTAGGGAAATCTGTGTGGTCAATCCGCATCAATTGGTGCGGATTTACATGCAGATCTGATGTGGATTTTCTGCATGCGGATTTTACTCTCCCCATTGAAGTGAATGGAGAAAATCCGCTCAGGAAAAATAAAATAAATTGACATGCTGTGGATTTTAAAATCTGCACCGTAGGTCAAAATCCGAACAGAGAAAATCTGCATCGTGTGCATGAGAATTTCCAATTCTCATAGAATACAATATACATGGCCTACGGTGCGGATTTTCCCGCACGGAAAATCCGCACACAATCCTGATCGTGTGCATTTAGCCTAAATGTTCCTCTTTTTGACCTGGGGAAGAAATGCATAAATGTGCAGTCATAAATTTACAATATTGCTCCTTACTAAAGTGTCTGTATGGTTTCTACCTGTATATTAGACCAGAACATCATTATTTAGGGAAATTTAGATATTTAAACATCTATAATCTGATGATTTATGCGCTAATATTTAAATGGATATTGAAGAAAAAAAATTGTCCTAGGGGCTCCACGTACTGTAAAAAAAATTAAAGGAACTTATATTCACCTAACCCACAACCCCCCCTCCCCACCCACCCACCCGTGCTGCAGTCGTGACGGAGTCAGAAATTATGCTTTGGGCAGAGTTAGGGTACTTTCACACTAGTGTTATTCTTTTCCGGCATTGAGTTCCGTCCTAGGGGCTCAATACCAGAAAAGAAATGATCAGTTTCATCCCCATGCATTCTGAATGGAGAGTAATCCGTTCAGGATGCATCAGGATGTCTTCAGTTCAGTTTTTTTGACTGTTCAGGACGGAGATAATACTGCAGCATGCTGCATTTTTTTCTCCGTTCAAAATTCCGGACGACTTGCTGGAATGCCGGTATTTTTTCCCATTAACATGCATTAATGCTGGATCCGGCCCGAGTGTTCTGGCAAACGGATCCGGCATTTGCGGTCTGCATGCTCAGACCGCAAAAAATGTGAAAAAAGATAAATGCCGGATCCGTTTTTCCAGATGACACCGGAGAGACCGTGTTGTGAACTCACCCTAAGGCAACATGAAATCAACTCTCCTAACTGAAAGAGAATCTATACTGACGATCATATGGCTGCAGATTTTTGCCTCTCATGTTTCCTTGTGTATATTATTTTAGCATGGAACATTGCCCCTACAGTAAGTCTCCATACACTGCTAGTCTTCTTAAAGGGGTTGTCCCATGAAAAATATTCAAAATTTTTCAACCCAGCACCTGGATGTGATTACCTTTGTAATTGGATGTAATTACAAATTTTGTATAGAGTTATTCACTGTCACATCTCTCTGTATAGCGCCACCTGATGTTTGCTCTTTTTCAAATTTTTCTGTCCTTTTCACTGAGATTAAAGCACATGCTCAGTTCCATCCTTCCACTGCCACCGGCTGCAGTAGAACAGACAACGCCCCCAAAGCTGCAGTTGGAGAATGGGGATATCTCTGGATCCATGGGAGGTACATGGCTGGTTCGAAGTTTGTTAGAAAGAGACTGTCATGTACTATATGATACCAAATTTTATTTTTTCATATGAATCATGGGATAACCTCTTTAAGGAGAGACAGTACTCCCCTAGCGTACATCCAATGCATCTTACTGAGACAGAATCCTGCTCTGTACTCTTGAGAGGAAAGCACCCAAAGCAGCTAGCTGCAGTTGGATATTCAGCTTAGCATGTAGTAAAAAAATAAGTATATTGTGTAATATATATATTTTTAGTTTGGGGGCCTAAAGGTAACAAATACCACTGTATGCTGATATGTAAGCAACCTTATGATGCTTTTTTTTCGGGAAATTATCCAGCACTATTTGAACAATCCAGAATGCAGATTTCCGGCAGCCTGCCTTCCTTTCTGAAAGGATCATACTTATCTTCTCCATGCCGCTCCGGTCCACTGCGCTGGCTTCTCCATCTTTCGGTCCAGAATTTGTTTCCTTTCTCCATGATATGGCAATTGCCTCACCTCGCCTCATTGGTGGTGCACCCCTGCCGGCATGGGCATGCTCATCTGATCTTCTGCAGCCAAATGCCGGCTTCATCAACAAACACGTCACCACTGAAGCTGGCGGTTGGCCACAGAGGATCAGGTGACCATTCCCATGCCGGCAGGGGTGCACCACCAATAAGGCGATGTAAGGAAATTGCCTCAGGCAGCAACAGGTAGGGGCAGCAGAAAGGGGGATTATCTGTTTATGCAGTATAGTGATGGGAAGCACAGTGGGCACAGTATGTGGTGCTGTATTACCCTGTAGGTTTTGTAGCTCTGTATGTGATGTTTTCCAAGTATGTCTTTAACAGTAGGGCTGGAGGGAAGGGGTTAGATTAAGAAATTGGCATTGGGGGTCGGGGCGCCGTTTCAGTTTTCAGAAAGGCTAGGTGTACTCCTGCATGCCGGAAGGAAGAAAACAAATTCCGGAACTGACAATGGAGACAAGGGAGCCAGCGCAGAGAACCGGAGTGGAGGGGAGAAGGTAAGTATGATTCTTTCAGTAGAGGAGACAGGCTACTTGTTAGTAATTATGCATTCTCAGAAACCCCTTTAAGGGGAGATTTATCAAAGCTTTCTAACTTCTGTGGTGTAAAAAAAAAGTCACAAATTATGGCATACCTATATTTGCACAATGTATTGTGACTTCTTACTCTTCTCTATACATTTCTAAAATGCCAAGGAAACGGCTGGGACTTGGCAGGTAGGGGCGGAACCTCTGCTGCCCCCCTATTTACTATTTATTTACACCATGGCTTTCTAACTACTGATATAAGAACTCATAGGGGGGAATTTATCATGAGGGGAAAATTTTAAGTCAGTTTTGCTCACGTGTTGTTTGCTAAATTTGTCTTATCCTTAAACCTAACACTTTTGTCTAGAAAAGCTACTCGAGTTTTCCTCCTCCACCCTCCTTGACTTTTTAAAATAGTCTCAATGATAAATCTGGAGTGAAACTCATTAACATAGCTAACCACACCAACTTTACAAAACTGGAGTGAGGGGTATAAAAATGCAAAAAAGTGGCAAAATTATGCGCGAGTGCAAAATTTTACGCAGTCACTTAAATTTTGTGCAAAAGCTCAATTTTTTTTTTACTTTTTGATGCCATAACTCTGGAGTGAAGGTATGATAAATCAGGGCCACAGTGTCCTGATTCAGCTGCCTCCAGGAGGCCAAATGCATGCACACTGTAGGTTAGGCCCAATATAGCTCATAGAAGGAACTACCAGTTTGAAAATTAAATATTTCCAATATGTACTAAAAGACACTAAATATAGAACCAAACAATAAAAGAAAAGGGAGCAGAACATACATAAAAATGTAGATGTAATAGGATACCTAGCGCTAATACTTCCCTATATTCACCTACCTAAAGTAGGGTAGCTGTCCTGATAAGACCAATCCTGCTCGGAAGTGTAGCCTATTCTTCTATATAATCTCCCTGTCCATGATGAATACTAAAGCTATTGAGTCAAACCAGGAGTGGAAGGGTACCATGACTGTCTGAACTGACCATTGATTTAACCCCTTAAGGACCGGGCTCCTTTTCACCTTCAGGACCAGGCCAATTTTTGCAAATCTGACCAGTGTCACTTTATGTGGTGATAACTTTAAAACGCTTTGACTTGTCCAGGCCATTCTGAGATAGTTTTTATATATTGTACTTCATGACACTGGTAAAATGGAGTAAAACAAATTCATTTTTATTTATAAAAAAAATACCAAATTTGCCAAACATTTGCAAAAATTTGCAAATTTCCAAGTTTCAATTTCTCTACTTCTATAATACATAGTAATACCTACAAAAATAGTTATTACTTTACATTCCCCATATGTCTACTTCATGTTTGGATCATTTTGGGAATGACATTCTATTTTTTGGGAATGTCACAAGACTTAGAAGTTTAGAAGCAAATCTTGAAATTTTTCAGAAATTTTCAAAAACCCACTTTTCAAGGACCAGTTCAGATCTGAAGTCACTTTGTGAGGCTTACATAATAGAAACCACCTAAACATGACTCCATTCTAGAAACTACACCCCTCAAGGTATTCAAAACTGATTTTACAAACTTTGTTAACCCTTTAGGTGTTCCACAAAAATTAATGGAAAATAGAGATACAATTTCAAAATTTAACTTTTTTGGCAGATTTTCCATTTTAATAATTTTTTCCAGTTACAAAGCAAGGGTTAACAGCCAACCAAAACTCAATATTATGACTCTGATTCTGTAGTTTACAGAAACACCCCATATGTTGTCGTAAACTGCTGTATAGCAACACGGCAGGGCGCAGAAGGAAAGGAATGCCATGCAGTTTTTGGAAGGCAGATTTTGCTGGACTGTTTTTTTTACACCATGTCCCATTTGAAGCCCCCTTGATGCACCCCTAGAGTAGAAACTCCAAAAAAGTGACCCCATACTAGAAACTACACCCCTTAAGGAATTCAAAACTGATTTTACAAACTTTATTAACCCTTTAGGTGTTCCACAAGAATTAATGGAAAATAGAGATACAATTTCAAAATTTCACTTTTTTGGCAGATTTTACATTTTAATAATTTTTTTCCAGTTATAAAGCAAGGGTTAACAGCCAAGCAAAACTCAATATTTATGGCTCTGATTCTGTAGTTTACAGAAACACCCCATATGTGGTCATAAACCGCTGTACAGGCACACGGCAGGGCGCAGAAGGAAAGGAATGCCATACGGTATTTGGAAGGCAGATTTTGCTGGACTGGTTTTTTGACACCATGTCCCATTTGAAGCCCCCCTGATGCACCCCTAGAGTAGAGACTCAAAAAAAGTGACCCAATTTTGGAAACTACGGGATAGGGTGGCAGTTTCGTTGGTACTATTTTAGGGTACATATGATTTTTGGTTGCTCTATATTACACTTTTTGTGAGGCAAGGTAACAAGAAATAGCTGTTTTGGCACAGTTTTTATTTTTTGTTATTTACAACATTCATCTGACAGGTTAGATCATGTGGTATTTTTAGAGACCAGGTTGTCACGGACACAGCAATACCTAATATGTATACTTTATTTATTTATGTAAGTTTTACACAATAATATCATTTTTGAAACAAAAAAAAAATCATGTTTTATTGTCTCCATATTCTGAGAGCCATAGTTTTTTCAGTTTTTGGGCGATTATCTTAGGTAGGGTCTCATTTTTTGCGGGATGAGATGAAGGTTTGATTGACACTATTATGGGGTGCATTTGAGTTTTTAATCGCTTGCTATTACACTTTTTGTGATGTAAGGTGACAAAAAATTGTTTATTTAGCACAGTTTTTATTTTTTATTTTTTACGGTGTTCATCTGAGGGGTTAGGTCATGTGATATTTTTATAGAGCTGGTCGATACGGACGCGGCGATACCTAATATGTATACTTTTTTTTAATCCATGTAATAATGTTTTAGTGTCTCCATAATCTGAGCCATAGTTTTTTTTATCTTTTGGGCGATTGTCTCAGGTAGGGGCTCATTTTTTGCGGGATGCGGTGACGGTTAGATTGGTACTATTTTGGTGGGCATGCGCCTTTTTGATCGCTTGCTGTTGTACTTTTTGTGATGTAAGGTGACAAAAAAATGGTTTATTTAGCACCGTTTTTTTTTTTTTACCGTGTTCATCTGATGGGTTAGGTCATGTGATACCTTATATGTCTACTTTTTTTATTTTCACCTATTTTTTACCAATTTTTTTTAACTTTATTTGGGGGAAATTACGTTTTTGTTTATTTTTACTTGAAACTTTTAATTTTTTGGGGGGGGAGCACTTTATTTTTTCCACTTTTTTTTCACTTTATTTTTTGTCCCACTTTGGGACTTCAACTTTTGGGGGTCTAATCCTATACAATGCATTCCAATACTCCTGTATTAGAATGCATTGGCTGTATGAGTAATACAGTGAGTATTACTCATACAGCTTCCGGCCTGTGAGATCCAGGCTCGTCTCACAGGCTCGTCACCAGAAGGCAGCACAGATGGCATGGGGACCCGATGGCACCGCCGCCCGCCGCCGTTGCAATAGGTAAAAGCCACCAACAGCAGGTCTGAATTGACCTGCGGTTTGCGACAATCGCCGACACGGGGGGTCACGGGACCCCCCCGCGCATTTTGCCAAGGTATCTGCTCAATGATTTGAGCAGGAACCTCGTTACGATCACCGCCCGCCGAGCGGCGGTGATCGGAAATGCATAGGATGTACCGGTACGCCCTGTGTCCTTAAGGCTGGGACATAAGGGCGTACCGGTACGCCCTATGTCCTAAACAGGTTAAAGGGGTTGTCTAACTTCAACAATTGACATTTATCATGTAGACAAAGTTAATACAATCCACTTACTAATGTATTGTTATTATTAGTGTTGATCGCAGATATTCTAATCGCTAATTTTTATCGCGAATATTGGCACTTCGAGAATTCGTGAATATCTAGAGTATAGTGCTATATCTTCGTAATCGCGAATATTCTAGATTTTTTTTCATCAGTGCCCATGATCCCTCACTGCTTCTTGCTTGTGGGCCAATGAGAAGGCTGCAATGTCTTTGACTTTAGGAGTAATGTTTATCGCGAATTTTCGTATCACAAATTTTTGTCGCAAATTTTCCGATTGACGATTTTCGCAATCAAGAAAATAATGACTGGAGATCATGAATTCTCAAATATATTATGAATATTCACCCAAATATTTGCAAAATATCACGGATTTGAATATTGCCGCTGCCGCTCATCACTGGTTATTATCCATATTGCCTCTTTTGCCAGCTTGATTTATTTTTCCATCACATTATATAATTCTCGTTTCCATGGTTATGACCACCCTGCAATTCAGCAGTGGTGCTTGTGCTTGCACACTATAGGAAAAAGTGCCAGCCTCTCTGGTGGCGGGGACCATAGGAGCACATATATGCCGGTGCTTATTCCTATAGTGTGCAAGCATGACCACTGCTGATGGATTACAGGGTGGTCGTAACCATGCAAACAAGCACTGTATAATTTGATGGACAAATTAATCCAGCCAGAAAAGAAGACAATAGGGACAATCACAATACATTAGTAATGCCTTGTATTAACTTTTTCTACATGATAAATGCCACTTGCTGAGGTGAGATGACCCCTTTAAGGCCCATTCAAATCTTGGCGGAAAAAATAGCACAATGCTCTGTTAATAAAATGATGAACAACATGAAGGAATATGACGGACCAGTTAATATACTAATAATAATAATAATAATAATAATAAAACCACTTTATACCATTCAAAAATGTGAACATTGCTGTGGTTGTTCAGGTATTCTGAA
This sequence comes from Bufo bufo, assembly GCF_905171765.1. NCBI lineage: Eukaryota > Metazoa > Chordata > Amphibia > Anura > Bufonidae > Bufo > Bufo bufo. The sequence continues at coordinate 510,924,619 of NC_053392.1, read as the reverse complement.
GCCCTTGGTCTTTAAAGGGTTTAAGGGTTGATCTAGATATATTTGAGATAAATGGATAGAAATAGATAGATATTAGATAGATAGATCTTAGATAGATAGATCTTAGATAGATAGATAGATAGATAGATAGACTGATTAATAGATAGATAGGTAGATAGATAGATCTTAGATCGATAGATAGATCTTAGATTGATAGTTTCTAAAACAAACCACAAACATGTAAATTGCCATTAAAGGGGTATTCCCATCACAGACAATGGGGGCATATCGCTAGGATATGCCCCCATTGTCTGATAGGTGCGGGTCCCACCTCCCACCACAATGAGAATGGAGCGGGGAAATGAACGGAGGACACACTGTGCATGCGCAGCCGCCCTCCATTCATTTCTATGGGGCCACCGAAAATAGCCGAGCGCTGTCTCGGCTATTTCCGTATACGCCCCATAGAAGCGAATGGGAGCAGGGTGTCACGAGGGTGTCAAGAACCACGCCTGACTCCGTTATACCCGGGGTCAGGAAGTCACAGCGGTTGGCTGCACGCTCTATGTAAGATAGTGCTGTTTCCTTATTGTAGCTTTCTGGGTTTGCTTTGCAAACCCTTTTGGCTCACTCAGGGATCCGTAGCTCCTTCTCCTCAGCTGTTCCTTGTCCAGCACTCCCAAACCTCCTTATATTCCCCTCTCACACTTCTCTGGTTGCCAGATATAGAGCTTCCTGCCTGGACATCTATTCTGACCCTCTGGAGCTGTGTTGCTGCGTTCTCTGGTAGTTGGTCCAGAACGCTACCCTCTGGATCCCTGTTGGACCTTTGTGGTCTATTGTGGTCGCCCACCTGGGTGTATGTGTTTGTCTGTTTTGTCTGTCCTCTCCCTGGTGTTTCCCTCTTAGTGACAGTGGTGCGGACTAGCGATCCCACCGGCCCGTTCACTATCTAGGGCTCATTTTAGGGAAAGCCAGGGTTTAGGCACGTGATCGCCGCACGGGTGAGGAACCCGTCTAGGGACGTCAGGGCAGTCAGGTGCCAGCCGCAAGGTGAGTTAGGGGTCACCACCTTTCCCTTTCCCTTGGGCAGGGCTTTCCCTTTTTCCTCCCTGTGCGTGACGCCGGTCATTACATTATATCTGGCCCTTATTTTGTGTAGGTAAAAAAAAAAGAAATTTACCTACTTAGAATCCAGTATGGATCAAATTGCTGCTCTGTCCAAACAATTTAATGGCCTGTCTTTGGAGGTGGCAGGATTGAAGGCGTCGGTCCTCCAGCAACAGCAGCAATTACAACTGACCGCAAGCCCAGCGGTTGCTACTGGTAACCCAAGGTCCCTCTCCCTGACAGATTTTCTGGGGGAAGGGACAAGTTTTTGACATTCCGTGAGGCCTGTAAATTATATTTTAAACTGCGCCCTTACTCCTCTGGTAATGAAGAACAGCGGGTGGGGGTTGTTATTTCCCTGCTGCAGGGGGACCCGCAGTCCTGGGCGTTCTCTTTACCTACTGATTCCCAGGCTCTTCGGTCAGTGGATGAGTTTTTCGGGGCCTTGGGTCTCATATATGACGACCCTGACCGAGTCGCACTGGCTGAATCAAGATTACGGAGACTCTTACAAGGAGAGCGGCCGGTAGAGGAGTATTGCTCTGAATTCCGTAGGTGGGCTACGGATACCCAATGGAACGACCCGGCTCTCAGGAGTCAGTTCTGCTCCGGGTTATCCAAAAGGGTTAAGGATGCGCTTGCATTATATGAGACCCCCTTTTCCCTTGATGCGGTTATGTCCCTTTCTATCCGAATAGATAGACGCCTTAGGGACAGGTTGAAAAAACCGTAGCAATTGGTAACCCCTCCCAAGCAGCAGTTAGTCTGTACGGACTTAGACAAGCCTATGCAGCTAGGAGGAACTACTCGTCAGGTCCGTCCTCCTGAGGCTCGCCGTAGGCGTGGGGTTTTTTTTTTTTTTTGTGGGGAGAGGGGTCATTTCATTAATGTCTGTCCTTCTTTCCTCAGAAACAAAAGACTGTCGGAAAACTACTAACCCCAGGCTGTGTGGAGAATGTCAGCCGGGGGGTATACGTTTCCTCCATACGTACATCGCAATTTGTGTTGCCAGCGGTTATTGTTTTTGGTGATAAGACGGAGACTATTTCTTTCTTTCTAGACAGTGAAGCAGGGGTAAATTTGATAGATGCCCATTTTGCCCGCACTATGGGTTTGTCTCTCTGTACGCTACAGAGACCTATTCCCATATTCGCTATTGATTCTGCTCCTCTGTCTCAGAGAAACCTCACCCACATTGTTCATAATTTACACCTTCGGGTAGGGGACCACCATAACAAGATGCTTTCATGTTATGTTCTGGAGGGGCTTCCCACTCCGGTAGTGCTGGGTCTTCCCTGGTTGGTAGCGCACAATCCAGTGGTGGATTGGCAGGCCAGGGAGATATTGGAGTGGAGTGAGCAGTGCAGAGAAAATTGCTTAACCCCTTAAGGACACATGACGTATGGGTACGGCATGTTTCCCGAGTCCTTAAGGACACATGACGTACCGGTACGTCATGTGTTGTTCCGATCACTGCCGCCCGGCCGGCTGTGATCGGAACAAGGTGCCTGCTCAAATCATTGAGCAGGCACCTCGGCTAAATGCGCGGGGGGGTCCCGTGACCCCCCCATGTCCACGATCGCAACAAACCGCAGGTCAATTCAGACCTGCGGTTTGTTGCGCTTTCTGCTGTTTCTGATCGCTGCGGTCCCTGACCGCGGCGATCAGAAACTTTAGTGTGCCGAAAATATATTTTTATCACCCCCCCCTGCACCTCTGAATGATTTTAGCCCGGTGGGAGGTGCAGGGGGGGTGTTGCGGGCGGTGGGGGCGGTGCGGGAGGCGGGCGGTGCGGCAGGCGGGATCGCGATCCCCCGCCCGCCTCCCATTGAATAATCGTTGGTGTAGAGTGGGTATACCAGGGTGCCAGCACATTGCTGGCACCCTGGTATAAACGGCTGACATCGGTGATGCGATGTCAGCCGTTTAACCCTTTCCATACAGCGGTCCGTACGGACCGCTGTATGGAAAAAGTTAACAGTAAGAGGGAGCTCCCTCCCTCTCCGATCGGGGGGCTGCTGTGCCTTTGCAGCCCCCCGATGGGAGAGGGAGAGAGCCCCCAGACAGCCCCCCGCCAGATCCCATCCTTACCCTTCCCCGTCTGCGCAGTTCTGAGCAGACGGGGAAGGTTCCCATGGCAACAGGACGCCTCTCAGGCGTCCTGCTGTCCATGGTGCTGAACAGATCTGTGCTGAAAGCATAGATCTGTTCAGTGTAAGTAAAATACAGTACAGAACAATATATATTGTACTGTACTGTATTATACAGACATCAGACCCACTGGATCTTCAAGAACCAAGTGGATCTGGGTAAAAAAAAAAGTGAAAAAAAGTGAAAAAAAAGTAAAAATCAAAAAACACATTTATCACTGATTAAAAATTAAAAAAATAACATTCCCTACACATGTTTGGTATCGCCGCGTCCGTAACGACCTGATCTATAAAACGGTCATGTTACTTTACCCGAACGGTGAACGCCATAAAAATAAAAAATAAAAAACTATGATGAAATTGAAATTTTGCTCACCTTACTTCCCAAAAAAAGGTAATAAAAGTGATCAAAAAAGTCGCATGTACGCCAAAATTGTAGCAATCAAACCGTCATCTCATCCCGCAAAAAATGAGACCCTACTTAAGATAATCACCCAAAAACTGAAAAAACTATGGCTCTTAGACTATGGAGACACTAAAACATAATTTTTTTTGTTTCAAAAATGAAATCATTGTGTAAAACTTACATAAATAAAAAAAAAGTATACATATTAGGTATTGCCGCGTCCGTATCGACCGACTCTATAAAAATATCACATGACCTAACCTCTCAGGTGACCACCGTAAAAAAAAAAAAAAAAATACTGTGTAAAAAAAGCAATTTTTTGTCATCTTACATCACAAAAAGTGTAATAGCAAGCGATCAAAAAGTCATATGCACCCCAAAATAGTGCCAATCAAACCGTCATCTCCTCCCGCAAAAAATGAGACCCTACTTAAGATAATCGCCCAAAAACTGAAAAAACTATGACTCTTAAACTATGGAGACACTAAAACTTTTTTTTGTTTTAAAAATGAAATCATTGGGTAAAACTTACATAAATTAAAAAAATGTAATACATATTAGGTATCGCCGCGTCCGTGACAACCTGCTCTATGAAATTACCACATGATCTAACCTGTCAGATGAATGTTGTAAATAACAAAAAAAAAAAACGGTGCCAAAAAAGCTAATTCTTGTTACCTTGCCGCACAAAAAGTGTAATATAGAGCAACCAAAAATCATATGTACCCTAAACTAGTACCAACAATACTGCCACCCTATCCCGTAGTTTCTAAAATGGGGTCACTTTTCTGGAGTTTCTACTCTAGGGGTGCATCAGGGGGGCTTCAAATGGGACATGGTGTCAAAAAAACAGTCCAGCAAAACCTGCCTTCCAAAAACCGTATGGCATTCCTTTCCTTCTGCGCCCTGCCGTGTGCCCGTACAGCGGTTTACGACCACATATGGGGTGTTTCTGTAAACTACAGAATCAGGGCCATAAATAATGAGTTTTGTTTGGCTGTTAACCCTTGCTTTGTGACTGGAAAAAAAATATTAAAATGGAAAATCTGCCAAAAATGTGAAATTTTGAAATTGTGTCTCTATTTTCCATTAAATCTTGTGCAACACCTAAAGGGTTAACAAAGTTTGTAAAATCAGTTTTGAATACCTTGAGGGGTGTAGTTTCTTAGATGGGGTCACTTTTATGGAGTTTCTACTCTAGGGGTGCATCAGGGGGGCTTCAAATGGGACATGGTGTCAAAAAAACAGTCGGCGCACCTTTCACTCTACGCCCCGCTGTGTGGCCGTACAGTAGTTTACGGCCACATATGGGGTGTTTCTGTGAACAGCAGAGTCAGGGCAATAAAGATACAGTTTTGTTTGGCTGTTAACCCTTGCTTTGTTAGTGAAAAAAATGGGTTAAAATTGAAAATTAGGCAAAAAAATGAAATTCTCAAATTTCATCTCCATTTGCCAATAACTCTTGTGCAACACCTAAAGTGTTAACGACGTATGTAAAATCAGTTTTGAATACCTTGAGGGGTGTAGTTTCTTAGATGGGGTCACTTTTAGTGAGTTTCTCCTCTAGGGGTGCATCAGGGGGCTTCAAATGGGACATGGTGTAAATAAACCAGTCCATAAAAATCAGCCTACCAAAAACCAAACGGCGCACCTTTCACTCTACGCCCCGCTGTGAGGCCGTACAGTAGTTTACGGCCACATATTGGGTGTTTCTGTAAACAGCAGAGTCAGGGCAATAAAGATACAGTCTTGTTTGGCTGTTAACCCTTGCTTTGTTAGTGGAAAAAATGGGTTAAAATGAAAAATTAGACAAAAAAATCAAATTCTCAAATTTCCTCCCCATTTGCCAATAACTCTTGTGCAACACCTAAAGGGTTAACAATGTATGCAAAATCAGTTTTGAATACCTTGAGGGGTGTAGTTTCTTAGATGGGGTCATTTTTGGGTGGTTTCTATTATGTAAGCCTCGCAAAGTGACTTCAAACCTGAACTGGTCCCTAAAAATTGAGTTTTTGTAAATTTCGGAAAAATTTCAAGATTTGCTTCTAAACTTCTAAGCCTTATAACATCCCCAAAAAATAAAATATCATTCCCAAAACAATTCAAGCATGAAGTAGACATATGGGGAATGTAAAGTCATCACAATTTTTTGGGGTATTACTATGTATTACAGAAGTAGAGAAACTGAAACTTTGAAATTTGCAAATTTTTCCAAATTTTTGGTAAATTAGGTATTTTTTTGTGCAAAAAAAATAATTTTTTTGACTTCATTTTACCAGTGTCATGAAGTACAATATGTGACGAAAAAACAATCTCAGAATGGCCTGGATAAGTCAAAGCGTTTTAAAGTTATTAGCACTTAAAGTGACACTGGTCAGATTTCCAAAAAATGGCCTGGTCCTTAAGGTGAAAATGAGCCCGGTCCTTAAGGGGTTAAATAGAAATTGCTTAGTCGCCTCCATAACTACCCAACCTACATTTATTTCGGATTTTGAGGATGTTTTTTCTGAAAAGGGTTGTCAGAAGTTACCACCTCATCGTCCTTATGATTGCCCGGTTAACCTTATTCCCAGCGCAAAATTACCCAAGACCAGGTTTATAATCTTTTGGGTCCAGAGAGACAAGCCATGAAAGATTATATCTCCGAGAGCTTGGCTAAGGGACACATCAGACCCTCTTCTTCACCCGTGGCTGCAGGGTCTTTCTTCGTTAAAAAGAAAGATGGGGGCCTGCGTCCTTGCCTAGATTTTCGCGAATTAAATCGGATAACCATCCGAGACCCATACCCTCTTCCTCTCATTCCTGACCTGTTTAACCAGATTGCGGATGCTAGGTTGTTCTCCAAACTTGATCTTAGGGGGGCCTACAATCTGATTCGTATTAAGGAGGGGGGTGAGTGGAAGACAGCTTTTAACACCCCTGAGGGGCATTATGAAAATCTAGTTCTGCCGTTCGGTCTGACCAATGCTCCTGCCATCTTTCAACATTTCGTTAATGACATTTTTAGTCATCTAATCGGCAGGTTTGTGGTAATATACCTAGATGATATTTTAATTTATTCGTCTGATCTGAGAACACATGAGGTGCATGTCAGACAAGTACTGCAGGTCCTACGGACGAATAAATTATATGCTAAAATTGAAAAATGTGTCTTCGCCGTTCAGGAGATACAATTCCTAGGTTATTTTTTATCTGCTTCAGGTTTCCGTATGGATCCTAGGAAGGTCCAGGCAATTTTAGATTGGGATCTTCCTGAGAACCTCAAAGCACTACAACGGTTCTTGGGCTTCGCGAATTTCTATAGGAAATTCATTAAAAATTATTCACTTATTGTAAAACCCCTTACTGACATGACTACGAAGGGGACTGATTTTTCTAAATGGTCTGACGCCGCTAAAGTTGCTTTTTCCTCTCTAAAAGAGAGGTTTACCTCAGCACCTGTACTAGTCCAACCTGATGTCTCTCAGCCTTTTTTTGTCGAAGTCGATGCGTCAGAGGTGGGAGTGGGGGCGGTGCTGTCTCAGGGTCCGTCTCCTGGCAAATGGCGTCCTTGTGCTTTCTTTTCTAAAAAACTATCTGCAGCAGAAAAGAACTACGATATTGGCAATAGGGAACTATTAGCTATTAAACTAGCGTTTGAAGAATGGCGTCACTTTTTAGAGGGGGCAGTCCACCCCGTCACTGTGATTACGGACCACAAAAATCTTCTGTACCTCGAATCAGCTAAGCGTCCCACCCCTAGACAGTCTAGGTGGTCGCTATTTTTTACCAGGTTTAACTTTGTGATTACCTATCGTCCTGGGGCAAAGAATACCAAGTCAGGATGTATTGGATTTTGTGTCTTCTTGTTCTACCTGTGCGCGTGCAAACGTTTCACATACACGTCCTGCAGGGTCTCTATTACCACTCGTCATTCCCAATAGACCGTGGACACATCTGTCAATGGATTTTATCACTGACTTACCTTTGTCTGCGGGTAAAACAGTTATTTTGGTAGTAGTGGACAGGTTTAGCAAAATGGTACACTTCATTGCGTTACCCGCACTAACTAATGCTAAGACTCTTGCTCAGGTATTCGTCAGTGAAATCGTGAAGCTTCACGGGGTCCCCTCCGATGTTGTTTCGGATCGGGGTACCCAGTTTATTTCTAAATTTTGGAAAGCTTTTTGTTCCCGTTTGGGGGTACACTTGTCCTTTTCCTCAGCTTTCCATCCTCAGTCGAATGGACAGACATATCTAAGATGTTTTGTGTCTGAAAACCAAGAGTTGTGGTCATCATATTTACCGTTAGCTGAGTTTGCCATAAATAATCGTCGTCAGGAATCCACTGGCAAGTCACCATTTCTTGGTGCATATGGTTTTCATCCCCAATTCTGTACTTTCAAAGAGGGGGGGTCTTCTGGGGTTTCCGAAGAGGAACGGTTTTCGTCATCTCTTTCATCGGTATGGCAGAAGGTGCAAGCTAACTTGAAAAATATGGGAGGCAAATACAAATGCATGGCTGATAAGAGACGGTCGCCAGGTCCGGACCTAGGAGTGAATGACTGTGTGGTTGTCTACTAGGAATATTAAATTGAAGGTTCCCTCTTGGAAACTGGGTCCTAGGTTTATTGGCCCTTACAAAATTGTAGCAATGGGGAGTCAGTGAAGGCATTAGCAAAGGGGAGAGGCAGAGGAGAAACGAGGGGAGAGTTGGATTAACTGGGCAGAAGAGTTGAGGATAGATTGTGGAGGGGTGCGAGAGTGCTAGATGGGAGGCCACAATGAGATGTTCTTGAGTTGATAGCGGCATGTGAAGGTAAGGCTTTGGATTTGTGGCTTGAAGGACAGGGCAGAATAAAATGTTATCCCCATAGTTACATAGTTAATACGGTTGAAAAAAGACAAACGTCTATCAAGTTCAACCAAGGATAGGTGGGGATGCGAATCCCAGAAATCTTGCCTTCTATCCAACATTTAATTCTGTCCTGTCCTTCAAGCCACACATCCAAACCCTTACCTTCACCTGCCGCTATCAACTCAAGAACATCTCTCGTATTCGCTTCTTCCTCAGTAACTAAATTGCTAGTGCACACCCTTGTAATCTCCCACCTAGACTACTGCAATACCCTACCTTGTGGCCTCCCATCTAGCACTCTCGCATCCCCAGACAGTGGTCCTGCGAGACTGGAGAAAGCATTGTGCTATTAACTGTAATGGATAGGTAGGGGGCTGAGAGACATGAGGGAAAGATGATAAATTCAGTTTTATCCATGCTGAGTTTTAAGAAGTGGGAGGAGAGGAAAGAAGATATAGCTGACAGACACGCTGGATTTTGGATAGAAGGCAAGTGTGTGAGAAACTTACCTGTCCGGGCTCCAGAGGCGCAATTTTCATTTGGGAGAGACGTGATGCTGAGCCACACCCTCTGGTGACGCGACAGATTCCTTAGCAACAGGATGCAATGCTGTGTTTCTCCCTGCAAGCGGGCGTGTGCTAGGGGAGGAGATTACTGTGTCTAATGTGTCTGACTAATAGAGCGCCGAGTCATGACCTATCAGGTTTTGATTCAGGGACTCGGTGCTCTATTTAAACCCCTTCCTAGCCATACACCATTACCAGTGATAGTCTCTGACTTACTAGCTGTGTTCCTGGTTCCTTGTTCCTGTGCTTATTTGATTGCTTGTTCCTCTGACCTCGTCTTGTCTTCTGACCACTCTCTGTCTCTCATTTGGTACTGCATTGTCCTTCTGGTTCTGATCTTGGCTTGTCTTC